>NC_141691.1:766480869-767944261 GCF_964263255.1 Lissotriton vulgaris | reverse complement strand
TGTAAATAGAGAATTTAAGTCTTTTATAGTGCATTCTCAGGCACTAGGGGACTGTACAGTGCAATTCGCAGAGCTGAGTGCTCTTGTTCTAGTTCTCGAGTTCGCTGATCCTAATGAGAATACTCTTATTGTATGCGATTCTTACTACTGTGCTCAGTCTTTTGGTCTCAAAATTACTCTAAAGGCAGTGCAATAAAGTATTAAACGCTTTGGTTTCGAGTGGCTGAACTTAAAAAATGTCTGCCACTCACACAGGTTATACATAGTCTTAGCCATCAGTGTTTGGGAGCACATGCTGTTTGTAATTCCTTGGCTGACGAGGCAGCCAAATTTGCAGTAGCCATGTGTTCTGTTGCAGCAGTTACAAGTCCATGACTAAGATGAAAAATGACATTTTGGCAGCTGTAGCTGCTATGAAGGATGGAACTGCTTATCTGCAGGGCTTCCCTTCAAAGTATTCTTATCATTTATCAAGCAAACAGGTTCCTTATGCTAAAGTTCCATCAGTTGATGATCAGCTGATTCCCAACATGGACCGCATACTTGGTTTGATCATAGCCAGACATGAAAGCATGCCTTCTGCACATGCCAGAGTGTCTGCAAATGTCTCTATTTCACAGCAACATTACTGGTGGTGTGGTTTACATAAACAGACCCGTAATTATGTACTTTAGTGTGACATTTGTCAGCAAATCAAACCGTTTATGGTCTCATGCCCCCACAAACACAGCTATGTATTTCCAATCAGCCATTTGGCTGTGTGTATCTTGATTAAGCATGGGCTGAAAATTTGTTCTGCTCGCGGTATTCGCGGATTTTCCGCGATTTCGCGATCCGCGAATCTCGCGAAATCGCCCTAAAATCCGCGAATCAGTGGGACGAAATTTCACCAAGCACTTGCAGGGTTACAGCAGCAGGTGCAAAAGTTGAAGATAATTTTTTGCAACCTTTTACAAAAGGGTTACAAAGAAATTACCTTCAACTTGGGCACCTGCTGCTGTAAGCCTGTAAGTGCTTCCTGGCGCCTCGTTGCCTACTTGCAACTATTCTCTGACCCTTGAAGCAGGGTCAGAGAATAGTTACAAGAAGGCAATGAGGCGGCTGTCACGAAAATTAAACCTCAACAGGAAGCACTGACAGATATAAAAACAAGCATTTGCAATGCAATAGGTCTCTCATTAGGAAATTTTGAGCTATTGGTCTTGTAAATGACAATTTTTTTTATTTATATGTTGGTTTTGAAAATAGCTAAATTATTAGCTTTGTCATTTACAATGCCAATAGTTATAACTTTCGCAAATGTGACACCTATAGCATTTGTAATGCAACTTGTTTTGTATTTACGTGACTTAGATGTATTGATATTACAAATTACATTGGCTTTTAATTTTTTAAAATAATTAATACTTAAATAAAAGTGATTTTAATTTATAATGGCAATAGCTTAAACTTTTGTAAATAACTTTTGTGAAGATTATGTTCAGTGTATTTTATTGTGGCAAAAAAACAAGAAAAGAAGTGAAATATTAACATCTTTTTGTGACATTTGTAATAATGCTTGAAACATTGAGAGAACATATTTAAACCAGTTGTTGTTGAATGGTTACACAGATTGATGCTGGGGTGGTGCTGAGTGATACTGGGATGGTGCTGAGTGATGCTGGGGTAGTGCTGAGTGGTGCTGTGGTGGTGCTGAGTGATGCTGTAGCAGTGCTGAGTGATGCTGTGGTGATGCTGAGTGGTGCTGTTGTGGTGCTGAGTGATAATGTGGTGGTGCTAAGTGATGCTGTGGTGGTGCTGAGTGAGGATTTGGTGGAGCTGAGTGGTGCTGTGGTGGTGCTGAGTGGTGCTGTGGTGGTGCTGAGTGATGCTGTGGTGGTACTGAGTGGTGCTGTGGTGGTGCTGAGTGATAATGTGGTGGCGCTGAGTGATGCTGTAGTGGCGCTGAGTGATGCTGTGGTGGCGCTTATTGGTACTGTGGTGGTGCTGAGTGGTGCTGTGGTGGTGCTGAGTGATGCTGTTGTGGTGCTTAGTGGTGCTGTGGTGGTGCTGAGTGATAATGTGGTGTTGCTGAGTGATAATGTGGTGGTGCTGAGTGATGCTGGGGTAGCGCTGAGTGATGATGTTGTGATGCAGAGGGCAGAACGGCACAAAAAGCAGTCTAACAAAGGGCAGAAGGGCAGAAAAAGCAAGGGAAAAACGAGTCTAACAGAGGGCAGAAGGGCAGAAAAACAAGGGAAAAACAAGTCTAACAGAGGGCAGAAGGGCTCAAAAAACGAGTCTAACCGGGGCAGAATGAATCCCGCCCTGCGTGTTTGTCCACAAAGATGCCACCGTTTTGTGCAATACCTCTACTCAACTGGAGTACTTTCTACTGTCTAATCAGTAAGTGCTCCCTCGTTGGCTAAATATATAGGGGCAGATTTACAATAACTGGCGCATCCCCAGGGATGAGGCAGTTATTGTGCGCCGCAGCTCCGCCACCCATGGTCAGCCACATTTACAATGCGGCGCACCATGGGGCAAAAACGGCACAGATGCGTCATGCATGTGTGCCCTAAAAGCAGCGCATTGCTCCAGCAATGCTCTGGGGGGCCCTATCTCCCCAATGCTGCATCAAGCGTTGCGCCTGCTTCAAGCAGGTGCAGGGTTTTGACGCAGCATTGGCCTAAAAGTGACTGAGTGAAATCTTGTAGATTTCACTTAACCACTTTTAGGAGGCGTTCCTGCGCAGGAACGCCCTCCCCTGTGCCGGAACGCCTCCTGATGGCTCAGGGCTTTACAACGTGACGCATCTCTCAGATGCGTCACGTTGTTAATACCCAGCACCATGGCACATCTTTTGTGCTGCCACTGTGTCACAAAAGTGAAGCAACTGCGGCGCAAAAGAGGTGCAAGCAGCTTTTAATCCACCCCATAGTGCTTTTACCACACTGTAGCAGCGTAAAGGGCCAGAAGATGTGTCTCCAGTGACCATGTGTGCCTGTGTTACAGGCACACATGGTCACTGGAGACACATCTTCTGGCCCTTTACGCAGCTGCAGTGTAGTAAAAGCACTATACATTTAACCAATGAGGGAGCACTTTTTGGATTAGCCAGTAGAAAGTACTCCAGGGCAAATCGCAAAAAAATCTGCGATTTCGCTGAAAAATAAGCGAATTCGCAGATTTTTTTGCGATTTAGTGGGGAAATCCGCGAATTCACGGAACGCGAATTCGCAAATTCGCAAATTTTGCCCATGCTTAATCTTGATCACTGAAGTCCATTGTCTTCTGATACTGCATATAAATAAATTTTTGTTGCAGTTGATTTGTACACTAGGGGCCAGATGTAGGAGCCGAAATACCTGTCGGTAATGGCCGATTTTGGCCGTTACCGACCGGTATTTACAATTTGGCATGTAGGGGCCCTATTATACCGATTCAGTAAATTTACCGAATTGGTAAATTTACCGAATCGGTAAAATACCAAATCGGTATTTTTACCGATTCGGTAATTTCGAGATGTAGGTGGGACTCTTCTGAGTCCCACAGGCCTTACCGAATCGGGGGGTAAAATACAGATTCCAGGTGTGCATGCACATGTGTGCATGCACATCTATGGCATGTGACAGACAGACAAGGGCATGTCTGTGTGCCACATGTCACACATGCCTGAATTCGGGGTGCTAGAGGGTGTCAAAGTGACACCCCCTGCACCCTTGCAACATTCGGTATTTACCGAATTGGTAAATACCGATTCGGTAATGCCCATTGATTCCTATTGGCTTACAGAATCGGTAATTCAATTACCGAATCTATCTACATCTCCCCCCTTCTATTTTACCGATTCATAAATACCGAATCGGTAAAATTCGGTATTTATGAATCGATAAAATATACTTATCTACATCTGGCCCCAGATCCCCTTGGGTTTGGCCACAACACAGTGCTGATGCTTGAAATGTCATTAGAGACTTGCATGTCTTTGTCAGGATGTTTGCCTGTGGCACCTTCAAATCAGATCAAGGTCCAGCGTTCGCCTCTAAGGCGTACAATAACGCGATGAAGTCGATAGGGTTGCTGGTGCAGTTTTAGTCTCCATACAGGCCTGAGGGCAATTCTACAGTGGAGTGAATGAACCATAACTTAAAGCAGTCTTTGACAGCTAGGGTCTTAGATACTGGCAGGAACTGGCTGGCCCATTTGTATTGAGTTCAGCGTGCACCCAATAACCTCCCAGGAGATCTCTGGGTAGGTGGAGCCCATACAAAATGTTCTTTGTCCTTAAAATGTTTGTGCCAGACGTTGTGGCGGCTGCTGCAACTTTTAAAGTAAATAATCATTCTACTATGTTACAGGACCTACCAAAGAATTGTGACAGCTGGCTTCTTAAGATTAGAGATCTGGTACGAGAAAAGCTGGAGAACAAAAAAGAATTTGGTTCCCTTATCGTACACCGGTTCCAGTACTTGGATTAAAGGGTACTCGTACAGTAATTCTACCTACCACCTTTGCCTGGTCGCAAAGACCACAGACACATTTCAGTGGACAATGTCAAACTACACCATCTGGCCATTTCTGAATAGTGTAAATCCTGCAGTTTCATGCAACGCTATCTCTTTGAATCCGGTGCATCCAACCTCTTTGACTAATCTCCGTATCGCTGAGGATGGGATGGAAACTACTATTGACCTTTTGCCTGTTTTGCCTCCATCCTATTCCAACGCAGAAGTTGAGTATACTCACCATGCAGATGAGTCCCACAGTGAAGTTTCAAGCAGTCCTCGACAATTTCTCACTGATGCTGCCCTACTACCTTTAATGAACATGGGTGCAAGAGGGGGCGTGGCCAACAGCTGACTATGGAGGACGTGAGCTAGAGGAGCTCCATCCCAAACCCCAGACACTAGACACTTCATCCTGTCACTACCTGGACCCTCAATGAAGTAAAACGTACATTCCACTGGATGTGAGTTGCGACCTCTATGAGCTGCGGATGCGGTGCCCCGAGCCAGCATCCTAACAGCGAGGAGAGCGAAGTGAGGAAGAAGGCGGGGCCGTGACCGGGGACACTGTGGTCCGAATGAGGCAGACGGCACCGGAGCACGCTCTGAACCCAGGAGATTCGGGTCTGTGGAGGGAACAGCAAAATCTGGTGACTACAGGCAGCGGATAGGATGAGGCAAGTGTGACTGGCTTCAGGATGGCAGGAAGTGTGGCGGACCCAAGATGGTGGCCAGGGACACTGGTATAGCAGTATCCTCCTGCTGAGTGCATGCCTCGACTACAACGCAGGGCAGTTCCTGGCGCGCTGCGAGAGTAAGGGCCTGCACGCAACTGCTGGGAGGACCCCCCCCTCCGTGGTGAGCACCAGCAACAGACTTGAGGTCTGTAATACACGGGTTCTGCCACAGCAGGGGAGTGAAGGGGCATGCTGGAGGCGCCTGCCCTGCTGTGAGATGGGAATTGCCTGGAGACTATCTAAGCACTTGGGGAGGGCATAAAGTGTGTGGAAACTGCTACACAACTGCTGGGCATCCTGCTATATACTGGAGTGGGCATAATAACTGGGAAGTGGACACAGCTGTTTCTGCTTGCGGGCATGCAGCGTTGGTTGCACAGCGGTTATTCGCCTTTAGGAGTAGGCAATTGTGCGGCTTCACGGGCACTGTGCACCGCGCCGAGCAGTCCCCCGCAGACCCCCTGACACAGCGGATCTCAACGCTGCACCAGGGATTCCCTCCTTCGCAGTTACAAGGTGGAGACACGCCCACGCGGGAGGCCACGCCCACCCGCTAGCCTACTTAAGTGCCGATTGAAAGCGCGACAGTAGATTGTGCTGACCTCTGAGGCGGAAAGCCGGAGGACTTATTCTTTTAAAATTGTGTTTGAATCTTTTAAAAAAAAAACCTAATTACTCACTTCACGGGCACTGTGCACCGCGCCGAGCAGTCCCCCGCAGACCCCCTGACACAGCGGATCTCAACGCTGCACCAGGGATTCCCTCCTTCGCAGTTACAAGGCGGAGACACGCCCACACAGGAGGCCACGCCCACCCGCTAGCCTACTTAAGCGCCGATTAATAGCGCAACAGTAGATTGTGCTGACCTCTGAGGCGGAAAGCCGGAGGACTTATTCTTTTAAAATTGTGTTTGAATCTTTTAAAAAAAAACTAATTACTCACTTAACGGGCACTGTGCACCGCGCCGGGCAGTCCCCCGCAGACCCCCCGACAAAGCGGATCTCAACGCTGTACCAGGGATTCCCTCCTTCGCAGTTACAAGGCGGAGACACGCCCACACGGGAGGCCACGCCCACCCGCTAGCCTACTTAAGCGCCGATTGAAAGCGCGACAGTAGATTGTGCTGACCTCTGAGGCGGAAAGCCGGAGGACTTATTCTTTTAAAATTGTGTTTGAATCTTTTTAAAAAAAAAACCTAATTACTCACTTCACGGGCACTGTGCACCGCGCCGAGCAGTCCCCCGCAGACCCCCTGACACAGCAGATCTCAACGCTGCACCAGGGATTCCCTCCTTCGCAGGTACAAGGCGGAGACACGCCCATGCGGGAGGCCACGCCCACCCGCTAGCCTACTTAAGCGCCGATTGAAAGCGCGACAGTAGATTGTGCTGACCTCTGAGGCGGAAAGCCGGAGGACTTATTCTTTTAAAATTGTGTTTGAATCTTTTAAAAAAAACCTAATTACTCACTTCACGGGCACTGTGCACCGCGCCGAGCAGTCCCCCGCAGACCCCCTGACACAGCGGATCTCAACGCTGCACCAGGGATTCCCTCCTTCGCAGTTACAAGGCGGAGACACGCCCACACGGAAGGCCACGCCCACCCGCTAGCCTACTTAAGCGCCGATTGAAAGCGCGACAGTAGATTGTGCTGACCTCTGAGGCGGAAAGCCGGAGGACTTATTCTTTTAAAATTGTGTTTGAATCTTTTTTTAAAAAACTAATTACTCACTTCACGGGCACTGTGCACCGCGCCGAGCAGTCCCCCGCAGACCCCCTGACACAGCGGATCTCAACGCTGCACCAGGGATTCCCTCCTTCGCAGTTACAAGGCGGAGACATGCCCACACGGGAGGCCACGCCCCCTAACCCCCTACAAATGTGCCTGCCATGCAAGCGCAGCGGGAGCGCCGTTTGCGTGCCGAAGGCACGCCTAAGGCAAGCCCGTCTGCGCCCGTCCGCGCACGACCGGGCTTAGGGCCAGAACCTATGCCGGATCCAGCTCCCACAAGGGTAAGCTATTCCCGTCGAGACCTTCTTAGTCTTAGACCCACTAACGACAGCACTTGCAACTATGTACACGATCTAGACGGACCCTTTACTAGCTGCATTATCTGCAACCCAGTCCAGTTACAACTCCCCAAACCTCCAGTCCCCCCCCGGGCCTTAAACTAGCCACATTAAACTGCAGGTCTCTACCCATGCATGCCCTGCTCATTAATCACCTCATAGTAGACCACGACCTGGATATACTGTTCCTTACAGAAACGTGGATCACCGACCACTCGGATTCGGATGTAGTCATGGCCCTACCCCCGGGCTTCCTTATCCAGTCCCAACCACGCCCCACCGGCAGAGGAGGCG
Organism: Lissotriton vulgaris; assembly: GCF_964263255.1. Lineage (NCBI taxonomy): Eukaryota > Metazoa > Chordata > Amphibia > Caudata > Salamandridae > Lissotriton > Lissotriton vulgaris. The sequence continues at coordinate 767,936,674 of NC_141691.1, read as the reverse complement.
GACATCATCTACCGGGACCACTTCTCTTGCAGATCTAGCGATGCCCAAATCCTGGACTCCGAAAGCTGCCTTTTTACCATCCAGCTAGCCCCGACAAGTACTTTGTCTGGCCTACTGGTATATCGTCCTCCTGGCCATTTTGGCCCTTTTGCGGTCGCTCTCCTTGAATCCATATCATCCTTGGCCCATCTTACCTCCAATTTCTCTATTCTAGGAGACCTAAACATCCACTTCGACGACCCTCTAGACACAGGGGCATCCGACTTGATCAATGACCTGGCGGCCTATGGCCTCCATCTTACCAACTCCGGAGCCACACACAATAAGGGACATTTGCTAGACCCAGTGTTCTCTAACATCCATTCCCTTCAAACCAAAGAGTCCCTCCCCCTCCCGTGGACGGACCACTTCTTGGTCACTATCCACTTACCAGGGGCATTCAGGAAACCCCACAAACCAGCTACCTATACCAGGGACAGGGCATGGGCCAGACTCTCGGCAGAGGACTGGACCAGAGCTCTAAACTCAACAACCCCTAGTCTTCCGGATGACCCGGCCACTGCCGACAAACAGTTCAGGGAGTGGATTTCCATCTCCCTCGACTCCATCCTCCCCATAAAAACTTGTGAGGAGAAAAACAGGAAAATTGGCTCTGCCCCTTGGTACAGCCCTGAACTCAGATCTCTCCGCAAAGGTTGTATGATGTTACAACGTGATCTTTTAGATCCCGGTACATCACAACGCATCTTTTACAACGTAAGTCGTTACCACGACTTGTGCTGTAGGGTGCTGGACTTAGAAATAATAAGATTTACTATTCCAACTCCAGCCTACGTACAGTAGGGAAGGTGTTGGAATAGTAAATCTACTATTCCTTAGTCTAGAGCGCCCTCCAGCGCAAGCCGTGGTAACGACTTGCGTTGTAAAAAAACACGTGGTAATGGCTGCGCGGTGTTTTGACCGCATTGTCATGGATGTTCCCCCTCCGCAAAGAGTGCAAAAAAGCAGAGAGACGATGGAGAAAGGACTGGCTCCATGCCAGTAAGGACGCCTACCACAGGTCGGTGAGAATTTATAAATCCACCTTGAAGTTGGCTAAAGCCGCCTACTATGACGCCAGAATAAAAAATTCTACCAACTCGGCGAGAGAATCTTACCTCATCGCCAAAGAACTGCTTAAAATACCAGTGCCACCTTCTTCGCACCCACCCCCTCCGGACAGAAGTAACGAACTGGCAAACTACTTTGATTCCAAAATTGCCCGGATACTAGCCTCCCTCCCACCTCCTAGTCCATCCAACCACACGGACAAAGAGGCGGCCCAAAATCCTATGGGTAACAGCTTACATCCCCAGCTGTCCACATTCAGAGCAATATCTCTGGACAAAGTAGTCTCAACACTGGCCAAGATGAAAAGCGGCTCTCCTCTTGACCCGGCCCCTGTGAGATTCTTAAAAACAGTGTCCCCTAGCATAGCTCCCACTATCATGGAACTAATCAACATCTCTTTATCGCAAGGCTCTGTTCCTCCGAACTGGAAGAGCGCTGTTGTCAAGGCTCTTCTCAAAAAACCTCAACTGGACCCCGCGGACATGGCCAACTACAGACCGATCTCGCTTCTCCCATGCATTAGCAAGATGGCTGAGAAATTGGTTAATGTACAACTATCCCAGTACCTCGAAGCCAACAATCTCCTGCGTCGATCTCAAACTGGATTCCGCCCCCGGCCATGGCACGGACACCGCACTCCTCACTGTCATCGAGGAGGCAAGGTGCATTCTGGATTCAGGAGGGTCAATGGCGGTGATCCTCCTGGACCTCAGTGCAGCCTTTGATACGGTGGACCACCGTGTCCTTCTCCATCGGCTGCCAGGGCAGGGATCGTGGGCGCTGCGCTCGCTTGGATAGACTCTTTTCTATCAGGCTGCTCATTCCAGGTTTGGGATGGCAACTCACACTCTGCCCCTCTTCCACTCTCAAGCGGAGTCCCCCAGGGGTCTTCGCTTAGTCCCACCCTGTTTAATGTTTACATGGCCCCCCTTGAGGATGTCGTTGCCCCTTACGGGATAAAAATAGTGAGCTATGCGGACGACACGCAACTGGTCGTCTCACTATCTCACCATGACAACCACCCAGATAACCTATTGAACTGCCTCCAGGACATTCACAAATGGATGAGCGAGTCCTCTCTGAAGCTCAACGGGGCGAAAACTGAAATCATGCTCATGGGCAAGAAATAGACAACCATTCCCCCTTCGGTCTGGCCAGACGTTTTCGGTGAGGTGCCAACCCCGAAAAAAGAAATCAAGACACTGGGAGTCTGGCTGAAACCTGAGCTGACCATGAAGACCCAGGCAGCCAAAACAGCAGGAATCTGTTTTGGACTCATGCGATCCATCCGCAAGATCATCCACTCCTTCCACCCTTATCAAGGAAACTACTGGTTCAAGGTCTCATTCTTGCCCGGCTAGACTACAGCAACGCTGTCTACCTCGGTGCCCCTGAATCCACCTTGGCTAAACTCCAACGCACTCAAAATGCGGCGGCGCGGCTCATTATGAGTCTCCCCCCAGAGCCTCGGCCAGACCTGCCCTCAAGGCCCTACACTGGCTTCCTGTGCGTCAGAGGGTAGAGTTCAAGGCTCTGTGCACTGCCCATAAACTCATCAACGGTGTAGGCCCCGCTGTCCTGAAAGACATGGTCACCCTCTACAAAGCCCCCAGACTCCTGCGCTCGGACAACGAACGCTTGGCCACTGTCCCTAGATTCAGGAAGGTACGCACCGGTGGTCGACGCTTTGCGGTAAAAGCGTCCTCAGGATGGAACTCACTCCCCCGCAGCCTGCGTCTGGAATCCTGTCACCTCCTCTTCCGCAAAAGACTGAAAACTTTCCTTTTCCCCAAATAGTTACCCTCCCCTCCGGTCTCCACTAATTTCACAGCGCGGGGATGCCTCCGGGTCACCAGGCGCTCTATAAATCTATAAATCGCTAAATAAATGTGAGAACAGCCCCTGAAACAGTGCCTTGGAAGGTACGTGTCAATACCGGAATGATGGAATGAGGCACAGTGCGGAGGCGGTGTGTTTTCCTGAAGAATAGTAGGATATTGCTGAGGTGAAAAGCTGCACGGAATCAGAGACAGGGAGAAAGAGGCAATGTGTGAGGGACACTGGTGGTGTGCGCGGTTCAGAGGCACCATATACTAAAACCTGCTGGCTGGGACTGCGATCTGGATCGCTGGTGAGGGGTGGAAACGACAGGACTACATATTCTGTGCAGATTACACTGATAGGGATCCCTCGTGCAGCTTGGACAATGAAGTGGTGCCTTCCACAGGAACTTATCAACATGCTGGTAAACTAGACCTAATATTGAAGGAGATCCGTGACTCACTCACCGCGTCTACATTTTCTGCAGCGGACCATAAGAAACTAGCATACAAGGTGAAGTCTAATAAGATAGCTCTAGACGACTTGATACCACAGCAGACCATGCATTCCTCACAACTTCAACAATTCCAACACCAGTTAAGGGGCTTGCAAGACAGGGTGGATGATGCAGAGGGGCGGTCCCGATGTAATATTGTCATATTTCTTGGTATTCCAGTGCGAAGCGAAGGACAGAATCACACTCAATTTGTGGAAAACTGGCTGTGAGACTATGTGCAGAAAGAAGGACTGTCGACCCTTTACAGTGTGGAGAGGGCACACAGAGTACCGCCGAGACCGCCTCAGCCAGGTGCACCGCCAAGACCATTAATAGCATGTATTCTGAACTGTAAAGATTGTGATACGATACTGAGAGCGGCGAGGGAGAATGCCCCTATACGCTTCGAAAATAAAACAATTTCCCTCTACCCGGATTTCACCTTGGCGGTACAAAAAGCCAGAGCCACCTACTTGGACATAAAGAAGAACTGAGAGCAGGGAATCTAAAATATGTGCTGCTCTTCTCGGTACGACTGCAGGTCATCTATGTGCAAAAATCCATATTTTTGGACAGTGCGGAGGAAGCAGCGGATTGGTTGGAATAACATTTACACCGTCAACCTCAGAGACCTCGCTGCCATCAGGTCAATCAGGCCGGAGGCTTACACCGCGGCACTCAGAGAACCATATTGCAGACAACAGAAGAAAAGTGGACGCATCGGACAATGGACCAACACCAGAGCAAATTACGAACAGTGAAAATGAAGGCCTTCTTACGGCGGCGGCACTGGCCGTGCATGATGCCCAGACTAAAGACTTTTTGCTACATTCATCGGATGCAGAGACGGTACACTCTGAATCTAGCCTTACACTGTTCCCTTCAATTACTGCACAAATGGCCATAGAATACTAGAACTGTAGCATGGAGATAGTCGGGAGTGGTATATATGACACTCTATTTACTGTTTTGATATTGTAAACTCATGGAGGAGGGTCCAGATGTTTGGGACTGTATGGGGTAGCGCACAAAACTGCAGAGTTAATTCTTTTGTTCCGAAGTGCAATGCCTGTTTGTAAACGGACTGTTGCCACTATCACCCCCACAGCGACGGCACTATGGAGTTTATTATTGGTAGTCCATGTTGGGCTTGTGTTTCATGTTCGGTCCTCCATTGCTGTTTGGAGGAACCTGATGTTTGGGATGTTAAAGGGGAATGCTGGCTCAGCCCTTACACCCATGTTACCATGTGGGCTTAGGAATTTGCATGTACTAAGACCACCTCACCCCCGATTTCAAAATGTTGATCCATAATAAATATAAATATTGCACCTGGAATGTGAGAGGCATGGGGTCGGTACATAAGAGGCATAGTATTTTGACACAACTAAACAGAAGGCGGATAGATGTGGCCTTACTTCAAGAAACACATCTGAACCATGATGAAGCTGATCAACTTGGGGACAAAATGGAGGGGCCAACTGTTCTTCGCGACTTACTCTGCATTTGCTCGGGGGTGGTGGTTTGGAAGGGTAACACTGTCCCTTTTAAATTGCTGGAGCAGAGAGTTGACCTTCACGGAAGGTACGTCCTGCTCCATTGCCTATTGGATGGGATACACATCGTCATCGGCATTCTATATGCCCCGAACACAGAACAAAAAAATAGGTACCTAGAGATGCTTAGCGCGACGTTATCGGAGTGGACTGACTATCTATGGGTGTTAGGGGGTTACTTCAATGCAGTGTTAGATATAGATCTGGACAGGTCACACCCCTGCTGCACAGGACCAAGAGTCCGAAGCAGGCAGATGCACTCTAAAGATGGGCTGGGGATTGGGGGCTACATGACACCTGGCGGGTGAAAAACCCGGACAATAAGAAATATTCCTTCTATTCGCCACCACATCGGCTACATACTAGGATAGACAGACTTTTCTGATCAGGGACGTTGCTCGCCTCTATTGACAGTGTTTTGCACCTGGGCAAGACACTGTCAGACCACAACCCAGTGGAGTTGTCTCTGCAGTGGGGTAGGATTCCGACCCCGATACCGACATGGAGACTGCAACCCCAACTATTAGAGTACCAGATCTTTCGTAGCACACTCTCAGAGGCGATTGTTAATTATTTCTCAGAGAAAACAGGGTCAGCTAGCACACGACAACTAGAATGGGATGCTTTCAAGACAGTTATATGAGGAGTAGCAATAGGCGCAAAATTGTGAGTCAGACACACATACTTGTAGACCGACTAATGGAAATAGAGGGCAAACTGCAAGCTTTGGAAGGAGAATTGTCAGGGACAAATGAACAACTAACACAACTGTGGGAGGCAAACATACAATATGCAGAACTCATGGAGGAACTGAGGGTAAAAGATTTTAAACTCTACACACAGAAACAGCAAACACAGGCAGACAGGGTGGGGCCCTTACTAGCTAAACCTGTTAAAGATGCTCCCATACCATCCCCAATTTTGGAGATTTGCGACATTAGGGGCGGCATCACCACACAACTGGGAATTAACATGGCGTTCAGGGTATATTATGAACACTTATACAGACAACCGACGGGTCACACTGACACTGACTTTAGGCCAAACATTGAAGGACTACAAGTGCCACAACTCACGCAACCACAGCGCGATGACTTAGCGAGACCAATATCTGAATCAGAAATCAGACAGGTGATCAAAGCTTTACCACACGGTAAAACCCCTGGCAATGATGGTCTACCTGCTGAATTTTATACACAATATTCCGGATTTGTTGGTACCACACCTGGAATGTTTATATCAGGCGTCGTTAAAGGCGGGAGTGCTCCCCCTCACTATGCTACAAGCAACTGCGGTCTTCTTGTTGAAACCTGGGAGAGACGAATCAGACATGTCCGGGTACAGACTCTTATCCCTACTCAACTCAGATTACAAGATTCTAAGTAAAATACTGGCCAATAGACTGAGTCAGCTAATTTCAAAGTTGAAACACATTGATCAGTGTGGATTCGTTCCGGGGAGAAGCACGGCGCTTAATATCAGATGGTTGCACCAGATGATAGGGTGTACACCTAACTCAGGAACGAAGGAGGGGTGCATATCACGTGACCTAAAACAGGCATTCGACTCACTACACTGGGACTATCTTTTATACCCTCGCTAGGTTTGACATACCGGACGAATATATTGCCTGGGTGCGGCTCTTATACATGCATCCCACAGCTTGCGCACAAACAGGACAGCATATATCTTCCCAATACACGGTAGCCAGAAATACCAGACAAGGGTGCCCACTGTCGCCCCTGCTGTTTATACTGGCGCTGGAGCCCCTTTTGCTCAGGCTCCGCTCCTTGTCCGGGTGCCTGGGTACAGTGAGAGGCCCAATGACACATATTGTCTCTGCATACGCCGACAACATTATTTTATACATTAAGGACATGGATATGGATCTCGAGCCCCTGCCTACAGTTTTCCACTCCTTTCAGGAGTTCTCGGGTCTCACGATTAATGCTGATAAATCATATGGTTATTTTTTGATGGCCCTGCACATACTGGACGATTGCCTTTCGGTTGCAGGGAGTTTAATATAGCACCTGACACTTTTAGATATTTGGGGGTACAGGTTTATCGTAATAAAGTGGATTTACTAGATGGCAACTTGTCCCGAGCTGTTGCTGCCCTTAGGGCGCAGGTGAAATTTTTGACCTTGCTCCCCCTGTCGGTGGCTGCAAGAGCTGCCATAACTATTTATTTGCCGAAGCTGCTCTATTACTTCACCAACCTGCCTGTCTTGTTACCAGGATGGATTTTTAAAATGCTGAACTCTTTAATGACGGAACTGATTTGGGGATGGGACGCAGAAGAATTAGCCTAGCAAAATTACAACTGGGCACAGGGAGGAGCGGACTGGGAGTACCGGATTTGAAGGCGTACTGCTACGCTAGTCAGTTGCAATGGCTGGCGTACTGGCTGGCGGGTTGAAACTTGCAGGAGATAGGAGTGTCACACCGGGTTTCGGAGCGAGGCGATATCCTCAAACTCATCTTACCAAAAGCCAAGATCCCATCAACGGCTCCACAATTGCTTCAGATAGCATTGCTATATTGGAGACATGCACTGCAATACACAAAACGTTTACCACCATAAGCTCCCACCATTCCACTACTGGGGAGCTCTTTGCAAGCAGGAACGATGTCTAACCGCACTCTGAGGGCATGGTCCGATGCAGGGATAGATGCAGTGGGGGCGTTCTTCTCAGGCGGATAACTAATGTCACATGAGGATTTCATGCAGAGGCATGGCACCCCGGACACATTGTTTCTTCTACATGCCAGCATATCGAGATACATGAGAGACACATTGTCCCAGGGGGATAGCAAACGAGTTACGAATGCACTTATCACCATGCAATATTTATTGAGACACGGGGCGCACTTGACCAAATGGCTGTTACGGGTGATCCCCGCTAGTGCAAATACCTCATTACAACCGCTACGGGTTGGATGGGAAAGAGATGTGGGTCGTGCTTTCACGGACAAAGAATCGGGCATTGTAAAGGGCCACCCAAGGAAGGTATCCCGCAACCCTAAATTCAAATGTATCCAATTAATGCTATTCCATAGAGCATATCTAACCCCACGCAGGCTTCATTGATTGCTTCCGAGTGTAGAAGATGCTTGTCCCCATTGTCATGCACCCAATACTGGTCTACTACATATGATATGGGATTGTCAGAGATTGAGACACAACTGGGCATTGGTGTGTCGGATATTGTCAACCATCGTACAAGTGCGCAATAACAACACAATTGAATACTGAATATTGGGTTTGGGACCCTGTGGTAACAGGCGCGACGCGCCTCACAGATTCGCTAATCTTGCATTACTATTGGCAAAAAGGAACATTACAACATGGTGGAAGGCCCATAGAGCTCCATCACTACAGGAGTGGCATATAGAGATGATCAGATGGGGGAGGGCGGAGGGAGCCAAATTACAGAGGGAGGAATACAAAGGACTGCGTAAGACACCAATATCTATGGCCTGGAATATGATGATGGAAGAATACACTGCACTAGATATACTATCATACTGATGGCAAAGAGATGCCTTTCTCTGGATTACCCGAAAACTGGGGGTACTCACAAGAGATTAAATCAGGACTGCTCTCCCACTCCAGGCGAAGTAGGGGTAGGGGGAATGCACTATAATGGTAATAAACACACAGAGGAATGGTCGAAAATGTGACTGATACGAGCCGGGAGGAGGGCTGAGCTTCAGGAGGGTGGGGAGGGCGGGAAGTTTGTTGTTATTATTAGTCACTAGCAAAGAAGATATGATTGTAAAGATTTGAATTATAATAGGGGAATGTGATTGATACTAAAGCAATTGTATTTGAGAAACGCACAATGCTTTGACATCATGCTCTTACTCTATCTACACAACGTGATATGGTACATATGGTCTGTGTGCAACTTTATAAGCTTGATATGTTGGGCTGTTGTATAAATGCCGCCAAATTAAGTATCACAAACTGTAATACATCAATAATGATATTTAAGTCTGTGATATGTGTATGTTTATTACATAAAATAAATAAAAACATGTAAAAAAAAAATTAACATGGGTGCAAGCGGATATTTTGGGGACTCGTCCTCCTCGTCATCCACCTTAGCACTTCCACCGACAAAAACAAATATTTTCATCTCTTGGTTCAAAAAGACTTACCTGGTCCCACCACAGATCTGCATCTGGTTGCTACTTATCCTGATTTTCCTCTTTAATGTCGATTGGATTTGTGACAGCATTTTTCTTGCTCATCAATAGTCATTATTTGCCATAACCTATGCTATGAACTTGGTCGATGGAATTCTGGCCCCACATACATCGTCCCATATCATAAAATGTGATCAAATTCTTGTGAACATTTTGGCTTTTTCGGTTGCAGATGACATTATTTGGGATAAAGTGGCATTCGAAATTCACGGCCTGACGTAATTCCTCAAGATACCATAAGTGTTTTGCGTTTCTTTAGGACATGTGGAAACACCGGACATACATTCTGATGATTGGGAGGTACAAGCAGTACATTCATTGTTTTCTGATTTAAATTATTATGCCATTATGCTCTTTTGATGCTTAAGATTTATATTTAAATTCTGCCAATTATGCTGATTTATTCTGTTATCAACATTATGGGCATCATTTCTTACACAAAACAAACACGTTAAGACCTGTTTTTAATTTTATGCAATGGGAACATTGTCCAACTCCCTTACATGGAAGTTCTAATACACTGTGGCCTTTGATAAAACTTTTGAATGTGCACGTTGATGCTTTAGGCAGACTGAAAGCCTTATTGTTCCAGAAGGATGTGACCTTAACATCTGTAAGGGAGACATCTGATCTTCAAGTTGCAAGGTCTTCTTCTGAGATACAGTCGCTACTCTGCACTAATTTCTCACAGCGTTTCAGGGAGCTTGTGCACTGCATTTTTAACACAATTGGCCCCTGGTTGTTAGAACCTGCCAGATGGGCTTTGGAGTTATTCCACCATTCATACACTTTTGTTTGGAAGCATGAGGCAAAGTAGGAATGGCTTGGCCACATGTGCTACTGTGTCATGAAAAATGATGCAGTCATGTTATGTTATGTTATGTTATGTTATGTTATTATATTCTTCTGAAGCGCCTTATCACCCAGAGGCATCTAAGCGCTAATGATGAACACACAACACCAGTAAGACTGCCAAACCACCCACTACAGTGGCCCCCATGCTTTCAGAAATAGCACCGTCTTCAGTTTCTTTCTGAAGTAAGGAGATTAGTTTCTTTCCTCAGTGTGACTCGAAGAAAATTCCATGCTCGAGGGGCTGAATTTGAGAAAGCTCTGCCACCCTTGGACACCAGGTTGAACCTAGGGCACATCAAATTGCATGCCTCAGTGGACCGAAGGGACCTATTTGGTACATATTTAGTCAGTCGATCCTTGATATAGGTAGGAGCTGAACCATAGACCGCCTTATGCACAATACAGAGGCTCTTAAACTTGACTCTCTGAGCAATTGGCAGCCAGTGTAGACCCTGAAGTAAAGGTGTAGCCCTAGTACACCTAGGCTTATTAAAAATGAGTCTGACCGCATCATTCATTACTACCTGGAGTCTGCTTAGGAGATTGTTTGGCAGACCCAAATACAAAGAGTTACCATAAACGAGCCGTGCCAGAATTAAAGCGGAAACAGCCAACCTAAGAGTAGAGACAGACAGCAATATTGAGAGTTTCTGGAGCTGGCGTAGTAGGCAGACACAAGTGCCTACCACGCCGACACTTGCTGCGTCATGGATAACAGTGAATCAATTTTGATTCCCAGGCTTTTCACTGCTACCGCTGGTTCTGGACATGGTCCTAATTCACCTGGCCAAAGCCGGTCATTCCATGGGTTGGTTGCTGTGGTTACTGCAAGGACTTCCCTCTTGTCCGCGTTGATTTTCAAGCAATTATCTGAATTGTAAATTTGAGAATGTCATGCATTCTTGAATAGGCCGCCGATGAGTGTTCAATCTGGATCAAGATCTGCGTATCATCGGCATAGTTATAGACCCTGCAGTCCAGCTTATTCAGGGCTGCAATCAAAGGTTGAAGATAAATATTAAAAAGCAGGGGCGACAGGGCTGAACTCTGGGGCACTCCACATGACAGTTTAGCCATGAGGTCAGACAGTTGGACTCGCTGTGAGCAATCCTTTAAAAAGGAGGTCAACCAGGCTAAGGCTGTGCCGTGAATCCCTAGGTCCTCAACCCGCGACAAAAGTTGGCAATGGTTCACGGTATCAAATGCCGCGGATAAGTCCAGGAGGACCAGGGCACATGGGTTTCTTTTGTCAGCCTTTAGTCTCAGGTCATCCAGCACGGAGAGCATCACTAGCTCCGTGCTGTGACGAGCTCCAAAACCTGCCTGATTAGGCTCAAGAAGGCAATTGTTTTCAACGAAACATGTAAGGACGTGCAGTACATGTTGCTCCCAGATTTTAGAAAGAAAGGGTAGCTGGGAAATTGGCCTAATGTTTTTTAGGTTTTTGGGGTTGGCACCAGGTTTCTTTAGAAGGAGGATCACCCAAGCTTCCTTAAAGTTAGAGGGAACAAGTCCCTCTTCAAGGGAGCGGTTCAGTAGGGTGAGGACTTTATCCTCCATACCAGACCAACCCATCTTGAAGCTCTTGGGTGGGCAGGGGTCTGCTGGGAATCCTGACTTTACTCGGTTCATTATGGTAAATAGCGACTCCCTTGTGAGGGCTGACAGACCCGTCAGGGGGCCCAGTATTGGTCTTGGGGATATAGGGGGTGACTCAATAAAGCAAGAGAGATGCGGGGTCTAGCTGATCTCTACCATCAAATCCTTTATTTTATTTAAAAAGAAGGCCTGAAAATCTTGACAGTCCTTCAAGTTAAAAGTTGGGGTAGGTCCTTTCACTGTACACAGGTCATTTAGTACTTTGAAAATTTCCTTCTGTGGGTTAGCCGCCTCCGAGATAGTAGTTTCATAGAAATCAGCTTTCCTCAGACGGATGGCTTTTTTATATACAGCAAATTGTGCAGTATAAGCATCCAGTGCCGTAGGCGTACTTGATTTACGCCAGGCTATCTCGAATTTACGAAGGGCTTGTTTTTTTCCTCTAAGGGCACTGTTAAACCACGGGGCTCCTTTGCCCTTGTCCCTCAGTTTAATTTTGTGGGCCGGAGCCACTACCTCGATGGCCTCCTTAAGTATGGACATCAAGGCAGTGCTTTCATTTTCCAAATTATCTACCCGCGATGGGGGGTAGTCAGAGTGTGATAGAATAGCTGTCAGATCTGTGGCCTTGACCTGATTCCAGCTACGCAGCCGTTTCCAGGCTGTTTTAACTTCTGGTCGTTTCATAAGAAGTGGAAAATGACCTTCGATTAAACAGTGGTCTGACCAGGAGCAGGGGGAGATCAAGAGCGGGGCTAAGAGTGGAAGGGAGGACCAAATCAGGTCTAGCGTGTGAACCCCCTCATGAGTGGGTTCTCCCACCAGTTGGATGAGGCCCAGAGATCCAAAGACCTCATCCACATATTGAATCTGACTATCTTTTGGGGTCCTATCCCAGTGAAAATTAAAATCCCCGAGCACCACCAGTGCTTTATAACGAAAGCGCAGGTCATGTACCACCTTCAGAAAAGGTTCTATAAACTTAACTGATGTACCAGGCGGGCGGTATACTAACAGGAACACCACATAGTCTGAAGGGGAGCAAACCTTCACGCCTAGAACGTCAGCACCTTCGATACACTCTGAGCAAAGTATTTCAATTTTCAGAGTGTCTCTAAACAGGACGGTAACCCCCCCCCTCTGATGTTCTCTGGCCGATTAGCATAGATAGCAAGAAAATTGGAGGGCAAAGCTACCACCAACTCTGGCGCTGAAGAGTCGTTGAGCCAGGATTCGGTGACACAGAGTAGATCTAAGTTATCATCCTGTAGGAGGGAAAAACCTCCAAACAGTGCTTTTGTAGTGAGCGAGTGTTGAGTAGTGTAAACCTACACCCATGCTTAGGCGAAAGCACCAAGGGAGGTGCCCTGCATACCAATGCAGAACTTGGAGGTGGTCTCAGGAGCCCTTCCCACTTAAGCTTTATCAGTATTTCATCAGGCAGTGGTAGGGCCCTGGGTTCCCAGCCTAGTAAAGCTTGCCTGGCATAGACTACTCGAGAAGCAGGGGTCCCGGCCCCTGGGCCCGGCCTGGCGCGGACGGGCGCAGACGGGCTCGCCTTTGGCGAGTCTTCGGCTCGCCCTTGGCGCGTCCGCTGCGCACGTCCGCTGTGCAACGGTGCCGCCATTCCTGAAATAGTAGTCACCCAGGAAGGCCTGCCTCCAAGGGAAGCCCAGCTATAGGTCAGTACCGCCCTCCACTCAAGCGGCAGCAGCCGTGGTGGAACGGGCGAAAGACCAATATTTAACAGGATGCAATGTCGGACACCACACCAGTACAGAAACGATTTAAAAAATAATGCTCTCCTGAGGTTCTAACACTCTTGTGAGTAATTAAATACGTATCTCAAGTTTATTAAAACATTCCCCGATATGTGCAAATAGCATTTGTCAATCAGTGCAATTTACAGTTTAAAAGAAATGAGTCGAAGGATGTGCAAATTGGCAGACAGGGCGCTCCGTGAATAGCAGCTAGCGCCTTACCAGAAAGTGCGTCCTTTGGTGCACCCTTACTACATGAACTGAATGCCCATTGGCTCTTGTCCTTTTAGCATGTCTGGCATGTTCTGCTGTCTGCTGTTCACTTTTGAATGTGCCCTGGACATATGCCTATGAACGCAACTGGTTCAATCTACAAGCATAGAGCTGGTAGGTTCCCTAAAGGCCAACTTGTACCATTGTCCTTTTCATTGCTGTTGCTTCTAAATGCATACTATGAGTCTTACTGGGATGCTTTAGCTCCTCGGTATCTGGATCCTGACTCTTTTGCGGATTCAGTACCGGCTGTTCCTTCCTTGGCAGAAGCTGAGGGGGATGGGTTGAGCCATGTTTGCTCAATGGATCTGATGCATTGGGAGCCTCTGAAAACATCGCCTGTGGTTGCTGGGAACAGCAATGTGTTTTCTACTGCAAGAACACATAAACAATCTGCCAGTTTCAAGTTGTGGCATTTTTTAATTCGGCCACGTTTTTATCATTCTAAAGTGAAGTCAGTTAGTGTATCTTCCCTGGTGTACACTGATGACGCAGTGTTAATAGTCAGAAAGGCAAATGGCCTTAAGCAGTCAGTCGAAATGTATGACGATTTTATGGATGATCTGGAATTGGCTACACACATTGCTAAGACCCACTACATGGTGTGTTGGAGGACATTTCCAAAAACTAGACCCATAGCCATTAAGAGGCAATCAATTACTAAAGTGCCTACTTTTCCATATTTGGGAGTTTCATTTGACCAACAAAATAATTACCTTACTTGTTTATCTAATTTTTATTCCCGATTTACTCTAGCCTGTAGTGCTCTGTTTAGATTTTTTTGATCAATTATCAATAGTTAGCAAACCTATTTGGCCCCTATTGCAAATCTACAAAGTGAAATGCCTCCCTGTACTGAAATACGGTGCTTAAATTTGGGGACTCAGCAGGAAGAAGATCGATTTTGAAGAGAACATTTGAGTTTGGCAATGAAAATTGCATTTTTAAAATACACAAAGAATAGGGATTGGACTATGAGGAGGATTATGTCAAATTGGCCCCACTGTTACTATGGATTTAAGTGTGGTGTGATGAGAAATTGCATTTACATAGGGACGTGATTGAGGATTCACTCGGTTGCATGTATGGCCATAAGATACTGTGTATGGACATTTTTTATAGGCTACAGTTTCTTAAAAAAGGGGATAGGAGTCTTTTAAAGGAACCATTTTTAAACCAACTAAAGGATGAGAGGGAAACCATGGCCCCTTAAAAACATACTAATAGATCTCTTTTGCTTTTAAAAACTGTTGTAGGCATTGAACCTTAATGCTCAGCTGTTAGATATTCTTGGGATAGATCATTGTGGAATGAAATTCTGCTTGGCCTCTATTCATACACGTATCTGTTTTCCCCCAGGCCAGTTTGATCCCCATACAATCCTGGTTTGTCCCTGTGATGGCGGTTCCCCCCAAACTTTAATACACTTAGTTTTATTCTTCAGAATCTCTGATTCCCTGTGCAGAAGTGAATACCACTTTTGAAAACCAGGGGGTTTCAGCTGTCCGTGCCAGCCTTTTTACATCTACAGTTACCACCAGATCATGATACGATGTTGCTCTGTTGTGGAACAAAATCATGAATTTTTAATTGCTACATTTTGTTTGAATTTTTAATAGACCAAATTTCCTTAATTGTAGGGTGTTCTGTTTTTTCCTCTTTGCACACCTTGGTAATTTTAGAAATTGTGATCTGAGGTCAATATGGTGGTTTGCATGTTTTAATGCTCTTAATGTACTTATGTAGATCTATATGTTTTTATCTTTTATGATTACGATGTACAATCAAATAAACATTCTTTCAATCAACATGATTTTAACTTGATTTTAATGTGATTTGGCTTTCTAGTTTCTTCTATTCTCAAAGGTACAAGATGCTTTTTATGCTTTTAACTATATACATTAGCATTACTGTTAGGATGCTTTTTAGTTAACTCACGTCAAAGGAGAGAGTGTAATGTGGTTAAATTAGGCCCGAGTGGAAACACAACCGTTTTAAATGCTTAAGGTTTTAGGTTGTCTTCTTTTATTAAACACAATAACATTTAACACACATTTTATTATGTTCCTATGCAGGTTAATATTCTCTGAAAAAGCATTGATGGCATTGCCACTTTATAGGCATATTATCACAATACCTTGAACATTCTGTACAAGGGCTAAGTTCACCACGCAAAATATTGAAATTATTATTGTCTGTTCAGCAACAGAGCTATCACAATGGAATCAACAGTGGCAACCTAACTGGGACATCGGCATGGCAACATAATTGATGTTTATTATCTAAACGCCATCCCTTCCTAGTTTATTTAGAGGGGCATTTCGCTGGCACTGATAGGTTGTCACATGCTGGAATTCCAGCCCAACTTACTACTGATTGAATCACTCATGTTGTTTGAAAGATTTATTCTACAGAGAGATATCTGTGATTGAAAACTTTCCTAAGAATGCGTTCCATGTGAACACTTGCAGAGGATAATGGATAATCGAAGCCTGAGCTTATTTTATAGACATGGGCTGGTTCTGGGGCAGAGACACAGGGCATGGGCTGTGTGGTTAAGAGAAATTTGATGAAACCTAAAATAATTAATTACATTCAAGGTTGCCTGTCTTTCAGATTGATTATAGTGACAGTAAGAGACTCAAGACACAGCAGACTGTTGAGATTGATGTTAGTTTTCTTTAGTCAGTTGTTGCAAGGTCCAGAAACTTCAGAAATGTAGCCAGAAGCTGTACATCTTTTCTGTGCAGGCAGTTGTCCTAGGCATAGATAAATAACGTGCTTTTACGATTTTAATCTACTGACACACCCCTACAGCATGCACAGGCTTCTTTAAATTTCCATGGTTGAGTGGTCTTAAGTGGTAAAAGAAAAAATCTGATGAATTTCAGGTGTGTAAAATGTTTCAGACTGATAGAAAGGTATAGGTGTTGGGAAAGTGATGTGAAAAAGGCAATAGTAACTGTGTTCTTGCTAGGTTTATAAGGACCTCAAAGTTGGTTCTCATACAAATATTTTTGGCAGCTACTTCGGACGGTGTTTATGACAGGGTATAATCTGGTCTGGAATCCCTCAGGCACTTTGGGAGATTTTTCAAGAGCTTCTTGAGGTGGCACATCCCGCTTGGTTGAAGATTTTAGGAAAGGTTACTAGTTCTTTACAAATCAGGCTTTTTAGGGGCTTGTTGATTGCCCTTTGCAGCCTCCGGTAGTAGTTCATGAAGCTGAGATCAGCTAGTGAGGTTATAGTCAATATGCCAAACTGAAGTCTCAGCTGGGTAATGGGCGTGGTTTTTGGCATAGCGAATAGAGCCATAATTGCTCTTGAATAAAGCCTCTGAAGGCTCTTGTGAAGTTGAAGAGGCCAGAGGAGAGAGCCTTATAAAAGTGCTGGGACCACTTTAGTTTTAAGAATGTCCAAAATATAAAAGCCTTTTGAGCATTTCAGTTGTTCAGAGATGCGCCGCAATTGGTTTTGCAAGATGGATCGACTGAAAGACAAGGTTTTGTGTTGGTGGCCAAATTTGTATTTATCATCTATCCAAACCCCTAAATTATGGTATGCCCCCTGTTGATATGGACTGATTGCTGATACTCCATGAGTAAGTAAGGTCTTTCAAGCCAAATTAGGGGCCTTTGGAGACATGTGTTTTGTTAGGTCAAGCAATCAGAGTTGGAGACAATAAACAGCCTTTGTGGTTGGTTTTAATCTTCTTTGAAATTGTGGATCCAGTGCCCAGGTATAGCAAATTATTTGCCCTTAATAGCTGATCTGGAATACTCCATGCTTGCAATTTTGTCCATAGGGTGCCACGGTTCACTTTGTCACATGCCACTCTGTAATCCAGGAAGCAGGCATAGAGAAACAAATGTTGTTGTATGGCCTTATTTTCAAGCAGGCTGATTCCAAAAATGTTGGTGAGAGGTTGACAGCCTTTCCTAATCTGCATCTTGAATTTTGGGACAATGTTCAGATTAAAGACCCAGTCTTGAAATTCTTTTAAAAATATCCCTGCAAAGGTGTTTGCCTTGACATACAATAGGGCCCTTCTTCTGAATTGATTGAAGAACTGAGCCTCCCTTACCAGTTGGCAGTGGTTATGTTATTGGATAATGCCTGAGTACAGAGTTAAGAGGGGAGTGAGCCAGAAAGCTAAATCTTGCTTGAACACTGCCATGGGGACTACATTTGAGCAAGGAGTGCTGTTTCTTTTATGACCATAGTGTGTGTTATCACTGGTGGAGCAAAATGCAGCATTTTTAATGAGTACCTGCTTGATTTATGTCCGGGAGCTGCCTGATAAGCTCAGATGTATATTTGGAATGTCGGTGGAAGGAAAGCATTTGCAGTTATTTATTGAGGATTAAGCATAGTAGTGGTTTGGCACATAAACATCCCAGGTTTATCAATTGAGTCAACTGTCTGCTCGGATAAGATTGAGGTATGGGAATTATGCTCCAAAATGCCTAGCAATCTTCAGTATGATTCCATTTATTGATGTCAAACTTCGATCTGCTTCTCTCTTACTGCCCAGCAGATCTCCCAGACCCTGACTGCCAGGTAATTGCACTTGCTCATTGGGGTTGAGTCCTCCGTTGTGCATGCCGCCTGTATTTAGTTCACTGTGTTTTCTACTTCATTGCAATATGTCACCTGTAAGTGTATACCATAGCCCTATTATTTATTTAACTGCTCTGCTCAGCTAGTCTTATTTGTTACTATTGCATTTTTGCTTGCGTTGTTTGTCGGCTCATTGTCTATGTAACCTTGCTTTTACTACTTTTACTGTGCTTCACTGGTATTTCCTCTGTTGTCAACATGCTATTTTTTGTACATTTATTCCCCAAGAGCTGGCTTACCTTGCCTCACGTTCCTTTCCCACTGCTCCTACTTCTCGCCAACCGGCGCCCCACCAAGGACCTACTTATTAGAGGCCACAGCACCAAAGGCAAACCCTTCTACACCCGTCCGCACCTGGAAAATGCCCTGTGCCCAGCGCCAGTAACCCTGGCCGGCCTACCACACACAGGTACTCGGCCGCCGATGTTGTAACTATACCTGCTGCCTTGCATCTCCTTGATCCACAGCAGGACTTTTTACCTGCCACCTTTGCTGCTTTGCCTGCAACTCAGGAACTCTTGCCATCTAGAAAAACCCTCACCACACCAACCTCACTGAACACGACCACCCAGGAACTACTCCACTGCCTCCTGCTCAATGCTCAATGCCCAATCACTCTGAAAACACACCACCAAAATCTGTGACACCATCCTGACCCCTGACTTTATCTTCATCACAGAAACCTGGCTCAACCCCCTCATCCACCCCAACATCGATTCGTCACCGGGATCCCCAACGGCTATAAGATTACACACCATGACTGCACCAACAAAGAATGGAGACGGGGTCACCATCATCCACAAAGAGGCCATCTGCTGCACCCCCACTGAATACGGAACTGCAACGATCATGCAACACCTCTACTTCAAGCTCCACACCGATGGCAGAATCACCATCAGAGGTGTCCTTGCCTACAGACCCCCCAGGTACACGGGTTCTGCAACACCTAATTTCATCATCTCTCTCTCCATTGACTCCAAGCACTACATCTTTCTAGGGGACCTCAACTTCTAACCTGATTACCGCAAAGACACAAATACTGCCAACCCGATCTCCGCTACAAGCAGCAGAGTAAAGCGAAGCAGCCATTTAGGTTTATCAGGCCCTCATCAAATAATAGCGTCCAAGATAGAAAAGTCAGATTATGTTCTGATGATTTGGGGATATTGTGAAGAAAAGTGTTTAATTCATCAGCTGTAGGAGAGAATTCTGAAGAACATAGTTTAGTATAATATTGTAAAAAGCAATCTAATGATCTAAAAAAGAGGTCTATTAGCTGATTACAATCACCTCCTACTATAAAATTATCCAAAGAGCAAGCAGATAAAAGAGAGGAAAAATGGTCTGAGAAATGGGAGTCAATCCCTGTCGGGCCATAGACATTACATAGTTAGAGAGGAAAGTCATACATTTTTTTATTCAAACAATACTATATACCAGCATCATCCTTAGTTTCATTGAGCAACTGAAATGCAAAGATGCATGTAACAGAAATAGAACCCAATTTTTGTTGTTAACAGCAGAGGAACTAAATACAGAGTGCACCCATTGTCTGCTCATCCATTCAATATCATTGTCTTTGAACTGCGACTCCAGTATCAAGGTGAACTGACATTTCAATTTGGACAGATGCGTGAGTACCCTCTGGTCGTTAACAGGGTTTCAGAGACCTTTTACATTCCAGGAAACACCACATAAATTTACTATAAAGAATATAAACAATAAATGGTAACTTTATGAAACATGAATACATTTGATTCAATATATAGGTGGAAGAATAAAAATACTAACTGGAAAATAGAAGGAGAATAAATGATTATGGGTATGATGATTATTGAGAGGGAGAAGGACTGAAGAAAAAAATAAAAATGTTTACAGGGACACAAAATATTAGGGAGAAGACAAAAACTCCCCAATTTGAACAAAAATGAAAAGACAGACGAAAAGTTGAAGGACTTTAGTCATAATCATCTTGGTAAGGGAGAAGCAACACATAATTAGAATGGAAAAAAAGGAACAAGACAGAAATGACCAGTCCATGAGGGAGCTAAGG
Source organism: Lissotriton vulgaris (assembly GCF_964263255.1). NCBI lineage: Eukaryota > Metazoa > Chordata > Amphibia > Caudata > Salamandridae > Lissotriton > Lissotriton vulgaris. The sequence goes on along the minus strand of NC_141691.1, from coordinate 767,916,317 downwards.
AAGAGAATAAGTCCAAAACAAGTAGAGTCGGGGGCAGCCAGAAAATAGGAAACATGTAACATAGAAGAGCTAAATTCAAAGATATAAGCAGTGATGTAGTTAGTAATGCATGTATTGTAACACTTAGAATTATATTTTTCAGTTAAAATGCTTAAATGTGGTGGTGGCCGTTGAATGTCTGCTTTTGATTTGTCATTCCGCGATGTTATCGTGATGATCACAACATTGTTGCGATTTTTAAAAAGTATTAAAAAAAAATCTTTAACAATATAATGAACAACCTTTTGGGGTTTTGGGTGGCTCTGACAAGAGCCTTTGTGTTGAGAGTGTGTATACGACAGTTACAGATAAGATTGTATGCAGAGTTTCAGGTTGCTAAGAAACACTCTCTTCCCTTCGTCTGTAAACTGAACTCCATCAGTACTATAGATAAAACAGCTACACTCAAACTTTATGAAAAAATATGTCTGTATATGTGTTTGACACTTAGTCAAAAACACTTGGTATTCTATGTGTGCCTTCAGCGTTCGCAAAGTCGTCGCAAAAACTAAAAATATCTTGAAATGAGATGATTAATATACTTTTTAAATAAATAGATGACAAATACAACAATAAGTGGTGCACCATGCATATGAAATGTTCAATATCTAATTATAGAAATAAAATACAAGGATGTTATAGTTATGAAATATATTTAAAGAAACTCACAGAAAAAAGTTGCAGGGATGTTATAGTTAGGAAATAGACATAAAAAACCATAGAAATTAACTGAAAAAAAACAAAGGTTACGGAGACGTTATAGTTAAGCTGACATTTCAGTCATACAAAATCAGAGAAATTCAGCAGTTATAGTTAGCTGAGCTAACTGTAACTTGCTGCGAGCAATGCACTGCTTATGACCTCACATATTAAATCACCCAATACATGGTCACTGACATCACTGATGACATCTCAAATGACATCCCCATATAACCTTTCATAATCCACTCCATCTTCCAGGCTACCATTTTAAAATCCTATTCACACACCCATTCCAGTACTTATACAGCTACTCACTGATTCCTAGGGCAACACAATCCACTCACTCACCCATACAGCCATTTATAGATTAATAAACTCCACTCACTCACCCGTACAGCCACTCACACACCTACTCACTCACTATTACAGCCATTCAAATGTCCACTCACACACTGAATCAGTCATCCATAGAGTTATTCAAACAACTGCTCACTCACCTTTATAGTCGATCACACAGTCAATTACTCACCCATACAGTTATACACAGCCGGGGCTGCTGCAGGTAAGAGGGGTGAGATGGTGGGGCCAGATGAGGGAGAATTTCGAAAGACAATGATGAGGGAACATCAAATAAATATTTAATTTTCTAAGAAAGCTTACCAAACAAAGTGACAAAATTCATTTGCATACCTTCCCAAATTCACATTGAAAGTGGACCATCACCAAATAACTTTCATCATATCCAGTGGTGAGTTGATTAGTCTCGTTGCAGTGCAAAAGTTTAACAGTGTATCCCCTGTACCTTGCCTCACTCTGTCAGGCATGAAAGTATATACCCGGGCCGCTTCTAAGCCATTGCAAAGCAAAGGGTCATTCACAGCGATAATGCGACCCAAAACGACATTGGTGCAAGCCACAATTCATTTTCTACAAAGGAGTTAGTGTAGTGCCTGTATGTTCACTTTTGCCGTGGCTGACATGTGGTTGATATCCCTGAACTACAACCTCTGTGCTCAGTCTGAGATCATATGCCGATTTCGGTCTTTGTTCTATGGCCTGGGAAAACTCAAAAACATGAAAGCACAGCTTCATATCAAGGAAGACATTTGTCCTGTTAATCAATACACAGTGGTAGGAAACACATTTTATCCTCTTTGACTTCTTCTGTGCTTACAATGAAATTCTTCTCAATTTGACTAGATGGTATAGTTCTGTAGAATCCTCTATCTATGGTCATATATATCACCATTTTTTTTATATATTCCCAAATTAAGGTGCGTCCGCCTAGTCTTTTGTCATGCAGCCGTAATTTAAAAGGAGCTCACAAATGTCATCATCTACAATGTTCAGAGTAAACGGTCCACTCCAGTTGGTGGCGTCCTAGGGTTCCAGGACAGATTTCCTAGTTTCTTCAGACACAATGTGATAAGTGGACTTATATCACATTGTAAACCCTGTGCTTTTGCTGAACCCCTAATTGATAGAAAATGATTTGATCCATACAATATTGGGTACCAAACCACTGTGTATTGATTCATGAGTTACAGGTTTCTCAACCGTTGGAAGTTTTAGTAGAGTTAAACTTCTGGTTCTATGCACCAGAATTAGGTTTTGACTATCCCCACAGTTGAATAAGTGTTGCCTTGTTGCCTCAATCCATGTGGAGTAAAAATACTTTCTGTACATTTGCCTTGTTAACCAGCGGCACACTAGAGTTGCTTTCAACCTCCAAGAAGCTGTTGAGAAAGAGTTAGAAGCACTCTTAAAACAGGAATGCTCCAAAGGCCAACGCCATGGGTTTTTCCCATAATAGTAGTACCAAAAAAGACAGTGGCGGAGCTGTGCATATTTGTGTTGATATGCACCAGGCAAAAATAACCATTGAGAGGGAGAGACACCCTGGTCCACACATATTGGACAGGATCATGCAATTGAGGGTTCTCCAGTCTTGGCCTAAAAAAGAATCCTATCAACTCGAATTGGAGGAGAAATGCAGGTACATTACTAGCTTTTTGATTCATGTTGGTTTGTTCAAATATAAGAGACTGATGTTTGAAGTATCCTTGGCTGCTGAGATATTTTCAGATATAATTTGCAGAGATATCCAACCTGCTACACATGCTTTCCATTATAGTGATGGCATACTGGTTTTTGGAAGAACACAGAAAGAACACGACAAAGGCCTCGCCCTAGTGTGCCAGTTACTTCTTGATGCAGGTCTCTCTCTGAACGCCACAAAGTGGGGTTTTCACAAAACAAAGCTCATGTTTGTTTGGGCACATATTCTGATGGGGAATGACTCCAGACCCAGACAAGGTGCAAGCACTCTCATCCATGTGTCCCCCCCCTAGGATGTTATCATGCTATGATCCTTTTTAGACATGGCCAATTATTGTTCAAGATACATTTGCAAATTTGCTACAATGAGTGCCCAACTGAGAGACTTGACAAAGCAAAATGTATCATTTCAGTGGTCTCCGGAATGCTACCAGAGTTTCAAAGACAATAAACTTGTGACTGAGAATGCAACTGAAATGGCCTATTTTCACGCCAAGTTACATCCCAAAATGATGGTTGATGTGAGCCCGGTAGACATCGGGGCACTTTTTGCTCAACACAATGGCCATCCAAATGGGCAGGGTGAGTGAGCAGTCACCCAAGAAGGCTTAATACTGCAAGGCTCCAGAATTGTCATACTCGGAAGCCTAAGACAGTGGGTCAGTGAACTGACCCATGAAGGGCACCATTTATTTATTTGTAAAGCGCAACAATCATCCAGAAGGATCTCACAGCGCTGTGCTAAGACTCCTGGTGTATGGCTGGGTAATTAATGAGTTTGGTCAGTATTATTTCCTAGAGAAATGGCGGGTATTAAGTTTTTTCCTGAAAACAACATAGTCCTCTGTAAGGCGGAGTTCTTGTGGTAGATCATTCCAATGTTTTGGTGTCAAGTATGTAAAGCTACGACCCCCCTGCCCTTGCCTTCCTAATGTGTTTTGTTCTGGCTTGAGCTCGAGGTCGTGATCTTAGGCACCTAGTAGGTACATAAAATTCAACTTACTCTGTAGGATAAGAGGCCCTCGTTGGTGCAGAGCCTTGTGTGTGTAGCTGAGCAGCTTGAATTCTGCTCTTTGGCGCATAGGCAGCCAAAGAAGAAGTTTCAGGCACTCAGATGCTGAGCTGAGTCTGTCTTTGTTACATACCAGTTTGGCAGCTGTAGTTTGCCATGGTATGGCAGTCACCAAAAGATCAAGTGTGCTTCACTCAGCTAGATGACCCAGTTGAGAAAGAGCTAGAGGCATGACACATTTACAATTCTTTGTCCCCTAAAGTGATGCAGCATCCAGTGACAATGTCTGACTCTCCTGCGCATGCATGGGAGAGCGTTGAAGTTTACTTTTTTGGCCCTTTAGGAAATGGACACCATCTCATGGAAGTCATAGACAAATATTCATTATTTTCTTTGGTTGAGGGTCTATCTTCGAAAACTCATGACGAAGTCATAGAGCAGCTTTGTGACATCTTTGAATATTGGAGTATTTCCAACCACCTCCAATATGATAATGGCCCGCCCATTAACAGCAAAGAGTTCAAAGTATTTCTTGTCCGACTCAATGTCAAACACAAAGTGTAAACCCCACTTGCCCCAAGTCAATGGTGTAGATTAACAATTAATGGGGACCCTCTAGAGGGTTATTCAACGAGCATTCATGGAGGTAATTGATCTGACCCAAGCTATGCACAAGGCACTCTGGGCCTATCAATCAACTCCTCACCCAACAACTGGTGAGAGTCCAGCCACCTTGCTATTTGGGAGAGCCATTAGAACAAAACTACCTCTAAGGACCCTGGATCGGTTAGTAAAGTCAGAAACACTGATGCAACTCGGAAAAGGAAAATTAAAATGTATGCAGATCAGCATCACCATGCCCAGGAAACTATCTTTGACAAAGGAGACTGGGTACTGGTTAAGCAGAGACGAAGAAGAAAAACAGTAAGTATGGGCGAATTTTGCAGATTTGCCGTCCGCAAATTCGCGTGAAATAGACTGTGCTACCTCGTTGAGTAAATGAATAGTGCTTTCCTACTCTACAGCTGCGTAAAGTGTCAGAAGATTTGTCTCCAGTGACAATGTGTGTGTAACTATGCAATCGCGGTGAAGGACACCGGGGTCCCTTGAGTGAACTGTCCATCATAGAGGGTAAAGGGCGGGAGACAGTGCACAAAGCTAGTGTGTGCGGTGGGGCCAAACGGGCGTGGCATCTAGGCGAGTTCATATGCCTCTTCTGCTTATAAAAGGTCAGAGAGCAGCAGAGCAGCAGATGAGGAGAAAGTAGCTCCTGCTCACAGGAACTGCACAGGGATTGCGCTAGTGAAAGTCAAGGATGCAAAGGCCTCCATCAAGCATCACAGCTAATTTTCGACGGTAGATATGGGGAGAAAGCACTCCTGCCCAGCCTCGACTAAGCTCACGATTTTTGGAGCTGATTAATGTGTTACTTAATTTGAGCTTCAACTCGGGCACCTGCTTTATTTATTGTAAGTGCTTCCTGTTGAGGTTTAATTTTTGGACAGGAGCATCGTGCCAGAATTAATCCTGCCCTCCATATTTCCCCTAGAAGTGGCCACCGATTTGTGCGATACCTCTACTCAACTGGAGTACGTTCTACTGGCTAATCAGTAAGTGCTACCTGGTTGGGTAAATGTATAGTGCTTTTCCTACACTACAACTGCGTAAAGTGTCAGAAGAGTTGTCTCCAGTGACAATGTGTGTGTAACTTTGCATTTGACCAGAAGGGCGCCGGGGTCTCTTGAGTGAGCTGTCCATCATAGAGGGTAAAGGGTGGGAAGACAGTGCACACCGCCAGTGAGTGTAGCGGGGCCAAACGGGTGGGGCTCCTAGGCGAGTTCACATGCCTCTTCTGCTTATAAAAAGTCAGAGAGCAGCAGAGCAGCAGATGAGGAGAAAGTAGCTTCTGCTCACAAGAACTGCATGGGGATTGTGCTCGTGCAAAGGCCTCCATCAAGCATGACAGCTAATTTTCGATGGTAGATATGGGGAGAAAGCACACCTGCCCAGCCTCGATGAAGCTCACATTTTTTTGGGCTGATAAATGTGTTACTGAATTTGAGCTACAACTCGGGCACCTGCTTTATTTATATCTGTAAGTGCTTCCTGTTGAGGTTTAATTTTGTGACAGGAGCATCGTGCCAGAATGAATCCTGCCCTGCATATTTCCCCAAGAAGAGGTCACCGATTTGAGCGATACCTCTATACAACTGGAGTACTTTCTACTGGCTAATCAGTAAGTGCTACCTCGTTGGGTAAATGTATAGTGAGTTTCCTACCCGTAGCTGCAGAAAGGGCCAGAAGATTTGCCTCCAGTGACCGTGTGCCATCAAAAAAAAAAAAAATGCGCCCGCGAGTGGATTTGCAATTTTTTTGCAATTTCGCGAGATTTGAGAAATTGCCGAAAATCCGCAAATTTCGTGAGCGGAATGGATTTTTGGCCCATGCTTAAAAAACAGGCATTCCTTTTGCTGATAATCTTTTACAGGTCATGGTGCGAAAGGGACATATGGTGACAGCACATTGTACTGGGCAATTCATCACTAGGGACACATATCATGTTAAACACCTAGGGGGTCTATTACAATGTCTGGCCTCCCATTTACCCCAGCCACCTTATGATGGCAGGGGGTACGGCGGGGGACGGAAGAAAGGGTAGAATATGGTGGTGGTGTCTGCTAGACACCACCATCCAAATTACAATGCGTGCCAGTAGCAGCCTTTCCGTGGCGGCATTGCTGCCATGGAAAGGCTTGCGGTCTTCGCAGATGTGGGCCCGTTGGGGGCCCCCACGATGTTGTGGGTGTGGGAGGGGGGCACATGGGGGATACCTATGATACACCCCTGCATTTGCATGCACAACGTGGCATCCACCACACGGTGCCTGACAGGTTGTGCTTGTAAATGCGGAAGGTGATCCACAGCATTGTGGCAGGAGGTGCTGTGTGCACCACTCACCACAATGTTCTGCATGGGTGATGCCACCGTGGCAGTGGCATCTTAATTGCCGGTCTGGGACCGCCGCACTACTGGCGGCCGGTCCTAGGGTGGTGGGTGGACGAAAGTCAGCCCAGCATCTTAATAGGCCCCCTAGTGTGACACTTGTCGCGGTCTAGCTCTAGCGCCTGAGCCATTGTCCAATCTCAGTTGACCTCGATCACCTTGAATAACCAATAATAGCCAATGTGGAAGGAAATTTGTGGTGGAGATGTTGATACTCAGAGGGACTTTCATCCATAAACCCACCCACATCTAAACAAAGCAAGCAGACCGCCAAGTAGGCCGGCAGTAAAACCATCAGAAAAGTGACAGCAGGAACAGAACCGTCTAGATCTAAATAAGCCACTAAGACTTGATGAGTGGAAACTGCGTTTTATTAGGATTAAATGAGATGATATGCAGTTATTGAGGATTGCAAGTTATCAAGAGTTGAAACTACTATAGTAATGACAGCAGGAGACTGGACCTTCCGGCAAAGCTGGTTATCATAGCATATTGGAGACATCAAATGAAGTACTCTCAGATAATGCAATTGATGGTTCATGATAAAGAGTGCAGGGTGTAAAACAGAACTTCCACTGGTACAGGAGTAGGAATGGAAAAACAGCAGTTGATTTAGATAATTTGTGAACTATTAGCTGGATACATTTTTATATCATTACAGAACCCTTGCATTCAAAACCTACATGTTCATTCAATGTGACAGTTTCAAAATCTGCCAATAGATCTAGTATTGTCAAAATCTGCTCATAAAACTAACAATATCAACAGGAAGGAGTCAGTATTGTCCCGGAGGTGCTGCTTGCAGGGGGACATCATTATTAACGGCATCTCTGGTGGAACTCGTGGAATCTGTTCACAGATCTCGTCATTTGCCCGTAGTTTCCCAGCGCTCTGGTCACTAGCTCTCCCTGGCGGGACTTTATGTCCCCGGGAGTTCCACGCTGAGTGCAATTGCCCACAGCTGCAGGGGGAGGAGTTCCTTGCGCCATAAAAATGGCGCTGCCTTCCCGACTCGGGACTCGCGCGGGTAGTGCCCCGGCAAAGACCGGGCCAAGTGCGGGCCCGTCTGCGCCCGTCCGTGCCAGAACGTGGCAGGGCTGGTCCACCCTATTGATCCCTTGTTATACAGAACTATTCATTATACAGAACTCCCAGGTGACATTGTATACTGGTTCTGTCCCAGGTGACATTGTATACAGGTTCTGGGGCCTAATCGTAATTGTGGACGAGATCATTGAGTTTTTTAGTCATAGTATATGCGTGTTTCACACTTTTGTTTGGATTTTTTTATTTTAGGGGATTACACCTGGTACTAGTACTGTCACCCCATGTAACTAACTCTAAATATATATATACACCTCTTTAAGTTCTATTGTGGCCCTAGCAGAGGCCCCTACTAGAGCTGGGGGATTTTAATTAGGCCTTACTGTGGAAACAAAATGTCTAAACGCAAGCTACAGAAAACACCCAATGGCAATGCTAGCAAGGGCTCTACCACGGATGACTTTCTGGTTAAGGCAGTGAGTGCAATTAATGTTGAAATTACGAGGGCAGAACGCCGCCTCTCCTTTGGGGCAGCCCTTGGGACAGAAAATATCCAGACCCTAGAGCCAGATATTATTTTGGTAAATCAACAACAATCTATCTCTATTTCCAATCAGGAGTCCTCTTCCCATTGTCAGGAGGCCCCTTTGGCAAACAAATTACTACAATCACCAAACCCTAGCGGATCACCAACTGCAAAGCGTAGAAGAAATTGAAGGACAGACCTGCCTAAATTAGGGAGTCCAGGCAAACAAAAAAAGGGGCCCGACACGGAACCAAAGTAAGGCCCCCAAGAAAACCTGTACTCCAAACATGATACCTGATGAATTAGTTAATTCCATTATTTTCAAAAAGGACACAAAAAATGGAATCTATACTTAAGCCCTTGGTCAATAAGATAGACACTTTAAGTGCAGAGGTCCAGAAGTTGGGTATTATCATAAAGGATACTAGTGGTTCAACCAGGAACAATGGAATCGACCCTCAAGGGACGGGCAATATAATCAATTTACAAAGGACGGAGACAGCTTATGATCGCCCCAGTGTTATGGCTAAACCAAATCTCTTGTGTAGGGATGTTGGGGCAGTTAGGCATAGCAATCATTCATCCTCTGCCACTGGGGCTAGTGCCACTACCATCATTATTGGGGTCCCACAGATAGGCCCACAGAGCAGCACCCTACAATCGGTGAGAGGGGACTTGGGTACATATAAGAATCCACCCCAAGACCCGTGCATATCTAAGGGCCCGAGAGAGCAGGCAGAGATTAATTTACCGCCTGACTGCAACCCATACATGGCAGTCATGGTAAATGTACCTTTCCTCAGGGAGGAGCAACCAGAAAGCTATTGTGCCCTGAAGAATAAGGTGATACATTGGTTACATCAACACCGTGATGGGCAGAGCAGATCAAATTCTATTAATAAGAAGGGTGAAATGGATAGGTCCTTCTAGAAAAACAGTGCAAGGGGACTGCATTATTATCAACTTTAACCACATCGCTGCTGTGGTTATTTTTCCCCTGTGCTGGAAATGGCTATTCTCCTATATTCATGACGAGCTGAGCCGTCATCAGCACAGCTCAACTGTGCCTCATGACGAGCTGAGCTCGTCATGAGCATGGAAGGGGTTAAGAAGCCGTCCAGGGCACAAATGTCCCTGGGGAGAGCCATGTATAGTTCTCATACAGAACTTTTAGGCTCACTCTACCTCCTTGGTTATTTTTATAGACACCTTGGTAACCCTCCAGCAGGGGGTACGAATCCTCAAGTAAATAGATCCAACTTGATAGATATACCACAAATACATTCTGCTGTCCCGGTAATGAACAGATTCCATGCCCTTAGCTCCTTAGATTGCAATGACTGACTGGACCCTAGTATATCTAGTGAGGAGGGGGGTTGCTGCTAGGCCCCAGTTTATGACTCCAACATCTGGGCCCCGGTATGACAAAGTTCTCACTAATAGGCCTCGTATACTAATATAACGCCAGGTAATGAAGGAGTGTTAACCCCAGAGGGTATTGGGGCCAAGGAGGTGGAGCGCAACGGGCCAGGAACATCATTAAAACATCCCTCTAGTACACCTTTAGAGGATAGTAGGGGGGCAGTTAGCAATGGTGTTTCCAGTATACAGCCAGGCCTACAGCCAGGCCTAGGGGCAAATCTTCCAGTATGCCATCAAGACAGCAGCTACTCTATTGTTACCTGGAATATCGCTGGCCTAGTCGAATAAGATAAACCTGCAAGGATGTAAGGAATTTATTGGCCCACATGATATAGTTTGCCTACAAGAAACATGGAGCACCGTAGATGTCCACTTGGAGGGGTTTACCGCCTATAATCTGACTGCAATACTGTCTGCTTCAGGCAAAGGTAAGGGGGGCCTGTTGAGCCTACTGAAAATTAACATCCCAATGAAAGTTAAGAAAAGTATTAATGTAGGTTATCTCGCACATTTACTCTGGTTGCACAGTAAAGATGGCCGGGGAATTAACATATTTAATTCCACGAGCCATGGTATAGTTGCTGAAGTAAGATACGAACTGGAAAGATTGGTAGAATTGGATTTACCTAACATGAATATTGTTTGGCTGGGGGATTTAAATGTGCCTATTTGACCCTTATCACTGACAAAAGTATGTGGGCTTCAAACAGACACAGGTAATGATTATTAACATTTCCCCCATACCACTCATGGTAATAACTTAAATGCGGTCCTTATTGAATTTGACTTGGAAATTCTGCAATGTGCTAAAGATGTATGTGGGAAGGAGATACTGACTTTTACAAGAATGTCAGCAGAGAGTAGTATCGATCATGTAATCGTCTCTGCTAACATTGTGAAAGTTTGTTCAACCCCACAGATAGCGGAATTGTCTATGAGTGATCAAAATCCAATTATAATGGGACTGCACCTCTGGGGGGATAAGAAGGTTGACGTACGTACTGTTGTAAACAATATTGTTCCGAATCGCCCAAACGGTTTTAGAATTAAATGGGTGGGAGCCAACTCAGCCGAACTTTCTAAAAAAATTGTACTGGCCTGTAGCAAGGAAAAATTGGATTGTCTAATGGTCAGGACTGAATCCACTGTGACCATGGAAAATTTTATTAAGATTAATGAACATATTTCAAATCAAATCTATTCACTGTAACCTCCTTTAAGAAACTAACACAACAAAAAGGTTGGTTTGACAATTCCTCCACTGTCTCACTAAATAATCTAAAGTTTGCCCTATCGAAGAAACCAAGAGACAGTGTAGTAGCTCATGCTCTCAGAGCTGATTATAACTCTAATCTGAAAAGACGAAAGAAGGAGCTACAACAGGAGGCATGGAACAACCTTAACCTTGCGGCTGCAATCTCCAAAAATAAACTTTTCTGGGACACGGTAAATAGTACATTCATTAAAAATGAAACAGGCCCAGTATTTGTGGTGTATGTGAGGAGTGAAGAATGGGTAGAACACTTTTTAAATATTTTTACCCCGAGTCAAATCCCACCGATAGAACCATTGACTCTACGTAAGTGGCCCACAATTGAGTTAGATATCACCCTGTATGAAGTAATAACAGGCATAAGTGCCAGCAAGGGGGGCGAAGCACCAGGAGCAGATGGTGTCCCCATAGATGTATACAAATCGGTTCCAGAATTATGGGGGCCCATATTGACAAGGGTTTTTAACGTGGCAGTAATGGAGGGATGCCCCCCCTCTTGGGGGGAACCAGTAATTATCCCTATTTATAAAAATGGAGAGAAATCGGAAGCTAAAAACTACTGACCCATCTCCTTATTATACTTCTCGGTTAAAATAATGAGTAGAGTTTTATTGATATGGTTGGAGGAGTGGGTTTCGGACAACAATATTTTAGCAGAATCCCAGTATGGTTTTAGAAAAGGCCTAGGTACCCAAGAACAGTGTATCAACGTGGAGCTTTTATTAGGAAAATATACCAAAGCCAAACAGGGCCGGCTGTTTTTATGTTTTGTAGATCTAAGTAGTGCTTTTGATCTAGTGAATCATGGAGTCCTATGGCCAGTTTTAATTAATGTAGGTGTACCCAAACCTATTATTTACTTTCTAGCCAGGCTGTATGAAAATGTATCAACTAAAAGGAGGTACGGCCAACAGGGAGAATGCACCCCTAATTTCACAGTTAGGCATGGCATTCGCCAAGGTCGTGTGTTGGCACCACTACTTTTAACTTTATTTATTAATGATGTGGATGCGCTGTTTACGTCATGAAGGAAGTTACAGGAGTTTCGATGCTGCCTGAGGCCCGGAGGTGTCTGTTGAATGTGTGGGAGCCTAATGATTATAACGTGGCTCAGACACAATGGGTCACTTTAGGGAATATGGTGGCCAAAAGGGATATTGCACAGTTATAGGGGTCTTCGAGGGTACCCAGGCTCTCAGCCTGGACAGAGAACATGGACTGGTGCATGTTTCGCGAACAAAACGCCATATGTCACATGGGGTAGGCCCAAGAAGTGGGGGAGAATATGTAACCAGTGGAATCTATACCGTGGAGAGATCTGTGCTCCCCCTTTTGTGAATCTACCGGAGGTGCTGCAGTCCCCTTAGCATGATGTTTCTTCTACAGTATTGGGCTTAATTGATACCATGATTGCTTGCTCTCTTTCCCCCTTCCCCCCCTCCCCTGCTGCTTACATCTCTATCTACTAATTACATAAGAAACTTCGGATGCGGTTCACCCCCTCCCGGAAGGGACACTACTGTATATAATTCCTGATTTGCCTCGCTATTTTATATGATTTCTCTTTTTGTTTGTTTACACTTTTATAAAACAAGAAAAGTAAAACCTTGATTTATCCTGTGTCTTAATGTACTTTTGCTATGACGTGTAAGCTTAATTGCCGCCGGACCCCGGGGTTGCTGGCTGAAGCGCTGTGTAACTGTGCTATACTCTGCATTTGTCTGTGTTGGCGACGGCCGGCCCTAGTGGTTGTAGGCTTGCTACTGTACTATTATAATTGTCAATAAAGGTTTAATAAAAAAAAATGAAGTGGATGCAGCCCTTAAAACAATTCAAGCAGATTCCCCATTGGTTGAGGGGGAGGTGGCACCAATTCTGCTTTACGCGGACGATGCCGTGCTACTATCAAGAACACTGGTGAGCCTCCAGAAGTTCATTGATGGTTCGCCGCTTTTATCAGCAAGAGGTTGCTGTTGATAAACAAGACCAAAACTTTCACCATGGTGTGCGGACCTAAATTTAAAAACCTGAAACCATTCGCCATCGAGGGTAACCAGATACAGAATGAGGAGACCTTTTGTTCCCTAGGTATTTCTTTCTCGTCTGATGGGGAATGGAACTATGAGAGGTCAAATGTTAAGGTTAAACTCAGAAAGAGTATAAATGGTGTTTTTAAATTGACTTTTAATTTAGGGGATCGGCGGATCAAAAATATGATCGACATATACAAAGCTAGATGCACTACGGTCGCATTATATGTGGCGGGTATATAGGGCCACCAACCCTGTGCAACTCTCCAATCTGAAGAGAATACTTTTCTAAAGAAGCTATTATGCCTCCCAGCATCAGCATCCACGGAACTTATACATAGCGCAGTTGGCCTCAATTATTTGACGGATTTAATAGCAATGAGACCATTACATCTTTGGAGACTAATATGGTCCAAGGATGAAACCTCTTTTACAAAGGCCATTATCAATGATTGCTTGAGACTGGACAATGGTACTAATATACCCTGGCTTAGCTATCTAAGTAAGTCCTATGCTGATTTATTTGACAGATCGATGTTGGGAATCGTTAACAATTTACCATCTCTGTCCAAACAGGAATTGAAAAGAACCTATTTATCCCATAGGATTGAAAAGAGGAAGGTAATAGTTAGGAAACAGATTACGTATCAGTTTTACCATATGTACACTGATACGCCTGGTTTCCAAGGGTATCTTTCTTTTGTTACTAGACCTTCTCACCTTTTTGTCTTGATCAGAACGAGGCTAGGTTTAGTGCATCATCTGGTTGTGTTCCCAATAATGAAAAAGTATCCGTCCTCCCCATGCCCCTATGATGGGACCTCAAAGCAGAGCACTATGCACTTTCTACTTTTATGTGATCTGTTTTTTCCTTTTAGAATAATGGGGCATATTATCAAGGGGGTTTATCTCCGCTTTTTTTGGCTTTAAAAGCCAAGAAAGCGGATATAAAAGTATCTCCCTATTACCTAGCTGTCGCTAACACCAGTTAGCAACAGCTAGTAGGAGATAGCGACCATCTTGGGCCCCGCTTTGCATGTCAGTGAAATTTATCACTAATGACATGCAAAGTGGGCGTGCCAAGATGTTAGCGATTGGAAACAGTCGCTAACATCGCTATCTCCTATTACCAATTTTTGGAAATATTCGCGCTAAGCGCGAATATCTCTAAAAGCTAACACCTGCCCCTGAGCAGTTCTTAGCCATGTTATCCAATGGTAGGTGGATAACATGGCTAAGAGCATTAGCTCGATAATACATGAATATCGCTGACTTTTCAGCGATATTCATGCATTTCGGCCGATTTTTATCGCTTAGGAGATAAACCTTGATAATAGCAAGGTTCCTAAGCGATAAAAATCACCGCACCTCGGCGATAAAAATATTGCCGCTAAGCCAACATAGCGATAATTATCGCTAGATATTGGTAATATGCCAGTATGTTCCTCAAACCACTTTTTAAAAAAACATGGGGTCAAAACTACAACAGCTGCTATGACATTATTACTCACCATGGAAGAACCAGGGAGTTTTAATTATGTATATATACCACAGCAAAATTGGTGGCCTTTCATAGTGGGTTTGTGCTTGTTTTTATTCGCTTTTTATCAGTTTTTGTTCGTGTATACTTGTAATGTATGTCTCAACTTAATTATGATAATGTCTACGGCCCCTAATAGCTGCTAATGTTTATATGAGGCGATGTATTTGCTACACATATGCACTTTAACTCAACAGTTCACTAACTAAGTAAGAGTTGTACTATTGTACACACCCTCGTATGAATCCAGATGTACTTATTTCTATTTTTACAAAGAACCGCTTTTTAGACTGTTATTTATAATCTGTGCTTTTATGGTTGATTGTCCCTACCGAATATAGCTAATTTTGAATTGAACTGAGTCAGCATTGTCCAAAATTGGACCGTATGATTATTAATTTGCGGGATGGCGGCTTTATTACTACAATCCAGACTGGAAGTTTTTAAGGAGATTTTACTTTTTCAATTGAACAAACTATTTCAATTAGTTGTTCAAGTAGCTTTCTAGGAAGATAGTTAGAATTCTTAAACAGTGGAATAGGTGAGACTTATTAAAAATAGCTGATCCAGCAGAGACTTTTATTGGGGGAGGCTATGCATGACCTACTAGATATAGTCAGGAAATATTTCTCAAGAGAGATAGAGAAATGAGATCATACCAGGGAAGTGCAAGATTAGTTCACATCTCTTTGGTGAGGTTGGAAAGTAAAGGGTCTGAGACAGGGTTCAAGGCTTTGAGTTTGTATATAAAGCAGAAAAGTTCAATCTAAAAGATCTCTTTGAAAAGAGACCAGTTGAAGGTCTCCAATTATACTGATCATTTGATACAATTACTTTAAAGGTAAAGGTATACCTGCACAGCAGTCTTTCCTTCCATGCACACCTTCACTCCACCCTTCTCACACTGGCCACTGGCCCACGATTCCAAAAGACCAGAACCTGAGGAAAGTCCTTCTCCTTCTTCACTGCCAAGATCTGGAACACCCCATCCCTCAACCTTAGACTCTCCCAGTTCACGAAGGACCTCAAGACCTAGCTCTTTGAATTACCCCAGCACTTAGACAGATACCCCATGCCTTGAGACCCTCACGAGTGAGTAGTTGTGCTTTACCAACCCTTGATTGATTGATTGTATGTATGTGTAAACTGTTGTTCAGGTTCTGTCTGCTACGAAACCTCTGCATGAACACAACATGCTATCTTGTAATTCAAATATCGTTTTGTTCTTCGTGGACATTATTATTGTTCCAGTCACATGACCCTCTGCCATGCATTTTCCTCCCCATACAGAACTAGTGTGTTTTATATAAAAGCAGAATACATATAAATGATCCTTAATTCTCAATCATTCGCTGCAACAGAAATAATTATATTAACATGTTCAATTTAAGATGCACATTCATTTCAATCAATATTTTCATTTTGAAATGCAATAATGTTTTTCATTCAAATCATCTTGTTCCATCGCCCTCAAAACTGACCTGAGTTAAGTGGCAAGCAATTGGTTTTTAAAGGGGCTCAAACCCTTACCTGGAGTTGAACTGCTAGCCTGAGTCGAAGTTGGTGCAACTCCTAAACAGTGAACAAAAATGCAACAAGTTCAAATTTCTCAAAGTCACATGTATATATATATATATGCAGACCCTTGTGAGGAGTAATGATTTTCATCCTTCAAGGGAAGTTTAATTAATTAGCTCTGTTTCTGACCATACTGAGGTTAGGCAATAGCCATGCATTACTCCCTTGAGACACCTTACCCTTCTCAAGGTAAATTGCAGCTATGCTGATTACTCAACCATTAATAACATTTAAATAGGGTCATATTGATAGCAGCGGGGCTTGCTCAGGCTGGCCTTCACTTTCCTTTAATTGTTCTTTTACCACAAATCATCTTTTTCCACTGCACTGAAAACTTACCTAAGGTAAATGCCAAATGTGCTTTTTACAACAATATATGGATCCAAACACTTACCTAAAGTTGAACTGCTACTTTGATTCGAGGTTGGTAAAAATCTTAAGCAAATAAAAATATGTCATTTTATATTCTTAAGATCTCATAGATACCGGCTCCTTCGGGGAAGAACATCTTTCATCATTGAAGAAGAGGAGTTCCAACAAATCATCGATCTAGGATTGTACATACTTGGCGACTTTAACGTCTCTAGTTAACATTCAAAAAGTGGCAATCCTACAGAGAGCCCCGCCCTAACGCTCCACACATGCAAATCTAGCAAAACATGTTTCACAGACTTGAATGCACACTACCCTTTTTGGACTGCTCTAATTCTCTGGACTCTATATTGAATACAGACCTAAACTTCCAAGCACACATCAATTACAGGGAATAAAATCTGTCAATATGAAAACAATTGTTTTAATTATCAGTCTTCTTGATGTGCGACTATCACAACTCCAAAATATATCTTGCCTTTCTCGCAATGGTTCTAGATGCTACAGCAATGCTGGTAGTTGGTTCCAGAACAAATGCATTACTTCAATCTTTAGCACAATTCAATTGTTTCCTATTGACACCATACGCTGGTCTACATTGTCCAGAAAACAATTCATTCTAGAACAACAAACTATGGGCCAGATGTAGGTAATTCATATTTACCGACTCTTAAATACCGAATTTTACCGATTCGGTATTTAAGAGTCGGTAAATAAGAAGGGGGAAGATGTAGGTATTACAGATTCTGTAAATACTGAATCGTTAAGATTCGGTATTTACCGATTCTGTTAATACCGATTCGGTAATGCCCATTGATTCCTATGGGCATTGAAGCCCATAGGAATCAATGGGCATTACTGAATCGGTATTTACCGATTCGGTAAATACCGAATCCTGCAAGGGTGCAGGGGGTGTCACTTTGACACCCTCTAGCACCCCAATTCTAGACTTGTGTGCCATGTGGCACACAGACATGCCCTAAGGGCATGTCTGCGTGTCACATTGCACAGGTGTGCATGCACACATGTGCATGCACACCTGAATTCGGTATTTTACCACCCAATTGGATTGGGTGGTAAAATACCGAATTCACCAGGCCTTTGTGACTCAGAAGAGTCCCACCTTAATCTGGGTTTTACCGAATCGGTAAAATTACCGATTCGGTATTTTACAGAATCGGTAAATTTACCCGTTCGGTAAATTTACCGAATCTGTAAAATGATGCCCCTACATCCCAATCACCAAATATCGGTCGGTAACGGCCGAATTCGGCCGTTACCGACCGGTATTTGGGCTCCTACATCTGGCCCTATCTTCCTTATAAACATGTCATCTCTGCCACTAAGAGATTGCTCCAGAATCCTGATACCCTCCAACAATCAATCAGGGTTCATAAAGTGAGGCTAATCACCTGATAGCGTATCCAAGTGCTAGCAGTCAGCGGAGGCTTATTCAAACAGCCAGGTCTTGAGGGCCATTTGAATTCTGGAAGTGAGGTGAAGGTCCAAAGTTGTGTGGGGATGCTGTTTCAGTTCTTTGCTGCGATGTGGGAGGTGGAGCGCGCTCCACCTCTGCTTCCGTGGATGTGGGCAATATAGGCAAGTGTAAGGGAGGCAAGGCATAGTCTTCTAAGTGGTTGGTGGAAGTTCAAGCAGTGATTAAAGCAGGCAGGTCATTGGTTGAGTAGAGCCTTGTGTGCGAAGTTCAGCAGCTTGAATTGGCATGGGGAGTCAGTAGAGTTTCTGGACTACCCTGTTTATGGAATAGGCACCCTTCAGAAGGAAGATACTAATTAAGCAATGTTCTCAAGTAGTGCACCATTCCGTTCCCCCAGGGACTCGGATAAATTATTACCTAAATAAAAGCTGGAATGTTTAGTGTACCAACCTTATTTGTCCATGTGACCTACACATATAGAATGCTTATTATTGCAGGATCTCAAACATCCTGAATATTATATTATTATTGTAAATGCACATATGTATCTACCTGTTGTAGGCAAGTAATATCTGCTTCTTATGGTTACCCCCACTTTTTGCTTAATGTTACACTGTTTTTGACTAGTCTGACTGGGATCCTGATAATTAGGACCCCAGTTTATTTGCTTTCTCCTTAAAATGTTATGCATGTACTTTGGTACACTCCAGATTGGATACTGGGGTAACCTTGTCAGTCCCGAGTATATGGTACACATGTACCCAGGGTATTGGTACCACTGAGGCCTCCCATGGACTGAAGTATGTATTATGCCACCCATGAGAGGCCATGCAAAATCGAACTAAAGGCCGGTGTAATCTGGTGCTTGCACGAAACATGTCATGTTTGGTATCAAACACCTTGGAATCATACCTTCACACCAGTAACCAGTGTGGAGTTATGATTCCACCCCTCCTGAACAAGCTTTGTGGGTCCCTGTTCTTCCCGGTACCAGCCTTCTCGACATGAACAGCACACAATGGATGCTGCCGACTGGAGACACATTTCTGTCATCCTGCTGATGAACTAAGCTCGAGCAGAGGAAGGCAACACAATAAGCATACTGTCACTGGGAGGTTTGACCAACTCCCAGACAGGATTTGTTGTATTGGACCTGGGTGGGTACACTTCCAAAATGCCTGGAAGTCTGCATGATGGGCACATTTGGTGTCCCTATGCATAGTCCAATTCAAACCAGCTCTGGGAGCCGTTGGCTCCTGCTCTGGTGTGAAACTGGACAAAGGACTTGGATGTAACCACCCCCTCTCCTAACCCTCTCCTTGGAGGGTCCCCTGAATCTGTCCAACCCTCTACCGTGGGTACAAAAGGGCTTACCTGGCTGTAGGACCCTAGATTTAAATCCACTGACTGTCTGGACACTCTGAACTTCGCTGTACTTTGACTGGGCCCGAATTCATCTCCCTCTCCGTCCAAAGAGCTGTCTGTGACCCGTGCACCATACAGCCTCTGTGCAAGACCTGTGGAGCATCAAAGACAGCTGAAGTTTCTCCCTTGGGATGAAGGAGTCACTCCTCTGCATTTGCAAGCACCGTAACTCAACTGACTGGTCAGCTTCTCCTGAGCTCCGGCACACTCCAAAGGCTCCAGCAACACAGGAGGTGGGTTCCTACGTTCCTTGAGGTTGAGCTGCCCTCTCACCAAGTTTGAGGCCAGTATCCCTCGTGGGGACAGCATAACCCGAACCCCTGTGCACGAGTTCATTTGCAAGTGCATACGCTTGTTGGTGTTCCCCAAGTTCGTGCTTTGGGCTGTCGATAGCCACAACCTCTGCGCACCTTTCATACCAAGATCTTTTGCCTCCTCACACTCTGTGCCCTGCAAGTTGTGGTTTGGGGAAACTGCCAGAGGATCCCTCATGACTCCTGTGCCTTCGGCCTGTGGGTCCATTTGAGGGACAATCTTGATTTTCTTGGGCTCCTCTGGTTGCTTCAGGCCTGCCCTGGCTCCCCTTGCTGTGGTAAGTCCTCTAGTCCTTTCTGGGACAGACCGCAAACTTTCTTGACCTTCTTCGTGGGTTTTAATTAGTTTTAAATAGCCCGAACTTGACCCGGTATCGGGTATCAAAACGCTTTTCACAGCACCAGTTGCTTTACATGAGGACACATTCATTTTTGTTAGGCAAGGGGAGATTACGTGATTTGCCCAGAATCACAGGATGTTCACCGTCATTGCCGAGACTCGAACCCAGTACCCCAGATTTGAGGTCGACCACCCTAGCCGTTAGGCCAACTTCTCTCCCGGGTTGCCGTTGCCAAGGCTTGTTGGCCGGACAGCGACCCCTCAGCACTCGAGATCCTTTGTGGGACAGCTTATATCCAGCTCCTGGTTTTCCTTGACATCTCATGTAGAGTCAAGGTCTCCTTCTTTGCACCTGAAGCACCCAACATCGGTGGGTATTAGTCTATCAAGACCTTGATCACTCTTGAGTGGCCCAAACTGTGTCCCCTCGGCTTTCAGGTTCCTTCTATCAAGAATCCACCTGCGGGTTCCACCAGACACTTTTCTTCTTTCCAGCAGTGGCATTTCTTTGAAGACTCCCAATGAGAATTGCTGCAGTCTCTGAAGCGAATTCAGCCATATGCACTCGGCTTCTATGGGATAGGTAGCTCTGGTACTTTGGTATCCACAGGTAGGGTGGCTCTCCAAGCTTCTATGTTCCAAAGGGATTCCTTATAAACTATTGGGAATGGTCCTTTACCTTTAAAATTGCAACTGCGACTCTCCCATTTAATTGTAAGTAGCACGCAGTTGTGTTTTCACACCGCACCCATTCTCCGTGGGGTCCCTACTTATTCACCATGGGTGGTTCCTTGGGGTCCCTGCGATTTTACGCATTCTAGAAATTGTTTTGACTCGAGTCATGGTTCTTATTCCACTATTTTGGTATATGGTTTGGTCTCCCTGTGGGTTCCACAGTGTATTAGTGCTACACACGAATGTTTCTGTGCAAAAGTATTGTGTGCTTTGTGTTTATCTGCATGTAGCAGATACTGTAAGGTATTTAAGGTGTTATAATAATAAATAAATAAATATTCTTATAACAACTGTGTGGTTCTCCTTTGATTTACCCAATACAATAAGGTTGCATTCTGGTAAAACAAGCTCCAAAACTAAGCCTGAAGGCTGCTCTCACGGCTACCACTTGGATAGCTTTCTAAGGTTATGTTTACTCTCATACATCACCATAAGGTTTGTTTGGACTAGAGCAAGGTGCCCATTTCAATTAGTGGACATTATATATCAGGCCAACTTCTCTCATTGGTGTGCAGAGGTTAGGATTCAAACCTGTGTTGTTTTACCAGATACATCTTTGTATTGATTAACTGAAAACAACTAAGTACTAGGTACATATAATACCAACTTAGAATAAATAAGTTCTACTGAACTTAGCGTTGGGTACGTCAAGGGTCTAGCACACCCTTTCTCCAACCTTAGAGAGTTTAGTTCCAGCTAGGTTAGGTAGGTGCAACACCTCACCACACTTAGTATGTCTTCTAAAGGAGATTCCAGTGGCTCTCTGCCCTCTTGATACAGTGAGCTTTCATTCCAAGAATTGCAGGTCCTGTGTTCCTCTAAAAAGCTGAAGGCAGGGAGAACTGCAAACACCCACTTCCTAAGAAAGGCGTAACTGCTTGATGATCTTGAAAAGACGCTTGGGTCAGATGAACAGGAGAAAGTGGGTGAGGCAGGAAATGAGGAGAGGTCAGGAGGTGACACCTTTTATGACCTAGACTCAAACTCTGGCCAGGAGGAACAAGATGGTCCCCACCCGAACAACTCAGATCTTCTTAGAGATGATAAAGAAGGCCAAGATGGCCCTCTCTTCACCCCCCTGGAAGAGTGCCGAGTTTAAAAAAGGAATTTAAATCTCCCTCTGCAGAGTCTAATAACTTAGGAAAGTCAGTAGGGACCTCTGTGTCTAGCAAGAGGGACCATTCTTATGACAGGGAACACCAATTTCTGGAACGTGAGAAAGTTAAGCTTAAGCTCAGGCAACAGCAATTGGCCCTCGATAAAGAGTCCCTAGAAGTCCAGAGAGCTAGACAAAGATTGGAACAAGCGTATCATGGTGGCAGCAACAGTGTTCCTAGAATTAAGGAACATTCTTTTGACAATGAGAACCTGAGCAAGATTGTCCCTCCTTACCAGGGTGGGGATGACATACATAAATGGATAACTGCTTTAGAGATGGCCTGTAAAGTTCAGAGGGTCCCTTGAGAGCGGTGGGGAGCTATTTTGTGGCTCTCCTTTATCTGATAAAGGTAGAGATAAGCTCCTCACTGTTAGAGACAATTACTCAGTACTGATGAGTGCTCTCATTGATGGATTTAGCATAACCACAGAACAGTATAGGATTAAGTTCAGAATACCCAGAAGGCACAGAATCGGGACTGGGTAGACTTTGTGGATAGTGCCATTAAGGCTCTGGAAGGCTGGCTGCTTGGCAGCAAAGTAAATGATTTCAAGGGATTGTACAATTTGACTATGAGGGAACAGATCCTTAATAATTGCCAAAAT
The DNA here is from genome assembly GCF_964263255.1 of Lissotriton vulgaris. Taxonomy (NCBI): domain Eukaryota; kingdom Metazoa; phylum Chordata; class Amphibia; order Caudata; family Salamandridae; genus Lissotriton; species Lissotriton vulgaris. The sequence goes on along the minus strand of NC_141691.1, from coordinate 767,893,702 downwards.
CAGTTGTTGCATCAAAACCTGGTTGACTCTGATCTGACTTCTCCCCAAGAATTGGGAAAAAGGCAAATAGGTGGGTCAGAACCAGGGTGAAGCAGAGAAACCAGAACAATGGGGTGACCAAAAGAAGCAAGATGCTAAAACTTCAGACAAGGGTGGGGACAAAGGTAAAGATGACAAGTCTTCATCAGGCCCAAAAAACCTGCATATGGGGGGAGTCACAATCCAACAAAGGGAAAGGCAAAACAAAATCTTGGTGTAACTCATATGAAGAAAAGATACATTTGACAAAAGATGCCAATTGTCCAAAGGCCAAGGATTCAACTCCAACCAACACTACCCCTAAGGCAACTGAACCCCCTAGTACAGTTTCAAGTGGTGGTATAGGGAACAAGGGAATAGTAGTGATAACCTTGGGCTCTAAGATGGGTTCTGGCCTAGTAAGAACTCCATCTCAGGCTGTATTTGTCTGTGATGGTGGTGTGGATATTACCACCTTATTTGTCAGTCCCAGTTACCTGGGCAAATACAGACAACAGCCTTTGATTAGTGGTAAGGAGGCCATGGCATACAGGGACACCGGTGCAATTGCAACTACGGTGACAAAAGATCTTGTTGACTCTGAAAAGATCATAATTGGTGAGATGTACCTAGTGACCAATGCTAACAATGTCAGGACTGATCATTCACTGGCAGTTGTTAATTTCAGCTTGGGAGGGGTAACAGGCCCAAAGAAAATTGTGGTTAGCGCAGACCTTCCAGTGAAATGCTTTTTGGGCAATGATTTGGAAACATTAGCCTTGGCTGAGGTGGAATTAAGGACTCATGCAGCAATGCTGGACATCTCTCATATGTGTTTGCAGTGACCAGGTCACAGGCCAAACCGATGTCTACTGAACAGGCCCTGGATTCTGAAAAAAAAGACCTGGTGCCTTCCAAGAGAAGAAACAGGAGGGGTAAGGCTGTGTTTTGCCTCCAGGCTCATAGAGAGAATCACTCTCTCGAAGGGAGATGATCTCAGTCCCTGTGAAGGAACTGTCTAAGATAAACTGGTACCTGATCAGGTTAAGTTCTTTGGGACAGGGGGCCCTTCCAGGGCAGATCTGAGTCAGGAGCAGCAAACCTGCCCCTCTCTTGAATCCCTCAGACAGCACACTGCTGCTGAGGCTTCTGGGAGTGTCAGTGGATCCCACAATCAATCAATCAATCAATCAATCAATCAATCAATCATCGCATTTATATAGCGCACTACTCACCCAGAGGGTCTCAAGGCGGTGGGGGAGGGGGGTCCGCTACTGCTCGAACAGCCAGGTCTTGAGTTGCTTCCTGAAGGCGAAGTGGTCCTGGGTCTGGCGGAGGTGGGTGGGGAGGGAGTTCCATGTCTTGGCGGCAAGGTAGGAGAAGGATCGTCCCCCTGTTCTGGCTCTTCGGATGCGGGGGACGGTGGCGAGGGCGTGGCTGGTCGATCGAAGCTGGCGTTTGGGACCGTAGAAGTTGAGGCGGCTGTTGAGGTATCCTGGGCCTCCTGGGAGACCTCAACTTCCATCTGGAGAACAACAACGACCACAACACCAGCACCCTGCTCGACAACCTCGCCAACCTGGGACTCAAGCAACTGGTGTCCACCCCCACCCACCTCGCCGGACACACACTCGACGCCGTCTTCTCATCCAGCACAGACATCGACTTCAGCCACGCCACAGAGCTTCAATGGACGGACCACAGCTGCGTCCACTTCACCTTCAAGAGAACGACGACCCACCAACACCAGCAACAGACCGCCCGCAGAAGCTGGAACAAGATCACAGCAGACCAGCTCGCCACCTCCCTGAGCCAACACCCTCCTGCCAGCTCAGCGAACCCCAGCCAGGCCGCCGACAACCTCACGAAGTGGATCAGCAACTGCGCGGACGAACTCGCCCCGCTGAGGACCCCGCCTAGCAGACCCGGCAGCAAGAAGGCCCCATGGTTCACCGACGAACTCAAGAGCTCCAAGAAGAACTGCCGAGCCCTTGAGAAAGTCTGGAAAAGGGAACCGACACCGGACAACAGGACCTCCTACAAACTTGCCACCCGGAAACACCACCAGCTGATCCGCGCCGCCAAGAAAACAGCATTCAAGGACCGGTTGGACAACAACGCACACAACTGCAAGGAACTCTTCAACATCGTGAAAGAGCTTTCCAACCCCAGCGCAGGAAACAACGACATCACCCCATCGCAAGACCTCTGCAACTCCCTCGCCTCATACTTCCACAACAAGATCACGGACATACACAGCAGTTTCAACAACCAACCAACGCACACCACGACCGACCAGCCACCCCCCCCCCACCACCACCCTCCACGCCTGGACCCCGATCAGCACCGAAGACACCATCCGCACGATGAACTCCATCCACTCCGGATCACCGACCGACCCCTGCCCTCACCACGTCTTCAACAAGGCCGACGCTGTCATCGCACCCCACCTGCGAGACATCATCAACACCTCCTTAGACACCGCCATCTTCCCTGAAAGCTGGAAACACGCCGAACTCAGCGCTCTACTCAAGAAACCAACAGCGGACCCCACCGACCTCAAGAATTACCGCCCCATCTCGCTTCTCCCGTTTCCAGCCAAAGTCATCGAGAAGACCGTCAACAAGCAGATGGCTGCCTTCCTCGAGACGAACGGATCCCTCGACCCCTCACAGTCCGGCTTCCGAGCCAAACACAGCACCGAGACCGCCCTCATCGCCGCCACCGATGACATCCGAGCCCTGATGGACAATGGAGAAACAGCGGCCCTCATCCTCCTAGACCTCTCCGCGGCATTCGACACGGTCTGCCACCGCACCCTAGTACGGCGCCTCAGCAACATCGGAATCCAGGACAAGGCGCTGGAATGGATCATCTCCTTCCTCGACGGAAGAACACAGCGAGTCCGCCTACCACCGTACAAGTCAGAGGCCTCCGAAGTCATCTGCGGCGTCCCCCAAGGATCATCCCTGAGCCCCACCCTCTTCAACGTCTACATGAGCCCCCTCGCGGCCATCGTACGCAAACACCACCTCAGCATAATCTCCTACGCCGACGACACCCAGCTGATCCTCTCCCTGACCAACGACCCCGCCGCCGCCAGAGCCAACCTGCACGAAGGGATGAAAGAGGTAGCCGAGTGGATGACGACCAGCCGCCGGAAACTGAACTCGGACAAGACGGAGGTCCTCATCCTGGGCTCCTCACCCTCCGCCTGGGACGACTCCTGGTGGCCTCCCGCCCTAGGCACCGCACCCAAACCGACAGACCATGCACGAAACCTGGGCTTCATCCTGGACTCCTCCCTCTCCATGACCAGGCAAGTCAACAGCGTCTCCTCGGCGTGCTTCAACATCCTACGCATGCTACGGAAGATCTTCTGGTGGATCCCCTCAGAGACCAGGAAGACCGTCACCCAGGCCCTCGTCACCAGCCGACTGGACTACGGCAACGCCCTCTACGCCGGGACCACCGCCAAGCTCCAGAAGAGACTCCAGCGGATCCAAAACGCCTCAGCCAGACTCATCCTCGACATCCCACGATCCAGCCACATCTCCGGACATCTGAGAGACCTTCACTGGCTCCCCGTCAACAAGAGAATCACCTTCCGCCTCCTCACCCACGCACACAAAGCCCTACACGACCAAGGCCCGAGCTACCTCAACAGCCGAGTCAACTTCTACGCTCCCAAACGCCACCTCCGATCAGCCAACCACGCCCTCGCCGCCGTCCCCCGCATCCGAAGAGCGACTACAGGAGGAAGGTCCTTCTCCTACCTGGCCGCCAAGACCTGGAACTCCCTCCCGTCCGACCTGCGCCTGACCCAAGACCACCTCTCCTTCAGGAAGAAGCTGAAGACCTGGCTGTTCGAGCAGTAGCGGCACCCCCCCCCCAGCGCCTTGAGACCCTACGGGTATGTAGCGCGCTTTATAAGTGTCACTGATTGATTGATTGATTGGTTGTGTAGGGCTTTGTGTGCGTGGGTGAGGAGACGGAAGGTGATTCTCTTGTTGACCGGGAGCCAGTGCAGGTCTCTCAGGTGTCCGGAGATGTGGTTGCGACGGGGATCTATTCAGATGAGGGACTCCTTTACTCAGAGGGTCGAGACCCCAAGCCTGGTGCCAGCTGGAGGTTGGTCATATCTCTGATGTTTAGGGGCTTCCTACTCACCTTGGCACATGACATTCCCTAACAGGACACCTAGGCCAAAGTAAGACTTGGGACAGGCTTGACCCTCACTTTCACTGGCCTCACGTGTCAGTAGACACCAAGGAGGTTTGTCACTCCTGTACCACCTGTCAAGCCAGTAGTAAGTGAGGTGGTACCACAAAGGTGCCCCTTATACCACTACCTGCGGTGGGGGTTCCCTTTAAGAGGGTTGGGATTGACATAATTGGTCCCATAGACCCTCCAACAGCATCTGGGCACAGTTACATTCAAGTGGTGGTGGACTATGCCACTAGGTATTCAGAGGCTATACCCCTTAGAACCACCACAGCTCCAGTGGCTGCCAGGGACCTCCTTGGACTTTTTTTCACAACAGATTTCCCTAAGGAGGTCTTAACTGACAGAGATATACACGTTATGTCTAGTTACATCACTGCAATGTGGAAGGAGTGTGTAGTGAATAACAAATTCGCCAAACCCTACCACCCACAATGTAGTGGGTTAGTTGAAAGAATCAGCAAAACCCTAAACGGCATGATCATGGGCCTCCCAGAAAAGCTTAGGTGAAAAAGGGATGTTTTGTTGCCCTGCCTTCTCTTTGCCTACGCAAAAGTCCCACAAAAGGGCGTTGGCTGCAGACCTTTTGAACTTTTGATTGTGCTTCCAGTTAGGGGTCCCTTGTGGTTGGTGAAGGAGGGATGGGAGTTACTTCTCAAACCTCCTAAGCAAGACATAGTGAAGTTTGTACTTGGTCTCCGTTCCAGGATGGCTGAGTACATGAAGAAGGTCAGTAAAAAACCTTGAGGTAAGTCAAGAATTGCAAAACGCTTGACCTGACCAAAATAATGTACTGCCTGTTTATCAGCCAGGACAGAAAGTATTGTTGTTGGAGCCCCTGGACCCAGCAGCTCTCCAAGACAAGTGGAGTGGAACCCATAATATACTTGAGCAAAAGGGAGAGGTTACCTACCTGGTGGACCTTGGAACTCCCAGGAGACCCCATAGGGCGCTCCATGTAAACAGGCTCAAACCTGTGTACAGGGCAAACACGGGCTTGTTCATGGCTACTGATGAGGGACATGAGGAAGAGAGTGACCCTCTCCCTGATCTCCTCTCACAGAACCTTGATGATGGCTCAGTAGATGGTGTAGCCTTGGCAGGCAGCCTCACTGAGCAACAGCAGATTGATTGCAGGAAGGTCCTTAAACAATACAGACACATATTCTCTTTGACTCCAAGTCAGACCACTTGGTGTACCCATGAAGTGAACATAGGTGAGAGTCTGCCTGATAAAAATTGGATTTCCAGGCAGCCTAACCATGTCAGAAATTGCATCAGGACTGAGGTCAAGAAGATGTTGGAATTGGGAGTGATGGAACCCTCAGATATCCCTTGGGCTGGTCCAGTGATCCTGGTACCCAAACCTCATACCCAGGGTGGTAAAAGAGAAATTAGGTTTTGTGTGGACTACAGGGGGCTCAATGCAGTCACTAGGACTGATGCTCATCCTATTCCAAGGGCAGATGAACTCATTGACATTTTGCATCAGCCAAGGTCTTGAGCACATTTGCTGGATATTGGCAAATCAGACTAGCTGAGGATGCCAAACCAAAAACATAATTATCATCCCCTAGTGGGCATTGTCAATTTATTGTGATGCCCCTTGGCTTGAGAATGCACCTGCCACATTCCAAAGGTTGGTGAACAAATTCCTCACAGGTCTGGAAGCCTATAGTACAGCCTATCTTAATTATATCGCTGTCTTTAGCTCCACCTTGGAGGATCACCTGGTCCACCAAAAGAATGTTTTGGAGGATCTTCAGAAAGCAGGCCTCACTATCAAGGCCACCGAGTGCCAGATAGGACAGAGCAAGCTTGTGTACCTGGGCCACTTTGTGGGTGGAGGCCAGGTTCAACCATTGCAGAGCAAAATCAAGACCATCATGAACTGGGTTGCTCGAACTACCCAGACTCATGCCAGAACTTTCTTGGGCCTGAATGGGTACTATAGAAGATTTGTGAAAGGATATGGGTCCATAGTGACCCCCTTCAATGAGCTTACATCAAAAAGAAAGTGGACAGTTAGCTGTGAGAAGGAATTTGATGACCTCAAGCAGGCCATGTGCACTGCTCACATTCTGCAAGGTCCTGACTATTCCAAACAATGAATTGTCCAAACAGATGCATCTGAGTTGGGGGTAGTGGCTGTGTTGTCACAACTTAATTCAAAGGGTCAGGATAAACCAGTAGCTTTTATTAGCTGAAGTTTGACCGCCAGAGAGAATTGTTGGTCAGCTATTGAAAGGGAAGCCTTTGCTGTTGGTTGGGCTCCGAAGAAGCTGAGGCCATACTTGTATGGCACTCACCTCATTGTTTAGACAGACCATAAGCCCCTCTTATGGCTAAAACAGATGCAGGGTGAAAACCCCCTACTTTCGAGGTGGTCCATTTCCCTACAGGGGATAGAATATACAGTGGAACATAGACCTGGGAGTAACCATGCCAATGCAGATGGACTTTCCAGATATTTTCAATTAGAAAATGAAAACTCAACTGGGCAATGATAGACGCATATCCTCACATTTGGGTGGAGTTGTGTAGGAAAGTAGGATCTGCTTCTTATGGTTACCCCCACTTTTTGCCTAATGTTACACTGTTTTGACTAGTCTGACTGGGATCCTGCTAATCAGGACCCCAGTCTATCTTCTTTCTCCTTAAAATGTTATGCATGTAATTTGGTACACTCCAGATTGGATACTGCGGAACCCTTGTTAGTCCCTTGGGTACACCTGCACCTGGGGCATAGCTACCCCAGAGGCCTCACATGGGCTGAAGCATGTATTATTCCACCCATGAGAGGCCATGCAAAATTGTAATTGTAATTGTAATTGTAAAAACATTTATTGAGCGCGTTGCTGCCCATGGGCGTCCAAGCGCTAAGTTGAAGCAGAGAGGTGGCGGAAGGAGGAGTTAGGGCTCATGGGATTTAGCGAACAGTAGTGTCTTCAAGCTTTTTCTGAAAGAGAGCAGGTCTGGGTTGGACCGGAGTGAGAGGGGGAGAGCATTCCAGAGCCTGGCGGTATTCAAAGAGAACAGCCTGCCCCCAGACCTGGCTCGCTTCACTCTGGGAACAACCGCAAGGTACGCCTCCGTCGACCGGAGATTCCTGTTAGGGTGGTAGGGGGTGGCCAGGTCATTGTTAATGGCTGGGCCGGTTTTCCAGAAGGCGCGGTGCGCTATGCACAGCGCCTTGAAAGCCACTCTCTGCCTCACTGGCAACCAGTGGAGATTTTTTAGAGCAGGTTTGGCTGACTGGGTGCGCGGGATCTGCAACAGGGTACGTGCTGCACAGTTTTGCACGACCTGCAGTTTCCGGAGGGTCATCTACATGGTCATCTAATGGAACTACAGGCCTGCCAGTGCAGCCTGTGTAAGCGGGTGCTTGCTTGCACCACTTACGAAAGATATAGATTTACTATAGAGGCCATGCAAAATTGAACTAAAGGCCTGTGTAAGCTGGTGCTTGCACGACTTCCAAAAGATAGAGGTGTACTAAATATATAGGTCACTACACTTAAAACCTTCAAGGCACCCCTATAGCAGGCCTTAACAATCCTGAAGGATGGGTTCGGGGGTTTACATGAGAGGGTGCCCATACATGAGCAGAGCCCCTCTGCAGCCTTCAGGGACTATTCTCCTGGGTTGTCTGTGACACAGCCAGACACATAGGTAGAGGTGCATTATATCCTCGCGATAAATGCTATCTCGAAAATGGCCGAAAAAAAACATGCCTTGTTTGGTATCAAACACCTTGGAATCATACTTCCCACACCGGTAACCGGTGTGGGAGGTATGATTCCACCCCTCAGAAGCGAGCTTTGGGGGTCCCTGGTCTTCCCGGTGCTAGACTTCTCGATCCAGACAGCACCAAATGGATGCTGCTGACCAGGGCCACATTTCTGCCCTCCTGCTGCTAAGCCAAGCTCGAGCAGAGGAAGGCAGCACAATAGGTATCCTGTCACAGAGAGGTGTGACCATCTCCCAAACAGGATTTAGTGTATTGGAGCTGGGTGGGTACACTTCCAAAGTGCCTAAAAGTCTGCATGAGGGGCACATTTGGTTTCCCTGGGCATAGTCCAATTCAAACCAGTTCTGGGAGCTGTAGGCTCCTGCTCTGGCGCAAAACTGGACAAAGGACATGGGTATAACGACCCTCCTGTCCTGACCCTCCCCTAGGAGGGTCTCCTGAATCTGTCCAACCCTTTCCCGCAGGTGCAAAAGGGCTTACCTAGCTTTAGGACCCTAGAATCAATGTGGACAAGATTCTCAACAAGAAACCACTGACCTTCGACTGTCTGAACACTCTGGACTTTGCTGGACTTCAACTAAGCCTGACTTCATCTCCTTCTACGCCCAAGGCATGGTGTGTGCCCTTGCATCACACAGGCTCTGTGCAGTAGCTGTGGAGCATCAAGGATAACTACAGTATCTCCCTTGGGGTGAAGGAGTCACTCCCCTGCATTTGCAGGCACGGTAACGCAAATGACCAGTCTGCTGATCCTGAGCTCCTGCAGACTCCAAAGGCTCCAGCAACACAGTAGGTGGGTTCCTAAGTTCCCAGAGGTAGAGCTGCCCTCTCACCAAGTTTGAGGCAAGTATCCCTTGTGGGGACCACCTAACCTGAGCCCCTGTCCCTTGGGTACATTTGCAAGTGCATATGCTTGTTTATGTTCCCCAACGTTGTGCATTGGGCTGTGGATAGCCCGTAACTCTGCGCATTTTTCGTACCAAGGACTTTGGCCTTCTTGCACTCTAGGCCCTGCAAGCTGTAGTTTGGGGAAACTGCTAGAGGTCCCCTCACGACTCCTGTGCCTCCGGCCTGTGGGTCAATTTGAGGGACAATCCTGATTTTCCTGGGCACCCCTGGTTGCCCCAGGCCTGCCCTGACTACACTTGCTGTGATGAGTCCTCTCGTTCTTGCTGGACCAGACCACAACCCTTCTTGACCTTCTTTGTGGATTGCCATTGCCAAGGCTTGTTGGTGCTCCCACCGGACACCCACCCCTCAGCACTCGACATCCTTCGTCATACAGCTCATATCTAGCTCCCAGTCATCCTTGACATCTCCTGGTCCCTGCAGTTGTAGAGTCAAGGTCTTCTTCGCAGCTGAAGCCTTCTACATTGGTGGACATTCGTCTACCTAAACCCTGGTCACTCTTGAGTGACCCAGACTCTGTCCCCTCTGCTTTCTGGATCCTTCCATCATGATTGTTTCTGTGCTAAAGTATTGTGTGTTTTGTGTTTATCTAAGTCTAGCAGATACTGTGAGGTATTTATTCTTAGAACTACTGTGTGGTTCTCCTTTCATTTAACCAATACAACAAGGTTGCTTTCTGATAAAACAAGCTACTTAACATTCCTTCAAGACTAAGCCTGAAGGCTGCTCTCCACAGCTAACAATTGGATAGCTTTCTAAGGTAATGTTTGACCTCTTAAATCACCATAGGAGTTGTTTGGACTGGAGCAAGGTGCCCACATTAATTAGTGGACATCATTTACCAGGCGAACTTCTCACATCTGTGAACTGATGTTGACTTTCTGTTGGCCGTGAAACTCTGACGTATACTCAAGATTTTATGTCAAGACAGGAGGCTAGCATTATGCATTAACTTTTATTTCCCACTTCTGAGCAGCACCATTAAAAGCTCGTAGAACCTTAACACATCACAATCAAAAAGAACCTTCAAGTGCATAAATAACATGAGGCCGCCGTCCTCTTCCTCTTTTGTTTGCTGCTTTTGAGCCGATAAGTATTGAACTATTTTTATGTTAATTGTATTTGATTTAGTGATAATAAGTGAAATGATTCATTCATAGTTGTTTGTGTGGTGTACTGTTGTTGTGAAAACACAATTTATGGGTGTTTGTTGTGTGAGCTTGTATTTTTAAGGGATTTTTCAACTGAGAGTATGCATTTTGAATTTTTAAGATTATTCATTTTATTAATATATTACTGAAAAAATTCATTGTTAATGAGCATTTTGGTTATTGTTCAAGATTAGGAGTAAATTTAGCCAAGTTAGTAGTGATTTTGAAAAGTCGCCGCTGCGCACACATTTCGGTACCAGTTTCATTTATCAAGGATGCTTTAAAAATTTTGCTCTGGATTAAAGTGTAATTAGTTTTATTGTCAAATTGGTAGCATGAGCACTCTCAAGATTTTCCTCCGTGTGGTATCAGGTTGGGAGAGCGAGCTCCATGACACACACGTGCACCTAGAGTCGCTTTCCCATTGACTAACATTGAGGTTGTTTTTTCAGGAGTATAGGGCTTGTTTTACTGCTTCGCTTTGTTTCACAGGAAATTAACTCTACGGGGATCGTTTCTATGGAAACTAAGCTTCGTGTAGACCGGTTTACAGAAAGCGGCGGTTGGTACTGACTAGAGTTAAAAAGTGATATTTATGTAGCGAAAAGAGTGCGTAAATGAACAACGAGTTTGTTTTAAGGGAAAAGGGGGATATTAACATACATTTTGAACATAAATTAATTAATTTGATTTTTGAAAATGGAAAATGCTAATACAACAGCAGGGAAAAATTGTAAGAGAAATACTTAATGGGGAATTAAAAGAGACAATACAGGAGACAGTCAAGCAAGCTTTAGGGAAAAGAAAAAATTCAGAGGAAGAGGAGTATTTTTCAGTATCAGAGGAGGAAAATGAAAGAGGTCCCGGAGGAAAGTGTTTAAATAAGAGAGAAAATTTAATTGTTAAGAAGGGTCAGAGTGGAACCCCAAGCGGCTCAAATATGAGAGGTATCCAACACGATGCAGATTAGATCCAGTCATACACTGTAAAGAGAGGTAAAGCATCTGGTGATGTTTATAATTTAAGTGATGAAGAGTTGGATGAATATATTCTGGACCTTGAATATAAGGATGGATTAGGTGAGGAGTTTGAGGAGATCGGAAAAGAGAAAGTTAAGGATTCTGTTATTGATCCATTCGGTGAGAATTTGTTTAGCTCGAAGGACATAATACACCCTAGAGGAAAAGCTTGGCGGCCACTGGAACATGTGGCAGACTATATTAAGTTTACATTAAGGAAACTTCTGAAGAAGGAAGAGAGGAATAGCATGTGAGCTGAATGCTCTCGTCCTAATAAAGAGGAAAAAGTTACGTCAACTCCTAACATTGACTCAGAGATAATAACATACCTACTTAAAATGTCAAATGACCCTAGAAAGGTTTAAGACATGTCGTTAAAATAGTGTCAGGATAAAGTGTTTGACATTTTGAGGCCGTTGGCTAAATTTTTTGATGCTGTGGAGAAGGCCCATCTTAAGAATTTAGGTGTTGACCTTGCTTTACTGCGTGGGTGGTGCCAAAAGCCAATTTGCTTTTAGGCAATGTGAACGCAGAGCTACTATCAGAAAGGATGAATACTATCCTGATGAGGATTAATCCTAAATTATGTGATTTAGCTGTAAATGAGTCTAGTGAAGAAGCAGGTGGATTATCATTCGGTGAAGAAATTGTCAAATCCTTAACCAAATATGTGCGTACATTTGCTAGTCTAGACAAAGCACATTTTTCAATGCGCAGAGTCTTCAGTAATAATAGTAATTATGGTCGGGCCGGTAGAAGGGGCCAAGCTACCAGCCGTGCAAATTTTAGAGCTTATTATCAGAATCAAGGAGGAAGTGGATACACTAGAGGACAAGGGAATCATAATTTCTTCCCACAAAAGGTAAGATGCCGGGCTTGTGGCACAAAAGGAAGAGTACAAAGCCAGGGCCAGAATCAGAACCAGGGTGAGTATGAAGATTGGTTCGCTTTTTAACCTGAAAGGTGGAGCAGGAAGATTGAAGTATTACAAAGTAAATTGGGAGGAAATAACCAAAGATGCATGGATTCTAAAGACAATAGGAGGTTTTCAAACAGATTTCAATTCAAGCCGTATTAAAGTGAAGTTACCACATGAGCTGGTTTTTCAAGAAGATTTGTTAAAGATAGTAGAGAACGAGGTCTGTATGATGTTAGTAAAGAATGCTATTTTGGAAATAGCAGAAGTAGAGAAAGCTTTTGGAACTACGCTGTTCCTAGTGGAAAAGAAGGAGAGAGTTTGGAGGCCGGTTATAAATCTGAGGTCCTTAAACCAAATTTGTGACTTATCGTCATTTCAAGATGGAGGGCATTCATCTTTTAAGGGCTTTTCTTCAAGAAGGAGATCGGATGGTGAAAATTGATCTGAAGGATGCATATTTCTCTATTCTGATAGCAAAGGAAAGTAAAAGGTAACTACAGTTCAGGTGGAAGGGTCGGTTATTTCAGTTTCAGTGTCTTCCATTTGGACTGTTGTCTGCCCTTGGTGCTTTACCAAGGTGATGAAGTCAGTGGTACGTTACTTCAAGGAGAGAGGTTGATAATTATTCTGGATGATATTTTGATAATGAATCAAGATTTGGTGTGTTTAAAGGAACATTTTATTTTTGTGAATAAGACTTTTGTAAGTCTGAGTTTCCCAATACATTTGGAGAAATCAGTTTTGGAGCCAGTAAAGAAAGTGAAGTTTCTAGGGTTTGTGGTGGATACTTTTGCATGTCAATGGTGTTTTCCAGAGAAGAAGATGAGAATATAAAGCAAGAAATTCAGAAGGTAATAAACAGGGAAAGAGTTTCTTTGCGAGATCTGGAAAGAATTATTGGTTTTATGTCATCGTCAATTCAGGCGATTTTTCGGGGCCCATTATATTACAGGGCTTTACAGCGTTTGAAAAAGTCAGGTTTGTCAAAGGGTTTGTGGTACGGAGACATGGTGGATGTTTCTTTGGAAGCAAAGGAGGAATTGATTTGGTGGAGAGAAAACATGGATCCGCAGAATGGTTGTTGGTCGGGCAATTGTTGGAGTTTGCCCAGAGTATGTTTTGGAGACGGCTGCAATCAACCTTGGTTGGTCCCCTTAAAGGAAAAAGGAAGTCACATAAGTTGTCTGGAAATGAGGGCAGTTTTGTTTGCCTTAAAGAGTTTCAAGGAGGTTTTTTGGGCACAGCAGTTCTGCTCAGGATAGACAATGTGTCTGCTGTGACTTATGTAAACAGGCTAGGTGGAACTCGGTCAAAAGGACTAGCGGATTTAGCAAAAGAAATTTGGGAATTTTGTCTGGAGCACAAAATTGGTCTAAAGGCAGAATATTTGCCGGATGTGAGGAATGTGTTGGCAGATTGGAACTTGAGGAATATGATAATATTACAGCGATTGGAAGCTGACAGAATAGGTTTTTGTGGAAGGTTGGAGAGATTGGGGGGCATATTATCAAGATCTGCGATATAATTATCGCCGCTTTAGCAGCTGGAAATTGCCGCTAAAACGGCAATAATGGGCATCGATAATATGCCCTTGTGAATTCCCATAGCAGCCCAGGTTCTGTTGTTAACCTGGGCTGCTATGGGAATTCACAAGGGCATATTATCAAGCCCATTATCGCTATTTTAGCCACCATTTCCTGCTGCTAAAGCGGCAATCATTTTAGCACAGTTCTTGATAATATGCCCCTGTGTACTCTAGAAGTGGATCTCTTTGCATCAAGGTTAACATTCCAGTTGGAAAGGTATGTGAGTTGGAGATTGGATCCAAGAGCCATGGCACTGAATGCCTTCACACAGGATTGTAGAGGGGTGTACGCTTTTCCCCCTTTCTCTTTGGTTCTGGTTCAGGCGAAGAAGCAGAAATGCAAAATAGTTTTAGTAACTTCATTTTGGAAGAGTCAGGCTTGGTTCCCTTAAGTGATGGAGTTACCAGTGATGGAGCCTCTTTTGATTTGGGCTTTCAGAGGTCTTCTGAGGAATGTGGAACACGAGGAACATCCCTTGGTGGAGACGGGTTTGCTCAACCTTCTAGTTTGGAAGATATCAGGGGTTCTAGAACATTCTCGGATCTTTCTGGAATAGCTGCAGAATTATTATTTGAGTTCTGGGCTCCTGGAGCGAGGAGATATAGAGGAGCTTGGAAGGTCTGGTTTTGTTGCTACATAGAAAGGGGGTTTGATCCCTTGGAAGCCATTGATGTTCAGGTAGCTAATTTTCTGGCTGATTTGTTTGAGAGGGGTATGTCTTATAGGACAGTAAATTGCTATAGGTCGGCGGTTTCTGATGGCCATTCTTTAAGTAATGGTGTGCCCATCGGTAGAAGTCTTTTTCTTTGTAGAATTATGAAAGGAATTTGGGTTAAGAGACCTCCAGAGTTTAAGTATGAATCTTTATGGGATGTTGACTTGATGTTGAAGTTGTTTATAGGCTGGCCTACTGATACGTTTTTAGATTCCAGGGAATCGTCTTTGAAGTTGGCTACTCTTTTGTTTCTTATTTCTTTTAGAAGTGTTTCAGATATTTAGGCTTTGGAGGTTTCTCAGGTTATATCAGCCTAATGGCATTGTTTTTGAGTTATGTAGAAGGACTAAGACTATGTCTAGTTCTGGTTTTTGGAAGAACACAGAAAGAACACGACAAAGGCCTCACCCAAGTGTGCCAGTTTCTTCTTGATGCAGGTCTCTCTCTGAACGCCACAAAGTGGGGTTTTCACAAAACCAAGCTCATGTTTGTTTGGGCACATAATCTGATGGGGAATGACTCTAGACCCAGACAAGGTACAAGCACTCTCATCCACTTGTCCCCCCCCCCCAGGATGTTATCATCCTTGATCCTTTTTAGGTGTGGCCAATTATTGTTCAAGATACATTTGCAAATTTGCTACAATGAGTGCCCAACTGAGAGACTTGACAAAGCAAAATGTATCATTTCAGTGGTCTCCGGAATGTGACCAGAGTTTCAAAGACAATAAACTTGTGACTGAGAATGCAACTGAAATGGCCTATTTTGACGCCAAGTTACATACCAAAATTATGGTTGATGTGAGCCCGGTAGAGATCGGGGCACTCTTTGCTCAACACAATGGCCATCCAAATGGGCAGGGTGAGTGAGCAGTCACCCAAGAAGTCTTAATACTGCAAGGCTCCAGAATTGTCATACTCGGAAGCCTAAGACAGTGGGTCAGTGAACTGACCCATGAAGGGCACCATTTATTTATTTGTAAAGCGCGACTTTCATCCAGAAGGATCTCACAGCGCTGTGCTAAGACTCCTGGTGTATGGCTGGGTAATTAATGAGTTTGGTCAGTATTATTTCCTAGAGAACAGGCGGGTATTACGTTTTTTCCTGAAGACAACATAGTCCTCTGTAAGGTGGAGTTCTTGTGGTAGATCATTCCAATGTTTTGCTGCCAAGTATGTAAAGCTACGACCCCCCTGCCCTTGCTTTCCTAATGTGTTTTTGTTAGACCTGTCTGGCTTTTTGACGTAGTCCCTCCTTTTTATTATTTATGTTGTCCCCTTTTCGCCCCTCATACCCTTGATAATTTTTTGTCCACTGACTTTTTATAGGTGTTGGCCAGGGGGATAGGTGTTCTTTCCCCCCCTCATAATTTTTCACCTCAGGCCCAGAGGCCTGTTCTGACAGGAAAGTTGGCACCACACAAAATGGTGGCTACCAACTGCCCTAACTGTCACACTCAGAACTTGGCCATAGCCTAGCATAGGACGTTCTAGAACCTTCTGGTCCATTCTGGACCACTGAGGGTCAGCATATATAAGGCGGAATGCGGGGCAGCCATTTTGTCTTGCCAGAGAGAGATTCAGCTGGAGGAAAGGCTGTAGCTAAGGGTGGGCGGAGGCTAGTCATAGGGTTGACCTCCTGGACTGGGAAGCTGCCTTTTTGAATCACCACACTGCCCCCTTTGGGTTACTTGTCCTGACCCCTCTGTTGAGGGTTACTGGAGACCCTGGGTGCCTAGCTTGCCCCTTATCCAAATCATATAGGGGAAGAATTCAGGAGAAGGAGACTGCAGCACTGCGGAGCGCCTTCCTTTGCCCAGTTGGAAAGACTTTCGAGAAGTGTGCCCCCCCCTGTCTCCAGCCTCTGTCCAGGGATTGTTAACTGCTCCAGGACTGCTGGCCGCCCCCCAAGGGGTTGGTGTGTGCCAGAGGGTTTTGTTCAACCCAGATTTCTCCTGGCCGTCCCACTTCATTATCTGCCCCTCACCTCCAATTGCTGCCAGGTGCTCGCTTAGCCTCGTGAGGTGCGGAAGGAGGGTGACGTGGACGCCTTGAGGGAGCTGCTGGACTCGCAGCTCTTATCCCGCCAGCGCTGTCAGGGGGCGTTCGATCCTCCTGCTGAAGAGGGAAGAGAGCGCCGGATGTGGAAGCGACTTGGAGACGGCAGCTAAAGTGTTGTGGAGTCGCTAGTTCCCCGCGCATGCCCTGTGAGCGGACGGCAGGCGGAGAGTGAGGCGGCGCTTCCTCGGAACCGCTAATCCCCCGCGCTTGCCCTGTGAGCGGACGGCAGGCTTGAATAAAAGCTATGTTATTGAGACTGGGAAATTCTCCCAAAGTACTTGGGCATTGCATCAGAAAGCCTCATTGGTCATTGGGGCAGGGCAAAGTGGCCAAGTCAGTAATTCTAATAATATTGGTGAAAATGATGTCTGCTTCCTTTACAGAGGGGGTCAAGTGAAGAAGCTATTCAACAGTGGTTATAAGGAGGGGTTTTACTAACGTGGTGTTGTAGTACTCTTTTTGGGTTGAGGGAAGTATTAAGCTCCTCATGCAGCACACAGGTGGTTTCATACAGCGTGTGTGATTTCTACACTTCTCATTGGGTGTGCGCCCTTGATGTGATTAAAGGTTTAGAGTCCTACTTCATAACCACACCTAATTAAATGTTAGAATCTGAGTAAATGTGCTAGTGATGTGAAATTGATGATTCGAGTTAGCATTTCTGCAGGGACTGTATCAATTGGTGACTATATTGAATTGGGCTATCATCTCTGGAAGTGGGACTGCTAATTTGAAGACTACTAAATATATAGTACTGGAAATACTGTTTGCTAAATTGTGATAGGAGTTCAAGAGTATAGTAATTGCTTTCAAGACAAATTGTAATGCTTAAATTGTAAGATTTTGAAAACAAAGAGAATATTATTTTTATAAAGCAGTACTTATTTTTCCACATTTTGGTGTAGCGTCTTCTTTTTGAGTGCTATTGCGTGGCTTTACTGTTGGGTGGTCTGCAACCTTTACACTGTGCCTCTGAAATGTATGCCTTGCCCTAGGCCAGGCTACCCCAGTTCCAACAGTTTTGTTCTGGCTTGAGCTAGAGACCGTGATCTTAGGCACCTAGTAGGTACATAAAATTCAACTTTACTCTGTAGGATAAGAGGCCCTCGTTGGTGCAGAGCCTTGTGTGTGTAGCTGAGCAGCTTGAATTCTGCTCTTTGGCGTATAGGCAGCCAAAGAAGAAGTTTCAGGCACTCAGATGTTGAGCTGAGTCTGTCTTTGTTACATACCAGTTTGGCAGCTGCAGTTTGCAATGGTATGGGAGTCACCAAAAGATCAAGTGTGCTTCACTCAGCTAGATGACCGAGTTGAGAAAGAGCTAAAGGCATGACACATTTGCAATTCGTTGTCCCCTAAAGTGATGCAGCATCCAGTGACAATGTCTGACTCTCCTGCGCATGCATGGGAGAGGGTTGAAGTTTACTTTTTTGACCCTTTAGGAAATGGACACCATCTCATGGAAGTCATAGACAAATATTCATTATTTTCTTTGGTTGAGGATCTATCTTCGAAAACTCATGACGAAGTCATAGAGCAGCTTTGTGACATCTTTGAATATTGGGGTATTTCCAACCACCTCCAATCTGATAATGGCCCGCCCATTAACAGCAAAGAGTTCAAAGTATTTCTTGTCCGACTCAATGTCAAACACTAAAAGTGTAAACCCCACTTGCCCCAAGTCAAAGGTGTAGATTAACAATTAATGGGGACCCTCTAGAGGGTTATTCAACGAGCATTCATGGAGGTAATTGATCTGAACCAAGCTATGCACAAGGCACTCTGGGCTTATCAATCAACTCCTCACCCAACAACTGGTGACAGTCCAGCCACCTTGCTATTTGGGAGAGCCATTAGAACAAAACTACCTCTAAGGACCCTGGATCGATTAGTAAAGTCCGAAACACCGATGCAACTCGGAAAAGGAACATTTAAATGTATGCAGATCAGCATCACCATGCCCAGGAAACTATCTTTGACAATGGAGACTTGGCACTGGTTAAGCAGAGACGAAGAAGAAAAACAGTAAGTATGGGTGAATTTTGCAGATTTGCCGTCCGCAAATTCAAGTGAAATCGTGAAATAGACTGTGCTACCTCGTTGGGTAAATGAATAGTGCTTTCCTACTCTACAGCTGCGTAAAGTGTCAGAAGATGTGTCTCCAGTGACAATGTGTGTGTAACTTTGCAATCGCGGCGAAGGGCACCGGGGTCCCTTGAGTGAGCTGTCCATCAAAGAGGGTAAAGGGCGGGAGACAGTGCACACCGCTAGGGGTGTGCGACTGGGCCAAACGAGCAGGGCTTCTAGGCGAGTTCATATGCCTCTTCTGCCTATAAAAAGTCAGAGAGCAGCAGAGCAGCAGATGAGGAGAAAGTAGCTCCTGCTCACAGGAACTGCACGGGGATTGCACGTGTGAAAGTCAAGGATGCAAAGGCCTCCATCAAGCATCACAGCTAATTTTCGATGGTAGATATGGGGAGAAAGCACATCTGCCAAGCCTCGACGCAGCTCACAATTTTTAGGGCTGAATAATGTGTTACTTAATTTGAGCTTCAACTTGGGCACCTGCTTTATTTATATCTGTAAGTGCTTCCTGTTGAGGTTTAATTTTGTGACAGGAGCATCGTGCCAGAATGAATCCTGCCCTGCATATTTCCCCAAGAAGTTGCCACCAATTTGTGCGATAACTCTACTCAACTGGAGTACTTTCTACTGGCTAAACAGTAAGTGCTACCTCGCTGGGTAAATGTATTGTGCTTTTCCTACACTACAGCTGGGTAAAGGGTCAGAAGAGTTGTCTCCAGTGACAATGTGTGTGTAACTTTGCAATTGACCAGAAGGGTGCTGGGGTCCCTTGAGTGAGCTGTCCATCATAGAGGGTAAAGGGTGGGAAGACAGTGCACACCGCCAGTGAGTGCAGCGGGGCAAACGGGTGGTGCTCCTAGGCGAGTTCACATGCCTCTTCTGCTTCTAAAAGGTCAGAGAGCAGCAGAGAAGCAGATGAAGAGAAAGTTGTTCCTGCTCACAGGAACTGCACGGGGATTGCACGAGTGAAAGTCAAGGATGCAAAGGCCTCCATCAAGCATCACAGCTAATTTTCGATGGTAGGTATGGAGAGAAAGCACACCTGCCCAGCCTTGACTGAGCTCACAATTTTTGGGGCTGATTAATGTGTTACTTAATTTGAGCTTCAACTCGGGCACCTGCTTTATTTATTGTAAGTGCTTCCTGTTGAGGTTTAATTTTTTGACAGGAGCATCGTGCCAGAATTAATCCTGCCCTCCATATTTCCCCTAGAAGTGGCCACCGATTTGTGCGATACCTCTACTCAACTTGAGTACTTTCTACGGGCTAATCAGTAAGTGCTACCTTGTTGGGTAAATGTATAGTGCTTTTCCTACACTACAACTGCGTAAAGTGTCAGAAGAGTTGTCTCCAGTGACAATGTGTGTGTAACTTTGGAATGGACCACAAGGGCGCTGGGGTCCCTTGAGTGAGCTGTACATCATAGAGGGTAAAGGGTGGGAAGACAGTGCACACCGCCAGTGAGTGCGGCGGGGCAAACGGGTGGTGCTCCTTGGCGAGTTCACATGCCTCTTCTGCTTATAAAAGGTCAGAGAGCAGCAGAGCAGCAGATGAGGAGAAAGTAGCTCCGGCTCACAAGAACTGCATGGGGAATGCGCTCGTGCAAAGGCCTCCATCAAGGATGACAGCTAATTTTCGACGGTAGATATGGGGAGAAAGCACACCTGCCCAGCCTCGATGAAGCTCACAATTTTTTGGGCTGATAAATGTGTTACTGAATTTGAGCTACAACTCGAGCACCTGCTTTATTTATATCTGTAAGTGCTTCCTGTTGAGGTTTAATTTTGTGACAGGAGCATCGTGCCAGAATGAATCCTGCCCTGGGGTCATTGCTGCTGTTTGGGAGCATTGTTCGCAGCGTGCTTGCAGTTTCTTGGGGCCACAGAACTTCACCGCTCTCCCCCGCCACCGAATGCTACCGGCCGCCGACTGGGGAGGAGCTTTGCCTTGCCTCGCCAAACTACACCTCCCAGCATCCCTGTAAGACCGGGACCGGGACGCCGCCTCCTGACACCTGCAGCTCCCGGCCAGAGGTGCATAAACACTAGCAGCACCTCCGGTGGAGCGGGGGTCATTGCTGCTGTTTGGGGGCATTGTTCGCAGCGTGCCTGCAGTTTCTTGGGGCCACAGAACTTCACCGCTCTCCCCCGCCGCCGAGTGCTACTGGCCGCCGAGTGGGGAGGAGCTTTGCCTTGCCTCGCCAAACTACACCTACCAGCATCCCTGTAAGACCGGGACCGGGACAACGCCTCCTGACACCTGCAGCTCCCGGCCGGAGGTGCATAAACACCAGCAGCACCTCCGGTGGAGCGGGGGTCATTGCTGCTGTTTGGGGGCATTGTTCGCAGGGTGCCTGCAGTTTCTTGGGGCGACAGAACTTCACCGCTCTCCCCCACCGCTGAGTGCTACCGTCCGCCGAGTGGGGAGGAGCTTTGCCTTGCCTCGCCAAACTATACCTCCCAGCATCCCTGTAAGACCGGGACCGGGGCGCCGCCTCCTGACACCTGCAGCTTCCGGCCGGAGGTGCATAAACACCAGCAGCACCTCCCGCGTCGTGGGACGCGCACGGGCGACGCCGGGCGGAGCCCGGGCAGAGGGCGGGCCATCTGTGGCCGAAGGAGGCCGGGCTGGGCCACCCCATTAACAACAGCCATTGACTATGGGTAAGCAAAGGAAGGCTACAACTATGGAGGAGGGTGGGAAGAAGGCTAAGGTCCCAAGACATTCCAACTCAATTATGACCTACCTAACATCAGTGGTGGGAGAACTAACTAAGGAAATTGCTAATGCTGAACTTGAACTGGGGCTGACAGCTACCCCCCCCATCAACTACTGTCGCACCTTTCTCCTCAGTGCTGGGCAATTCACCTGTGACATTCACCCCCCCAGCATCACTCTATCCCACTGTGACTATTGCTACCCTCCCACCCACATGCCCTGCATCTGAGGTCCCTAGCCAAACCCCTTTAGTAAGCTTGCATGATTTGAGTTAGCAGACCACTACACCTACAACTAAGGGTGCACGGGATAACAACGTTGCAAGTGCATGCTTATTAAACACTACAAATGACTTATTGGGTAACAAACTGGAGGAGCTTTTTGTTTCCAGAATTGAACCTCTACTTGTTGGGATAGCAAAAGACAAGGTCCCTCATGCTAACACAAAGTGCTATGAGGGTGAGGTTTAAAGGATGGAGGTTGGCACAGTGGAGTCGGTACAAGCACAGGTACCCTGCTCGGTCTTACATCCTCAGAATGGTGGAGGGGTTTCTTATACACTACCCCCAGCCATGTAAGCATTGCTCCCACCTTTGGAGGGGTTGCCACATACGCAACCTCCACTACGCATTCCCGACCCCGCGAGACCCTCTTATAGCAAATACAAGCTTAATCTACCACCTGAAGCATCCCCTTTGGCCGCTGTCTTTATCGGGGTCCCACCTTTAAGAGAAGGGGAGGTCGAATCCTCTAGGGACCTCATGGTTAAATCTAAAAAATGGTGCACGGACAAATGCAGTGGCAAGAACATTGCTGATGAGATCATATTCACAAGGAGGGTGGGTTGGATTGGCAAACACCAGAAATCTACACAAGGTGACTGTGTGGTTGTCAGCTTTAGTAGGGCTGATCTAGCGGATAGGCTTTTTTGGGATGGCTCCGATATATCCCTAACGGACCAATTAAGACCTGTTTCCCTGGGCCTTTTTTTTTTACCCACCACCAGGGCGCATGTTGCACTCTAGAGGCCCTGGGGCTAGTAGGGGGGAGGGCGTGTACCTCTAGGTGAGGGCATACCTAAATTACATGCACCCCCATGACCCCGAGGCTCCCAAATATCCCAGTGAGTAATCAACCCTGTGTCCACCAGAACGTTCAGGAGGGTCCCGCGTTGGCTACTGCTAACCGCTCCGATCCCCTGTCAGGGTTGGAGGACATAGACTGACTATCGGGCGACCCCACTTGTGAGATAGAACAGGTAGGGAGCAGAACAAGTGATGCATGTAAGCTATTAAGCTTGAAAGTGGCGGGACGCAACTCTAAACGCAATGATAAGGGTTGGATAAGTTTTGTTTCGGGGCATAACATTATCGCCCTCCAGGAAACTTGGGAATCATCTGCTAGTTTCTGGCTGGATGGGTTCACTAGCTTCGCCAAAGCGGCTACCCCCAGCTGTGCTGGCAGAGCTAAGGGGGGTCTGTTAATTCTATTTTCACTAGATCTGAAGGGTTCCCTTAGACAGATCAATACTGTCTCGCCCAACATCCTGATTGTAGAAAGGGAAATAAGTACCTCTAGGAAGACCCTATATATTAATTTTTATAATTCATGTAACAGGGACAATAGCGATAGTAATGTCGCCAGTTTAGATGCTGTTTTAACGTTAGTCATCCAGAATACATATTTCGATGCAGAGTTCATATTGTTGGGTGATTTTAATATTCACCCCTGTAAGCTAATGTGTGGTACAAGCCATAAGGAAGGAGGTGAAGGAGCCGAAGGTCCACATTTTGAACATACCACACGAGGGGAAGAAAGGGAAGACTTTTTGGCAAATTTTAATCTATATGAACCGGAGGGAGGCCCAAGAATAGCTACTTTCACGGGCACTAACCCCGGAACCATAATTGATTATATTTTTGTTACACCGGGCATTCTAAACAGGGCCATTTCTTACTGTACAGCTTCCTCTCATTATAGTGATCACAACCCTGTTTTATTTGAGGTAGCCTGGGGAGACTTTTTGGGGACAACTCCTGGGCCAGCTAGGTCAGAGCGCACTTTGCGCACCTCTGATCAGGGCAGAAAAGTCAAATGGGCTAAGGTGGTCCCGGAGAACTTTTATGCGGAAGTCCTCCCGAAAATTGAGGGAGTATGCTTAGATTTACATGCCCAGGATTGTGAAATCATAGGGGCCTTTGACTAAGCATCGTTGGTTCGATGCTGCCTGCTCAAATGCACACAGGTCTCCGATGTCATCCCTGAAAAAAACACCTAGGATAAGGGATGAAATTGTCAGATTGAGGAAAAATTACAAATTAGCTATAATAACCAGACAAGAGAACATCAAACGGGAAGCCTGGGAGAACCTCCTTTCCGTGGCCGTCCTGAAGGATAGCCGGAAATTCTGGGAAATCATCAAACAGCCATTCTTCTCTGACCAAAATAATGAGGCCATGGACTGTGTCATCCCAGATGACAAATGGCTGGACCACTTTAAAAACTTGTATGGGGATAACGATCATGCAGGTCCCGTAGAGCCCTTGGTGTCCCTGGACGCTACCCCTATCTTTTTTCATAGCTCAGAGGTGGAGAAAGCTATCCGTGCTACAACCAAGCACAAGGCCCCGGGCCCTGATGGGGTGCCGGCTGATTTCTTTATGCATTCCCCCAAGCTATGGGCGTGGTTTTTGGCCAATGTTTTCTCTGCCGTTAATGGCAACCCCACACCCTCCTCTTGGGCCACCTCTAACATCGTCCTTATTTTTAAGAAGGGCCAGCGGGACGACCCTGGGTGTTATAGGCCCATATCCCTTTTGGACTCTACAGTAAAGATCCTAGGTAGAGTCCTTTTGTCCAAACTAAGGGATATTGTAGAAAGTTGTGGAGGGTTGGCGGAGATCCAGTATCGGTTTAGACAGAAGAAAGGTACGATCGAGCAGTGCTCTAACTTACACCTGTTGATTGCTAAATACACGGTGGCCAAGGAGGGGTCCTTGTTTTTAGCATTTATGGACATCTCCTCGGCCTTCGACCTGGTTAACAGGTCTAAGTTATGGCTGACCCTGTTGAGGATGGGGATAGATGAAGCATTGGTTAAATATATGGTGTCTTTACACAAAGAGCTTTTTGCTGCGGTGCGGGTCACCAACGAAGGAAGGTGTACGTCCCTCTTCAAGTCCATGCGGGGGGTTAGGCAGGGCTGCATTTTAGCCCCCCTGCTTTTTACCATCTACATTAACGGATTGGGTGCTTACCTGGAGGAGGCTGAGGGAGACGTTCCGCGTGCAGGACCTGTTAAGATCCCCACGCTCCTGTACCCGGACGAGGCCGTGCTGATAGCACGCACTGACGTCTGCCTTCAACGTTTACTAAATGCTTTTGGCACATTTATGGACCAGCTAGACCTAAAAATCAACACAAACAAGTCACATACCATGGTCGTGGGTCGACAAAGCAGTAAGAGGAAAACAATGACTTTTGAGTGTAAGAGCGAGGTTGTCTCTAGAGTCTCCACTTTTCCCTACCTGGGGGTTCTCTGACCAAAATAATGAGGCCATGGACTGTGTCATCCCAGATGACAAATGGCTGGACCACTTTAAAAATTTGTATGGGGATAACCATCAAGAGGTTTGCGGTGACCAGGTCATCGGCAGCCCTTATGGGTTTTGTGGGCAGGTTAGGTGCTAGGCCCATTGAAGCGCTTCTAAAAATCTACAAAAGTAAACCAGTTGCACTGGCTTCATATGGTTTACCCCTCTGGGGTTATGTAAATCTGGAGCCAATCCAGAAAGCGGAGAACAGATTCATACGGACACTACTGTCTGTTCCTCAGTCCACACCGACTTACTCTATCCATATGGAGGTGGGTCTAGACTTCCTCACTGATAGGCTGAACATGGCACCCCTGATCTTCTGGTTGAAGACTTGGCTTAATGAAGATCTGCAACTCAACCATAAGATCATGGCTGATGTTTTGGCCTTAGATTACTCTAAAAGGATACCATGGCTGGCCTATCTGATGAAGGCATTCTCAGATATAGGATGACCAGAGCTCTTTACCTCTCCTAAAGACATTAAGATCCAGGACATCGATATTGTTAAAAAACTATTTATGGGGAGGGCAAGAGCACGTCGTGAGGAAAGGGAACTAGCGAAACCAGCGGGAGGAGACACTTTCTACTTGTTAATTCATTTGCATTAGCACCTTACCTTGGTGTCGTCACTATTCCATTTCACAGGTTCCTTTTAATTAAGTTCAGGTTTAATTTGTTACATTTTTATTTGGGGAACTTTAAAACATGGGAAAAACCTGAACCAGCCCCTCCCTGCAATTGTGATCATTTTTCCACCCAAGACACCATGCACTTTGTTATGTTTTGTGTTTTTTATTTAGAGCCAAGAAAAAAATACCTGGTACCGGTTTTTAATGAGGCTGGTTTCACACAAGTGAGACCAGCCCTGCTCTACTTACAATTATTGACAAACTCATGTACTACTTTTAGCATGGCTAACTTCGTGGTGGATGCAGCTAGAATCAAAAAACATATTCATTAGATCTATGATCCCTGTAAAAATGTGTAAATCAAGACGCGAGACCCTGGTGTTTTACTAAATGAACTATTTATTATTAACCCCACGTATGCTCTGATTTGCCTGTAATTGTCATTGATTTGTAAATAACTGTACTGTATATATTTTATAATGTATGAAATGTTTTATCTCTTTGTATGATTTTTAACTAAATTGAATAAAGATATTTTGACTGACTGACTGAATCCTGCCCTGCATATTTCCCCAAGAAGAGGCCACCGATTTGAGCGATACCTCTACTCAACTGGAGTACTTTCTACTGGCTAATCAGTAAGTGCTACCTCGTTGGGTAAATGTATAGCGCATTTCCTACCCGTAGCTGCAGAAAGGGCCAGAAGATTTGCCTCCAGTGACCGTGTGCCATCAATAAACAAAAAAATCCGCCCGCGAGTGGATTTGCGATTTTTTTGCAATTTCGCAAGATTTCGTGAGTAGAACAGATTTTTGACTCATGCTTAAAAAACAGGCATTCCTTTTGCCGCTGATCTTTTACAGGTCATGGTGCGAAAGGGACATATGGTGACAGCACATTGTACTGGGCAATTCATCACTCGGGACACATAACATTTTAAACACCTAGGGGGTCTGTTACAATGTCAGGCCTCCCATTTACCCCAGCCACTTTACGATGGCAGGGGGTACCGCGGAGGATGGAAGAAAGGGTAGAATATGGTGGTGGTGTCTACTAGACACCACCATCCAAATTACAATGCGTGCCAGTAGCAGCCTTTTCGTGGCGGCGTTGCTGCCATCGAAAGGCATGCGGTCTTCGCAGATGGGGGCCCGTTGGGGGGCCCCAAGATGTTGTGGGTGTGGGGGGGCACATGGGGGATACCTATGATACCCCCCTTTATTTGCATGCACAACGTGGCATGCACCGCACGGTGCCTGCCACATTGTGCATGCAAATGCGAAAGGTGATCCACAGCATTGTGGCAGAAGGTGCTGTGTGCACCGCTCGTCACAATGTTCTGCATGGGTGATGCCACCGTGGCAGTGGCATCCTAATTGCCGGGCTGGGACCGCTGCACTACTGGTGGCCGGTCCCAGCACTGCTAGGGTGGTGGGCGGCAAAAGTCTGCCCAGCATCCTAATAGGCCCCCTAGTGTGACACTTGTCGCGGTCTAGCGCTAGCGCCTGAGCCATTGTCCAATCTCAGTTGACCTCGATTACCTCGAATAACCAATATTAGCCAATGTGGCAGGAAATTTGTGGTGGAGATGGTGACACTCAGATGGACTTTCATCCATAGACCAGCCAACATCTAAACAAAGCAAGCACACCGCCAAGTAGGCCAGCAGTAAAACCATCAGAAAAGTGACAGCAGGAACAGAACCTTATAGATCTAAATCAGCCCCTAAGACTTAATGAGTGGAAACTGCGTTTTGTTAGGATTAAATGAGATGAGATGCAGTTAATGAGGATTGCAAGTTATCAACAGTTGAAACTACTATAGTAATGACAGCAGGAGACTGGACCTTCAGGCAAAGCTGCTTATCATAGCATATTGGAGACATCAAATGAAGTACTCTCTGATAACACAATTGATGGTTCATGATAAAGAGTACAGGGTGTAAAACAGAACTTCCAGTGGTACAGGAGTAGAAATGGAAAAACAGCAGTTGATTTAGATAATTTGTGAACTATTAGCTGGATACATTTTTATGTATTACAGAGCCTTGCATTCAAAACCTACATGTTCATTCAATGTGACAGTTTCAAAATTTGCCAATAGATCTAGTATTGTCAAAATATGCTCGTAAAACTAACAATATCAACAGAAAGGAGTCAGCATTGTCCCGGAGATGCTGCTTGCAGAGGACATCATTATTAACTGCATCTCTGGTGGAACTCGTGAAACCTGTTCACAGATCTCGTCATTTGCCCGCATCTCCCCGCAGTTTCCCAGCGCCCTGGTCACTCGCGCTCTCCCTGGTGGGACTTTATGTCCCAGGGAGCTCCGCGCTGAGTGCAATTGCCCACAGCTGCAGGGAGAGGAGTTTCTTGCGGCATAAAAGTGGCGCTGCCTTCCCGCGACGCGGGACTCGCGCGGGTAGCGCCCCGGCAAAGCGCCCGTCCGCGCCAGAACGTGGCAGGGCTGGTCCACCCTATTGATCCCTCGTTATACAGAATTATTCATTATACAGAACTCCCAGGTGACCTTGTATACAGCTTCTGTCCCAGGTGACATTGTATACAGGTTCTGGGGCCTAATCGTAATTGTGGACGAGATCATTGAGTTTTTTAGTCATATTATATGCTTGTTTCACACTTTTGTTTGGATTTTTTTTTTATTAGGGGAATACACCTGGTACTAGTACTGTCACCCCATGTAACTAACTCTAAATATATAAAAACCTCTTTAAGTACTATTGTGGCCCTAGCAGAGGCCCCTATTAGAGCTGGGGAATTTTAATTAGGCCTTACTGTGGAAACAAAATGTCTAAACGCAAGCTACAGAAAACACAAGCTACAAAAAACACCCAATGGCAATGCTAGCAAGGGCTCTACCATGGATGACTTTCTGGTTAAGGCAGTGAGTGCAATTAATGTTGAAATTACGAGGGCAGAACGCCGCCACTCCTTTGGGGCAGGCCTTGGGACAAAATATATCCAGACCCTAGAGCCAGATATTATTTTGGTAAATCCACAACAATCTATCTCTATTTCCAATCAGGAGTCCTCTTCCCATTGTCAGGAGGCCCCTTTGGCAAACAAATTACTACAATCACCAAACCCTAGCGGACCACCAACCCCGAAGCGTAGAAGAAATTGAAGGACAGACCTGCCTAAATTAGGGAATCCAGGTAAACAAAAAAAAAGGGGCCCGACATGGAACCAAAGTAAGATCCCCGAGAAAACCTGTACTCCAAACATGATACCTGATGAATTAGTTAATTCCATTATTTTCAAAAATGACACAAAAAATGGAATCTATACTTAAGCCCTTGGTCAATAAGATAGACACTTCAAGTGCAGAGGTCCAGAAGTTGGGTATTATCATAAAGGATAGTAGTGGTCCAACCAGGAACAATGGAATCGACCCTCAAGGGACAGGCAATATAATCAATTTACAAAGGACGGAGCCAGCTTATGATCGCCCCAGTGTTATGGCCAAACCAAATCTCTTGTGTAGGGATGTTGGGGCAGTTAGGCATAGCAATCACTCATCCTCTGCCACTGGGGCTAGTGCCACTACCATCATTACTGGGGTACCGCAGATAAGCCCACAGAGCAGCACCCTACAATCGGTGAGAGGGGACTTGGGTACATATAAGAATCCACCCCAAGACCCGTACATATCTAAGGGCCCGAGAGAGCAGGCAGAGATTAATTTACCGCCTGACTGCAGCCCATACGTGGCAGTAATGGTCAATGTACGTTTACTCAGGGAGGAGCAACCAGAAAGCTATAGTGCCCTAAAGAATAAGGTGATGCATTGGTTACATCAACACCGTGATGGGCAGAGCAGATTAAATTCTATTAACAAGAAGGGTGAAATGGATAGGTCCTTCTAGAAAAACAGAGCAAGGGGACTGCATTATTATCAACTTTAAGAAGCTGTCCAGGGCACAAATGTCCCTGGGGAGAGCCACGTATAGTTCTCATACAGAACGTTCAGTCTCACTCTATCTCCTTGGTTATTTTTATAGACACCTTGGTAACCCTCCAGCAGGGGGTAGGAATCCTCAAGTAAATAGATCCAACTTGATAGATATACCACATTCTGCTGTCCCGGTAATGAACAGATTCCATGCCCATAGCTCCTTAGATTGCAATGACTGACTGGACCCAGTATATCTAGTGGGGAGGGGGGTTGCTGCTAGGCCCCAGTTTATGACTCCAACATCTGGGCCCCGGTATGACAAAGTTATCAAAGTCCCTACATTATTTAATAGGCCTCGTATACTAATATAACGCCAGGTAATGAAGGAGTGTTAACCCAAGAGGGTATGGGGGCCAAGGAGGTGGAGCGCAACGGGCCAGGAACATCATTAAATCATCCCACTAGTACACCTTTAGAGAATAGTAGGGGGGCAGTTAGCAATGGTGTTTCCAGTATACAGCCGGGCCTAGGGGCAAACATTCCAGTATGCCATCAAGACGGCAGCTACTCTATTGTTACCTGGAATATCGCTGGCCTAGCAAATAAGATAAACCTGGTAGGATGTAAGGAATTTATTGGCCCACATGATATATTTTGCCTACAAGAAACATGGAGCACCGTAGATGTCCACTTGGAGGGGTTTACCGCCTATAATCTGCCTGCAATACTGTCTGCTCCAGGCAGAGGTAAGGGGGGGCCTGTTGAGCCTACTGAAAATTAACATCCCAATGAAAGTTAAGAAAAGTATTATTGTAGGTTACCTGGCACAATTAATCTGGTTGCACAGTAAAGATGGCCGGGGAATTAACATATTTAATTCCATGCGCCATAGTATAGTTGCTGAAGTAAGATACGAATTGGAAAGATTGTTAGAATTGGATTTACCTAACATGAATATTGTTGGCCAGGGGATTTTAATGTGCCTATTTGACCCTTATCACTGACAAAAGTATGTGAGCTTCAAACAGACACAGGTAATGATTATTAACATTTGTGCACTATATGGGGCGGGTATATGGGGCCACCAACCATGTGCAACTCTCATGGTAATACCTTAAATGCAGTCCTTATTGAATTTGACTTGGAAATTCTGCAATGCGCTAAAGATGTATGTGGGAAGAAGGAGATCCTGACTTTTACAAGAAGGTCAGCAGAGAGTAGTATCGGTCATGTAATCGTCTCTGCTAACATTGCGAAAGTTTGTTCACCCCACAGATAGCAGAATTGTCTATGAGTGATCATAATCCAATTATAATGGGACTGCACCTCTGGGTGATAAGAAGGTTGAAGTATGTACTGTTGTAAACAATATTGTCCCGAATCGCCCAAATGGTTTTAGAACTAAATGGGTGGGAGCCAACTCAGCCGAACTTTCTAAAAAAATTGTACTGGCCTGTAGCAAGGAAAAATTGGATTGTCTAATGGTCAGTACTGAATCCACTGTGATCATGGACAATTTTATTAAGATTAATGAACATATTTCAAATCTATTCACTGTAACCTCCTTTAAGAAACTAACACAGCAAAAGGGTTGGTTTGACAATTCCTGCACTGCCTCACTAAATAATCTAAAGTTTGCCCCATCGAAGAAACCAAGAGACAGTGTAGTAGCTCATGGTCTCAGAGCTGATTATAACTCTAATCTGAAAAGACAAAAGAAGGAGTTACAACAGGAGGCATGGGACAACCTTAACCTTGCGGCTGCAACCTCCAATAATAAACTTTTCTGGGACACGGTAAATAGTATATTCATTAAAAATGAAACAGGCCCAGTATTTTTGGCGCATGTGAGGAGTGAAGAATGGGTAGAACACTTTTTAAATATTTTTACCCCGAGTCAAATTCCACCGATAGAACCATTGACTCTAAGCAAGTGGCCCATAATTGAGTTAGATATCACCCTGGATGAAGTAGTAACAAGCATAAGTGCCAGCAAGGGGGGAAAAGCACCAGGAGCAGATGGTGTCCCCATAGATATACAAATCGGTTCCAGAATTATGGGGGCCCATATTGATAAGGGTTTTTAACGTGGCAGAAATGGAGGGATGCCCCCCATCTTGGGGGAGCCGGTAACTATCCCTATTTATAAAAATGGAGAGAAATCGGAAGCAAAAAACTACTGACCCATCTCCTTATTAGACTCCGCGGTTAAAATAATGAGTAGAGTTTTATTGATAGGGTTGAAGGAGTGGGTTTCGGACAACAATATTTTAGCAGAATCCCAGTATGGTTTTAGAAAAGGCCTAGGTTCTCAAGAACAGTGTATCAACTTGAAGCTTTTAATAGAAAAATATACCAAAGCCAAACAGGGCCGGCTGTTTTTGTTTTGTAGATCTAAGTAGTGCTTTTGATCTAGTGAATCATGGAGTCCTATGGCCAGTTTTAATTAACGTAGGTGTACCCAAACCTATTATTTACTTTTTAGCCAGGCTGTATGAAAATGTATCAACTAAAAGAAGGTACGGCCAACAGGGAGAATGCCCCCCTAATTTCACAGTTAGGCATGGCATTCGCCAAGGTCGAGTGTTGGCACCACTACTTTTTACTTTATTTATTAATGATGTGGATGCACCAATTCTGCTTTATGCGGAAGATGCCGTGCTACTATCAAGAACACCAGTGGGCCTCCAGAAGTTCATTGATGGGTTCGCCGCTTTTATCAGCAAGAGGTTGCTGTTGATAAACAAGACCAAAACTTTCACCAAGGTGTGCGGACCTAAATTTAAAAACCTGAAACCCTTCGCCATCGAGGGTAACAAGATACAGAATGTGGAGACCTTTTGTTACCTGGGTATTTCTTTCTCGTCTGAGGGGGAATGGAACTATGAGAGGTCAAATGTTAAGGTTAAACTCAGAAAGAGTATAAATGGTGTTTTTAAATGGGCTTTTAATTTAGGGGATCGGCAAATCAAAAATATGATTGACATATACAAAGCCAGATGCACTACGGTCGCACTATATGGGGCGGGTGTATGGGGCCACCAACCCTGTGCAAGTCTCCAATCTGAAGAGAATACTTTTCTAAAGAAGCTATTATGCCTCCCAGCATCAGCATCCACGGAACTTATACATAGCGAAGTTGGCCTCAATTATTTGACGGATTTAATAGCAATGAGACCAGCTTTGGAGACTAATATGGTCCAAGGATGAAACCTCTTTTACAAAGGCCATTATCAATGATTGCTTGAGACTGGACAATGGTACTAAGATACCCTGGCTTAGCTATCTAATTAAGTCCTATGCTGATTTATTTGACAGATCGATTTTGGGAATCCTTAACAATTTACTATCTCTGTCCAAACAGGAATTGAAAAGAACCTATTTATCCCATAGGATTGAAAAGAGGAAGGTAATAGTTAGGAAACAGATTACGTATCAATTTTACCATGTGTACACTGATACGTCTGGTTTCCAAGGGTATCTTTCTTTTGTTACTAGACCTTCTCACCTTTTTGTCTTGATCAGAACGAGGCTAGGTTTAGTGCATTATCTGGTTGTGTTCCCAATAATGAAAAAGTATCCGTCCTCCCCATGCCCCTGTGATGGGACCTCAAAGCAGAGCACTATGCACTTTCTACTTTTATGTGATCTGTTTTTTCCTTTTAGAATTATGTTCCTCAAAACACTTTTTAAAAAAACATGGGGTCAAAACTACAGCAGCTGCTATGACAGTATTACTCACCATGGAAGAACCAGGGATTTGCTTTTTTACTGCTACATGTATCCTCAGTTCAATCAAGGTCAGAAAAAGTAAGGTGTATTAACGAATTTCTCCTCTTTTCTTTTTAAATTGACAGAAAGTCTGTGGTGGTCTGGATCACGAATGCACTTTGCACGTTACTTTGTATATATCACTGAGTTTTAATTATGTATATATACCACAGCAAAATCGGTGGCCTTTCATACTGGGGTTGTGCTTGTTTTTATTCGCTTTTTATCAGTTTTTATTCGTGCATACTTGTAACGTATGTCTCAACTTAATTATGATAATGTCTACCGCCCCTAATAGCTGCTAATGTTTATATGAGGCGATGTATTTGCTACACATATGCACTTTATTTCAACAGTTCACTAACTAAGTAAGAGTTGTACTATTGTACACACCCTCGTATGAATCCAGATGTACTTTTTTCTATTTTTACAAAGAACCGCTTTTTAGCCTGTTATGTATAATCTGTGCTTTTATGGTTGATTGTCCCTACCAAATATAGCTAATTTTGAATTGAATTGAGTCAGCATTGTCCAAAATTGGACCGTATAATTATTAATTTGCGGGATGGCGGCTTTATTACTACAATCAGCTCTAAAACCAGACTGGAAGTTTTTAAGGAGATTTTACTTTTTCAATTGAACAAACTATTCCAATTAGTTGTTCAAGTAGCTTTCCAGGAAGTTAGTTAAAATTCTTAAACAGTGGACTAGGCAAGACTTATTAAAAACAGCTGAGCCAGCAGAGACTTTTATTGGGGGAGGCTATGCATGACCTACTAGAGATAGTCAGGAAATATTTCTCAAGAGAGGTAGAGAAATGAGATCATACCAGGGAAGTGCAAGATTAGTTCACATCTCTTTGGTGAGTTTGGAAAGTAAAGGGTCTGAGACAGGGTTCAGGGCTTTGAGTTTGGATATAAAGCAGAAAAAGTTCAATCTAAAAGATCTCTTTGAAAAGAGACCAGTTGAAGGTCTCCAATTATACTGATCATTTGATACAATTACTTTAAAGGTAAAGGTATACCTGCACAGCAGTCTTTCCTTCCATGCACACCTTCCCTCCACCCTTCTCACCCTGGCCACTGTCCCACGATTCCAAAAGACAAGAACCTGAGGAAAGTCCTTCTCCTTCTTTACTGCCAAGACCTGGAACACCCCATCCCTCAACCTTAAACTCTCCCAGTTCACGAAGGACCTCAAGACCTAGCTCTTTGAATTACCCCAGCACTTAGACAGATACCCCATGCCTTGAGACCCTCACGAGTGAGTAGTTGTGCTTTACCAACCCTTGATTGATTGATTGTATGTATGTGTAAACTGTTGTTCAGGTTCTGTCTGCTACGAAACCTCCGCATGAACACAACATGCTATCTTGTAATTCAAATATCGTTTTGTTCTTCGTGGACATTATTATTGTTCCAGTCACATGACCCTCTGCCATGCATTCTCCTCCCCATACAGAACTAGTGTGTTTTATATAAAAGCAGAATACATATAAATGATCCTTAATTCTCAATCATTCGCTGCAACAGAAATAATTATATTAACATGTTCAATTTAAGATGGAATTCATTTCAATCAATATTTTCATTTTGAAATGCAAAAATGTTTTTCATTCAAATCATCTAGTTCCATCGCCCTCAAAACTGACCTGAGTTAAGTGGCAAGCAATTGTTTTTTAAAGGGGCTCAAACCCTTACCTGAAGTTGAACTGCTAGCCTGAGTCGAAGTTGGTGCAACTCCTAAACAATGAACAAAAATGCAACAAGTTCGAATTTCTCAAAGTCACATGTATATATATATATGCAGACCCTTGTGAGGAGTAATGCTTTTTATCCTTCAAGGGAAGTTTAATTAATTAGCTCTGTCTCTGACGATACTGAGGTTAGGCAATGGCCATGCATTACTCCCTTGAGACACCTTACCCTTCTCAAGGTAAATTACAGCTAGGCTGATTACTCAACCATTAATAACATTTAAATAGGGGTCCTATTGATAGCAGCGGGGCTTGCTCAGGCTGGCTTTCACTTTCCTTTAATTGTTGTTTTACCACAAATCATCTTTTTCCACTGCACTGAAAACTTACCTAAGGTAAATGCCAAATGTGCTTTTTACAACAATATATGGATCCAAACACTTACCTAAAGTTGAACTGCTAATGTGATTCGAGGTTGGTAAAAATCCTAAACAAATAAAAATATGTCATTTTATATTCTTAAGATCTCATAGATACCTGCTCCTGCGGGGAATAACATCTTTCATCATTGAAGAAGAGGAGTTCCAACAATTCATCGATCTAGGATTGTACATACTTGGCTCATTAACATCTCAAGTTAACATTCAAAAAGTGGCAATCCTACAGAGAGCCCCGCCCTAACGCTCCACACATGCAAATCTAGCAAAACATCTTTCACAGACTTGAATGCACACTACCCTTTTTGGAGTGCTTTAATTCTCTGGACTCTATGTTGAATACAGACCTAAACTTCCAAGCATCAATTACAGGGAATAAAATCTGTCAATATGAAAACAATTGTTTTAATTATCAGTCTTCTTGATGTGCGACTATCACAACTCCAAAATATATCCTGCCTTTCTCACACTGGGTCTAGATGCTACAGCTATGCTGGTAGTTGGTTCCAGAACAAATGCATTACTTCAATCTTGAGCACAATTCAATTGTTTCCTATTGACACCATTCGCAGGTCTACATTGTCCAGAAAACAATTCATTCTAGAACAACAAACTATGGGACAGATGTAGGTAATTCATATTTACCGACTCTTAAATACCAAATTTTACCGATTCGGTATTTAAGAGTCGGTAAATATGAAGGGGGGAGATGTAGGTATTACAGATTCTGTAAATACCGAATCGTTAAGATTCGGTATTTACCGATTCGGTAAATACCGAAACCTGAATTTGGTATTTTACCACCCAATTTGATTGGGTGGTAAAATACCAAATCTACCAGGCCTTTGGGACTCAGAAGAGTCCCACCTACATCTGGGTTTTACCGAATCGGTAAAATTACAGATTCAGTATTTTACAGAATCGGTAAATTTACCGATTCAGTAAATTTACTGAATCTGTAAAATGTTGCCCCTAAATCCCAATCACCAAATACCGGTCGTTAACGGCCGAATTCGGCCGTTACCGACCGATATTTGGGCTCCTACATCTGGCCCTATCTTCCTTAT
The DNA here is from genome assembly GCF_964263255.1 of Lissotriton vulgaris. Taxonomy (NCBI): domain Eukaryota; kingdom Metazoa; phylum Chordata; class Amphibia; order Caudata; family Salamandridae; genus Lissotriton; species Lissotriton vulgaris. The sequence continues at coordinate 767,857,439 of NC_141691.1, read as the reverse complement.
AAACATGTCATCTCTGCCACTAAGAGATAGCTCCAGAATCCTGATACCCTCCAACAATCAATCAGGGTTTATAAAGTGAGGCTAATCACCCGATAGGATATCCAAGTGCTAGCAGGCAGCGGAGGCTTATTCAGACAACCAGGTCTTGAGGGCCATTTGAATTCTGGACGTGAGGTGAAGGTCCACAGTTGTGTGGGGATGCTGTTTCAGTTCTTTGCTGCGATGTGGGAGAAGGAGCGCGCTCCACCTATGCTTCGGTGGATGTGGGCAATATAGGCAAGTGTAAGGGAGGCAAGGCATAGTCTTCTCAGTGGTTGGTGGAAGTTCAAGCAGTGATTGAAGCAGGCAGGTCATTGGTTGAGTAGAGCCTTGTGTGCGAGGTTCAGCAGCTTGAATTGGCATCTCTTCTGTAAGGAAGATACTAATTAAGCAATGTTCTCAAGTAGTGCACCATTCCGTTCCCCCAGGGACTCGGATAAATTATTACCTAAATAAAAGCTGGAATGTTTAGTGTACCAACCTTATTTGTCCATGTGACCTACACATATAGAATGTTTATTATTGCAGGATCTCAAACATCCTGAATATTATATTATTATTGTACATGCACATATGTATCTACCTGTTGTAGGCAAGTAAGATCTGCTTCTTATGGTTACCCCCACTTTATGTCTAATGTTACACTGTTTTGACTAGTCTGACTGGGATCCTGCTAATCAGGACCCCAGTCTATCTTCGTTCTCCTTAAAATGTTATGCATGTAATTTGGTACACTCCAGATTGGATACTGCGGAACCCTTGTTAGTCCCTAGGGTACACCTGCACCTGGGGCATAGCTACCCCAGAGGCCTCACATGGACTGAAGCATGTATTATTCCACCCATGAGCAGGCCATGCAAAATGGAACTACAGGCCTGACAGTGCAGCCTGTGTAAGCGGGTGCTTGCTTGCACCACTTACGAAAGATATAGATTTACTATAGAGGCCATGCAAAATTGAACTAAAGGCCTGTGTAAGCTGGTGCTTGCACGACTTCCAAAAGATAGAGGTGTACTAAATATATAGGTCACTACACTTAAAACCTTCAAGGCACCCCTACAGCAGGCCTTAACAATCCTGAAGGATGGGTTCTGGGGTTAACATGAGAGGGTGCCCATGCATGAGCAGAGCCCCTCTGCAGCCTTCAGGGACTATTCTCCTGGGTTGTCTGTGACACAGCCAGACACATAGGTAGAGGTGCATTATATCCTCGCGATAAATGGGTGCACAGACATAATATCGAGTCCAAAATATCATTTGGACATAATATCGAGTAAATAATATAGACTAGACAAAATATCGACTGGACAGAATATAGACTACAAAAATATCGTTTTTAAGGTAAGTGAAGTAATATCGACTGTATAAAATATACATAGCAAAAATATCGATTTTTTAATAATATATAATATTTTATAGTGTATTTTTATGTAATAATATTAGTGAAACGTGTGTATTTATGTTATAAATAATTTTATTAAATGATTTTTGTTTTTATAATTATTGCGTAATGTAATTCTGTAGCGGGTTGTGGGTTTATAGGGGAATAGGGTGCGAAGTAATTTAATTATAATTAATTAAATATGTAAATGTATTAATTGATATTAATTTGTAATTAATTGTTAATTAATTTATATGTGTCAATTAATTTATTAGTAATTGCAAAATAATTAATAATAATTGATTATTTGGTAATTATGTAAATTTTACTAATTTAATGCAGTAGCGAGTTGTGGGATTATAGGGGAATAGGGTGGGAAGTAATTTAATTAAATATGTAAATATATTTATTGATAGTAATTAGTAATTAATTGTTAATTAATTTATATGTGTTAATTAATTTATTAATAATTGTTAATTATTTTATATTAATTGATTAATTTGTTATTATGTGAATTTTACTAATTTAATTTCTGTAGCGGGTTGTGAGTTTATAGGGGCATAGGGTGGAAAGTAATATATTAATAATTAATAAAATAATAAAATAAAATACACGCTATTTATTTGGAAATAATAGTGAAATAATTTTTAATTATTAAAAAATTAATTGTTTATGTTTAATTAATTTGTATTAATAGGTGAATAATTCAAAGAATTATTGTTAAATATTAAATGTCAATTATTATTTATTCTATTACATAACATTTTTATTTAATTTTTATTAATTATTATTAGATATTTCTTGTTAGATTTTTGATTTATATATGAAAGTTTTACTTTCCCTAATGTTGTATTCTCTGGAGTGTGAATTGTAATTTTTACACCTACGCTTTCCAACGCTTTCCTTACTGTTGCACCCACTGGAGTTGGGATAGTAATTTTAACCCCTACGCTATCCAACGCTTTCCCTACTGTTGCACCCACTGGAGTGTGAATAGTAATTTTAACCTCTACGCTATCCAACGCTTTCCCTAATGTTGCACCCACTGGAGTGGGAATATTAATTTTAACCCCTACGCTATCCAACACTTTCCCTACTGTTGCACTCTTTGGAGTAGGAATAGTAATTGTAACCCTACGCTATCCAAAGCTTTCCCTACTGTTGCACTCTTTGGAGTGGGAATAGTAATTTTAACCCCTACGCTATCCAAAGCTTTCCCTATGGTTGCACCCACTGGAGTGGGAATAGTAATTTTAACCCCTACGCTATCCAATGCTTTCCCTACTTTTGCACCCACTGGAGTGGGAATAGTAATTTTAACCCCTACGCTATCCAACGCTTTCCCTACTTTTGCACTCTTTGGAGTGGGAATAGTTATTCAAACCTCTTCGCTATCCAACGCTTTCCCTACTGTTGCACCCACTGGAGTGGGAATAGTAATTTTAACCCCTACGCTGTCCAACGCTTTCCCTACTGTTGCACCCACTGGAGTGGGAATAGTAATTTTAACCCCTACGCTATCCAACGCTTTCCCTACTGTAGCACCCACTGGAGTGGGAATAGCAATTTTAACCCCTACGCTATCCAACGCTTTCCCTACTGTTGCACCCACTGGAGTGGGAATAGTAATTTTTACCCCTACGCTATCCAGGGCTTTCCCTACTGTTGCACCCACTGGAGTGGGAATAGTACATTTTACCCCTACGCTATCCAACGCTTTAGCTATAATAGAATTCACTACAGTTGTTACAATAATTGTTAACTATTTTGCTATGCTACGGTAAAATTATTATATATGTTTATTTAATATAAAAAAAATTATATAAATATATATGTATTATTTTTTTAGATTTATTTCCTGATTTTCTTGGGCACCCCTGGTTGCCCCAGGCCTTCCCTGACTACACTTGCTGTGATGATTCCTCTGGTTCTTGCTGGACCAGACCACAACCCTTCTTGACCTTCTTTGTGGTTTGCCATTGCCAAGGCTTGTTGGTGCTCCCACCGGACACCCACCCCTCAGCACTCGACATCCTTTGTCGTACAGCTCATATCTCGCTCCTAGTCATCCTTAACATCTCCTGGTCCCTGCAGCTGTAGAGTCAAGGTCTTCTTCGCAGCTGAAGCCTCCTACATTGGTGGACATTCGCCTACCTAACCCCTGGTCACTCTTGAGTGACCCAGACTCTGTCCCCTCTGCTTTCTGGTTCCTTCCATCATGATTGTTTCTGTGCTAAAGTATTGTGTGTTTTGTGTTTATCTAAGTCTAGCAGATACTGTGAGGTATTTATTCCTAGAACTACTGTGTGGTTCTCCTTTCATTTAAAAAATATAATAAGGTTTCTTTCTGGTAAAACAAGCTGCTTAACATTCCTTCAAGACTAAGCCTGAAGGCTGCTCTCCACATCTAACAATTGGATAGCTTTCTAAGGTTATCTTTCACCTCTTAAATCACCATAAGAGTTGTTTGGCATGGAGCAAGGTGCCCACTTTAATTAGTGGACATCATTTACCAGGCCAACTTCTCACATCTGTGAACTGATGTTGACTTTCTGTTGGGCATGAAACCGTGACGTATACACAAGATTTTATGTCAAGACAGGAGGCTAGCATTATGCATTAACTTTTATTTCCCACTTCTGAGCAGCACCATTAAAAGCTCATAGAACCTTAACACATCACAATCAAAAAGAACCTTCAAGTGTATAAATACCATGAGGCCGCAATCCTCTTCCTCTTTTGTTTGCTGCATTTCAGCCGATAAGTATTGGTCTATTTTTATGTTAATTGTATTTGATTTAGTGACAATAAGTGAAATGATTCATTCATAGTTGTTTGTGTGGTGTACTGTTGTTGTGAAAACACAATTTATGGGTGTTTGTTGTGTGAGTTTGTATTTTTAAGGGATTTTTTAGCTGAGATTATGCATTTTGAATTTTTAAGATTATTCATTTTATTACTATTACTGAAAAAGTCCATTGTTAATTAGCATTTTGGTTATTGTTCAAGATTAGGAGTACATTTAGCCAAGTTAGTACTGGTTTTGAAAAGGTGCCGCTGCGCACACATTTCGGTACAAGTTTCATTTATGAAGTATGTTTTTAAAAAATTTGCTCTGGATTACAGTGTAATTAGTTTTATTTTCAAATCCGGTAGCACGAGCACTCTCAAGATTTTCCTCCGTGTGGTATCAGGTTGGGAGAGCGAGCTCCATGACACACACGTGCACGTAGAGTCGCTCTCCCATTGACTAACATTGAGGTTGTTTTTTCAGGAGTATAGGGCTTGTTTTACTGCTTCTCTTTGTTTCACAGGAAATTAACTCTACAGGGATCGTTTCTATGGAAACGAAGCTTCGTGTAGACCGGTTTACAGAAAGCGGCGGTTGATACTGACTAGAGTTAAAAAGTGATATTTATGTAGCGAAAAGAGTGAGTAAATGAACAACGAGTTTGTTTTAAGGGAAAAGGGGGATATTAACATACATTTTGAACATAAATTAATTAATTTGATTTATGAAAATGGAAAATGCTAATACAACAGCAGGGAAAAATTGTAAGAGAAATAATTAATAGGGAATTAAAAGAGACAATACAGGAGACAGTCAAGCAAGGTTTAGGGAAAAGAAAAAATTCAGAGGAAGAGGAGTATTTTTCAGTATCAGAGGAGGAAAATGAAAGAGGTCCAGGAGGAAAGTGTTTAAATAAGAGAAAAAAATGTAAATGTTAAGAAGGGTCAGAGTGGAACCCCAAGCGGCTCAAACATGAGAGGTATCCAACACGATGCAGATTAGATCCAGTCGTACTCTGTAAAGAGAGGTAAAGCATCTGGTGATGTTTATAATTTAAGTGATGAAGAGTTGGATGAATATATTCTGGACCTTGAATATAAGGATGGATTAGGTGAGGAGTTTGAGGAGATCGGAAAAGAGAAAGTTAAGGATTCTGTTATTGATCCATTCGGTGAGGTTTTGTTTAGCTCGAAGGACATAAGACACCCTAGAGGAAAAGTTTGGCGGCCACTGGAACATGTGGCAGACTATATTAAGTTTACATTAAGGAAACTTCTGAAGAAGGAAGAGAGGAATAGCATGTGAGCTGAATGCTCTCCTCCTAATAAAGAGGAAAATGTTACTTCAACATCTAACATTGACTCAGAGAAAATAACATACCTATTTAAAATGTGAAATGACCGTAGAAAGGTTTAAGAAAGGTCGTTAAAATAGTGTCAGGATAAAGTGTTTGACATTTTGAGGCCGTTGGCTAAATTTTTTGATGCTGTGGAGAAGGCCCATCTTAAGAATTTAGGTGTTGACCTTGCTTTACTGCGTGGGTGGTGCCAAAAGGCAATTTGCTTTTTAGGCAATGTGAACGCAGAGCTACTATCAAAAAGGACGAAGACTATCCTGATGAGGATTAATCCTAAATTATGTGATTTAGCTGTAAATGACTCTAGTGAAGAAGCACGTGGATTATTATTCGGTGAAGAAATTGTCAAATCCTTAACCAAATAAGTGCGTACATTTGCTAGTCTAGACAAAGCACATTTTTCAATGCGCAGAGTCTTCAGTAATAATAGTATTTGTGGTCTGGCCAAGCTACCAGCAGTGCACATTTTTGAGCTTATTATCAGAATCAAGGAGGAATTGGATACACTAGAGGACAAGGGAATTATAATTTCTTCCCACAAAAGGTAATACACCGGGCTTGTGGCACAAAAGGAAGAGTACAAAGCCAGGGCCAGAATCAGAACCAGGGTGAGTATGAAGATTGGTTCGCTTTTTATCCCGAAAGGTGGAGCAGGAAGATTGAAGTATTACAAAGTAAATTGGGAGGAAATAACCAAAGATGCATGGATTCTAAAGACAATAGGAAGTTTTCAAACAGATTTCAATTCAAGCCGTGTTAAAGTGAAGTTACCACATGAGCTGGTTTTTCAAGATGATTTGTTAAAGATAGTAGAGAACGAGGTCTGTATGATGTTAGTAAAGAATGCTATTTTGGAAATAGCAGAAGTAGAGAAAGGTTTTGGAAGTACGCTGTTCCTAGTAGAAAAGAAGGAGAAAGTTTGGAGGCCGGTTATAAATCTGAGGTCCTTAAACCAACTTTGTGACTTATCGTCATTTCAAGATGGAGGGCATTCATCTTTTAAGGGCTTTTCTTCAAGAAGGAGATCGGATGGTGAAAATGGATCTGAAGGATGCATATTTCTCTATTATGATAGCAAAGGAAAGTAAAAAGTAACTACAGTTCAGGTGGAAGGGTCGGTTATTTCAGTTTCAGTGTCTTCCATTTGGACTGTTGTCTGCCCTTGGTGCTTTACCAAGGTGATGAAGTCAGTGGCACGTTACTTCAAGGAGAGAGGTATAAGGTTGATAATTATTCTGGATGATATTTTGATAATGAATCAAGATTTGGTGAGTTTAAAGGAACATTTGATTTTTGTGAATAAGACTTTTGTAAGTCTGGGTTTTCCAATACATTTGAAGAAATCAGTTTTGGAGCCAGTAAAGAAAGTTAAGTTTCTAGGGTTTGTGGTGGATACTGTTGCATGTCAATGGTGTTTTCCAGAGAAGAAGATGAGAAATATAAAGCAAGAAATTCAGAAGGTAATAAACAGGGAAAGAGTTTCTTTGCGAGATCTGGCAAGAATTATTGGTCTTCTGTCATCGTCAATTCAGGCGATTTTTCGGGGCCCATTATATTACAGGGCTTTACAGCGTTTGAAAAAGTCAGGTTTGTCAAAGGGTTTGTGGTACGGAGACATGGTGGATGTTTCTTTGGAAGCAAAGGAGGAATTGATTTGATGGAGAGAAAACATGGATCCGCAGAATGGTTGTTGGGCGGGCAATTTTTGGAGTTTGCCCAGAGTATGTTTTGGTGACGGCTGCGATCAACCTTGGTTGGTCCCCTAAAAGGAAAAAGGAAGTCACATAAGTTATCTGGAAAGGAGGGCAGTTTTGTTTGCCTTGAAGAGTTTCAAGGAGGTTTGTCGGGCACAGCAGTTCTGCTCAGGATAGACAATGTGTCTGCTGTGACTTATGTAAACAGGCTAGGTGGAACTCGGTCAAAAGGACTAGCGGATTTAGCAAAAGAAATTTGGGAATTTTGTCTGAAGCACAAAATTGGTCTGAAGGCAGAATATTTGCCGGATGTGAGGAATGTGTTGGCAGATTGGAACTTGAGGAATATGATAATATTACAGCGATTGGAAGCTGACAGAATAGGTTTTTGTGGAAGTGTTGGAGAGATTGAGGGGCATATTATCAAGAACTGCGATAAAATTATCGCCGCTTTAGCAGCTGGAAATTGCCGCTAAAACGGCAATAATGGGCATCAATAATATGCCCTTGTGAATTCCCATAGCAGCCCAGGTTCTGGTGTTAACCTGGGCTGCTATGGGAATTCACAAGGGCATATTATCAAGCCCATTATCGCTGTTTTAGCCGCAATTTCCTGCTGCTAAAGCGGCAATAATTTTAGCACAGTACTTGATATTATGCCCCTGTGTCCTCTAGAAGTGGATCTCTTTGCATCAAGGTTAACATTCCAGTTGGAAAGGTATGTGAGTTGGAGATTGGATCCAGGATTGGATGCCTTCACACAGGATTGTAGAGGGGTGTATGCTTTTCCCCCTTTCTCTTTGGTTCTGGTTCAGGCGAAGAAGCAGAAATGCAAAATAGTTTTAGTAACTTCATTTTGGAAGAGTCAGGTTTGGTTCCCTTAAGTGATGGAGTTAGCAGTGACGGAGCCTCTTTTGATTTGGGCTTTCAGAGGTCTTCTGAGGAATATGGAACAAGAGGAACATCCCTTGGTGGAGACGGGTTTGCTCAACCTTCTAGTTTGGAAGATATCAGGGGTTCAAGAACATTCTCGGATCTTTCTGGAATAGCTGCAGAATTATTATTTGAGTCCTGGGCTCCAGGAGCAAGGAGATATATAGGAGCTTGGAAGGTCTGGTTTTGTTGCTACATGGAAAGGGGTTTTGATCCCTTGGAAGCCATTGATGTTCAGGTAGCTAATTTTCTGGCCGATTTGTTTGAGAGGGGTATGTCTTATAGGACAGTTAATTGCTATAGGTCGGCGGTTTCTGATGGCCATTCTTTAAGTAATGGTGTGCCCATCGGTAGAAGTCCTTTTCTTTGTAGAATTATGAAAGGAATTCGGGTTAGGAGACCTCCAGAGTTTAAGTATGAATCTTTATGGGATGTTGACTTGGTGTTGAAGTTGTTTATAGGCTGGCCTAGTGATACGTTTTTAGATTCCAGGGAATTGTCTTTGAAGTTGGCTACTCTTTTGTTTCTTATTTCTTTTAGAAGAGTTTCAGATGTTTAGGCTTTGGAGGTTTCTCAGGTTATATCAGCCTAATGGCATTGTTTTTGAGTTATGTAGAAGGACTAAGACTATGTCTAGTTCTGGTTTTTGGGAGAACACAGAAAGAACACGACAAATGCCTCACCCAAGTGTGCCAGTTACTTCTTGATGCAGGTCTCTATCTGAACACAACAAAGTGGGGTTTTCACAAAACCAAGCTCATGTTTGTTTGGGCACATATTCTGATGGGGAATGACTCCAGACCCAGACAAGGTACAAGCACTCTCATCCACTTGTCCCCCCCCAGGATGTTATCATGCTATGATCCTTTTTAGGCGTGGCCAATTATTGTTCAAGGTACATTTGCAAATTTGCTACAATGAGTGCCCAACTGAGAGACTTGACAAAGCAAAATGTATCCTTTCAGTGGTCTCCGGAATGTGACCAGAGTTTCAAAGACAATAAACTTGTGACTGAGAATGCAACTGAAATGGCCTATTTTGACGCCAAGTTAGATGCCAAAATTATGGTTGATGTGAGCCCCGTAGAGATCGGGGCACTTTTTGCTCAATACAATGGCCATCCAAATGGGCAGGGTGAGTGAGCAGTCACCCAAGAAGGCTTAATACTGCAAGGCTCCAGAATTGTCATACTCAGAAGCCTAAGGCAGTGGGTCAGTGAACTGACCCATGAAGGGCACCATTTATTTATTTGTAAAGCGCGACTTTCATCCAGATTGAAGGATCTCACAGCGCTGTGCTAAGACTCCTGGTGTATGGCTGGGTAATTAATGAGTTTGGTCAGTATTATTTCCTAGAGAACAGGCGGGTATTACGTTTTTTCCTGAATACAACATAGTCCTCTGTAAGGCGGAGTTCTTGTGGTAGATCATTCCAATGTTTTGGTGCCAAGTATGTAAAGCTACGACCCCCCCTGCCCTTGCTTTCCTAATGTGTTTTGTTCTGGCTTGAGCTAGAGACCGTGATCTTAGGCACCTAGTAGGTACATAAAATTCAACTTTACTCTGTAGGATATGAGGCCCTCGTTGGTGCAGAGCCTTGTGTGTGTAGCTGAGCAGCTTGAATTCTGCTCTTTGGCGCATAGGCAGCCAAATAAGAAGTTTCAGGCACTCAGATGCTGAGCTGAGTCTGTCTTTGTTACATACCAGTTTGGCAGCTGCAGTTTGCCATGGTATGGGAGTCACCAAAAGATCAAGTGTGCTTCACTCAGCTAGATGACCGAGTTGAGAAAGAGCTAAAGGCATGACACATTTGCAATCCTTTGTCCCCTAAAGTGATGCAGCATCCAGTGACAATGTCTGACTCTCCTGCGCATGCATGGGAGAGGGTTGAAGTTTACTTTTTTGGCCCTTTAGGAAATGGACACCATCTCATGGAAGTCATAGACAAATATTCATTATTTTCTTTGGTTGAGGATCTATCTTCGAAAACGCATGACGATTTCATAGAGCAGCTAGCAGCTTTGTGACATCTTTGAATATTGGGGTATTTCAAACCACCTCCAATCTGATAATGGCCCGCCCATTAACAGCAAAGAGTTAAAAGTATTTCTTGTCTGACTCAATGTCAAACACTAAAAGTGTAAACCCCACTTGCCCCAAGTCAATGGTGTAGATTAACAATTAATGGGGACCCTCTAGAGGGTTATTAAATGAGCATTCATGGAGGTAATTGATCTGAACCAAGCTATGCACAAGGCACTCTGGGCCTAGCAATCAACTCCTCACCCAACAACTGGTGAGAGTCCAGCCACCTTGCTATTTGGGAGAGCCATTAGAACAAAACTACCTCTAAGGACCCTGGATCGATTAGTAAAGTCCGATTCAAAGATGCAACTTGGAAAAGGAAAGTTAAAATGTATGCAGATCAGCATCACCATGCCCAGGAAACTATCTTTGACAAAGGAGACTGGGCACTGGTTAAGCAGAGACGAAGAAGAAAAACAGTAAGTATGGGCGAATTTTGCAGATTTGCCGTCCGCAAATTCACGTGAAATCGCGAAATAGACTGTGCTACCTCTTTGGGTAAATGAATAGTGCTTTCCTACTCTACAGCTGCGTAAAGTGTCAGAAGATTTGTCTCCAGTGACAATGTGTGTGTAACTTTGCAATCGCGCCAAAGGGCGCCGTGGCCCCTTGAGTGAACTGTCCATCATAGAGGGTAAAGGGCGGGAAGACAGTGCACACAGCTAGTGTGTGCGGTGAGGCCAAACAGGCGTGGCATCTAGGCGAGTTCACATGCCTCTTCTGCTTCTAAAAGGTCAGAGAGCAGCAGAGAAGCAGATGAAGAGAAAGTAGCTCCTGCTCACAGGAACTGCTCGGGGATTGCGCAAGTGAAAGTCAAGGATGCAAAGGCCTCCATCAAGCATCACAGCTAATTTTCGACGGTAGATATGGGGAGAAAGCACACCTGACCAGCCTCAACTGAGCTCACGATTTTTGGGGCTGACTAATGTGTTACTGAATTTGAGCTTCAACTCAGGCACCTGCTTTATTTATTGTAAGTGTTTCCTGTTGAGGTTTAATTTTTTGACAGGAGCATCGTGCCAGAATTAATCCTGCCCTCCATATTTCCCCTAGAAGTGGCCACCGATTTGTGCGATACCTCTACTCAACTGGAGTACTTTCTACTGGCTAATCAGTAAGTGCTACCTTGTTGGGTAAATGTATAGTGCTTTTCCTACACTATAACTGCGTAAAGTCTTTGAAGAGTTGTCTCCAGTGACATTGTGTGTGTAACTTTGCAATTGACCAGAAGGACGCTGGGGTCCCTTGAGTAAGCTGTCCATCATAGAGGGTAAAGGGTGGGAAGACAGTGCACACCGCCAGTGAGTGTGGCGGGGCAAACGGGTGGGGCTCCTAGGCGAGTTCACATGCCTCTTCTTCTTATAAAAGGTCAGAGAGCAGCAGAGCAGCAGATGAGGAGAAAGTAGCTCCTGCTCAAAAGAACTGCATGGGGATTGCGCTCGTGCAAAGGCCTCCATCAAGCATGACAGCTAATTTTCAATGGTAGATATGGGGAGAAAGCACACCTGCCCAGCCTCGATGAAGCTCACAATTTTTTTGGGCTGATAAATGTGTCACTGACTTTGAGCTACAACTCGGGCAGCTGCTTTAATTTATATCTGTAAGTGCTTCCTGTTGAGGTTTAATTTTGTGACAGGACCATCGTGCCAGAATGAATCCTGCCCTGCATATTTCCCCAAGAAGAGGCCACCGATTTTAGCGATACCTCTACTCAACTGGAGTACTTTCTACTGGCTAATCAGTAAGTGCTACCTCGTTGGGTAAATGTATAGCGCATTTCCTACCCATAGCTGTAGAAAGGGCCAGAAGATTTGCCTCCAGTGACCGTGTGCCATCAAAAGAAAAAAATCCACCCGCGAGTGGATTTGCGATTTTTTTGCAATTTAGCAAGATATGCGAAATTGGCGAAAATCCGCAAATTTCGTGAGCGGAACGGATTTTTGGCCCATGCTTAAAAAACAGGCATTCCTTTTGCCGCTGATCTTTTACAGGTCATGGTGCGAAAGGGACATATGGTGACAGCACGTTGTACTGGGCAATCCATCACTCAGGACACATAACATTTTAAACACCTAGGGGGTCTGTTACAATGTCAGGCCTCGCATTTACCCCAGCCACCTTATGATGGCAGGGGGTACCGCGGAGGACGGAAGAAAGGGTAGAATATGGTGGTGGTGTCTGCTAGACACCACCATCCAAATTACAATGCGTGCCAGTAGCAGCCTTTCCGTGGCGGCCTTGCTTCCGTGGCGGCCTTGCTGCCACGGCCGGTCCCAGCACCGCTAGGGTGGTGGGCGGCGAAAGTCCGTCCAGCATCCTAATAGGCCCCCTAGTGTGACACTTGTCGCGGTCTAGCTTTAGCGCCTGAGCCATTGTCCAATCTCAGTTGACCTCGATCACCTCGAATAACCAATAATAGCCAATGTGGAAGGAAATTTGTGTGGTAGAGATGGTGACACTCAGATGGACTTTCATCCATAGACCCGCCAACATCTAAACAAAGCAAGTACACCGCCAAGTAGGCCGGCAGTAAAACCATCAGAGAAGTGACAGCAGGAACAGAACCATCTAGGTCTAAATCAGCCCCTAAGACTTGATGAGTGGAAACTGTGTTTTGTTAGGATTAAATGAGATGATATGCAGTTATTGAGGATTGCAAGTTATCAACAGTTGAAACTACTATAGTAATGACAGCAGGAGACTGGACCTTCAGGCAAAGCTAATTATCATAGCAAATTGGAGACATCAAATGAAGTACTCTCTGATAATACAATTGATGGTTCATGATAAAGTGTGCAGGGTGTAAAACAGAACTTCCAGTGGTACAGGAGTGGGAATGGAAAAACAGCAGTTGATTTAGATGATTTGTGAATTATTAGCTGGATACATTTTTATATTATTACAGAGCCTTGCATTCAAAACCTACATGTTCATTCAATGTGGCAGTTTCAAAATGTGCCAATAGATCTAGTATTGTCAAAATCTGCTCATAAAACTAACAATTTCAACAGGAAGGAGTCAGCATTTACCCGGATGTGCTGCTTGCAAGGGGACATCATTATTAACTGCATCTCTGGTGGAACTCGTGGAACCTGTTCACAGATCTCGTCATTTGCCTGCATCTCCCCGCAGTTTCCCAGCACCCTGGTCACTCGCGCTCTCCCTGGTGGGACTTTATGTCCCAGGGAGCTCCGCGCTAAGTGCAATTGCCCACAGCTGCAGGGGGAGGAGTTTCTTGCGGCATAAAAGTGGCGCTGCCTTCCCGCGACGCGGGACTCGCGCGGGTAGCGCCCCGGCAAAGCCCGGGCCAAGGGCGGGCCCGTCTACGCCCCTCTGCGCCAGAACGTGGCAGGGCTGGTCCACCCTATTGATCCCTTGTTATACAGAACTATTCAATATACAGAACTCCCAGGTGACATTGTATATTGGTTCTGTCCCAGGTGACATTGTATACAGGTTCTGGGGCCTAATCGTAATTGTGGACGAGATCAATGAGTTTTTTAGTCATAGTATATGCGTGTTTCACACTTTTGTTTGGATTTTTTATTATTAGGGGAATACACCTGGTACTAGTACTGTCACCCCATGTAACTAACTCTAAATATATATACACACCTCTTTAAGTACTATTGTGGCCCTAGCAGAGGCCCCTACTAGAGCTGGGGAATTTGAATTAGGCCTTACTGTGGAAACAAAATGTCTAAACGCAAGCTACAGAAAACACAAGCTACAGAAAACACCCAATGGCAATGCTAGCAAGGGCTCTACCATGGATGACTTTCTGGTTAAGGCAGTGAGTGCAATTAATGTTGAAATTACGAGGGCAGAACGCCGCCTCTCCTTTGGGGCAGGCCTTGGGACAGAAAATATCCAGACCCTAGAGCCAGATATTATGTTGGTAAATCCACACCAATCAATCTCTATTTCCAATCAGGAGTTCTCTTCCCATTGTCAGGAGGCCCCTTTGGCAAACAAATTACTACAATCACCAAACCCTAGCGGACCATTAACCCCGAAGCTTAGAAGAAATTGAAGGACAGACCTGCCTAAATTTGGGAATCCAGGTAAACAAAAAAAGGGGCCTGACACGGAACCAAAGTAAGGCCCCCAAGAAAACCTGTACTCCAAACATGATACCTGATGAATTAGTTAATTCCATTATTTTCAAAAATGACACAAAAAATGCAATCTATACTTAAGCCCTTGGTCAATAAGATAGACACTTCAAGTGCAGAGGTCCAGAAGTTGGGTATTATCATAAAGGATAGTAGTGGTCCAACCAGGAACAATGGAATCGACCCTCAAGGGACGGGCAATATAATCAATTTACAAAGGACGGAGCCAGATTATGATCGCCCCAGTGTTATGGCCAAACCAAATCTCTTGTGTAGGGATGTTGGGGCAGTTAGGCATAGCAATCATTCATCCTCTGCCACTGGGGCTAGTGCCACTACCATCATTATTGGGGTCCCACAGATAGGCCCACAGAGCAGCACCCTACAATTCTGCTGTCCCGGTAATGAACAGATTCCATGCCCTTAGCTCCTTAGATTGCAATGACTGACTGGACCCAGTATATCTAGTGGGGAGGGGGGTTGCTGCTAGGCCCCAGTTTATGACTCCAACATCTGGGCCCCGGTATGACAAAGTTCTCAAAGTCCCTACATTATTTAATAGGCCTCGTATACTAATATAACGCAGGTAATGAAGGAGTGTTAACCCAAGAGGGTATGGGGGCCAAGGAGGTGGAGCGCAACGGGCCCAGGAACATCATTAAATCATCCCTCTAGTACACCTTTAGAGGATAGTAGGGGGCAGTTAGCAATGGTGTTTCCAGTATACAGCCGGGCCTAGGGGCAAATCTTCCAGTATGCCATCAAGACGGCAGCTACTCTATTGTTACCTGGAATATCGCTGGCCCAGCGAATAAGATAAACCTGCTAGGATGTAAGGAATGTATTGGCCCACATGATATAGTTTGCCTACAAGAAACATAGAGCACCGTAGATGTCCACTTGGAGGGGTTTACCGCCTATAATCTGCCTGCAATACTGTCAGCTTCAGGCAGAGGTAAGGGGAGCCTGTTGAATCTAATGAAAATTAACATCCCAATGAAAGTTAAGAAAAGTATTAATGTAGGTTATCTCGCACAATTACTCTGGTTGCACAGTAAAGATGGCCGGGGAATTAACATATTTAATTCCACGCGCCATAATATATTTGCTGAAGTAAGATACGAATTGGAAAGATTGGTAGAATTGGATTTACCTAACATGAATATTGTTTGGTGGGGGATTTTAATGTGCCTATTTGACCCTTATCACTGACAAAAGTATGTCGGCTTCAAACAGACACAGGTAATGATTATTAACATTTCCCCCATACCACTCATGGTAATACCTTAAATGCGGTCCCTATTGAATTTGACTTGGAAATTCAGCAATGTGCTAAAGATGTTTGTGGGAAGGAGATCCTGACTTTTACAAGAAGGTCAGCAGAGAGTAGTATCGATCATGTAATCGTCTCTGCTAACATTGTGAAAGTTTGTTCACCCCACAGATAGCGGAATTGTCTATGAGTGATCATAATCCAATTATAATGGGACTGCACCTCTGGGGGATAAGAAGGTTGAAGTATGTACTGTTGTAAACAATATTGTCCCGAATCAACCAAATGGTTTTAGAATTAAATGGGTGGGAGCCAACTCAGCCGATTTTTCTAAAAAAATTGTACTGGCCTGTAGCAAGGAAAAATTGGATTGTCTAATGGTCAGGACTGAATCCACTGTGATCATGGACAATTTTATTAAGATTAATGAACATATTTCATATCTATTCACTGTAACCTCCTTTAAGAAACTAATACAGCAAAAGGGTTGGTTTGACAATTCCTGCACTGCCTCACTAAATAATCTAAAGTTTGCCCTATCGAAGAAAACAAGAGACAGTGTAGTAGCTCATGGTCTCAGAGCTGATTATAACTCTAATCTGAAAAGACGAAAGAAGGAGCTACAACAGGTGGCATGGGACAACCTTAACCTTGCGGCTGCAACCTCCAATAATAAACTTTTCTGGGGCACGGTAAATAGTACATTCATTAAAAATGAAACAGGCCCAGTATTTTTGGCGCATGTGAGGAGTGAAGAATGGGTGGAACACTTTTTAAATATTTTTACCCCTAGTCAAATCCCACTGATAGAACCATTGACTCTAAGCAAGTGGCCCACAATTGAGTTAGATATCACCCTGGATGAAGTAATAACAAGCATAAGTGCCAGCAAGGGGGGCAAAGCACCAGGAGCAGATGGTGTCCCCATAGATGTAGACAAATCGGTTCCAGAATTATGGGGGCCCATATTGACAAGGGTTTTTAACGTGGCAGTAATGGAGGGATGCCCCCCATCTTGGGGGGAACCGGTAATTATCCCTATTTATAAAAATGTAGAGAAATCGGAAGCTAAAAACTACTAACTAATCTCCTAATTAGACTCTGCGGTTAAAATAATGAGTAGAATTTTATTGATAAGGTTGGAGGAGTGGGTTTCGGACAACAATATTTTAGCAGAATCCCAGTATGGTTTTAGAAAAGGCCTAGGTACCCAAGAACAGTGTATCAACTTGAAGCTTTTAATAGGAAAATGAACCAAAGCCAAACAGGGCCGGCTGTTTTTGTTTTGTAGATCTAAGTAGTGCTTTTGATCTAGTGAATCATGGAGTCCTATGGCCAGTTTTAATTAACGTAGGTGTACCCAAACCTATTATTTACTTTTTAGCCAGGCTGTATGAAAATGTATCAACTAAAAGGAGGTACGGCCAACAGGGAGAATGCACCCCTAATTTCACAGTTAGGCGTGGCATTCGCCTAGGTCGTGTGTTGGCACCACTACTTTTTACTTTATTTATTAATGATGTGGATGCAGCCCTTAAAACAATTCAAGCAGATTCCCCATTGGTTGAGGGGAAGGTGGCACAAATTCTGCTTTATGTGGACGATGCCGTGCTACTATCAAGAACACCGCTGGGCCTCCAGAAGTTCATTGATGGGTTCGCCGCTTTTATCAGCAAGAGGTTGCTGTTGATGAACAAGACCAAAACTTTCACCATGGTGTGCGGACCTAAATTTAAAAACCTGAAACCCTTGGCCATCGAGGGTAACAAGATACAGAATGTGGAGACCTTTTGTTACCTCGGTATTTCTTTCTCGTCTGATGGGGAATGGAGCTATGAGAGGTCAAATGTTAAGGTTAAACTCAGAAAGAGTATCAATGGTGTTTTTAAATTGGCTTTTAATTTAGGGGATCGGCGAATCAAAAATATAATCGACATATACAAAGCTAGATGCACTACGGTCGCACTATATGGGGCTGGTATATGGGGCCACCAACCCTGTGCAACTCTCCAATCTGAAGAGAATACTTTTCTAAATAAGCTATTATGTCTCCCAGCATCAGCATCCACGGAACTTATACACAGCAAAGTTGGCCTCAATTATTTGACGGATTTAATAGCAATGAGACCAGCTTTGGAAACTAATATGGTCCAAGGATGAAACCTCTTTTACAAAGGCCATTATCAATGATTTCTTGAGACTGGACAATGGTACTAAGATACCCTGGCTTAGCTATCTAATTAAGTCCTATGCTGATTTATTTGACAGATCGATTTTGGGAATCCTTAACAATTTACCATCTCTGTCCAAACAGGAATTGAAAAGAACCTATTTATCCCATAGGATTGAAAAGAGGAAGGTAATAGTTAGGAAACAGATTACGTATCAATTTTACCATATGTACACTGATACGTCTGGTTTCCAAGGGTATCTTTCTTTTGTTACTAGACCTTCTCACCTTTTTGTCTTGATCAGAACGAGGCTAGGTTTAGTGCATCATCTGGTTGTGTTCCCAATAATGAAAAAGTATCCGTCCTCCCCATGCCCCTGTGATGGGACCTCAAAGCAGAGCACTATGCACTTTCTACTTTTATATGATCTGTTTTTTCCTTTTAGAATTATGTTCCTCAAACCACTTTTTAAAAAACACATGGGGTCAAAACTACAACAGCTGCTATGACATTATTACTCACCATGTAAGAACCAGGGATTTGCTTTTTTTACTGCTACATGTATCCTCAGTTCAATCATGACCAGAAAAAGTAAGGTGTATTAACGAATTTCTCCTCTTTTCTTTTTAAATTGACAGAAAGTCTGTGGTGGTCTGGATCACTAATGCACTTTGCACGCTACTTTGTATATATCACTGAGTTTTAATTACGTATATATACCACAGCAAAATTGGTGGCCTTTCATACTGGGGTTGTGCTTGTTTTTATTCGCTTTTTATCAGTTTTTATTCGTGTATACTTGTAATGTATGTCTCGACTTAATTATGATAATGTCTACCGCACCTAATAGCTGCTAATATTTATATGAGGCGATGTATTTGCTACACATATGCACTTTAACTCAACAGTTCACTAACTAAGTAAGAGTTGTACTATTGTACACACCCTCGTATGAATCCAGATGTACTTGTTTCTATTTTTCAAAGAACCGCTTTTTAGACTGGTATGTATAATCTGTGCTTTTATGGTTGATTGTCCCTACCAAATATAGCTAATTTTGAATTGAATTGAGTCAGCATTGTCCAAAATTGGACCGTATAATTATTAATTTGCGGGATGGCGGCTTTATTACTACAATCAGCTCTAAAACCAGACTGGAAGTTTTTAAGGAGATTTTACTTTTTCAATTGAACAAACTATTCCAATTAATTGTTCAAGTAGCTTTCTAGGAAGTTAGTTAGAATTCTTAAACAGTGGACTAGGTGAGACTTATTAAAAACAGCTGAGCCAGCAGAGACTTTTATTGGGGGAGGCTATGCATGACCTACTAGAGATAGTCAGGAAATATTTCTCAAGAGAGATAGAGAAATGAGATCATACCAGGGAAGTGCAGTATTAGTTCACATCTCTTTGGTGAGGTTGGAAAGTAAGGGGTCTGAGACAGGGTTCAAGGCTTTGAGTTTGGATATAAAGCAGAAAAGTTCAATCTAAAAGATCTCTTTGAAAAGAGACCAGTTGAAGGTCTCCAATTATACTGATCATTTGATACAATTACTTTAAAGGTAAAGGTATACCTGCACAGCAGTCTTCCCTTCCATGCACACCTTCACTCCACCCTTCTCACACTTGACACTGTCCCACGATTCCAAAAGACCAGAACCTGAGGAAAGTCCTTCTCCTTCTTCACTGCCAAGACCTGGAACACCCCATCCCTCGACCTTAGACTCTCCCAGTTCACGAAGGACCTCAAGACCTAGCTCTTCGAATTACCCCAGCACTTAGATAGATACCCCATGCCTTGAGACCCTCACGAGTGAGTAGTTGTGCCTTACCAACCCTTGATTGATTGGTTGTATGTATGTGTAAACTGTTGTTCAGGTTCTGTCTGCTACGAAACCTCCGCATGAAAACAACATGCTATCTTGTAATTCAAATATCGTTTTGTTCTTCGTGGACATTATTATTGTTCCAGTCACATGACCCTCTGCCATGCATTCTCCTCCCCATTCAGAACTAGTGTGTTTTATATAACAGCAGAATACATATAAATGACCCTTAATTCTCAATCATTCGCTGCAACAGAAATAATTATACTAACATGTTCAATTTTAGATGCAAATTCATTTCAATCAATATTTTCTTTTTGAAATGCAAACATTTTTTTCATTCAAATCATCTTGTTCCATTGCCCTCAAAACTGACCTGAGTTAAGTGGCAAGCAATTGGTTTTTAAAGGGGCTCAAACCCTTACCTGAAGTTGAGCTGCTAGCCTGAGTCGAAGTTGGTGCAACTCCTAAACAATGAAGAAAAATGCAACAAGTTCGAATTTCTCAAAGTCACATGTATATATATATATATGCAGACCCTTGTGAGGAGTAATGCTTTTCATCCTTTAAGGGAAGTTTAAATATTTAGCTCTGTTTCTGACCATACTGAGGTTAGGCAATGGCCATGCATTACTCCCTTGAGACACCTTACCCGTCTCAAGGTAAATTGCAGCTAGGCTGATTACTCAACCATTAATACATTTAAATAGGGTCCTATTGATAGCAGCGGGGCTTGCTCAGGCTGGCCTTCACTTTCCTTTAATTGTTGTTTTACCACAAATCATCTTTTTCCACTGCACTGAAAACTTACCTAAGGTAAATGCCAAATGTGCTTTTTACAACAATATATGGATCTAAACACTTACCTAAAGTTGAACTGCTACTTTGATTCGAGGTTGGTAAAAATCTTAATTAAATAAAAATATGTCATTTTATATTCTTAAGATCTCATAGATACAGGCTCCTGCGGGGAATAACATCTTTCATCATTGACGAAGAGGAGTTCCACAATTCATCGATCTAGGATTGTACATACTTGGCTCATTAACATCTCAAGTTAACATTCAAAAAGTGGTAATCCTACAGAGAGCCCCGCCCTAACGCTCCACACATGCAAATCTAGCAAAACATTTTTCACAGACTTGAATGCACACTACCCTTTTTGGAGTACTCTAATTCTCTGGACTCTATGTTGAATACAGACCTAAACTTCCAAGCACACATCAATTACAGGGAATAAAATCTGTCAATGTGAATATAATTGTTTTAATTATCAGTCTTCTTGATGTGCGACTATCACAACTCCAAAATATATCTTGCCTTTCTCACAATGGTTCTAGATGCTACAGCTATGCTGGTAGTTGGTTCCAGAACAAATGCATTACTTCAATCTTTAGCACAATTCAATTGTTTCCTATTGACACCATTCGCTGGTCTACATTGTCCAGAAAACAATTCATTCTAGAACAACAAACTATCTTCCTTATAAACATGTCATTTCTGCCACTATAGAATAGCTCCAGCATCCTGATACCCTCCAACAATCAATCAGGGTTTATAAAGTGAGGCTAATCACCCGATAGGGTATCCAAGTGCTCTCAGGCAGCGGAGCCTTATTCAAACAGCCAGGTCTTGAGGGCCATTTGAATTCTAGTAGTGAGGTGAAGGTCCACAGTTGTGTGCAGATGCTGTTTCAGTTCTTTGCTGCGATGTGGGAGAAGGAGCGCTGCTTCGGTGGATGTGGGCAATGTTGGCAAGTGTAAGGGAGGCAAGGCATAGTCTTCTCAGTGGTTGGTGGAAGTTGAAGCAGTGATTAAAGCAGGCAGGTCATTGGTTGAGTAGAGCCTTGTGTGCGAGGTTCAGCAGCTTGAATTGGCATCTCTTCTGTATGGGGAGTCAGTAGAGTTTCTGGACTACCCTGTTTATGGAATAGGCACCCTTCAGAAGGAAGATACTAATTAAGCAATGTTCTCAAGTAGTGCACCATTCAGTTCCCCCAGGGACTCGGATAAATTCTTAACTAACTAAAAGCTGGAATGTTTAGTGTACCAACCTTATTTGTCCATGTGACCTACACATATAGAATGTTTATTATTGCAGGATCTCAAGCATCCTGAACATTATATTATTATTGTAAATGCACATATGTATCTACCTGTTGTAGGCAAGTAAGATCTGCTTCTTATGGTTACCCCCACTTTTTGCTTAATGTTACACTGTTTTTGACTAGTCTGACTGGGATCCTGATAATTAGGACCCCAGTTTATTTGCTTTCTCCTTAAAATGTTATGCATGTACTTTGGTACACTCCAGATTGGATACTGGGGTAACCTTGTCTGTCCCAAGTATATGGTACACATGTACCCAGGGCATAGCTACCACTGAGGCCTCCCATGGACTGAAGCATGTATTATGCCACCCATGAGAGGCCATGCAAAGTTGAACTAAAGGCGGTGTAAGCTGGTGCTTGCACAACTTCCAAAAGATAGAGGTGCACTAAATATATAGGTCACTACACTTAAAACCTATGTCACCCCTATAGCAGGTCTTAACAATTCTGAAGGCAGGGTGCTGGGTTTTATGTGAGAAGGTGCCGCTGCATGAGCAGGGCCCCTCTGCAACCTTCGGAGACCATTCTCCCGGGTTGTCTGTGACACAGCCAGATATATAGGTAGAGGTGCATTATAACCCCGAAAAATGCTGAAACAAAACATGTAATGTTTAGTATCAAACACCTTGGAATCATACCTTCACACCAGTAACCAGTGTGGAGGTATGATTCCACCCCTCCTGAACAAGCTTTGTGGGTCCCTGGTCTTCCCGGTACCAGCCTTCTCGACCCGAACAGCACACAATGGATGCTGCCGACTGGAGACACATTTCTGTCATCCTGCTGATGAACCAAGCTCGAGCAGAGGAAGGCAACACAATAAGCATACTCTCACTGGGAGGTTTGACCAACTCCCAGACAGGATTTATTGTATTGGACCTGGGTGGGTGTACTTCCAAAATGCCTGGAAGTTTGCATGATAGGCACATTTGGTGTCCCTGTGCATAGTCCAATTCAAACCAGTTCTGGGAGCCATTGGCTCCTGCTCTGGTGTGAAACTGGACAAAGGAATTGGATGTAACCACCCCCTCTCCTAACCCTCCCCTTGGAGGGTCCCCTGAATCTGTCCAACCCTCTACCGTGGGTACGAAAGGGTCCTGGCTGTAGGACCCGAGATTTGAATCCACTAACAGTCTGGACACTCTGAACTTCGCTGTACTTTGACTGGGCCCAAATTCATCTCTTTCTCCGTCCAAAGCGCTGTCTGTGACCCGTGCACCATACTGCCTCTGTGCAAGACCTGTGGAGCATCAATGACAGCTGAAGTTTCTCCCTTGGGATGAAGGAGTGACTCCCCTGCATTTGCAAGCACCGTAACTCAACTGACTGGTCAGCTTATCCTGAGCTCCTGCAGACTCCAAAGGCTCCAGCAACACAGGAGGTGGGTTCCTATGTTCCTTGAGGTCGAGCTGCCCTCTCACCAAGTTTGAGGCCAGTATCCCTCGTGGGGACCGCATAACCCGAGCCCCTGTGCACAAGTTCATTTGCAAGTGCATACGCTTGTTAGTGTTCCCCAAGTTTGTGCCTTGGGCTGTCGATAGCCACAACGTCTGCGCACTTTTCATACCAATATCTTTGGCCTCCTCACACTCTGTGCCCTGCAAGTTGTGGTTTGGGGAAACTGCTAGAGGTTCCCTCATGACTCCTGTGCCTTCGGCCTGTGGGTCCATTTACGGGACAATCTTGATTTTCTTGGGCTCCTCTGGTTGCTTCAGGCCTGCCCTGGCTCCCCTTGCTGTGGTAAGTCCTCTGGTCCTTTCTGGGCCAGACCGCAAACTTTCTTGACGTTCTTCGTGTGTTTTAATTAGTTTTATATAGCGCAAACTTGACCCGGTATCGGGTATCAAAACGCTTTATACAGCAGCAGTTGCTTTACATGAGGGCACATTCCTTTTTGTTAGGCACGGGGAGATTAAGTGATTTGCCAAGAATCACAGGATGTTCACCGTCATTGCCAAGACTCGAACCCAGTTCCCCAGATTTGAGGTCGACCACCCTAGCCGTCAGGCCAACTCCTCTCCCGGGTTGCCGTTGCCAAGGCTTGTTGGCCGGACAGCCACCCCTCAGCACTCGAGTTCCTTTGTGGGACAGCTTATATCCAGCTCCTGGTTTTCCTTGACATCTCATGTAGAGTCAAGGTCTCCTTCTTTGCACCTGAAGCACCCGACATCAGTAGGTATTAGTCTATCAATACCCTGGTCACTCTTGAGTGGCCCAGACTGTGTCCCCAAGGCTTTCAGGTTCCTTCTATCAAGAATCCACCTGTGGGTTCCACCAGACACTTTTCTTCTTTCCAGCAGTGGCATTTCTTTGAAGACTCCCAATGAGAATGACTGCAGTCTCTGAAGCCAATTCAGCCATATGAACTCGGCTTCTCTGGGATAGGTAGCTCTGGTACTTTGGTATCCACAGGTAGGGTGGCTCTCCAACCTTCTATGTTCCAAAGGGTTTCCTCATAAACTATTGGGAATGGTCCTTTACTTTTAAAATTGCAACTGCGACTCTCCCATTTAATTGTACGTAGCACGCCGTTGTGTTTTCACACCGCACCCATCCTCATTGGGGTCCCTACTTATTCACCATGGGTGGTTCCTTGGGGTCCCGGCGATTTTACGCATTCTAGAAATTGTTTTGACTCGAGTCATGGTTCTTATTCCACTATTTTGGTATATGGTTTGGTCTCCCTGTGGGTCCCACAGTGTATTAGTGCTACACATGATTGTTTGTGTGCAAAAGTATTGTGTGCTTTGTGTTTATCTGCATGTAGCAGATACTGTGAGGTATTTAAGGTGTTATAATAATAAATATATATTCTTATAACAACTGTGTGGTTCTCCTTTCATTTAACCAATACAATAAGGTTGCATTCTGGTAAAACAAGCTGTTTAACATTCCTTCAAAACTAAGCCTGAAGGCTGCTCTCCACGGCTACCACTTGGATAGCTTTCTAAGGTTACCTTTGCTCTCATACATCACCATAAGGTTTGTTTGGACTAGATCAAGGTGCCTATTTCAATTAGCGGACATCATATATCAGGCCATCTTCTCACATTGGTGTGCAGAGGTTAGGATTCAAGCCTGTGTTGTTTTACCAGATACATCTTTGTATTGATTAACTGAAAACAACTAAGTACTAGGTACATATAATACTAACTTAGAATAAATAAGTTCTACTGAACTTAGTGTCGGGTAAGTCAAGTGTCTAGCACACCCTTTCTCCAACCTTAGAGAGTTTAGTTCCAGCTAGGTTAGGTAGGTGCAACACCTCACCTCACCTTTAGTATGTCTTCTAAAGGAGATTCCAGTGACTATATGCCCTCTAGATACAGTGAGCTTTCATTCCAAGAATTGCAAGTCCTGTGTTCCTCTAAAAAGCTGAAGACAGGGAGAACTGCAAACACCCACCGCCTAAGAGAGGCGTAACTGCTTAATGATCTTGGAAAGACGCCTGGGTCAGATGAACAGGAGAAAGTGGGTGGGGCAGGAAATGAGGAGAGGTCAGGAGGTGACACCTTTTATGACCTAGACTCAAACCCTGGCCAGGAGGAACAAGATGGTGCCCACCCGAACAACTCAGATCTTCTTGGAGATGATAAAGACGGCCAAGACGGCCCTCTCTTCACCCCTCCTGGAAGAGTGCAGAGTTTACAAATGAATTTAAATCTCCCTCTGCAGAGTCTAATAACGTAGGAAAGTCAGTAGGGACCTCTGTGTCTAGCAAGAAGGACCATTCTTATGACAGGGAACACCAATTTCTGGAACTTGAAAGTTGAAAGTTGAAAGTTAAGCTTAAGCTCAGGCAACAGCAATTGGCCCTCGATAAAGAGTCCCTAGAAGTCCAGAGAGCTAGACAAAGATTGGGACTAGCATATCATGGTGGCAGCAACAGTGTCCCTAGAATTAAGGAACATTCTTTTGACAATGAGAACCTGAGCAAGATTGTCCCTCCTTACCAGGTTGGGGATGACATCCATAAATGGATAACTGCTTTAGAGATGGCCTGTAAAGTTCAGAGGGTCCCTTTAGAGCAGTGGGCAGCTATCTTGTGGCTCTCCTTTATCTGATAAAGGTAGACATAAGCTCTTCACTGTTAGAGACAATTACTCAGTACTGATGAGTGCTCTCATTGATGGATTAAGCTTAACCACAGAACAGTATAGGATTAAGTTCAGAGACACCCAGAAGGCACAGAATCAGGACTGGGTAGACTTTGTGGATAGTGCCATTAAGGCTCTGGAAGGCTGGTTGCTTGGCAGCAAAGTAAATGATTTCAAGGGATTGTACAATTTGACTATGAGGGAACAGATCCTTAATAATTGCCAAAATCAGTTGTTGCATCAAAACCTGGTTGACTCTGATCTGACGTCTCCCCAAGAATTGGGAACAAGGCAAATAGGTGGGTCAGAACCAGGGTGAAGCAGAGAAACCAGAACAATGAGAGTGACCAAAAGAAGAAAGATGCTAAAACTTCAAATAAGGGTGGGGACAAAGGTAAAGATGACAAGTCTTCATCAGGGCCAAAAAAACCTGCATCTGGGGGGGAGTCACAATCCAACAAAGGGAAAGGCAAATCAAAATCTTGGTGTAACTTATATAAAGAAAAGATCCATTTGACAAAAGATGCCAATTGTCCAAAGGCCAAGGATTCAACTCCAACCAACACTACCCCTAAGGCAACTGAACCTCCTAGTACAGTTTCAAGTGGTGGTATAGGGAACAAGGGAATAGTAGTGATAACCTTGGGCTCTGAGATGGGTTCTGGCCTAGTAAGAACTCTATCTCAGGCTGTATTTGTCTGTGATGGTGGTGTGGATATTACCACCTTATTTGTCAGTCCCAGTTACCTGGGCAAATACAGACAACAGCCTTTTATTAGTGGTAAGGATGCCATGGCATACAGGGACAAAGGTGCAATTGCAACTACAGTGACAAAATACCTTGTTGACTCTGAACAGATCATAACTGGTGAGATGTACCTAGTGACCAATGCTAACAATGTCAGGACTGATCATCCATTGGCAGTTGTTAATTTCAGCTTGGGAGGGGTAACAGGCCCAAAGAAAGTTGTGGTTAGCGCAGACCTTCCAGTGGAATGCTTTTTGGGCAATGATTTGGAAACTTCAGCCTAGGCTGAGGTGAAATTAAGGACTCATGCAGCAATGCTGGACATCTCTGCAGATGTGTTTGCAGTGACCAGGTCACAGGCCAAACCGATGTCTACTGAACAGGCCCTGGATTCTGAAAAAATAGACCTGGTGCCTTCCAAGAGAAGAAACAGGAGGGGTAAGGCTGTGTTTTGCCTCCAGGCTCATAGAGAGAATCACTCTCTCGAAGGGAGATTATCTCAGTCCCTGTGAAGGAACTGTCTCAGATAAACTGGTACCTGATCAGGTTAAGTTCTTTGGGACAGGGGGCCCTTCCAGGGCAGATCTGAGTCAGGAGCAGCAAACCTGCCCCTCTCTTGAATCCCTCAGACAGCACACTGCTGCTGAGGCTTCTGGAAGTGTCAGTGGATCCCACAGGATCTATTCAGATGAGGGACTCCTTTACTCAGAGGGTCGAGACCCCAAGCCTGGTGCCACCTGGAGCTTGGTCATATCTCTTAGGTTTGGGGCTTCCTACTCACCTTGGCACACAACATTCCCTAACAGGACACCTAGGCCACAGTAAGTCTTGGGACAGGCTTGACCCTCACTTTCACTGGCCTCACGTGTCAGAGGACACCAAGGAGGTTTGTCACTCCTGTACCACTTGTCAAGCCAGTAGTATGTGAGGTGGTACCACAAAGGCGCCCCTTATATCACTACCTGCGGCGGGGGTTCCCTTTAAGAGGGTTGGGATTGACATAATTGGTCCCATGAACCCTCCAACAGCATTTCGGCACAGTTACATTCAAGGGGTGGTGGACTATGCCACTAGGTATCCAGAGGCTATACCCCTTAGAACCACCACAGCTCCAGTGGCTGCCAGGGACCTCCTTGGACTTTTTTTCAGAACAGGTTTCCCTAAGGAGGTCTTAACTGACAGAGATATACACTGTGGAAGGAGTGTGTAGTGAATAACAAATTTACCAAACCCCATCACCCACAATGTAGTGGGTTAGTTGAAAGGTTCAACAAAACCCTAAAGGGCATGATCATGGGCCTCCCAGAAAAGCTTAGGTGAAAAAGGGATGTTTTGTTGCCCTGCCTTCTCTTTGCCTATGGAGAAGTCCCACAAAAGGGCGTTGGCTACAGACATTTTGAACTTTTGTTTGGGCTTCCAGTTAGGGGTCCCTTGTGGTTGGTGAAGGAGGGATGGGAGTTAATTCTCAAACCTCCTAAGCAAGACATAGTGAAGTATGTACTTGGTCTCTGTTCCAGGATGGCTGAGTACATGAAGAAGGCCAGTAAAAAGCCTTGAGGTAAGTCAAGAATTGCAAAACGCTTGAACTGACCAAAATACTGTACTGCCTGTTTATCAGCCAGGACAGAAAGTATGGTTGTTGGAGCCCGTGGACCCAGCAGCTCTCCAAGACAAGTGGAGTGGAACCCATAATATACTTGAGCAAGAGGTAGAGGTCACCTACCTGGTGGACCTTGGAACTCCCAGGAGCCCACATAGGGTGCTCCATGTAAAAGGGCTCAAACCGGTGCACAGGGCAAACATGGGCTTGCTCATGGCTACTGATGAGGGACATGAAGAAGAGAGTGAACCTCTCCATGATCTCCTCTCACAGAACCTTGATGATGGCTCAGTAGATGGTGTGGCCTTGGCAGGCAGCCTCACTGAGCAACAGCAGATTGATTGCAGGAAGGTCCTCAAACAATACAGACACATGTTCTCTTTGACTCCTAGTCAGACCACTTGGTGTACCCATGAAGTGGACATAGGTGAGAGTCTGCCTGATAAAAATTTGATTTGCAGGCAGCCTAACCATGTCAGAAATTGCATCAGGACTGAGGTCAAGAAGATGTTGGAATTGGGAGTGATGGAACCCTCAGATATCCCTTGGGCTGGTCCAGTGGTCCTGGTACCCAAACCTCATACCCAGGTGGTAAAAGAGAAATTAGGGTTTGTGTGGACTACAGGGGGCTCAATGCATTCACTAGGACTGATGTTCATCTTATTCCAAGGACAGATGAACTCATTGACATTTTGCCTCATCCAAGATCTTGAGCACATTTGCTGGATATTGGCAAATCAGACTAGCTGAGGATGCCAAACCAAAAACATAATTATCATCCCCTAGTGGGCATTGTCAATTTATTGTGATGCCCCTTGGCTTGAGAATGCACCTGCCACATTCCAAAGGTTGGTGAACAAATTCCTCACAGGTCTGGAAGCCTATAGTACAGCCTATCTTAATGATATAGCTGTCTTTGGCTCCACCTTGGATGATCACCTGGTCCACCAAAAGAATGTTTTGGAGGATCTTCAGAAAGCAGGCCTCACTATCAAGGCCACCGAGTGCCAGATAGGACAGAGCAAGCTTGTGTACCTGGGCCACTTTGTGGGTGGAGGCCAGGTTCAACCATTGCAGAGCAAAATCCAGACCATCATGAACTGGGTTGCTCGAACTACCCAGACTCATGCCAGAACTTTCTTGGGCCTGAATGGGTACTATAGAAGATTTGTGAAAGGTTATGGGTCCATAGTGACCCTCTTCAATGAGCTATCATCAAAAAGAAAGTGGACAGTTAGCTGTGAGAAGGCATTTGATGACCTCAAGCAGGCCATGTGCACTGCTCCCATTCTGCAAGGTCCTGACTATTCCAAACAATGAATTGTCCAAACAGATGCATCTGAGTTGGGGGTAGGGGCTGTGTTGTCACAACTTAATGCAAAGGGTCAGGATAAACCAGTAGCTTTTATTAGCTGAAGTTTGACCCCCAGCGAGAATTGTTTGTCAGCTATTGAAAGAGAAGCCTTTGCTGTTGGTTGGGCTCTGAAGAAGCTGAGGCCATACTTGTATGGCACTCACCTCATTGTTCAGGCAGACCATAAGCCCCTCTTATGGCTAAAACAGATGCAGGGTGAAAACCCCCAACTTTTGAGGTGGTCCATTTCCCTACAGGGGATAGAATATACAGTGGAACATAGACCTGGGAGTAACCATGCCAATGCAGAAGGACTTTCCAGATATTTTCACTTAGAAAATGAAAACTCAACTGGGCAATGATAGTCGCATCTCCTTACGTTTGGGTGGAGTTGTGTAGGAAAGTAGGATCTGCTTCTTATGGTTACCCCCACTTTTTGCCTAATGTTACACTGTTTTGACTAGTCTGACTGGGATCCTTCTAACCAGGACCCCAGTCTATCTTCTTTCTCCTTAAAATGTTATGCATGTAATTTGGTACACTCCAGATTGGATACTGCGGAACCTTTGTTAGTCCCTAAGGTACACCTGGGGCAAAGCTACCCCAGAGGCCTCACATGGGCTGAAGCATGTATTATTCCAACCATGAGAGGCCATGCAAAATGGAACTACAGGCCTGCCAGTGCAGCCTGTGTAAGCTGGTGCTTGCTTGCACCACTTACGAAAGATTTAGATTTACGATAGAGGCCATGCAAAATTGAACTAAAGGCCTGTGTAAGCTGGTGCTTGCACGACTTCCAAAAGATAGAGGTGTACTAAATATATGTCACTACACTTAAAACCTTCAAGTCACCCCTATAGCAGGCCTTAACAATACTGAAGGATGGGTACTGGGGTTTATATGAGAGGGTGCCCATGCATGAGCAGAGCCCCTCTGCAGCCTTCAGGGACTATTCTCCTGGGTTGTCTGTGACACAGCCAGAAACATAGGTAGAGGTGCATTATATCATTGTGATAAATGCTATCTCGAAAATGGCCGAAACAAAACATGCCATGTTTTGTATCAAACACCTTGGAATCATACTTCCTACACTGGTAACCGGTGTGGGAGGTATGATTCCACCCCTCAGAAGCAAGCTTTGGGGGTCCCTGGTCTTCCTGGTGCTAGACTTCTCGATCCAGACAGCACCAAATGGATGCTGCTGACCAGAGCCACATTTCTGCCCTCCTGCTGCTCAACCAAGCTCGAGCACAGGAAGGCAGCACAATAGGTATCCTGTCACAGAGAGGTGTGACCACCTCCCAGACAGGATTTAGTGTATTGGAGCTGGGTGGGTACACTTCCAAAGTGCCTAAAAGTCTGCATGAGGGGCACATTTGGTTTCCCTGGAAATAGTCCAATTCAAACCAGTTCTGGGAGCTGTTGGCTCCTGCTCTGGGGCAAAACTGGAAAAAGGACATGGGTATAACGACCCTCCTGAATTGACCCTTCCCTAGGAGGGTTCCCTGAATCTGTCCAACCCTTTCCCGCAGGTACAAAAGGGCTTACCTGGCTTTAGGACCCTAGAATCAATGTGGACAAGATTCTCAACAAGAAACCACTGACCTTCGACCGTCTGAAAACTCTGGATTTTGCTGGACTTCAACTAAGCCCGACTTCATCTCCTTCTATGTCCAAGGCATGGTCTGTGCCCTTGCATCATACAGGCTCTGTGCAGGAGCTGTGGAGCATCAAGGATAACTACAGTATCTCCCTTGGGGTGAAGGAGTCACTCCCCTGCATTTGCAGGCACGGTAATGCAAATGACCAGTCTGCAGATCATGAGCTCCTGCAGACTCCAAAGGCTCCAGCAAAACAGTAGGTGGGTTCCTAAGTTCCTAGAGGTAGAGCTGCCCTCTCACCAAGTTTGAGGCCAGTATCCCTTGTGGGGACCACATAACCTGAACCCCTGTCCATCGGGTACATTTGCAAGTGCATATGCTTGTTTATGTTCCCCAACTTTGTGCATTGGGCTGTCGATAGCCCCTAACTCTGCGCATTTTTCTAACCGAGGACTTTGGCCTCCTTGCACTCTAGGCCCTGCAAGCTGTAGTTTGGTGAAACTGCTAGAGGTCCCCTCACGACTCCTGTGCCTCCGTCCTTTGGGTCAATTTGAGGCCCAGTCCTGATTTTCTTGGGCACCCCTGGTTGCCCCAGGCCTGCCCTGACTACACTTACTGTGATTAGTCCTCTGGTTCTTGCTGGACCAGACCACAACCCTTCTTGACCTTCTTTGTGGATTGCCATTGCCAAGGCTTGTTGGTGCTCCCACCGGACACCCACCCCTCAGCACTCGACATCCTTCGTCGTACAGCTCATATCTAGCTCCCAGTCATCCTTGACATCTCCTGGTCCCTGCAGCTGTAGAGTCAAGGTCTTCTTCGCAGCTGAAGCCTCCTACATTGGTGGACATTCGTCTACCTAAACCCTGGTCACTCTTGAGTGACCCAGAATCTGTCCCCTTTGCTTTCTGGATCCTTCCATCATGATTGTTTCTGTGCTAAAGTATTGTGTGTTTTGTGTTTATCTAAGTCTAGCAGATACTGTGAGGTATTTATTCTTAGAACTACTGTGTGGTTCTCCTTTCATTTAACCAATACAATAAGGTTGCTTTCTGATAAAACAAGCTGCTTAACATTCCTTCAAGACTAAGCCTGAAGGCTGCTCTCCACAGCTAACAATTGGATAGCTTTCTAAGGTAATGTTTGACCTCTTAAATCACCATAGGAGTTGTTTGGACTGGAGCAAGGTGCCCACTTTAATTAGTGGACATAATTTCCCAGGCGAACTTCTCACATCTGTGAACTGATGTTGACTTTCTGTTGGCCATGAAACCCTGACGTTTACACAAGATTTTATGTCAAGACATGAGGCTAGCATTATGCATTAACTTTTATTTCCCACTTCTGAGCAGCACCATTAAAAGCTCGTAGAACCTTAACACATCACAATCAAAAAGAACCTTCAAGTGCATAAATAACATGAGGCCGCCATCCTCTTCCTCTTTTGTTTGCTGCTTTTGAGCCAATAAGTATTGGTCTATTTTTATGTTAATTGTATTTGATTTAGTGATAATAAGTGAAATGATTCATTCATAGTTGTTTGTGTGGTGTACTGTTGCTGTGAAAACACAATTTATGGGTGTTTGTTGTGTGAGTTTGTATTTTTAAGGGATTTTTCGACTGAGAGTATGCATTTTGAATTTTTAAGATTATTCATTTTATTAATACATTACTGAAAAAGTTCATTGTTAATGAGCATTTTGGTTATTGTTCAAGATTAGGAGTAAATTTAGCCAAGTTAGTACTGATTTTGAAAAGTCGCCGCTGCTCACACATTTCGGTACAAGTTTCATTTATCGAGTATGCTTTAAAAATTTTGCTCTGGATTAAAGTGTAATTAGTTTTATTGTCAAATCCGGTAGCACGAGCACTCTCAAGATTTTCCTCCGTGTGGTATCAAGTTGGGAGAGCGAGCTCCATGACGCACACGTGCACCTAGAGTCGCTCTCCCATTGACTAACATTGAGGTTGTTTTTTCAGGAGTATAGGGCTTGTTTTACTGCTTCGCTTTGTTTCACGGGAAATTAACTCTACGGGGATCGTTTCTATGGAAACTAAGCTTCGTGTAGACCGGTTTACAGAAAGCGGCGGTTGATACTGACTAGAGTTAAAAAGTGATATTTATGTAGCGAAAAGAGTGCGTAAATGAACAACGAGTTTGTTTTAAGGGAAAAGGGGGATATTAACATACATTTTGAACATAAATTAATTAATTTGATTTTTGAAAATGGAAAATGCTAATACAACAGCAGGGAAAAATTGTAAGAGAAATACTTAATAGGGAATTAAAAGAGACAATACAGGAGACAGTCAAGCAAGCTTTAGAGAAAAGAAAAAATTCAGAGGAAGAGGAGTATTTTTCAGTATCAGAGGAGGAAAATGAAAGAGGTCCAGGAGGAAAGTGTTTAAATAAGAGAGAAAACTTAAATGTTAAGAAGGGTCAGAGTGGAACCCCAAGCGGCTCAAATATGAGAGGTATCCAACGCGATGCAGATTAGATCCAGTCGTACACTGTAAAGAGAGGTAAAGCATCTGGTGATGTTTATTATTTAAGTGATGAAGAGTTGGATGAATATATTCTGGACCTTGAATATAAGGATGGATTAGGTGAGGAGTTTGAGGAGATCGGAAAAGAGAAAGTTAAGGATTCTGTTATTGATCCATTCGGTGAGGTTTTGTTTAGCTCGAAGGACATAAGACACCCTAGAGGAAAAGCTTGGCGGCCACTGGAACATGTGGCAGACTATATTAAGTTTACATTAAGGAAACTTCTGAAGAAGGAAGAGAGGAATAGCATGTGAGCTGAATGCTCTCGTCCTAATAAAGAGGAAAAAGTTACTTTAACTCCTAACATTGACTCAGAGATAATAACATACCTACTTAAAACGTCAAATGACCCTAGAAAGGTTTAAGACAGGTCGTTAAAATAGTGTCAGGATAAAGTGTTTGACATTTTGAGGCCGTTGGCTAAATTTTTTGATGCTGTGGAGAAGGCCCATCTTAAGAATTTAGGTGTTGACCTTGCTTTACTGCGTGGGTGGTGCCAAAAGGCAATTTGCTTTTAGGCAATGTGAACGCAGAGCTACTATCAGAAAAGACGAAGACTATCCTGATGAGGATTAATCCTAAATTATGTGATTTAGCTGTAAATGAGTCTAGTGAAGAAGCACGTGGATTAATATTCGGTGAAGAAATTGTCAAATCCTTAACCAAATATGTGCGTACATTTGCTAGTCTAGACAAAGCACATTTTTCAATGCGCATAGTCTTCAGTAATAATAGTAATTATGGTCGGGCCAGTGGAAGGGGCCAAGCTACCAGCTGTGCAAATTTTAGAGCTTATTATCAGAATCAAGGAGGAAGTGGATACACTAGAGGACAAGGGAATTATAATTTCTTCCCACAAAAGGTAAGACTCCGGGCTTGTGGCACAAAAGGAAGAGTACAAAGCCAGGGCCAGAATCAGAACCAGGGTGAGTATGAAGATTGGTTCGCTTTTTATCCTGAAAGGTGGAGGAGGAAGATTGAAGTATTACAAAGTAAATTGGGAGGAAATAACCAAAGATGCATGGATTCTAAAGACAATAGGAGGTTTTCAAACAGATTTCAGTTCAAACCGTATTAAAGTGAAGTTACCACATGAGCTGGTTTTTCAAGAAGATTTGTTAAAGATAGTAGAGAACGAAGTCTGTATGATGTTAGTAAATAATGCTATTTTGGAAATAGCAGAAGTAGAGAAAGCTTTTGGAACTACGCTGTTCCTAGTAGAAAAGAAGGAGAGAGTTTGGAGGCCGGTTATAAATCTGAGGTCCTTAAACCAACTTTGTGACTTATCGTCATTTCAAGATGGAGGGCATTCATCTTTTAAGGGCTTTTCTTCAAGAAGGAGATCGGATGGTGAAAATGGATCTGAAGGATGCATATTTCTCTATTCTGATAGCAAAGGAAGGTAAAAGGTAACTACAGTTCAGGTGGAAGGGTCGGTTATTTCAGTTTCAGTGTCTTCCATTTGGACTGTTGTCTGCCCTTGGTGCTTTACCAAGGTGATGAAGTCAGTGGTATGTTACTTCAAGGAGAGAGGTATAAGGTTGATAATTAATCTGGATGATATTTTGATAATGAATCAAGATTTGGTGTGTTTAAAGGAACATTTTATTTTTGTGAATAAGACTTTTGTAAGTCTGGGTTTTCCAATACATTTGGAGAAATCAGTTGTGGAGCCAGTAAAGAAAGTGAAGTTTCTAGTGTTTGTGGTGGATACCTTTGCATGTCAATGGTGTTTTCCAGAGAAGAAGATGAGAATATAAAGCAAGAAATTCTGAAGGTAATAAACAGGGAAAGAGTTTCTTTGCGAGATCTGGCAAGAATTATTGGTCTTATGTCATCGTCAATTCAGGCGATTTTTCGGGGCCAATTATATTACAGGGCTTTACAGCGTTTGAAAAAGTCAGGTTTGTCAAAGGGTTTGTGGTACGGAGACATGGTGGATGTTTCTTTGGAAGCAAAGGAGGAATTGATTTGGTGGAGAGAAAACATGGATCCGCAGAATGGTTGTTGGTCGGACAATTTTTGGAGTTTGCCCAGAGTATGTTTTGGAGACGGCTGCAATCAACCTTGGTTGGTCCCCTTAAAGGATAAAGGAAGTCACATAAGTTGTCTGGAAATGAGGGCAGTTTTGTTTGCCTTGAAGAGTTTCAAGGAGGTTTGTTGGGCACAGCAGTTCTGCTCAGGATAGACAATGTGTCTGCTGTGACTTATGTAAACAGGCTAGGTGGAACTCGGTCAAAAGGACTAGCGGATTTAGCAAAAGAAATTTGGGAATTTTGTCTGGAGCACAAAATTGGTCTGAAGGCAGAATATTTGCCGGATGTGAGGAATGTGTTGGCAGATTGGAACTTGAGGAATATGATAATATTACAGCGATTGGAAGCTGACAGAATAGGTCTTTGTGGAAGTGTTGGAGAGATTGGGGTCATATTATCAAGAACTGCGATAAAATTATCGCCGCTTTAGCAGCTGGAAATTGCCGCTAAAACGGCAATAATGGGCATCGATAATATGCCCTTGTGAATTCCCATAGCAGCCCAGGTTCTGATGTTAACCTGGGCTGCTATGGGAATTCACAAGGGCATATTATCAAGCCCATTATCGCTATTTTAGCCACCATTTCCTGCGGCTAAAGCAGCAATAATTTTAGCACAGTTATTGATAATATGCCCCTGTGTCCTCTAGAAGTGGATCTCTTTGCATCAAGGTTAACATTCCAGTTGGAAAGGTATGTGAGTTGGAGATTGGATCCAAGAGCCATGGCACTGAATGCCTTCACACAGGATTGTAGAGGGGTGTACGCTTTTCCCCCTTTCTCTTTGGTTCTGGTTCAGGCGAAGAAGCAGAAATGCAAAATAGTTTTAGTAACTTCATTTTGGAAGAGTCAGGCTTGGTTCCCTTAAGTGATGGAGTTACTAGTGATGGAGCCTCTTTTGATTTGGGCTTTCAGAGGTCTTCTGAGGAATGTGGAACACGAGGAACATCCCTTGGTGGAGACGGGTTTGCTCAACCTTCTAGTTTGGAAGATATCAGGGGTTCTAGAACATTCTCGGATCTTTCTGGAATAGCTGCAGAATTATTATTTGAGTTCTGGGCTCCAGGAGCGAGGAGATATAGAGGAGCTTGGAAGGTCTGGTTTTGTTGCTACATGGAAAGGGGGTTTGATCCCTTGGACGCCATTGATGTTCAGGTAGCTAATTTTCTGGCTGATTTGTTTGAGAGGGGTATGTCTTATAGGACAGTAAATTGCTATAGGTCGGCGGTTTCTGATGGCCATTCTTTAAGTAATGGTGTGCCCATCGATAGAAGTCCTTTTCTTTGTAGAATTATGAAAGGAATTCGGGTTAAGAGACCTCCAGAGTTTAAGTATGAATCTTTATGGTATGTTGACTTGATGTTGAAGTTGTTTATAGGCTGGCTTACTGATACGTTTTTAGATTCCAGGGAATTGTCTTTGAAGTTGGCTACTCTTTTGTTTCTTATTTCTTTTAGAAGTGTTTCAGATGTTTAGGCTTTGGAGGTTTCTCAGGTTATATCAGCCTAATGGCATTGTTTTTGAGTTATGTAGAAGGACTAAGATTATGTCTAGTTCTGTTTTTTGGAAGAACACAGAAAGAACACGACAAAGGCCTCACCCAAGTGTGCCAGTTACTTCTTGATGCAGGTCTCTCTCTGAACGCCACAAAGTGGGGTTTTCACAAAACCAAGCTCATGTTTGTTTGGGCACATAATCTGATGGGGAATGACTCTAGACCCAGACAAGGTACAAGCACTCTCATCCACTTGTCCCCCCCCCCAGGATGTTATCATGCTATGATCCTTTTTAGGTGTGGCCAATTATTGTTCAAGATACATTTGCAAATTTGCTACAATGAGTGCCCAACTGAGAGACTTGACAAAGCAAAATGTATCATTTCAGTGGTCTCCGGAATGTGACCAGAGTTTCAAAGACAATAAACTTGTGACTGAGAATGCAACTGAAATGGCCTATTTTGACGCCAAGTTACATACCAAAATTATGGTTGATGTGAGCCCGGTAGAGATCGGGGCACTTTTTGCTCAACACAATGGCCATCCAAATGGACATGGTGAGTGAGCAGTCACCCAAGAAGGCTTAATACTGCAAGGCTCCAGAATTGTCATACTCGGTAGCCTAAGACAGTGGGTCAGTGAACTGACCCATGAAGGGCACCATTTATTTATTTGTAAAGCGCGACTTTCATCCAGAAGGATCTCACAGTGCTGTGCTAAGACTCCTGGTGTATGGCAGGGTAATTAATGAGTTTGGTCAGTATTATTTCCTAGAGAACAGGCGGGTATTAAGTTTTTTCCTGAAGACAACATAGTCCTCTGTAAGGCGGAGTTCTTGTGGTAGATCATTCCAATGTTTTGGTGCCAAGTATGTAAAGCTACGACCCCCCTGCCCTTGCTTTCCTAATGTGTTTTGTTCTGGCTTGAGCTAGAGACCGTGATCTTAGGCACCTAGTAGGTAGATAAAATTCAACTTTACTCTGTAGGATAAGAGGCCCTCGTTGGTGCAGAGCCTTGTGTGTGTAGCTGAGCAGCTTGAATTCTGCTCTTTGGCGCATAGGCAGCCAAAGAAGAAGTTTCAGGCACTCAGATGTTGAGCTGAGTCTGTCTTTGTTACATACCAGTTTGGGAGCTGCAGTTTGCCATGGTATGGGAGTCACCAAAAGATCAAGTGTGCTTCACTCAGCTAGATGACCGAGTTGAGAAAGAGCTAAAGGCATGACACATTTGCAATTCGTTGTCCCCTAAAGTGATGCAGCATCCAGTGACAATGTCTGACTCTCCTGCGCATGCATGGGAGAGGGTTGAAGTTTACTTTTTTGGCCCTTTAGGAAATGGACACCATCTCATGGAAGTCATAGACAAATATTCATTATTTTCTTTGGTTGAGGATCTATCTTCGAAAACTCATGACGAAGTCATAGAGCAGCTTTGTGACATCTTTGAATATTGGGGTATTTCCAACCACCTCCAATCTGATAATGGCCCGCCCATTAACAGCAAAGAGTTCAAAGTATTTCTTGTCCGACTCAATGTCAAACACTAAAAGTGTAAACCCCACTTGCCCCAAGTCAATGGTGTAGATTAACAATTAATGGGGACCCTCTAGAGGGTTATTCAACGAGCATTCATGGAGGTAATTGATCTGAACCAAGCTATGCACAAGGCACTCTGGGCTTATCAATCAACTCCTCACCCAACAACTGGTGAGAGTCCAGCAACCTTGCTATTTGGGAGAGCCATTAGAACAAAACTACCTCTAAGGACCCTGGATCGATTAGTAAAGTCCGAAACACCGATGCAACTCGGAAAAGGAAAATTTAAATGTATGCAGATCAGTATCACCATGCCCAGGAAACTATCTTTGACAATGGAGACTGGGTGCTGGTTAAGCAGAGACGAAGAAGAAAAATAGTAAGTATGGGCGAATTTTGCAGATTTACCGTCCGCAAATTCAAGTGAAATCGCGAAATAGACTGTGCTACCTCGTTGGGTAAATGAATAGTGCTTTCCTACTCTACAGCTGTGTAAAGTGTCAGAAGATGTGTCTCCAGTGACAATGTGTGTGTAACTTTGCAATCGCAGCGAAGGGCACCGGGGTCCCTTGAGTGAGCTGTCCATCATAGAGGGTAAAGGGCGGGAGACAGTGCACACCGCTAGGGGTGTGCGACGGGGCAAAACCAGCAGGGCTTCTAGGCGAGTTCATATGCCTCTTCTGCTTATAAAAAGTCAAAGAGCAGCAGAGCAGCAGATGAGGAGAAAGTAGCTCCTGCTCACAGGAACTGCACGGGGATTGCACGTGTGAAAGTCAAGGATGCAAAGGCCTCCATAAAGCATCACAGCTAATTTTTGATGGTAGATATGGGGAGAAAGCACACCTGCCAAGCCTCGACACAGCTCACAATTTTTAGGGCTGAATAATGTGTTACTAAATTTGAGCTTCAACTTGGGCACCTGCTTTATTTATATCTGTAAGTGCTTCCTGTTGAGGTTTAATTTTGTGACAGGAGCATCGTGCCAGAATGAATCCTGCCCTGCATATTTCCCCAAGAAGTTGCCACCACTTTGTGCGATAACTCTACTCAACTGGAGTACTTTCTACTGGCTAAACAGTAAGTGCTACCTCGTTGGGTAAATGTATTGTTCTTTTCCTACACTACAGCTGGGTAAAGTGTCAGAAGAGTTGTCTCCAGTGACAATGTGTGTGTAACTTTGCAATTGACCAGAAGGGTGGTGGGGTCCCTTGAGTGAGCTGTCCATCATAGAGGGTAAAGGGTGGGAAGACAGTGCACACCGCCAGTGAGTGCGGCGGGGCAAGCGAGTGGTGCTCCTAGGCGAGTTCACATGCCTCTTCTGCTTCTAAAAGGCCAGAGAGCAGCAGAGAAGCAGATGAAGAGAAAGTAGCTCCTGCTCACAGGAACTGTACGGGGATTGCGCGAGTGAAAGTCAAGGATGCAAAGGCCTCCATCAAGCATCACAGCTAATTTTCGATGGTAGATATGGAGAGAAAGCACACCTGCCCAGCCTCGACTGAGCTCACGATTTTTGGGGCTGATTAATGTGTTACTTAATTTGAGCTTCAACTCGGGCACCTGCTTTATTTATTGTAAGTGCTTCCTGATGATGTTTAATTTTTTGACAGGAGCATCTTGCCAGAATTAATCCTGCCCTCCATATTTCCCCTAGAAGTGGCCACTGATTTGCGTGATACCTCTACTCAACTTGAGTACTTTCTACTGGCTAATCAGTAAGTGCTACCTTGTTGGGTAAATGTATAGTGCTTTTCCTACACTACAACTGCGTAAAGTGTCAGAAGAGTTGTCTCCAGTGACAATGTGTGTGCAACTTTGCAATTGACCAGAAGGGCGCTGGGGTCCCTTGAGTGAGCTGTCCATCATAGAGGGTAAAGGGTGGGAAGACAGTGCACACCGCCAGTGAGTGCGGCGGGGCAAACGGGTGGTGCTCCTTGGCGAGTTCACATGCCTCTTCTGCTTATAAAAGGTCAGAGAGCAGCAGAGCAGCAGATGAGGAAAAAGTAGCTCCTGCTCACAAGAACTGCATGGGGATTGCGCTCGTGCATAGGCCTCCATCAAGCATGACAGCTATTTTTCGACGGTAGATATGGGGAGAAAGCACACCTGCCCAGC
Organism: Lissotriton vulgaris; assembly: GCF_964263255.1. Classification (NCBI taxonomy): domain Eukaryota; kingdom Metazoa; phylum Chordata; class Amphibia; order Caudata; family Salamandridae; genus Lissotriton; species Lissotriton vulgaris. The sequence continues at coordinate 767,816,540 of NC_141691.1, read as the reverse complement.
CTCGATGAAGCTCACAATCTTTTGGGCTGATAAATGTGTTACTGAATTTGAGCTACAACTCAAGCACCTGCTTTATTTATATCTGTAAGTGCTTCCTGTTGAGGTTTAATTTTGTGACAGGAGCATCGTGCCAGAATGAATCCTGCCCTGGGGTCATTGCTGCTGTTTGGGGGCATTGTTCGCAGCGTTCCTGCAGTTTCTTGGGGCCACAGAACTTCACCGCTCTCCCCCGCCGCCGAGTGCTACCGGCCTCCGAGTGGGGAGGAGCTTTGCCTTGCCTCGCCAAACTACACCTCCCAGCATCCCTGTAATACCGGGACCGGAACGCCGCCTCCTGACACCTGCAGCTCCCGGCCGGGGGTGCATAAACACTAGCAGCACCTCCGGTGGAGCGGGGGTCATTGCTGCTGTTTGGGGGCATTGTTCGCAGCGTGCCTGCAGTTTCTTGGGGCCACAGAACTTCACCGCTCTCCCCCGCAGCCGAGTGTTACTGGCCGCTGAGTGGGGAGGATCTTTGCCTTGCCTCGCCAAACTACACCTACCAGCATCCCTGTAAGACCGGGACCGGGACACCGCCTCCTGACACCTGCAGCTCCCAGCCGGAGGTGCATAAACACCAGCAGCACCTCCGGTGGAGCGGGGGTCATTGCTGCTGTTTGGGGGCATTGTTCGCAGCGTGCCTGCAGTTTCTTGGGGCCACAGAACTTCACCGCTCTCCCCCACCGCTGAGTGCTACCGTCCGCCGAGTGGGGAGGAGCTTTGCCTTGCCTCGCCAAACTATACCTCCCAGCATCCCTGTAAGACCGGGACCGGGACTCCGCCTCCTGACACCTGCAGCTTCCGGCCGGAGGTGCATAAACACCAGCAGCACCTCCTGCGTTTCGGGACGCGCGCGGGCGACGCCTGGCGGAGCCCGGGCAGAGGGCGGGCCATCTGTGGCCGAAGGAGGCCGGGCTGGGCCACCCCATTAACAGCAGCCATTGACTATGGGTAAGCGAAAGAAGGCTACAACTATGGAGGAGGGTGGGAAGAAGGCTAAGGTCCCAAGACATTCCAACTCAATTATGACCTACCTAACATCAGTGGTGGGAGAACTAACTAAGGAAATTGCTAATGCTGAACTTGAACTGGGGCTGACAGCTACCCCCCCATCAACTACTGTCGCACCTTTCCCCTCAGTGCTGAGCAATTCACCTGTGACATTCACCCCCCAGCATCACTCTATCCCACTGTGACTATTGCTACCCTCCCACCCACATGCCCTGCAGCTGAGGTCCCTAGCCAAACCCCTTTAGTAAGCTTGCATGATTTGAGTCAGCAGACCACTACACCTACAACTAAGGGTGCACTGGATAACAAAGTTGCAAGTGCATGCTTATCAAACACTACAAATGACTTATTGGGTAACAAACTGGAGGAGCTTTTTGTTTCCAGAATTGAGCCTCTACTTGTTGGGATAGCAAAGACATTGTGGACACTTTGAATACTTGTTTAGAAGGCCTGCTTAAGAAATGCGCACTAATTGACAGACTTATTGTTAATTCCACACCCAACAAGGTCCCTCATGCTAACACAAAGTGCTATGAGGGTGAGGTTCAAAGGATGGAGGTTGGTACAGTGGAGTCGGTATAAGCACAGGTACCCTGCCCGGTCTTACATCCTCAGAATGGTGGAGGGGTTTCTAATACACTACCCCCAGCCATGTAAGCATTGCCCCCACCTTTGGAGGGGTTGCCACATACGCAACCTCCACTACGCATTCCCGACCCCGCGAGACCCTCTTATAGCAAATACAAGCTTAATCTATCACCTGAAGCGTCCCCTTTGGTCGCTGTCTTTATCGGGGTCCCACCTTTAAGAGAAGGGGAGGTCGAATCCTCTAGGGACCTCATGGTTAAATCTAAAAAATGGTGCACGGACAAATGCAGTGGCAAGAACATTGCTGATGAGATCATATTCACAAGGAGGGTGTGTTGGATTGGCAAACACCAGAAATCTACACAAGGTGACTGTGTGGTTGTCAACTTTAGTAGGGCTGATCTAGTGAATAGGCTTTTTTGGGATGGCTCCGATATATCCCTAACGGACCAATTAAGACCTGTTCCCCTGGGCTTTTTTTTACCCACCACCAGGGCGCATGTTGCCCTCTAGAGGCCCTGGGGCTAGTAGGGGGGGAGCGCGTGTACCTCTAGGTGAGGGCATACCTAAATTACATGCACCCCCATGACCCCCAAGGCTCCCAAATATCCCAGTGAGTAATCAACCCTGTGTCCACCAGTACGTTCAGGAGGGTCCCGCGTTGGCTACTGCTAACCGCTCCGCTCCCCTGTCAGGGTTGGAGGACATAGACTGACTATCGGGCGACCCCACTTGTGAGATAGAAGAGGTAGGGAGCAGAACAAGTGATGCATGTAAGCTATGAAGCTGGAAAGTGGCGGGACTCAACTCTAAACGCAATGATAAGGGTTGGATAAGTTTCGTTTCGGGGCATAACATTATCGCCCTCCAGGAAACTTGGGAATCATCTGCTAGTTTCTGGCTGGATGGGTTTACTAGCTTCGCCAAAGCGGCTACCCCCAGCTGTGCTGGCAGAGCTTAGGGGGGTCTGTTAACTCTATTTTCACTAGATCTGAAGGGTTCCCTTAGACAGATCAATACTGCCTCGCCCAACATCCTGATTGTAGAAAGGGAAATAAGTACCTCTAGGAGGACCCTATATATTAATTTTTATAATTCATGTAACAGGGACAATAGCGATAGTAATGTCGCCAGTTTAGATGCTGTTTTAACGTTAGTCAGTCAGAATACATATTTCGATGCAGAGTTCATATTGTTGGGTGATTTTAATATTCACCCCTGTAAGCTAATGTGTGGTACAAGCCATAAGGAAGGAGGTGAAGGAGCCGAAGGTCCACATTTTGAACATACCACACGAGGGGAAGAACTAGAAGACTTTTTGGCAAATTTTAATCTATATGAACCGGAGGGAGGCCAAAGAATAGCTACTTTCACAGGCACTAACCCTGGAACCATAATTGATTATATTTTTGTTACACCGGGCATTCTAAACAGGGCCGTTTCTTACTGTACAGCTTCCTCTCATTATAGTGATCACAACCCTGTTGTACTTGAGGTAGCCTGGGGAGACTTTTTGGGGCCAACTCCTGGGCCAGCTAGGTCAGAGCGCACGTTGCGCACCTCTGATCAGGGCAGAAAAGTCAAATGGGCTAAGGTGGTCCTGGAGAACTTTTATGCGGAAGTCCTCCCGAAAATTGAGGGAGTATGCTTAGATATACATGCCCAGGATTGTAAAATCATAGGGGCCTTTGAGTCAATATGTGGTCAGGTGTCACAGGATCTTCTGGCCAAACCTAAGAAGGGAGCGCCAATTAAGCATCGTTGGTTCGATGCTGCCTGCTCAAATGCACGCAGGTCTCCGATGTCATCCCTGAAAAAAACACCTAGGATAAGGGATGAAATTGTCAGACTGAGGAAAAATTACAAATTAGCTATAAAAACCAGACAAGAGAACATCAAACGGGAAGCCTGGGAGAACCTCCTTTCCGTGGCCGTCCTGAAGGATAGCCGGAAATTCTGGGAAATCATCAAACAGCCATTCTTCTCTGACCAAAATAATGACGCCATGGACTGTGTCATCCCAGATGACAAATACCTGGACCACTTAAAAAATTTGTATGGGGATAACGATCATGCAGGTCCCGTAGAGCCCTTGGTGTCCCTGGATGCTACCCTATCTTTTTTCATAGCTCAGAGGTGGAGAAAGCTATCCGTGCTACAACCAAGCACAAGGCCCCGGGCCCTGATGGGGTGCCTGCTGATTTCTTTATACATTCCCCCAAGCTATGGGCGTGGTTTTTGGCCAATGTTTTCTCTGCCGTTAATGGCAACCCCACACCCTCCTCTTGGGCCACCTCTAACGTCGTCCTTATTTTTAAGAAGGGCCAGCGGGACGACCCTGGGTGTTATAGGCCCATATCCCTTTTGGACTCTACAGTAAAGATCCTAGGTAGAGTCCTTTTGTCCAAACTAAGGGATATTGTAGAGAGTTGTGGAGGGTTGGCGGAGATCCAGTATGGGTTTAGACAGAAGAAAGGTACGATCGAGCAGTGCTCTAACTTACACCTGTTGATTGCTAAATACACGGTGGCCAAGGAGGGGTCCTTGTTTTTAGCATTTATGGACATCTCCTCGGCCTTCGACCTGGTTAACAGGTCTAAGTTATGGCTGACCCTGTTGAGGATGGGGATAGATGAAGCATTGGTTAAATATATGGTGTGTTTACACCAAGAGCTTTTTGCTGCGGTGCGGGTCACCAACGAAGGAAGGTGTACGTCCCTCTTCAACTCCATGCGGGGGGTTAGGCAGGGATGCATATTAGCCCCCCTGCTTTTTACCATCTACATTAACGGATTGGGTGCTTACCTGGAGGAGGCTGAGGGAGACATTCCGCGTGCAGGATCTGTTAAGATCCCCGCGCTCCTGTACGCGGACGAGGCCGTGCTGATAGCACGCACTGGCATCTGCCTTCAACGTTTACTAAATGCTTTTGGCACATTTATGGACCAGCTAGACCTAAAAATCAACACAAACAAGTCACATACCATGGTCGTGGGTCGACAAAGCAGTAAGAGAAAAACAATGACTTTTGAGTGTAAGAGCGAGGTTGTCTCTAGAGTCTCCACTTTTCCCTACCTGGGGGTTCTCTTTGATCAGAAGGGATCCTGGGGTCCCCAGGTGAGGGCAAAGAGGTTGGCGGTGACCAGGTCATCGGCAGCCCTTATGGGTTTTGCGGGCAGGTTAGGTGCTAGGCCCATTGAAGCGCTTCTGAAAATCTACAAAAGTAAACCAGTTGCCCTGGCTTCATATGGTTTACCCCTCTGGGGTTATGTAAATCTGGAGCCAATCCCAGAAAGCGGAGAACAGATTCATACGGACACTACTGTCTGTTCCTCAGTCCACACCGACTTACTCTATCCATATGGAGGTGGGTCTAGACTTCCTCACTGATGGGCTAAACATGGCACCCCTGATCTTCTGGTTGAAGACTTGGCTTAATGAAGATCTGCCACTCAACCATAAGATCATGGCTGATGTTTTGGCCTTAGATTACTCTAAAAGGATACCATGGCTGGCCTATCTGATGAAGGCATTCTTAGATATAGGACGACCAGAGCTCTTTACTTCTCCTAAAGACATTAAGATCCAGGACATCGATATTGTTAACAAACTATTTATGGGGAGGGCAAGAGCACGTCGTGAGGAAAGGGAACTAGCGAAACCAGCGGTGAGGAGACACTTTTTACTTGTTAATTCATTTGCATTAGCACCTTACCTTGGTGTCGTCACTATTCCATTTCACAGGTTCCTTTTAATTAAGTTCAGGTTTAATTTGTTAAATTTTTATTTGGGGAACTTTAAAACATGGGAAAAACCTGAACTAGCCCCTCCCTGCAATTGTGATCATTTTTCCACCCAAGACACCATGCACTTTGTTATGTGTTGTGGTTTTTATTTAGAGCCAAGAAAAAAATACCTGGTACCGGTTTTTAATGAGGCTGGTTTCACACAAGTGAGACCAGCCCTGCTCTACTTACAATTATTGACTAACTCATGTACTACTTTTAGCATGGCTAACTTCGTGGTGGCTGCAGCTAGAATCAAAAAACATATTCATTAGATCTATGATCCCTGTAAAAATGTGTAAATCAAGACGCGAGACCCTGGTGTTTTACTAAATGAACTATTTTTTATTAACCCCACGTATGCTCTGATTTGCCTGTAATTGTCATTGATTTGTAAATAACTGTACTGTATATATTTTATAATGTATGAAATGTTTTATCTCTTTGTATGATTTTTAACTAAATCGAATAAAGATATTTTGACTGACTGACTGACTGACTGAATCCTGCCCTGCATATTTCCCCAAGAAGAGGCCACCGATTTGAGCGATACCTCTACTCAACTGAAGTACTTTCTACTGGCTAATCAGTAAGTGCTACCTCGTTGGGTAAATGTATAGCGCATTTCCTACCCGTAGCTGCAGAAAGGGTCAGAAGATTTGCCTCCAGTGACCGTGTGCCATCAACAAACAAAGAAATCCGCCCGCGAGTGGATTTGCGATTTTTTTGCAATTTCGCAAGATTTCGTGACCGGAACAGATTTTTGGCCAATGCTTAAAAAACAGGCATTCCTTTTGCCGCTGATCTTTTACAGGTCATGGTGCGAAAGGGACATATGGTGACAGCACATTGTACTGGGCAAACCATCACTCGGGACACATAACATTTTAAACACCTAGGGGGTCTCTTACAATGTCAGGCCTCCCATTTACCCCAGCCACCTTACGATGGCAGGGGTACCGTGGAGGACGGAAGAAAGGGTAGAATATGGTGGTGGTGTCGGCTAGACACCACCATCCAAATTACAATGCGTGCCAGTAGCAGCCTTTCCGTGGCGGCGTTGCTGCCATGGAAAGGCATGCGGTCTTCGCAGATGGGGGACCGTTGGGGAGCCCCAGGATGTTGTGGGTGTGGGGGGGCACATGGGGGATACCTATGATACCCCCCTGCATTTGCATGCACAACGTGGCATGCACCGCACGGTGCCTGCCACATTGTGCATGCAAATGCGGAAGGTGATCCACAGCATTGTGGCAAAAGGTGCTGTGTGCACCGCTCGTCACAATGTTCTGCATGGCTGATGCCACCGTGGCAGTGGCATCCTAATTGCCGGGCTGGGACCGCTGCACTACTGCTAGGGTGGTGGGCGGCGAAAGTCTGCCCAGCATCCTAATAGGCCCCCTAGTGTGACACTTGTCGCGGTCTAGATCTAGCGCCTGAGCCATTGTCCAATCTCAGTTGACCTCGATTACCTCGAATAACCAATAATAGCCAATGTGGAAGGAAATTTGTGGTGGAGATGGTGACACTCAGATGGACTTTCATCCATAGACCAGCCAACATCTAAACAAAGCAAGCACACCGCCAAGTAGGCCAGCAGTAAAACCATCAGAAAAGTGACAGCAGGAACAGAACCGTCTAGTTCTAAATCAGCCCCTAAGACTTGATGCGTGGAAACTGCGTTTTGTTAGGATTAAATGAGATGATATGCAGTTAATGAGGATTGCAAGTTATCAACAGTTGAAACTACTATAGTAATGACAGCAGGAGACTGGACCTTCGGGCAAAGTTGGTTATCATAGCATATTGGAGACATCAAATGAAGTACTCTCTGATAACACAATTGATGGTTCATGATAAAGAGTGCAGGGTGTAAAACAGAACTTCCAGTGGTACAGGAGTAGAAATGGAAAAACAGCAGTTGATTTAGATAATTTGTGAACTATTAGCTGGATACATTTTTATGTTATTACAGAGCCTTGCATTCAAAACCTACATGTTCATTCAATATGACAGTTTCAAAATTTGCCAATAGATCTAGTATTGTCAAAATCTGCTCATAAAACTAACAATATCAACAGAAAGGAGTCAGCATTGTCCCGGAAATGCTGCTTGCAGAGGACATCATTATTAACTGCATCTCTGGTGGAACTCGTGGAACCTGTTCACAGATCTCGTCATTTGCCCGCATCTCCCTGCAGTTTCCCAGCGCCCTGGTCACTCGCGCTCTCCCTGGTGGGACTTTATGTCCCAGGGAGCTCCGCGCTGAGTGCAATTGCCCACAGCTGCAGGGAGAGGAGTTTCTTGCGGCATAAAAGTGGCGCTGCCTTCCCGCGACGCAGGACTTGCGCGGGTAGCGCCCCGGCAAAGCCCGGGCCAAGGGCGGGCCCGTCTGCGCCCGTCCGTGCCAGAACGTGGCAGGGCTGGTCCACCCTATTGATCCCTCGTTATACAGAATTATTCATTATACAGAACTCCCAGGTGACCTTGTATACAGCTTCTGTCCCAGGTGACATTGTATACAGGTTCTGGGGCCTAATCGTAATTGTGGACGAGATCATTGAGTTTTTTAGTCATATTATATGCGTGTTTCACACTTTTGTTTGGCTTTTTTTTTATCAGGGGAATACACCTGGTACTAGTACTGTCACTCCATGTAACTAAATCTAAATATATATATACACCTCTTTAAGTACTATTGTGGCCCTAGCAGAGGCCCCTATTAGAGCTGGGGAATTTTAATTAGGCCTTACTGTGGAAACAAAATGTATAAACGCAAGCTACAGAAAACACAAGCTACAGAAAACACCCAATGGCAATGCTAGCAAGCGCTCTACCATGGATGACTTTCTGGTTAAGGCAGTGAGTGCAATTAATGTTGAAATTACGAGGGCAGAACGCCGCCTCTCCTTTGGGGCAGGTCTTGGGACAGAATATATCCAGACCCTAGAGCCAGATATTATTTTGGTAAATCCACAACAATCTATCTCTATTTCCAATCAGGAGTCCTCTTCCCATTGTCAGGAGGCCCCTTTGGCAAACAAATTACTACAATCACCAAACCCTAGCGGACCACCAACCCCGAAGCGTAGAAGAAATTGAAGGACATACCTGCCTAAATTAGGGAATCCAGGTAAACAAAAAAAAGGGGCCCGACACGGAACCAAAGTAAGATCCCCGAGAAAACCTGTACTCCAAACATGATACCTGATGAATTAGTTAATTCCATTATTTTCAAAAATGACACAAAAAATGGAATCTATACTTAAGCCCTTGGTCAATAAGATAGACACTTCAAGTGCAGAGGTCCAGAAGTTGGGTATTATCATAAAGGATAGTAGTGGTCCAACCAGGAACAATGGAATCGACCCTCAAGGGACAGGCAATATAATCAATTTACAAAGGACGGAGCCAGCTTATGATCGCCCCAGTGTTGTGGCCAAACCAAATCTCTTGTGTAGGGATGTTGGGGCAGTTAGGCATAGCAATCACTCATCCTCTGCCACTGGGGCTAGTGCCACTACCATCATTATTGGGGTACCGCAGATAAGCCCACAGAGCAGCACCCTACAATCGGTGAGAGGGGACTTGGGTACATATAAGAATCCACCCCAAGACCCGTACATATCTAAGGGCCCGAGAGAGCAGGCAGAGATTAATTTACGGCCTGACTGCAGCCCATAAGTGGCAGTAATGGTCAATGTACGTTTACTCAGGGAGGAGCAACCAGAAAGCTATAGTGCCCTGAAGAATAAGGTGATACATTGGGTACATCAACACCGTGATGGGCAGAGCATATCAAATTCTATTAACAAGAAGGGTGAAATGGATAGGTCCTTCTAGAAAAACAGAGCAAGGGGACTGCATTATTATCAACTTTAAGATGCCGTCCAGGGCACTAATGTCCCTGGGGAGAGCCACGTATAGTTCTCATACAGAACGTTCAGTCTCACTCTATCTCCTTGGTTATTTTTATAGACACCTTGGTAACCCTCCAGCAGGGGGTAGGAATCCTCAAGTAAATAGATCCAACTTGATAGATATACCACATTCTGCTGTCCCGGTAATGAACAGATTCCATGCCCTTAGCTCCTTAGATTGCAATGACTGACTGGACCCAGTATATCTAGTGGGGAGGGGGCTTGCTGCTAGGCCCCAGTTTATGACTCCAACATCAGGGCCCCGGTATGACAAAGTTCTCAAAGTCCCTACATTATTTAATAGGCCTCGTATACTAATATAACGCCAGGTTATGAAGGAGTGTTAACCCAAGAGGGTATGGGGGCCAAAGAGGTGGAGCGCAACGGGCCAGGAACATCATTAAATCATCCCTCTAGTACACCTTTAGAGGATAGTAGGGGGGCAGTTAGCAATGGTGTTTCCAGTATACAGCCAGGCCTAGGGGCAAATCTTCCAGTATGCCATCAAGACGGCAGCTACTCTATTGTTACCTGGAATATCGCTGGCCTAGCAAATAAGATAAACCTGCTAGGATGTAAGGAATTTATTGGCCCACATGATATAGTTTGCCTACAAGAAACATGGAGCACCGTAGATGTCCACTTGGAGGGGTTTACCGCCGATAATCTGCCTGCAATTCTGTCTGCTTCAGGCAGAGGTAAGGGGGTCCTGTTGAGCCTACTGAAAATAAACATCCCAATGAAAGTTAAGAAAAGTATTAATGTAGGTTACCTGGCACAATTACTCTGGTTGCACAGTAAAGATGGCCGGGGAATTAACATATTTAATTCCATGCGCCATAGTATAGTTGCTGAAGTAAGATACGAATTGGAAAGATTGGTAGAATTGGATTTACCTAACATGAATATTGTTTGGCTGGGGGATTTTAATGTGCCTATTTGACCCTTATCACTGACAAAAGTATGTGAGCTTCAAACAGACACAGGTAATGATTATTAACATTTGCGCACTATATGGGGCGGGTATATGGGGCCACCAATCATCTGCAACTCTCATGGTAATACCTTAAATGCGGTCCTTATTGAATTTGACTTGGAAATTCTGCAATGTGCTAAAGATGTATGTGGGAAGGAGATCCTGACTTTTACAAGAAGGTCAGCAGAGAGTAGTATCGATCATTTAATCGTCTCTGCTAACATTGCGAAAGTTTGTTCACCCCACAGATAGCGGAATTGTCTATGAGTGATCATAATCCAATTATAATGGGACTGCACCTCAGGGGGATAAGAAGGTTGAAGTATGTACTGTTGTAAACAATATTGTCCCGAATCGCCCAAATGGTTTTAGAATTAAATGGGTGGGAGCCAACTCAGCCGAACTTTCTAAAAAAATTGTAGTGTCCTGTAGCAAGGAAAAATTGGATTGTCTAATGGTCAGTACTGAATCCACTGTGATCATGGACAATTTTATTAAGATTAATGAACATATTTCAAATCTATTCACTGTAACCTCCTTTAAGAAACTAACACAGCAAAAGGGTTGGTTTGACAATTCCTGCACTGCCTCACTAAATAATCTAAAGTTTGCCCCATCGAAGAAACCAAGAGACAGTGTAGTAGCTCATGGTCTCAGAGCTGATTAAAACTCTAATCTGAAAAGACAAAAGAAGGAGCTACAACAGAAGGCATGGGACAACCTTAACCTTGCGGCTGCAACCTCCAATAATAAACTTTTCTGGGACACGGTAAATAGTATATTCATTAAAAATGAAACAGGCCCAGTATTTTTGGCGCATGTGAGGAGTGAAGAATGGGTCGAACACTTTTAAAATATTTTTACCCAGAGTCAAATTCCACCGATAGAACCATTGACTCTAAGCAAGTGGCCCACAATTGAGTTAGATATCACCCTGGATGAAGTAATAACAAGCATAAGTGCCAGCAAGGGGGGCAAAGCACCAGGAGCAGATGGTGTCCCCATAGATATACAAATCGGTTCCAGAATTATGGGGGCCCATATTGACAATGGTTTTTAACGTGGCAGAAATGGAGGGATTCCCCCATCTTGGGGGAGCCAGTAATTATCCCTATTTATAAAAATGGAGAGAAATCGGAAGCTAAAAACTACTGACCCATCTCCTTATTAGACTCCGCGGTTAAAATAATGAGTAGAGTTTTATTGATAAGGTTGGAGGAGTGGGTTTCGGACAACAAAATTTTAGCAGAATCCCAGTATGGTTTTAGAAAAGGCCTAGGTTCTCAAGAACGGTGTATCAACTTGAAGCTTTTAATAGAAAAATATACCAAAGCCAAACAGGGCCGGCTGTTTTTGTTTTGTAGATCTAAGTAGTGCTTTTGATCTAGTGAATCATGGAGTCCTATGGCCAGTTTTAATTAACGTAGGTGTACCCAAACCTATTATTTACTTTTTAGCCAGGCTGTATGAAAATGTATCAACTAAAAGGAAGTACGGCCAACAGGGAGAATGCACCCCTTATTTCACAGTTAGGCGTGGCATTCGCCAACGTCGAGTGTTGGCACCACTACTTTTTACTTTATTTATTAATGATGTGGATGCAGCCCTTAAAACATTTCAAGCAGATTCTCCATTGGTTGAGGGGGAGGTGGCACCAATTCTGCTTTACGCGGAAGATGCCGTGCTACTATCAAGAACACCGGTGGGCCTCCAGAAGTTCATTGATGGGTTCGCCGCTTTTATCAGCAAGAGGTTGCTGTTGATGAACAAGACCAAAACTTTCACCAAGGTGTGCGGACCTAAATTTAAAAACCTGAAACCCTTCGCCATCGAGGGTAACAAGATACAGAATGTGGAGACCTTTTGTTACCTGGGTATTTCTTTCTCGTCTGATGGGGAATGGAACTATGAGAGGTCAAATCTTAAGGTTAAACTCAGAAAGAGTATAAATGGTGTTTTTAAATGGGCTTTTAATTTAGGGGATCGGCGAATCAAAAATATGATCGACATATACAAAGCCAGATGCACTACGGTCGCACTATATGGGGCGGGTAAATGGGGCCACCCACCCTGTGCAACTCTCCAATCTGAAGAGAATACTTTTCTAAAGAAGCAAATATGCCTCCCAGCATCAGCATCCACGGAACTTATACATAGCGAAGTTGGCCTCAATTATTTGACGGATTTAATAGCAATGAGACCAGCTTTGGAGACTAATATGGTCCAAGGATGAAACCTCTTTTACAAAGGCCATTATCAATGATTGCTTGAGACTGGACAATGGTACTAAGATACCCTGGCTTAGCTATCTAATTAAGTCCTATGCTGATTTATTTGACAGATCGATTTTGGGAATCCTTAACAATTTACCATCTCTGTCCAAACAGGAATTGAAAAGAACCTATTTATCCCATATGATTGAAAAGAGGAAGGTAATAGTTAGGAAACAGATTACGTATCAATTTTACCATATGTACACTGATACGTCTGGTTTCCAAGGGTATCTTTCTTTTGTTACTAGACCTTCTCACCTTTTTGTCTTGATCAGAACGAGGCTAGGTTTAGTGCATCATCTGGTTGTGTTCCCAATAATGAAAAAGTATCCGTCCTCCCCATGCCCCTGTGATGGGACCTCAAAGCAGAGCACTATGCACTTTCTACTTTTATGTGATCTGTTTTTTCCTTTTAGAATTATGTTCCTCAAACCACTTTTTAAAAAAACATGGGGTCAAAACTACAGCAGCTGCTATGACATTATTACTCACCATGGAAGAACCAGGGATTTGCTTTTTTACTGCTACATGTATCCTCAGTTCAATCAAGGTCAGAAAAAGTAAGGTGTATTAACGAATTTCTCCTCTTTTCTTTTTAAATTGACAGAAAGTCTGTGGTGGTCTGGATCATTAATGCACTTTGCACGTTACTTTGTATATATCACTGAGTTTTAATTATGTATATATACCACAGCAAAATTGGTGGCCTTTCATACTGGGGTTGTGCTTGTTTTATTCGCTTTTTATCAGTTTTTATTCGTGCATACTTGTAATTAATGTCTCGACTTAATTATGATAATGTCTACCGCCCCTAATAGCTGCTAATGTTTATATGAGGCGATGTATTTGCTACACATATGCACTTTAACTCAACAGTTCACTAACTAAGTAAGAGTTGTACTATTGTACACACCCTCGTATGAATCCAGATGTACTTGTTTCTATTTTTACAAAGAACCGCTTTTTAGCCTGTTATGTATAATCTGTGCTTTTATGGTTGATTGTCCCTACCAAATATAGCTAATTTTGAATTAAATTGAGTCAGCATTGTCCAAAATTGGACAGTATTATTATTAATTTGCGGGATGGCGGCTTTATTACTACAATCAGCTCTAAAACCAGACTGGAAGTTTTTAAGGAGATTTTACTTTTTCAATTGAATAAACTATTTCAATTAGTTGTTCAAGTAGCTTTCCAGGAAGTTAGTTAAAATTCTTAAACAGTGGACTAGGTGAGACTTATTAAAAACAGCTGAGCCAGCAGAGACTTTTATTGGGGGAGGCTATGCATGACCTACTAGAGATAGTCAGGAAATATTTCTCAAGAGAGATAGAGAAATGAGATCATACCCGGGAAGTGCAAGATTAGTTCACATCTCTTTGGTGAGGTTGGAAAGTAAGGGGTCTGAGACAGGGTTCAAGGCTTTGAGTTTGGATATAAAGCAGAAAAGTTCAATCTAAAAGATCTCTTTGAAAAGAGACCAGTTGAAGGTCTGCAATTATACTGATCATTTGATACAATTACTTTAAAGGTAAAGGTATACCTGCACAGCAGTCTTTCCTTCCATGCACACCTTCGCTCCACCCTTCTCACCCTGGCCACTGTCCCACGATTCCAAAAGACCAGAACCTGCGGAAAGTCCTTCTCCTTCTTCACTGCCAAGACCTGGAACACCCCATCCCTCGACCTTAGACTCTCCCACTTCACGAAGGACCTCAAGACCTAGCTCTTCGAATTACCCCAGCACTTAGACAGATACCCCATGCCTTGAGACCCTCACAAGTGAGTAGTTGTGCTTTACCAACCCTTGATTGATTGATTGTATGCATGTGTAAACTGTTGTTCAGGTTCTGTCTGCTACGAAACCTCTGCATGAACACAACATGCCATCTTGTAATTCAAATATCGTTTTGTTCTTCGTGGACATTATTATTGTTCCAGTCACATGACCCTCTGCCATGCATTCTCCTCCCCATACAGAACTAGAGTGTTTTATATAAAAGCAGAATACATATAAATGATCCTTAATTCTCAATCATTCGCTGCAACAGAAATAATTATATTAACATGTTCAATTTAAGATGCAAATTCATTTCAATCAATATTTTCATTTTGAAATGCAAACATGTTTTTCATTCAAATCATCTAGTTCCATCGCCCTCAAAACTGACCTGAGTTAAGTGGCAAGCAATTGGTTTTTAAAGGGGCTCAAACCCTTACCTGAAGTTGAGCTGCTAGCCTGAGTCGAAGTTGGTGCAACTCCTAAACAATGAACAAAAATGCAACAAGTTCGAATTTCTCAAAGTCACATGTATATATATATATATATGCAGACCCTTGTGAGGAGTAATGATTTTCATCCTTCAAGGGAAGTTTAATTAATTAGCTCTGTTTCTGACCATACTGAGGTTAGGCAATAGCCATGCATTACTCCCTTGAGACACCTTACCCTTCTCAAGGTAAATTGCAGCTATGCTGATTACTCAACCATTAATAACATTTAAATAGGGTCCTATTGATAGCAGCGGGGCTTGCTCAGGCTGGCCTTCACTTTCCTTTAATTGTTGTTTTACCACAAATCATCTTTTTCCACTGCACTGAAAACTTACCTAAGGTAAATGCCAAATGTGCTTTTTACAACAATATATGGATCCAAACACTTACCTAAAGTTGAACTGCTACTTTGATTCGAGGTTGGTAAAAATCTTAAGCAAATAAAAATATGTCATTTTATATTCTTAAGATCTCATAGATACCGGCTCCTTCGGGGAATAACATCTTTCATCATTGAAGAAGAGGAGTTCCAACAAATCATCGATCTAGGATTGTACATACTTGGCTCATTAACGTCTCAAGTTGCAAGTTAACATTCAAAAAGTGGCAATCCTACAGAGAGCCCCGCCCTAACGCTCCACACATGCAAATCTAGCAAAACATGTTTCACAGACTTGAATGCACACTACCCTTTTTGGACTGCTCTAATTCTCTGGACTCTATATAGAATACAGACCTAAACTTCCAAGCACACATCAATTACAGGGAATAAAATCTGTCAATATGAAAACAATTGTTTTAATTATCAGTCTTCTTGATGTGCGACTATCACAACTCCAAAATATATCTTGCCTTTCTCACAATGGTTCTAGATGCTACAGCAATGCTGGTAGTTGGTTCCAGAACAAATGCATTACTTCAATCTTTAGCACAATTCAATTGTTTCCTATTGACACCATACGCTGGTCTACATTGTCCAGAAAACAATTCATTCTAGAACAACAAACTATGGGCCAGATGTAGGTAATTCATATTTACCGACTCTTAAATACCGAATTTTACCGATTCGGTATTTAAGAGTCGGTAAATATGAAGGGGGAAGATGTAGGTATTACAGATTCTGTAAATACCGAATCGTTAAGATTCGGTATTTACTGATTCTGTTAATACCGATTCGGTAATGCCCATTGATTCCTATGGGCATTGAAGCCCATAGGAATCAATGGGCATTACTGAATCGGTATTTACCGATTCGGTAAATACCGAATCCTGCAAGGGTGCAGGGGGTGTCACTTTGACACCCTCTAGCACCCCAATTCTAGACTTGTGTGCCATGTGGCACACAGACATGCCCTAAGGGCATGTCTGCGTGTCACATTGCACAGGTGTGCATGCACACATGTGCATGCACACCTGAATTCGGTATTTTACCACCCAATTGGATTGGGTGGTAAAATACCGAATTCACCAGGCCTTTGGGACTCAGAAGAGTCCCACCTTAATCTGGGTTTTACCGAATCGGTAAAATTACCGATTCGGTATTTTACAGAATCGGTAAATTTACCCGTTCGGTAAATTTACCGAATCTGTAAAATGATGCCCCTACATCCCAATCACCAAATATCGGTCGGTAACGGCCGAATTCGGCCGTTACCGACCGGTATTTGGGCTCCTACATCTGGCCCTATCTTCCTTATAAACATGTCATCTCTGCCACTAAGAGATAGCTCCAGAATCCTGATACCCTCCAACAATCAACCAGGGTTCATAAAGTGAGGCTAATCACCTGATAGCGTATCCAAGTGCTAGCAGTCAGCGGAGGCTTATTCAAACAGCCAGGTCTTGAGGGCCATTTGAATTCTGGAAGTGAGGTGAAGGTCCAAAGTTGTGTGGGGATGCTGTTTCAGTTCTTTGCTGCGATGTGGGAGGTGGAGCGCACTCCACCTCTGCTTCCGTGGATGTGGGCAATATAGGCAAGTGTAAGGGAGGCAAGGCATAGTCTTCTAAGTGGTTGGTGGAAGTTCAAGCAGTCATTAAAGCAGGCAGGTCATTGGTTGAGTAGAGCCTTGTGTGCGAAGTTCAGCAGCTTGAATTGGCATCTCTTCTGTATGGGGAGTCAGTAGAGTTTCTGGACTACCCTGTTTATGGAATAGGCACCCTTCAGAAGGAAGATACTAATTAAGCAATGTTCTCAAGTAGTGCACCATTCCGTTCCCCCAGGGACTCGGATAAATTATTACCTAAATAAAAGCTGGAATGTTTAGTGTACCAACCTTATTTGTCCATGTGACCTACACATATAGAATGCTTATTATTGCAGGATCTCAAACATCCTGAATATTATATTATTATTGTAAATGCACATATGTATCTACCTGTTGTAGGCAAGTAATATCTGCTTCTTATGGTTACCCCCACTTTTTGCTTAATGTTTTTGACTAGTCTGACTGGGATCCTGATAATTAGGACCCCAGTTTATTTGCTTTCTCCTTAAAATGTTATGCATGTACTTTGGTACACTCCAGATTGGATACTGGGGTAACCTTGTCAGTCCCAAGTATATGGTACACATGTACCCAGGGTATAGGTACCACTGAGGCCTCCCATGGACTGAAGTATGTATTATGCCACCCATGAGAGGCCATGCAAAATAGAACTAAAGGCAGGTGTAATCTGGTGCTTGCACGAAACATGTCATGTTTGGTATCAAACACCTTGGAATCATACCTTCACACCAGTAACCAGTGTGGAGTTATGATTCCACCCCTCCTGAATAAGCTTTGTGGGTCCCTGGTCTTCCCGGTACCAGCCTTCTCGACCCGAACAGCACACAATGGATGCTGCCGACTGGAGACACATTTCTGTCATCCTGCTGATGAACTAAGCTCGAGCAGAGGAAGGCAACACAATAAGCATACTGTCACTGGGAGGTTTGACCAACTCCCAGACAGGATTTGTTGTATTGGACCTGGTAGGGTACACTTCCAAAATGCCTGGAAGTCTGCATGATGGGCACATTTGGTGTCCCTATGCATAGTCCAATTCAAACCAGCTCTGGGAGCCGTTGGCTCCTGCTCTGGTGTGAAACTGGACAAAGGACTTGGATGTAACCACCCCCTCTCCTAACCCTCTCCTTGGAGGGTCCCCTGAATCTGTCCAACCCTCTACCGTGGGTACTAAAGGGCTTACCTGGCTGTAGGACCCTAGATTTAAATCCACTGACTGTCTGGACACTCTGAACTTCGCTGTACTTTGACTGGGCCCGAATTCATCTCCCTCTCCGTCCAAAGAGCTGTCTGTGACCCGTGCACCATACAGCCTCTGTGCAAGACCTGTGGAGCATCAAAGACAACTGAAGTTTCTCCCTTGGGATGAAGGAGTCACTCCCCTGCATTTGCAAGCACCGTAACTCAACTGACTGGTCAGCTTCTCCTGAGCTCCTGCACACTCCAAAGGCTCCAGCAACACAGGAGGTGGGTTCCTACGTTCCTTGAGGTCGAGCTGCCCTCTCACCAAGTTTGAGGCCAGTATCCCTCGTGGGGACCGCATAACCCAAACCCCTGTGCACGAGTTCATTTGCAAGTGCATACGCTTGTTGGTGTTCCCCAAGTTTGTGCTTTGGGCTGTCGATAGCCACAACCTCTGCGCACCTTTCATACCAAGATCTTTTGCCTCCTCACACTCTGTGCCCTGCAAGTTGTGGTTTGGGGAAACTGCCAGAGGATCCCTCATGACTCCTGTGCCTTCGGCCTGTGGGTCCATTTGAGGGACAATCTTGATTTTCTTGGGCTCCTCTGGTTGCTTCAGGCCTGCCCTGGCTCCCCTTGCTGTGGTAAGTCCTCTGGTCCTTTCTGGGACAGACCGCAAACTTTCTTGACCTTCTTCGTGGGTTTTAATTAGTTTTATATAGCCCAAACTTGACCCGGTATCGGTAACAAAACGCTTTACACAGCACCAGTTGCTTTACATGAGGACACATTCATTTTTGTTAGGCAAGGGGAGATTACGTGATTTGCCCAGAATCACAGGATGTTCACCGTCATTGCCGAGACTCGAACCCAGTACCCCAGATTTGAGGTCGACCACCCTAGCCGTTAGGCCAACTTCTCTCCCGGGTTGCTGTTGCCAAGGCTTGTTGGCCGGACAGCGACCCCTCAGCACTCGAGATCCTTTGTGGGACAGCTTATATCCAGCTCCTGGTTTTCCTTGACATCTCATGTAGAGTCAAGGTCTCCTTCTTTGCACCTGAAGCACCCGACATCGGTGGGTATTAGTCTATCAAGACCCTGGTCACTCTTGAGTGGCCCAGACTGTGTCCCCTCGGCTTTCAGGTTCCTTCTATCAAGAATCCACCTGCGGGTTCCACCAGACACTTTTCTTCTTTCCAGCAGTGGCATTTCTTTGAAGACTCCCAATGAGAATGGCTGCAGTCTCTGAAGCGAATTCAGCCATATGCACTCGGCTTCTATGGGATAGGTAGCTCTGGTACTTTGGTATCCACAGGTAGGGTGGCTCTCCAAGCTTCTATGTTCCAAAGGGATTCCTTATAAACTATTGGGAATGGTCCTTTACCTTTAAAATTGCAACTGCGACTCTCCCATTTAATTGTAAGTGGCACGCAGTTGTGTTTTCACACCGCACCCATTCTCCGTGGGGTCCCTACTTATTCACCATGGGTGGTTCCTTGGGGTCCCTGCGATTTTACGCATTTTAGAAATTGTTTTGACTCGAGTCAAGGTTCTTATTCCACTATTTTGGTATATGGTTTGGTCTCCCTGTGGGTCCCACAGTGTATTAGTGCTACACACGAATGTTTCTGTGCAAAAGTATTGTGTGCTTTGTGTTTATCTGCATGTAGCAGATACTGTAAGGTATTTAAGGTGTTATAATAATGAATAAATATTCTTATAACAACTGTGTGGTTCTCCTTTGATTTACCCAATACAATAAGGTTGCATTCTGGTAAAACAAGCTGTTTAACATTCCTTCAAAACTAAGCCTGAAGGCTGCTCTCACGGCTACCACTTGGATAGCTTTCTAAGGTTATGTTTGCTCTCATACATCACCATAAGGTTTGTTTCGACTAGAGCAAGGTGCCCATTTCAATTAGTGGACATTATATATCAGGCCAACTTCTCTCATTGGTGTGCAGAGGTTAGGATTCAAACCTGTGTTGTTTTACCAGATACATCTTTGTATTGATTAACTGAAAACAACTAAGTACTAGGTACATATAATACTAACTTAGAATAAATAAGTTCTACTGAACTTAGTGTTGGGTACGTCAAGGGTCTAGCACACCCTTTCTCCAACCTTAGAGAGTATAGTTCCAGCTAGGTTAGGTAGGTGCAACACCTCACTACACTTAGTATGTCTTCTAAAGGAGATTCCAGTGGCTCTCTGCCCTCTTGATACAGTGAGCTTTCATTCCAAGAATTGCAGGTCCTGTGTTCCTCTAAAAAGCTGAAGGCAGGGAGAACTGCAAACACCCACTTCCTAAGAGAGGCGTAACTGCTTGATGATCTTGAAAAGACGCCTGGGTCAGATGAACAGGAGAAAGTGGGTGAGGCAGGAAATGAGGAGAGGTCAGGAGGTGACACCTTTTATGACCTAGACTCAAACCCTGGCCAGGAGGAACAAGATGGTCCCCACCCGAACAACTCAGATCTTCTTGGAGATGATAAAGAAGGCCAAGATGGCCCTCTCTTCACCCCCCTGGAAGAGTGCAGAGTTTAAAAAAGGAATTTCAAACTCCCTCTGCAGAGTCTAATAACTTAGGAAAGTCAGTAGGGACCTCTGTGTCTAGCAAGAGGGACCATTCTTATGACAGGGAACACCAATTTCTGGAACTTGAGAAAGTTAAGCTTAAGCTCAGGCAACAGCAATTGGCCCTCGATAAAGAGTCCCTAGAAGTCCAGAGAGCTAGACAAAGATTGGAACAAGCGTATCATGGTGGCAGCAACAGTGTTCCGAGAATTAAGGAACATTCTTTTGACAAAGAGAACCTGAGCAAGATTGTCCCTCCTTACCAGGGTGGGGATGACATACATAAATGGATAACTGCTTTAGAGATGGCCTGTGATAAAGGTAGAGATAAGCTCCTCACTGTTAGAGACAATTACACAGTACTGATGAGTGCTCTCATTGCTGGATTTAGCATAACCACAGAACAGTATAGGATTAAGTTCAGAATACCCAGAAGGCACAGAATCAGGACTGGGTAGACTTTGTGGATAGTGCCATTAAGGCTCTGGAAGGCTGGCTGCTTGGCAGCAAAATAAATGATTTCAAGGGATTGTACAATTTGACTATGAGGGAACAGATCCTTAATAATTGCCAAAATCAGTTGTTGCATCAAAACCTGGTTGACTCTGATCTGACTTCTCCCCAAGAATTGGGAAAAAGGCAAATAGGTGGGTCAGAACCAGGGTGAAGCAGAGAAACCAGAACAATGGGGTGACCAAAAGAAGCAAGATGCTAAAACTTCAGACAAGGGTGGGGACAAAGGTAAAGATGACAAGTCTTCATCAGGCCCAAAAAACCTGCATATGGGGGGAGTCACAATCCAACAAAGGGAAAGGCAAAACAAAATCTTGGTGTAACTCATATGAAGAAAAGATCCATTTGACAAAAGATGCCAATTGTCCAAAGGCCAAGGATTCAACTCTAACCAACACTACCCCTAAGGCAACTGAACCCCCTAGTAAAGTTTCAAGTGGTGGTATAGGGAACAAGTGAATAGTAGTGATAACCTTGGGCTCTGAGATGGGTTCTGGCCTAGTAAGAACTCCATCTCAGGCTGTATTTGTCTGTGATGGTGGTGTGGATATTACCACCTTATTTGTCAGTCCCAGTTACCTGGGCAAATACAGACAACAGCCTTTGATTAGTGGTAAGGGGGCCATGGCATACAGGGACACCGGTGCAATTGCAAATACGGTGACAAAAGATCTTGTTGACTCTGAACAGATCATAATTGGTGAGATGTACCTAGTGACCAATGCTAACAATGTCAGGACTGATCATTCACTGGCAGTTGTTAATTTCAGCTTGGGAGGGGTAACAGGCCCGAAGAAAATTGTGGTTAGCGCAGACCTTCCAGTGAAATGCTTTTTGGGCAATGCTTTGGAAACTTCAGCCTAGGCTGAGGTGGAATTAAGGACTCATGCAGCAATGCTGGACATCTCTGCAGATGTGTTTGCAGTGACCAGGTCACAGGCCAAACCGATGTCTACTGAACAGGCCCAGGATTCCGAAAAAAAAGACCAGGCGCCTTCCAAGAGAAGAAACAGGAGGGGTAAGGCTGTGTTTTGCCCCCTGGCTCATAGAGAGAATCACTCTCTCGAAGGGAGATGATCTCAGTCCCTGTGAAGGAACTGTCTCAGACAAACTGGTACCTGATCAGGTTAAGTTCTTTGGGACAGGGGGCCCTTCCAGGGCAGATCTGAGTCAGGAGCAGCAAGCCTGCCCCTCTCTTGAATCCCTCAGACTGCACACTGCTGCTGAGGTTTCTGGGAGTGTCAGTGGATCCCACAATCAATCAATCAATCAATCAATCAATCAATCAATCAATCAATCATCGCATTTATATAGCGCACTACTCACCCAGAGGGTCTCAAGGCGCTGGGGGAGGGGGGTCCGCTACTGCTCGAACAGCCAGGTCTTGAGTTGCTTCCTGAAGGCGAAGTGGTCCTGGGTCTGGCGGAGGTGGGTGGGGAGGGAGTTCCATGTCTTGGCGGCGAGGTAGGAGAAGGATCGTCCCCCTGTTCTGGCTCTTCGGATGCGGGGGACGGCGGCGAGGGCGTGGCTGGTCGATCGAAGTGGCGTTTGGGACCGTAGAAGTTGAGGCGGCTGTTGAGGTATCCTGGGCCTTGGTTGTGTAGGGCTTTGTGTGCGTGGGTGAGGAGACAGAAGGTGATTCTCTTGTTGACCGGGAGCCAGTGCAGGACTCTCAGGTGTCCGGAGATGTGGTTGCGACGGGGATCTATTCAGATGAGGGACTCCTTTACTCAGAGGGTCAAGACCCCAAGCCTGGTGCCAGCTGGAGGTTGGTCATATCTGAGGTTTAGGGGCTTCCTACTCACCTTGGCACATGACATTCCCTAACAGGACACCTAGGCCAAAGTAAGACTTGGGACAGGCTTGACCCTCACTTTCACTGACCTCACGTGTCAGTAGACACCAAGGAGGTTTGTCACTCCTGTACCACCTGTCAAGCCAGTAGTAAGTGAGGTGGTACCACAAAGGTGCCCCTTAAACCACTACCTGCGGTGGGGGTTCCCTTTGAGAGGGTTGGGATTGACATAATTGGTCCCATGGACCCTCCAACAGCATCTGGGCACAGTTACATTCAAGTGGTGGTGGACTATGCCACTAGGTATTCAGAGGCTATACCCCTTAGAACCACCACAGCTCCAGTGGCTGCCAGGGACCTCCTTGGACTTTTTTTCAGAACAGATCTCCCTAAGGAGGTCTTAACTGACAGAGATATACACGTTATGTCTAGTTACATCACTGCAATGTGGAAGGAGTGTGTAGTGAATAACAAATTCACCAAACCCTATCACCCACAATGTAGTGGGTTAGTTGAAAGAATCAACAAAACCCTAAACGGCATGATCATGGGCCTCCCAGAAAAGCTTAGGTGAAAAAGGGATGTTTTGTTGCCCTGCCTTCTCTTTGCCTACGCAAAAGTCCCACAAAAGGGCGCTGGCTGCAGACCTTTTGAACTTTTGATTGGGCTTCCAGTTAGGGGTCCCTTGTGGTTGGTGAAGGAGGGATGGGAGTTACTTCTCAAACCTCCTAAGCAAGACATAGTGAAGTTTGTACTTGGTCTCCGTTCCAGGATGGCTGAGTACATGAAGAAGGTCAGTAAAAAACCTTGAGGTAAGTAAAGAATTGCAAAACGCTTGACCTGACCAAAATAATGTACTGCCTGTTTATCAGCCAGGACAGAAAGTATTGTTGTTGGAGCCCGTGGACCCAGCAGCTCTCCAAGACAAGTGGAGTGGAACCCATCATATACTTGAGCAAAAGGGAGAGGTTACCTACCTGGTGGACCTTGGAACTCCCAGGAGACCCCATTGGGCGCTCCATGTAAACAGGCTCAAACCTGTGTACAGGGCAAACACGGGCTTGTTCATGGCTACTGATGAGGGACATGAGGAAGAGAGTGACCCTCTCCCTGATCTCCTCTCACAGAACCTTGATGATGGCTCAGTAGATGGTGTAGCCTTGGCAGGCAGCCTCACTGAGCAACAGCAGATTGATTGCAGGAAGGTCCTTAAACAATACAGACACATATTCTCTTTGACTCCAAGTCAGACCACTTGGTGTACCCATGAAGTGGACATAGGTGAGAGTCTGCCTGATAAAAATTGGATTTCCAGGCAGCCTAACCATGTCAGAAATTGCATCAGGACTGAGGTCAAGAAGATGTTGGAATTGGGAGTGATGGAACCCTCAGATATCCCTTGGGCTGGTCCAGCGATCCTGGTACCCAAACCTCATACCCAGGGTGGTAAAAGAGAAATTAGGTTTTGTGCAGACTCCAGGGGGCTCAATGCAGTCACTCGGACTGATGCTCATCCTATTCTAAGGGCAGATTAACTCATTGACATTTTGCCTCAGCCAAGGTCTTGAGCACATTTGCTGGATATTGGCAAATCAGACTAGCTGAGGATGCCAAACCAAAAACATAATTATCATCCCCTAGTGGGCATTGTCAATTTATTGTGATGCCCCTTGGCTTGAGAATGCACCTGCCACATTCCAAAGGTTGGTGAACAAATTCCTCACAGGTCTGGAAGCCTATAGTACAGCCTATCTTAATTATATAGCTGTCTTTAGCTCCACCTTGGAGGATCACCTGGTCCAGCAAAAGAATGTTTTGGAGGATCTTCAGAAACCAGGCCTCACTATCAAGGCCACCGAGTGCCAGATAGGACAGAGCAAGCTTGTGTACCTGGGCCACTTTGTGGGTGGAGGCCAGGTTCAACCATTGCAGAGCAAAATCCAGACCATCATGAACTGGGTTGCTCGAACTACCCAGACTCATGCCAGAACTTTCTTGGGCCTGAATGGGTACTATAGAAGATTTGTGAAAGGATATGGGTCCATAGTGACCCCCTTCAATGAGCTTACATGAAAAAGAAAGTGGACAGTTAGCTGTGAGAAGGAATTTGATGACCTCAAGCAGGCCATGTGCACTGCTCACATTCTGCAAGGTCCTGACTATTCCAAACAATGAATTGTCCAAACAGATGCATCTGAGTTGGGGGTAGTGGCTGTGTTGTCACAACTTAATGCAAAGAGTCAGGATAAACCAGTAGCTTTTATTAGCTGAAGTTTGACCCCCAGAGAGAATTGTTGGTCAGCTATTGAAAGGGAAGCCTTTGCTGCTGGTTGGGCTCTGAAGAAGCTGAGGCCATACTTGTATGGCACTCACCTCATTGTTTAGACAGACCATAAGCCCCTCTTATGGCTAAAACAGATGCAGGGTGAAAACCCCCTACTTTTGAGGTGGTCCATTTCCCTACAGGGGATAGAATATACAGTGGAACATAGACCTGAGAGTAACCATGCCAATGCAGATGGACTTTCCATATATTTTCAATTAGAAAATGAAAACTCAACTGGGCAATGATAGATGCATATCCTCACGTTTGGGTGGAGTTGTGTAGGAAAGTAGGATCTGCTTCTTATGGTTACCCCCACTTTTTGCCTAATGTTACACTGTTTTGACTAGTCTGATTGGGATCCTGCTAATCAGGACCCCAGTCTATCTTCTTTCTCCTTAAAATGTTATGCATGTAATTTGGTACACTCCAGATTGGATACTGCGGAACCCTTGTTAGTCCCTTGGGTACACCTGCACCTGGGGCATAGCTACCCCAGAGGCCTCACATGGGCTGAAGCATGTATTATTCCACCCATGAGAGGCCATGCAAAATGGAACTACAGGCCTGCCAGTGCAGCCTGTGTAAGCGGGTGCTTGCTTGCACCACTTACGAAAGATATAGATTTACTATAGAGGCCATGCAAAATTGAACTAAAGGCCTGTGTAAGCTGGTGCTTGCACGACTTCCAAAAGATAGAGGTGTACTAAATATATAGGTCACTACACTTAAAACCTTCAAGGCACCCCTATAGCAGGCCTTAACAATCCTGAAGTATGGGTTCTGGGGTTTACATGAGAGGGTGCCCATACATGAGCAGAGCCCCTCTGCAGCCTTCAGGGACTATTCTCCTGGGTTGTCTGTGACACAGCCAGACACATAGGTAGAGGTGCATTATATCCTCGTGATAAATGCTATCTCGAAAATGGCCGAAACAAAACATGCCTTGTTTGGTATCAAACACCTTGGAATCATACTTCCCACACCGGTAACCGGTAACCGGTGTGGGAGGTATGATTCCACCCCTCAGAAGTGAGCTTTGGGGGTCCCTGGTCTTCCCGGTGCTAGACTTCTCGATCCAGACAGCACCAAATGGATGCTGCTGACCAGGGCCACATTTCTGCCCTCCTGCTGCTAAGCCAAGCTCGAGCAGAGGAAGGCAGCACAATAGGTATCCTGTCACAGAGAGGTGTGACCATCTCCCAAACAGGATTTAGTGTATTGGAGCTGGGTGGGTACACTTCCAAAGTGCCTAAAAGTCTGCATGAGGGGCACATTTGGTTTCCCTGGGCATAGTCCAATTCAAACCAGTTCTGGGAGCTGTAGGCTCCTGCTCTGGTGCAAAACTGGACAAAGGACATGGGTATAACGACCCTCCTGTCCTGACCCTCCCCTAGGAGGGTCCCCTGAATCTGTCCAACCCTTTCCCGCAGGTGCAAAAGGGCTTACCTAGCTTTAGGACCCTAGAATCAATGCGGACAAGATTCTCAACAAGAAACCACTGACCTTCGACTGTCTGAACACTCTGGGCTTTGCTGGACTTCAACTAAGCCTGACTTCATCTCCTTCTACGCCCAAGGCATGGTGTGTGCCCTTGCATCACACAGGTTCTGTGCAGTAGCTGTGGAGCATCAAGGATAACTACAGTATCTCCCTTGGGGTGAAGGAGTCACTCCCCTGCATTTGCAGGCACGGTAATGCAAATGACCAGTCTGCTGATCCTGAGCTCCTGCAGACTCCAAAGGCTCCAACAACACAGTAGGTGGGTCCCTAAGTTACCAGAGGTAGAGCTGCCCTCTCACCAAGTTTGAGGCAAGTATCCCTTGTGGGGACCACATAACCTGAGCCCCTGTCCCTTGGGTACATTTGCAAGTGCATGTGCTTGTTTATGTTCCCCAACGTTGTGCATTGGGCTGTCGATAGCCCCTAACTCTGCGCATTTTTCGAACCAAGGACTTTGGCCTTCTTGCACTCTAGGCCCTGCAAGCTGTAGTTTGGGGAAACTGCTAGAGGTCCCCTCACGACTCCTGTGCCTCCGGCCTGTGGGTCAATTTGAGGGACAATCCTGATTTTCCTGGTCACCCCTGGTTGCCCCAGGCCTGCCCTGACTACACTTGCTGTGATGAGTCCTCTCGTTCTTGCTGGACCAGACCACAACCCTTCTTGACCTTCTTTGTGGATTGCCATTGCCAAGGCTTGTTGGTGCTTCCACCGGACACCCACCCCCCAGCACTCGACATCCTTCGTCGTACAGCTCATATCTAGCTCCCAGTCATCCTTGACATCTCCTGGTCCCTGCAGCTGTAGAGTCAAGGTCTTCTTCGCAGCTGAAGCCTTCTACATTGGTGGACATTCGTCTACCTAAACCCTGGTCACTCTTGAGTGACCCAGACTCTGTCCCCTCTGCTTTCTGGATCCTTCCATCATGATTGTTTCTGTGCTAAAGTATTGTGTGTTTTGTGTTTATCTAAGTCTAGCAGATACTGTGAGGTATTTATTCTTAGAACTACTGTGTGGTTCTCCTTTCATTTAACCAATACAACAAGGTTGCTTTCTGATAAAACAAGCTGCTTAACATTCCTTCAAGACTAAGCCTGAAGGCTGCTCTCCACAGCTAACAATTGGATAGCTTTCTAAGGCAATGTTTGACCTCTTAAATCACCATAGGAGTTGTTTGGACTGGAGCAAGGTGCCCACTTTAATTAGTGGACATCATTTACCAGGCGAACTTCTCATATCTGTGAACTGATGTTGACTTTCTGTTGGCCATGAAACCCCGACGTATACACAAGA
The DNA here is from genome assembly GCF_964263255.1 of Lissotriton vulgaris. Lineage (NCBI taxonomy): Eukaryota > Metazoa > Chordata > Amphibia > Caudata > Salamandridae > Lissotriton > Lissotriton vulgaris. The sequence continues at coordinate 767,788,484 of NC_141691.1, read as the reverse complement.
TTTTATGTCAAGACAGGAGGCTAGCATTATGCATTAACTTTTATTTCCCACTTCTGAGCAGCACCATTAAAAGCTCGTAGAACCTTAACACATCACAATCAAAAAGAACCTTCAAGTGCATAAATAACATGACGCCGCCATCCTCTTCCTCTTTTGTTTGCTGCTTTTGAGCCGATAAGTATTGAACTATTTTTATGTTAATTGTATTTGATTTAGTGATAATAAGTGAAATGATTCATTCATAGTTGTTTGTGTGGTGTACTGTTGTTGTGAAAACACAATTTATGGGTGTTTGTTGTGTGAGTTTGTATTTTTAAGGGATTTTTCAACTGAGAGTATGCATTTTGAATTTTTAAGATTATTCATTTTATTAATTTATTACTGAAAAAGTTCATTGTTAATGAGCATTTTGGTTATTGTTCAAGATTAGGAGTAAATTTAGCCAAGTTAGTACTGATTTTGAAAAGTCGCCGCTGCGCACACATTTCGGTACAAGTTTCATTCATCAAGTATGCTTTAAAAATTTTGCTCTGGATTAAAGTGTAATTAGTTTTATTGTCAAATCGGTAGCACGAGCACTCTCAAGATTTTCCTCCGTGTGGTATCAGGTTGGGAGAGCGAGCTCCATGACACACACGTCCACGTAGAGTCGCTCTCCCATTGACTAACATTGAGGTTGTTTTTTGAGGAGTATAGGGCTTGTTTTACTGCTTCGCTTTGTTTCACGGGAAATTAACTCTACGGGGATCGTTTCTATGGAAACTAAGCTTTGTGTAGACTGGTTTACAGAAAGCGGCGGTTGATACTGACTAGAGTTAAAAAGTGATATTTATGTAGCGAACAGAGTGCGTAAATGAACAACGAGTTTGTTTTAAGGGAAAAGGGGGATATTAACATACATTTTGAACATAAATTAATTAATTTGATTTTTAAAAATGGAAAATGCTAATACAACAGCAGGGAAAAATTGTAAGAGAAATACTTAATAGGGAATTAAAAGAGACAATACAGGAGACAGTCAAGCAAGCTTTAGGGAAAAGAAAAAATTCAGAGGAAGAGGAGTATTTTTCAGTATCAGAGGAGGAAAATGAAAGAGGTCCAGGAGGAAAGTGTTTAAATAAGAGAGAAAATTTAAATGTTAAGAAGGGTCAGAGTGGAACCCCAAGCGGCTCAAATATGAGAGGTATCCAACACGATGCAGATTAGATCCAGTCGTACACTGTAAAGAGAGGTAAAGCATCTGGTGATGTTTATAATTTAAGTGATGAAGAGTTGGATGAAGGGGGCGTGGCTTGGATGCCGAGGAGGTAGGCAGCGTGAGCTCGGAGCTCCGTGCCCGATCCCGGAAAATATCCTGAAAATTCATTTGAACCCCGAGATAAAGGACACTATCCGGTACTGGACGGTACTGCGGAGGGTCCGGGACCCACGGAGGACGACACCGAGCCTTCCCACAGCAGTATCTCAACTTTGAAAGCTGAACTCGGCCGAGAAGTCGCGGACCCCAAAATGGCGGCGAGGGCATGGGATAGCTTGTGACGGAGACATCTGCCCGGAGACCCACTGAAGACCACTCCCGGACACGCTAGAGGTGTTGGCGGCCGAGTCGCGCCTCTCCCCAGGTGCCGGATGGACTTTTGGCGCGCCCTTGGACGGTGGTTGAGGACCGTCTCCTGATTGGGGCAACAACGGTGCGACAGTGACCCGGAGACGAGGACCCCAGACCTCTGGCGCAACTGGCGCTGGCCGGGCCACGACCGCTCGGTGCTTCCTGCTTCTTGGTGACATTTCTGGGCCTGAGAACCCGGCCGGAGGACGGTGCCCGGCGACGCTCGGAGGGCGACCAAGTACACACTTGAGGACCACCGCCCATCCCGGCCCAGATGGGGAAGCCGAAGGGGAAGGGAGATGGTGCGACCGACACTGAGGCGGCGGAAGGAGCGGAGAGAGACCAAGCGGCGTTACAGCGGATGCAGGATCGTATCCTTGAAGCCATCGCCCCCACAAAGGATGCCCTGCAGCAAGATATAGCTCAGGTGGCAACGGGATTGGGCCTCCTGAAGGCCGACCACGACAAACTCAAGGACAGGGTGAAATCCGTGGAGTCCACGGTTAAGGACTTAGCCCCGGCCCAGGCAACGGTGAAGGCCCAGATGGCCGACGTGATGGACCGTCTGAAGGTGCTGGAAAGGAGGGCCGAGGATGCAGAAAACAGGAACAGGCGCAACAACGTACGCCTAGTGGGCCTGCCGGAGAAAATTGAGGGCGACGACATGGTGGGCTATTTGGATAACTGGCTGCGGACGGAGGTAGCACCAGAAGGTCTGTCCCCCTTCTTCTCCCTGGAGCGGGCACATAGAGTTCCGGCGCGTCCGCCAGCCTTGGGCCTTCCTCCTCGCCCGGTGGTGTTCAAGTTGCTCCATTACCGGGACAGAGACTGGCTTTTGCAGAGGGCGAGAGAGGCAGGGCCCTTTCAGGTGGAAAACAACAGAGTCACCATGTTCCCGGACTACACGTTTGAGACTCAGCGACTCCGGGCAAACTTCCTGTCCCTCAAGCGGGAGCTCCGCCAGGAAGGCATCAAGTACTCCCTGTTGTTTCCTGCCAAGCTAAGAGTGGTGGTGGATGAGAAGTCTTTATTCTTCACGACTTCCGCGGACGCATGGGACTGGTGGGACACTTATAAGGCAGGAACGGACGGTGCTAAGGCCAGGGAGGAAGAGGCTAAGGTGGTAAAGCCGATCAGGCAGTCCCAACGGATCAGAAGGAACGGCAAGAGGACCGGGAAACCTTCGATGTCGCAGACGGAGGCGGAGAGGCAGGCGGCTCTACAGGCGGTGGTGGACTTATCTAGAGCCGCCAGGACTCAGTCTGGGAAGGGTACGGATTCGGAGGCCCCGGGCACGGGCTCAGAGACAGGACAATCGGAATTTGGTGGAGCCCGAGTCCCAATTGTGACGCCGCAGACCTCGGGAGAGATACTGGAGGCGTGATGAACTGGTATGGCGGAATGGACTCGCTGGTTGGACACCGGGGCGATGGACCCGCAGCAGTGGAAAGATATTGATTGAGGTTTTGGGGAGCTGTAATGTGGGGATTGTGGGGTGGAGCGCGCGGGGCTGATTTGTTGGAGGTCTTATAGCATTGAGCCGCGCCTTACTGGCCCCTAAGGTCATCGCAGTGGGGACTGCGAATATTACCACCTTTCCTTGAGGGGTGGTCGGGAGTGTTGGTTTGGATGGGGGTACTTCCAGTTGCGGGGGGGCCTGTCCTGGGGGGGTGGGAGTTGCGAGCAGTTGGGGTTGCTCAGGGGGTTGTAGTTGTTGGAGGGGTTTGGCTTCCTGTTTGGAGAGGGTGGGGGGGGGGCCCGTGGTCGCGGGACTTATACGAACACTGTTCTTTGCTGTATGGTCCGGTTGTGTAGGGGGGAATGGCTAGTACTGGAGCGTTGAAATGTGTGACCTGGAATGTGCGGGGTATGCAATCCATGACGCGCAGACATAAGGTTCAGGCGTACCTCAAGCGTAGGGGGGTTCACATAGCGTTTTTGCAGGAGACGCACCTCAATAAGCAGGAAGGGGCGGCTCTACAAAGGCGCTGGAGGGGGCAGTTATTCTACACGACATTTTCAGCATTTGCGAGGGGGACATTGATATGGATACGGGCGGGGGTCCCCTTCCAAGTCTCGAAGTCGTCGATAGACCCAGAGGGCAGATATGTGGCGGTGGAAGGAAGGCTGAGAGGCAGGATGATTTCTCTCTGTAATGTGTATGCTCCTAATGTAGATCTGCCCGCTTTCTTGTCTAACATCTCGGGCAAATTGGCGGGTTATTTGGCAGGGCCGGTCCTCTTGGGAGGGGACTTCAACTCAGTTGAGGATGTGCTACTAGATAGGTCCCATCCCCCGCTGCGCGCGTCCCCAGCACATAGGATCGCCAAGCGTAGATTAGAATGGCAGGAGAGCTGGGCCCTCACGGATGCATGGAGGGCGTTGCACCCCACCACTAGGGACTACTCCTTTCACTCGCACCTGCATGATTTACATGTGAGGCTGGATGCGTTTCTTTGTTCGGAATGTGTGCTCCCCGCGGTGGGAGGGGCGGAATACTTGGCCAGGACGTTATCGGACCACAACCCCTTGTTGATGTCTCTGGAATGGATGGTGACTGTTAACTGCGTGCCAACATGGCGCCTGCAACCTGACACCCTGGACGACTTGTTGTTCAGGGAGGACCTGAGTGAACGTATTGAGAGGTATTTTGAGGAGAACAGTGGCTCGGCTTCCACGAGGGCGGTTGAATGGGATGCTTTCAAGGTGGTGGTGCGGGGACACTGTATTGGGCACACGGCAGGGGCGCGGAAGACTCTGTTGGATGACTTAGACAAGGCTGAGACACGGCTGAGGGATCTTGAGAAGAGGCGCCCGAATCACCCTGAACTGCAGGAGGGGCTTAGCGGGGCGCGGGAGGGGCTGGCGGTGGAGCTGGAGCGGCTGCGTAGCTTCGACCACAAGGCGTACGTGACGAGGGCGCATGCGGAAGGTGATAAGGCGGGGGCGATGTTGGCTTGGCTTGCTAACCCTATCCGGGGGGGAGGGCCGATCATGAGGATCCAGGAGCCAGGGGAGGAGCCTTGCCACTCCCAACCCGGGATCCTGAACAAGTTCCGAGCTTATTATGAAGGGCTCTATCTGAGTGGTGACACGGGAGGGACGGAGGAGCTTGAGGAGTTCTTGGACGGGCTAGAGTTGCCGCGAGTGGAGGACTCGGAGGCAGAAGAGTTAGGGCGGCCCATCTCCCTCGGAGAAATAGGTTGTGCTATAAAACAGATGGCTAGAAACAAGACCCCGGGCCTTGACGGTCTACCGATCGAATTTTATGGCAAATACCTAGAACATCTTGCTCCGCGGCTGCGCGAGGTATACAATGAGGCGCAGGAGAAGGGCCGACTCCCGGGCTCTATGTGCGAGGCCCTTATGATCCCACTTTTGAAGCCGGGCAGAGAGGGTGCGGCGCTGTCCTCGTATCGTCCGTTGTCTATGTTGACGACGGACTACAAGATCCTCAGTAAAATTCTGGCCAACAGATTACTAGTGCACATGACGGGCCTGGTTCATGGTGACCAGTGCGGTTTCATACCGACACGCAATACCACTCATAACATCCGTAGACTCACGAGACTGATGGGTGCGGACTGGCCAGACACCGTCTCCCCATTTGTCCTGTCCATCGACATTGAGAAGGCATTTGACAGCCTCGAATGGGGATACCTGTATGAGGTGATGCGTCGCTTCGGGTTGGGAGACGGATATATACAGTGGACCAAGGTCCTCTATACTGAGGCGGTAGCAAGGGTCCGGGTGGGTGCACTGATCTCAAGACAATACCCGATTAGGCGTGGCACTAGACAGGGTTGTTCCCTATCCCCGCTACTGTTTGCGTTGGCAATGGAACCCTTCGCTGCGGTAGCCAGACTGGGCCGCCACTACGCAGGCTTGCCTTTTAGGGGGAGGCCACACCTCATCTCCCTATATGCGAATGACTTGTTGATGTTTTTGGCCGATGCCGGCGCCGAACTACAGGGGGCGCGGAGGCTACTGGAGCAGTTCGGTAGGTTATCGGGCCTGAGGGTCAACTGGCCTAAATCCTGTCTGTTTCCCCTGAGGCCGGGGGAGCCGTGCCCACTCACTGCTCAGGAACTCCGGTGGGAGCCGCGCTGCCTACATTATCTAGGGGTTTATGTTTACCACGCCCCGTCCGACCTGCTGGATGGCAACATAATTCGCTGTATTAACGCCCTGCGTGGATCTATGGACTTCTGGGCGACTCTACCGCTCTCCCTGGCTGGTAGAATTTCCCTGCTTAAAATGATAGCCCTGCCCAGGCTTTTGTATTATTTTAGGACACTGCCGGTATGGATCCCGAGTTCGGTTTTCAAACGCCTGAGGTCACTGATTATAGCGTTCCTGTGGGGCACGGGTAGGAGACGCATAGCGCTAGACACGCTGTTACGCCCCAAAGATGAGGGAGGTATGGCAGTGCCGGACTTCGAAGGATATTACCTCGCCGCGCAGCTGCAGACTTTTACTCAGGAGGTGGCGAGAGTTTATAGAGGTCCCGAGGACGCGAGAGCCGAAGGCACCCCGCGACACGTTCTGGCTTATATTACGCTGCACCAGAAACTCCGAGTGGGAGACCTGACGGTCGAGGAACAGACTTTCCGGCTATGTTGGGACCGGGCCCGTAAGCGGGCGGGTGTCCGCCTTATGTATGCCCCCGAAATACCGCTGGGAATGATCACTGCCCTCCCACATGGAGGTGATTGGTCACGCTTGCTAGGGTGGGAGGAGGCGGGAGTGCAAGTGCTGGGTGACCTCTACGAAGATGGGGTGTTGCTGCCGTTTCGGGACCTGCAGGAGAGATTTGACCTACCGAGGGGTGACTACCTGCTACACGCGGCAGTCACGGGCGCCATGCGAGCCCACTGGGGGGAAGGGCTGCAGGAACCAGGCACCTCGATGGCTTGCCAGTACGCCATGATGGCGGCGGGAACCTTTAAGGCCGTCACGTGCCTGTACTCGAGGACGCAGCGGGAGGCCTTGCAACCTTTGGCAGCCCTGAAGGCCAAGTGGGAGCTGGACCTCCAGGTGGAGATACCAGACACGACCTGGGGCCAACTGCTGAGGAGGGCGCGGAAGAGCTCGAGGAATGCCAGGTTCCAATTGATCCACTTTTATGTTATCCACAGGGCATACCTCACGCCCGGGAAAATCCAACAGTACTTTGGGGCGACCGACGCTGCTTGCCCCAGATGTAATACAGCGGGGGCGGATCTATGTCATATGCTGTGGGATTGCCCCTCTTTAGGCGACTATTGGCAGGAAGTTGGGCGGGCCCTTAACGGCGCGACGGACAGGGATATCCAGTATACTAAAGCAGTTGGCATCCTTCACTGGTTCCCACATACACCTAGAAATACGATGTCAAGTAAATTTATAGATTTAGGGCTTATCTTGGCCAAGCGGGAGATCACACGAAATTGGAAGTCCAGAGTGGGGCCCACGTATAAAAGATGGTATGGGGAGTGTCTGAGATGGGCCGCGTGTGATAGTACCCTACGGTACCAGATGGCTTGGAGGTCGAATGACGAGAAAGCACTGGAAAGGGCGACTGCATGGGAGGTGATGGTGCAGGCGCTCAGGGATGTGGACGATGAGGGGCAGGAAGGCGAGAGCGAACTAGCTGGAGCAGACCCCAACACTATACAGGAGAACACACCTTAGCGATTGTTTGCTTCCTCCTACAACACACCGGGCACTAATACATGGTTACTCAAGCGCAGCGCGACCACGGGGGAGGGCGGGTAGGAAGCTGGTTTGGAGGGATGTTGGGGTACCGAAATTGGGGGAGGGGAAGGGGCGTAAATCACAAAAGCATTCCAGGGTTATGTGCAAAATAAAGCGGTCGGACAATGTAAGAAGTACGAGACCAGAACGGAAATGAAGCCACCCGCGTCAAGAGCGGGGTGATCCCCCCGGATGAAGATTGAATGTCTTCAATTGAATCGGTTCATGTCGTGTTATTTTTGCTGAATATCTTGTCTGTACATTTATATTGGTGATGCAATAAAAATGATGTTAAAAAAAAAAAATGAAGAGTTGGATGAATATATTCTGGACCTTGAATATAAGGATGGATTAGGTGAGGAGTTTGAGGAGATCGGAAAAGAGAAAGTTAAGGATTCTGTTATTGATCCATTCGGTGAGGTTTTGTTTAGCTCGAAGGACATAAGACACCCTAGAGGAAAAGCTTGGCGGCCACTGGAACATGTGGCAGACTATATTAAGTTTAGATTAAGGAAACTTCTGAAGAAGGAAGAGAGGAATAGCATGTGAGCTGAATGCTCTCGTCCTAATAAAGAGGAAAAAGTTACTTCAACTCCTAACATTGACTCAGAGATAATAACATACCTACTTAAAATGTCAAATGACCCTAGAAAGGTTTAAGACAGGTCGTTAAAATAGTGTCAGGATAAAGTGTTTGACATTTTGAGGCCGTTGGCTAAATTTTTTGATGCTGTGGAGAAGGCCCATCTTAAGAATTTAGGTGTTGACCTTGCTTTACTGCGTGGGTGGTGCCAAAAGGCAATTTGCTTTTAGGCAATGTGAACGCAGAGCTACTATCAGAAAGGACGAAGACTATCCTGATGAGGATTAATCCTGAATTATGTGATTTAGCTGTAAATGAGTCTAGTGAAGAAGCAGGTGGATTATCATTCGGTGAAGAAATTGTCAAATCCTTAACCAAATATGTGCGTACATTTGCTAGTCTAGACAAAGCACATTTTTCAATGCGCAGAGTCTTCAGTAATAATAGTAATTATGGTCGGGCCGGTAGAAGGGGCCAAGCTACCAGCCGTGCAAATTTTAGAGCTTATTATCAGAATCAAGGAGGAAGTGGATACACTAGAGGACAAGGGAATCATAATTTCTTCCCACAAAAGGTAAGACGCTGGGCTTGTGGCACAAAAGGAAGAGTACAAAGCCAGGGCCGGAATCAGAACCAGGGTGAGTATGAAGATTGGTTCGCTTTTTATCCTGAAAGGTGGAGCAGGAAGATTGAAGTATTACAAAGTAAATTGGGAGGAAATAACCAAAGATGCATGGATTCTAAAGACAATAGGAGGTTTTCAAACAAATTTCAATTCAAACCGTATTAAAGTGAAGTTACCACATGAGCTGGTTTTTCAAGAAGATTTGTTAAAGATAGTAGAGAATGAGGTCTGTATAATGTTAGTAAAGAATGCTATTTTGGAAATAGCAGAAGTAGAGAAAGCTTTTGGAACTACGCTGTTCCTAGTGGAAAAGAAGGAGAGAGTTTGGAGGCCGGTTATAAATCTGAGGTCCTTAAACCAAATTTGTGACTTATCGTCATTTCAAGATGGAGGGCATTCATCTTTTAAGGGCTTTTCTTCAAGAAGGAGATCGGATGGTGAAAATGGATCTGAAGGATGCATATTTCTCTATTCTGATAGCAAAGGAAAGTAAAAGGTAACTACAGTTCAGGTGGAAGGGTCGGTTATTTCAGTTTCAGTGTCTTCCATTTGGACTGTTGTCTGCCCTTGGTGCTTTACCAAGGTGATGAAGTCAGTGGTACGTTACTTCAAGGAGAGAGATATAAGGTTGATAATTATTCTGGATGATATTTTGATAATGAATCAAGATTTGGTGTGTTTAAAGGAACATTTTATTTTTGTGAATAAGACTTTTGTAAGTCTGAGTTTTCCAATACATTTGGAGAAATCAGTTTTGGAGCCAGTAAAGAAAGTGAAGTTTCTAGGGTTTGTGGTGGATACTTTTGCATGTCAATGGTGTTTTCCAGAGAAGAAGATGAGAATATAAAGCAAGAAATTCAGAAGGTAATAAACAGAGAAAGAGTTTCATTGCGAGATCTGGAAAGAATTATTGGTTTTATGTCATCGTCAATTCAGGCGATTTTTCGGGGCCCATTATATTACAGGGCTTTACAGCGTTTGAAAAAGTCAGGTTTGTCAAAGGGTTTGTGGTACGGAGACATGGTGGATGTTTCTTTGGAAGCAAAGGAGGAATTGATTTGGTGGAGAGAAAACATGGATCCGCAGAATGGTTGTTGGTCGGGCAATTTTTGGAGTTTGCCCAGAGTATGTTTTGGAGACGGCTGCAATCAACCTTGGTTGGTCCCCTTAAAGGAAAAAGGAAGTCACATAAGTTGTCTGGAAATGAGGGCAGTTTTGTTTGCCTTGAAGAGTTTCAAGGAGGTTTTTTGGGCACAGCAGTTCTGCTCAGGATAGACAATGTGTCTGCTGTGACTTATGTAAACAGGCTAGGTGGAACTCGGTCAAAAGGACTAACGGATTTAGCAAAAGAAATTTGGGAATTTTGTCTGGAGCACAAAATTGGTCTAAAGGCAGAATATTTGCCGGATGTGAGGAATGTGTTGGCAGATTGGAACTTGAGGAATATGATAATATTACAGCGATTGGAAGCTGACAGAATAGGTTTTTGTGGAAGGTTGGAGAGATTGGGGGGCATATTATCAAGATCTGCGATATAATTATCGCCGCTTTAGCAGCTGGAAATTGCCGCTAAAACGGCAATAATGGGCATCGATAATATGCCCTTGTGAATTCCCATAGCAGCCCAGGTTCTGGTGTTAACCTGGGCTGCTATGGGAATTCACAAGGGCATATTATCAAGCCCATTATCGCTATTTTAGCCACCATTTCCTGCTGCTAAAGCAGCAATAATTTTAGCACAGTTCTTGATAATATGCCCCTGTGTACTCTAGAAGTGGATCTCTTTGCATCAAGGTTAACATTCCAGTTGGAAAGGTATGTGAGTTGGAGATTGGATCCAAGAGCCATGGCACTGAATGCCTTCACACAGGATTGTATAGGGGTGTACGCTTTTCCCCCTTTCTCTTTGGTTCTGGTTCAGGCGAAGAAGCAGAAATGCAAAATAGTTTTAGTAACTTCATTTTGGAAGAGTCAGGCTTGGTTCCCTTGAGTGATGGAGTTACCAGTGATGGAGCCTCTTTTGATTTGGGCTTTCAGAGGTCTTCTGAGGAATGTGGAACACGAGGAACATCCCTTGGTGGAGACGGGTTTGCTCAACCTTCTAGTTTGGAAGATATCAGGGGTTCTAGAACATTCTCGGATCTTTCTGGAATAGCTGCAGAATTATTATTTGAGTTCTGGGCTCCAGGAGCGAGGAGATATAGAGGAGCTTGGAAGGTCTGGTTTTGTTGCTACATAGAAAGGGGGTTTGATCCCTTGGAAGCCATTGATGTTCAGGTAGTTAATTTTCTGGCTGATTTGTTTGAGAGGGGTATGTCTTATAGGACAGTAAATTGCTATAGGTCGGCGGTTTCTGATGGCCATTCTTTAAGTAATGGTGTGCCCATCGGTAGAAATCTTTTTCTTCGTAGAATTATGAAAGGAATTCGGGTTAAGAGACCTCCAGAGTTTAAGTATGAATCTTTATGGGATGTTGACTTGATGTTGAAGTTGTTTATAGGCTGGCCTACTGATACGTTTTTAGATTCCAGGGAATTGTCTTTGAAGTTGGCTACTCTTTTGTTTCTTATTTCTTTTAGAAGTGTTTCAGATATTTAGGCTTTGGAGGTTTCTCAGGTTATATCAGCCTAATGGCATTGTTTTTGAGTTATATAGAAGGACTAAGACTATGTCTAGTTCTGGTTTTCGGAAGAACACAGAAAGAACACGACAAAGGCCTCACCCAAGTGTGCCAGTTTCTTCTTGATGCAGGTCTCTCTCTGAACGCCACAAAGTGGGGTTTTCACAAAACCAAGCTCATGTTTGTTTGGGCACATAATCTGATGGGGAATGACTCAAGACCCAGACAAGGTACAAGCACTCTCATCCACTTGTCCCCCCCCCCAGGATGTTATCATGTTATGATCCTTTTTAGGTGTGGCCAATTATTGTTCAAGATACATTTGCAAATTTGCTACAATAAGTGCCCAACTGAGAGACTTGACAAAGCAAAATGTATCATTTCAGTGGTCTCCGGAATGTGACCAGAGTTTCAAAGACAATAAACTTGTGACTGAGAATGCAACTGAAATGGCCTATTTTGACGCCAAGTTACATACCAAAATTATGGTTGATGGGAGCCCGGTAGAGATCGGGGCACTCTTTGCTCAACACAATGGCCATCCAAATGGGCAGGGTGAGTGAGCAGTCACCCAAGAAGGCTTAATACTGCAAGGCTCCTGAATTGTCATACTCGGAAGCCTAAGACAGTGGGTCAGTGAACTGACCCATGAAGGGCACCATTTATTTATTTGTAAAGCGCGACTTTCATCCAGAAGGATCTCACAGCGCTGTGCTAAGACTCCTGGTGTATGGCTGGGTAATTAATGAGTTTGGTCAGTATTATTTCCTAGAGAACAGGCGGGTATTACGTTTTTTCCTGAAGACAACATAGTCCTCTGTAAGGCGGAGTTCTTGTCGTAGATCATTCCAATGTTTTGCTGCCCAGTATGTAAAGCTACGACCCCCCTGCCCTTGCTTTCCTAATGTGTTTTGTTCTGGCTTGAGCTAGAGACCGTGATCTTAGGCACCTAGTAGGTACATAAAATTCAACTTTACTCTGTAGGATAAGAGGCCCTCGTTGGTGCAGAGCCTTGTGTGTATAGCTGAGCAGCTTGAATTCTGCTCTTTGGCGTATAGGCAGCCAAAGAAGAAGTTTCAGGCACTCAGATGTTGAGCTGAGTCTGTCTTTGTTACATACCAGTTTGGCAGCTGCAGTTTGCCATGGTATGGGAGTCACCAAAAGATCAAGTGTGCTTCACTCAGCTAGATGACCGAGTTGAGAAAGAGCTAAAGGCATGACACATTTGCAATTCGTTGTCCCCTAAAGTGATGCAGCATCCAGTGACAATGTCTGACTCTCCTGCGCATGCATGGGAGAGGGTTGAAGTTTACTTTTTTGACCCTTTAGGAAATGGACACCCTCTCATGGAAGTCATAGACAAATATTCATTATTTTCTTTGGTTGAGGATCTATCTTCGAAAACTCATGACGAAGTCATAGAGCAGCTTTGTGACATCTTTGAATATTGGGGTATTTCCAACCACCTCCAATCTGATAATGGCCCGCCCATTAACAGCAAAGAGTTCAAAGTATTTCTTGTCCGACTCAATGTCAAACACTAAAAGTGTAAACCCTACTTGCCCCAAGTCAAAGGTGTAGATTAATAATTAATTGGGACCCTCTAGAGGGTTATTCAACGAGCATTCATGGAGGTAATTGATCTGAACCAAGCTATGCACAAGGCACTCTGGGCTTATCAATCAACTCCTCACCCAACAACTGGTGACAGTCCAGCCACCTTGCTATTTGGGAGAGCCATTAGAACAAAACTACCTCTAAGGACCCTGGATCGATTAGTAAAGTCCGAAACACCGATGCAACTCGGAAAAGGAAAATTTAAATGTATGCAGATCAGCATCACCATGCCCAGGAAACTATCTTTGACAATGGAGACTGGGCACTGGTTAAGCAGAGACGAAGAAGAAAAACAGTAAGTATGGGTGAATTTTGCAGATTTGCTGTCCGCAAATTCAAGTGAAATCTTGAAATAGACTGTGCTACCTCGTTGGGTAAATGAATAGTGCTTTCCTACTCTACAGCTGCGTAAAGTGTCAGAAGATGTGTCTCCAGTGACAATGTGTGTGTAACTTTGCAATCGCGGCGAAGGGCACCGGGGTCCCTTGAGTGAGCTGTTCATCATAGAGGGTAAAGGGCGGGAGACAGTGCACACCGATAGGGGTGTGCGACGGGGCCAAACGAGCAGGGCTTCTTGGCGAGTTCATATGCCTCTTCTGCCTATAAAAAGTCAGAGAGCAGCAGAGCAGCAGATGAGGAGAAAGTAGCTCCTGCTCACAGGAACTGCACTGGGATTGCACGTGTGAAAGTCAAGGATGCAAAGGCCTCCATCAAGCATCACAGCTAATTTTCGATGGTAGATATGGGGAGAAAGCACACCTGCCAAGCCTCGACGCAGCTCACAATTTTTAGGGCTGAATAATGTGTTACTTAATTTGAGCTTCAACTTGGGCGCCTGCTTTATTTATATCTGTAAGTGCTTCCTGTTGAGGTTTAATTTTGTGACAGGAGCATCGTGCCAGAATGAATCCTGCCCTGCATATTTCCCCAAGAAGTTGCCACCAATTTGTGCGATAACTCTACTCAACTGGAGTACTTTCTACTGGCTAAACAGTGAGTGCTACCTCGTTGGGTAAATGTATTGTGCTTTTCCTACACTACAGCTGGGTAAAGTGTCAGAAGAGTTGTCTCCAGTGACAATGTGTGTGCAACTTTGCAATTGACCAGAAGGGTGCTGGGGTCCCTTGAGTGAGCTGTCCATCATAGAGGGTAAAGGGTGGGAAGACAGTGCACACCGCCAGTGAGTGCGGCGGGGCAAACGGGTGGTGCTCCTAGGCGAGTTCACATGCCTCTTCTGCTTCTAAAAGGTCAGAGAGCAGCAGAGAAGCAGATGAAGAGAAAGTAGCTCCTGCTCACAGGAACTGCACGGGGATTGCACGAGTGAAAGTCAAGGATGCAAAGGCCTCCATCAAGCATCACAGCTAATTTTCGATGGTAGATATGGAGAGAAAGCACACCTGCCCAGCCTTGACTGAGCTCACGATTTTTGGGGCTGATTAATGTGTTACTTAATTTGAGCTTCAACTCGGGCACCTGCTTTATTTATTGTAAGTGCTTCCTGTTGAGGTTTAATTTTTTGACAGGAGCATCGTGCCAGAATTAATCCTGCCCTCCATATTTCCCCTAGAAGTGGCCACCGATTTGTGCGATACCTCTACTCAACTTGAGTACTTTCTACTGGCTAATCAGTAAGTGCTACCTTGTTGGGTAAATGTATAGTGCTTTTCCTACACTACAACTGCGTAAAGTGTCAGAAGAGTTGTCTCCAGTGACAATGTGTGTGTAACTTTGCAATGGACCAGAAGGGCACTGGGGTCCCTTGAGTGAGCTGTACATCATAGAGGGTAAAGAGTGGGAAGACAGTGCACACCGCCAGTGAGTGCGGCGGGGCAAAAGGGTGGTGCTCCTTGGCGAGTTCACATGCCTCTTCTGCTTATAAAAGGTCAGAGAGCAGCAGAGCAGCAGATGAGGAGAAAGTAGCTCCTGCTCACAAGAACTGCATGGGGATTGCGCTTGTGCAAAGGCCTCCATCAAGCATGACAGCTAATTTTCGACGGTAGATATGGGGAGAAAGCACACCTGCCCAGCCTCGATGAAGCTCACAATTTTTTGGGCTGATAAATGTGTTACTGAATTTGAGCTACAACTCGAGCACCTGCTTTATTTATATCTGTAAGTGCTTCCTGTTGAGGTTTAATTTTGTGACAGGGGCATCGTGCCAGAATGAATCCTGCCCTGGGGTCATTGCTGCTGTTTGGGGGCATTGTTCGCAGCGTGCTTGCAGTTTCTTGGGGCCACAGAACTTCACCGCTCTCCCCCGCCACCGAGTGCTACCGGCCGCCGACTGGGGAGAAGCTTTGCCTTGCCTCGCCAAACTACACCTCCCAGCATCCCTGTAAGACCGGGACCGGGACGCCGCCTCCTGACACCTGCAGCTCCCGGCCGGAGGTGCATAAACACCAGCAGCACCTCCGGTGGAGCGGGGGTCATTGCTGCTGTTTGGGGGCATTGTTCGCAGGGTGCCTGCAGTTTCTTGGGGCCACAGAACTTCACCGCTCTCCCCCACCGCTGAGTGCTACCGTCCGCCGAGTGGGGAGGAGCTTTGCCTTGCCTCGCCAAACTATACCTCCCAGCATCCCTGTAAGACCGGGACCGGGACGCCGCCAACTGACTCCTGCAGCTTCCGGCCGGAGGTGCATAAACACCAGCAGCACCTCCCGCGTCGTGGGACGCGCGCGGGCGACGCCGGGTGGAGCCCGGGCAGAGGGCGGGCCATCTGTGGCCGAAGGAGGCCGGGCTGGGCCACCCCATTAACAACAGCCATTGACTATAGGTAAGCAAAGGAAGGCTACAACTATGGAGGAGGGTGGGAAGAAGGCTAAGGTCCCAAGACATTCCAACTCAATTATGACCTACCTAACATCAGTGGTGGGAGAACTAACTAAGGAAATTGCTAATGCTGAACATGAACTGGGGCTGACAGCTACCCCCCCCTCATCAACTACTGTCGCACCTTTCCCCTCAGGGCTGGGCAATTCACCTGTGACATTCACCCCCCCAGCATCACTCTATCCCACTGTGACTATTGCTACCCTCCCACCCACATGCCCTGCATCTGAGGTCCCTAGCCAAACCCCTTTAGTAAGCTTGCATGATTTGAGTTAGCAGACCACTACACCTACAACTAAGGGTGCACGGGATAACAACGTTGCAAGTGCATGCTTATTAAACACTACAAATGACTTATTGGGTAACAAATTGGAGGAGCTTTTTGTTTCCAGAATTGAACCTCTACTTGTTGGGATAGCAAAAGACATTGTGGACACTTTGAATACTTGTTTAGAAGGCCTGCTTAAGAAATGCGCACTAATTGACAGACTTATTGTTAATTCCACACCCAACAAGGTCCCTCATGCTAACACAATGTGCTATGAGGGTGAGGTTTAAAGGATGGAGGTTGGCACAGTGGAGTCGGTACAAGCACAGGTACCCTGCCCGGTCTTACATCCTCAGAATGGTGGAGGGGTTTCTTATACACTACCCCCAGCCATGTAAGCATTGCTCCCACCTTTGGAGGGGTTGCCGCATACGCAACGTCCACTACGCATTCCCGACCCCGCGAGACCCTCTTATAGCAAATACAAGCTTAATCTACCACCTGAAGCGTTCCCTTTGGTCGCTGTCTTTATCGGGGTCCCACCTTTAAGAGAAGGGGAGGTCGAATCCTCTAGGGACCTCATGGTTAAATCTAAAAAATGGTGCACGGACAAATGCAGTGGCAAGAACATTGCTGATGAGATCATATTCACAAGGAGGGTGGGTTGGATTGGCAAACACCAGAAATCTACACAAGGTGATTGTGTGGTTGTCAGCTTTAGTAGGGCTGATCTAGCGGATAGGCTTTTTTGGGATGGCTCCGATATATCCCTAACGGACCAATTAAGACCTGTTTCCCTGGGCTTTTTTTTTACCCACCACCATCTTGCACTCTAGAGGCCCTGGGGCTAGTAGGGGGGGAGGGCGTGTACCTCTAGGTGAGGGCATACCTAAATTACATGCACCCCCATGACCCCGAGGCTCCCAAATATCCCAGTGAGTAATCAACCCTGTGTCCACCAGAACGTTCAGGAGGGTCCCGCATTGGCTACTGCTAACCGCTCTGCTCCCCTGTCAGGGTTGGAGGACATAGACTGACTATCGGGCGACCCCACTTGTGAGATAGAACAGGTAGGGAGCAGAACAAGTGATGCATGTAAGCTATTAAGCTGGAAAGTGGCGGGACGTAACTCTAAACACAATGATAAGGGTTGGATAAGTTTTGTTTCGGGGCATAACATTATGGCCTCCAGGAAACTTGGAAATCATCTGCTAGTTTCTGGCTAGATGGGTTTACTAGCTTCGCCAAAGCGGCTACCCCCAGCTGTGCTGGCAGAGCTAAGGGGGGTCTGTTAATTCTATTTTCACTAGATCTGAAGGGTTCCCTTAGACAGATCAATACTGTCTCGCCCAACATCCTGATTGTAGAAAGGGAAATAAGTACCTCTAGGAAAACCCTATATATTAATTTTTATAATTCATGTAACAGGGACAATAGCGATAGTAATGTCGCCAGTTTAGATGCTGTTTTAACGTTAGTCAGTCAGAATACATATTTCGATGCAGAGTTCATATTGTTGGGTGATTTTAATATTCACCCCTGTAAGCTAATGTGTGGTACAAGCCATAAGGAAGGAGGTGAAGGAGCCGAAGGTCCACATTTTGAACATACCACACGAGGGGAAGAACTAAAAGACTTTTTGGCAAATTTTAATCTATATGAACCGGAGGGAGGCCCAAGAATAGCTACTTTCACGGGCACTAACCCCGGAACCATAATTGATTATATTTTTGTTACACCGGGCATTCTAAACAGGGCCATTTCTTACTGTACAGCTTCCTCTCATTATAGTGATCACAACCCTGTTTAATTTGAGGTAGCCTGGGGAGACTTTTTGGGGCCAACTCCTGGGCCAGCTAGGTCAGAGCGCACTTTGCACACCTCTGATCAGGGCAGAAAAGTCAAATGGGCTAAGGTGGTCCCGGAGAACTTTTATGCGGAAGTCCTCCCGAAAATTGAGGGAGTATGCTTAGATTTACATGCCCAGGATTGTGAAATCATAGGGGCCTTTGACTAAGCATCGTTGGTTCGATGCTGCCTGCTCAAATGCACACAGGTCTCCGATGTCATCCCTGAATAAAACACCTAGGATAAGGGATGAAATTGTCAGATTGAGGAAAAATTACAAATTAGCTATAAAAACCAGACAAGAGAACATCAAACGGGAAGCCTGGGAGAACCTCCTTTCCGTGGCCGTCCTGAAGGATAGCCGGAAATTCTGGGAAATCATCAAACAGCCATTCTTCTCTGACCAAAATAATGAGGCCATGGACTGTGTCATCCCAGATGACAAATGGCTGGACCACTTTAAAAATTTGTATGGGGATAACGATCATGCAGGTCCCGTAGAGCCCTTGGTGTCCCTGGACGCTACCCCTATCTTTTTTCATAGCTCAGAAGTGGAGAAAGCTATCTGTGCTACAACCAAGCACAAGGCCCCAGGCCCTGATGGGGTGCCGGCTGATTTCTTTATACATTCCCCCAAGCTATGGGCGTGGTTTTTGGCCAATGTTTTCTCTGCCGTTAATGGCAACCCCACACCCTCCTCTTGGGCCACCTCTAACATTGTCCTTATTTTTAAGAAGGGCCAGCGGGACGACCCTGGGTGTTATAGGCCCATATCCCTTTTGGACTCTACAGTAAAGATCCTAGGTAGAGTCCTTTTGTCCAAACTAAGGGATATTGTAGAAAGTTGTGGAGGATTGGCGGAGATCCAGTATGGGTTTAGACAGAAGAAAGGTACGATCGAGCAGTGCTCTAACTTACACCTGTTGATTGCTAAATACACGGTGGCCAAGGAGGGGTCCTTGTTTTTAGCATTTATGGACATCTCCTCGGCCTTCAACCTGGTTAACAGGTCTAAGTTATGGCTGACCCTGTTGAGGATGGGGATAGATGAAGCATTGGTTAAATATATGGTGTCTTTACACAAAGAGCTTTTTGCTGCGGTGCGGGTCACCAACGAAGGAAGGTGAACGTCCCTCTTCAAGTCCATGCGGGGGGTTAGGCAGGGCTGCATATTAGCCCCCCTGCTTTTTACCATCTACATTAACGGATTGGGTGCTTACCTGGAGGAGGCTGAGGGAGACGTTCCGCGTGCAGGACCTGTTAAGATCCCCGCGCTCCTGTACGCGGACGAGGCCGTGCTGATAGCACGCACTGACGTCTGCCTTCAACGTTTACTAAATGCTTTTGGCACATTTATGGACCAGCTAGACCTAAAAATCAACACAAACAAGTCACATACCATGGTCGTGGGTCGACAAAGCAGTAAGAGAAAAACAATGACTTTTGAGTGTAAGAGCGAGGTTGTCTCTAGAGTCTCCACTTTTCCCTACCTGGGGGTTCTCTTTGATCAGAAGGGATCCTGGGGTCCCCAGGTGAGGGCAAAGAGGTTGGCGGTGACCAGGTCATCGGCAGCCCTTATGGGTTTTGTGGGCAGGTTAGGTGCTAGGCCCATTGAAGCGCTTCTAAAAATCTACAAAAGTAAACCAGTTGCCCTGGCTTCATATGGTTTACCCCTCTGGGGTAATGTAAATCTGGAGCCAATCCAGAAAGCGGAGAACAGATTCATACGGACACTACTGTCTGTTCCTCAGTCCACACCGATTTACTCTATCCATATGGAGGTGGGTCTAGACTTCCTCACTGATAGGCTGAACATGGCACCCCTGATCTTCTGGTTGAAGACTTGGCTTAATGAAGATCTGCAACTCAACCATAAGATCATGGCTGATGTTTTGGCCTTAGATTACTCTAAAAGGATACCATGGCTGGCCTATCTGATGAAGGCATTCTCAGATATAGGACGACCAGAGCTCTTTACCTCTCCTAAAGACATTAAGATCCAGGACATCGATATTGTTAAAAAACTATTTATGGGGAGGGCAAGAGCACGTCGTGAGGAAAGGGAACTAGCGAAACCAGTGGGCGGAGACACTTTCTACTTGTTAATTCATTTGCATTAGCACCTTACCTTGGTGTCGTCACTATTCCATTTCACAGGTTCCTTTTAATTAAGTTCAGGTTTAATTTGTTACATTTTTATTTGGGGAACTTTAAAACATGGGAAAAACCTGAACTAGCCCCTCCCTGCAATTGTGAGCATTTTTCCACCCAAGACACCATGCACTTTGTTATGTTTTGTGGTTTTTATTTAGAGCCAAGAAAAAATTACCTGGTACCGGTTTTTAATGAGGCTGGTTTCACACAAGTGAGACCAGCCCTGCTCTACCTACAATTATTGACAAACTCATGTACTACTTTTAGCATGGCTAACTTCGTGGTGGCTGCAGCTAGAATCAAAAAACATATTCATTAGATCTATGATCCCTGTAAAAATGTGTAAATCAAGACGCGAGACCCTGGTGTTTTACTAAATGAACTATTTATTATTAACCCCACGTATGCTCTGATTTGCCTGTAATTGTCATTGATTTGTAAATAACTGTACTGTATATATTTTATAATGTATGAAATGTTTTATCTCTTTGTATGATTTTTAACTAAATTGAATAAAGATATTTTGTCTGACTGACTGACTGACTGAATCCTGCCCTGCATATTTCCCCAAGAATAGGCCACCGATTTGAGCGATACCTCTACTCAACTGGAGTACTTTCTACTGGCTAATCAGTAAGTGCTACCTCGTTGGGTAAATGTATAGCGCATTGCCTACCCGTAGCTGCAGAAAGGGCCAGAAGATTTGCCTCCAGTGACCGTGTGCCATCAATAAACAAAAAAATCCGCCCGCGAGTGGATTTGCGATTTTTTTGCAATTTCGCAAGATTTCGTGAGCGGAACAGATTTTTGACCCATGCTTAAAAAACAGGCATTCCTTTTGCCGCTGATCTTTTACAGGTCATGGTGCGAAAGGGACATATGGTGACAGCACATTGTACTGGGCAATCCATCACTCGGGACACATAACATTTTAAACACCTAGGGGGTCTGTTACAATGTCAGGCCTCCCATTTACCCCAGCCACCTTACGATGGCAGGGGGTACCGCGGAGGATGGAAGAAAGGGTAGAATATGGTGGTGGTGTCTGCTAGACACCACCATCCAAATTACAATGCGTGCCAGTAGCAGCCTTTCCGTGGCGGCGTTGCTGCCATCGAAAGGCATGCGGTCTTCGCAGATGGGGGCCCGTTGGGGGGCCCCAGGATGTTGTGGGTGTGGGGGGGCACATGGGGGATACCTATGATACCCCCCTGCATTTGCATGCACAACGTGGCATGCACCGCACGGTGCCTGCCACATTGTGCATGCAAATGCGAAAGGTGATCCACAGCATTATGGCAGAAGGTGCTGTGTGCACCGCTCGTCACAATGTTCTGCATGGGTGATGCCACTGTGGCAGTGGCATCCTAATTGCCGGGCTGGGACCGCTACACTACTGGTGGCCGGTCCCAGCACTGCTAGGGTGGTGGGCGGCGAAAGTCTGCCCAGCATCCTAATAGGCCCCCTAGTGTGACACTTGTCGCGGTCTAGCTCTAGCGCCTGAGCCATTGTCCAATCTCAGTTGACCTCGATTACCTCGAATAACCAATAATAGCCAATGTGGAAGGAAATTTGTGGTGGAGATGGTGACACTCAGATGGACTTTCATCCATAGACCCGCCAACATCTAAACAAAGCAAGCACACCACCAAGTAGGCCAGCAGTAAAACCATCAGAAAAGTGACAGCAGGAACAGAACCTTATAGATCTAAATCAGCCCCTAAGACTTGATGAGTGGAAACTGCGTTTTGTTAGGATTAAATGAGATGATATGCAGTTAATGAGGATTGCAAGTTATCAACAGTTGAAACTACTATAGTAATGACAGCAGGAGACTGGACCTTCAGGCAAAGCTGGTTATCATAGCATATTGGAGACATCAAATGAAGTACTCTCTGATAACACAATTGATGGTTCATGATAAAGAGTACAGGGTGTAAAACAGAACTTCCAGTGGTACAGGAGTAGAAATGGAAAAACAGCAGTTGATTTAGATAATTTGTGAACTATTAGCTGGATACATTTTTATGTTATTACAGAGCCTTGCATTCAAAACCTACATGTGCATTCAATGTGACAATTTCAAAATTTGCCAATAGATCTAGTATTGTCAAAATCTGCTCATAAAACTAACAATATCAACAGAAAGGAGTCAGCATTGTCCAGGAGATGCTGCTTGCAGAGGACATCATTATTAACTGCATCTCTGGTGGAACCTGTTCACAGATCTCGTCATTTGCCCGCATCTCCCCGCAGTTTCCCAGCGCCCTGGTCACTCGCGCTCTCCCTGGTGGGAGTTTATGCCCCAGGGAGCTCCGCGCTGAGTGCAATTGCCCACAGCTGCAGGGAGAGGAGTTTCTTGCGGCATAAAAGTGGCGCTGCCTTCCCGCGACGCGGGACTCGCGCGGGTAGCGCCCCGGCAAAGCGCCCGTCCGCGCCAGAACGTGGCAGGGCTGGTCCACCCTATTGATCCCTCGTTATACAGAATTATTCATTATACAGAACTCCCAGGTGACCTTGTATACAGCTTCTGTCCCAGGTGACATTGTATACAGGTTCTGGGGCCTAATCGTAATTGTGGACGAGATCATTGAGTTTTTTAGTCATATTATATGCGTGTTTCACACTTTTGTTTGGCTTTTTCTTTTATCAGGGGAATACACCTGGTACTAGTACTGTCACCCCATGTAACTAACTCTAAATATAAATACACCTCTTTAAGTACTATTGTGGCCCTAGCAGAGGCCCCTATTAGAGCTGGGGAATTTTAATTAGGCCTTACTGTGGAAACAAAATGTATAAACGCAAGCTACAGAAAACACAAGCTACAGAAAACACCCAATGGCAATGCTAGCAAGCGCTCTACCATGGATGACTTTCTGGTTAAGGCAGTGAGTGCAATTAATGTTGAAATTACGAGGGCAGAACGCCGCCTCTCCTTTGGGGCAGGCCTTGGGACAGAATATATCCAGACCCTAGAGCCAGATATTATTTTGGTAAATCCAGAACAATCTATCTCTATTTCCAATCAGGAGTCCTCTTCCCATTGTCAGGAGGCCCCTTTGGCAAACAAATTACTACAATCACCAAACCCTAGCGGACCACCAACCCCGAAGCGTAGAAGAAATTGAAGGACATACCTGCCTAAATTAGGGAATCCAGGTAAACAAAAAAAAGGGGCCCGACACGGAACCAAAGTAAGATCCCCGAGAAAACCTGTACTCCAAACATGATACCTGATGAATTAGTTAATTCCATTATTTTCAAAAATGACACAAAAAATGGAATCTATACTTAAGCCCTTGGTCAATAAGATAGACACTTCAAGTACAGAGGTCCAGAAGTTGGGTATTATCATAAAGGATAGTAGTGGTCCAACCAGGAACATTGGAATCGACCATCAAGGGACAGGCAATATAATCAATTTACAAAGGACGGAGCCAGCTTATGATCGCCCCAGTGTTATGGCCAAACCAAATCTCTTGTGTAGGGATGTTGGGGCAGTTAGGCATAGCAATCACTCATCCTCTGCCACTGGGGCTAGTGCCACTACCATCATTACTGGGGTACCGCAGATAAGCCCACAGAGCAGCACCCTACAATCGGTGAGAGGGGACTTGGGTACATATAAGAATCCACCCCAAGACCCGTACATATCTAAGGGCCCGAGAGAGCAGGCAGAGATTAATTTACCGCCTGACTGCAGCCCATACGTGGCAGTAATGGTCAATGTACGTTTACTCAGGGAGGAGCAATCAGAAAGCTATAGTGCCCTGAAGAATAAGGTGATACATTGGTTACATCAACACCGTGATGGGCAGAGCAGATCAAATTCTATTAACAAGAAGGGTGAAATGGATAGGTCCTTCTAGAAAAACAGAGCAAGGGGACTGCATTATTATCAACTTTAATAAGCTGTCCAGGGCACAAATGTCCCTGGGGAGAGCCACGTATAGTTCTCATACAGAACGTTCAGTCTCACTCTATCTCCTTGGTTATTTTTATAGACACCTTGGTAACCCTCCAGCAGGGGGTAGGAATCCTCAAGTAAATAGATCCAACTTGATAGATATACCACATTCTGCTGTCCCGGTAATGAACAGATTCCATGCCCATAGCTCCTTAGATTGCAATGACTGACTGGACCCAGTATATCTAGTGGGGAGGGGGGTTGCTGCTAGGCCCCAGTTTATGACTCCAACATCTGGGCCCCGGTATGACAAAGTTCTCAAAGTCCCTACATTATTTAATAGGCCTCGTATACTAATATAACGCCAGGTAATGAAGGAGTGTTAACCCAAGAGGGTATGGGGGCCAAGGAGGTGGAGCGCAACGGGCCAGGAACATCATTAAATCATCCCTCTAGTACACCTTTAGAGGATAGTAGGGGGGCAGTTAGCAATGGTGTTTCCAGTATACAGCCGGGCCTAGGGGCAAACATTCCAGTATGCCATCAAGACGGCAGCTACTCTATTGTTACCTGGAATATCGCTGGCCTAGCAAATAAGATAAACCTGGTAGGATGTAAGGAATTTATTGGCCCACATGATATATTTTGCCTACAAGAAACATGGAGCACCGTAGATGTCCACTTGGAGGGGTTTACCGCCTATAATCTGCCTGCAATACTGTCTGCTCCAGGCAGAGGTAAGGGGGGGCCTGTTGAGCCTACTGAAAATTAACATCCCAATGAAAGTTAAGAAAAGTATTAATGTAAGTTACCTGGCACAATTACTCTGGTTGCACAGTAAAGATGGCCGGGGAATTAACATATTTAATTCCATGCGCCATAGTATAGTTGCTGAAGTAAGATACGAATTGGAAAGATTGGTAGAATTGGATTTACCTAACATGAATATTGTTTGGCTGGGAGATTTTAATGTGCCTATTTGACCCTTATCACTGACAAAAGTATGTGAGCTTCAAACAGACACAGGTAATGATTATTAACATTTGCGCACTATATGGGGCGGGTATATGGGGCCACCAACCATGTGCAACTCTCATGGTAATACCTTAAATGCTGTCCTTATTGAATTTGACTTGGAAATTCTGCAATGTGCTAAAGATGTATGTGGGAAGGAGATCCTGACTTTTACAAGAAGGTCAGCAGAGAGTAGTATCGGTCATGTAATCGTCTCTGCTAACATTGCGAAAGTTTGTTCACCCCACAGATAGCGGAATTGTCTATGAGTGATCATAATCCAATTATAATGGGACTGCACCTCTGGGGGATAAGAAGGTTAAAGTATGTACTGTTGTGAACAATATTGTCCCGAATCGCCCAAATGTTTTAGAACTAAATGGGTGGGAGCCAACTCAGCCGAACTTTCTAAAAAAATTGTACTGGCCTGTAGCAAGGAAAAATTGGATTGTCTAATGGTCAGTACTGAATCCACTGTGATCATGGACAATTTTATTAATATTAATGAACATATTTCAAATCTATTCACTGTAACCTCCTTTAAGAAACTAACACAGCAAAATGGTTGGTTTGACAATTCCTGCACTGCCTCACTAAATAATCTAAAGTTTGCCCCATCGAAGAAACCAAGAGACAGTGTAGTAGCTCATGGTCTCAGAGCTGATTATAACTCTAATCTGAAAAGACAAAAGAAGGAGCTACAACAGGAGGCATGGGACAACCTTATCCTTGCGGCTGCAACCTCCAATAATAAACTTTTCTGGGACACGGTAAATAGTATATTCATTAAAAATGAAACAGGCCCAGTATTTTTGGCGCATGTGAGGAGTGAAGAATGGGTAGAACACTTTTTAAATATTTTTACCCCAAGTCAAATTCCACCGATAGAACCATTGACTAAGCAAGTGGCCCACAATTGAGTTAGATATCACCCTGGATGAAGTAGTAACAAGCATAAGTGCCAGCAAGGGGGGAAAAGCACCAGGAGCAGATGGTGTCCACATAGATATACAAATCGGTTCCAGATTTATGGGGGCCCATATTGACAAGCGTTTTTAACGTGGCAGAAATGGAGGGATGCCCCCCATCTTGGGGGAGCCGGTAACTATCCCTATTTATAAAAATGGAGAGAAATCGGAAGCTAAAAACTACTGACCCATCTCCTTATTAGACTCCGCGGTTAAAATAATGAGTAGAGTTTTATTGATAAGGTTGGAGGAGTGGGTTTCGGACACCAATATTTTAGCAGAATCCCAGTATGGTTTTAGAAAAGGCCTAGGTTCTCAAGAACAGTGTCTCAACTTGAAGCTTTTAATAGAAAAATTTACCAAAGCCAAACAGGGCCGGCTGTTTTTGTTTTGTAGATCTAAGTAGTGCTTTTGATCTAGTGAATCATGGAGTCCTATGGCCAGTTTTAATTAACGTAGGTGTACCCAAACCTATTATTTACTTTTTAGCCAGGCTGTATGAAAATGTATCAACTAAAAGAAGGTACGGCCAACAGGGAGAATGCCCCCCTAATTTCACAGTTACGATTTAGAAAAGGGGGGTGGTGATGAACAGAGTGTCTGAGTTAAACAGACCACTCTTACCCAGTCCAAAGATCAGAGCTTGATCCATCACCGTTATTTATCTCACTGCCCCATCCCAGCTCAGAACCTGGCTATATGCAAATCAGTCTGTCCCTGGCCCAGTGCATCATGGGAACAGGGCAGACTAAACTACCAAGCCAATTCTTCACCAGAAAGGAGACAAGCTACCGGGGACCGGTTTCTGGCATTTCAGCCTTCTTCGGCCCGGCTTGCTTGAATCCTGATGGAGCAGTGAGAAAGGGACTCATGTCTGAGTATACCCTGCCACACCTATAGTGGCCAAAAACGATTTAGAAAAGGGGGTGGTGATGAACAGAGTGTCTGAGTTAAACAGACCACTCTTACCCAGTCCAAAGATCAGAGCTTGATCCATCACCGTTATTTATCTCACTGCCCCATCCCAGCTCAGAACCTGGCTATATGCAAATCAGTCTGTCCCTGGCCCAGTGCATCATGGGAACAGGGCAGACTAAACTACCAAGCCACTTCTTCACCAGAAAGGAGACAAGCTACCGGGGACCGGTTTCTGGCATTTCAGCCTTCTTCGGCCCGGCTTGCTTGAATCCTGATGGAGCAGTGAGAAAGGGACTCATGTCTGAGTATACCCTGCCACACCTATAGTGGCCAAAAACGATTTAGAAAAGGGGGTGGTGATGAACAGAGTGTCTGAGTTAAACAGACCACTCTTACCCAGTTCAAAGATCAGAGCTTGATCCATCACCGTTATTTATCTCACTGCCCCATCCCAGCTCAGAACCTGGCTATATGCAAATCAGTCTGTCCCTGGCCCAGTGCATCATGGGAACAGGGCAGACTAAACTACCAAGCCAATTCTTCACCAGAAAGGAGACAAGCTACCGGGGACCGGTTTCTGGCATTTCAGCCTTCTTCGGCCCGGCTTGCTTGAATCCTGATGGAGCAGTGAGAAAGGGACTCATGTCTGAGTATACCCTGCCACGCCTATAGTGGCCAAAAACGATTTAGAAAAGGGGGTGGTGATGAACAGAGTGTCTGAGTTAAACAGACCACTCTTACCCAGTCCAAAGATCAGAGCTTGATCCATCACCGTTATTTATCTCACTGCCCCATCCCAGCTCAGAACCTGGCTATATGCAAATCAGTCTGTCCCTGGCCCAGTGCATCATGGGAACAGGGCAGACTAAACTACCAAGCCAATTCTTCACCAGAAAGGAGACAGGGTACCGGGGACCGGTTTCTGGCATTTCAGCCTTCTTCGGCCCGGCTTGCTTGAATCCTGATGGAGCAGTGAGAAAGGGACTCATGTCTGAGTATACCCTGCCACACCTATAGTGGCCAAAAACGATTTAGAAAAGGGGGTGGTGATGAACAGAGTGTCTGAGTTAAACAGACCACTTTTACCCAGTCCAAAGATCAGAGCTTGATCCATCACCGTTATTTGTCTCACTGCCCCATCCCAGCTCAGAACCTGGCTATATGCAAATCAGTCTGTCCCTGGCCCAGTGCATCATGGGAACAGGGCAGACTAAACTGCCAAGCCAATTCTTCACCAGAAAGGAGACAAGCTACCGGGGACCGGTTTCTGGCATTTCAGCCTTCTTCGGCCCGGCTTGCTTGAATCCTGATGGAGCAGTGAGAAAGGGACTCATGTCTGAGTATACCCTGCCACACCTATAGTGGCCAAAAACGATTTAGAAAAGGGGGTGGTGATGAACAGAGTGTCTGAGTTAAACAGACCACTCTTACCCAGTCCAAAGATCAGAGCTTGATCCATCACCGTTATTTATCTCACTGCCCCATCCCAGCTCAGAACCTGGCTATATGCAAATCAGTCTGTCCCTGGCCCAGTGCATCATGGGAACAGGGCAGACTAAACTACCAAGCCAATTCTTCACCAGAAAGGAGACAAGCTACCGGGGACCGGTTTCTGGCATTTCAGCCTTCTTCGGCCCGGCTTGCTTGAATCCTGATGGAGCAGTGAGAAAGGGACTCATGTCTGAGTATACCCTGCCACACCTATAGTGGCCAAAAACGATTTAGAAAAGGGGGTGGTGATGAACAGAGTGTCTGAGTTAAACAGACCACTCTTACCCAGTCCAAAGATCAGAGCTTGATCCATCACCGTTATTTATCTCACTGCCCCATCCCAGCTCAGAACCTGGCTATATGCAAATCAGTCTGTCCCTGGCCCAGTGCATCATGGGAACAGGGCAGACTAAACTACCAAGCCAATTCTTCACCAGAAAGGAGACAAGCTACCGGGGACGGTTTCTGGCATTTCAGCCTTCTTCGGCCCGGCTTGCTTGAATCCTGATGGAGCAGTGAGAAAGGGACTCATGTCTGAGTATACCCTGCCACACCTATAGTGGCCAAAAACGATTTAGAAAAGGGGGTGGTGATGAACAGAGTGTCTGAGTTAAACAGACCACTCTTACCCAGTCCAAAGATCAGAGCTTGATCCATCACCGTTATTTATCTCACTGCCCCATCCCAGCTCAGAACCTGGCTATATGCAAATCAGTCTGTCCCTGGCCCAGTGCATCATGGGAACAGGGCAGACTAAACTACCAAGCCAATTCTTCACCAGAAAGGAACAGACTAATTTGCATACAGCCAGGTTCTGAAACTGGGATGGTGCAGTGAGCTAAAAAATGGTGTTGGATCTAGCCCTGATCTCTTGACTGGGTGAGAGCTTTTTGCTTAATTCAGAGACTCTGTCCCTCACCACCCCTTGTTGTAAATAATTTCACAGTTAGGCATGGCATTCGCCAAGGTCGAGTGTTGGCACCACTACTTTTTACTTTATTTAATAATGATGTGGATGCACCAATTCTGCTTTATGCGGAAGATGCCGTGCTACTATCAAGAACACCGGTGGGCCTCCAGAAGTTCATTGATGGGTTCGCCGCTTTTATCAGCAAGAGGTTGCTGTTGATAAACAAGACCAAAACTTTCACCAAAGTGTGCGGACCTAAATTTAAAAACCTGAAACCCATCGCCATCGAGGGTAACAAGATACAGAATGTGGAGACCTTTTGTTACCTGGGTATTTCTTTCTCGTCTGAGGGGGAATGGAACTATGAGAGGTCAAATGTTAAGGTTAAACTCAGAAAGAGTATAAATGGTGTTTTTAAATGGGCTTTTAATTTAAGGGATCGGCGAATCAAAAATATGATTGACATATACAAAGCCAGATGCACTACGGTCGCACTATATGGGGCGGGTATATGAGGCCACCAACCCTGTGCAACTCTCCAATCTGAAGAGAATACTTTTCTAAAGAAGCTATTATGCCTCCCAGCATCAGCATCCACGGAACTTATACATAGCGAAGTTGGCCTCAATTATTTGATGGATTTAATAGCAATGAGACCAGCTTTGGAGACTAATATGGTCCAAGGATGAAACCTCTTTTACAAAGGCCATTATCAATGATTGCTTGATACTGGACAATGGTACTAAGATACCCTGGCTTAGCTATCTAATTAAGTCCTATGCTGATTTATTTGACAGATCGATTTTGGGAATCCTTAACAATTTACCATCTCTGTCTAAACAGGAATTGAAAAGAACCTATTTATCCCATAGGATTGAAAAGAGGAAGGTAATAGTTAGGAAACAGATTACGTATCAATTTTACCATATGTACACTGATACGTCTGGTTTCCAAGGGTATCTTTCTTTTGTTACTAGACCTTCTCACCTTTTTGTCTTGATCAGAACGCGGCTAGGTTTAGTGCATCATCTGGTTGTGTTCCCAATAATGAAAAAGTATCCGTCCTCCCCATGCCCCTGTGATGGGACCTCAAAGCAGAGCACTATGCACTTTCTACTTTTATGTGATCTGTTTTTTCCTTTTAGAATTATGTTCCTCAAAACACTTTTTAAAAAAACATGGGGTCAAAACTACAGCAGCTGCTATGACATTATTACTCACCATGGAAGAACCAGGGATTTGCTTTTTTACTGCTACATGTATCCTCAGTTCAATCAAGGTCAGAAAAAGTAAGGTGTATTAACGAATTTCTCCTCTTTTCTTTTTAAATTGACAGAAAGTCTGTGGTGGTCTGGATCACTAATGCACTTTGCACGTTACTTTGTATATATCACTGAGTTTTAATTATGTATATATACCACAGCAAAATCGGTGGCCTTTCATACTGGGGTTGTGCTTGTTTTTATTCGCTTTTTATCAGTTTTTATTCGTGCATACTTGTAACGTATGTCTCAACTTAATTATGATAATGTCTACCGCCCCTAATAGCTGCTAATGTTTATATGAGGCGATGTATTTGCTACACATATGCACTTTATTTCAACAGTTCACTAACTAAGTAAGAGTTGTACTATTGTACACACCCTCATATGAATCCAGATGTACTTGTTTCTATTTTTACAAAGAACCGCTTTTTAGCCTGTTATGTATAATCTGTGCTTTTATGGTTGATTGTCCCTACCAAATATAGCTAATTTTGATTTGAATTGAGTCAGCATTGTCCAAAATTGGACCGTATAATTATTAATTTGCGGGATGGCGGCTTTATTACTACAATCAGCTCTAAAACCAGACTGGAAGTCTTTAAGGAGATTTTACTTTTTCAGTTGAACAAACTATTCCAATTAGTTGTTCAAGTAGCTTTCCAGGAAGTTAGTTAAAATTCTTAAACAGTGGACTAGGCAAGACTTGTTAAAAACTGCTGAGCCAGCAGAGACTTTTATTGGGGGAGGCTATGCATGACCTACTAGAGATAGTCAGGAAATATTTCTCAAGAGAGATAGAGAAATGAGATCATACCAGGGAAGTGCAAGATTAGTTCACATCTCTTTGGTGAGTTTGGAAAGTAAAGGGTCTGAGACAGGGTTCAGGGCTTTGAGTTTGGATATAAAGCAGAAAAAGTTCAATCTAAAAGATCTCTTTGAAAAGAGACCAGTTGAAGGTCTCCAATTACACTGATCATTTGATACAATTGCTTTAAAGGTAAAGGTATACCTGCACAGCAGTCTTTCCTTCCATGCACACCTTCGCTCCACCCTTCTCACCCTGGCCACTGTCCCACGATTCCAAAAGACAAGAACCTGAGGAAAGTCCTTCTCCTTCTTTACTGCCAAGACCTGGAACACCCCATCCCTCGACCTTAGACTCTCCCAGTTCACGAAGGACCTCAAGACCTAGCTCTTCGAATTACCCCAGCACTTAGACAGATACCCCATGCCTTGAGACCCTCACAAGTGAGTAGTTGTGCTTTACCAACCCTTGATTGATTGATTGTATGTATGTGTAAACTGTTGTTCAGGTTCTGTCTGCTACGAAACCTCCGCATGAACACAACATGCTATCTTGTAATTCAAATATCGTTTTGTTCTTCGTGGACATTATTATTGTTCCAGTCACATGACCCTCTGCCATGCATTCTCCTCCCCATACAGAACTACTGTGTTTTATATAAAAGCAGAATACATATAAATGATCCTTAATTCTCAATCATTCGCTGCAACAGAAATAATTATATTAACATGTTCAATTTAAGATGGAATTCATTTCAATCAATATTTTCATTTTGAAATGCAAAAATGTTTTTCATTCAAATCATCTAGTTCCATCGCCCTCAAAACTGACCTGTGTTAAGTGGCAAGCAATTGTTTTTTAAAGGGGCTCAAACCCTTACCTGAAGTTGAACTGCTAGCCTGAGTCGAAGTTGGTGCAACTCCTAAACAATGAACAAAAATGCAACAAGTTCGAATTTCTCAAAGTCACATGTATATATATATATGCAGACCCTTGTGAGGAGTAATGCTTTTTATCCTTCAAGGGAAGTTTAATTAATTAGCTCTGTCTCTGACCATACTGAGGTTAGGCAATGGCCATGCATTACTCCCTTGAGACACCTTACCCGTCTCAAGGTAAATTACAGCTAGGCTGATTACTCAACCATTAATAACATTTAAATAGGGGTCCTATTGATAGCAGCAGGGCTTGCTCAGGCTGGCCTTCACTTTCCTTTAATTGTTGTTTTACCACAAATCATCTTTTTCCACTGCACTGAAAACTTACCTAAGGTAAATGCCAAATGTGCTTTTTACAACAATATATGGATCCGAACACTTACCTAAAGTTGAACTGCTAATGTGATTCGAGGTTGGTAAAAATCCTAAACAAATAAAAATATGTCATTTTATATTCTTAAGATCTCATAGATACCTGCTCCTGCGGGGAATAACATCTTTCATCATTGAAGAAGAGGAGTTCCAACAGTTCATCGATCTAGGATTGTACATACTTGGCTTATTAACATCTCAAGTTAACATTCAAAAAGTGGCAATCCTACAGAGAGCCCCGCCCTAACGCTCCACACATGCAAATCTAGCAAAACATCTTTCACAGACTTGAATGCACACTACCCTTTTTGGAGTGCTTTAATTCTCTGGACTCTATGTTGAATACAGACCTAAACTTCCAAGCATCAATTACAGGGAATAAAATCTGTCAATATGAAAACAATTGTTTTAATTATCAGTCTTCTTGATGTGCGACTATCACAACTCCAAAATATATCCTGCCTTTCTCACACTGGGTCTAGATGCTACAGCTATGCTGGTAGTTGGTTCCAGAACAAATGCATTACTTCAATCTTGAGCACAATTCAATTGTTTCCTATTGACACCATTCGCAGGTCTACATTGTCCAGAAAACAATTCATTCTAGAACAACAAACTATGGGACAGATGTAGGTAATTCATATTTACCGACTCTTAAATACCAAGTTTTACCGATTCGGTATTTAAGAGTCGGTAAATATGAAGGGGGGAGATGTAGGTATTACAGATTCTGTAAATACCGAAACCTGAATTTGGTATTTTACCACCCAATTTGATTGGGTGGTAAAATACCAAATCTACCAGGCCTTTGGGACTCAGAAGAGTCCCACCTACATCTGGGTTTTACCGAATCGGTAAAATTACAGATTCAGTATTTTACAGAATCAGTAAATTTACCGATTCGGTAAATTTACTGAATCTGTAAAATGTTGCCCCTAAATCCCAATCACCAAATACCGGTCGGTAACGGCCGAATTCGGCCGTTACCGACCGATATTTGGGCTCCTACATCTGGCCCTATCTTCCTTATAAACATGTCATCTCTGCCACTAAGAGATAGCTCCAGAATCCTGATACCCTCCAACAATCAATCAGGGTTTATAAAGTGAGGCTAATCACCCGATAGGGTATCCAAGTGCTAGCAGGCAGCGGAGGCTTATTCAGACAACCAGGTCTTGAGGGCCATTTGAATTCTGGACGTGAGGTGAAGGTCCACAGTTGTGTGGGGATGCTGTTTCAGTTCTTTGCTGCGATGTGGGAGAAGGAGCGCGCTCCACCTATGCTTCGGTGGATGTGGGCAATATAGGCAAGTGTAAGGGAGGCAAGGCATAGTCTTCTCAGTGGTTGGTGGAAGTTCAAGCAGTGATTAAAGCAGGCAGGTCATTGGTTGAGTAGAGCCTTGTTTGCGAGGTTCAGCAGCTTGAATTGGCATCTCTTCTGTATGGGGAGTCAGTAGAGTTTCTGGACTACCCTGTTTATGGAATAGGCACCCTTCAGAAGGAAGATACTAATTAAGCAATGTTCTCAAGTAGTGCACCATTCCGTTCCCCCAGGGACTCGGATAAATTATTACCTAAATAAAAGCTGGAATGTTTAGTGTACCAACCTTATTTGTCCATGTGACCTACACATATAGAATGTTTATTATTGCAGGATCTCAAACATCCTGAATATTATATTATTATTGTACATGCACATATGTATCTACCTGTTGTAGGCAAGTAAGATCTGCTTCTTATGGTTACCCCCACTTTATGTCTAATGTTACACTGTTTTGACTAGTCTGACTGGGATCCTGCTAATCAGGACCCCAGTCTATCTACGTTCTCCTTAAAATGTTATGCATGTAATTTGGTACACTCCAGATTGGATACTGCGGAACCCTTGTTAGTCCCTAGGGTACACCTGCCCCTGGGGCATAGCTACCCCAGAGGCCTCACATGGGCTGAAGCATGTATTATTCCACCCATGAGCAGGCCATGCAAAATGGAACTACAGGCCTGACAGTGCAGCCTGTGTAAGCGGGTGCTTGCTTGCACCACTTACGAAAGATATAGATTTACTATAGAGGCCAAGCAAAATTGAACTAAAGGCCTGTGTAAGCTGGTGCTTGCACGACTTCCAAAAGATAGAGGTGTACTAAATATATAGGTCACTACACTTAAAACCTTCAAGGCACCCCTACAGCAGGCCTTAACAATCCTGAAGGATGGGTTCTGGGGTTTACATGAGAGGGTGCCCATGCATGAGCAGAGCCCCTCTGCAGCCTTCAGGGACTATTCTCCTGGGTTGTCTGTGACACAGCTAGACACATAGGTAGAGGTGCATTATATCCTCGCGATAAATGGGTGCACAGACATAATATCGAGTCCAAAATATCATTTGGACAACATATCGAGTAAATAATATAGACTGGACAAAATATCGACTGGACAGAATATAGACTACAAAAATATCGTTTTTAAGGTAAGTGAAGTAATATCGACTGTATAAAATATACATAGCAAAAATATCGATTTTTTAATAATATATAATATTTTATAGTGTATTTTTATGTAATAATATTAGTGAAAAGTGTGTATTTATGTTATAAATAATTTTATTAAATGATTTTTGTTTTTATAATTATTGCGTAATGTAATTCTGTAGCGGGTTGTGGGTTTATAGGGGAATAGGGTGGGAAGTAATTTAATTATAATTAATTAAATATGTAAATGTATTAATTGATATTAATTTGTAATTAATTGTTAATTAATTTATATGTGTCAATTAATTTATTAGTAATTGCAAAATAATTAATAATAATTGATTATTTGGTAATTATGTAAATTTTACTAATTTAATGCAGTAGCGAGTTGTGGGATTATAGGGAAATAGGGTGGGAAGTAATTTAATTAAAAATAATTAAATATGTAAATATATTTATTGATAGTAATTAGTAATTAATTGTTAATTAATTTATATGTGTTAATTAATTTATTAATAATTGTTAATTATTTTATAATAATTGATTAATTGGTTATTGTGTGAATTTTACTAATTTAATTTCTGTAGCGGGTTGTGAGTTTATAGGGGCATAGGGTGGAAAGTAATATATTAATAATTAATAAAATAATAAAATAAAATACACGCTATTTATTTGGAAATAATAGTGAAATGAGTTTTAATTATTAAAAAATTAATTGTTTATGTTTAATTAATTTGTATTAATAGGTGAATAATTAAAAGAATTATTGTTAAATATTAAATGTCAATTATTATTTATTCTATTACATAACATTTTTATTTAATTTTTATTAATTATTATTAGATATTTCTTGTTAGATTTTTGATTTATATATGAAAGTTTTACTTTCCCTAATGTTGTATTCTCTGGAGTGTGAATTGTAATTTTTACACCTACGCTTTCCAACGCTTTCCTTACTGTTGCACCCACTGGAGTTGGGATAGTAATTTTAACCCCTACGCTATCTAACGCTTTCCCTACTGTTGCACCCACTGGAGTGTGAATAGTAATTTTAACCTCTACGCTATCCAACGCTTTCCCTAATGTTGCACCCACTGGAGTGGGAATATTAATTTTAACCCCTACGCTATCCAACACTTTCCCTACTGTTGCACTCTTTGGAGTGGGAATAGTAATTGTAACCCCTACGCTATCCAAAGCTTTTCCTGCTGTTGCACTCTTTGGAGTGGGAATAGTAATTTTAACCCCTACGCTATCCAACGCTTTCCCTACGGTTGCACCCACTGGATTGGGAATAGTATTTTAACCCCTACGCTATCCAATGCTTTCCCTACTTTTGCATCCACTGGAGTCGGAATAGTAATTTTAACCCCTACGCTATCCAACGCTTTCCCTACTTTTGCACTCTTTGGAGTGGGAATAGTTATTCAAACCTCTTCGCTATCCAACGCTTTCCCTACTGTTGCACCCACTGGAGTGGGAATAGTAATTTTAACCCCTACGCTGTCCAACGCTTTCCCTACTGTTGCACCCACTGGAGTGGGAATAGTAATTTTAACCCCTACGCTATCCAACGCTTTCCCTACTGTAGCACTCACTGGAGTGGGAATAGTAATTTTAACCCCTACGCTATCCAACGCTTTCCCTACTTTTGCACTCTTAATTGTTTATGTTTAATTAATTTGTATTAATAGGTGAATAATTAAAAGAATTATTGTTAAATATTAAATGTCAATTATTATTTATTCTATTACATAACATTTTTATTTAATTTTTATTAATTGTTATTAGATATTTCTTGTTAGATTTTTGATTTATATATGAAAGTTTTACTTTCCCTAATGTTGTATTCTCTGGAGTGTGAATTGTAATTTTTACACCTACGCTTTCCAACGCTTTCCTTACTGTTGCACCCACTGGAGTTGGGATAGTAATTTTAACCCCTACGCTATCCAACGCTTTCCCTACTGTTGCACCCACTGGAGTGTGAATAGTAATTTTAACCTCTACGCTATCCAACGCTTTCCCTAATGTTGCACCCACTGGAGTGGGAATACTAATTTTAACCCCTACGCTATCCAACACTTTCCCTACTGTTGCACTCTTTGGAGTGGGAATAGTAATTGTAACCCCTACGCTATCCAAAGCTTTCCCTGCTGTTGCACTCTTTGGAGTGGGAATAGTAATTTTAACCCCTACGCTATCCAACGCTTTCCCTACGGTTGCACCCACTGGAGTGGGAATAGTATTTTAACCCCTACGCTATCCAATGCTTTCCCTACTTTTGCATCCACTGGAGTGGGAATAGTAATTTTAACCCCTACGCTATCCAACGCTTTCCCTACTTTTGCACTCTTTGGAGTGGGAATAGTTATTCAAACCTCTTCGCTATCCAACGCTTTCCCTACTGTTGCACCCACTGGAGTGGGAATAGTAATTTTAACCCCTACGCTGTCCAACGCTTTCCCTACTGTTGCACCCACTGGAGTGGGAATAGTAATTTTAACCCCTACGCTATCCAACGCTTTCCCTACTGTAGCACTCACTGGAGTGGGAATAGTAATTTTAACCCCTACGCTATCCAACGCTTTCCCTACTTTTGCACTCTTTGGAGTGGGAATAGTTATTCAAACCTCTTCGCTATCCAACACTTTCCCTACTGTTGCACCCACTGGAGTGGGAATAGTAATTTTAACCCCTACGCTGTCCAACGCTTTCCCTACTGTTGCACCCACTGCAGTGGGAATAGTAATTTTTACCCCTACGCTATCCAACGCTTTCCCTACTGTTGCACCCACTGGAGTGGGAATAGTAATTTTTACCCCTACGCTATCCAGGGCTTTCCCTACTGTTGCACCCACTGGAGTGGGAATAGTACATTTTACCCCTACGCTATCCAACGCTTTAGCTATAATAGAATTCACTACAGTTGTTACAATAATTGTTAACTATTTTGCTATGCTACTGTAAAATTATTATATATGTTTATTTAATATAAAAAAAATTATATAAATATATATGTATTATTTTTTTAGATTTATTTTTAAATTAAAATAAATATTTATTAATATAACATTATTTTAATAATTTAAAGTAAGTTTAGACTAAATATATTTATTACTACATTAGTATTAACTTAATTTAAAGACATTTAAAAAAAACGATATTTTTTACAGTCTATATTTTAGTAACTCGATATTTTAGAGTCGATATTTTTGTACTTACCTCTTTAAAGATAGCCAGTCGATATTTTGTCCATCGATATTTTGTCAACGATATTTTGTCAACTCGATATTTGTGAGGTCGATATTATTTCAGTGATCCCGATAAATGCTATCTCGAAAATGGCCGAAACAAAACATGCCTTGTTTGGTATCAAACACCTTGGAATCATACTTTCCACACCGGTAACCAGTGTGGGAGGTATGATTCCACCCCTCTGAAGCAATCTTTCGGGGTCCTCTGGTCTTCCCGGTGCTAGACTTCTCGATCCAGACAGCACCAAATGGATGCTGCTGACCAGGGCCACATTTCTGCCCTCCTGCTGCTAAGCCAAGCTCGAGCAGAGGAAGGCAGCATAATAGGTATCCTGTCACAGAGAGGTGTGACCATCTCCTAAACAGGATTTAGTGTATTGGAGCTGGGTGGGTACACTTCCAAAGTGCCTAAAAGTCTGCATGAGGCGCACATTTGGTTTCCCTGGGCATAGTCCAATTCAAACCAGTTCTGGGAGCTATTGGCTCCTGCTCTGGCGCAAAACTGGACAAAGGACATGGGTATAACGACCCTCCTGTCCTGACCCTCCCCTAGGAGGGTCCTCTGAATCTGTCCAACCCTTTCCCGCAGGTACAAAAGGGCTTACCTAGCTTTAGGACCCTAGAATCAATGTGGACAAGATTCTCAACAAAAAACCACTGACCTTCGACCGTCTGAACACTCTGGACTTTGCTGGACTTCAACTAAGCCTGACTTCATCTCCTTCTATGTCCAAGGCATGGTGTGTGCCCTTGCATCACACAGGCTCTGTGCAGGAGCTGTGGAGCATCAAGGATAACTACAGCATCTCCCTTGTGGTGAAGGAGTCACTCCCCTGCATTTGCAGGCACGGTAATGCAAATGACCAGTCTGCTGATACTGAGCTCCTGCAGACTCCAAAGGCTCCAGCAACACAGTAGGTGGGTCCCTAAGTTCCTAGAGGTAGAGCTGCCCTCTCACCAAGTTTGAGGCCAGTATCCCTTGTGGGGACCACATAACCTGAGCCCCTATCCATTGGGTACATTTGCAAGTGCATATGCTTGTTTATGTTCCCCAACTTTGTGCATTGGGCTGTCGATAGCCCCTAACTCTGCGCAATTTTCATACCAAGGACTTTGGCCTCCTTGCACTCTAGGCCCTGCAAGCTGTAGTTTGGTGAAACTGCTAGAGGTCCCCTCACGACTCCTGTGCCTCCGGCCTTTGGGTCAATTTGAGGGACAATCCTGATTTTCTTGGGCACCCCTGGTTGCCCCAGGCCTTCCCTGACTACACTTGCTGTGATGATTCCTCTGGTTCTTGCTGGACCAGACCACAACCCTTCTTGACCTTCTTTGTGGTTTGCCATTGCCAAGGCTTGTTGGTGCTCCCACCGGACACCCACCCCTCAGCACTCGACATCCTTTGTCGTACAGCTCATATCTCGCTCCTAGTCATCCTTAACATCTCCTGGTCCCTGCAGCTGTAGAGTCAAGGTCTTCTTCGCAGCTGAAGCCTCCTACATTGGTGGACATTCGCCTACCTAACCCCTGGTCACTCTTGAGTGACCCAGACTCTGTCCCCTCTGCTTTCTGGTTCCTTCCATCATGATTGTTTCTGTGCTAAAGTATTGTGTGTTTTGTGTTTATCTAAGTCTAGCAGATACTGTGAGGTATTTATTCCTAGAACTACTGTGTGGTTCTCCTTTCATTTAAAAAATATAATAAGGTTTCTTTCTGGTAAAACAAGCTGCTTAACATTCCTTCAAGACTAAGCCTGAAGGCTGCTCTCCACATCTAACAATTGGATAGCTTTCTAAGGTTATCTTTCACCTCTTAAATCACCATAAGAGTTGTTTGGCCTGGAGCAAGGTGCCCACTTTAATTAGTGGACATCATTTACCAGGCCAACTTCTCACATCTGTGAACTGATGTTGACTTTCTGTTGGGCATGAAACCGTGACGTATACACAAGATTTTATGTCAAGACAGGAGGCTAGCATTATGCATTAACTTTTATTTCCCACTTCTGAGCAGCACCATTAAAAGCTCATAGAACCTTAACACATCACAATCAAAAAGAACCTTCAAGTGTATAAATACCATGAGGCCGCAATCCTCTTCCTCTTTTGTTTGCTGCGTTTCAGCCGATAAGTATTGGTCTATTTTTATGTTAATTGTATTTGATTTAGTGACAATAAGTGAAATGATTCATTCATAGTTGTTTGTGTGGTGTACTGTTGTTGTGAAAACACAATTTATGGGTGTTTGTTGTGTGAGTTTGTATTTTTAAGGGATTTTTTAACTGAGATTATGCATTTTGAATTTTTAAGATTATTCATTTTATTACTATTACTGAAAAAGTCCATTGTTAATTAGCATTTTGGTTATTGTTCAAGATTAGGAGTACATTTAGCCAAGTTAGTACTGGTTTTGAAAAGGTGCCGCTGCGCACACATTTCGGTACAAGTTTCATTTATCAAGTATGTTTTTAAAAAATTTGCT
This sequence comes from Lissotriton vulgaris, assembly GCF_964263255.1. Taxonomy (NCBI): domain Eukaryota; kingdom Metazoa; phylum Chordata; class Amphibia; order Caudata; family Salamandridae; genus Lissotriton; species Lissotriton vulgaris. The sequence goes on along the minus strand of NC_141691.1, from coordinate 767,747,802 downwards.
CTGGATTACAGTGTAATTAGTTTTATTTTCAAATCCGGTAGCACGAGCACTCTCAAGATTTTCCTCCGTGTGGTATCAGGTTGGGAGAGCGAGCTCCATGACACACACGTGCACGTAGAGTCGCTCTCCCATTGACTAACATTGAGGTTGTTTTTTCAGGAGTATAGGGCTTGTTTTACTGCTTCTCTTTGTTTCACGGGAAATTAACTCTACAGGGATCGTTTCTATGGAAACGAAGCTTCGTGTAGACCGGTTTACAGAAAGCGGCGGTTGATACTGACTAGAGTTAAAAAGTGATATTTATGTAGCGAAAAGAGTGAGTAAATGAACAACTAGTTTGTTTTAAGGGAAAAGGGGGATATTAACATACATTTTGAACATAAATTAATTCATTTGATTTTTGAAAATGGAAAATGCTAATACAACAGCAGGGAAAAATTGTAAGAGAAATAATTAATAGGGAATTAAAAGAGACAATACAGGAGACAGTCAAGCAAGGTTTAGGGAAAAGAAAAAATTCAGAGGAAGAGGAGTATTTTTCAGTATCAGAGGAGGAAAATGAAAGAGGTCCAGGAGGACAGTGTTTAAATAAGAGAAAAAAATGTAAATGTTAAGAAGGGTCAGAGTGGAACCCCAAGCGGCTCAAATATGAGAGGTATCCAACACGATGCAGATTAGATCCAGTCGTACTCTGTAAAGAGAGGTAAAGCATCTGGTGATGTTTATAATTTAAGTGATGAAGAGTTGGATGAATATATTCTAGACCTTGAATATAAGGATGGATTAGGTGAGGAGTTTGAGGAGATCGGAAAAGAGAAAGTTAAGGATTCTGTTATTGATCCATTCGGTGAGGTTTTGTTTAGCTCGAAGGACATAAGACACCCTAGAGGAAAAGTTTGGCCGCCACTGGAACATGTGGCAGACTATATTAAGTTTACATTAAGGAAACTTCTGAAGAAGGAAGAGAGGAATAGCATGTGAGCTGAATGCTCTCCTCCTAATAAAGAGGAAAAAGTTACTTCAACTCCTAACATTGACTCAGAGAAAATAACATACCTATTTAAAATGTGAAATGACCGTAGAAAGGTTTAAGAAAGGTCGTTAAAATAGTGTCAGGATAAAGTGTTTGACATTTTGAGGCCGTTGGCTAAATTTTTTGATGCTGTGGAGAAGGCCCATCTTAAGAATTTAGGTGTTGACCTTGCTTTACTGCGTGGGTGGTGCCAAAAGGCAATTTGCTTTTTAGGCAATGTGAACGCAGAGCTACTATCAAAAAGGATGAAGACTATCCTGATGAGGATTAATCCTAAATTATGTGATTTAGCTGTAAATGAGTCTAGTGAAGAAGCACGTGGATTATTATTCGGTGAAGAAATTGTCAAATCCTTAACCAAATAAGTGCGTACATTTGCTAGTCTAGACAAAGCACATTTTTCAATGCGCAGAGTCTTCAGTAATAATAGTATTTGTGGTCGGGCCGGTAGAAGGGGCCAAGCTACCAGCTGTGCACATTTTAGAGCTTATTATCAGAATCAAGGAGGAATTGGATACACTAGAGGACAAGGGAATTGTAATTTCTTCCCACAAAAGGTAAGACGCCGGGCTTGTGGCACAAAAGGAAGAGTACAAAGCCAGGGCCAGAATCAGAACCAGGGTGAGTATGAAGATTGGTTCGCTTTTTATCCCGAAAGGTGGAGCAGGAAGATTGAAGTATTACAAAGTAAATTGGGAGGAAATAACCAAAGATGCATGGATTCTAAAGACAATAGGAAGTTTTCAAACAGATTTCAATTCAAGCCGTATTAAAGTGAAGTTACCACATGAGCTGGTTTTTCAAGAAGATTTGTTAAAGATAGTAGAGAACGAGGTCTGTATGATGTTAGTAAAGAATGCTATTTTGGAAATAGCAGAAGTAGAGAAAGGTTTTGGAAGTACGCTGTTCCTAGTAGAAAAGAAGGAGAAAGTTTGGAGGCCGGTTATAAATCTGAGGTCCTTAAACCAACTTTGTGACTTATCGTCATTTCAAGATGGAGGGCATTCATCTTTTAAGGGCTTTTCTTCAAGAAGGAGATCGGATGGTGAAAATGGATCTGAAGGATGCATATTTCTCTATTCTGATAGCAAAGGAAAGTAAAAAGTAACTACAGTTCAGGTGGAAGGGTCGGTTATTTCAGTTTCAGTGTCTTCCATTTGGACTGTTGTCTGCCCTTGGTGCTTTACCAAGGTGATGAAGTCAGTGGCACGTTACTTCAAGGAGAGAGGTATAAGGTTGATAATTATTCTGGATGATATTTTGATATTGAATCAAGATTTGGTGAGTTTAAAGGAACATTTGATTTTTGTGAATAAGACTTTTGTAAGTCTGGGTTTTCCAATACATTTGGAGAAATCAGTTTTGGAGCCAGTAAAGAAAGTTAAGTTTCTAGGGTTTGTGGTGGATACTGTTGCATGTCAATGGTGTTTTCCAGAGAAGAAGATGAGAAATATAAAGCAAGAAATTCAGAAGGTAATAAACAGGGAAAGAGTTTCTTTGCGAGATCTGGCAAGAATTATTGGTCTTCTGTCATCGTCAATTCAGGCGATTTTTCGGGGCCCATTATATTACAGGGCTTTACAGCGTTTGAAAAAGTCAGGTTTGTCAAAGGGTTTGTGGTACGGAGACATGGTGGATGTTTCTTTGGAAGCAAAGGAGGAATTGATTTGATGGAGAGAAAACATGGATCCGCAGAATGGTTGTTGGGCGGGCAATTTTTGGAGTTTGCCCAGAGTATGTTTTGGAGACGGCTGCGATCAACCTTGGTTGGTCCCCTAAAAGGAAAAAGGAAGTCACATAAGTTATCTGGAAAGGAGGGCAGTTTTGTTTGCCTTGAAGAGTTTCAAGGAGGTTTGTCGGGCACAGCAGTTCTGCTCAGGATAGACAATGTGTCTGCTGTGACTTATGTAAACAGGCTAGGTGGAACTCGGTCAAAAGGACTAGCGGATTTAGCAAAAGAAATTTGGGAATTTTGTCTGGAGCACAAAATTGGTCTGAAGGCAAAATATTTGCCGGATGTGAGGAATGTGTTGGCAGATTGGAACTTGAGGAATATGATAATATTACAGCGATTGGAAGCTGACAGAATAGGTTTTTGTGGAAGTGTTGGAGAGATTGAGGGGCATATTATCAAGAACTGCGATAAAATTATCGCCGCTTTAGCAGCTGGAAATTGCCGCTAAAATGGCAATAATGGGCATCGATAATATGCCCTTGTGAATTCCCATAGCAGCCCAGGTTCTGGTGTTAACCTGGGCTGCTATGGGAATTCACAAGGGCATATTATCAAGCCCATTATCGCTGTTTTAGCCGCAATTTCCTGCTGCTAAAGCGGCAATAATTTTAGCACAGTACTTGATATTATGCCCCTGTGTCCTCTAGAAGTGGATCTCTTTGCATCAAGGTTAACATTCCAGTTGGAAAGGTATGTGAGTTGGAGATTGGATCCAGGAGCCATGGCACTGGATGCCTTCACACAGGATTGTAGAGGGGTGTTTGCTTTTCCCCCTTTCTCTTTGGTTCTGGTTCAGGCGAAGAAGCAGAAATGCAAAATAGTTTTAGTAACTTCATTTTGGAAGAGTCAGGTTTGGTTCCCTTAAGTGATGGAGTTAGCAGTGACGGAGCCTCTTTTGATTTGGGCTTTCAGAGGTCTTCTGAGGAATATAGAACAAGAGGAACATCCCTTGGTGGAGACGGGTTTGCTCAACCTTCTAGTTTGGAAGATATCAGGGGTTCAAGAACATTCTCGGATCTTTCTGGAATAGCTGCAGAATTATTATTTGAGTCCTGGGCTCCAGGAGCAAGGAGATATATAGGAGCTTGGAAGGTCTGGTTTTGTTGCTACATGGAAAGGGGTTTTGATCCCTTGGAAGCCATTGATGTTCAGGTAGCTAATTTTCTGGCCCATTTGTTTGAGAGGGGTATGTCTTATAGGACAGTTAATTGCTATAGGTCGGCGGTTTCTGATGGCCATTCTTTAAGTAATGGTGTGCCCATCGGTAGAAGTCCTTTTCTTTGTAGAATTATGAAAGGAATTCGGGTTAAGAGACCTCCAGAGTTTAAGTATGAATCTTTATGGGATGTTGACTTGGTGTTGAAGTTGTTTATAGGCTGGCCTAGTGATACGTTTTTAGATTCCAGGGAATTGTCTTTGAAGTTGGCTACTCTTTTGTTTCTTATTTCTTTTAGAAGAGTTTCAGATGTTTAGGCTTTGGAGGTTTCTCAGGTTATATCAGCCTAATGGCATTGTTTTTGAGTTATGTAGAAGGACTAAGACTATGTCTAGTTCTGGTTTTTGGAAGAACACAGAAAGAACACGACAAAGGCCTCTCCCAAGTGTGCCAGTTACTTCTTGATGCAGGTCTCTCTCTGAACGCAACAAAGTGGGGTTTTCACAAAACCAAGCTCATGTTTGTTTGGGCACATATTCTGATGGGGAATGACTCCAGACCCAGACAAGGTACAAGCACTCTCATCCACTTGTCCCCCCCCAGGATGTTATCATGCTATGATCCTTTTTAGGCGTGGCCAATTATTGTTCAAGGTACATTTGCAAATTTGCTACAATGAGTGCCCAACTGAGAGACTTGACAAAGCAAAATGTATCCTTTCAGTGGTCTCCGGAATGTGACCAGAGTTTCAAAGACAATAAACTTGTGACTGAGAATGCAACTGAAATGGCCTATTTTGACGCCAAGTTAGATACCAAAATTATGGTTGATGTGAGCCCGGTAGAGATCGGGGCACTTTTTGCTCAATACAATGGCCATCCAAATGGGCAGGGTGAGTGAGCAGTCACCCAAGAAGGCTTAATACTGCAAGGCTCCAGAATTGTCATACTCAGAAGCCTAAGGCAGTGGGTCAGTGAACTGACCCATGAAGGGCACCATTTATTTATTTGTAAAGCGCGACTTTCATCCAGATTGAAGGATCTCACAGCGCTGTGCTAAGACTCCTGGTGTATGGCTGGGTAATTAATGAGTTTGGTCAGTATTATTTCCTAGAGAACAGGCGAGTATTAAGTTTTTTCCTGAAGACAACATAGTCCTCTGTAAGGCGGAGTTCTTGTGGTAGATCATTCCAATGTTTTGGTGCCAAGTATGTAAAGCTATGACCCCCCCTGCCCTTGCTTTCCTAATGTGTTTTGTTCTGGCTTGAGCTAGAGACTGTGATCTTAGGCACCTAGTAGGTACATAAAATTCAACTTTACTCTGTAGGATATGAGGCCCTCATTGGTGCAGAGCCTTGTGTGTGTAGCTGAGCAGCTTGAATTCTGCTCTTTGGCGCATAGGCAGCCAAATAAGAAGTTTCAGGCACTCAGATGCTGAGCTGAGTCTGTCTTTGTTACATACCAGTTTGGCAGCTGCAGTTTGCCATGGTATGGGAGTCACCAAAAGATCAAGTGTGCTTCACTCAGCTAGATGACCGAGTTGAGAAAGAGCTAAAGGCATGACACATTTGCAATCCTTTGTCCCCTAAAGTGATGCAGCATCCAGTGACAATGTCTGACTCTCCTGCGCATGCATGGGAGAGGGTTGAAGTTTACTTTTTTGGCCCTTTAGGAAATGGACACCATCTCATGGAAGTCATAGACAAATATTCATTATTTTCTTTGGTTGAGGATCTATCTTCGAAAACTCATGACGAAGTCATAGAGCAGCTAGCAGCTTTGTGACATCTTTGAATATTGGGGTATTTCAAACCACCTCCAATCTGATAATGGCCCACCCATTAACAGCAAAGAGTTTAAAGTATTTCTTGTCTGACTCAATGTCAAACACTAAAAGTGTAAACCCCACTTGCCCCAAGTCAATGGTGTAGATTAACAATTAATGGGGACCCTCTAGAGGGTTATTAAATGAGCATTCATGGAGGTAATTGATCTGAACCAAGCTATGCACAAGGCACTCTGGGCCTAGCAATCAACTCCTCACCCAACAACTGGTGAGAGTCCAGCCACCTTGCTATTTGGGAGAGCCATTAGAACAAAACTACCTCTAAGGACCCTGGATCGATTAGTAAAGTCCGAAACACCGATGCAACTTGGAAAAGGAAAGTTAAAATGTATGCAGATCAGCATCACCATGCCCAGGAAACTATCTTTGACAAAGGAGACTGGGCACTGGTTAAGCAGAGACGAAGAAGAAAAACAGTGAGTATGGGCGAATTTTGCAGATTTGCCGTCCGCAAATTCACGTGAAATCGCGAAATAGACTGTGCTACCTCTTTGGGTAAATGAATAGTGCTTTCCTACTCTACAGCTGCGTAAAGTGTCAGAAGATTTGTCTCCAGTGACAATGTGTGTGTAACTTTGCAATCGCGCCAAAGGGCGCCGTGGCTCCTTGAGTGAACTGTCCATCATAGAGGGTAAAGGGCGGGAAGACAGTGCACACAGCTAGTGTGTGCGGTGAGGCCAAACAGGCGTGGCATCTAGGCAAGTTCACATGCCTCTTCTACTTCTAAAAGGTCAGAGAGCAGCAGAGAAGCAGATGAAGAGAAAGTAGCTCCTGCTCACAGGAACTGCTCGGGGATTGCGCAAGTGAAAGTCAAGGATGCAAAGGCCTCCATCAAGCATCACAGCTAATTTTCGACGGTAGATATGGGGAGAAAGCACACCTGCCCAGCCTCGACTGAGCTCACGATTTTTGGGGCTGACTAATGTGTTACTGAATTTGAGCTTCAACTCAGGCACCTGCTTTATTTATTGTAAGTGTTTCCTGTTGAGGTTTAATTTTTTGACAGGAGCATCGTGCCAGAATTAATCCTGCCCTCCATATTTCCCCTAGAAGTGGCCACCGATTTGTGCGATACCTCTACTCAACTGGAGTACTTTCTACTGGCTAATCAGTAAGTGCTACCTTGTTGGGTAAATGTATAGTGCTTTTCCTACACTATAACTGCGTAAAGTCTTTGAAGAGTTGTCTCCAGTGACATTGTGTGTGTAACTTTGCAATTGACCAGCAGGGCGCTGGGGTCCCTTGAGTAAGCTGTCCATCATAGAGGGTAAAGGGTGGGAAGACAGTGCACACCGCCAGTGAGTGTGGCGGGGCAAACGGGTGGGGCGCCTAGGCGAGTTCACATGCCTCTTCTTCTTATAAAAGGTCAGAGAGCAGCAGAGCAGCAGATGAGGAGAAAGTAGCTCCTGCTCAAAAGAACTGCATGTGGATTGCGCTCGTGCAAAGGCCTCCATCAAGCATGACAGCTAATTTTCAACGGTAGATATGGGGAGAAAGCACACCTGCCCAGCCTCGATGAAGCTCACAATTTTTTTGGGCTGATAAATGTGTCACTGAATTTGAGCTACAACTCGGGCAGCTGCTTTAACTTATATCTGTAAGTGCTTCCTGTTGAGGTTTAATTTTGTGACAGGAGCATCGTGCCAGAATGAATCCTGCCCTGCATATTTCCCCAAGAAGAGGCCACCGATTTTAGCGATACCTCTACTCAACTGGAGTACTTTCTACTGGCTAATCAGTAAGTGCTACCTCGTTGGGTAAATGTATAGCGCATTTCCTACCCGTAGCTGTAGAAAGGGCCAGAAGATTTGCCTCCAGTGACCGTGCGCCATCAAAAGAAAAAAATCCACCCGCGAGTGGATTTGCGATTTTTTTGCCATTTAGCAAGATTTGCGAAATTGGCGAAAATCCGCAAATTTCGTGAGCGGAACGGATTTTTGTCCCATGCTTAAAAAACAGGCATTCCTTTTGCCGCTGATCTTTTACAGGTCATGGTGCGAAAGGGACATATGTTGACAGCACGTTGTACTGGGCAATCCATCACTCGGGACACATAACATTTTAAACACCTAGGGGGTCTGTTACAATGTCAGGCCTCGCATTTACCCCAGCCACCTTATGATGGCAGGGGGTACCGCGGAGGACGGAAGAAAGGGTAGAATATGGTGGTGGTGTCTGCTAGACACCACCATCCAAATTACAATGCGTGCCAGTAGCAGCCTTTCTGTGGCGGCCTTGCTTCCATGGCGGCCTTGCTGCCACGGCCGGTCCCAGCACCGCTAGGGTGGTGGGCGGCGAAAGTCCGCCCAGCATCCTAATAGGCCCCCTAGTGTGACACTTGTCGCGGTCTAGCTTTAGCGCCTGAGCCATTGTCCAATCTCAGTTGACCTCGATCACCTCGAATAACCAATAATAGCCAATGTGGAAGGAAATTTGTGTGGTAGAGATGGTGACACTCAGATGGACTTTCATCCATAGACCCGCCAACATCTAAACAAAGCAAGTACACCGCCAAGTAGGCCGGCAGTAAAACCATCAGAGAAGTGACAGCAGGAAAAGAACCATCTAGGTCTAAATCAGCCCCTAAGACTTGATGAGTGGAAACTGCGTTTTGTTAGGATTAAATGAGATGATATGCAGTTATTGAGGATTGCAAGTTATCAACAGTTGAAACTACTATAGTAATGACAGCAGGAGACTGGACCTTAAGGCAAAGCTAATTATCATAGCAAATTGGAGACATCAAATGAAGTACTCTCTGATAATACAATTGATGGTTCATGATAAAGAGTGCAGGGTGTAAAACAGAACTTCCAGTGGTACAGGAGTAGGAATGGAAAAACAGCAGTTAATTTAGATAATTTGTGAATTATTAGCTGGATACATTTTTATATTATTACAGAGCCTTGCATTCAAAACCTACATGTTCATTCAATGTGGCAGTTTCAAAATTTGCCAATAGATCTAGTATTGTCAAAATCTGCTCATAAAACGAACAATTTCAACAGGAAGGAGTCAGCATTTACCCGGATGTGCTGCCTGCAAGGGGACATCATTATTAACTGCATCTCTGGTGGAACTCGTGGAACCTGTTCACAGATCTCGTCATTTGCCTGCATCTCCCCGCAGTTTCCCAGCACCCTGGTCACTCGCGCTCTCCCTGGTGGGACTTTATGTCCCAGGGAGCTCCGCGCTGAGTGCAATTGCCCACAGCTGCAGGGGGAGGAGTTTCTTGCGGCATAAAGGTGGCGCTGCCTTCCCGCGATGCGGGACTCGCGCGGGTAGCGCCCCGGCAAAGCCCGGGCCAAGGGCGGGCCCGTCTACGCCCCTCTGCGCCAGAACATGGCAGGGCTGGTCCACCCTATTGATCCCTTGTTATACAGAACTATTCAATATACAGAACTCCCAGGTGACATTGTATATTGGTTCTGTCCCAGGTTCCATTGTATACAGGTTCTGGGGCCTAATCGTAATTGTGGATGAGATCAATGAGTTTTTTAGTCATAGTATATGCGTGTTTCACACTTTTGTTTGGATTTTTTTTTATTAGGGGAATACACCTGGTACTAGTACTGTCACCCCATGTAACTAACTCTAAATATATATACACACCTCTTTAATTACTATTGTGGCCCTAGCAGAGGCCCCTACTAGAGCTGGGGAATTTGAATTAGGCCTTACTGTGGAAACAAAATGTCTAAACGCAAGCTACAGAAAACACAAGCTACAGAAAACACCCAATGGCAATGCTAGCAAGGGCTCTACCATGGATGACTTTCTGGTTAAGGCAGTGAGTTCAATTAATGTTGAAATTACGAGGGCAGAGCGCCGCCTCTCCTTTGGGGCAGGCCTTGGGACAGAAAATATCCAGACCCTAGAGCCAGATATCAATCTCTATTTCCAATCAGGAGTCCTCTTCCCATTGTCAGGAGGCCCCTTTGGCAAACAAATTACTACAATCACCAAACCCTAGCGGACCACCAACCCCGAAGCGTAGAAGAAATTGAAGGACAGCCCTGCCTAAATTTGGGAATCCAGGTAAACAAAAAAAGGGGCCTGACACGGAACCAAAGTAAGGCCCCCGAGAAAACCTGTACTCCAAACATGATACCTGATGAATTAGTTAATTCCATTATTTTCAAAAATGACACAAAAAATGGAATCTATACTTAAGCCCTTGGTCAATAAGATAGACACTTCAAGTGCAGATGTCCAGAAGTTGGGTATTATCATAAAGGATAGTAGTGGTCCAACCAGGAACAATGGAATCGACCCTCAAGGGACGGGCAATATAATCAATTTACAAAGGACGGAGCCAGATTATGATCGCCCCAGTGTTATGGCCAAACCAAATCTCTTGTGTAGGGATGTTGGGGCAGTTAGGCATAGCAATCATTCATCCTCTGCCACTGGGGCTAGTGCCACTACCATCATTATTGGGGTCCCACAGATAGGCCCACAGAGCAGCACCCTACAATCGGTGAGAGGGGACTTGGGTACATATAAGAATCCACCCCAAGACCCGTACATATCTAAGGGCCCGAGAGAGCAGGCAGAGATTAATTTACCGCCTGACTGCAGCCCATACGTGGCAGTAATGGTCAATGTACGTTTACTCAGGGAGGAGCAACAAGAAAGCTATAGTGCCCTGAAGAATAAGGTGATACATTGGTTACATCAACAACGTGATGGGCAGAGCAGATCAAATTCTATTAACAAGAAGGGTGAAATGGATAGGTCCTTCTAGAAAAACAGAGCAAGGGGACTGCATTATTATCAACTTTAAGAAGCCGTCCAGGGCACAAATGTCCCTGGGAAGAGCCACGTATAGTTCTCATACAGAACGTTCAGTCTCACTCTACCTTCTTGGTTATTTTTATAGAACACCTTGGTAACCCTCCAGCAGGGGGTAGGAATCCTCATGTAAATAGATCCAACTTGATAGATATACCACATTCTGCTGTCCCGGTAATGAACAGATTCCATGCCCTTAGCTCCTTAGATTGCAATGACTGACTAGACCCAGTATATCTAGTGGGGAGGGGGGTTGCTGCTAGGCCCCAGTTTATGACTCCAACATCTGGGCCCCGGCATGACAAAGTTCTCAAAGTCCCTACATTATTTAATAGGCCTCGTATACTAATATAACGCAGGTAATGAAGGAGTGTTAACCCAAGAGGGTATGGGGGTCAAGGAGGTGGAGCGCAACGGGCCCAGGAACATCATTAAATCATCCCTCTAGTACACCTTTAGAGGATAGTAGGGGGCAGTTAGCAATGGTGTTTCCAGTATACAGCCGGGCCTAGGGGCAAATCTTCCAGTATGCCATCAAGACGGCAGCTACTCTATTGTTACCTGGAATATCGCTGGCCCAGCGAATAAGATAAACCTGCTAGGATGTAAGGAATGTATTGGCCCACATGATATAGTTTGCCTACAAGAAACATAGAGCACCGTAGATGTCCACTTGGAGGGGTTTACCGCCTATAATCTGCCTGCAATACTGTCAGCTTCAGGCAGAGGTAAGGGGGGCCTGTTGAGCCTAATGAAAATTAACATCCCAATGAAAGTTAAGAAAAGTATTAATGTAGGTTATCTCGCACAATTACTCTGGTTGCACAGTAAAGATGGCCGGGGAATTAACATATTTAATTCCACGCGCCATAATAAATTTGCTGAAGTAAGATACGAATTGGAAAGATTGGTAGAATTGGATTTACCTAACATGAATATTGTTTGGTGGGGGATTTTAATGTGCCTATTTGACCCTTATCACTGACAAAAGTATGTGGGCTTCAAACAGACACAGGTAATGATTATTAACATTTCCCCCATACCACTCATGGTAATACCTTAAATGCGGTCCCTATTGAATTTGACTTGGAAATTCAGCAATGTGCTAAAGATGTTTGTGGGAAGGAGATCCTGACTTTTACAAGAAGGTCAGCAGAGAGTAGTATCGATCATGTAATTGTCTCTGCTAACATTGTGAAAGTTTGTTCACCCCACAGATAGCGGAATTGTCTATGAGTGATCATAATCCAATTATAATGGGACTGCACCTCTGGGGGATAAGAAGGTTGAAGTATGTACTGTTGTAAACAATATTGTCCCGAATCACCCAAATGGTTTTAGAATTAAATGGGTGGGAGCCAACTCAGCCGATTTTTCTAAAAAAATTGTACTGGCCTGTAGCAAGGAGAAATTGGATTGTCTAATGGTCAGGACTGAATCCACTGTGATCATGGACAATTTTATTAAGATTAATGAACATATTTCAAATCTATTCACTGTAACCTCCTTTAAGAAACTAATACAGCAAAAGGGTTGGTTTGACAATTCCTGCACTGCCTCACTAAATAATCTAAAGTTTGCCCTATCGAAGAAACCAAGAGACAGTGTAGTAGCTCATGGTCTCAGAGCTGATTATAACTCTAATCTGAAAAGACGAAAGAAGGAGCTACAACAGGAGGCATGGGACAACCTTAACCTTGCGGCTGCAACCTCCAATAATAAACTTTTCTGGGACACGGTAAATAGTACATTCATTAAAAATGAAAAAGGCCCAGTATTTTTGGCGCATGTGAGGAGTGAAGAATGGGTGGAACACTTTTTAAATATTTTTACCCCGAGTCAAATCCCACTGATAGAACCATTGACTCTAAGCAAGTGGCCCACAATTGAGTTAGATATCACCCTGGATGAAGTAATAACAAGCATAAGTGCCAGCAAGGGGGGCAAAGCACCAGGAGCAGATGGTGTCCCCATAGATGTAGACAAATCGGTTCCAGAATTATGGGGGCCCATATTGACAAGGGTTTTTAACGTGGCAGTAATGGAGGGATGCCCCCCATCTTGGGGGGAACCGGTAATTATCCCTATTTATAAAAATGTAGAGAAATCGGAAGCTAAAAACTACTAACTAATCTCCTAATTAGACTCTGCGGTTAAAATAATGAGTAGAATTTTATTGATAAGGTTGGAGGAGTGGGTTTCGGACAACAATATTTTAGCAGAATCCCAGTATGGTTTTAGAAAAGGCCTAGGTACCCAAGAACAGTGTATCAACTTGAAGCTTTTAATAGGAAAATGAACCAAAGCCAAACAGGGCCGGCTGTTTTTGTTTTGTAGATCTAAGGAGTGCTTTTGATCTAGTGAATCATGGAGTCCTATGGCCAGTTTTAATTAACGTAGGTGTACCCAAACCTATTATTTACTTTTTAGCCAGGCTCTATGAAAATGTATCAACTAAAAGGAGGTACGGCCAACAGGGAGAATGCACCCCTAATTTCACAGTTAGGCGTGGCATTCGCCTAGGTCGTGTGTTGGCACCACTACTTTTTACTTTAGTTATTAATGATGTGGATGCAGCCCTTAAAACAATTCAAGCAGATTCCCCATTGGTTGAGGGGAAGGTGGCACCAATTCTGCTTTATGTGGACGATGCCGTGGTACTATCAAGAACACCGCTGGGCCTCCAGAAGTTCATTGATGGGTTCGCCGCTTTTATCAGCAAGAGGTTGCTGTTGATGAACAAGACCAAAACTTTCACCATGGTGTGCGGACCTAAATTTAAAAACCTGAAACCCTTGGCCATCGAGGGTAACAAGATACAGAATGTGGAGACCTTTTGTTACCTCGGTATTTCTTTCTCGTCTGATGGGGAATGGAGCTATGAGAGGTCAAATGTTAAGGTTAAACTCAGAAAGAGTATCAATGGTGTTTTTAAATTGGCTTTTAATTTAGGGGATCGGCGAATCAAAAATATAATCGACATATACAAAGCTAGATGCACTACGGTCGCACTATGTGGGGCTGGTATATGGGGCCACCAATCCTGTGCAACTCTCCAATCTGAAGAGAATACTTTTCTAAAGAAGCTATTATGCCTCCCAGCATCAGCATCCACGGAACTTATACACAGCGAAGTTGGCCTCAATTATTTGACGGATTTAATAGCAATGAGACCAGCTTTGGAAACTAATATGGTCCAAGGATGAAACCTCTTTTACAAAGGCCATTATCAATGATTGCTTGAGACTGGACAATGGTACTAAGATACCCTGGCTTAGCTATCTAATTAAGTCCTATGCTGATTTATTTGACAGATCGATTTTGGGAATCCTTAACAATTTACCATCTCTGTCCAAACAGGAATTGAAAAGAACCTATTTATTCCATAGGATTGAAAAGAGGAAGGTAATAGTTAGGAAACAGATTACGTATCAATTTTACCATATGTACACTGATACGTCTGGTTTCCAAGGGTATCTTTCTTTTGTTACTAGACCTTCTCACCTTTTTGTCTTGATCAGAACGAGGCTAGGTTTAGTGCATCATCTGGTTGTGTTCCCAATAATGAAAAAGTATCCGTCCTCCCCATGCCCCTGTGATGGGACCTCAAAGCAGAGCACTATGCACTTTCTACTATTATATGATCTGTTTTTTCCTTTTAGAATTATGTTCCTCAAACCACTTTTTAAAAAACACATGGGGTCAAAACTACAACAGCTGCTATGAAATTATTACTCACCATGTAAGAACCAGGGATTTGCTTTTTTTACTGCTACATGTATCCTCAGTTCAATCATGACCAGAAAAAGTAAGGTGTATTAACGAATTTCTCCTCTTTTCTTTTTAAATTGACAGAAAGTCTGTGGTGGTCTGGATCACTAATGCACTTTGCACGCTACTTTGTATATATCACTGAGTTTTAATTACGTATATATACCACAGCAAAATTGGTGGCCTTTCATACTGGGGTTGTGCTTGTTTTTATTCGCTTTTCATCAGTTTTTATTCGTGTATACTTGTAATGTATGTCTCGACTTAATTATGATAATGTCTACCGCACCTAATAGCTGCTAATATTTATATGAGGCGATGTATTTGCTACACATATGCACTTTAACTCAACAGTTCACTAACTAAGTAAGAGTTGTACTATTGTACACACCCTCGTATGAATCCAGATGTACTTGTTTCTATTTTTCAAAGAACCGCTTTTTAGACTGGTATGTATAATCTGTGCTTTTATGGTTGATTGTCCCTACCGAATATAGCTAATTTTGAATTGAATTGAGTCAGCATTGTCCAAAATTGGACCGTATAATTATTAATTTGCGGGATGGCGTCTTTATTACTACAATCAGCTCTAAAACCAGACTGGAAGTTTTTAAGGAGATTTTACTTTTTCAATTGAACAAACTATTCCAATTAATTGTTCAAGTAGCTTTCTAGGAAGTTAGTTAGAATTATTAAACAGTGGACTAGGTGAGACTTATTAAAAACAGCTGAGCCAGCAGAGACTTTTATTGGGGGAGGCTATGCATGACCTACTAGAGATAGTCAGGAAATATTTCTCAAGAGAGATAGAGAAATGAGATCATACCAGGGAAGTGCAGTATTAGTTCACATCTCTTTGGTGAGGTTGGAAAGTAAGGGGTCTGAGACAGGGTTCAAGGCTTTGAGTTTGGATATAAAGCAGAAAAGTTCAATCTAAAAGATCTCTTTGAAAAGAGACCAGTTGAAGTTCTCCAATTATACTGATCATTTGATAAAATTACTTTAAAGGTAAAGGTATACCTGCACAGCAGTCTTCCCTTCCATGCACACCTTCACTCCACCCTTCTCACACTTGACACTGTCCCACGATTCCAAAAGACCAGAACCTGAGGAAAGTCCTTCTCCTTCTTCACTGCCAAGACCTGGAACACCCCATCCCTCGACCTTAGACTCTCCCAGTTCACGAAGGACCTCAAGACCTAGCTCTTCGAATTACCCCAGCACTTAGATAGATACCCCATGCCTTGAGACCCTCACGAGTGAGTAGTTGTGCCTTACCAACCCTTGATTGATTGATTGTATGTATGTGTAAACTGTTGTTCAGGTTCTGTCTGCTACGAAACCTCCGCATGAACACAACATGCTATCTTGTAATTCAAATATCGTTTTGTTCTTCGTGGACATTATTATTGTTCCAGTCACATGACCCTCTGCCATGCATTCTCCTCCCCATTCAGGACTAGTGTGTTTTATATAAAAGCAGAATACATATAAATGATCCTTAATTCTCAATCATTCGCTGCAACAGAAATAATTATACTAACATGTTCAATTTTAGATGCAAATTCATTTCAATCAATATTTTCTTTTTGAAATGCAAACATTTTTTTCATTCAAATCATCTTGTTCCATCGCCCTCAAAACTGACCTGAGTTAAGTGGCAAGCAATTGGTGTTTAAAGGGGCTCATATCCCTTACCTGAAGTTGAGCTGCTAGCCTGAGTCGAAGTTGGTGCAACTCCTAAACAATGAACAAAAATGCAACAAGTTCGAATTTCTCAAAGTCACATGTATATATATATGCAGACCCTTGTGAGGAGTAATGCTTTTCATCCTTCAAGGGAAGTTTAAATATTTAGCTCTGTTTCTGACCATACTGAGGTTAGGCAATGGCCATGCATTTCTCCCTTGAGACACCTTACCCGACTCAAGGTAAATTGCAGCTAGGCTGATTACTCAACCATTAATAACATTTAAATAGGGTCCTATTGATAGCAGCGGGGCTTGCTCAGGCTGGCCTTCACTTTCCTTTAATTGTTGTTTTACCACAAATCATCTTTTTCCACTGCACTGAAAACTTACCTAAGGTAAATGCCAAATGTGCTTTTTACAACAATATATGGATCTAAACACTTACCTAAAGTTGAACTGCTACTTTGATTCGAGGTTGGTAAAAATCTTAATTAAATAAAAATATGTCATATTATATTCTTAAGATCTCATAGATACAGGCTCCTGCGGAGAATAACATCTTTCATTATTGACGAAGAGGAGTTCCACAATTCATCGATCTAGGATTGTACATACTTGGCTCATTAACATCTCAAGTTAACATTCAAAAAGTGGTAATCCTACAGAGAGCCCCGCCCTAACGCTCCACACATGCAAATCTAGCAAAACATGTTTCAAAGACTTGAATGCACACTACCCTTTTTGGAGTACTCTAATTCTCTGGACTCTATGTTGAATACAGACCAAAACTTCCAAGCACACATCAATTACAGGGAATAAAATCTGTCAATGTGAATATAATTGTTTTAATTATCAGTCTTCTTGATGTGCGACTATCACAACTCCAAAATATATCTTGCCTTTCTCACAATGGTTCTAGATGCTACAGCTATGCTGGTAGTTGGTTCCAGAACAGATGCATTACTTCAATCTTTAGCACAATTCAATTGTTTCCTATTGACATCATTCGCTGGTCTACATTGTCCAGAAAACAATTCATTCTAGAACAACAAACTATCTTCCTTATAAACATGTCATTTCTGCCACTATAGAATAGCTCCAGCATCCTGATACCCTCCAACAATCAATCAGGGTTTATAAAGTGAGGCTAATCACCCGATAGGGTATCCAAGTGCTCTCAGGCAGCGGAGCCTTATTCAAACAGCCAGGTCTTGAGGGCCATTTGAATTCTAGAAGTGAGTTGAAGGTCCACAGTTGTGTGCGGATGCTGTTTCAGTTCTTTGCTGCGATGTGGGAGAAGGAGCGCTGCTTCGGTGGATGTGGGCAATGTTGGCAAGTGTAAGGGAGGCAAGGCATAGTCTTCTCAGTGGTTGGTGGAAGTTGAAGCAGTGATTAAAGCAGGCAGGTCATTGGTTGAGTAGAGCCTTGTGTGCGAGGTTCAGCAGCTTGAATTGGCATCTCTTCTGTATGGGGAGTCAGTAGAGTTTCTGGACTACCCTGTTTATGGAATAGGCACCCTTCAGAAGGAAGATACAAATTAAGCAATGTTCTCAAGTAGTGCACCATTCAGTTCCCCCAGGGACTCGGATAAATTCTTAACTAAATAAAAGCTGGAATGTTTAGTGTACCAACCTTATTTGTCCATGTGACCTACACATATAGAATGTTTATTATTGCAGGATCTCAAGCATCCTGAACATTATATTATTATTGTAAATGCACATATGTATCTACCTGTTGTAGGCAAGTAAGATCTGCTTCTTATGGTTACCCCCACCTTTTGCTTAATGTTACACTGTTTTTGACTAGTCTGACTGGGATCCTGATAATTTGGACCCCAGTTTATTTGCTTTCTCCTTAAAATGTTATGCATGTACTTTGGTACACTACAGATTGGATACTGGGGTAACCTTGTCAGTCCCAAGTATATGGTACACATGTACCCAGGGCATAGCTACCACTGAGGCCTCCCATGGACTGAAGCATGTATTATGCCACCCATGAGAGGCCATGCAAAGTTGAACTAAAGGCGGTGTAAGCTGGTGCTTGCACAACTTCCAAAAGATAGAGGTGCACTAAATATATAGGTCACTACACTTAAAACCTATGTCACCCCTATAGCAGGTCTTAACAATTCTGAAGGCAGGGTGCTGGGTTTTATGTGAGAAGGTGCCGCTGCATGAGCAGGGCCCCTCTGCAACCTTCGGAGACCATTCTCCCGGGTTGTCTGTGACACAGCCAGATATATAGGTAGAGGTGCATTATAACCTCGAAAACGGCTGAAACAAAACATGTAATGTTTGGTATCAAACACCTTGGAATCATACCTTCACACCAGTAACCAGTGTGGAGGTATGATTCCACCCCTCCTGAAAAAGCTTTGTGGGTCCCTGGTCTTCCCGGTACCAGCCTTCTCGACCCGAAGAGCACACAATGGATGCTGCCGACTGGAGACACATTTCTGTCATCCTGCTGATGAACCAAGCTCGAGCAGAGGAAGGCAACACAATAAGCATACTCTCACTGGGAGGTTTGACCAACTCCCAGACAGGATTTATTGTATTGGACCTGGGTGGGTACACTTCCAAAATGCCTGGAAGTTTGCATGATAGGCACATTTGGTGTCCCTGTGCATAGTCCAATTCAAACCAGTTCTGGGAGCCGTTGGCTCCTGCTCTGGTGTGAAACTGGACAAAGGACTTGGATGTAACCACCCCCTCTCCTAACCCTCCCCTTGGAGGGTCCCCTGAATCTGTCCAACCCTCTACCGTGGGTACGAAAGGGTCCTGGCTGTAGGACCCGAGATTTGAATCCACTAACAGTCTGGACACTCTGAACTTCGCTGTACTTTGACTGGGCCCAAATTCATCTCTTTCTCCGTCCAAAGCGCTGTCTGTGACCCGTGCACCATACAGCCTCTGTGCAAGACCTGTGGAGCATCAATGACAGCTGAAGTTTCTCCCTTGGGATGAAGGAGTCACTCCCCTGCATTTGCAAGCACCGTAACACAACTGACTGGTCAGCTTATCCTGAGCTCCTGCAGACTCCAAAGGCTCCAGCAACACAGGAGGTGGGTTCCTACGTTCCTTGAGGTCGAGCTGCCCTCTCACCAAGTTTGAGGCCAGTATCTCTCGTGGGGACCGCATAACCCGAACCCCTGTGCATAAGTTCATTTGCAAGTGCATACGCTTGTTAGTGTTCCCCAAGTTTGTGCCTTGGGCTGTCGATAGCCACAACGTCTGCGCACTTTTCATACCAATATCTTTGGCCTCCTCACACTCTGTGCCCTGCAAGTTGTGGTTTGGGGAAACTGCTAGAGGTTCCCTCATGACTCCTGTGCCTTCGGCCTGTGGGTCCATTTAAGGGACAATCTTGATTTTCTTGGGCTCCTCTGGTTGCTTCAGGCCTGCCCTGGCTCCCCTTGCTGTGGTAAGTCCTCTGGTCCTTTCTGGGCCAGACCGCAAACTTTCTTGACCTTCTTCGTGTGTTTTAATTAGTTTTATATAGCGCAAACTTGACCCGGTATCGGGTATCAAAACGCTTTATACAGCAGCAGTTGCTTTACATGAGGGCACATTCATTTTTGTTAGGCACGGGGAGATTAAGTGATTTGCCAAGAATCACAGGATGTTCACCGTCATTGCCAAGACTCGAACCCAGTTCCCCAGATTTGAGGTCGACCACCCTAGCCGTTAGGCCAACTCCTCTCCCGGGTTGCCGTTGCCAAGGCTTGTTGGCCGGACAGCCACCCCTCAGCACTCGAGTTCCTTTGTGGGACAGCTTATATCCAGCTCCTGGTTTTCCTTGACATCTCATGTAGAGTCAAGGTCTCCTTCTTCGCATCTGAACCACCGGACATCGGTGGGTATTAGTCTATCAAGACCCTGGTCACTCTTGAGTGACCCAGACTGTGTCCCCTCGGCTTTCAGGTTCCTTCTATCAAGAATCCACCTGTGGGTTCCACCAGACACTTTTCTTCTTTCCAGCAGTGGCATTTCTTTGAAGACTCCCAATGAGAATGACTGCAGTCTCTGAAGCCAATTCAGCCATATGAACTCGGCTTCTCTGGGATAGGTAGCTCTGGTACTTTGGTATCCACAGGTAGGGTGGCTCTCCAACCTTCTATGTTCCAAAGGGTTTCCTCATAAACTATTGGGAATGGTCCTTTACCTTTAAAATTGCAACTGCGACTCTCCCATTTAATTGTACGAAGCACGCCGTTGTGTTTTCACACCGCACCCATCCTCCGTGGGGTCCCTACTTATTCACTATGGGTGGTTCCTTGGGGTCCCTGCGATTTTACGCATTCTAGAAATTGTTTTGACTCGAGTCATGGTTCTTATTCCACTATTTTGGTATATGGTTTGGTCTCCCTGTGGGTCCCACAGTGTATTAGTGCTACACATGATTGCTTGTGTGCAAAAGTATTATGTGCTTTGTGTTTATCTGCATGTAGCAGATACTGTGAGGTATTTAAGGTGTTATAATAATAAATATATATTCTTATAACAACTGTGTGGTTCTCCTTTCATTTAACCAATACAATAAGGTTGCATTCTGGTAAAACAAGCTGTTTAACATTCCTTCAAAACTAAGCCTGAAGGCTGCTCTCCACGGCTACCACTTGGATAGCTTTCTAAGGTTACCTTTGCTCTCATACATCACCATAAGGTTTGCTTGGACTAGAGCAAGGTGCCCATTTCGATTAGTGGACATTATATATCAGGCCAACTTCTCTCATTGGTGTGCAGAGGTTAGGATTCAAGACTGTGCTGTTTTACCAGATACATCTTTGTATTGATTAACTGAAAACAACTAAGTACTAGGTACATATAATACTAACATAGAATAAATAAGTTCTACTGAACTTAGTGTCGGGTAAGTCAAGGGTCTAGCACACCCTTTCTCCAACCTTAGAGAGTTTAGTTCCAACTAGGTTAGGTAGGTGCAACACCTCAAAACTAAGCCTGAAGGCTGCTCTCCACAGCTACCACTTGGATAGCTTTCTAAGGATATCTTTGCTCTCATACATCACCATAAGGTTTGTTTGGACTAGATCAAGGTGCCTATTTCAATTAGTGGACATCATATATCAGGCCATCTTCTCACATTGGTGTGCAGAGGTTAGGATTCAAGCCTGTGTTGTTTTACCAGATACATCTTTGTATTGATTAACTGAAAACAACTAAGTACTAGGTACATATAATACTAACTTAGAATAAATACGTTCTACTGAACTTAGTGTCGGGTAAGCCAAGTGTCTAGCACACCCTTTCTCCAACCTTAGAGAGTTTAGTTCCAGCTAGGTTAGGTAGGTGCAACACCTCACCTCACCTTTAGTATGTCTTCTAAAGGAGATTCCAGTGGCTATATGCCCTCTAGATACAGTGAGCTTTCATTCCAAGAATTGCAAGTCCTGTGTTCCTCTAAAAAGCTGAAGACAGGGAGAACTGCAAACACCCACCGCCTAAGAGAGGCGTAACTGCTTGATGATCTTGGAAAGACGCCTGGGTCAGATGAACAGGAGAAAGTGGGTGGGGCAGGAAATGAGGCGAGGTCAGGAGGTGACACCTTTTATGACCTAGACTCAAACCCTGGCCAGGAGGAACAAGATGGTGCCCACCCGAACAACTCAGATCTTCTTGGAGATGATAAAGACGGCCAAGATGGCCCTCTCTTCACCCCTCCTGGAAGAGTGCAGAGTTTACAAATGAATTTAAATCTCCCTCTGCAGAGTCTAATAACGTAGGAAAGTCAGTAGGGACCTCTGTGTCTAGCAAGAAGGACCATTCTTTTTTTTTTAAATATATTTATTGAACAGCATCACATATTCACAGTCAGAAATACTATAACATTATTATCCATATAGGCAGCTGAAATATATACAATATAGAAAATGAATATAGATTCCAGAGACGGGAAGATAAAGTACTAGAAGCTTAGAGGAATCAACAAAAGGCGTACAATACTACTTGAACATAATAGTTTTTACCTGCTTATTTTGCTAAGTTAAATATATTTAGTATTAAACAATATAGCTACTAATTAAGCGGTTTGATCCTTAACCCCATGCATCCATCTCTCAACTGGTTTCCATATTTTCTGGCCCCGCATTCGAGATCGCATCCCTTTAGATGAATATATTGCAGTTTCATGATTATATGTGGCCAAAAACCTTGCCAGCCACATTTGGAATGTAGGAGAATCTGCATCCTTCCAGCTAGCCGCTAATAGAATCTTATAAACAGTTACCCCAATACATAAACATGACTCCTGGGATCTATTCAGTCCAAGTGAGTTATCATAGCCCAACATATAAAGCATAGCTGATACCGGGATCGGATGTCCAAATAATTCTTCCCAGAATTTATTCAAATCATTTTTAAGTGGGGTTAACACCCGACATCCATAGAACATGTGAATTAGATCCGCAGGACCCTGTGCGCATCTTGGACAGAGATCATCCGTTCTTTTACCCCATTTAAATAATTTTGCTGGGGTAAAATATAGATTAAAAATCGTTTTATATGACTGAGCTTTTAAATTTGAAGACATAATTATCTTGGATAATAATAACAAACTATAATCAATATCTACATTTGGATCGTTAAGCCTAGTAGCCCATGATGTTTCAGTATATTCTATATCATCATCTATTTTTTCTAGAAGTAACTCATATATTTTCCCTATTTTTATATTTTTAATTGTCAGAATATCTAGGATAGGAATTGATTCATATGTGATCTCAGGTATTTTAGCATTCATGATTGCTTTAATTTGATGAAATTTAAATTGGTGGCTGTTGGGAATATTATATCTCTTCTGTATATAAGAGAATTGAAGATCTACCATATTTTCGCCTAAATCCAAAACCGTTTTTATACCTGCTTTATTCCATTTTTTGGCCATATCATCATTTACTAAACGGGGAAGAAGAAAGGAATCCCAAAGTGGAATATATTTATTATGTTTCGGGATTGATAAAAATTTCGATATTTTAAGCCAAACTTTCCTAGAACTAACAATTATTTTAAATTTAATTTTTTTAAAATAGCTTGGTTCTATCTGCTTTAATAAGAGGCCTTGGTGCTTGTTCCCTAATAGCAATTCATATATAGAGGGTATGCCTGGTGCTATTATATTAGACTCCGCCGCTTTTGTATAGAGCATGGGAGCTATTTGTTGAAGAAAGACCGCCCAGTAGTATAGTAGTATATTAGGAAGGGCTAAACCTCCTCTATGCTGGGGTAATGATAGATATTTGATAGACCTCCTAATTTTCCCGTATTGCCACATAAAAGATGAAATTAGTGAATCTATAGATTTGAGTGTGGTATCCTCTACTATTAATGGTATTGCATGAAATAAATATAAAAGTTTAGGAAAAATATTCATTTTTACAAAATTACTCCTGCCGATAATTGATAAACGTAAACTATCAACTCTTTTAAGATCTTTTTCCAACATTTTAATTAGCGGATCAAAGTTCAGATTAACAATCCTTTCAACTTTCGGTGTTAAACATATCCCTAGATATGTAGCACTATCTACTCTCCTACAGTCATTGTAGCTTGTATTTTCAGTACAGATAATGATTGTTTTGGCTTTATTAAGTGAATAGCCTGAGAATGAGCCAAATTGTTGGGTAGTTATTTCAATTTGTTGAATCGCCTCCGCGGGATCAGGTGTTACAACTGCCACATCATCGGCATAGGCTAAAACTTTTGTGTCAGAGTTACCTATAGAAATTGGTTTGATAATTGTATTATGAAGTAGTTTATTGATTAAAGGGTCAATGTATAGAGCGAAGAGAAGGGGTGAACATGGACATCCCTGTCTTGTTCCCCTAGAGACCTTTATTGCCTTTGATTCCTTTCCCATAATCTGAAGCCTAGCTCTGGGTTCGTAATACATAGCTTGAATAGATCTAATAAAATTAGCTCCGAAATTCTTTAAGCGTAGAATAGTCCACAAAAACTCCCATGATACTCGGTCGAACGCCTTCTCGGCGTCGAGGAGGATCATTGACATTCGGCCCCCCTCTGCAGACACGAAATCAAATAATGCAATGGCTCTACGGATATGATCAATTGTGCCCTTGCCAGGGATGAAGCCGTGTTGCCAGGGGGAGACCAGATGTTCAATCACCCCCCCGAGACGGTTAGCCAGAATTTTTGCATAGAGTTTAGAATCTGAATTGATCAGTGAAATAGGTCGGTACGAAGATGGATTCTCGACAGGTTTGTTTTTTTTGTGAAATATTATTATGTCTGTCTCTTTCCACGAGTCTGGAGTTGTACCCGTTATTTGTATGCCTGTAAAAAGATCTAATAAAAAAGGCAGTATAATTGGACCTAAGATCTTGTATAATTCCAAAGGAATTTTGTCCGGACCAGCTGCCTTTCCAGAAGCAAGACCTGCCAGTGCTAGTTGAAGCTCAGTGATAGTAATCTGATTCTCAAGGTCATGGTTAGATAAATTGTCAAGAATATTTATTGAATCTGTGTCTCCAATGAATTGATTTACTGCATTAATTATTTCGGGCCCATTTTGTGAGTTATCCTCGGAGTATAGGTTTTGATAATACTGCCGGAATCCTTCTATTATTTCATGAGGGTCAGTATATTGAGTATTATTTATATTTATACAGGGTATTGTGTTATAAGAGGCTTTCTGACGAGTACGTAGTGCCAACTGTTTCCCCACTCTTTCCCCGTTTTCATATAGATTGTTTCGATGTGCTTGAAATGTCTCGGCAGAGCGCTTAGTTAACCAGTTATTCATCTCAGTTTTGAGAATAATTATCCGATGTAGAATATGTTTCCCATCTATACCTTGGGATATCGTTAAGACATGTTCTTCTTCAGCTTGAATTAAATCACGGGTTAACTGTAAGTTTTTGGCTTCTCGCATTTTATTAATACGAGAAACGTAACTTATAGTTTCGCCTCTGAGTGCTGCCTTAAAACAATCCCATACCGCACATCTAGAAGCACTATACTGATTCATGTCAAAAAATCTCCTACCCATTTTTTAATAAAACTTACATATTCTAAATTAACTAGGAGTCTCCTATCAAAAGTCCATTTAGTACTCGGTCTGACAAAGTTAGATATATCCAGTGTTAAAACGAGTGGGTTATGATCTGATAGGATCTTTGGGAGTTTTTTGATCTCAGCTTTGCTTATCAGGTCTCGTGTTGCTAAAAAGTAGTCTAATCTCACATATTTATTATGTGGATATGAGAAGTAAGTGTAGCCAGGATCGTTATGTTTCTTTGCGTCCCATATATCTGTCAGATCATGACTGTGTATCAGCTGATTAATGGCTCTATATACCTTAGGTTTCCTACCAGCATAGTTATTTTGCCCAAGACTATGGCATCCTGGCCCTAAGGAAATATTAAGGTCACCACATACTATAAGTGTTTTAGGCCATGATGCAAGCTCTATCTCTAGTTTTTCGATAGTTGCTGGATCGTCATAATTCGAGGCATATATTGAACAAACGGTTAAACCTGAGGATAGTGTTGCTATAACCCATCTTCCTTGAGAATCTCCTAACTTTCGTGTAGGTTCGCCTAGATATGCTTTGGTAATAATCGCTACACCACGGGTATTAGATGTTTGAGATGTACAAACGCATAGATTATAACCAAACAGTTTTAAGAGGTCTTTTTTATCCCAAGGAAGATGGGTTTCTTGTGGACAGACTATGTCAAAAGAGCCTTGTCTAATAATCTCATTTAAGCGAGCCCGTTTAGTTTTATCGTTTAGACCAGCTATGTTCCATGTGCATATCGTTAGCTTCCCCATTGCAGTTTTAGAAGATATTCTATGTAATCCTCTAGCATTTCAAGTAGTTTTTTTACACTGATCTGTCTATAGTTTTCTGTTAAATTCCATAAGTTTTGAACTATCCTTACTGCTGACTTAAGACATATAACTGTGAATTTAGTAGTGATGCTGATATTTTTTTTTAGATTTCTCCCTCCACCCCCCTCCCTCAGAACCACCCCTCCATCCCTCCCCCCTTCTGCCCTTCCCACCCGGGTGAGACAACAGACTCTGTGAGAGTCCGTGGTGATGAGCATGCAGCGTGCGACTCAGGCTCCTTTATCATGTCAAAATATTTCAGATAAATGCCGAGCTATATATCAAAAAAGAAAAAAAAAGAAGAAAATAAATAAATCGCTAGCTAATCCAGTCTTCTATATTCCATTTAGAACTACAGTGTCCCATTTATAATCCACCACCCAATCAGTATGCAATATTCTATATGCATCTACCATACCCCGACACTGTTTTGGACACTATTGCCACATTCAAGCCCTAAACGGAGGAAACTAGCGACAGCAACGAGTCAGAGCGGCTCACCTTGCCTCATCTTGTCTTCACCCGGCATCCAACCACTTCTCGGCGCACCCGCTTCGCGGGTGCCCCTTCGCCTGCCAGAGGAGGGAGACACACCAGCAGCTGCGAGCGAGGAGCGTAGAGGCAGTAAGGAGGTAAGCGGCTTGGGCGTGTGGCTGCAGCGGGGCTGCGAGCGTGCAGGGACTTCAATTCCCAGAAGTCCCTGCTAGACCGACGGAGAGCTTCCGGTCCGCTCTCCCTGCTGGCCCGCCCCCCGCCCTCCTGAGGCCTCATAACACCAGCCCACTCCCGCAGCGCGGGACGCAGCCCGGGCTAAGACTGGGCAAAGACAGGGCCGTTTTAGGCCGTTAGAGACCGATTGAGACCGGACCGGGCCACTCCCCTTGGTTTTATCCTCTTGAGTCTCAGTAGCATACCAGCACTATTTTACGTATTTATTGTATCTTTCCTTCCTTCCTTCCCCATAATGTCCTCACGTGAAACTAGGAGTAAGGCCACAAAGATTCACAAAAAAGGCACAGGCACCCTAGACGACTTCATCACCAGGACCAGCCTCTCAATTGACAATGAAATTACCAAACTTCAGCATAGAGTATCAGCTGAACTTGAATGCGCCAGGAGGCTCTCAACTGAACTTGCGCTTAGGAAAAAATCTTCCCTAGGCAGTATTGCTACATCTAAAACTCCTGAGCGCATTTCTGGCCCAAAACCAATCATAGCCTTAGCTGAGGTGCACTCGGTAGTAGAGGAATTAATTCCTCTTACTAACCTGGAGCCCCATGGGCCTCTAGCTAGGGCAGAGTCAGGAACCTCATCTCAGTTGACACCCTCAAAGGAGACTGTTGAAGTCCTCCCAGATGGGGTGCCCTGTAATTCATTAGCAGAGACGATTCCAACCGCATGTCCAATACCTACTAGCCAGTTGCCAGTCGAAACAGAGTCTTCTAAAAACAATTCGCCAGCCAAAGCTCCATTAAAGCACAAAAGAAAGCGTAAGCATCTCACCGCTTTTGCTAGGAAAAAAGCAAAAATTACTCTTAGTCACAACATTAAGGGTGGGACTCCTAATACGCCTGCTGTAATATCTGAGAGCTCTGCACATGATCTAGCACTAGCTAACACTGACATTACTAACATCAGCATAGATGAGCACATTTCCCTAGATAAGTCTGATCATTCAGGTAGTGAAGGACAGAGAGCCCCTTGTGTCATGGTAGAACCAGATGGTGGAAGAGAGGAATTTTTAAAAATAGTATGGGAAACGCTCAAGAGATTACTTAAACCATTAGAAACCAGGTTAACTGGAATTGAGAACCAACTTCTAGAAGTTGAGAAAAGTGTTATCACTCTTTCCAGTATAAGTCTTAATTGTACTGAAGTGCCTAGAGTCACCCAGCAAGTTCCGGTCCTTGTCCCGACTACATCGAAAGAATCACATACTAAGCCATTAGATGTGCAGCAAAAAAAGGTAGGGATAGCTAATAACACAAACATTACTCAATCAAGTAGTACTAAAAACCAACCAAATCCAACCCCTTCAACTTCCACGGCTACAGCTGCAAACACTACTAATAAATCGATTCAGAAAAACCAAGTACATACCAACTCTCCCTTACCACAAATTCCTTCTTCTTCTCACTCTTTCAATCAGAGCACATCCATTTTACACAAACCTCAACCTAATATTCCTACCTATCCCTACATTAGTGCTGCAGGCATTCAATCCATGCAGGACAAAACCTTTTCTAATGCCTCCCATAAACCAAACTACCAGTCCAACCATACTCGCAATAATTTTAGAGGAGGATACATAGATTTGCCACCAGACGCTAGTACATTTGTAGCTGTTCTCACAGGGGTGCCAGAACTGGACAGTCAATACGAAGAAAATTTCCAATCGCTAAAAAACAAAGTGATTTTTTGGCTAAACAAATACAAACCTATTCCTAACCACCTGAAAAGTAAGATCCTCATGGTTAGGAGGGTACCATGGGTAGGGCCAACTGCAAAATCAATCACGGGCGATTGCATTGTCATATCCTTTGAGGAACCCCAGAGTGCTGAACAAATCTGCAATTGGAAATCGTACGGTATGAACCCCCCTATTGAAGCCAGACCCCTATCATTCTTCTATCCTCCACCAAGACAAATCCATCACGGCCCCAACTGGAATCCTGTCAAGCAGTATTCAGATAGTGCCCCAAACTTGGTTAGGTATGGAGATTATAATACGTGGTCTGGTGCTCCTAACTTGGTTGGACACGGTGATTACAACATGTGGTCTGGCATTCCTACCTTCAACAGATTCAGCTGCTTAGATGCTGTGGATTGACTTGCCACTATGCCTGACTGCATCCACGAATTATACGATGGCTTCTGTAACTTGGGCAAAGGCTACCCCAAACCTAAATACGCCCCACACCTCCATGATGATAAACAGCCTAAACAGCCAAAAAGGATTATGATGCACAAGTTTAATCCAGCTCCACAGAAAAATGGATCATTCTATAGAGCTGGAAATATATGCTGTGGCACAGCTGAGGGTGGTCGGGATGAGAGTGCAACCCCTGTAGCTGGAGTAAAGATAAAGGTTGCAGAGAAAGACATAACATCACTGCAAGTAGGCACTATGCGCAATCCGTGCACAGTGATCCCCCCCCCGGCCACTCAGAATACTGACCCTTGCTTACTTATCTTATCATGGAACATTGCAGGTGTTTATAAGAACTTAAAAGACCCAGAGTGGGCAAATTACATTGACACCTGTGATATTTGCCTACTACAAGAAACTTGGGCCTTAGAAGTTCCTCACCGGGTAGGCTACAAAACCTTTGGCACTAAGGCAGTTCAGTCTAATCGAGGAAGACCATCAGGGGGTCTATTAATTTGGCTAAAAATCACCTTAGCCATGCAGGTTGAAACTGTGGATATAGGTTCCCCGGATATTCTAGCCCTAAGGGCAACTCCATTGTGTGGCAATGAATGGTTTATTGTTAACGTTTATAATAGACCAACTAGTCACTCGAAGGTATCATCAACAATTGAGGCCCTGGAGCTCCTGCTTAAAAACGTAATTGGAGACACCCCGGTCATTCTAGGAGGAGACTTAAATTGCAATTTTGAACCTGTTTTGGGCTTTTCTGAAGTGTTCGAAGATGAGGACTCAGCCTATAACATCCCCCAGCTTGAGACCACCAAATTTGTTAAATATACGACATTGGCCAGCCAACTTTTAAGACTTACTGCAGATCACGGCCTCAGAGCGGGCAATGGCCGACTCCCATCTGACCTGCAAAAACATCCAACCTTCTCTAAAGCTAACAGCAACTTAGACTTTGTACTTGTTTCTCTCAGTATATGGCATTTTTTGATAGATCTGAAAGTAGCAAGTAGGGGGAAAAGTGATCACTACCCTTTGGAACTTTACATCAACAAGAGCATGGTTAGTGATATCACTTTATCTACAATTGAATCCACTGAAGTCACCTTATGTGAGGATGTCCACATAAGTAATAACAGGCGTGCAGTGAGATGGCCACGTGTTCTGGCAGATGGTAAAGCCTTAGCACTGGTTTACTCCCTTTTTGAACAAACATTTGCACATGTAGCTGACTATGCCTTCCTACCGGAACACTTTGAACATTTTATTGATATACACAAAATCTTCTTTTCGGAATTAAAAATGCTCTTATCGAAAATGCCGAAAAAGAAGCAGCAAAATCAAAGAGTGGCAAACCATGGAAAGTTATGGTATGGCCACGTGTGTAGAACTGCCAAATCAAACCTACTGTTTGCTATTAAAAACAAGTCCAAAGAAGAAGTAATAGCTGCAAGGGTGGAATATAAACGCACGTTGGAAACATCTAAAAAACTTTGGGAGGAATCAATTTGGGCCGACATGTTATCTGCCGCAAAAACTAACGACAATGTTGGCTTCTGGAGACTAGTGGCCAATGGCGGTCACGCTGGGAGAGTCGTGAAGGACGTATTCCTGGATGAGATGACCTGGGTATCTCATTTTACAAATCTTTACAAACAATACGACAGCGATAGCCAATGGAGCTTAAGGTCCCCGCCGCCTATTGAACCACTCAACTTCACTCTGGAGGAGACAGTAAGGGCGATTAATGATCTTAAAAACTCTAAAGCGCCTGGTCCGGATAGAATACCGGGGGATCTTTATAAACATGAACCTGAAGTTTGGGCCCCCTATCTGAATCGTTTGTTTAATGCCCTATCTTCAAATTGCAACTTTCCTGAGAGCTGGCGGGCAGCAGAGGTTGTGCTAATATTTAAAAAGGGGGATAGAATGACACCCTCCAACTACAGGCCAATCAGCTTGATGGACACACTTCAAAAACTATATGCCAAACATCTTCTATTCAGAATTAATGATTGGCTTGAAGCTACGAACATAATTTCCAAATTCCAGGCTGGTTTTCGGAGTAAGACAAGCACAACAGATCAAATCTTTCGTTTTTGTTGCTTGATTTGGAAATATGTCCAGCTGAAAAGAGGTCATTTGTATGTAGCCTTCGTTGACCTGAGGGCTGCATTTGATTTAGTCCCACGTAGCCTACTTTGGAAAACACTGCAAGACCTTGGGTTACCGGGATGCCTCCTCGCTCAAATAGTTGAGCTACATGCAGATAATTTTGCAAACATCAGGTGGGGCCCAAATGGTGAGCTAACTCGCAATATTCCCATTGAACGTGGGGTTCGCCAGGGGTGTGTCCTGGCCCCTACTTTATTTTCCTTGTTTATAAACGATGTCCCTGACTACTTAAATGCTTGTGTCAATGATTCACCGCAGCTCAATGGTGTAAGGGTGCCTGCGCTGCTCTTTGCAGATGATACTATACTTATATCCCAAACAAAAAAGGGTCTCCAGGCACTCCTCAACTCATTCAGCTGCTATTGCCAGACAAAGGGCTTGGAAATCAATGCAAATAAAACGAAATGCATGTTACTAAATCCCAGTATGCCAAATAGAGGGTTTTTGACCCTAAACAGCCAAAAACTAGATACTGTGGATAACTTTTCTTATCTGGGTGTTGTACTCGATTCCAAACAAAGCTGGAAACCCCAAATTGAGAAAAGTAAAATAACTTATGCCCAAAATGTCAAACCAATCATAAGCAAATTGAATTCCAGTACAAGCAAGAGTGTTACCCCGGTTTTAGAACTTTTTAAATTTAAAATACAATCTGCTGTACTATATGGAGCAGAAATATGGGGCCCTTGGGCAAAGAATAGTTTCCACGTTTTGGACAACAAATTCATGCGTGCTTCCGTTAGGGTACCAAGTAGTACACCACTTTTACCACTCCAACTTGACTTAAACTTTAGGAGAACAGATCATCTAACTATGTTAAGGCCATTACTATTTTGGGTTAGGCTTTGGACTACACCCGAACTGATAGACTATAGATATGGCCTGCAAGAATTGATGATGCTTGATTCTTTCAACTCCCTGCACTGGCTAGTGCACATTAAAAAATGGCTTATACTTTTGGACCTACATTCTATGTGGGAGACTCCAGATAAAATGCCTACCTTTTCCAAAATGGTAGTTAAGCGAGCATTCTGGAATCATATAAGTAGGAAGCTAGTGGATGGAGTTAGTGTTGGTTCCGCAGTCCAGGCTTTTTTATTATTTAAAGATGAACTTTACTTCGAACCATTCCTGGACGAGATAGAGCCACCTATTGCAAAAACTCTTTTTCTAAAGTTTAGATATGGGACACTTATGTTGAATTACAATACAGAAAGATGGGCACAAAAGAAACTGGGGGCTTTGTCTGTTAAAACCAATGGCTGTCCTATGTGCCAAACTGACTGTCTCGAGAATGAGGTCCACATGCTCTTTGTTTGTAGCGCATACGCAAAACCGAGAAAGAAATGGTTGAAACCGATGTGTAACCTCCTAGGGACTAGGTCCTGTTCGATAGCTTACAGGATCATGAAAAGTGACACAACCCAGTTCATTGTATTTAGCATAAGTAAATTTCTACATTCTGTTTTCATAATCCGAAAGAAACAAGGATATTGTCTCTGAGTTGGGAAAGTGTGTATGTCTATCCAACTAATGCATTTGTGATATCTCTTAACTAATTTTCTTTTAAATCCTTGAAATGAAATATAATGTATGATTGTCCTTGTAAAAATGAATGAACTGTGCAAACTATTCCATGTCCGTATAACACTTTTTCCCCTTTTTAAAAGAAAATATTGTTATATTTATGATGATTTTTTATGTATGTACATGACTTTTATGGCCAAAACGGCCGAAATAAAGTTAATAATAATAATAATAATATTCTATATGCATCTACCATACCCCGACAATTTTTAAACAGGAAATCCGTCCGGTATTTTGCATATATTGCCTACAGCCTAGTCTAATAGCAATAGCTCAGTTAGATCCTGATAATTTTCTTTTGCTAACGCTTGGCTGAAATTTCATCTAGAAATTCTTTGGCTTTTATTTCTGACGTAAAATACTTGGATTGACCTTCCCAAATCACTTTTAACCGAGCAGGATTGTTGAGGTACGCTTGGGCCTTTATATCCTGAAATGGTTTGATAAGTTGACGGAGCCTCCAGCGTCTTTCCACTGTAGTGTGGCAGAAATCCGGGCGGACAAAATATGACACCTCATTCCTGATTCTTTTAGACTCGGGTCGAGCCTTCTCAAACACTAATTGGCGAAGCAAAAAGTTTCCGAAATAAACCAAAATGGCTCGAGGGTAGCCCCCGGGTTTCTGTGCATGTTTCAACGTGAGAGGTACTCGATGGGCTCTCTGGATCTCAGCTGCCCAGTTCCAACCAGTTAATTCAGGAAGAGTGTCCCGCAAAAGATCAATAACAAACACTCGGGCGTCCCCCCCTTCCTCTCCTTCCGGAACCCCTAAAACTCGTAGATTGTTCCTTCGCTGCCGATTCTCAAATTCTTCTAGCTTCCATTTAATATCCGTTAGTTGCTCTTCATGGGAATCTACGCGGCCCTGATGGGTAGCTAGTTCTGTTTCATTAGTCATAATTCGGGTCTCTACTTCTGTAAGCCTATCTCCAAAAGAGTTACAGGTTTTGGCCAGTTTGCGCACTACCCCCTGCATTTTACGCATGGCGGCTTGGTTTTTACGTGCATCCTGCCGTGTTTCTTCTCGGTGTGTCGCGATTGCCTGTAGAATAATACCTACTGCTGAGGTTGATATCTGTGATTGATCATTCGAGAGAGTTTCAAGCGGAGTGTTGAGCGGGTTATTTGAGTGGTCCCATAATAAATCTTTCGAGCCCTGTCTTTTGGCTCTTTTCTTAGAACAGTCTTAGCTTTGGAGTTTGGGGCGTCTGACTGCTCACTGGGGCTTTCATCAGTAGTAGTAGAGATATCATCTTCATCATCCGACCACTCCCCCCTTTCGGAAAATGAAAAAAAATCACTTGGATCTTTTTCTGCCTCAATATCCACTATGTTTGTCAAGCCTTCCTCTACCAAGAAACCTATAGTTTGAGGCTCCTTGCTTACTGCCCCCAGTTCTTGTACTAAGCCCCCAGAAAATCTCAGGCTCAGGTTCTCAGTAGGGCTGGCTGTGACTGTTATTATATTTTCAGCAGTTGGCATATCTACACTGGTATTGGTGTCTTGATTTTCTGCTGTCATGTTTGTTTTACCATTATTTTTAGGCGTTTCTGTAGTATTGTCAGTTTTCACCTCTGGGGCCATCTTTACATTGCCCTCAGCACCAGCCTCCTCCCGATTTTGTTCTGATATACCTGTATCCTGCTCTCCGACGAAAGCAGCTTCTTTCTCTGTCTCCACCGCTGCTGGCGCTTGCTCATGCTGCCGCTGAACTTCCGGCACTTTCCCAGGCTGTATGGTGACTGCAGGACCCGGCTCACTCTGCTGACGATGCCCCGGAACAGGAACTGGTTTCCCTGGTTTCCCTGCCTCTCGAAATAGATCCGCTACAGTAGGGCCGATGTTGCGGGAAACAGCGCCTTTTTTCTTCTGGCTTAAGGGTTCCGGCAGCGGAGCTTTCACAGGTCCTGCGCCAGTGCTGAGGGTTTCTTCAGATTTGGCTAGCTTCGCCGCTCTGGCTTTGGCGGCCGCCGACATCGATGCAGGGGTTGTCATTGGTTTCGTTTTAGGAGCCGCCGCCGCCGTTTTAGGTGCCATGATCGGGTCTTTCAGGCTGCAGCCACTGCCGTGCTGATCAGGTCCGCTAGGATCGCGTCTGTGCAGGTGAGTGCTCAAATCACTTTCTTTGTTTTGAGACTCTTTAATATGGAGTAGGTCCGATGAGGGATAGGCTCTGCTCACAAGCGTTCGAAGCACCATCAATCCGATGTAGGTACTGATAGAGTAGATATGCTGGTGCATTTTTTTTTCATTACGTTGTATCGTATTATTTCAAAACCCCATAGCAAATGTGACGTCCATTGAAAGGGGATTTAGCTAGCGGTATTTCTTTGCTTTCATCTCATCTTTTAGGAGCCTTCGTCTGTGCTGCACTGCGGTCTAGAGCACGACCGCCATCTTGCCTCCATCACCGGCGCCCACAGGCATGAGTGTCTGTGCGCAAATACACACGTGCACACACACATACACCAGGGAATGAGATTCCAGCGTTCGTCATGAGTTTTCTCCAAGCGACCGCTCCACAACAATGCTGCCTGATGACAGCTTGCTGGGCACAGCTCTCCCACTCAGCCTCCGGTAAGTCCCAGGCCTTTTGCTGCCGCAAGAAGGACCATTCTTATGACAGGGAACACCAATTTCTGGAACTTGAAAGTTGAAAGTTGAAAGTTAAGCTTAAGCTCAGGCAACAGCAATTGGCCCTCAATAAAGAGTCCCTAGAAGTCCAGAGAGCTAGACAAAGATTGGGACTAGCATATCATGGTGGCAGCAACAGTGTCCCTAGAATTAAGGAACATTCTTTTGACAATGAGAACCTGAGCAAGATTGTCCCTCCTTACCAGGTTGGGGATGACATCCATAAATGGATAACTGCTTTAGAGATGGCCTGTAAAGTTCAGAGGGTCCCTTTAGAGCAGTGGGCAGCTATCTTGTGGCTCTCCTTTATCTGATAAAGGTAGACATAAGCTCCTCACTGTTAGAGACAATTACTCAGTACTGATGAGTGCTCTCATTGATGGATTAAGCTTAACCACAGAACAGTATAGGATTAAGTTCAGAGACACCCAGAAGGCACAGAATCAGGACTGGGTAGACTTTGTGGATAGTGCCATTAAGGCTCTGGAAGGCTGGTTGCTTGGCAGCAAAGTAAATGATTTCAAGGGATTGTACAATTTGACTATGAGGGAACAGATCCTTAATAATTGCCAAAATCAGTTGTTGCATCAAAACCTGGTCGACTCTGATCTGACTTCTCCCCAAGAATTGGGAAAAAGCAAATAGGTGGGTCAGAACCAGGGTGAAGCAGAGAAACCAGAACAATGGGAGTGACCAAAATAAGAAAGATGCTAAAACTTCAAATAAGGGTGGGGACAAAGGTAAAGATGACAAGTCTTCATCAGGGCCAAAAAAACCTGCATCTGGGGGGGAGTCACAATCCAACAAAGGGAAAGGCAAAACAAAATCTTGGTGTAACTTATATAAAGAAAAGATCCATTTGACAAAAGATGCCAATTGTCCAAAGGCCAAGGATTCAACTCCAACCAACACTACCCCTAAGGCAACTGAACCTCCTAGTACAGTTTCAAGTGGTGGTATAGGGAACAAGGGAATAGTAGTGATAACCTTGGGCTCTGAGATGGGTTCTGGCCTAGTAAGAACTCTATTTCAGGCTGTATTTGTATGTGATTGTGATGTGGATATTACCACCTTATTTGTCAGTCCCAGTTACCTGGGCAAATACAGACAACAGCCTTTTATTAGTGGTAAGGATGCCATGGCATACAGGGACAAAGGTGCAATTGCAACTACAGTGACAAAATACCTTGTTGACTCTGAACAGATCATAACTGGTGAGATGTACCTAGTGACCAATGCTAACAATGTCAGGACTCATCATCCATTGGCAGTTGTTAATTTCAGCTTGGGAGGGGTAACAGGCCCAAAGAAAGTTGTGGTTAGCGCAGACCTTCCAGTGGAATGCTTTTTGGGCAATGATTTGGAAACTTCAGCCTAGGCTGAGGTGAAATTAAGGACTCATGCAGCAATGCTGGAGATCTCAGCAGATGTGTTTGCAGTGACCAGGTCACAGGCCAAACCGATGTCTACTGAACAGGCCCTGGATTCTGAAAAAATAGACCTGGTGCCTTCTAAGAGAAGAAACAGGAGGGGTAAGGCTGTGTTTTGCCTCCACGCTCATAGAGAGAATCACTCTCTCGAAGGGAGATGATCTCAGTCCCTGTGAAGGAACTGTCTCAGATAAACTGGTACCTGATCAGGTTAAGTTTTTTGGGACAGGAGGCCCTTCCAGGGCAGATCTGAGTCAGGAGCAGCAACCCCGCCCCTCTCTTGAATCCCTCAGACAGCACACTGCTGCTGAGGCTTCTGGAAGTGTCAGTGTATCCCACAGGATCTATTCAGATGAGGGACTCCTTTACTCAGAGGGTCGAGACCCCAAGCCTGGTGCCACCTGGAGCTTGGTCATATCCCTTAGGTTTGGGGCTTCCTACTCACCTTGGCATACAACATTCCCTAACAGGACACCTAGGCCACAGTAAGACTTGGGACAGGCTTGACCCTCACTTTCACTTGCCTCACGTGTCAGAGGACACCAAGGAGGTTTGTCACTCCTGTACCACCTGTCAAGCCAGTAGTATGTGAGGTGGTACCACAAAGGCGCCCCTTATAGAGGGTTGGGATTGACATAATTGGTCCCATGAACCCTCCAACAGCATCTGGGCACAGTTACATTCAAGGGGTGGTGGACTATGCCACTAGGTATCCAGAGGCTATACCCCTTAGAACCACCACAGCTCCAGTGGCTGCCAGGGACCTCCTTGGACTTTTTTTCAGAACAGGTTTCCCTAAGGAGGTCTTAACTGACAGAGATATACACTGTGGAAGGAGTGTGTAGTGAATAACAAATTTACCAAACCCCATCACCCACAATGTAGTGGGTTAGTTGAAAGGTTCAACAAAACCCTAAAGGGCATGATCATGGGCCTCCCAGAAAAGCTTAGGTGAAAAAGGGATGTTTTGTTGCCCTGCCTTCTCTTTGCCTATGGAGAAGTCCCACAAAAGGGCGTTGGCTACAGACATTTTGAACTTTTGTTTGGGCTTCCAGTTAGGGGTCCCTTGTGGTTGGTGAAGGAGGGATGGGAGTTACTTCTCAAACCTCCTAAGCAAGACATAGTGAAGTATGTACTTGGTCTTTGTTCCAGGATGGCTGAGTACATGAAGAAGGCCAGTAAAAAACCTTGAGGTAAGTCAAGAATTGCAAAACGCTTGAACTGACCAAAATACTGTACTGCCTGTTTATCAGCCAGGACAGAAAGTATGGTTGTTGGAGCCCGTGGACCCAGCAGCTCTCCAAGACAAGTGGAGTGGAACCCATAATATACTTGAGCAAGAGGTAGAGGTCACCTACCTGGTGGACCTTGGAACTCCCAGGAGCCCACATTGGGTGCTCCATGTAAAAGGGCTCAAACCTGTGCACAGGGCAAACATGGGCTTGCTCATGGCTACTGATGAGGAACATGAAGAAGAGAGTAAACCTCTCCCTGATCTCCTCTCACAGAACCTTGATGATGGCTCAGTAGATGGTGTGGCCTTGGCAGGCAGCCTCACTGAGCAACAGCAGATTGATTGCAGGAAGGTCCTCAAACAATACAGACACATGTTCTCTTTGACTCCTAGTCAGACCACTTGGTGTACCCATGAAGTGGACATAGGTGAGAGTCAGCCTAACCATGTCAGAAATTGCATCAGGACTGAGGTCAAGAAGATGTTGGAATTGGGAGTGATGGAACCCTCAGATATCCCTTGGGCTGGTCCAGTGGTCCTGGTACCCAAACCTCATACCCAGGTGGTAAAAGAGAAATTAGGTTTTGTGTGGACTACAGGGGGCTCAATGCATTCACTAGGACTGATGTTCATCTTATTCCAAGGACAGATGAACCCATTGACATTTTGCCTCATCCAAGATCTTGAGTACATTTGCTGGATATTGGCAAATCAGACTAGCTGAGGATGCCAAACCAAAAACATAATTATCATCCCCTAGTGGGCATTGTCAATTTATTGTGATGCCCCTTGGCTTGAGAATGCACCTGCCACATTCCAAAGGTTGGTGAACAAATTCCTCACAGGTCTGGAAGCCTATAGTACAGCCTATCTTAATGATATAGCTGTCTTTAGCTCCACCTTGGAGGATCACATGGTCCACCAAAAGAATGTTTTGGAGGATCTTCAGAAATCAGGCCTCACTATCAAGGCCACCGAGTGCCAGATAGGACAGAGCAAGCTTGTGTACCTGGGCCACTTTGTGGGTGGAGGCCAGGTTCAACCATTGCAGAGCAAAATCCAGACCATCATGAACTGGGTTGCTCGAACTACCCAGACTCATGCCAGAACTTTCTTGGGCCTGAATGGGTACTATAGAAGATTTGTGAAAGGTTATGGGTCCATAGTGACCCTCTTCAATGAGCTATCATCAAAAAGAAAGTGGACAGTTAGCTGTGAGAAGGCATTTGATGACCTCAAGTAGGCCATGTGCACTGCTCCCATTCTGCAAGGTCCTGACTATTCCAAACAATGAATTGCCCAAACAGATGCATCTGAGTTGGGGGTAGGGGCTGTGTTGTCACAACTTAATGCAAAGGGTCAGGATAAACCAGTAGCTTTTATTAGCTGAAGTTTGAACCCCAGAGAGAATTGTTGGTCAGCTATTGAAAGGGAAGCCTTTGCTGTTGGTTGGGATCTGAAGAAGCTGAGGACATACTTGTATGGCACTCACCTCATTGTTCAGGCAGACCATAAGCCCCTCCTATGGCTAAAACAGATGCAGGGTGAAACCCCCCAACTTTTGAGGTGGTCCATTTCCCTACAGGGGATAGAATATACAGTGGAACATAGACCTGGGAGTAACCATGCCAATGCAGAAGGACTTTCCA
The DNA here is from genome assembly GCF_964263255.1 of Lissotriton vulgaris. Taxonomy (NCBI): domain Eukaryota; kingdom Metazoa; phylum Chordata; class Amphibia; order Caudata; family Salamandridae; genus Lissotriton; species Lissotriton vulgaris. The sequence continues at coordinate 767,708,315 of NC_141691.1, read as the reverse complement.
GATATTTTCACTTAGAAAATGAAAACTCAACTGTGCAATGATAGTCGCATCTCCTTACGTTTGGGTGGAGTTGTGTAGGAAAGTAGGATCGGCTTCTTATGGTTACCCCCACTTTTTGACTAATGTTACACTGTTTTGACTAGTCTGACTGGGATCCTTCTAACCAGGACCCCAGTCTATCTTCTTTCTCCTTAAAATGTTATGCATGTAATTTGGTAGTCTCCAGATTGTATACTGCGGAACCTTTGTTAGTCCCTAAGGTACACCTGGGGCAAAGTTACCCCAGAGGCCTCACATGGGCTGAAGCATGTATTATTCCACCCAAGAGAGGCCATGCAAAATGGAACTACAGGCCTGCCAGTGCAGCCTGTGTAAGCTGGTGCTTGCTTGCACCACTTACGAAAGATTTAGATTTACTATAGAGCCCATGCAAAATTGAACTAAAGGCCTGTGTAAGCTGGTGCTTGCACGACTTCCAAAAGATAGAGGTGTACTAAATATATGTCACTACACTTAAAACCTTCAAGTCACCCCTATAGCAGGCCTTAACAATCCTGAAGGATGGGTACTGGGGTTTATATGAGAGGGTGCCCATGCATGAGCAGAGCCCCTCTGCAGCCTTCAGGGACTATTCTCCTGGGTTGTCTGTGACACAGCCAGACACATAGGTAGAGGTGCATTATATCATTGTGATAAATGCTATCTCGAAAATGGCCGAAACAAAACATGCCATGTTTTGTATCAAACACCTTGAAATCATACTTCCAACACTGGTAACCGGTGTGGGAGGTATGATTCCACCCCTCAGAAGCAAGCTTTGGGGGTCCCTGGTCTTCCCGGTGCTAGACTTCTCGATCCAGACAGCACCAAATGGATGCTGCTGACCAGAGCCACATTTCTGCCCTCCTGCTGCTAAGCCAAGCTCGAGCACAGGAAGGCAGCACAATAGGTATCCTGTCACAGAGAGGTGTGACCACCTCCCAGACAGGATTTAGTGTATTGGAGCTGGGTGGGTACACTTCCAAAGTGCCTAAAAGTCTGCATGAGGGGCACATTTGGTTTCCCTGGAAATAGTCCAATTCAAACCAGTTCTGGGAGCTGTTGGCTCCTGCTCTGGGGCAAAACTGGAAAAAGGACATGGGTATAACGACCCTCCTGAATTGACCCTTCCCTAGGAGGGTTCCCTGAATCTGTCCAACCCTTTCCCGCAGGTACAAAAGGGCTTACCTGCCTTTAGGACCCTAGAATCAATGTGGACAAGATTCTCAACAAGAAACCACTGACCTTCGACCGTCTGAACACTCTGGATTTTGCAGGACTTCAACTAAGCCCGACTTCATTTCCTTCTACGTCCAAGGCATGGTCTGTGCCCTTGCATCATACAGGCTCTGTGCAGGAGCTGTGGAGCATCAAGGATAACTACAGTATCTCCCTTGGGGTGAAGGAGTCACTCCCCTGCATTTGCAGGCACGGTAATGCAAATCACCAGTCTGCAGATCCTGAGCTCCTGCAGACTCCAAAGGCTCCAGCATCACAGTAGGTGGGCTCCTACGTCCTAGAGGTAGAGCTGCCCTCTCACCAAGTTTGAGGCCAGTATCCCTTGTGGGGACCACATAACCTGAACCCCTGTCCATCGGGTACATTTGCAAGTGCATATGCTTGTTTATGTTCCCCAACTTTGTGCATTGGGCTGTCGATAGCCCCAAACTCTGCACATTTTTCTTACCGAGGACTTTGGCCTCCTTGCACTCTAGGCCCTGCAACCTGTAGTTTGGTGAAACTGCTAGAGGTCCCCTCATGACTCCTGTGCCTCCGGCCTTTGGGTCAATTTGAGGCCCAGTCCTGATTTTCTTGGGCACCCCTGGTTGCCCCAGGCCTGCCCTGACTACACTTGCTGTGATGAGTCCTCTGGTTCTTGCTGGACCAGACCACAACCCTTCTTGACCTTCTTTGTGGATTGCCATTGCCAAGGCTTGTTGGTGCTCCCACCGGACACCCACCCCTCAGCACTCGACATCCTTCGTCGTACAGCTCATATCTAGCTCCCAGTCATCCTTGACATTTCCTGGTCCCTGCAGCTGTAGAGTCAAGGTCTTCTTCGCAGCTGAAGCCTCCTACATTGGTGGACATTCGTCTACCTAAACCCTGGTCACTCTTGAGCGACCCAGACTCTGTCCCCTCTGCTTTCTGGATCCTTCCATCATGATTGTTTCTGTGCTAAAGTATTGTGTGTTTTGTGTTTATCTAAGTCTAGCAGATACTGTGAGGTATTTATTCTTAGAACTACTGTGTGGGTCTCCTTTCATTTAACCAATACAACAAGGTTGCTTTCTGATAAAACAAGCTGCTTAACATTTCTTCAAGACTAAGCCTGAAGGCTGCTCTCCACAGCTAACAATTGGATAGCTTTCTAAGGTAATGTTTGACCTCTTAAACCACCATAGGAGTTGTTTGGACTGGAGCAAGGTGCCCACTTTAATTAGTGGACATCATTTACCAGGCGAACTTCTCACATCTGTGAACTGATGTTGACTTTCTGTTGGCCATGAAACCCTGACGTATACACAAGATTTTATGTCAAGACAGGAGGCTAGCATTATGCATTAACCTTTATTTCCCACTTCTGAGCAGCACCAATAAAAGCTCGCAGAACCTTAACACATCACAATCAAAAAGAACCTTCAAGTGCATAAATAACATGAGGCCGCCATCCTCTTCCTCTTTTGTTTGCTGCTTTTGAGCCGATAAGTATTGGTCTATTTTTATGTTAATTGTATTTGATTTAGTGATAATAAGTGAAATGAGTCATTCATAGTTGTTTGTGTGGTGTACTGTTGTTGTGAAAACACAATTTATGGGTGTTTGTTGTGTGAGTTTGTATTTTTAATGGATTTTTCAACTGAGATTATGCATTTTGAATTTTTAAGATTATTCATTTTATTAATATATTACTGAAAAAGTTCATTGTTAATGAGCATTTTGGTTATTGTTCAAGATTAGGAGTAAATTTAGCCAAGTTAGTACTGATTTTGAAAAGTCGCCGCTGCGCACACATTTCGGTACAAGTTTCATTTATCAAGTATGCTTTAAAAATTTTGCTCTGGATTAAAGTGTAATTAGTTTTATTGTCAAATCCGGTAGCACGAGCACTCTCAAGATTTTCCTCCGTGTGGTATCAGGTTGGGAGAGCGAGCTCCATGACACACACGTGCACCTAGAGTCGCTTTCCCATTGACTAACATTGAGGTTGTTTTTTGAGGAGTATAGGGCTTGTTTTACTGCTTCGCTTTGTTTCACGGGAAATTAACTCTACGGGGATCGTTTCTATGGAAACTAAGCTTTGTGTAGACCGGTTTACAGAAAGCGGCGGTTGATACTGACTAGAGTTAAAAAGTGATATTTATGTAGCGAAAAGAGTGCGTAAATGAACAACGAGTTTGTTTTAAGGGAAAAGGGGGATATTAACATACATTTTGAACATAAATTAATTCATTTGATTTTTGAAAATGGAAAATGCTAATACAACAGCAGGGAAAAATTGTAAGAGAAATAATTAATAGGGAATTAAAAGAGACAATACAGGAGACAGTCAAGCAAGCTTTAGGGAAAAGAAAAAATTCAGAGGAAGAGGAGTATTTTTCAGTATCAGAGGAGGAAAATGAAAGAGGTCCAGGAGGAAAGTGTTTAAATAAGAGAGAAAATTTAAATGTTAAAAAGGGTCAGAGTGGAACCCCAAGCGGCTCAAATATGATGAGGTATTCAACACGATGCAGATTAGAGCCAGTCGTACACTGTAAAGAGAGGTAAAGCATCTGGTGATGTTTATAATTTAAGTGATGAAGAGTTGGATGAATATATTCTGGACCTTGAATATAAGGATGGATTAGGTGAGGAGTTTGAGGAGATCGGAAAAGAGCAAGTTAAGGATTCTGTTATTGATCCATTCGGTGAGGTTTTGTTTAGCTCGAAGGACATAAGATAAGACACCCTAGAGGAAAAGCTTGGCGGCCACTGGAACATGTGGCAGACTATATTAAGTTTACATTAAGGAAACTTCTGAAGAAGGAAGAGAGGAATAGCATGTGAGCTGAATGCTCTCGTCCTAATAAAGAGGAAAAAGTTACTTCAACTCCTAACATTGACTCAGAGATAATAACATACCTACTTAAAATGTCAAATGACCCTAGAAAGGTTTAAGACAGGTCGTTAAAATAGTGTCAGGATAAAGTGTTTGACATTTTGAGGCCGTTGGCTAAATTTTTTGATGCTGTGGAGAAGGCCCATCTTAAGAATTTAGGTGTTGACCTTGCTTTACTGCGTGGGTGGTGCCAAAAGGCAATTTGCTTTTAGGCAATGTGAACGCAGAGCTACTATCAGAAAGAACGAAGACTATCCTGATGAGGATTAATCCTAAATTATGTGATTTAGCTGTAAATGAGTCTAGTGAAGAAGCACGTGGATTATTATTCGGTGAAGAAATTGTCAAATCCTTAACCAAATATTTGCGTACATTTGCTAGTCTAGACAAAGCACATTTTTCAATGTGCAGAGTCTTCAGTAATAATAGTAATTATGGTTGGGCCGGTAGAAGGGGCCAAGCTACCAGCCGTGCAAATTTTAGAGCTTATTATCAGAATCAAGGAGGAAGTAGATACACTACTGGACAAGGGAATTATAATTTCTTCCCACAAAAGGTAAGACGCCGGGCTTGTGGCACAAAAGGAAGAGTACAAAGCCAGGGCCAGAATCAGAACCAGGGTGAGTATGAAGATTGGTTCGCTTTTTATCCTGAAAGGTGGAGCAGGAAGATTGAAGTATTACAAAGTAAATTGGGAGGAAATAACCAAAGATGCATGGATTCTAAAGACAATAGGAGGTTTTCAAACAGATTTCAATTCAAACCGTATTAAAGTGAAGTTACCACATGAGCTGGTTTTTCAAGGAGATTTGTTAAAGATAGTAGAGAACGAGGTCTGTATAATGTTAGTAAAGAATGCTCTTTTGGAAATAGCAGTAGTAGAGAAAGCTTTTGGAACTACGCTGTTCCTAGTAGAAAAGAAGGAGAGAGTTTGCAGGCCGGTTATAAATCTGAGGTCCTTAAACTAACTTTGTGACTTATCGTCATTTCAAGATGGAGGGCATTCATCTTTTAAGGGCTTTTCTTCAAGAAGGAGATCGGATGGTGAAAATGGATCTGAAGGATGCATATTTCTCTATTCTGATAGCAAAGGAAAGTAAAAGGTTACTACAGTTCAGGTGGAAGGGTCGGTTATTTCAGTTTCAGTGTCTTCCATTTGGACTGTTGTCTGCCCTTGGTGCTTTACCAAGGTGATGAAGTCAGTGGTACGTTACTTCAAGGAGAGAGGTATAAAGTTGATAATTATTCTGGATGATATTTTGATAATGAATCAAGATTTGGTGTGTTTAAAGGAACATTTTATTTTTGTGAATAAGACTTTTGTAAGTCTGGGTTTTCCAATACATTTGGAGAAATCAGTTGTGGAGCCAGTAAAGAAAGTGAAGTTTCTAGGGTTTGTGGTGGATACTTTTGCATGTCAATGGTGTTTTCCAGAGAAGAAGATGAGAATATAAAGCAAGAAATTCAGAAGGTAATAAACAGGGAAAGAGTTTCTTTGTGAGATCTGGCAAGAATTATTGGTCTTATGTCATCGTCAATTCAGGCGATTTTTCGGGGCCCATTATATTACAGGGCTTTACAGCGTTTGAAAAAGTCAGGTTTGTCAAAGGGTTTGTGGTACGGAGACATGGTGGATGTTTCTTTGGAAGCAAAGGAGGAATTGATTTGGTGGAGAGAAAACATGGATCCGCAGAATGGTTGTTGGTCGGGCAATTTTTGGAGTTTGCCCAGAGTATGTTTTGGAGACGGCTGCAATCAACCTTGGTTGGTCCCCTTAAAGAAAAAAGGAAGTCACATAAGTTGTCTGGAAATGAGGGCAGTTTTGTTTGCCTTGAAGAGTTTCAAGGAGGTTTGTTGGGCACAGCAGTTCTGCTCAGGATAGAAAATGTGTCTGCTGTGACTTATGTAAACAGGCTAGGTGGAACTCGGTCAAAAGGACTAGCGGATTTAGCAAAAGAAATTTGGGAATTTTGTCTGGAGCACAAAATTGGTCTGAAGGCAGAATATTTGCCGGATGTGAGGAATGTGTTGGCAGATTGGAACTTGAGGAATATGATAATATTACAGCGATTGGAAGCTGACAGAATAGGTTTTTGTGGAAGGTTGGAGAGATTGGGGGGCATATTATCAAGATCTGCGATAAAATTATCGCCGCTTTAGCAGCTGGATATTGCCGCTAAAACGGCAATAATGGGCATCGATAATATGCCCTTGTGAATTCCCATAGCAGCCCAGGTTCTGGTGTTAACCTGGGCTGCTATGGGAATTCACAAGGGCATATTATCAAGCCCATTATCGCTATTTTAGCCACCATTTCCTGCTGCTAAAGCGGCAATAATTTTAGCACAGTTCTTGATAATATGCCCCTGTGTCCTCTAGAAGTGGATCTCTTTGCATCAAGGTTAACATTCCAGTTGGAAAGGTATGTGAGTTGGAGATTGGATCCAAGAGCCATGGCACTGAATGCCTTCACACAGGATTGTAGAGGAGTGTACGCTTTTCCCCCTTTCTCTTTAGTTCTGGTTCAAGCGAAGAAGCAGAAATGCAAAATAGTTTTAGTAACTTCATTTTGGAAGAGTCAGGCTTGGTTCCCTTAAGTGATGGAGTTACCAGTGATGGAGCCTCTTTTGATTTGGGCTTTCAGAGGTCGTCTGAGGAATGTGGAACACGAGGAACATCCCTTGGTGGAGACGGGTTTGCTCAACCGTCTAGTTTGGAAGATATCAAGGGTTCTAGAACATTCTCTGATCTTTCTGGAATAGCTGCAGAATTATTATTTGAGTTCTGGGCTCCAGGAGGGAGGAGATATAGAGGAGATTGGAAGGTCTGGTTTTGTTGCTACATGGAAAGGGGGTTTGATCCATTGGAAGTCCTTTTCTTTGTAGAATTATGAAAGGAATTCGGGTTAAGAGACCTCCAGAGTTTAAGTATGAATCTTTATGGGACGTTGACTTGATGTTGAAGTTGTTTATAGGCTGGCCTACTGATACGTTTTTAGATTCCAGGGAATTGTCTTTGAAGTTGGCTACTCTTTTGTTTCTTATTTCTTTTAGAAGTGTTTCAGATGTTTAGGCTTTGGAGGTTTCTCAGGTTATATCAGCCTAATGGCATTGTTTTTGAGTTATGTAGAAGGACTAAGACTATGTCTAGTTCTGGTTTTTGGAAGAACACAGAAAGAACACGACAAAGGCCTCACCCAAGTGTGCCAGTTACTTCTTGATGCAGGTCTCTCTCTGAACTCCACAAAGTGGGGTTTTCACAAAACCAAGCTCATGTTTGTTTGGGCACATAATCTGATGGGGAATGACTCTAGACCCAGACAAGGTACAAGCACTCTCATCCACGTGTCCCCCCCCCCCAGGATGTTATCATGCTATGATCCTTTTTAGGTGTGGCCAATTATTGTTCAAGATACATTTGCAAATTTGCTACAATGAGTGCCCAACTGAGAGACTTGACAAAGCAAAATGTATCATTTCAGTGGTCTCCGGAATGTGACCAGAGTTTCAAAGACAATAAACTTGTGACTGAGAATGCAACTGAAATGGCCTATTTTGATGGCAAGTTACATACCAAAATTATGGTTGATGTGAGCTCGGTAGAGATCGGGGCACTTTTTGCTCAACACAATGGCCATCCAAATGGGCAGGGTGAGTGAGCAGTCACCCAAGAAGGATTAATACTGCAAGGCTCCAGAATTGTCATACTCGGAAGCCTAAGACAGTGGGTCAGTGAACTGACCCATGAAGGGCACCATTTATTTATTTGTAAAGCGCGACTTTCATCCAGAAGGATCTCACAGCGCTGTGCTAAGACTCCTGGTGTATGGCTGGGTAATTAATGAGTTTGGTCAGTATTATTTCCTAGAGAACAGACGGGTATTAAGTTTTTTCCTGAAGACAACATAGTCCTCTGTAAGGCGGAGTTCTTGTGGTAGATCATTCCAATGTTTTGGTGGCAAGTATGTAAAGCTACGACCCCCCTGCCCTTGCTTTCCTAATGTGTTTTGTTCTGGCTTGAGCTAGAGACCGTGATCTTAGGCACCTAGTAGGTACATAAAATTCAACTTTACTCTGTAGGATAAGAGGCCCTCGTTGGTGCAGAGCCTTGTGTGTGTAGCTGAGCAGCTTGAATTCTGCTCTTTGGCGCATAGGCAGCCAAAGAAGAAGTTTCAGGCACTCAGATGTTGAGCTGAGTCTGTCTTTGTTTCATACCAGTTTGGCAGCTGCAGTTTGCCATGGTATGGGAGTCACCAAAAGATCAAGTGTGCTTCAGTCAGCTAGATGACCGAGTTGAGAAAGAGCTAAAGGCATGACACATTTGCAATTCGTTGTCCCCTAAAGTGATGCAGCATCCAATGACAATGTCTGACTCTCCTGCGCATGCATGGGAGAGGGTTGAAGTTGACTTTTTTGGCCCTTTAGGAAATGGACACCATCTCATGGAAGTCATAGACAAATATTCATTATTTTCTTTGGTTGAGGATCTATCTTCGAAAACTCATGACGAAGTCATAGAGCAGCTTTGTGACATCTTTGAATATTGGGGTATTTCCAACCACCTCCAATCTGATAATGGCCCGCCCATTAACAGCAAAGAGTTCAAAGTATTTCGTGTCCGACTCAATGTCAAACACTAAAAGTGTAAACCCCACTTGCCCCAAGTCAATGGTGTAGATTAACAATTAATGGGGACCCTCTAGAGGGTTATTCAATGAGCATTCATGGAGGTAATTGATCTGAACCAAGCTATGCACAAGGCACTCTGGGCTTATCAATCAACTCCTCACCCAACAACTGGTGAGAGTCCAGCAACCTTGCTATTTGGGAGAGCCATTAGAACAAAACTACCTCTAAGGACCCTGGATCGATTAGTAAAGTCCGAAACACCGATGCAACTCGGAAAAGGAAAATTTAAATGTATGCAGATCAGCATCACCATGCCCAGGAAACTATCTTTGACAATGGAGACTGGGCACTGGTTAAGCAGAGACGAAGAAGAAAAACAGTAAGTATGGGCGAATTTTGCAGATTTGCCGTCCGCAAATTCAAGTGAAATCGCGAAATAGACTGTGCTACCTCGTTGGGTAAATGAATAGTGCTTTCCTACTCTAAAGCTGCGTAAAGTGTCAGAAGATGTGTCTCCAGTGACAATGTGTGTGTAACTTTGCAATCGCGGCGAAGGGCACCGGGGTCCCTTGAGTGAGCTGTCCATCATAGAGGGTAAAGGGCGGGACACAGTGCACACCGCTAGGGGTGTGCGACGGGGCCAAACGAGCAGGGCTTCTAGGCAAGTTCATATGCCTCTTCCGCTTCAGTCAGAGAGCAGCAGAGCAGTAGATGAGGCGAAAGTAGCTCCTGCTCACTGGAACTGCACGGGGATTGCACGCGTGAAAGTCAAGGATGCAAAGGCCTCCATCAAGCATCACAGCTAATTTTCGATGGTAGATATGGGGAGAAAGCACACCTGCCAAGCCTCGACGCAGCTCACAATTTTTAGGGCTGAATAATGTGTTACTTAATTTGAGCTTCAACTTGGGCACCTGCTTTATTTATATCTGTAAGTGCTTCCTGTTGAGGTTTAATTTTGTGACAGGAGCATCGTGCCAGAATGAATCCTGCCCTGCATATTTCCCCAAGAAGTTGCCACCAATTTGTGCGATAACTGTACTCAACTGGAGTACTTTCTACTGGCTAAACAGTAAGTGCTACCTCGTTGGGTAAATGTATTGTGCTTTTCCTACACTACAGCTGGGTAAAGTGTCAGAAGAGTTGTCTCCAGTGACAATGTGTGTGTAACTTTGCAATTGACCAGAAGGGTGCTGGGGTCCCTTGAGTGAGCTGTCCATCATAGAGGGTAAAGGGTGGGAAGACAGTGCACACCGCCAGTGAGTGCGGCGGGGCAAACGGGTGGTGCTGCTAGGCGAGTTCACATGCCTGTTCTGCTTCTAAAAGGTCAGAGAGCAGCAGAGAAGCAGATGAAGAGAAAGTAGCTCCTGCTCACAGGAACTGCACGGGGATTGCGCGAGTGAAAGTCAAGGATGCAAAGGCCTCCATGAAGCATGACAGCTAATTTTCAACGGTAGATATGGGGAGAAAGCACACCAGCCCAGCCTTGATGAAGCTCACAATTTTTTGGGCTGATAAATGTGTTACTGAATTTGAGCTACAACTCGAGCACCTGCTTTATTTATATCTGTAAGTGCTTCCTGTTGAGGTTTAATTTTGTGACAGGAGCATCGTGCCAGAATGAATCCTGCCCTGGGGTCATTGGTGCTGTTTGGGGGCATTGTTTGCAGCGTGCCTGCAGTTTCTTGGGGCCACAGAACTTCACCGCTCTCCCCCGCCGCCGAGTGCTACCGGCCGCCGAGTGGGGAGGAGGTTTGCCTTGCCTCACCAAACTACACCTCCCAGTATCCCTGTAAGACCGGGACGCCGCCTCCTGACACCTGCAGCTCCCGGCCGGAGGTGCATAAACACTAGCAGCACCTCCCCTTGGAGCGGGGGTCATTGCTGCTGTTTGGGGGCATTGTTCGCAGCGTGCCTGCAGTTTCTTGGGGCCACAGAACTTCACCGCTCTCCCCTGCCGCCGAGTGCTACTGGCCGCCGAGTGGGGAGGAGCTTTGCTTTGCCTCGCCAAACTACACCTACCAGCATCCCTGTAAGACCGGGACCGGGACACCGCCTCCTGACACCTGCAGCTCCCGGCCGGAGGTCCATAAACACCAGCAGCACCTCCGGTGGAGCGGGGGACATTGCTGCTGTTTGGGGGCATTGTTCGCAGCGTGCCTGCAGTTTCTTGGGGCCACATAACTTCAACGCTCTCCCCCACCGCTGAGTGCTACCGTCCGCCGAGTGGGGAGGAGCTTTGCCTTGCCTCGCCAAACTATACCTCCCAGCATCCCTGTAAGACTGGGACCGGGACGCCGCCTCCTGACACCTGCAGCTTCCGGCCGGAGGTGCATAAACACCAGCAGCACCTCCCGCGCCGCGGGACGCGCGCGGGCGATGCCGGGCGGAGCCCGGGCAGAGGTCGGGCCATCTGTGGCCGAAGGAGGCCGGGCTGGGCCACCCCATTAACAACAGCCATTGACTATGGGTAAGCGAAAGAAGGCTACAACTATGGAGGAGGGTGGGAAGAAGGCTAAGGTCCCAAGACATTCCAACTCAATTATGACCTACGTAACATCAGTAGTGGGAGAACTAACTAAGGAAATTGCTAATGCTGAATTTGAACTGTGGCTGACAGCTACCCCCCCCCATCAACTACTGTCGCACCTTTCCCCTCAGTGCTGGGCAATTCACCTGTGACATTCACCCCCCCAGCATCACTCTATCCCACTGTGACTATTGCTACCCTCCCACCCACATGCCCTGCAGCTGAGGTCCCTAGCCAAACCCCTTTAGTAAGCTTGCAAGATTTGAGTCAGCAGACCACTACACCTACAACTAAGGGTGCACGGGATAACAACGTTGCAAGCGCATACTTATTAAACACTACAAATGACTTATTGGGTAACAAACTGGAGGAGCTTTTTGTTTCCAGAATTGAACCTCTACTTGTTGGGATAGCAAAAGACATTGTGGATACTTTGAATATTTGTTTAGAAGGCCTGCTTAAGAAATGTGCACTAATTGACAGACTTATTGTTAATTCCACACCCAACAAGGTCCCTCATGCTAACACAAAGTGCTATGAGGGTGAGGTTCAAAGGATGGAGGTTGGTACAGTGGAGTCGGTACAAGCACAGGTCTTACATCCTCAGAATGGTGGAGGGGTTTCTAATACACTACCCCCAGCCATGTAAGCATTGCCCCCACCTTTGGAGGGGTTGCCACATACGCAACCTCCACTACGCATTCCTGACCCCGCGAGACCCTCTTATAGCAAATACAAGCTTAATCTACCACCTGAAGCGTCCCCTTTGGTCGCTGTCTTTATCGGGGTCCCACCTTTAAGAGAAGGGGAGGTCGAATCCTCTAGGGACCTCATGGTTAAATCTAAAAAATGGTGCACGGACAAATGCAGTGGCAAGAAAATTGCTGATGAGATCATATTCACAAGGAGGGTGGGTTGGATTGGCAAACACCAGAAATCTACACAAGGTGACTGTGTGGTTGTCAACTTTAGTAGGGCTGATCTAGCGGATAGGCTTTTTTGGGATGGCTCCGATATATCCCTAACGGACCAATTAAGACCTGTTCCCCTGGGCTTTTTTTTTTTACCCACCACCAGGGCGCATGTTGCATTCTAGAGGCCCTGGGGCTAGTAGGGGGGGAGGGCGTGTACCTCTAGGTGAGGGCATACCTAAATTACATGCACCCCATGACCCCCGAGGCTCCCAAATATCCCAGTGAGTAATCAACCCTGTGTCCACCAGAACGTTCAGGAGGGTCCCGCGTTGGCTACTGCTAACGGCTCCGCTCCCCTGTCAGGGTTGGTGGACATAGACTGACTATCGGGCGACCCCACTTGTGAGATAGAAGAGGTAGGGAGCAGAACAAGTGATGCATGTAAGCTATTAAGCTGGAAAGTGGCGGGACTCAACTCTAAACGCAATGATAAGGGTTGGATAAGTTTCGTTTCGGGGCATAACATTATCGCCCTCCAGGAAACTTGGGAATCATCTGCTAGTTTCTGGCTGGATGGGTTTACTAGCTTCGCCAAAGCAGCTACCCCAAGCTGTGCTGGCAGAGCTAGGGGCGGTCTGTTAACTCTATTTTCACTAGATCTGAAGGGTTCCCTTAGACAGATCAATACTGCCTCGCCCAACATCCTGATTGTAGAAAGGGAAATAAGTACCTCTAGGAGGACCCTAAATATTAATTTTTATAATTCATGTAACAGGGACAATAGCGATAGTAATGTCGCCAGTTTAGATGCTGTTTTAACGTTAGTCAGTCAGAATACATATTTCGATGCAGAGTTCATATTGTTGGGTGATTTTAATATTCACCCCTGTAAGCTAATGTGTGGTACAAGCCATAAGGAAGGAGGTGAAGGAGCCGAAGGTCCACATTTTGAACATACCACACGAGGGGAAGAACTAGAAGACTTTTTGGCAAATTTTAATCTATATGAACCGGAGGGAGGCCCAAGAATAGCTACTTTCACGGGCACTAACCCCGGAACCATAATTGATTATATTTTTGTTACACCGGGCATTCTAAACAGGGCCATTTCTTACTGTTCAGATTCCTCTCATTATAGTGATCACAACCCTGTTTTACTTGAGGTAGCCTGGGGAGACTTTTTGGGGCCAACTCCTGGGCCAGCTAGTTCAGAGCGCACTTTGCGCACCTCTGATCAGGGCAGAAAAGTCAAATGGGCTAAGGTGGTCCCGGAGAACTTTTATGCGGAAGTCCTCCCGAAAATTGAGGGAGTATGCTTAGATATACATGCCCAGGATTGTGAAATCATAGGGGCCTTTGAGTCAATATGTGGTCAGGTGTCACAGGATCTTCTGGCCAAACCTAAGAAGGGAGCGCTAATTAAGCATCGTTGGTTCGATGCTGCCTGCTCAAATGCACACAGGTCTCCGATGTCATCCCTGAAAAAAACACCTAGGATAAGGGATGAAATTGTCAGATTGAGGAAAAATTACAAATTAGCTATAAAAACCAGACAAGAGAACATCAAACGGGAAGCCTGGGAGAACCTCCTTTCCGTGGCCGCCCTGAAGGATAGCCGGAAATTCTGGGAAATCATCAAACAGCCATTCTTCTCTGACCAAAATAATGAGGCCATGGACTGTGTCATCCCAGATGACAAATAGCTTGACCACTTTAAAAATTTGTATGGGGATAACGATCATGCAGGTCCCGTAGAGCCCTTGGTGTCCCTGGACGCTACCCCTATCTTTTTTCATAGCTCAGAGGTGGAGAAAGCTATCCGTGCTACAACCAAGCACAAGGCCCCGGGTCCTGATGGGGTGCCGGCTGATTTCTTTATACATTCCCCCAAGCTATGGGCGTGGTTTTTGGCCAATGTTTTCTCTGCCGTTAATGGCAACCCCACACCCTCCTCTTGGGCCACCTCTAACATCGTCCTTATTTTTAAGAAGGGCCAGCGGGACGACCCTGGGTGTTATAGGCCCATATCCCTTTTGGACTCTACAGTAAAGATCCTAGGTAGAGTCCTTTTGTCCAAACTAAGGGATATTGTTGAGAGTTGTGGAGGGTTGGCGGAGATCCAGTATGGGTTTAGACAGAAGAAAGGTACGATCGAGCAGTGCTCTAACTTACACCTGTTGATTGCTAAATACACGGTGGCCAAGGAGGGGCCCTTGTTTTTAGCATTTATGGACATCTCCTCGGCCTTCGACCTGGTTAACAGGTCTAAGTTATGGCTGACCCTGTTGAGGATGGGGATAGATGAAGCATTGGTTAAACATATGGTGTCTTTACACCAAGAGCTTTTTGCTGCGGTGCGGGTCACCAACGAAGGAAGGTGTACGTCCCTCTTCAAGTCCATGCGGGGGGTTAGGCAGGGCTGCATATTAGCCCCCCTGCTTTTTACCATCTACATTAACGGATTGGGTGCTTCCCTGGAGGAGGCTGAGGGAGACGTTCCGCGTGCAGGACCTGTTAAGATCCCCGCGCTCCTGTACGCGGACGAGGCCGTGCTGATAGCACGCACTGGCGTCTGCCTTCAACGTTTACTAAATGCTTTTGGCACATTTATGGACCAGCTAGACCCAAAAATCAACACAAACAAGTCACATACCATGGTCGTGGGTCGACAAAGCAGTAAGAGAAAAACAATGACTTTTGAGTGTAAGGGCGAGGTTGTCTCTAGAGTCTCCACTTTTCCCTACCTGGGGGTTCTCTTTGATCAGAAGGGATCCTGGGGTCCCCAGGTGAGGGCAAAGAGGTTGGCGATGACCAGGTCATCGGCAGCCCTTATGGGTTTTGCGGGCAGGTTAGGTGCTAGGCCCATTGAAGCGCTTCTGAGAATCTACAAAAGTAAACCAGTTGCCCTGGCTTCATATGGTTTACCCCTCTGGGGTTATGTAAATCTGGAGCCAATCCAGAAAGCGGAGAACAGATTCATACGGACACTACTGTCTGTTCCTCAGTCTACACCGACTTACTCTATCCATATGGAGGTGGGTCTAGACTTCCTCACTGATGGGCTGAACATGGCACCCCTGATCTTCTGGTTGAAGACTTGGCTTAATGAAGATCTGCCACTCAACCATAAGATCATGGCTGATGTTTTGGCCTTAGATTACTCTAAAAGGATACCATGGCTGGCCTATCTGATGAAGGCATTCTCAGATATAGGACAACCAGAGCTCTTTACCTCTCCTAAAGACATTAAGATCCAGGACATCGATATTGTTAAAAAACTATTTATGGGGAGGGCAAGAGCACATCGTGAGGAAAGGGAACTAACGAAACCAGCGGTGAGGAGACACTTTCTACTTGTTAATTCATTTGCATTAGCACCTTACCTTGGTGTCGTCACTATTCCATTTCACAGGTTCCTTTTAATTAAGTTCAGGTTTAATTTGTTACATTTTTATTTGGGGAACTTTAAAACATGGGAAAAACCTGAACTAGCCCCTCCCTGCAATTGTGATCCTTTTTCCACCCAAGACACCATGCACTTTGTTATGTTTTGTGGTTTTTATTTAGAGCCAAGAAAAAAATATCTGGAGGAGCTTCGCGGGCAACCAAGATGGCCGCGTAAGCTCGGAGCTCCGCGGACCTTCCGATCCTCCGCAACTATCCTGCCCGTAATCCTGATCCACGAGGGTGGATACTCTTTGCTGGTGGCTACCTGAGGCGAGCACCGTTTTCAGAACTCAAATCGGTGTCTCCTACGCGGAGCTACGTCGAGTGGGACTCCGTGCCAGCTCGGTGCCATTGTCTCTGCGGACTCCGCTATTACGTCTTGCTGAACTGCGGAGTGCCAGCCTGCTTTCATCATCGGAGAAGTGTGCTGGACGACGGTGCTAGCTGGACGGCGAAGCACACCTGTAACTGTCTCCCGCTGACGTCCCGGACACCATTCCGGGTTTCTGGGCTTGGACTTGCCTGGCATAGCCCTTTGTTCTTTGAGACCTAAAATGGCGGGCAAGGGGGACCTCGACAAGCCGTCTAATAGAGGAGGGCGCAATAAACCGCAACAACAGCAGCAGAATCGGATTGAGCGCTACACTCAGCTGAAAACGCCGCCTGCTACAGGTCCCTCTGCCAAGGGTATCCAACACTCGGGCTCGCCGGACGGCTCCGAGCCCACTTTGACCGACATTTTGGGAGCCATCACTAATTTCCGGGCAGACATGCAGCAACAGCATGAAGTCCTCACACACAAGGTGGATGGCATGGCCGTTGATTTGTCCCTCATCAGAGCCGACCTGGGCAAGACTAATGACAGGGTCAAGAATCTGGACATTAAGACGGCCAGTCTCACAGAAGACGTTTCGGACATGCAAACTGAGGTCCGGAACCTGCAGAGGACGGCGGAGCACTTCGCGAAGCGGCTGGATGATTTCGAAAGCCGGGCCAGGCGGCAGAACGTCCGCATTGTCGGCGTACCGGAGGGTTCGGAGGAGGCGGCGACGGACCTCCTCGTTGAAGATTTGATCAGAACACATCTTGCCCCGCCTGGCCTCAGTAACTTTTTCTCGGTGGAGCGTGCCCACCGGGTACCGGGTGGCCCGCCGAAGACTGGCGTGGCGCCTAGACCCATCGTGGCCCGGCTGCTTAACTTTCGCGACAGGGATGCCATCCTGCAGGCCTCCAGGCGCCATGGCCCTCTTAAATTTCAGAACGCTGATGTCCATTTCTACCCGGATTTCACCAGGACAGTGCAGCGACAGCGCCAAAGCTATTCTGGGGTGAAGCGACGGCTACGGGACCTGGGCCTTAAGTATTCCATGATGTTCCCTGCTAAGCTCCGGATCGAATATGAGGGCCGTGCCCTGTTTTTCGACTTCGCCGAGAACGTCAGTGACTGGCTGGACACTCTACCGCCGCGCCGAGAAGCACAGGAGGACCACGAGGGTGGCGCGGCTGGCGGCCCGGACCCATGAGACTTGGTTCTGTAATGGGTGACTAAATGACTCTCTTGCTTGCCTCGGGGGCTATCCAATGTCGCTCTTAGTTGCCGTATTATCTTTTCTGTCAGTACATGGAGGGTGGCGGGAGGTGTTCGCGGAGAGTCCTTACTCCCCTGGGTGTCTTTTTGTAGAGTAGTTATGGGGCGACAGGCACACTGCTGGTTGGGGGGGCTTTTTAGTCACATGCAGGGGTGCAGGGTGGGGGGTGCAATTTCGCGGGGTTTGTTCTTTGTTTGTTCTATTTCTTTTTCTTCTTTAAGGCAATGGACTGTGTGTTTTGTTGAACAATGCATGATCGGGTTGAACGGAGTCGGGTGGGGCGGGTTGCTTGGGGATGGGGGTAGGAAACTAAAAGTGCTTAGCTGGAATGTCAATGGGTTAGGTGATAGGGTCAAGAGAGGGGTGGTGCTCCAGCTGATAAAAAGGAACATGCCTGATGTGGTTTTACTGCAGGAAACGCACTTAGTGGGCAACTCGTGTAGGGTTCTCAATCGCAAGGGTTATAAAATGGTCGCCCACTCTGGGTTCTCTTCGGGCTCCCGAGGGGCGGGCGTCCTTGTACGTGCGTCCCTTCCGCTTGAGATAGACGTCACCCTGCTAGATGATAGGGGGCGTTACGCAGCTGTGGCGGGGAGGTGGGAGGGGCGTTCCCTGGCCCTGTTGTCGGTTTATGTTCCCCCTGGTCTCCAGTCTAGCACCTTCCGGGACCTTGGTGGCGCCATTTTGTCTCTGCCCTTGGGCCTGCTGATCCTAGGGGGGGACTTCAATTCAGTCTGCTCTGGTACCCTGGATCGTCAGCCACCGAGAGACCTCCCGGGTTCCCAAACGTGGCTGCCGACCTTCCTTGACTCTATGGGCCTGGTGGACTGTTGGCGACTTTTACATCCGGCGCTTCGCCAGTTTTCGTTCCTCTCCGGTGCCCATGGAAGTCTGTCCCGTCTGGACTATGTCCTCACCCTTGCGGCGCAATCGCCTGCCATTTCTGAGGCGCGTTTTTTGGCAAGGGGCATTTCCGACCACTCGCCGTTGTTGATCTCCTTTGACTTCGGTGTCCTTTTGTCCAGCCGCCCGGCAGCCGTAAATCCCTGGTATTTCCGCAACCACAACATGCGAGCGCTGCTGGCCAAGGCCATAGCCTTATACTTTACAGAAAATACTGGATCAGTGAGCTCTGCGGTCACCCTTTGGGAGGCCTTTAAAGCGGTGTTGCGGGGTGAGGCCTTGGCTCTCATCGCGGCGGCCAAGAGAACTCGTGATGCGGATCTCCTGCAAGTGGAGGAGGAGGTCTTGGACCTCGAGTCCCGTCTGGGGCCCGAGCCCGAACCCGCCCTCCTGCATGAACTCTCTCTGAAGCAATCGGAGTATCACGATCTTGCTACGAATGCAGCTCTACTCTTAGCGAAAGAGCAGCAAGGCCGCATTTATGACGTCGGAGACAAGGCTGGTAAATTGCTGGCCTGGCTGGACAGGCGGGAGATGGCGAGCCGAGTGGTTCCGGAGATCCTGTGCGAGGACGGAGTGGTGGTTACTGATCCGAGCGCCATCCCCGAGTCCTTTGCTGACTATTTCCGGGGGGTCTACACCTCCGGGTCAGATCGCTCCGAGGCCGACTCGGCTGACTTCCTCTCGGCGATAGACCTTCCTTGCCTCTCTGAGGAAGACAGGGTGGACATTGATCGGGACATCACTGCGGACGAGATCGCCTTGGCGATCCGCGCTTTGCGTACGGGTAAAGCAACCGGACCCAATGGCATACCGGTTGAACTATATAAGATCCGGCCGGACGTGATCTCTCCCCACTTGAAAGACATGTTCCTCCGTGCCCGTGAGGATGGCGTCTTCCCCCTGGACCAACGACTGGCCACTATTGTGGTTATTCACAAGGAGGGCAAGCCGCGAGATGTTTGTAGGTCTTACCGCCCTATTTCTCTCCTCAACGCCGAACCCAAGATCCTGGCCAAACTGTTGGCTACTCGATTGGTCGGGGTTATTAGCGACCTGGTGCACCCGGATCAGTCCGGTTTTATACCCCGCCGTAATACTGCCCTTAACCTGAGACGCTTGCATGGCGTTATGGCCAGAGTCCACGCCCTCACGGAACCGGCGGTGCTGGCCTCCCTTGATGCCACAATGGCTTTTGATTCCTTGGAATGGAATTATTTGTGGGCAGTCTTGACGAAACTTGGTTTTGGGCCGGGCTTCCTGGGCTGGGTGCAACTTCTTTATTCTAGCCCCCTGGCTGCTGTTACGGTGAACGGTCGCATGTCTGCTCCCTTCGCACTTCAGCGAGGCACCAGACAGGGCTGTCCCTTGTCTCCGCTCCTGTTTGCGCTGGCTCTGGAGCCCCTCGCGGCGATGCTGCGCTCACACCCTGACTTGCATGGGATCTCCTGGGCCCCGGGCTTTGAGGACAGGGTTTCCCTGTACGCGGACGACATCCTGCTGTATCTCACCTCCCCTTGCAAGTCGCTTATCGTGGCGTGCGATGTGCTCAGGCTGTTTGGGCGTTACTCCGGCCTGATTATTAACTGGGCCAAATCCTCCCTTTACATTCTCAAGGGCGACACGCCGCGCCTTCCCAGAGGCTGTAATATCCAACTGGCGGGACAAGGCTTTAAGTACTTGGGGATTTACATTTCGCATAACCCTAAGGCAAGGTATGACCACAATTTGCTCCCCCCGCTCCACCGTCTGCGGCGGGACGTGGAGAGTTGGCGTA
Source organism: Lissotriton vulgaris (assembly GCF_964263255.1). NCBI lineage: Eukaryota > Metazoa > Chordata > Amphibia > Caudata > Salamandridae > Lissotriton > Lissotriton vulgaris. Next base: position 767,688,389 of record NC_141691.1, on the reverse strand, counting down.
AGCTCCCTCTCTCATTGCTGGGCCGGGCGGCGTTGTTTAAAATGATGTCCCTGCCCAGGTTCCTGTATGCCTTGCAGAATACTCAGGACCTTGTCCCTGCCCGCTACTTCAGGGAGGTCGAGAGTCTGCAGCGTGCCCTTCTTTGGGACGGACGACCCCGTGTCGCTGTTCGGAAGCTCACCCTGCCATGGTATGATGGGGGCATTGCGTTACCGGACGTGCGGAGATACTACTGGGCCTCTCAACTTACCGCCATCAATCATGGTCTTTACGGTCCCGTGGACAACCCCGGTTATGCCATGGACCGCTGGCTTTTGCACGGAGGCAATTACTATCGCGCCCTATATTCTAGATCCTTTGATCGTAACCTCACCGGCCCGACCAAGGCGGCGGTCCATACGTGGCGGACGGTCACTAAGATACAGGGCTGGCAGGGCAGACTGACGAGATTTACCCCTCTCTTTGATTCCGACATTTTGGGCAAGCTTTGGCACACCAAGGGCTTCGAGAAGTGGGATCTCATAGGCATCTCGAGGGTCGAGGACATGCTCTCCAGGGGGGTGGTCAAGACTTTCCCACAGCTGCAGGCGGAGTATAAACTGAGTGCTACGGAGTTTTTCCGCTACGCCCAGCTGCAGCACGCAATAACTGCCGCCAGGCCGGAGGAGGGTGACATCCCCGAAAGTTCCCCTTTGGAGGACAGGGTGTTGGACGGACATATGCCTGACAGCGCCATCTCTCTGTCCTACAAGAAACTAATCAACGTTCCGGTGGACCTCCTCCAACGCTTGCGAGAACAGTGGGTGGCCGATGGGCTGGAGCTGGACGATGAGGACTGGCAGAGTGCTGTGTCCTCCCCTAAGGAGGTAGCCATTTCCTCGCGTCTGAGACTGGTCCAGTTTAAAATCCTTCACCGAGTGTATGTCACCGGCCCTAGGTTGGTACACATGGGCTTCTCGCCGGATGGCCTCTGCCGCCGTGGCTGCGGAGCCCTTGCCACCTTTCTCCATATACTGTGGGAGTGCCCCGTTATTGCCCCTTATTGGGAGAGGGTTCATAGAGTGATGCGGGAGGTGACTGGAGTGGAGTTGGCGGCGGAGGCGCGTAGGTGCCTCCTGAATGTTTGGGAGCCTAATGACTATGATACGGCGCAGACCCGATGGGCCACACTGGGCAATATGGTCGCTAAACGGGACATAGCGCAGAGGTGGGGTTCTAATGTGGCCCCCCTGGTGGTACAATGGAAGGCCAACATGGACTGGTGTATGTTGCGCGAAAAGACTGTGTATACTGCCAGGGGGCGGCCTCAAACGTGGAACAAGGTATGGGGTGCCTGGAATGCCTATAGGGGGGACTTGTGTTTACCGCCTGCACCGTTGCCACGAGATGAAAGCTTGTCACCATAGACGTTGACGACAGCTATGTTACTCTTGTACTGAATACTGATTCTCCTGTTCTTCCTTCCCCCCCCGCTTTTGCTATATTCTGTCTCAATTCTTTCTATAACTTCTCCAGCTCCTTCCGCCTCCTACCGACTAGTGGTCTTTTTCATGTCCATTGCCTTTTTCGCGCCCTTGAGCGCCTTGTTTAAGTTTTTGTTTTTAAAAAAAAATAAAACAACCTGCATTGTCCTGACATGAATCGCTAGGCACTATGACCGTTCTATATTATGCTGCCTTGCCTCCGGGATGTTAGGCTGAATAGCTGTGTGCTTTCTACAATAAAGGTTTTAAAAATTTTTTTAAAAAAAAGAAAAAAATATCTGGTACCGGTTTTTAATGAGGCTGGTTTCACACAAGTGAGACCAGACCTGCTCTACTTACAATTATTGACTAACTCATGTACTACTTTTAGCATGGCTAACTTCGTGGTGGCTGCAGCTAGAATCAAAAAACATATTCATTAGATCTATGATCCCTGTAAAAATGTGTAAATCAAGACGCGAGACCCTGGTGTTTTACTAAATGAACTATTTTTTATTAACCCCACGTATGCTCTGATTTGCCTGTAATTGTCATTGATTTGTAAATAACTGTACTGTATATATTTTATAATGTATGAAATGTTTTATCTCTTTGTATGATTTTTAACTAAATTGAATAAAGATATTTTGACTGACTGACTGACTGACTGAATCCTGCCCTGCATATTTCCCCAAGAAGAGGCCACCGATTTGAGCGATACCTCTACTCAACTGGAGTACTTTCTACTGGCTAATCAGTAAGTGCTATCTCGTTGGGTAAATGTATAGTGCATTTCCTACCCGTAGCTGAAGAAAGGGCCAGAAGATTTGCCTCCAGTGACCGTGTGCCATCAACAAAGAAAAAAATCCGCCCGCGAGTGGATTTGTGATTTTTTTGCAATTTCGCAAGATTTCGTGAGCGGAACAGATTTTTGGCCCATGCTTAAAAAACAGGCATTCCTTTTGCCGCTGATCTTTTACAGGTCATGGTGCGAAAGGGACATATGGTGACAGCACATTGTACTGGGCAATCCATCACTCGGGACACATAACATTTTAAACACCTAGGGGGTCTGTTACAATGTCAGGCCTAGAAATATCAATATAGGACTAGCTAGGTTGTGTTAGTGAGACTCAGGGGGTATATCTGCGGGCAAACCCTTAGGTTTGGTCATGAAGCCCTCACACACCAACCTAGTTGGTGTCATGCTTCATCATCGGGCCCACCACAGTGACACCGAATGTGTCCCGGGTGTGCTGCGACTCCAGATTACTGAGGAGCAGGTATGCTTGCTGAGTGTGCAGTGATAGTGAGAATGAAAGTGAAAAGTTAAAAGCTATACAGGTGGTCCCAGTTCCCGAGGGTAAAAGGTAAATTTAATACCTGGGCCCCTGTTAGCAAGATAAAAAGGCTGTGGACGATGTGGAGTGTATTAAGAGCTCCTACGTCCTTGTGGTCTACATGTTTCAGCCAGGCCTTTTGATTAAAACTGGCTTTCCTCAGGACCAATGAGTATGTGTGAGTGATAATCAACTATATTAAGTGACAATGTGTGGTGAAAAGTGTCGCACTCGCTAAGGTGCTGTACGTGTAAGAGGGGGATTCCCTCTACTTTAACTTGCTACTTGCTGTTAAAGCCTCATGGGTCACTTGGCAGGGAGAGAAAGAAGACCGGTATTTCCGATTTCGAATTCGGGACACTGGAGCAGGACGATAGGTCGCAGGAGCACGCTGATCGGAAATACCGGTCTTCTTTCTCTCCCTGCCAAGTGACCCATGAGGCTTTAACAGCAAGTAGCAAGTTAAAGTAGAGGGAATCCCCCTCTTACACGTACAGCACCTTAGCGAGTGCGACACTTTTCACCACACATTGTCACTTAATATAGTTGATTATCACTCACACATACTCATTGGTCCTGAGGAAAGCCAGTTTTAATCAAAAGGCCTGGCTGAAACATGTAGACCACAAGGACGTAGGAGCTCTTAATACACTCCACATCGTCCACAGCCTTTTTATCTTGCTAACAGGGGCCCAGGTATTAAATTTACCTTTTACCCTCGGGAACTGGGACCACCTGTATAGCTTTTAACTTTTCACTTTCATTCTCACTATCACTGCACACTCAGCAAGCATACCTGCTCCTCAGTAATCTGGAGTCGCAGCACACCCGGGACACATTCGGTGTCACTGTGGTGGGCCCGATGATGAAGCATGACACCAACTAGGTTGGTGTGTGAGGGCTTCATGACCAAACCTAAGGGTTTGCCCGCAGATATACCCCCTGAGTCTCACTAACACAACCTAGCTAGTCCTATATTGATATTTCTACATATAAACTGGGGACCCGGACTGGCTTACCTAGTCCTCTCTCTCCCTTTTGATTTGCTGACAATGTCAGGCCTCCCATTTACCCCAGCCACCTTATGATGGCAGGGGGTACCGCGGAGGACGGAAGAAAGGGTAGAATATGGTGGTGGTGTCTGCTAGACACCACCATCCAAATTACAATGCGTGCCAGTAGCAGCCTTTCCGTGGCGGCGTTGCTGCCATGGAAAGGCATGCGGTCTTCGCAGATGGGGGCCCGTTGGGGGGCCCCAGGATGTTGTGGGTGTGGGGGGGCACTTGGGGGATACCTATGATACCCCCCTGCATTTGCATGCACAACGTGGCATGCACCGCACGGTGCCTGCCACATTGTGCATGCAAATGCGGAAGGTGATCCACAGCATTGTGGCAGAAGGTGCTGTGTGCACCGCTCGTCACAATGTTCTGCATGGGTGATGCCACCGTGGCAGTGGCATCCTAATTGCCGGGCTGGGACCGCTACACTACTGGTGCCGGTCCCAGCACTGCTAGGGTGGTGGGCGGCGAAAGTCTGCCCAGCATCCTAATAGGCCCCCTAGTGTGACACTTGTCGCGGTCTAGCTCTAGCGCCTGAGCCATTGTCCAATCTCAGTTGACCTCGATTACCTCGAATAACCAATAATAGCCAATGTGGAAGGAAATTTGTAGTGGAGATGGTGACACTCAGATGGACTTTCATCCATAGACCAGCCAACATCTAAACAAAGCAAGCACACCGCCAAGTAGGCCAGCAGTAAAACCATCAGAAAAGTGACAGCAGGAACAGAACCGTCTAGATCTAAATCAGCCCCTAAGACTTGATGAGTGGAAACTGCGTTTTGTTAGGATTAAATGAGATGATATGCAGTTAATGAGGATTGCAAGTTATCAACAGTTGAAACTACTATAGTAATGACAGCAGGAGACTGGACCTTCAGGCAAAGCTGGTTATCATAGCATATTGGAGACATCAAATGAAGTACTCTCTGATAACACAATTGATGGTTCATGATAAAGAGTGCAGGGTGTAAAACAGAACTTCCAGTGGTACAGGAGTAGAAATGGAAAAACAGCAGTTGATTTAGATAATTTGTGAACTATTAGCTGGATACATTTTTATGGTATTACAGAGCCTTGCATTCAAAACCTACATGTTCATTCAATGTGACAGTTTCAAAATTTGCCAATAGATATAGTATTGTCAAAATCTGCTCATAAAACTAACAATATCAACAGAAAGGAGTCAGCATTGTCCCGGAGATGCTGCTTGCAGAGGACATCATTATTAACTGCATCTCTGGTGGAACTCGTGGAACCTGTTCACAGATCTCGTCATTTGCCCGCATCTCCCCGCAGTTTCCCAGCGCCCTGGTCACTCGCGCTCTCCCTGGTGGGACTTTATGTCCCAGGGAGCTCCGCGCTGAGTGCAATTGCCCACAGCTGCAGGGAGAGGAGTTTCTTGCGGCATAAAAGTGGCGCTGCCTTCCCGCGACGCGGGACTCGCGCGGGTAGCGCCCCGGCAAAGCCCGGGCCAAGGGCGGGCCCGTCTGCGCCCGTCCGCACCAGAACGTGGCAGGACTGGTCCACCCTATTGATCCCTCGTTATACAGAATTATTCATTATACAGAACTCCCAGGTGACCTTGTATACAGCTTCCGTCCCACGTGACATTGTATACAGGTTCTGGGGCCTAATCGTAATTGTGGATGAGATCATTGTGTTTTTTAGTCATATTATATGCGTGTTTCACACTTTTGTTTGGATTTTCTTTTTTATTAGGGGAAAACACCTTGTACTAGTACTGTCACCCCATGTAACTAACTCTAAATATATATACACCTCTTTAAGTACTATTGTGGCCCTAGCAGAGGCCCCTATTAGAGCTGGGGAATTTTAATTAGGCCTTACTGTGGAAACAAAATATCTAAACGCAAGCTACAGAAAACACAAGCTACAGAAAACACCCAATGGCAATGCTAGCAAGCGCTCTACCATGGATGACTTTCTGGTTAAGGCAGTGAGTGCAATTAATGTTGAAATTACGAGGGCAGAACGCCGCCTCTCCTTTGGGGCAGGCCTTGGGACAGAATATATCCAGATCCTAGAGCCAGATATTATTTTGGTAAATCCACAACAATCTATCTCTATTTCCAATCAGGAGTCCTCTTCCCATTGTCAGGAGGCCCCTTTGGCAAACAAATTACTACAATCACCAAACCCTAGCGGACCACCAACCCGAAGCGTAGAAGAAATTGAAGGACAGACCTGCCTAAATTAGGGAATCCAGGTAAACAAAAAAAAGGGGCCCGACACGAAACCAAAGTAAGATCCCCGAGAAAACCTGTACTCCAAACATGATACCTGATGAATTAGTTAATTCCATTATTTTCAAAAATGACACAAAAAATGTAATCTATACTTAAGCCCTTGGTCAATAAGATAGACACTTCAAGTGCAGAGGTCCAGAAGTTGGGTATTATCACAAAAGAATAGTAGTGGTCCAACCAGGAACAATGGAATCGACCCTCAAGGGACAGGCAATATAATCATTTTACAAAGGACGGAGCCAGCTTATGATCGCCCCAGTGTTATGGCCAAACCAAATCTCTTGTGTAGGGATGTTGGGGCAGTTAGGCATAGCAATCACTCATCCTCTGCCACTGGGGCTAGTGCCACTACCATCATTATTGGGGTACCGCAGATAAGCCACAGAGCAGCACCCTACAATCGGTGAGAGGGGACTTGGGTACATATAAGAATCCACCCCAAGACCCGTACATATCTAAGGGCCCGAGAGAGCAGGCAGAGATTAATTTACCGCCTGACTGCAGCCCATACGTAGCAGTAATGGTCAATGTACGTTTACTCAGGGAGGAGCAACCAGAAAGCTATAGTGCCCTGAAGAATAAGGTGATACATTGGTTACATCAACACCGTGATGGGGAGAGCAGATCAAATTCTATTAACAAGAAGGGTGAAATGGATAGGTCCTTCTAGAAAAACAGAGCAACGAGACTGCATTATTATCAACTTTAAGAAGCCGTCCAGGCACAAATGTCCCTGGGGAGAGCCACGTATAGTTCTCATACAGAACGTTCAGTCTCACTCTATCTCCTTGGTTATTTTTATAGACACCTTGGTAACCCTCCAGCAGGGGGTAGGAATCCTCAAGTAAATAGATCCAACTTGATAGATATACCACATTCTGCTGTCCCGGTAATGAAGAGATTCCATGCCCTTAGCTCCTTAGATTGCAATGACTGACTGGACCCAGCATATCTAGTGGGGAGGGGGGTTGCTGCTAGGCCCCAGTTTATGACTCCAACATCTGGGCCCCGTTATGACAAAGTTCTCAAAGTCCCTACATTATTTAATAGGCCTTGTATACTAATATAACGCCAGGTAATGAAGGAGTGTTAACCCAAGAGGGTATGGGGGCCAAGGAGGTGGAGCGCAACGGTCCAGGAACATCATTAAATCATCCCTCTAGTACACCTTTAGAGGATAGTAGGGGGCAGTTAGCAATGGTGTTTCCAGTATACAGCCGGGCCTAGGGGCAAATCTTCCAGTATGCCATCAAGACCGCAGCTACTCTATTGTTACCTGGAATATCGCTGGCCTAGCAAATAAGATAAACTTGCTAGGATGTAAGGAATGTATTGGCCCACATGATATAGTTTGCCTGCAAGAAACATGGAGCACCGTAGATGTCCACTTGGAGGGGTTTACCGCCTATAATCTGCCTGCAATACTGTCTGCTTCAGGCAGAGGTGAGGGGGGGCCTGTTGAGCCTACTGAAAATTAACATCCCAATGAAAGTTAAGAAAAGTATTAATGTAGGTTACCTGGCACAATTACTCTGGTTGCACAGTAAAGATGGCCGGGGAATTAACATATTTAATTCCATGCGCCATAGTATAGTTGCTGAAGTAAGATACGAATTGGAAAGATTGGTAGAATTGGATTTACCTAACATGATTATTGTTTGGCTGGGGGATTTTAATGTGCCTATTTGACCCTTATCACTGACAAAAGTATGTGAGCTTCAAACAGACACAGGTAATGATTATTAACATTTGCGCACTATATGGGGCGGGTATATGGGGCCACCAACCATGTGCAATTCTCATGGTAATACCTTAAATGCGGTCCTTATTGAATTTGACTTGGAAATTCTGCAATGTGCTAAAGATGTATGTGGGAAGGAGATCCTGACTTTTACAAGAAGGTCAGCAGAGAGTAGTATCGATCATGTAATCGTCTCTGATAACATTGCGAAAGTTTGTTCACCCCACAGATAGCGGAATTGTCTATGAGTGATCATAATCCAATTATAATGGGACTGCACCTCTGGGGGATAAGAAGGTTAAAGTATGTACTGTTGTAAACAATATTGTCCCGAATCGCCCAAATGGTTTTAGAATTAATTGGGTGGGAGCCAACTCAGCCGAACTTTCAAAAAAAATTGCACTGGCCTGTAGCAAGGAAAAATTGGATTGTCTAATGGTCAGTACTGAATCCACTGTGATCATGGACAATTTTATTAAGATTAATGAACATATTTCAAATCTATTCACTGTAACCTCCTTTAAGAAACTAACACAGCAAAAGGGTTGGTTTGACAATTCCTGCACTGCCTCACTAAATAATCTAAAGTTTGCCCCATCGAAGAAACCAAGAGACAGTGTAGTAGCTCATGGTCTCAGAGCTGATTATAACTCTAATCTGAAAAGACAAAAGAAGGAGCTACAACAGGAGGCATGGGACAACCTTAACCTTGCGGCTGCAACCTCCAATAATACACTTTTCTGGGACACGGTAAATAGTATATTCATTAAAAATGAAACAGGCCCAGTTTTTTTGGCGCATGTGAGGAGTGAAGAATGGGTAGAACACTTTTTAAATATTTTTACCCCGAGTCAAATTCCACCGATAGAACCATTGACTCTAAGCAAGTGGCCCACAATTGAGTTAGATATCACCCTGGATGAAGTAATAACAAGCATAAGTGCCAGCAAGGGGGGCAAAGCACCAGGAGCAGATGGTGTCCCCATAGATATACAAATCGGTTCCAGAATTATGGGGGCCCATATTGACAAGGGTTTTTAACGTGGCAGAAATGGAGGGATGCCCCCCATCTTGGGGGAGCCGGTAATTATCCCTATTTATAAAAATGGAGAGAAATCGGAAGCTAAAAACTACTGACCCATCTCCTTATTAGACTCCGCGGTTAAAATAATGAGTAGAGTTTTATTGATAAGGTTGGAGGAGTGGGTTTCGGACAGCAATATTTTAGCAGAATCCCAGTATGGTTTTAGAAAAGGCCTAGGTTCTCAAGAACAGTGTATCAACTTGAAGCTTTTAATAGAAAAATATACCAAAGCCAAACAGGGCCGGCTGTTTTTGTTTTGTAGATCTAAGTAGTGCTTTTGATCTAGTGAATCATGGAGTCCTATGGCCAGTTTAATTACCGTAGGTGTACCCAAACCTATTATTTACTTTTTAGCCAGGCTTTATGAAAATGTATCAACTAAAAGGAGGTACGGCCAACAGGGAGAATGCACCCCTAAATTCACAGTTAGGCGTGGCATTCGCCAAGGTCGAGTGTTGGCACCACTACTTTTTACTTTATTTATTAATGATGTGGATGCAGCCCTTAAAACATTTCAAGCAGATTCCCCATTGGTTGAGGGGGAGGTGGCACCAATTCTGCTTTACGCGGAAGATGCCGTGCTACTATCAAGAACACCGGTGGGCCTCCAGAAGTTCATTGATGGGTTCGCCGCTTTTATCAGCAAGAGGTTGCTGTTAATAAACAAGACCAAAACTTTCACCAAGGTGTGCGGACCTAAATTTAAAAACCTGAAACCCTTCGCCATCGAGGGTAACAAGATACAGAATGTGGAGACCTTTTGTTACCTGGGTATTTCTTTCTCGTCTGATGGGGAATGGAACTATGAGAGGTCAAATGTTAAGGTTAAACTCAGAAAGAGTATAAATGGTGTTTTTAAATGGGCTTTTAATTTAGGGGATCGGCGAATCAAAAATATGATCGACATATACAAAGCCAGATGCACTATGGTCGCACTATATGGGGCGGGTATATGGGGCCACCCACCCTGTGCAACTCTCCAATCTGAAGAGAATACTTTTCTAAAGAAGCTATTATGCCTCCCAGCATCAGCATCCACGGAACTTATACATAGCGAAGTGGGCCTCAATTATTTGACGGATTTAATAGCAATGAGACCAGCTTTGGAGACTAATATGGTCCAAGGATGAAACCTCTTTTACAAAGGCCATTATCAATGATTGCTTGAGACTGGACAATGGTACTAAGATACCCTGGCTTAGCTATCTAATTAAGTCCTATGCTGATTTATTTGACAGATCGATTTTGGGAATCCTTATCAATTTACCATCTCTGTCCAAACAGGAATTGAAAAGAACCTATTTATCCCATATGATTGAAAAGAGGAAGGTAATAGTTAGGAAACAGATTACATATCAATTTTACCATATGTACACTGATACGTCTGGTTTCCAAGGGTATCTTTCTTTTATTACTAGACCTTCTCACCTTTTTGTCTTGATCAGAACGAGGCTAGGTTTAGTGCATCATCTGGTTGTGTTCCCAATAATGAAAAAGTATCCGTCCTCCCTATGCCCCTGTGATGGGACCTCAAAGCAGAGCATATTGCACTTTCTACTTTTATGTGATCTTTTTTTTCCTTTTAGAATTATGTTCCTCAAACCACTTTTTAAAAAAACATGGGGTCAAAACTACAGCAGCTGCTATGACATTATTACTCACCATGGAAGAACCAGGGATTTGCTTTTTTACTGCTACATGTATCCTCAGTTCAATCAAGGTCAGAAAAAGTAAGGTGTATTAACGAATTTCTCCTCTTTTCTTTTTAAATTGACAGAAAGTCTGTGGTGGTCTGGATCACTAATGCACTTTGCACGTTACTTTGTATATATCACTGAGTTTTAATTATGTATATATACCACAGCAAAATTGGTGGCCTTTCATACTGGGGTTGTGCTTGTTTTTATTCGCTTTTAATCAGTTTTTATTTGTGCATACTTGTAATGTATGTCTCGACTTAATTATGATAATGTCTACCGCCCCTAATAGGTGCTAATATTTATATGAGGCGATGTATTTGCTACACATATGCACTTTAACTCAACAGTTCACTAACTAAGTAAGAGTTGTACTATTGTACACACCCTCGTATGAATCCAGATGTACTTGTTTCTATTTTTACAAAGAACCGCTTTTTAGCCTGTTATGTATAATCTGTGCTTTTATGGTTGATTGTCCCTACCAAATATAGCTAATTTTGAATTGAATTGAGTCAGCATTGTCCAAAATTGGACCGTATAATTATTAATTTGCGGGATGGCGGCTTTATTACTACAATCAGCTCTAAAACCAGACTGGAAGTTTTTAAGGAGATTTTACTTTTTCAATTGAACAAACTATTCCAATTAGTTGTTCAAGTAGCTTTCCAGGAAGTTAGTTAAAATTCTTAAACAGTGGACTAGGCAAGACTTATTAAAAACAGCTGAGCCAGCAGAGACTTTTATTGGGGGAGGCTATGCATGACCTACTAGAGATAGTCAGGAAATATTTCTCAAGAGAGATAGAGAAATGAGATCATACCAGGGAAGTGCAAGATTAGTTCACATCTCTTTGGTGAGGTTGGAAAGTAAAGGGTCTGAGACAGGGTTCAGGGCTTTGAGTTTGGATATAAAGCACAAAAGTTCAATCTAAAAGATCTCTTTGAAAAGAGACCAGTTGAAGGTTTGCAATTATACTGATCATTTGATACAATTACTTTAAAGGTAAAGGTATACCTGCACAGCAGTCTTTCCTTCCATGCACACCTTCGCTCCACCCTTCTCACCCTGGCCACTGTCCCACAATTCCAAAAGACCAGAACCCGAGGAAAGTCCTTCTCCTTCTTTACTGCCAAGACCTGGAACACCCCATCCCTCAACCTTAAACTCTCCCAGTTCACGAAGGACCTCAAGACCTAGCTCTTCGACTTACCCCAGCACTTAGACAGATACCCCATGCCTTGAGACCCTCACGAGTGAGTAGTTGTGCTTTACAAACCCTTGATTGATTGATTGTATGTATGTATGTGTAAACTGTTGTTCAGGTTCTGTCTGCTACGAAACCTCCGCATGAACACAACATGCTATCTTGTAATTCAAATATCGTTTTGTTCTTCGTGGACATTATTATTGTTCCAGTCACATGACCCTCTGCCATGCATTCTCCTCCCCATACAGAACTAGTGTGTTTTATATAAAAGCAGAATACATATAAATGATCCTTAATTCTCAATCATTCGCTGCAACAGAAATAATTATATTAACATGTTCAATTTAAGATGCAAATTCATTTCAATCAATATTTTCATTTTGAAATGCAAAAATGTTTTTCATTCAAATCATCTAGTTCCATCGCCCTCAAAACTGACCTGAGTTAAGTGGCAAGCAATTGTTTTTTAAAGGGGCTCAAACCCTTACCTGAAGTTGAACTGCTAGCCTGAGTCGAAGTTGGTGCAACTCCTTAACAATGAACAAAAATGCAACAAGTTCGAATTTCTCAAAGTCACATGTATATATATATATATGCAGACCCTTGTGAGGAGTAATGCTTTTTATCCTTCAAGGGAAGTTTAATTAATTAGCTCTGTCTCTGACCATACTGAGGTTAGGCAATGGCCATGCATTACTCCCTTGAGGCACCTTACCCTTCTCAAGGTAAATTGCAGCTAGGCTGATTACTCAACCATTAATAACATTTAAATAGGGTCCTATTGATAGCAGCGGGGCTTGCTCAGGCTGGCATTCACTTTCCTTTAATTGTTGTTTTACCACAAATCATCTTTTTCCACTGCACTGAAAACTTACCTAAGGTAAATGCCAAATGTGCTTTTTACAACAATATATGGATCCAAACACTTACCTAAAGTTGAACTGCTAATGTGATTCGAGGTTGGTAAAAATCCTAAACAAATAAAAATATGTCATTTTATATTCTTAAGATCTCATAGATACCTGCTCCTGCGGGGAATAACATCTTTCATCATTGAAGAAGAGGAGTTCCAACAATTCATCGATCTAGGATTGTACATACTTGGCTCATTAACATCTCAAGTGAACATTCAAAAAGTGGCAATCCTACAGAGAGCCCCGCCCTAAAGCTCCACACATGCAAATCTAGCAAAACATCTTTCACAGACTTGAATGCACACTACCCTTTTTGGAGTGCTTTAATTCTCTGGACTCTATGTTGAATACAGACCTAAACTTCCATGCATCAATTACAGGGAATAAAATCTGTCAATATGAAAACAATTGTTTTAATTATCAGTCTTCTTGATGTGCGACTATCACAACTCCAAAATATATCTTGCCTTTCTCACACTGGTTCTAGATGCTACAGCTATGCTGGTAGTTGGTTCCAGAACAAATGCATTACTTCAATCTTTAGCACAATTCAATTGTTTCCTATTGACAGCATTCGCTGGTCTACATTGTCCAGAAAACAATTCATTCTAGAACAACAAACTATGGGACAGATGTAGGTAATTCATATTTACCGACTCTTAAATACCAAATTTTACCGATTCGGTATTTAAGAGTCAGTAAATATGAAGGGAGGAGATGTAGGTATTACAGATTCTGTAAATACCGAATCGTTAAGATTCGGTATTTACCGATTCGGTAAATACCGAAACCTGAATTCGGTATTTTACGACCCAATTTGATTGGGTGGTAAAATACCAAATCTACCAGGCCTTTGGGACTCAGAAGAGTCCCACCTACATCTGGGTTTTACCGAATCGGTAAAATTACTGATTCAGTATTTTACAGAATCGGTAAATTTACCGATTCGGTAAATTTACTGAATCTGTAAAATGTTGCCCCTAAATCCCAATCACCAAATACCGGTCGGTAACGGCCGAATTTGGCCGTTACCGACCGATATTTGGACTCCTACATATGGCCCTATCTTCCTTATAAACATGTCATCTCTGCCACTAAGAGATAGCTCCAGAATCCTGATACCCTCCAACAATCAATCAGGGTTTATAAAGTGAGGCTAATCCCCCGATAGGGTATCCAAGTGCTAGCAGGCAGCGGAGGCTTATTCAAAGAGCCAGGTCTTGAGGGCCATTTGAATTTTGGAAGTGAGGTGAAGGTCCACAGTTGTGTGGGGATGCTGTTTCAGTTCTTTGCTGCGATGTGGGAGAAGGAGCGCGCTCCACCTATGCTTCGGTGGATGTGGGCAATATAGGCAACTGTAAGGGAGGCAAGGCATAGTCTTCTTAGTGGTTGGTGGAAGTTCAAGCAATGATTAAAGCAGGCAGGTCATTGGTTGAGTAGAGCCTTGTGTGCGAGGTTCAGCAGCTTGAATTGGCATCTCTTCTGTATGGGGAGTCAGTAGAGTTTCTGGACTACCCTGTTTATGGAATAGGCACCCTTCTAAAGGAAGATACTAATTAAGCAATGTTCTCAAGTAGTGCACCATTCCGTTCCCCCAGGGACTCGGATAAATTATTACCTAAATAAAAGCTGGAATGTTTAGTGTACCAACCTTATTTGTCCATGTGACCTACACATATAGAATGTTTATTATTGCAGGATCTCAAACATCCTGAATATTATATTATTATTGTACATGCACATATGTATCTACCTGTTGTAGGCAAGTAAGATCTGCTTCTTATGGTTACCCCCACTTTATGCCTAATGTTACACTGTTTTGACTAGTCTGACTGGGATCCTACTAATCAGGACCCCAGTCTATCTTCGTTCTCCTTAAAATGTTATGCATGTAATTTGGTACACTCCAGATTGGATACTGCGGAACCCTTGTTAGTCCCTAGGGTACACCTGCACCTGGGCATAGCTACCCCAGAGGCCTCACATGGGCTGAAGCATGTATTATTCCACCCATGAGCAGACCATGCAAAATGGAACTACAGGCCTGACAGTGCAGCCTGTGTAAGCGGGTGCTTGCTTGCACCACTTACGAAAGATATAGATTTACTATAGAGGCCATGCAAAATTGAACTAAAGGCCTGTGTAAGCTGGTGCTTGCACGACTTCCAAAAGATAGAGGTGTACTAAATATATAGGTCACAACACTTAAAACCTTCAAGGCACCCCTACAGCAGGCCTTAACAATCCTGAAGGATGGGTTCTGGGGTTTACATGAGAGGGTGCCTATGCATGAGCAGAGCCCCTCTGCAGCCTTCAGGGTCTATTCTCCTGGGTTGTCTGTGACACAGCCAGACACATAGGTAGAGGTGCATTATATCCTCGCGATAAATGGGTGCACAGCCATAATATCGAGTCCAAAATATCATTTGGACATAATATCGAGTAAATAATATAGACTGGACAAAATATCGACTGGACAGAATATAGACTACAAAAATATCGTTTTTAAGGTAAGTGAAGTAATATCGACTGTATAAAATATAGATTGCAAAAATATCGATTTTTTAATAATATATAATATTTTATAGTGTATTTTTATGTAATAATATTAGTGAAAAGTGTGTATTTATGTTATAAATAATTTTATTAAATGATTTTTGTTTTTATAATTATTGCGTAATGTAATTCTGTAGCGGGTTGTGGGTTTATAGGGGAATAGGGTGGGAAGTAATTTAATTATAATTAATTAAATATGTAAATTCAATAATTGATATTAATTTGTAATTAATTGTTAATTAATTTATATGTGTCAATTAATGTATTAGTAATTGCAAAATACTTATTAATAATTGATTAATTGGTAATTATGTAAATTATACTAATTTAATGCAGTAGCGAGTTGTGGGATTATAGGTGAATAGGGTGGGAAGTAATTTAATTAAAAATAATTAAATATGTAAATATATTTATTGATAGTAATTAGTAATTAATTGTTAATTAATTTATATGTGTTAATTAATTTAATAATAATTGTTAATTATTTTATATTAATTGATTAATTGGTTATTATGTGAATTTTACTAATTTAATTTCTGTAGCGGGTTGTGAGTTTATAGGGGCATAGGGCGGAAAGTAATATATTAATAATTAATTAAATAATAAAATAAAATACACGTTATTTATTTGGAAATAATAGTGAAATAATTTTTAATTATTAAAAAAGTAATTGTTTATGTTTAATTAATTTGTATTAATAGGTGAATAATTAAAATAATTTTTGTTAAATATTAAATGTCAATTATTATTTATTCTATTACATAACATTTTAATTTAATTTTTATTAATTATTATTAGATATTTCTTGTTAGATTTTTGATTTATATATGAAAGTTTTACTTTCTCTAATGTTGTATTCTCTGGAGTGTGAATTGTAATTTTTACACCTACGCTTTCCAACGCTTTCCTTACTGCTGCACCCACTGGAGTTGGAATAGTAATTTTAACCTCTACGCTATCCAACGCTTTCCCTAATGTTGCACCCACTGGAGTGGGAATATTAATTTTAACCCCTACGCTATCCAACACTTTCCCTACTGTTGCACTCTTTGGAGTGGGAATAGTAATTGTAACCCCTATGCTATCCAAAGCTTTCCCTACTGTTGCACTCTTTGGAGTGGGAATAGTAATTTTAACCCCTACGCTATCCAACACTTTCCCTACTGTTGCACCCACTGGAGTGGGAATAGTAATTTTAACCCCTACGCTATCCAACGCTTTCCCTACTTTTGCACCCACTGGAGTGGGAATAGTAATTTTAACCCCTACGCTATCCAACGCTTTCCCTACTTTTGCACTCTTTGGAGTTTGAATAGTTATTCAAACCTCTTCGCTATCCAACGCTTTCCCTACTGTTGCACCCACTGGAGTGGGAATAGTAATTTTAACCCCTACGCTGTCCAACACTTTCCCTACTGTTGCACCCACTGGAGTGGGAATAGTTATTTTAACCCCTACACTATCCAACGCTTTCCCTACTGTTGCACCCACTGGAGTGGGAATAGTACATTTTACCCCTACGCTATTCAACGCTTTAGCTATAATAGAATTCACTACAGTTGTTACAATAATTGTTAACTATTTTGCTATGCTACGGTAAAATTATTATATATGTTTATTTAATATAAAAAAATATATATAAATATATATGTATTATTTTTTTAGATTTATTTTTAAATTAAAATAAATATTTATTAATATAACAATTATTTTAATAATTTAAAGTAAGTTTAGACTAAATATATTTATTACTACATTAGTATTAACTTAATTTAAAGACATTTAAAAAAAACAATATTTTTTACAGTCTATATTTTAGTAACTCGATATTTTAGAGTCGATATTTTTGTACTTACCTGTTTAAAGATAGCCAGTCGATATTTTGTCCATCGATATTTTGTCAACGATATTTTGTCAACTCGATATTTGTGAGGTCGATATTATTTCAGTGATCCCGATAAATGCTATCTCGAAAATGGCCGAAACAAAACATGCCTTGTTTGGTATCAAACACCTTGGAATCATACTTCCCACACCGGTAACCAGTGTGGGAGGTATGATTCGACCCCTCAGAAGCAAGCTTTGGGGGTCCCTGGTCTTCCCGGTGCTAGACTTCTCGATCCAGACAGCACCAAATGGATGCTGCTGACCAGGGCCACATTTCTGCCCTCCTGCTGCTAAACCAACCTCGAGCAGAGGGAGGCAGCACAATAGGTATCCTGTCACAGAGAGGTGTGACCATCTCCCAAACAGGATTTAGTGTATTGGAGCTGGTTGGGTACACTTCCAAAGTGCCTAAAAGTCTGCATGAGGGTCACATTTGGTTTCCCTGGACTTAGTCCAATTCAAACCAGTTCTGGGAGCTGTTGGCTCCTGCTCTGGCGCAAAACTGGACAAAGGACATGGGTATAACGACCCTCCTGTCCTGACCCTCCCCTAGGAGGGTCCTCTGAATCTTTCCAACCCTTTCCCGCAGGTACAAAAGGGCTTACCTAGCTTTAGGACCCTAGAATCAATGTGGACAAGATTCTCAACAAGAAACCACTGACCTTCGACCGTCTGAACACTCTGGACTTTGCTGGACTTCAACTAAGCCTGACTTCATCTCCTTCTACGTCCAAGGCATGGTCTGTGTCCTTGCATCACACAGGCTCTTTGCAGGAGCTGTGGAGCATCAAGGATAACTACAGCATATCCCTTGTGGTGAAGGAGTCACTCCCCTATATTTGCAGGCACGGTAATGCAAATGACCAGTCTGCTGATACTGAGCTCCTGCAGACTCCAAAGGCTCCAGCAACACAGTAGGTGGGTCCCTAAGTTCCTAGAGGTAGAGCTGCCCTCTCACCAAGTTTGAGGCCAGTACCCCTTGTGGGGACCACATAACCTGAGCCCCTGTCCATTGGGTACATTTGCAAGTGCATATGCTTGTTTATGTTCCCCAACTTTGTGCATTGGGCTATCGATAGCCCCTAACTCTGCGCAATTTTCATACCAAGGACTTTGGCCTCCTTGCACTCTAGGCCCTGCAAGCTGTAGTTTGGTGAAACTGCTAGAGGTCCCCTCACGACTCCTGTGCCTCCGGCCTTTGGGTCAATCTGAGGGACAATCCTAATTTTCTTGGGCACCCCTGGTTGCCCCAGGCCTGCCCTGACTACACTTGCTGTGATGAGTCCTCTGGTTCTTGCTGGACCAGACCACAACCCTTCTTGACCTTCTTTGTGGTTTGCCATTGCCAAGGCTTGTTGGTGCTCCCATCGGACACCCACCCCTCAGCAATCGACATCCTTTGTCGTACAGCTCATATCTCGCTCCCAGTCATCCTTAACATCTCCTGGTCCCTGTAGCTGTAGAGTCAAGGTCTTCTTCGCAGCTGAAGCCTCCTACATTGGTGGACATTCGTCTACCTAACACCTGGTCACTCTTGAGTGACCCAGACTCTGTCCCCTCTGCTTTCTGGTTCCTTCAATCATGATTGTTTCTGTGCTAAAGTATTGTGTGTTTTGTGTTTATCTAAGTCTAGCAGATACTGTGAGTTATTTATTCCTAGAACTACTGTGTGGTTCTCCTTTCATTTAAAAAAGTATAATAAGGTTTCTTTCTGATAAAACAAGCTGCTTAACATTCCTTCAAGACTAAGCCTGAAGGCTGCTCTCCACAGCTAACAATTAGATAGCTTTCTAAGGTTATCTTTCACCTCTTAAATCACCATAAGAGTTGTTTGGACTGGAGCAAGGTGCCCACTTTAATTAGTGGACATCATTTACCAGGCGAACTTCTCACATCTGTGAACTGATGTTGACTTTCTGTTGGGCATGAAACCGTGACGTATACACAAGAGTTTATGTCAAGACAGGAGGCTAGCATTATGCATTAACTTTAATTTCCCACTTCTGAGCAGCACCATTAAAAGCTCAAAGAACCTTAACACATCGCAATCAAAAAGAACCTTCAAGTGCATAAATACCATGAGGCCGCCATCCTCTTCCTCTTTTGTTTGCTGCATTTCAGCCGATAAGTATTGGTCTATTTTTATGTTAATTGTATTTGATTTAGTGATAATAAGTGAAATGATTCATTCATAGTTGTTTGTGTGGTGTACTGTTGTTGTGAAAACACAATTTATGGGTGTTTGTTGTGTGAGTTTGTATTTTTAAGGGATTTTTTAACTGAGATTATGCATTTTGAATTTTTAAGATTATTCATTTTATTACTATTACTGAAAAAGTCCATTGTTAATTAGCATTTTGGTTATTGTTCAAGATTAGGAGTACATTTAGCCAAGTTAGTACTGGTTTTGAAAAGGCGCCGCTGCGCACACATTTCGGTACAAGTTTCATTTATCAAGTATGTTTTTAAAAAATTTGCTCTGGATTACAGTGTAATTAGTTTTATTTTCAAATCCGGTAGCACGGGCACTCTCAAGATTTTCCTCCGTGTGGTATCAGGTTGGGAGAGCAAGCTCCATGACACACACGTGCACGTAGAGTCGCTCTCCCATTGACTAACATTGAGGTTCTTTTTTCAGGAGTATAGGGCTTGTTTTACTGCTTCGCTTTGTTTCACGGGAAATTAACTCTACGGGGATCGTTTCTATGGAAACGAAGCTTCGTTTAGACCGGTTTACAGAAAATGGCGGTTGATACTGACTAGAGTTAAAAAGTGATATTTATGTAGCGAAAAGAGTGAGTAAATGAACAACGAGTTTGTTTTAAGGGAAAAGGGGGATATTAACATACATTTTGAACATAAATTAATTAATTTGATTTTTGAAAATGGAAAATGCTAATACAACAGCAGGGAAAAATTGTAAGAGAAATAATTAATAGGGAATTAAAAGAGACAATACAGGAGACAGTCAAGCAAGCTTTAGGGAAACGAAAAAATTCAGAGGAAGAGGAGTATTTTTCAGTATCAGAGGAGGAAAATGAAAGAGGTCCAGGAGGAAAGTGTTTAAATAAGAGAAAAAAATGTAAATGTTAAGAAGGGTCAGAGTGGAACCCCAAGCGGCTCAAATATGAGAGGTATCCAACACGATGCAGATTAGATCCAGTCGTACTCTGTAAAGAGAGGTAAAGCATCTTGTGATGTTTATAATTTAAGTGATGAAGAGTTGGATGAATATATTCTGAACCTTGAATATAAGGATGGATTAGGTGAGGAGTTTGAGGAGATCGGAAAAGAGAACGTTAAGGATTCTGTTATTGATCCATTCGGTGAGGTCTTGTTTAGCTCCAAGGACATAAGACACCCTAGAGGAAAAGCTTGGCTGCCACTGGAACATGTGGCAGACTATATTAAGTTTATATTAAGGAAACTTCTGAAGAAGGAAGAGAGGAATAGCATGTGAGCTGAATGCTCTCCTCCTAATAAAGAGGAAAAAGTTACTTCAACTCCTAACATTGACTCAGAGAAAATAACATACCATTTAAAATGTGAAATGACCGTAGAAAGGTTTAAGACAGGTCGTTAAAATAGTGTCAGGATAAAGTGTTTGACATTTTGAGGCCGTTGGCTAAATTTTTTGATGCTGTGGAGAAGGCCCATCTTAAGAATTTAGGTGTTGACCTTGCTTTACTGCGTGGGTGGTGCCAAAAGGCAATTTGCTTTTTAGGCAATGTGAACGCAGAGCTACTGTCAAAAAGGACGAAGTCTATCCTGATGAGGATTAATCCTAAATTATGTGATTTAGCTGTAAATGAGTCTAGTGAAGAAGAACGTGGATTATTATTCGGTGAAGAAATTGTCAAATCCTTAACCAAATACGTGCGTACATTTGCTAGTCTAGACAAAGCAAATTTTTCAATGCGCAGAGTCTTCAGTAATAATAGTATTTGTGGTCGGGCCGGTAGAAGGGGCCAAGCTACCAGCTGTGCAAATTTTAGAGCTTATTATCAGAATCAAGGAGGAATTGGATACACTAGAGGACAAGGGAACTATAATTTCTTCCCACAAAAGGTAATACACCGGGCTTGTGGCACAAAAGTAAGAGTACAAAGCCAGGGCCAGAATCAGAACCAGGGTGAGTATGAAGATTGGTTCGCTTTTTATCCCGAAAGGTGGAGCAGGAAGATTGAAGTCTTACAAAGTAAATTGGGAGGAAATAACCAAAGATGCATGGATTCTAAAGACAATAGGAAGTTTTCAAACAGATTTCAATTCAAGCCGTATTAAAGTGAAGTTACCACATGAGCTGGTTTTTCAAGAAGATTTGTTAAAGATAGTAGAGAACGAGGTCTGTATGATGTTAGTAAAGAATGCTATTTTGGAAATAGCAGAAGTAGAGAAAGGTTTTGGAAGTACGCTGTTCCTAGTAGAAAAGAAGGAGAAAGTTTGGAGGCCGGTTATAAATCTGAGGTCCTTAAACCAACTTAGTGACTTATCGTCATTTCAAGATGGAGGGCATTCATCTTTTAAGGGCTTTTCCTCAAGAAGGAGATCGGATGGTGAAAATGGATCTGAAGGATGCATATTTCTCTATTCTGATAGCAAAGGAAAGTAGAAAGTAACTACAGTTCAGGTGGAAGGGTCGGTTATTTCAGTTTCAGTGTCTTCCATTTGGACTGTTGTCTGCCCTTGGTGCTTTACCAAGGTGATGAAGTCAGTGGTACGTTACTTCAAGGAGAGAGGTATAAGGTTGATAATTATTCTGGATGATATTTTGATAATGAATCAAGATTTGGTGAGTTAAAAGGAACATTTGATTTTTGTGAATAAGACTTTTGTAAGTCTGGGTTTTCCAATACATTTGGAGAAATCAGTTTTGGAGCCAGTAAAGAAAGTGAAGTTTCTATGGTTTGTGGTGGATAGTTTTGCATGTCAATGGTGTTTTCCAGAGAAGAAGATGAGAAATATAAAGCAAGAAATTCAGAAGGTAATAAACAGGGAAAGAGTTTCTTTGCGAGATCTGGCAAGAATTATTGGTCTTCTGTCATCGTCAATTCAGGCGATTTTTCGGGGCCCATTATATTACAGGGCTTTACAGAGTTTGAAAAAGTCAGGTTTGTCAAAGGGTTTGTGGTACGGAGACATGGTGGATGTTTCTTTGGAAGCAAAGGAGGAATTGATTTGATGGAGAGAAAACATGGATCCGCAGAATGGTTGTTGGTCGGGCAATTTTTGGAGTTTGCCCAGAGTATGTTTTAGAGATGGCTGCAATCAACCTTGGTTGGTGCCCTAAAAGGAAAAAGGAAGTCACATAAATTGTCTGGAAAGGAGGGCAGTTTTGTTTGCCTTGAAGAGTTTCAAGGAGGTTTGTCGGGCACAGCAGTTCTGCTCAGGATAGACAATGTGTCTGCTGTGACTTATGTAAACAGGCTAGGTGGAACTTGGTCAAAAGGACTAGCGGATTTAGCAAAAGAAATTTGGGAATTTTGTCTGGAGCACAAAATTGGTCTGAAGGCAGAATATTTGCCGGATGTGAGGAATGTGTTGGCAGATTGGAACTTGAGGAATATGATAATATTACAGCGATTGGAAGCTGACAGAATAGGTTTTTGTGGAAGTGTTGGAGAGATTGAGGGGCATATTATCAAGAACTGCGATAAAATTATCGCCGCTTTAGCAGCTGGAAATTGCCGCTAAAACGGCAATAATGGGCATCGATAATATGCCCTTGTGAATTCCCATAGCAGCCCAGGTTCTGGTGTTAAACTGGGCTGCTATGGGAATTCACAAGGGCATATTATCAAGCTGTTTTAGCCGCAATTTCCTGCTGCTAAAGCGGCAATAATTTGAGCACAGTACTTGATAATATGCCCCTGTGTCCTCTAGAAATGGATCTCTTTGCATCAAGGTTAACATTCCAGTTGGAAAGATATGTGAGTTGGAGATTGGATCCAGGAGCCATGGCACTGGATGCCTTCACACAGGATTGTAGAGGGGTGTATGCTTTTCCCCCTTTCTCTTTGGTTCTGGTTCAGGCGAAGTAGCAGAAATGCAAAATAGTTTTAGTAACTTCATTTTGGAAGAGTCAGGTTTGGTTCCCTTAAGTGATAGAGTTAGCAGTGACGGAGCCTCTTTTGATTTGGGCTTTCAGAGGTCTTCTGAGGAATATGGAACAAGAGGAACATTCCTTGGTGGAGAAGGGTTTGCTCAACCTTCTAGTTTGGAAGATATCAGGGGTTCAAGAACATTCTCGGATCTTTCTGGAATAGCTGCAGAATTATTATTTGAGTCCTGGGCTCCAGGAGCAAGGAGATATATAGGAGCTTGGAAGGTCTGGTTTTGTTGCTACATGGAAAGGGGTTTTGATCCTTGGAAGCCATTGATGTTCAGGTAGCTAATTTTCTGGCCGATTTGTTTGAGAGGGGTATGTCTTATAGGACAGTTAATTGCTATAGGTCGGCGGTTTCTGATGGCCATTCTTTAAGTAATGGTGTGCCCATCGGTAGAAGTCCTTTTCTTTGTAGAAATATGAAAGGAATTCGGGTTAAGAGACCTCCAGAGTTTAAGTATGAATCTTTATGGGATGTTGACGTGGTGTTGAAGTTGTTTATAGGCTGGCCTAGTGATACGTTTTTAGATTCCAGGGAATTGTCTTTGAAGTTGGCTACTCTTTTGTTTCTTATTTCTTTTAGAAGAGTTTCAGATGTTTAGGCTTTGGAGGTTTCTCAGGTTATATCAGCCTAATGGCATTGTTTTTGAGTTATGTAGAAGGACTAAGACTATGTCTAGTTCTGGTTTTTGGAAGAACACAGAAAGAGCACGACAAAGGCCTCACCCAAGTGTGCCAGTTACTTCTTGATGCAGGTCTCTCTCTGAACGCCACAAAGTGGGGTTTTTCACAAAACCAAGCTCATGTTTGTTTGGGCACATAATCTGATGGGGAATGACTCTAGACCCAAACAAGGTACAAGCACTCTCATCCACTTGTTCCCCCCAGGATGTTATCATGCTATGATCCTTTTTAGGTGTGGCCAATTATTGTTCAAGATACATTTGCAAATTTGCTACAATGCGTGCCCAACTGAGAGACTTGACAAAGCAAAATGTATCCCTTCAGTGGTCTCCGGAATGTGACCAGAGTTTCAAAGACAATAAACTTGTGACTGAGAATGCAACTGAAATGGCCTATTTTGACGCCAAGTTAGATACCAAAATGATGGTTGATCTGAGCCGGGTAGAGATCGGGGCACTTTTTGCTCAATACAATGGCCATCCAAATGGGCAGGGTGAGTGAGCAGTCACCCAAGAAGGCTTAATACTGCAAGGCTCCAGAATTGTCATACTCAGAAGCCTAAGGCAGTGGGTCAGTGAACTGACCCATGAAGGGCACCATTTATTTATTTGTAAAGCGCGACTTTCATCCAGAAGGATCTCACAGCGCTGTGCTAAGACTCCTGGTGTATGGCTGGGTAATTAATGAGTTTGGTCAGTATTATTTCCTAGAGAACAGGCGGGTATTACGTTTTTTCCTGAAGACAACATAGTCCTCTGTAAGGCGGAGTTCTTGTGGTAGATCATTCCAATGTTTTGGTGCCAAGTATGTAAAGCTACGACCCCCCTGCCCTTGCTTTCCTAATGTGTTTTGTTCTGGCTTGAGCTAGAGCCCGTGATCTTAGGCACCTAGTAGGTACATAAAATTCAACTTTACTCTGTAGGATATGAGGCCCTCGTTGGTGCAGAGCCTTGTGTGTGTAGCTGAGCAGCTTGAATTCTGCTCTTTGGCGCATAGGCAGCCAAATAAGAAGTTTCAGGCACTCAGATGCTGAGCTGAGTCTGTCTTTGTTACATACCAGTTTGGCAGCTGCAGTTTGCCATGGTATGGGAGTCACCAAAAGATCAAGTGTGCTTCACACAGCTAGATGACCGAGTTGAGAAAGAGCTAAAGGCATGACACATTTGCAATCCTTTGTCCCCTAAAGTGATGCAGCATCCAGTGACAATGTCTGACTCTCCTGCGCATGTATGGGAGAGGTTTGAAGTTTACTTTTTTGGCCCTTTAGGAAATGGACACCATCTCATGGAAGTCATAGACAAATATTCATTATTTTCTTTGGTTGAGGATCTATCTTCGAAAACTCATGACGAAGTCATAGAGCAGCTAGCAGCTTTGTGACATCTTTGAATATTGGGGTATTTCAAACCACCTCCAATCTGATAATGGCCCGCCCATTAACAGCAAAGAGTTAAAAGTATTTCTTGTCTGACTCAATGTCAAACACTAAAAGTGTAAACCCCACTTGCCCCAAGTCAATGGTGTAGATTAACAATTAATGGGGACCCTCTAGAGGGTTATTCAACGAGCATTCATGGAGGTAATTGATCTGAACCAAGCTATGCACAAGGCACTCTGGGCCTAGCAATCAACTCCTCACCCAACAACTGGTGAGAGTCCAGCCACCTTGCTATTTGGGAGAGCCATTAGAACAAAACTACCTCTAAGGACCCTGGATCGATTTGTAAAGTCCAAAACACCAATGCAACTTGGAAAAGGAAAATTAAAATGTATGCAGATCAGCATCACCATGCCCAGGAAACTATCTTTGACAAAGGAGACTGGGCACTGGTTAAGCAGAGACGAAGAAGAAAAACAGTAAGTATGGGCGAATTTTGCAGATTTGCCGTCCGCAAATTCATGTGAAATTGCGAAATAGACTGTGCTACCTCTTTGGGTAAATGAATAGTGCTTTCCTACTCTACAGCTGCGTAAAGTGTCAGAAGATTTGTCTCCAGTGACAATGTGTGTGTAACTTTGCAATCGCGCCAAAGGGCACCGGGGCCCCTTGAGTGAACTGTCCATCATAGAGGGTAAAGGGCGGGAAGACAGTGCACACAGCTAGTGTGTGCGGTGAGGCCAAACAGGCGTGGCATCTAGGCGAGTTCACATGCCTCTTCTGCTTCTAAAAGGTCAGAGAGCAGCAGAGAAGCATATGAAGAGAAAGTAGCTCCTGCTCACAGGAACTGCTCGGGGATTGCGCAAGTGAAAGTCAAGGATGCAAAGGCCTCCATCAAGCATCACAGCTAATTTTCGACGGTAGATATGGGGAGAAAGCACACCTGCCCAGCCTCGACTGAGCTCACGATTTTTGGGGCTGACTAATGTGTTACTGAATTTGAGCTTCAACTCAGGCACCTGCTTTATTTAAGTATTTGCGGTTGAGGTTTAATTTTTTGACAGGAGCATCGTTCCAGAATTAATCCTGCCCTCCATATTTCCCCTAGAAGTGGCAACCGATTTGTGCGATACCTCTACTCAACTGGAGTACTTTCTACTGGCTAATCAGTAAGTGCTACCTTGTTGGGTAAATGTATAGTGCTTTTCCTACACTACAACAGCGTAAAGTGTTTGAAGAGTTGTCTCCAGTGACAGCTAATTTTCAACGGTAGATATGGGGAGAAAGCACACCTGCCCAGCCTCGATGAAGCTCACAATTTTTTTCGGCTGATAAATGTGTCACTGAATTTGAGCTACAACTCGGGCAGCTGCTTTAATTTATATCTGTAAGTGCTTCCTGTTGAGGTTTAATTTTGTGACAGGAGCATCGTGCCAGAATGAATCCTGCCCTGCATATTTCCCCAAGAAGAGGCCACCGATTTTAGCGATACCTCTACTCAACTGGAGTACTTTCTACTGGCTAATCAGTAAGTGCTACCTCATTGGGTAAATGTATAGCACATTTCCTACCCGTAGCTGTAGAAAGGCCAGAATATTTGCCTCCAGTGACCGTGCGCCATGAAAAGAAAGAAATCCACCCGCGAGTGGATTTGCGATTTTTTTGCAATTTCGCAAGATTTGCGAAATTGCCGAAAATCTGCAAATTTCGTGAGCGGAACGGATTTTTGGCCCATGCTTAAAAAACAGGCATTCTTTTTGCCGCTGATCTTTTACAGGTCATGGTGCGAAAGGGACATATGGTGACAGCACGTTGTACTGGGCAATCCATCACTCGGGACACATAACATTTTAAACACCTAGGGGGTCTGTTACAATGTCAGGCCTCCCATTTACCCCAGCCACCTTATGATGGCAGGGGGTACCGCGGAGGATGGAAGAAAGGGTAGAATATGGTGGTGGTGTCTGCTAGACACCACCATCCAAATTACAATGCGTGCCAGTAGCAGCCTTTCTGTGGCGGCCTTGCTTCCGTGGCGGCCTTGCTGCCACGGCCGGTCCCAGCACCGCTAGGGTGGTGGGCGGCAAAAGTCCGCCCAGCATCCTAATAGGCCCCCTAGTGTGACACTTGTCGCGGTCTAGCTTTAGCGCCTGAGCCATTGTCCAATCTCAGTTGACCTCGATCACCTCGAATAACCAATAATAGCCAATGTGGAAGGAAATTTGTGTGGTAGAGATGGTGACACTCAGATGGACTTTCATCCATAGACCCGCCAACATCTAAACAAAGCAAGTACACCGCCAAGTAGGCCGGCAGTAAAACCATCAGAAAAGTGACAGCAGGAACAGAACCGTCTAGGTCTAAATCAGCCCCTAAGACTTGATGAGTGGAAACTGCGTTTTGTTAGGATTAAATGAGATGATATGCAGTTATTGAGGATTGCAAGTTATCAACAGTTGAAACTACTATAGTAATGACAGCAGGAGACTGGACCTTCAGGCAAAGCTAATTATCATAGCAAATTGGAGACATCAAATGAAGTACTCTCTGATAATACAATTGATGGTTCATGATAAAGATTGCAGGGTGTAAAACAGAACTTCCAGTGGTACAGGAGTAGGAATGGAAAAACAGCAGTTGATTTAGATAATTTGTGAATTATTAGCTGGATACATTTTTATATTATTACAGAGCCTTGCATTCAAAACCTACATGTTCATTCAATGTGGCAGTTTCAAAATTTGCCAATAGATCTAGTATTGTCAAAATCTGCTCATAAAACTAACAATTTCAACAGGAAGGAGTCAGCATTTACCCGGATGTGCTGCTTGCAAGGGGACATCATTATTAACTGCATCTCTGGTGAAACTCGTGGAACTGTTCACAGATCTCGTCATTTTCCTGCATCTCCCCGCAGTTTCCCAGCGCCCTGGTCACTCGCGCTCTCCCTGGTGGGACTTTATGTCCCAGGGAGCTCCGCGCTGAGTGCAATTGCCCACAGCTGCAGGGGGAGGAGTTTCTTGCGGCATAAAAGTGGCGCTGCCTTCCCGGGACGCGGGACTCGCGCGGGTAGCGCCCCGGCAAAGCCCGAACCAAGGGCGGGCCCGTCTACGCCCCTCTGCGCCAGAACGTGGCAGGGCTGGTCCACCCTATTGATCCCTCGTTATACAGAACTATTCAATATACAGAACTCCCAGGTGACATTGTATACTGGTTCTGTCCCAGGTGACATTGTATAAAGGTTCTGGGGCCTAATCGTAATTGTGGACGAGATCAATGAGTTTTTTAGTCATAGTATATGCGTGTTTCACACTTTTGTTTGGATTTTTTTTTTTATTAGGGGAATACACCTGGTACTAGTACTGTCACCCCATGTAACTAACTCTAAATATATATACACACCTCTTTAAGTACTATTGTGGCCCTAGCAGAGGCCCCTACTAGAGCTGGGGATTTTAATTAGGCCTTACTGTGGAAACAAAATGTCTAAACGCAAGCTACAGAACACACAAGCTACAGAAAACACCCAATGGCAATGCTAGCAAGGGCTCTACCATGGATGACTTTCTGGTTAAGGCTGTGAGTGCAATTAATGTTGAAATTACGAGGGCAGAACGCCGCCTCTCCTTTGGGGCAGGCCTTGGGACAGAAAATATCCAGACCCTAGAGCCAGATATTATGTTGGTAAATCCACACCAATCAATCTCTATTTCCAATCAGGAGTCCTCTTCCCATTGTCAGGAGGCCCCTTTGGCAAACAAATTACTACAATCACCAAACCCTAGCGGACCACCAACCCCGAAGCGTAGAAGAAATTGAAGGACAGACCTGCCTAAATTTGGGAATCCAGGTAAACAAAAAAAGGGGCCTGACACGGAACCAAAGTAAGGCCCCCGAGAAAACCTGTACTCCAAACATGATACCTGATGAATTAGTTAATTCCATTATTTTCAAAAATGACACAAAAAAATGGAATCTATACTTAAGCCCTTGGTCAATAAGATAGGCACTTCAAGTGCAGAGGTCCAGAAGTTGGGTATCATCATAAAGGATAGTAGTGGTCCAACCAGGAACAATGGAATCGACCCTCAAGGGACGGGCAATATAATCAATTTACAAAGGACGGAGCCAGATTATGATCGCCCCAGTGTTATGGCCAAACCAAATCTCTTGTGTAGGGATGTTGGGGCAGTTAGGCATAGCAATCATTCATCCTCTGCCACTGGGGCTAGTGCCACTACCATCATTATTGGGGTCCCACAGATAGGCCCACAGAGCAGCACCCTACAATCGGTGAGAGGGGACTTGGGTACATATAAGAATCCACCCCAAGACCCGTACATATCTAAGGGCCCGAGAGAGCAGGCAGAGATTAATTTACCACCTTACTGCAGCCCATACGTGGCAGTAATGGTCAATGTACGTTTACTCAGGGAGGAGCAACAAGAAAGCTATAGTGCCCTGAAGAATAAGGTGATACATTGGTTACATCAACAACGTGATGGGCAGAGCAGATCAAATTCTATTTACAAGAAGGGTCAAATGGATAGGTCCTTCTAGAAAAACAGAGCAAGGGGACTGCATTATTATCAACTTTAAGAAGCCGTCCAGGGCACAAATGTCCCTGGGGAGAGCCACGTATAGTTCTCATACAGAACGTTCAGTCTCACTCTACCTTCTTGGTTATTTTTATAGACACCTTGGTAACCCTCCAGCAGGGGGTAGGAATCCTCATGTAAATAGATCCAACTTGATAGATATACCATATTCTGCTGTCCCGATAATGAACAGATTCCATGCCCTTAGCTCCTTAGATTGCAATGACTGACTGGACCCAGTATATCTAGTGGGGAGGGGGGTTGCTGCTAGGCCCCAGTTTATGACTCCAACATCTGGGCCCCGGTATGACAAAGTTCTCAAAGTCCCTACATTATTTAATAGGCCTCGTATACTAATATAATGCCAGGTAATGAAGGAGTGTTAACCCAAGAGGGTATGGGGGCCAAGGAGGTGGAGCTCAACGGGCCAGGAACATCATTAAATCATCCCGCTAGTACACCTTTAGAGGATAGTAGGGGGCAGTTAGCAATGGTGTTTCCAGTATACAACCGGGCCTAGGGGCAAATCTTCCTGTATTCCATCAAGACGGCAGCTACTCTATTGTTACCTGGAATATCGCTGGCCCAGCGAATAAGATAAACCTGCTAGGATGTAAGGAATGTATTGGCCCACATGATATAGTTTGCCTACAAGAAACATAGAGCACCGTAGATGTCCACTTGGAGGGGTTTACCGCCTATAATCTGCCTGCAATACTGTCAGCTTCAGGCAGAGGTAAGGGGGGCCTGTTGAGCCTAATGAAAATTAACATCCCAATGAAAGTTAAGAAAATTATTAATGTAGGTTATCTCGCACAATTACTCTGGTTGCACAGTAAAGATGGCCGGGGAATTAACATATTTAATTCCACGCGCCATAATATATTTGCTGAAGTAAGATACGAATTGGAAAGATTGGTAGAATTGGATTTACCTAACATGAATATTGTTTGGCTGGGGGATTTTAATGTGCCTATTTGACCCTTATCACTGACAAAAGTATGTGGGCTTCAAACAGACACAGGTAATGATTATTAACATTTCCCCCACACCACTCATGGTAATACCTTAAATGCGGTCCCTATTGAATTTGACTTGGAAATTCAGCAATGTGCTAAAGATGTATGTGGGAAGGAGATCCTGACTTTTACAAGAAGGTCAGCAGAGAGTAGTATCGATCATGTAATTGTCTCTGCTAACATTGTGAAAGTTTGTTCACCCCACAGATAGCGGAATTGTCTATGAGTGATCATAATCCAATTATAATGGGACTGCACATCTGGGGGATAAGAAGGTTGAAGTATGTACTGTTGTAAACAATATTGTCCCGAATCACCCAAATGGTTTTAGAATTAAATGGGTGGGAGCCAACTCAGCCGATTTTTCTAAAAAAATTGTACTGGCCTGTAGCAAGGAAAAATTGGATTGTTTAATGGTCAGGACTGAATCCACTGTGATCATGGACAATTTTATTAAGATTAATGAACATATTTCAAATATATTCACTGTAACCTCCTTTAAGAAACTAACACAGCAAAAGGGTTGGTTTGACAATTCCTGCACTGCCTCACTAAATAATCTAAAGTTTGCCCTATCGAAGAAACCAAGAGACAGTGTAATAGCTCATGGTCTCAGAGATGATTATAACTCTAATCTGAAAAGACGAAAAAAGGAGCTACAACAGGAGGCATGGGACAACCTTAACCTTGCGGCTGCAACCTCCAATAATAAACTTTTCTGGGACACAGTAAATAGTACATTCATTAAAAATGAAACAGGCCCAGTATTTTTGGCGCATGTGAGGAGTGAAGAATGGGTAGAACACTTTTTAAATATTTTTACCCCGAGTCAAATCCCACTGATAGAACCATTGACTCTAAGCAAGTGGCCCACAATTGAGTTAGATATCACCCTGGATGAAGTAATAACAAGCATAAGTGTCAGCAAGGTGGGCAAAGCACCAGGAGCAGATGGTGTCCCCATAGATGTATACAAATCGGTTCCAGAATTATGGGGGCCCATATTGACAAGGGTTTTTAACGTGGCAGTAATGGAGGGATGCCCCCCATCTTGGGGGGAACCGGTAATTATCCCTATTTATAAAAATGTAGAGAAATCGGAAGCTAAAAACTACTGACCCATCTCCTAATTAGACTCCGCGGTTAAAATAATGAGTAGAGTTTTATTGATAAGGTTGGAGGAGTGGGTTTCGGACAACAATATTTTAGCAGAATCCCAGTATGGTTTTAGAAAAGGCCTAGGTACCCAAGAACAGTGTATCAATTTGAAGCTTTTAATAGGAAAATGAACCAAAGCCAAACAGGGCCGGCTGTTTTTGTTTTGTAGATCTAAGTAGTGCTTTTGATCTAGTGAATCATGGAGTCCTATGGCCAGTTTTAATTAACGTAGGTGTACCCAAACCTATTATTTACTTTTTAGCCAGGCTGTATGAAAATGTATCAACTAAAAGGAGGTACGGCCAACAGGGAGAATGCACCCCTAATTTCACAGTTAGGCGTGGCATTCGCCTGGTCCTGTGTTGGCACCACTACTTTTTACTTTATTTATTAATGATGTGGATGCAGCCCTTAAAACAATTCAAGCAGATTCCCCATTGGTTGAGGGGGAGGTGGCACCAATTCTGCTTTACGTGGACGATGCCGTGCTACTATCAAGAACACCGCTGGGCCTCCAGAAGTTCATTGATGGGTTCGCCGCTTTTATCAGCAAGAGGTTGCTGTTGATGAACAAGACCAAAACATTCACCATGGTGTGCGGACCTAAATTTAAAAACCTGAAACCCTTGGCCATCGAGGGTAACAAGATACAGAATGTGGAGACCTTTTGTTACCTGGGTATTTCTTTCTCGTCTGATGGGGAATGGAACTATGAGAGGTCAAATGTTAAGGTTAAACTCAGAAAGAGTATAAATGGTGTTTTTAAATTGGATTTTAATTTAGGGGATCAGCGAATCAAAAATATGATCGACATATACAAAGCTAGATGCACTACGGTCGCACTATATGGGGCTGGTATATGGGGCCACCAACCCTGTGCAACTCTCCAATCTGAAGAGAATACTTTTCTAAAGAAGCTAGTATGCCTCCCAGCATCAGCATCCACGGAACTTATACACAGCGAAGTTGGCCTCAATTATTTGACGGATTTAATAGCAATGAGACCAGCTTTGGAAACTAATATGGTCCAAGGATGAAACCTCTTTTACAAAGGCCATTATCAATGATTGCTTGAGACTGGACAATGGTACTAAGATGCCCTGGCTTAGCTATCTAATTAAGTCCTATGCTGATTTATTTGACAGATCGATTTTGGGAATCCTTAACAATTTACCATCTCTGTCCAAACAGGAATTGAAAAGAACCTATTTATCCCATAGGATTGAAAAGAGGAAGGTAATAGTTAGGAAACAGATTACGTATCAATTTTACCATATGTACACTGATACGTCTGGTTTCCAAGGGTATCTTTCTTTTGTTACTAGACCTTCTCACCTTTTTGTCTTGATCAGAACGAGGCTAGGTTTAGTGCATCATCTGGTTGTGTTCCCAATAATGAAAAAGTATCCGTCCTCCCCATGCCCCTGTGATGGGACCTCAAAGCAGTGCACTATGCACTTTCTACTTTTATGTGATCTGTTTTTTCCTTTTAGAATTATGTTCCTCAAACCACTTTTTAAAAAACACATGGGGTCAAAACTACAACAGCTGCTATGACATTATTAATCACCATGTAAGAACCAGGGATTTGCCTTTTTTACTGCTACATGTATCCTCAGTTCAATCATGGCCAGAAAAAGTAAGGTGTATTAACGAATTTCTCCTCTTTTCTTTTTAAATTGACAGAAAGTCTGTGGTGGTCTGGATCACTAATGCACTTTGCACGCTACTTTGTATATATCACTGAGTTTTAATTACGTATATATATCACAGCAAAATTGGTGGCCTTTCATACTGGGGTTGTGCTTGTTTTTATTCGCTTTTTATCAGTTTTTATTCGTGTATACTTGTAATGTATGTCTCGACTTAATTATGATAATGTCTACCGCACCTAATAGCTGCTAATATTTATATGAGGCGATGTATTTGCTACACATATGCACTTTAACTCAACAGTTCACTGACTAAGTAAGAGTTGTACTATTGTACACACCCTCGTATGAATCCAGATGTACTTGTTTCTATTTTTACAAAGAACCGCTTTTTAGACTGGTATGTATAATCTGTGCTTTTATGGTTGATTGTCCCAACCGAATATAGCTAATTTTGAATTGAATTGAGTCAGCATTGTCCAAATTTGGACCGTATAATTATTAATCTGCGGGATGGCGGCTTTATTACTACAATCAGCTCTAAAACCAGACTGGAAGTTTTTAAGGAGATTTTACTTTTTCAATTGAACAAACTATTCCAATTAATTGTTCAAGTAGCTTTCTAGGAAGTTAGTTAGAATTCTTAAACAGTGGACTAGGTGAGACTTATTAAAAACAGCTGAGCCAGCAGAGACTTTTATTGGGGGAGGCTATGCATGACCTACTAGAGATAGTCAGGAAATATTTCTCAAGAGAGATAGAGAAATGAGATCATACCAGGGAAGTGCAGTATTAGTTCACATCTCTTTGGTGAGGTTGGAAAGTAAGGGGTCTGAGACAGGGTTCAAGGCTTTGAGTTTGGATATAAAGCAGAAAAGTTCAATCTAAAAGATCTCTTTGAAAAGAGACCAGTTGAAGGTCTCCAATTATACTGATCATTTGATACAATTACTTTAAAGGTAAAGGTATACCTGCACAGCAGTCTTTCCTTCCATGCACACCTTTGCTCCACCCTTCTCACCCTGGCCACTGTCCCACGATTCCAAAAGACCAGAACCTGAGGAAAGTCCTTCTCCTTCTTCACTGCCAAGACCTGGAACACCCCATCCCTTGACCTTAGACTCTCCCAGTTCACGAAGGACCTCAAGACCTAGCTCTTCGAATTACCCCAGCACTTAGATAGCTACCCCATGCCTTGAGACCCTCACGAGTGAGTAGTTGTGCCTTACCAACCCTTGATTGATTGATTGCATGTATGTGTAAACTGTTGTTCAGGTTCTGTCTGCTACGAAACCTCTGCATGAACACAACATGCTATCTTGTAATTCAAATATTGTTTTGTTCTTCGTGGACATTATTATTGTTCCAGTCACATGACCCTCTGCCATGCGTTCTCCTCCCCATTCAGAACTAGTGTCTTTTATGTAAAAGCAGAATACATATAAATGATCCTTAATTCTCAATCATTCGCTGCAACAGAAATAATTATACTAACATGTTCAATTTTAGATGCAAGTTCATTTCAATCAATATTTTCTTTTTGAAATGCAAACATTTTTTTCATTCAAATCATCTTGTTCCATCGCCCTCAAAACTGACCTGAGTTAAGTGGCAAGCAATTGGTTTTTAAAGGGGCTCAAACCCTTACCTGAAGTTGAGCTGCTAGCCTGAGTCGAAGTTGGTGCAACTCCTAAACAATGAACAAAAATGCAACAAGTTCGAATTTCTCAAAGTCACATGTATATATATATATGCAGACCCTTGTGAGGAGTAATGCTTTTTATCCTTCAAGGGAAGTTTAATTAATTAGCTCTGTCTCTGACCATACTGAGGTTAGGCAATGGCCATGCATTACTCCCTTGAGACACCTTAACCGTCTCAAGGTAAATTGCAGCTAGGCTGATTACTCAACCATTAATAACATTTAAATAGGGTCCTATTGATACCAGCGGGGCTTGCTCAGGCTGGCCTTCACTTTCCTTTAATTGTTGTTTTACCACAAATCATCTTTTTCCACTGCACTGAAAACTTACCTAAGGTAAATGCCAAATGTGCTTTTTACAACAATATATGGATCTAAACACTTACCTAAAGTTGAACTGCTACTTTGATTCGAGGTTGGTAAAAATCTTAAGCAAATAAAAATAT
Organism: Lissotriton vulgaris; assembly: GCF_964263255.1. NCBI lineage: Eukaryota > Metazoa > Chordata > Amphibia > Caudata > Salamandridae > Lissotriton > Lissotriton vulgaris. Next base: position 767,652,423 of record NC_141691.1, on the reverse strand, counting down.
GTCATTTTATATTCTTAAGATCTCATAGATACCGGCTCCTGCGGGGAATAACATCTTTCATCATTGACGAAGAGGAGTTCCAACAATTCAGCGATGTAGGATTGTACATACTTGGCTCATTAACATCTCAAGTTAACATTCAAAAAGTGGTAATCCTACAGAGAGCCCCGCCCTAACGCTCCACACATGCAAATCTAGCAAAACATGTTTCACAGACTTGAATGTACACTACCCTTTTTGGAGTGCTCTAATTCTCTGGACTCAATGTTGAATACAGACCTAAACTTCCAAGCACACATCAGTTACAGGGAATAAAGTCTGTCAATGTGAATATAATTGTTTTAATTATCAGTCTTCTTGATGTGCGACTATCACAACTCCAAAATATATCTTGCCTTTCTCACAATGGTTCTAGATGCTACGGCTATGCTGGTAGTTGGTTCCAGAACAAATGCATTACTTCAATCTTTAGCACAATTCAATTTTTTCCTATTGACACCATTCGCTGGTCTACATTGTCCAGAAAACAATTCATTCTAGAACAACAAACTATCTTCCTTATAAACATGTCATTTCTGCCACTATGGAATAGCTCCAGCATCCTGATACCCTCCAACAATCAATCAGGGTTTATAAAGTGAGGCTAATCACCCGATAGGGTATCCAAGTGCTAGCAGGCAGCGGAGCCTTATTCAAACAGCCAGGTCTTGAGGGCCATTTGAATTCTGGAAGTGCGGTGAAGGTCCACAGTTGTGTGCGGATGCTGTTTCAGTTCTTTACTGCGATGTGGGAGAAGGAGCGCTGCTTCGGTGGATGTGGGCAATGTAGGCAAGTGTAAGGGAGGCACGGCATAGTCTTCTCAGTTGTTGGTGGAAGTTCAAGCAGTGATTAAAGCAGGCAGGTCATTGGTTGAGTAGAGCCTTGTGTGCGAGGGTCAGCAGCTTGAATTGGCATCTCTTCTGTATGGGGAGTCAGTAGAGTTTCTGGCCTACCCTGTTTATGGAATAGGCACCCTTCAGAAGGAAGATACTAATTAAGCAATGTTCTCAAGTAGTGCACCATTCCGTTCCCCCAGGGACTCGGATAAATTCTTAACTAAATAAAAGCTGGAATGTTTAGTGTACCAACCTTATTTGTCCATGTGACCTACACATATAGAATGTTTATTATTGCAGGATCTCAAGCATCCTGAACATTATATTATTATTGTAAATGCACATATGTATCTACCTGTTGTAGGCAAGTAAGATCTGCTTCTTATGGTTACCCCCACTTTTTACTTAATGTTACACTGTTTTTGACTAGTCTGACTGGGATCCTGATAATTAGGACCCCAGTTTATTTGCTTTCTCCTTAAAATGTTATGCATGTACTTTGGTACACTCCAGATTGGATACTGGGGTAACCTTGTTAGTCCCAAGTATATGCTACACATGTACCCAGGGCATAGCTACCACTGAGGCCTCCCATGGACTGAAGCATGTATTATGCCACCCATGAGAGGCCATGCAAAGTTGAACTAAAGGCAGTGTAAGCTGGTGCTTGCACAGCTTCCAAAAGATAGAGGTGCACTAAATATATATCGGTCACTACACTTAAAACCTATGTCACCCCTATAGCAGGTCTTAACAATTCTGAAGGCAGGGTGCTGGGTTTTATGTGAGAAGGTGCCGCTGCTTGAGCAGAGCCCCTCTGCAACCTTCGGAGACCATTCTCCCGGGTTGTCTGTGACACAGCCAGATATATAGGTAGAGGTGCATTATAACCTCGAAAACGTCTGAAACAAAACATGTAATGTTTGGTATCAAACACCTTGGAATCATACCTTCACACCAGTAACCAGTGTGAAGGTATGATTCCACCCCTCCTGAACAAGCTTTGTGGGTCCCTGGTCTTCCCGGTACCAGCCTTCTCGACCCGAACAGCACACAATGGATGCTGCCGACTGGAGACACATTTCTGTCATCCTGCTGATGAACCAAGCTCGAGCAGAGGAAGGCAACACAATAAGCATACTCTCACTGGGAGGTTTGACCAACTCCCAGACAGGATTTATTGTATTGGACCTGGGTGGGTACACTTCCAAAATGCCTGGAAGTTTGCATGATAGGCACATTTGGTGTCCCTGTGCATAGTCCAATTCAAACCAGTTCTGGGATCCGTTGGCTCCTGCTCTGGTGTGAAACTGGACAAAGGACTAGGATGTAACCACCCCCTCTCCTTGGAGGGTCCCCTGAATCTGTCCAACCCTCTACCGTGGGTACGAAAGGGTCCTGGCTGTAGGACCCGAGATTTGAATCCACTGACTGTCTGGACACTCTGAACTTCGCTGTACTTTGACAGGGCCCGAATTCATCTCTTTCTCCGTCCAAAGCGCTTTCTGTGACCCGTGCACCATACAGCCTCTGTGCAAGATCTGTGGAGCATCAAGGACAGCTGAAGTTTCTCCCTTGGGATGAAGGAGTCACTCCCCTGCATTTGCAAGCACCGTAACTCAACTGACTGGTCAGCTTATCCTGAGCTCCTGCAGACTCCAAAGGCTCCAGCAACACAGAAGGTGGGTTCCTACGTTCCTTGAGATCGAGCTGCCCTCTCACCAAGTTTGAGGCCAGTATCCCTCGTGGGGACCGCATAACCCGAACCCCTGTGCACAAGTTCATTTGCAAGTGCATACGCTTGTTAGTGTTCCCCAAGTTTGTGCCTTGGGCTGTCGATAGCCACAACGTCTGCGCACTTTTCATACCAATATCTTTGGCCTCCTCACACTCTGTGCCCTGCAAGTTGTGGTTTGGGGAAACTGCTAGAGGTTCCCTCATGACTCCTGTGCCTTCGGCCTGTGGGTCCATTTAAGGGACAAACTTGATTTTCTTGGGCTCCTCTGGTTGCCTGCCCTGGCTCCCCTTGCTGTGGTAAGTCCTCTGGTCCTTTCTGGGCCAGACCGCAAACTTTCTTGACCTTCTTCGTGTGTTTTAATTAGTTTTATATAGCGCGAACTTGACCCGGTATCGGGTATCAAAAAGCTTTACACAGCAGCAGTTGCTTTACATGAGGGCACATTCATTTTTGTTAGGCACGGGGAGATTAAGTGATTTGCCCAGAATCACAGGATGTTCACCGTCATTGCCGAGACTCGAACCCAGTTCCCCAGATTTGAGGTCGACCACCCTCTCCCGGGTTGCCGTTGCCAAGGCTTGTTGGCCGGACAGCCACCCCTCAGCACTTGAGTTCCTTTGTGGGACAGCTTATATCCAGCTCCTGGTTTTCCTTGACATCTCATGTAGAGTCAAGGTCTCCTTCTTCGCACCTGAAGCACCCGACATCAGTGGGTATTAGTCTATCAAGACCCTGGTCACTCTTGAGTGGCCCAGACTGTGTCCCCTAGGCTTTCACGTTCCTTCTATCAAGAATCCACCTGCGGGTTCCACCAGACACTTTTCTTCTTTCCAGCAGTGGCATTTCTTTGAAGACTCCCAATGAGAATGATTGCAGTCTCTGAAGCCAATTCAGCCATATGAACTCGGCTACTCTGGGATAGGTAGCTCTGGTACTTTGGTATCCACAGGTAGGGTGGCTCTCCAACCTTCTATGTTCCAAAGGGTTTCCTCATAAACTATTGGGAATGGTCCTTTACCTTTAAAATTGCAACTGCGACTCTCCCATTTAATTGTACGTAGCACGCCGTTGTGTTTTCACACCGCACCCATCCTCCGTGGGGTCCCTACTTATTCACCATGGGTGGTTCCTTGGGGTCCCTGCGATTTTACGCATTCTAGAAATTGTTTTGACTCGAGTCATGGTTCATGGTTCTTATTCCACTATTTTGGTATATGGTTTGGTCTCCCTGTGGATTCCACAGTGTATTAGTGCTACACATGATTGTTTGTGTGCAAAAGTATTGTGTGCTTTGTGTTTATCTGCATGTAGCAGATACTGTAAGGTATTTAAGGTGTTATAATAATAAATATATATTCTTATAACAACTGTGTGGTTCTCCTTTCATTTAACCAATACAATAAGGTTGCATTCTGGTAAAACAAGCTGTTTAACATTCCTTCAAAACTAAGCCTGAAGGCTGCTCTCCATGGCTACCACTTGGATAGCTTTCTAAGGTTAACTTTGCTCTCATACATCACCATAAGGTTTGATTGGACTAGAGCAAGGTGCCCATTTCGATTAGTGGACATCATATATCTGGCCAACTTCTCACATTGGTGTGCAGAGGTTAGGATTCAAGACTGTGTTGTTTTACCAGATACATCTTTGTATTGATTAACTGAAAACAACTAAGTACTAGGTACATATAATACTAACATAGAATAAATAAGTTCTACTGAACTTAGTGTCGGGTAAGTCAAGGGTCTAGCACACCCTTTCTCCGACATTAGAGAGTTTAGTTCCAACTAGGTTAGGTAGGTGCAACACCTCAAAACTAAGCCTGAAGGCTGCTCTCCACAGCTACCACTTGGATAGCTTTCTAAGGATATCTTTGCTCTCATACATCACCATAAGGTTTGTTTGGACTAGATCAAAGTGCCTATTTCAATTAGTGGACATCATATATCAGGCCATCTTCTCACATTGGTGTGCAGAGGTTAAGATTCAAGCCTGTGTTGTTTTACCAGATACATCTTTGTATTGATTAACTGAAAACAACTAAGTACTAGGTTCATATAATACTAACTTAGAATAAATACGTTCTACTGAACTTAGTGTCGGGTAAGTCAAGTGTCTAGCACACCCTTTCTCCAACCTTAGAGAGTTTAGTTCCAGCTAGGTTAGGTAGGTGCAACACCTCACCTCACCTTTAGTATGTCTTCTAAAGGAGGTTCCAGTGGCTATATGCCCTCTAGATACAGTGAGATTTCATTCCAAGAATTGCAAGTCCTGTGTTCCTCTAAAAAGCTGAAGACAGGGAGAACTGCAAACACCCACCGCCTAAGAGAGGCGTAACTGCTTGATGATCTTGGAAAGACGCCTGGGTCAGATGAACAGGAGAAAGTGGGTAGGGCAGGAAATGAGGAGAGGTCAGGAGGTGACACCTTTTATGACCTAGACTCAAACCCTGGCCAGGAGGACCAAGATGGTACCCACCCGAACAACTCAGATCTTCTTGGAGATGATAAAGAAGGCCAAGATGGCCCTCTCTTCACCCCTCCTGGAAGAGTGCAGAGTTTACAAATGAATTTAAATCTCCCTCTGCATAGTCTAATAACGTCGGAAAGTCAGTAGGGACCTCTGTGTCTAGCAAGAAGGACCATTCTTATGACAGGGAACACCAATTTCTGGAACTTGAAAGTTGAAAGTTAAGCTTAAGCTCAGGCAACAGCAATTGGCCCTCGATAAAGAGTCCCTAGAAGTCCAGAGAGCTAGACAAAGATTGGGACTAGCATATCATGGTGGCAGAAACAGTGTCCCTAGAATTAAGGAACATTCTTTTGACAATGAGAACCTGAGCAAGATTGTCCCTCCTTACCAGGTTGGGGATGATATCCATAAATGGATAACTGCTTTAGAGATGGCCTGTAATGTTCAGAGGGTCCCTTTAGAGCAGTGGGCAGCTATCTTGTGGCTCTCCTTTATCTGATAAAGGTAGACATAAGCTCCTCACTGTTAGAGACAATTACTCAGTACTGATGAGTGCTCTCATTGATGGATTAAGCTTAACCACAGAACAGTATAGGATTAAGTTCAGAGACACCCAGAAGGCACAGAATCAGGACTGGGTAGACTTTGTGGATAGTGCCATTAAGGTTCTGGAAGGCTGGTTGCTTGGCAGCAAAGTAAATGATTTCAAGGGATTGTACAATTTGACTATGAGGGAACAGATCCTTAATAATTGCCAAAATCAGTTCTTGCATCAAAACCTGGTTGACTCTGATCTGACTTCTCCCCAAGAATTGGGAAAAAGGCAAATAGGTGGGTCAGAACCAGGGTGAAGCAGACAAACCAGAACTATGGGGGTGACCAAAAGAAGAAAGATGCTAAAACTTCAAATAAGGGTGGGGACAAAGGTAAAGATGACAAGTCTTCATCAGGGCCAAAATAACCTGCATCTGGGGGGAGTCACAATCCAACAAAGGGAAAGGCAAAACAAAATCTTGGTGTAACTTATATAATGAAAAGATCCATTTGACAAAAGATGCCAATTGTCCAAAGGCCAAGGATTCAACTCCAACCAACACTACCCCTAAGGCAACTGAACCCCCTAGTACAGTTTCAGGTGGTGGTATAGGGAACAAGGGAATAGTAGTGATAACCTTGGGCTCTGAGATGGGTTCTGGCCTAGTAAGAACTCCATCTCAGGCTGTATTTGTCTGTGATGGTGGTGTGGATATTACCACCTTATTTGTCAGTCCCAGTTACCTGGGCAAATACAGACAACAGCCTTTTATTAGTGGTAAGGATGCCATGGCATACAGGGACAAAGGTGCAATTGCAACTACAGTGACAAAATACCTTGTTGACTCTGAACAGATCATAACTGGTGAGATGTACCTAGTGACCAATGCTAACAATGTCAGGACTGATCATCCATTGGCAGTTGTTAATTTCTGCTTGGGAGGGGTAACAGGCCCAAAGAAAGTTGTGGTTAGCGCAGACCTTCCAGTGGAATGCTTTTTGGGCAATGATTTGGAAACTTCAGCCGAGGCTGAGGTGAAATTAAGGACTCATGCAGCAATGCTGGACATCTATGCAGATGTGTTTGCCGGGACCAGGTCACAGGCCAAACCGATGTCAACTGAACAGGCCCAGGATTCTGAAAAAATAGACCTGGTGCCTTCCAAGAGAAGAAACAGGAGGGGTAAGGCTGTGTTTTGCCCCAGGCTCATAGAGAGAATCACTCTCTCGAAGGGAGATGATCTCAGTCCCTGTGAAGGAACTGTCTCAGATAAACTGGTACCTGATCAGGTTAAGTTCTTTGGGACAGGGGGCCCTTCCAGGGCAGATCTGAGTCAGGAGCAGCAACCCCGCCCCTCTCTTGAATCCCTCAGACAGCACACTGCTGCTGAGGCTTCTGGAAGTGTCAGTGGATCCCACAGGATCTATTCAGATGAGGGACTCCTTTACTCAGAGGGTCGAGACCCCAAGCCTGGTGCCACCTGGAGCTTGGTCATATCTCTTAGGTTTGGGGCTTCCTACTCACCTTGGCATACAACATTCCCTAACAGGACACCTAGGCCACAGTAAGACTTGGGACAGGCTTGACCCTCACTTTCACTGGCCTCACGCGTCAGTGGACACCAAGGAGGTTTGTCACTCCTGTACCACCTGTCAAGCCAGTAGTATGTGAGGTGGTACCACAAAGGCACCCCTTATATCACTACCTACGGCGGGGGTTCCCTTTAAGAGGGTTGGGATTGACATAATTGGTCCCATGAACCCTCCAACAGCATCTGGGCACAGTTACATTCAAGGGGTGGTGGACTATGCCACTAGGTATCCAGAGGCTATACCCCTTAGAACCACCACAGCTCCAATGGCTGCCAGGGACCTCCTTGGACTTTTTTTCAGAACAGGTTTCCCTAAGGAGGTCTTAACTGACAGAGATATACACTGTGGAAGGAGTGTGTAGTGAATAACAAATTTACCAAACCCCATCACCCACAATGTAGTGGGTTAGTTGAAAGGTTCAACAAAACCCTAAAGGGCATGATCATGGGCCTCCCAGAAAAGCTTAGGTGAAAAAGGGATGTTTTGTTGCCCTGCCTTCTCTTTGCCTATGGAGAAGTCCCACAAAAGGGCGTTGGCTACAGACATTTTGAACTTTTGTTTGGGCTTCCAGTTAGGGGTCCCTTGTGGTTGGTGAAGGAGGGATGGGAGTTACTTCTCAAACCTCCTAAGCAAGACATAGTGAAGTATGTACTTGGTCTCTGTTCCAGGATGGCTGAGTACATGAAGAAGGCCAGTAAAAAGCCTTGAGGTAAGTCAAGAATTGCAAAACGCTTGAACTGACCAAAATACTGTACTGCCTGTTTATCAGCCAGGACAGAAAGTATGGTTGTTGGAGCCCGTGGACCCAGCAGCTCTCCAAGACAAGTGGAGTGGAACCCATAATATACTTGAGCAAGAGGTAGAGGTCACCTACCTGGTGGACCTTGGAACTCCCAGGAGCCCACATAGGGTGCTCCATGTAAACAGGCTCAAACCTGTGCACAGGGCAAACATGGGCTTGCTCATGGCTACTGATGAGGGACATGAAGAAGAGAGTGAACCTCTCCCTGATCTCCTCTCACAGAACCTTGATGATGGCTCAGTAGATGGTGTGGCCTTGGCAGGCAGCCTCGCTGAGCAACAGCAGATTGATTGCAGGAAGGTCCTCAAACAATACAGACACATGTTCTCTTTGACTCCTAGTCAGACCACTTGGTGTACCCATGAAGTGGACATAGGAGAGAGTCTGCCTGATAAAAATTGGATTTGCAGGCAGCCTAACCATGTCAGAAATTGCATCAGGACTGAGGTCAAGAAGATGTTGGAATTGGGAGTGATGGAACCCTCAGATATCCCTTGGGCTGGTCCAGTGGTCCTGGTACCCAAACCTCATACCCATGGTGGTAAAAGAGAAATTAGGTTTTGTGTGGACTACAGGGGGCTCAATGCAGTCACTAGGACTGATGCTCATCCTATTCCAAGGGCAGATGAACTCATTGACATTTTGCCTCAGCCAAGGTCTTGAGCACATTTGCTGGATATTGGCAAATCAGACTAGCTGAGGATGCCAAACCAAAAACATAATTATCATCCCCTAGTGGGCATTGTCAATTTATTGTGATGCCCCTTGGCTTGAGAATGCACCTGCCACATTCCAAAGGTTGGTGAACAAATTCCTCACAGGTCTGGAAGCCTATAGTACAGCCTATCTTAATGATATAGCTGTGTTTAGCTCCACCTTGGAGGATCACCTGGTCCACCAAAAGAATGTTTTGGAGGATCTTCAGAAAGCAGGCCTCACTATCAAGGCCACCGAGTGCCAGATAGGACAGAGCAAGCTTGTGTACCTGGGCCACTTTGTGGGTGGAGGCCAGGTTCAACCATTGCAGAGCAGAATTCAGACCATCATAAACTGGGTTGCTCGAACTACCCAGACTCATGCCAGAACTTTCTTGGGCCTGAATGGGTACTATAGAAGATTTGTGAAAGGTTATGGGTTCATAGTGACCCTCTTCAATGAGCTATCATCAAAAAGAAAGTGGACAGTTAGCTGTGAGAAGGCATTTGATGACGTCAAGCAGGCCATGTGCACTGCTCCCATTCTGCAAGGTCCTGACTATTCCAAACAATGAATTGTCCAAACAGATGAATCTGAGTTGGGGGTAGGGGCTGTGTTGTCACAACTTAATGCAAAGGGTCAGGATACACCAGTAGCTTTTATTAGCTGAAGTTTGACCCCCAGAGAGAATTGTTGGTCAGCTATTGAAAGGGAAGCCTTTGCTGTTGGTTGGGCTCTGAAGAAGCTGAGGCCATACTTGTATGGCACTCACCTCATTGTTCAGGCATACCATAAGCCCCTCTTATGGCTAAAACAGATGCATGGTGAAAACCCCCAACTTTTGAGGTGGTCCATTTCCCTACAGGGGATAGAATATACAGTGGAACATAGACCTGGGAGTAACCATGCCAATGCAAAAGGACTTTCCAGATATTTTCATTTAGAAAATAAAAACTCAACTGGGCAATGATAGTCGCATCTCCTTACGTTTGGGTGGAGTTGTGTAGGAAAGTAGGATCTGCTTCTTATGGTTACCCCCACTTTTTGCCTAATGTTACACTGTTTTGACTAGTCTGACTGGGATCCTTCTAACCAGGACCCCAGTCTATCTTCTTTCTCCTTAAAATGTTATGCATGTAATTTGGTACACTCCAGATTGGATACTGCGGAACCTTTGTTAGTCCCTAAGGTACACCTGGGGCAAAGCTACCCCAGAGGCCTCACATGGGCTCCACCCATGAGAGGCCATGCAAAATGGAACTACAGGCCTGCCAGTGCAGCCTGTGTAAGCTGGTGCTTGCTTGCACCACTTACGAAAGATTTAGATTTACTATAGAGGCCATGCAAAATTGAACTAAAGGCCTGTGTAAGCTGGTGCTTGCACGACTTCCAAAAGATAGAGGTGTACTAAATATATGTCACTACACTTAAAACCTTCAAGTCACCCCTATAGCAGGCCTTAACAATCCTGAAGGATGGGTACTGGGGTTTATATGAGAGGGTGCCCATGCATGAGCAGAGCCCTCTGCAGCCTTCAGGGACTATTCTCCTGGGTTGTCTGTGACACAGCCAGACACATAGGTAGAGGTGCATTATATCATTGTGATAAATGCTATCTCGAAAATGGCCGAAACAAAACATGCCATGTTTTGTATCAAACACCTTGGAATCATACTTCCTACACTGGTAACCGGTGTGGGAGGTATGATTCCACCCCTCAGAAGCAAGCTTTGGGGGTCCCTGGTCTTCTTGGTGCTAGACTTCTCGATCCAGACAGCACCAAATGGATGCTGCTGCCCAGAGCCACATTTCTGCCCTCCTGCTGCTAAGCCAAACTCGAGCACAGGAAGGCAGCACAATAGGTATCCTGTCACAGAGAGGTGTGACCACCTCCCAGACAGGATTTAGTGTATTGGAGCTGGGTGGGTACACTTCCAAAGTCCCTAAAAGTCTGCATGAGGGGCACTTTTGGTTTCCCTGGAAATAGTCCAATTCAAACCAGTTCTGGGAGCTGTTGGCTCCTGCTCTGGGGCAAAACTGGAAAAAGGACATGGGTATAACGACCCTCCTGAATTGACCCTTCCCTAGGAGGGTTCCCTGAATCTGTCCAACCCTTTCCCGCAGGTACAAAAGGGCTTACCTGGCTTTAGGACCCTAGAATCAATGTGGACAAGATTCTCAACAAGAAAGCACTGACCTTCGACCGTCTGAACACTCTGGATTTTGCTGGACTTCAACTAAGCCCGACTTCATCTCCTTCTACGTCCAAGGCATGGTCTGTGCCCTTGCATCATATAGGCTCTGTACAGGAGCTGTGGAGCATCAAGGATAACTACAGTATCTCCCTTGGGGTGAAGGAGTCACTCCCCTGCATTTGCAGGCACGTTAATGCAAATGACCAGTCTGCAGATCCTGAGCTCCTGCAGACTCCAAAGGCTCCAGCAACACAGTAGGTGGGTTCCTAAGTTCCTAGAGGTAGAGCTGCCCTCTCACCAAGTTTGAGGCCAGTATCCCTTGTGGGGACCACATAACCTGAACCCCTGTCCATCGGGTACATTTGCAAGTGCATATACTTGTTTATGTTCCCCAACTTTGTGCATTGGGCTGTCGATAGCCCCTAACTCTGCGCATTTTTCTTACCGAGGACTTTGGCCTCCTTGCACTCTAGGCCCTGCAAGCTGTAGTTTGGTGAAACTGCTAGAGGTCCCCTCACGACTCCTGTGCCTCCGGCCTTTGGGTCAATTTGAGGCCCAGTCCTGATTTTCTTGGGCACCCCTGGTTGCCCCAGGCCTGTTCTGACTACACTTGCTGTGATGAGTCCTCTGGTTCTTGCTGGACCAGACCACAACCCTTCTTGACCTTCTTTGTGGATTGCCATTGCCAAGGCTTGTTGGTGCTCCCACCGGACACCCACCCCTCAGCACTCGACATCCTTCGTCGTACAGCTCATATCTAGCTCCCAGTCATCCTTGACATCTCCTGGTCCCTGCAGCTGTAGAGTCAAGGTCTTCTTCGCAGCTGAAGCCTCCTACATTGGTGGACATTCGTCTACCTAAATCCTGGTCACTCTTGAGTGACCCAGACTCTGTCCCCTCTGCTTTCTGGATCCTTCCATCATGATTGTTTCTGTGCTAAAGTATTGTGTGTTTTGTGTTTATCTAAGTCTAGCAGATACTGTGAGGTATTTATTCTTAGAACTACTGTGTGGGTCTCCTTTCATTTAACCAATACAACAAGGTTGCTTTCTGATAAAACAAGCTGCTTAACATTCCTTCAAGACTAAGCCTGAAGGCTGCTCTCCACAGCTAACAATTGGATAGCTTTCTAAGGTAATGTTTGACCTCTTAAATCACCATAGGAGTTGTTTGGACTGGAGCAAGGTGCCCACTTTAATTAGTGGACATCATTTACCAGGCGAACTTCTCACATCTGTGAACTGATGTTGACTTTCTGTTGGCCATGAAACCCTGACGTATACACAAGATTTTATGTCAAGACAGGAGGCTAGCATTATGCATTACCTTTTATTTCCCACTTCTGAGCAGCACCATTAAAAGCTCGTAGAACCTTAACACATCACAATCAAAAAGAACCTTCAAGTGCATAAATAACATGAGGCCGCCATCCTCTTCCTCTTTTGTTTGCTGCTTTTGAGCCTATAAGTATTGGTCTATTTTTATGTTAATTGTATTTGATTTAGTGATAACAAGTGAAATGATTCATTCATAGTTGTTTTTGTGGTGTACTGTTGTTGTGAAAACACGATTTATGGGTGTTTGTTGTGTGAGTTTGTATTTTTAAGGGATTTTTCAACTGAGAGTATGCATTTTGAATTTTTAAGATTATTCATTTTATTAATATATTACTGAAAAAGTTCATTGTTAATGAGCATTTTGGGTATTGTTCAAGATTAGGAGTAAATTTAGCCAAGTTAGTACTGATTTTGAAAAGTCGCCGCTGCGCACACATTTCGGTACAAGTTTCATTTATCAAGTATGCTTTAAAAATTTTGCTCTGGATTAAAGTGTAATTAGTTTTATTGTCAAATCCGGTAGCACGAGCACTCTCAAGATTTTCCTCCGTGCGGTATCAAGTTGGGAGAGCGAGCTCCATGACACACACGTGCACCTAGAGTCGCTCTCTCATTGACTAACATTGAGGTTGTTTTTTTAGGAGTATAGGGCTTGTTTTACTACTTCGCTTTGTTTCACGGGAAATTAACTCTACGGGGATCGTTTCTATGGAAACTAAGCTTTGTGTAGACCGGTTTACAGAAAGCGGCGGTTGATACTGACTAGAGTTAAAAAGTGATATTTATGTAGCGAAAAGAGTGCGTAAATGAACAACGAGTTTGTTTTAAGGGAAAAGGGGGATATTAACATACATTTTGAACATAAATTAATTAATTTGATTTTTGAAAATGGAAAATGCTAATACAACAGCAGGGAAAAATTGTAAGAGAAACACTTAATAGGGAATTAAAAGAGACAATACAGGAGACAGTCAAGCAAGCTTTAGGGAAAAGAATAAAATTCAGAGGAAGAGGAGTATTTTTCAGTATCAGAGGAGGAAAATGAAAGAGGTCCAGGAGGAAAGTGTTTAAATAAGAGAGAAAATTTAAATGTTAAGAAGGGTCAGAGTGGAACCCCAAGCGGCTCAAATATGAGAGGTATCCAACACGATGCAGATTAGAGCCAGTCGTACACTGTAAAGAGAGGTAAAGCATCTGGTGATGTTTATAATTTAAGTGATGAAGAGTTGGATGATTATATTCTGGACCTTGAATATAAGGATGGATTAGGTGAGGAGTTTGAGGAGATCGGAAAAGAGAAAGTTAAGGATTCTGTTATTGATCCATTCGGTGAGGTTTTGTTTAGCTCGAAGGACATAAGACACCCTAGAGGAAAAGCTTGGCGGCCACTGGAACATGTGGCAGACTATATTAAGTTTACATTAAGGAAACTTCTGAAGAAGGAAGAGAGGAATAGCATGTGAGCTGAATGCTCTCGTCCTAATAAAGAGGAAAAAGTTACTTCAACTCCTAACATTGACTCAGAGATAATAACATACCTACTTAAAATGTCAAATGACCCTAGAAAGGTTTAAGACAGGTCGTTAAAATAGTGTCAGGATAAAGTGTTTGACATTTTGAGGCCGTTGGCTAAATTTTTTGATGCTGTGGAGAAGGCCCATCTTAAGAATTTAGGTGTTGACCTTGCTTTACTGCGTGGGTGGTGCCAAAAGGCAATTTGCTTTTAGGCAATGTGAACGCAGAGCTACTATCAGAAAGGACGAAGACTATCCTGATGAGGATTAATCCTAAATTATGTGATTTAGCTGTAAATGAGTCTAGTGAAGAAGCACGTGGATTATTATTCGGTGAAGAAATTGTCAAATCCTTAACCAAATATGTGCGTACATTTGCTAGTCTAGACAAAGCACATTTTTCAATGCGCAGAGTCTTCAGTAATAATAGTAATTATGGTCGGGCCGGTAGAAGGGGCCAAGCTACCAGCCGTGCAAATTTTAGAGCTTATTATCAGAATCAAGGAGGAAGTGGATACACTAGAGGACAAGGGAATTATAATTTCTTCCCACAAAAGGTAAGACGCCGGGCTTGTGGCACAAAAGGAAGAGTACAAAGCCAGGGCCAGAATCAGAACCAGGGTGAGTATGAAGATTGGTTCGCTTTTTATCCTGAAAGGTGGAGCAGGAAGATTGAAGTATTACAAAGTAAATTGGGAGGAAATAACCAAAGATGCATGGATTCTAAAGACAATAGGAGGTTTTCAAACAGATTTCAATTCAAACCGTATTAAAGTGAAGTTACCACATGAGCTGGTTTTTCAAGAAGATTTGTTAAAGATAGTAGAGAACGAGGTCTGTATGATGTTGGTAAAGAATGCTATTTTGGAAATAGCAGAAGTAGAGAAAGCTTTTGGAACTACGCTGTTCCTAGTAGAAAAGAAGGAGAGAGTTTGGAGGCCGGTTATAAATCTGAGGTCCTTAAACCAACTTTGTGACTTATCGTCATTTCAAGATGGAGGGCATTCATCTTGTAAGGGCTTTTCTTCAAGAAGGAGATCGGATGGTGAAAATGGATCTGAAGGATGCATATTTCTCTATTCTGATAGCAAAGGAAAGTAAAAGGTTACAACAGGTCAGGTGGAAGGGTCGGTTATTTCAGTTTCAGTGTCTTCCATTTGGACTGTTGTCTGCCCTTGGTGCTTTACCAAGGTGATGAAGTCAGTGGTACGTTACTTCAAGGAGAGAGGTATAAAGTTGATAATTATTCTGGATGATATTTTGATAATGAATCAAGATTTGGTGTGTTTAAAGGAACATTTTATTTTTGTGAATAAGACTTTTGTAAGTCTGGGTTTTCCAATACATTTGGAGAAATAAGTTTGGAGCCAGTAAAGAAAGTGAAGTTTCTAGGGTTTGTGGTGGATACTGTTGCATGTCAATGGTTTTTTCCAGATAAGAAGATGAGAAATATAAAGCAAGAAATTCAGAAGGTAATAAACAGGGAAAGAGTTTCTTTGCGAGATCTGGCAAGAATTATTGGTCTTCTGTCACCGTCAATTCAGGCGATTTTTCGGGGCCCATTATATTACAGGGCTTTACAGCGTTTGAAAAAGTCAGGTTTGTCAAAGGGTCTGGGCTCCAGGAGCGAGGAGATATAGAGGAGCTTGGAAGGTCTGGTTTTGTTGCTACATGGAAAGGGGGTTTGATCCCTTGGAAGCCATTGATGTTCAGGTAGCTAATTTTCTGGCTGATTTGTTTGAGAGGGGTATGTCTTATAGGACAGTAAATTGCTATAGGTCGGCGGTTTCTGATGGCCATTCTTTAAGTAATGGTGTGCCCATTGATAGAAGTCCTTTTCTTTGTAGAATTATGAAAGGAATTCGGGTTAAGAGACCTCCAGAGTTTAAGTATGAATCTTTATGGGATGTTGACTTGATGTTGAAGTTGTTTATAGGCTGGCCTACTGATACGTTTTTAGATTCCAGGGAATTGTCTTTGAAGTTGGCTACTCTTTTGTTTCTTATTTCTTTTAGAAGTGTTTCAGATGTTTAGGCTTTGGAGGTTTCTCAGGTTATATCAGCCTAATGGCATTGCTTTTGAGTTATGTAGAAGGACTAAGACTATGTCTAGTTCTGGTTTTTGGAAGAACACAGAAAGAACACGACAAAGGCCTCACCCAAGTGTGCCAGTTACTTCTTGATGCAGGTCTCTCTCTGAACGCCACAAAGTGGGGTTTTCACAAAACCAAGCTCATGTTTGTTTGGGCACATAATCTGATGGGGAATGACTCTAGACCCAAACAAGGTACAAGCACTCTCATCCACTTGTCCCCCCCCAGGATGTTATCATGCTATGATCCTTTTTAGGTGTGGCCAATTATTGTTCAAGATACATTTGCAAATTTGCTACAATGAGTGCCCAACTGAGAGACTTGACAAAGCAAAATGTATCATTTCAGTGGTCTCCGGAATGTGACCAGAGTTTCAAAGACAATAAACTTGTGACTGAGAATGCAACTGAAATGGCCTATTTTGACCCCAAGTTACATACCAAAATTATGGTTGATGTGAGCCCAGTAGAGATCGGGGCACTTTTTGCTCAACACAATGGCCATCCAAATGGGCAGGGTGAGTGAGCAGTCACCCAAGAAGGCTTAGTACTGAAAGGCTCCGGAATTGTCATACTCGGAAGCCTAAGACAGTGGGTCAGTGAAGTGACCCATGAAGGGCACCATTTATTTATTTGTAAAGCGCGACTTTCATCCAGAAGGATCTCACAGCGCTGTGCTAAGACTCCTGGTGTATGGCTGGGTAATTAATGAGTTTGGTCAGTATTATTTCCTAGAGAACAGGCGGGTATTAAGTTTTTTCCTGAAGACAACATAGTCCTCTGTAAGGCGGAGTTCTTGTGGTAGATCATTCCAATGTTTTGGTGGCAAGTATGTAAAGCTACGACCCCACTGCCCTTGCTTTCCTAATGTGTTTTGTTCTGGCTTGAGCTAGAGACCGTGATCTTAGGCACCTAGTAGGTACATAAAATTCAACTTTACTCTGTAGGATAAGAGGCCCTCGTTGGTGCAGAGCCTTGTGTGTGTAGCTGAGCAGCTTGAATTCTGCTCTTTGGCGCATAGGCAGCCAAAGAAGAAGTTTCAGGCACTCAGATGTTGAGCTGAGTCTGTCTTTGTTACATACCAGTTTGGCAGCTGCAGTTTGCCATGGTATGGGAGTCACCAAAAGATCAAGTGTGCTTCAGTCAGCTAGATGACCGAGTTGAGAAAGAGCTAAAGGCATGACACATTTGCAATTCGTTGTCCCCTAAAGTGATGCAGCATCCAGTGACAATGTCTGACTCTCCTGCGCATGCATGGGAGAGGGTTGAAGTTTACTTTTTTGGCCCTTTAGGAAATGGACACCATCTCATGGAAGTCATAGACACATATTCATTATTTTCTTTGGTTGAGGATCTATCTTCGAAAACTCATGACGAAGTCATAGAGCAGTTTTGTGACATCTTTGAATATTGGGGTATTTCCAACCACCTCCAATCTGATAATGGCCCGCTCATTAACAGCAAAGAGTTCAAAGTATTTCTTGTCCGACTCAATGTCAAACACTAAAAGTGTAAACCCCACTTGCCCCAAGTCAATGGTGTAGATTAACAATTAATGGGGACCCTCTAGAGGGTTATTCAATGAGCATTCATGGAGGTAATTGATCTGAACCAAGCTATGCACAAGGCACTCTGGGCTTATCAATCAACTCATCACCCAACAACTGGTGAGAGTCCAGCAACCTTGCTATTTGGGAGAGCCATTAGAACAAAACTACCTCTAAGGACCCTGGATCGATTAGTAAAGTCCGAAACACCGATGCAACTCGGAAAAGGAAAATTTAAATGTATGCAGATCAGCATCACCATGCCCAGGAAACTATCTTTGACAATGGAGACTGGGCACTGGTTAAGCAGAGACGAAGAAGAAAAACAGTAAGTATGGGCGAATTTTGCAGATTTGCCGTCCGCAAATTCAAGTGAATTCGCGAAATAGACTGTGCTACCTTGTTGGGTAAATGAATAGTGCTTTCCTATTCTACAGCTGCGTAAAGTGTCAGAAGATGTGTCTCCAGTGACAATGTGTGTGTAACTTTGTAATCGCAGCGAAGGGCACCGGGGTCCCTTGAGTGAGCTGTCCATCATAGAGGGTAAAGGTCGGGAGACAGTGCACACCGCTAGGGGTTTGCGATGGGGCCAAACGAGCATGGCTTCTAGGCGAGTTCATATGCCTCTTCTGCTTCAGTCAGAGAGCAGCAGAGCAGCAGATGAGGAGAAAGTAGCTCCTGCTCACAGGAACTGCACGGGGATTGCACGCGTGAAAGTCAAGGATGCAAAGGCCTCCATCAAGCATCACAGCTAATTTTCGATGGTAGATAAGGGGAGAAAGCACACCTGCCAAGCCTTGACGCAGCTCACAATTTTTAGGGCTGAATAATGTGTTACTTAATTTGAGCTTCAACTTGGGCACCTGCTTTATTTATATCTGTAAGTGCTTCCTGTTGAGGTTTAATTTTGTGACAGGAGCATCGTGCCAGAATGAATCCTGCCCTGCATATTTCCCCAAGAAGTTGCCACCAATTTGTGCGATAACTCTACTCAACTGGAGTACTTTCTACTGGCTAAACAGTAAGTGCTACCTTGTTGGGTAAATGTATTGTGCTTTTCCTACACTACAGCTGGGTAAAGTGTCAGAAGAGTTGTCTCCAGTGACAATGTGTGTGTAACTTTGCAATTGACCAGAAGGGTGCTGGGGTCCCTTGAGTGAGCTGTCCATCATAGAGGGTAAAGAGTGGCAAGACAGTGCACACCGCCAGTGAGTGCGGCGGGGCAAACGGGTGGTGCTCCTAGATGAGTTCACATGCCTCTTCCGCTTCTAAAAGGTCAGAGAGCAGCAGAGAAGCAGATGAAGAGAAAGTAGCTCCTGCTCACAGGAACTGCACGGGGATTGCGCGAGTGAAAGTCAAGGATGCAAAGGCCTCCATCAAGCATCACAGCTAATTTTCGATGGTAGATATGGAGAGCAAGCACACCTGCCCAGCCTCGACTGAGCTCACCATTTTTGGGGCTGATTAATGTGTTACTTAATTTGAGCTTCAACTCGGGCACCTGCTTTATTTATTGTAAGTGCTTCCTGTTGAGGTTTGATTTTTTGACAGGAGCATCGTGCCAGAATTAATCCTGCCCTCCATATTTCCCCTAGAAGTGGCCACCAATTTGTGCGATACCTCTACTCAACTTGAGTACTTTCTACTGGCTAATCAGTAAGTGCTACCTTGTTGGGTAAATGTATAGTGCTTTTCCTACACTACAACTGCGTAAAGTGTCAGAAGAGTTGTCTCCAGTGACAATGTGTGTGTAACTTTGCAATTGACCAGAAGGGCGCTGGAGTCCCTTGAGTGAGCTGTCCATCATAGAGGGTAAAGGGTGGGAAGACAGTGCACACCGCCAGTGAGTGCGGCGGGGCAAACGGGTGGTGCTCCTTGGCGAGTTCACATGCCTCTTCTGCTTATAAAAGGTCAGAGAGCAGCAGAGCAGCAGATGAGGAGAAAGTAGCTCCTGCTCACAAGAACTGCATGGGGATTGCGCTCGTGCAAAGGCCTCCATCAAGCATGACAGCTAATTTTCGACGGTAGATATGGGGAGAAAGCACACCTGCCCAGCCTCGATGAAGCTCACAATTTTTTGGGCTGATAAATGTGTTACTGAATTTGAGCTACAACTCAAGCACCTGCTTTATTTATATCTGTAAGTGCTTCCTGTTGAGGTCTAATTTTGTGACAGGAGCATCATGCCAGAATGAATCCTGCCCTGGGGTCAATGCTGCTGTTTGGGGGCATTGTTCGCAGCGTGCCTGCAGTTTCTTGGGGCCACAGAACTTCACCGCTCTCCCCCGCCGCCGAGTGCTACCGGCCGCCGAGTGGGGAGGAGCTTTGCCTTGCCTCGCCAAACTACACCTCCCAGCATCCCTGTAAGACCGGGACCGGGACGCCGCCTCCTGACTATGCATGGGCGAATTTTGCGAATCTCGCGTTTGCGAATTTTGCGGATTTGCGAACTCGCAATCCGCAAAATCCACGAATTCTCGCGAATTTGCGGATTTTTTTTTTTTTTAGTACAATTTCGCAAACGCGAACTTACCTGTTGGGTCGCAAGTTTTGCGAACTTGTTGTTTCTACGTGTCCAGCCTGTTTGGGACACTCTTCTTCATCACTGCCACCCTCTGTCACCACATGCCACCCTCTGGCTCACCCATGCCACCCTCTGTTTCATCACAGCACCCTCTGGTTGTCCAGTGTACATTATTGTGGCAAAGCAAAGCACACCTTCCCTGCCTCAAGTGACCTGAATTAATTTGGGGCTGATTAATGTGTCACAGAATATTTTTTTAGCTGGCACCTGCTTCCTTAGTGCTTCCTGATTAGTGATCTTTTGCACTTGCTAAGTGCTTTCATTGTTGCAAAATTAGTTACAACAGCTGCCCTGCCCCAACTGACAATAATGAATTAGGGGCTGATTAATGTGTCACTGGATTTGAACTTCCAGCCTGGCTCCTGCTTGTCTCCCTTAGCTGTAATTCAGGACCTTTGTGGCATATGTGTAACTATTCTGAGGGTCAGAGCAGGGTCACATAATAGTTGCAAGTAGGCAACTGAACTCTGGAGGGGCCCCTCAGGAAGCACTACAGGAAATGGCTACTAATGATGAGCTTGAACTTTTGAACCTGGTAAGTAGTTTCAGTTTTGCTAAGATAGTATTTCTGCAATTTAGCGCTTATTCGCGGGGCGCGAAGTTGAACTGGGAAGCCGCGAACTCACGCGAACAGTGAGAGCAAGCCAAAAATCCGCTGCTCGCGGATTTTGCGGGAAATTCGCGAATCTCGCGGATTGCGAATTTACCGAAAATCCGCAAAATCCGCGAGCGGAACGGATTTTCCGCCCATACTTACTCCTGACACCTGCAGCTCCCGGCCGGAGGTGCATAAACACTAGCAGCACCTCCGGTGGAGCGGGGGTCATTGCTGCTGTTTGGGGGCATTGTTCGCAGCATGCCTGCAGTTTGTTGGGGCCACGGAACTTCACCGCTCTACCCCGCCGCCGAGTGCTACTGGCCGCCGAGTGGGGAGGAGCTTTGCCTTGCCTCGCCAAACTACACCTACCAGCATCCCTGTAAGACCGGGACCGGGACACCGCCTCCTGACACCTGCAGCTCCCGGCCGGAGGTGCATAAACACCAGCAGCACCTCGGATGGAGCGGGAGTCATTGCTGCTGTTTGGGGGCATTGTTCGCAGCGTGCGTGCAGTTTCTTGGGGCCACAGAACTTCACCACTCTCCCCCACCGCTGAGTGCTACCGTCCGCCGAGTGGGGAGGAGCTTTGCCTTGCCTCGCCAAACTATACCTCCCAGCATCCCTGTAAGACCGAGACCGGGACTCCGCCTCCTGACACCTGCAGCTTCCGGCCGGAGGTGCATAAACACCAGCAGCACCTCCCGCGTCGCGGGACGCGCGCGGGCGACGCCGGGCGGAGCCCGGGCAGAGGGCGGGCCATCTGTGGCCGAAGGAGGCCGGGCTGGGCCACCCCATTAACAACAGCCATTGACTATGGGTAAGCGAAAGAAGGCTACAACTATGGAGGAGGGTGGGACGAAGGCTAAGGTCCCAAGACATTCCAACTCAATTATGACCTACCTAACATCAGTGGTGGGAGAACTAACTAAGGAAATTGCTAATGCTGAACTTGAATTGGGGCTGACAGCTACCCCCCCATCAACTACTGTCGCACCTTTCCCCTCAGTGCTGGGCAATTCACCTGTGACATTCACCCCCCCAGCATCACTCTATCCCACTGTGACTATTGCTACCCTCCCACCCACATGCCCTGCAGCTGAGGTCCCTAGCCAAACCCCTTTAGTAAGCTTGCATGATTTGAGTCAGCAGACCACTACACCTACAACTAAGGGTGCACGGGATAACAACGTTGCAAGTGCATGCTTATTAAACACTACAAATGACTTATTGGGTAACAAACTGGAGGAGCCTTTTGTTTCCAGAATTGAACCTCTACTTGTTGGGATAGCAAAAGACATTGTGGACACTTTGAATACTTGTTTAGAAGGCCTGCTTAAGAAATGCGCACTAATTGACAGACTTATTGTTAATTCCACACCCAACAAGGTCCCTCATGCTAACACAAAGTGCTATGAGGGTGAGGTTCAAAGGATGGAGGTTGGTAAAGTGGAGTCGGTACAAGCACAGGTACCCTGCCCGGTCTTACATCCTCAGAATGGTGGAGGGGTTTCTAATACACTACCCCCAGCCATGTAAGCATTGCCCCCACCTTTGGACGGGTTGCCACATACGCAACCTCCACTACGCATTCCCGACCCCGCGAGACCCTCTTATAGCAAATACAAGCTTAATCTACCACCTGAAGCGTCCCCTTTGGTCGCTGTCTTTATCGGGGTCCCACCTTTAAGAGAAGGGGAGGTCGAATCCTCTAGGGACCTCATGGTTAAATCTAAAAAATGGTGCACGGACAAATGCAGTGGCAAGAACATTGCTGATGAGATCATATTCACAAGGAGGGTGGGTTGGATTGGCAAACACCAGAAATCTACACAAGGTGACTGTGTGGTTGTCAACTTTAGTAGGGCTGATCTAGCGGATAGGCTTTTTTGGGATGGCTCCGATATATCCCTAACGGACCAATTAAGACCTGTTCCCCTGGGCTTTTCTTTTTTACCCACCACCAGGGCGCATGTTTCACTCTAGAGGCCCTGGGGCTAGTAGGGGGGAGGGCGTGTACCTCTAGTTAAGGGCATACCTAAATTACATGCACCCCCATGACCCCCGAGGCTCCCAAATATCCCAGTGAGTAATCAACCCTGTGTCCACCAGAAAGTTCAGGAGGGTCCCGCGTTGGCTACTGCTAACCGCTCCGCTCCCCTGTCAGGGTTGGAGGACATAGACTGACTATCGGGCGACCCCACTTGTGAGATAGAAGAGGTAGGGAGCAGAACAAGTGATGCATGTAAGCTATTAAGCTGGAAAGTGGCGGGACTCAACTCTAAACGCAATGATAAGGGTTGGATAAGTTTCGTTTCGGGGCATAACATTATCGCCCTCCAGGAAACTTGGGAATCATCTGCTAGTTTCTGGCTGGATGGGTTTAATAGCTTCGCCAAAGCGGCTACCCCCAGCTGTGCTGGCAGAGCTAAGGGGGGTCTGTTAACTCTATTTTCACTAGATCTGAAGGGTTCCCTTAGACAGATCAATACTGCCTCGCCAAACATCCTGATTGTAGAAAGGGAAATAAGTACCTCTAAGAGGACCCTATATATTAATTTTTATAATTCATGTAACAGGGACAATAGCAATAGTAATGTCGCCAGTTTAGATGCTGTTTTAACGTTAGTCAGTCAGAATACATATTTCGATGCAGAGTTCATATTGTTGGGTGATTTTAATATTCACCCCTGTAAGCTAATGTGTGGTACAAGCCATAAGGAAGGAGGTGAAGGAGCCGAAGGTCCACATTTTGAACATACCACACGAGGGGAAGAACTAGAAGACTTTTTGGCAAATTTTAATCTATATGAACCGGAGGGAGGCCCAAGAATAGCTACTTTCACGGGCACTAACCCCGGAACCATAATTGATTATATTTTTGTTACACCAGGCATTCTAAACAGGGCCATTTCTTACTGTACAGCTTCCTCTCATTATAGTGATCACAACCCTGTTTTACTTGAGGTAGCCTGGGGAGACTTTTTGGGGCCAACTCCTGGGCCAGCTAGGTCAGAGCGCACTTTGCGCACCTCTGATCAGGGCAGAAAAGTCAAATGGGCTAAGGTGGTCCCGGAGAACTTTTATGCGGAAGTCCTCCCGAAAATTGAGGGAGTATGCTTAGATATACATGCCCAGGATTGTGAAATCATAGGGGCCTTTGAGTCAATATGTGGTCAGGTGTCACAGGATCTTCTGGCCAAACCTAAGAAGGGAGCGCCAATTAAGCATCGTTGGTTCGATACTGCCTGCTCAAATGCACACATGTCTCCGATGTCATCCCTGAAAAAAACACCTAGGATAAGGGATGAAATTGTCAGATTGAGGAAAAATTACAAATTAGCTATAAAAACCAGACAAGAGAACATCAAACGGGAAGCCTGGGAGAACCTCCTTTCCGTGGCCGTCCTGAAGGATAGCCGGAAATTCTGGGAAATCATCAAACAGCCATTCTTCTCTGACCAAAATAATGAGGCCATGGACTGTGTCATCCCAGATGACAAATAGCTGGACCACTTTAAAAATTTGTATGGGGATAACGATCATGCAGGTCCCGTAGAGCCCTTGGTGTCCCTGGACGCTACCCCTATCTTTTTTCATAGCTCAGAGGTGGAGAAAGCAATCCATGCTACAACCAAGCACAAGGCCCCGGGCCCTGATGGGGTACCGGCTGATTTCTTTATACATTCCCCCAAGCTATTGGCGTGGTTTTTGGCCAATGTTTTCTCTGCCGTTAATGGCAACCCCACCCCCTCCTCTTGGGCCACCTCTAACATCGTCCTTATTTTTAAGAAGGGCCAGCGGGGCGACCCTGGGTGTTATAGGCCCATATTCCTTTTGGACTCTACAGTAAAGATCCTAGGTAGAGTCCTTTTGTCCAAACTAAGGGATATTGTAGAGAGTTGTGGAGGGTTGGCGGAGATCCAGTATGGGTTTAGACAGAAGAAAGGTACGATCGAGCAGTGCTCTAACTTACACCTGTTGATTGCTAAATATAAAGTGGCCAAGGAGGGGTCCTTGTTTTTAGCATTTATGGACATCTCCTCGGCCTTCGACCTGGTTAACAGGTCTAAGTTATGGCTGACCCTGTTGAGGATGGGGATAGATGAAGCATTGGTTAAATATATGGTGTCTTTACACCAAGAGCTTTTTGCTGCGGTGCGGGTCACCAACGAAGGAAGGTGTACGTCCCTCTTCAAGTCCATGCGGGGGGTTAGGCAGGGCTGCATATTAGCCCCCCTGCTTTTTACCATCTACATTAACGGATTGGGTGCTTACCTGGAGGAGGCTGAGGGAGACGTTCCGCGTGCAGGACCTGTTAAGATCCCCGTGCTCCTGTACGCGGACGAGGCCGTGCTGATAGCACGCACTGGTGTCTACCTTCAACGTTTACTAAATGCTTTTGGCACATTTATGGACCAGCTAGACCTAAAAATCAACACAAACAAGTCACATACCATGGTCGTGGGTCGACAAAGCAGTAAGAGAAAAACAATGACTTTTGAGTGTAAGGGCGAGGTTGTCTCTAGAGTCTCCACTTTTCCCTACCTGGGGGTTCTCTTTGATCAGAAGGGATCCTGGGGTCCCCAGGTGAGGGCAAAGAGGTTGGCGGTGACCCGATCAACGGCAGCCCTTATGGGTTTTGCGGGCAGGTTAGGTGCTAGGCCCATTGAAGCGCTTCTGAAAATCTACAAAAGTAAACCAGTTGCCCTGGCTTCATATGGTTTACCCCTCTGGGGTTATGTAAATCTGGATCCAATCCAGAAAGCGGAGAACAGATTCATAAGGACACTACTGTCTGTTCCTCAGTCCACACCGACTTACTCTATCCATATGGAGGTGGGTCTAGACTTCCTCACTGATGGGCTGAACATGGCACCCCTGACCTTCTGGTTGAAGACTTGGCTTAATGAAGATCTGCCACTCAACCATAAGATCATGGCTGATGTTTTGGCCTTAGATTACTCTAAAAGGATACCATGGCTGACCTATCTAATGAAGGCATTCTCAGATATAGGACGACCAGAGCTCTTTACCTCTCCTAAAGACATTAAGATCCAGGACATCGATATTGTTAAAAAACTATTTATGGGGAGGGCAAGAGCACGTCGTGAGGAAAGGGAACTAGCGAAACCAGCGGTGAGGAGACACTTTCTACTTGTTAATTCATTTGCATTAGCACCTTACCTTGGTGTCGTCACTATTCCATTTCACAGGTTCCTTTTAATTAAGTTCAGGTTTAATTTGTTACATTTTTATTTGGGGAACTTTAAAACATGGGAAAAACCTGAACTAGCCCCTCCCTGCAATTGTGATCATTTTTCCACCCAAGACACCATGCACTTTGTTATGTTTTGTGGTTTTTATTTAGAGCCAAGAAAAAAATACCTGGTACCGGTTTTTAATGAGGCTGGTTTCACACAAGTGAGACCAGCCCTGCTCTACTTACAATTATTGACTAACTCATGTACTACTTTTAGCATGGCTAACTTCGTGGTGGCTGCAGCTAGAATCAAAAAACATATTCATTAGATCTATGATCCCTGTTAAAATGTGTAAATCAAGACGCGAGACCCTGGTGTTTTACTAAATGAACTATTTTTCATTAACCCCACGTATGCTCTGATTTGCCTGTAATTGTCATTGATTTGTAAATAACTGTACTGTATATATTTTATAATGTATGAAATGTTTTAGCTCTTTGTATGATTTTTAACTAAATCGAATAAAGATATTTTGACTGACTGACTGACTGACTGAATCATGCCCTGCATATTTCCCCAAGAAGAGGCCACCGATTTGAGCGATACCTCTACTCAACTGGAGTACTTTCTACTGGCTAATCAGTAAGTGCTACCTCGTTGGGTAAATGTATAGCGCATTTCCTACCCATAGCTGCAGAAAGGGCCAGAAGATTTGCCTCCAGTGACCGTGTGCCATCAACAAACAAAAAAATCCGCCCGCGAGTGGATTTGCGATTTTTTTGCAATTTCGCAAGATTTCGTGAGCAGAACAGATTTTTGGCCCATGCTTAAAAAACAGGCATTCCTTTTGCCGCTGATCTTTTACAGGTCATGGTGCCAAAGGGACATATGGTGACAGCACATTGTACTGGGCAATCCATCACTCGGGACACATAACATTTTAAACACCTAGGGGGTCTGTTACAATGTCAGGCCTCCCATTTACCCCAGCCACCTTACGATGGCAGGGGGTACCGCGGAGGACGGAAGAAAGGGTAGACTATGGTGGTGGTCTCTGCTAGACACCACCATCCAAATTACAATGCGTGCCAGTAGCAGCCTTTCCGTGGCGTCGTTGCTGCCATGGAAAGGCATGCGGTCTTCGCAGATAGGGGCCCGTTGGGGGGCCCCAGGATGTTGTGAGTGTGGGGGGGCACATGGGGGATACCTATGATACCCCCCTGCATTTGCATGCACAACGTGGCATGCACCGCACGGTGCCTGCCACATTGTGCATGCAAATGCGGAAGGTGATCCACAGCATTGTGGCAGAAGGTGCTGTGTGCACCGCTCGTCACAATGTTCTGCATGGGTGATGCCACCGTGGCAGTGGCATCCTAATTGCCGGGCTGGGACCGCTGCACTACTGGTGGCTGGTCCCAGCACTGCTAGGGTGGTGGGCGGCGAAAGTCTGCCCAGCATCCTAATAGGCCCCCTAGTGTGACACTTGTCGCGGTCTAGCTCTAGCGCCTGAGCCATTGTCCAATCTCAGTTGACCTTGATTACCTCTAATAACCAATAATAGCCAATGTGGAAGGAAATTTGTGGTGGAGATGGTGACACTCAGATGGACTTTCATCCATAGACCAGCCAACATCTAAACAAAGCAAGCACACCGCCAAGTAGGCCAGCAGTAAAACCATCAGAAAAGTGACAGCAGGAACAGAACCGTCTAGATCTAAATCAGCCCCTAAGACTTGATGAGTGGAAACTGCGTTTTGTTAGGATTAAATGAGATGATATGCAGTTAATGAGGATTGCAAGTTATCAACAGTTGAAACTACTATAGTAATGACAGCAGGAGACTGGACCTTCAGGCAAAGCTGGTTATCATAGCATATTGGAGACATCAAATGAAGTACTCTCTGATAACACAATTGATGGTTCATGATAAAGAGTGCAGGGTGTAAAACAGAACTTCCAGTGGTACAGGAGTAGAAATGGAAAAACAGCAGTTGATTTAGATAATTTGTGAACTATTAGCTGGATACATTTTTATGGTATTACAGAGCCTTGCATTCAAAACCTACATGTTCATTCAATGTGACAGTTTCAAAATTTGCCAATAGATCTAGTATTGTCAAAATCTGCTCATAAAACTAACAATATCAACAGAAAGGAGTCAGCATTGTCCCGGAGATGCTGCTTGCAGAGGACATCATTATTAACTGCATCTCTGGTGGAACTCGTGGAACCTGTTCACAGATCTCGTCATTTGCCCGCATCTCCCCGCAGTTTCCCAGCGCCCTGGTCACTCGCGCTCTCCCCGGTGGGACTTTATTGTCCAGGGAGCTCCGCGCTGAGTGCAATTGCCCACAGCTGCAGGGAGAGGAGTTTCTTGCGGCATAAAAGTGGCGCTGCCTTCCCGCGACGCGGGACTCGCCCGGGTATCGCCCCGGCAAAGCCCTCGTTATACAGAGTTATTCATTATACAGAACTCCCAGGTGACCTTGTATACAGCTTCTGTCCCAGGTGACATTGTATACAGGTTCTGGGGCCTAATCGTAATTGTGGACGAGATCATTGAGTTTTTTAGTCATATTATATGCGTGTTTCACACTTTTGTTTGGATTTTTTTTTTATTATTTTATTAGGGGAATACACCTGGTACTAGTACTGTCACCCCATGTAACTAACTCTAAATATATATACACCTCTTTAAGTACTATTGTGGCCCTAGCAGAGGCCCCTATTAGAGCTGGGGAATTTTAATTAGGCCTTACTATGGAAACAAAATGTCTAAACGCAAGCTACAGAAAACACAAGCTACAGAAAACACCAAATGGCAATGCTAGCAAGCGCTCTACCATGGATGACTTTCTGGTTAAGGCAGTGAGTGCAATTAATGTTGAAATTACGAGGGCAGAACGCCGCCTCTCCTTTGGGGCAGGCCTTGGGACAGAATATATCCAGACCCTAGAGCCAGATATTATTTTGGTAAATCCACAACAATCTATGTCTATTTCCAATCAGGAGTCCTCTTCCCATTGTCAGGAGGCCCCTTTGGCAAACAAATTACTACAATCACCAAACCCTAGCGGACCACCAACCCGAAGCGTAGAAGAAATTGAAGGACAGACCTGCCTAAATTAGGGAATCCAGGTAAACAAAAGAAAGGGGCCCGACACGGAACCAAAGTAAGATCCGCGAGAAAACCTGTACTCCAAACATGATACCTGATGAATTAGTTAATTCCATTATTTTCAAAAATGACACAAAAAATGTAATCTATACTTAAGCCCTTGGTCAATAAGATAGACACTTCAAGTGCAGAGGTCCAGAAGTTGAGTATTATCATAAAGTATAGTAGTGGTCCAACCAGGAACAATGGAATCGACCCTCAAGGGACAGGCAATATAATCAATTTACAAAGGACGGAGCCAGCTTATGATCGCCCCAGTGTTATGGCCAAACCAAATCTCTTGTGTAGGGATGTTGGGGCAGTTAGGCATAGCAATCACTCATCCTCTGCCACTGGGGCTAGTGCCACTACCATCATTATTGGGGTACCGCAGATAAGCCCACAGAGCAGCACCCTACAATCGGTGAGAGGGGACTTGGGTACATATAAGAATCCACCCCAAGACCCGTACATATCTAAGGGCCCGAGAGAGCAGGCAGAGATTAATTTACCGCCTGACTGCAGCCGATACGTGGCAGTAATCGTCAATGTACGTTTACTCAGGGAGGAGCAACCAGAAAGCTATAGTGCCCTGAAGAATAAGGTGATACATTGGTTACATCAACACCGTGATGGGCAGAGCAGATCAAATTCTATTAACAAGAAGGGTGAAATGGATAGGTCCTTCTAGAAAAACAGAGCAAGGGGACTGCATTATTATCAACTTTAAGAAGCCGTCCAGGGCACAAATGTCCCTGGGGAGAGCCACGTATAGTTCTCATACAGAACGTTCAGTCTCACTCTATCTCCTTGGTTATTTTTATAGACACCTTGGTAACCCTCCAGCAGGGGGTAGGAATCCTAAAGTAAATAGATCCAACTTGATAGATATACCACATTCTGCTGTCCCGGTAATGAACAGATTCCATGCCCTTAGCTCCTTAGATTGCAATGACTGACTGGACCCAGTATATCTAGTGGGGAGGGGGGTTGCTGCTAGGCCCCAGTTTATGACTCCAACATCAGGGCCCCGGTATGACAACGTTCTCAAAGTCCCTACATTATTTAATAGGCCTCGTATACTAATATAACGCCAGGTAATGAAGGAGTGTTAACCCAAGAGGGTATGGGGGCCAAGGAGGTGGAGCGCAACGGGCCAGGAACATCATTAAATCATCCCTCTAGTACACCTTTAGAGGATAGTAGGGGGGCAGTTAGCAATGGTGTTTCCAGTATACAGCCGGGCCTAGGGGCAAATCTTCCAGTATGCCATCAAGACGGCAGCTACTCTATTGTTACCTGGAATATCGCTGGCCTAGCAAATAAGATAAACCTGCTAGGATGTAAGGAATTTATTGGCCCACATGATATAGTTTGCCTACAAGAAACATGGAGCACCGTAGATGTCCACTTGGAGGGGTTTACCGCCGATAATCTGCCTGCAATTCTGTCTGCTTCAGGCAGAGGTAAGGGGGGGCCTGTTGAGCCTACTGAAAATAAACATCCCAATGAAAGTTAAGAAAAGTATTAATGTAGGTTACCTGGCACAATTACTCTGGTTGCACAGTAAAGATGGCCGGGGAATTAACATATTTAATTCCATGCGCCATAGTATAGTTGCTGAAGTAAGATACGAATTGGAAAGATTGGTAGAATTGGATTTACCTAACATGAATATTGTTTGGCTGGGGGATTTTAATGTGCCTATTTGACCCTTATCACTGACAAAAGTATGTGAGCTTCAAACAGACACAGGTAATGATTATTAACATTTGCGCACTATATGGGGCGGGTATATGGGGCCACCAATCATCTGCAACTCTCATGGTAATACCTTAAATGCGGTCCTTATTGAATTTGACTTGGAAATTCTGCAATGTGCTAAAGATGTATGTGGGAAGGAGATCCTGACTTTTACAAGAAGGTCAGCAGAGAGTAGTATCGATCATTTAATCGTCTCTGCTAACATTGCGAAAGTTTGTTCACCCCACAGATAGCGGAATTGTCTATGAGTGATCATAATCCAATTATAATGGGACTGCACCTCTGGGGGATAAGAAGGTTGAAGTATGTACTGTTGTAAACAATATTGTCCCGAATCGCCCAAATGGTTTTAGAATTAAATGGGTGGGAGCCAACTCAGCCGAACTTTCTAAAAAAATTGTACTGTCCTGTAGCAAGGAAAAATTGGATTGTCTAATGGTCAGTACTGAATCCACTGTGATCATGGACAATTTTATTAAGATTAATGAACATATTTCAAATCTATTCACTGTAACCTCCTTTAAGAAACTAACACAGCAAAAGGGTTGGTTTGACAGTTCCTGCACTGCCTCACTAAATAATCTAAAGTTTGCCCCATCGAGGAAACCAAGAGACAGTGTAGTAGCTCATGGTCTCAGAGCTGATTAAAACTCTAATCTGAAAAGACAAAAGAAGGAGCTACAACAGAAGGCATGGGACAACCTTAACCTTGCGGCTGCAACCTCCAATAATAAACTTTTCTGGGACACGGTAAATAGTATATTCATTAAAAATGAAACAGGCCCAGTATTTTTGGCGCATGTGAGGAGTGAAGAATGGGTAGAACACTTTTTAAATATTTTTACCCAGAGTCAAATTCCACCGATAGAACCATTGACTCTAAGCAAGTGGCCCACAATTGAGTTAGATATCACCCTGGATGAAGTAATAACAAGCATAAGTGCCAGCAAGGGGGGCAAAGCACCAGGAGCAGATGGTGTCCCCATAGATATACAAATCGGTTCCAGAATTATGGGGGCCCATATTGACAAGGGTTTTTAACGTGGCAGAAATGGAGGGATGCCCCCCATCTTGGGGGAGCCAGTAATTATCCCTATTTATAAAAATGGAGAGAAATCGGAAGCTAAAAACTACTGACCCATCTCCTTATTAGACTCCGCGGTTAAAATAATGAGTAGAGTTTTATTGATAAGGTTGGAGGAGTGGGTTTCGGACAACAACATTTTAGCAGAATCCCAGTATGGTTTTAGAAAAGGCCTAGGTTCTCAAGAACAGTGTATCAACTTGAAGCTTTTAATAGAAAAATATACCAAAGCCAAACAGGGCCGGCTGTTTTTGTTTTGTAGATCTAAGTAGTGCTTTTGATCTAGTGAATCATGGAGTCCTATGGCCAGTTTTAATTAACGTAGGTGTACCCAAACCTATTATTTACTTTTTAGCCAGGCTGTATGAAAATGTATCAACTAAAAGGAAGTACGGCCAACAGGGAGAATGCACCCCTTATTTCACAGTTAGGCGTGGCATTCGCCAACGTCGAGTGTTGGCACCACTACTTTTTACTTTATTTATCAATGATGTGGATGCAGCCCTTAAAACATTTCAAGCAGATTCCCCATTGGTTGAGGGGGAGGTGGCACCAATTCTGCTTTACGCGGAAGATGCCGTGCTACTATCAAGAACACCGGTGGGCCTCCAGAAGTTCATTGATGGGTTCGCCGCTTTTATCAGCAAGAGGTTGCTGTTGATAAACAAGACCAAAACTTTCACCAAGGTGTGCGGACCTAAATTTAAAAACCTGAAACCCTTCGCCATCGAGGGTAACAAGATACAGAATGTGGAGACCTTTTGTTACCTGGGTATTTCTTTCTCGTCTGATGGGGAATGGAACTATGAGAGGTCAAATGTTAAGGTTAAACTCAGAAAGAGTATAAATGGTGTTTTTAAATGGGCTTTTAATTTAGGGGATCGGCGAATCAAAAATATGATCGACATATACAAAGCCAGATGCACTACGGTCCCACTATATGGGGCGGGTAAATGGGGCCACCCACCCTGTGCAACTCTCCAATCTGAAGAGAATACTTTTCTAAAGAAGCAAATATGCCTCCCAGCATCAGCATCCACGGAACTTATACATAGCGAAGTTGGCCTCAATTATTTGACGGATTTAATAGCAATGAGACCAGCTTTGGAAACTAATATGGTCCAAGGATGAAACCTCTTTTACAAAGGCCATTATCAATGATTGCTTGAGACTGGACAATGGTACTAAGATACCCTGGCTTAGCTATCTAATTAAGTCCTATGCTGATTTATTTGACAGATCGATTTTGGGAATCCTTAACAATGTACCATCTCTGTCCAAACAGGAATTGAAAAGAACCTATTTATCCCATATGATTGAAAAGAGGAAGGTAATAGTTAGGAAACAGATTACGTATCAATTTTACCATATGTACACTGATACGTCTGGTTTCCAAGGGTATCTTTCTTTTGTTACTAGACCTTCTCACCTTTTTGTCTTGATCAGAACGAGGCTAGGTTTAGTGCATCATCTGGTTGTGTTCCCAATAATGAAAAAGTATCCGTCCTCCCCATGCCCCTGTGATGGGACCTCAAAGCAGAGCACTATGCACTTTCTACTTTTATGTGATCTGTTTTTTCCTTTTAGAATTATGTTCCTCAAACCACTTTTTAAAAAAACATGGGGTCAAAACTACAGCAGCTGCTATGACATTATTACTCACCATGGAAGAACCAGGGATTTGCTTTTTTACTGCTACATGTATCCTCAGTTCAATCAAGGTCAGAAAAAGTAAGGTGTATTAACAAATTTCTCCTCTTTTCTTTTTAAATTGACAGAAAGTCTGTGGTGGTCTGGATCATTAATGCACTTTGCACGTTACTTTGTATATATCACTGAGTTTTAATTATGTATATATACCACAGCAAAATTGGTGGCCTTTCATACTGGGGTTGTGCTTGTTTTATTCGCTTTTTATCAGTTTTTATTCGTGCATACTTGTAATTAATGTCTCGACTTAATTATGATAATGTCTACCGCCCCTAATAGCTGCTAATGTTTATATGAGGCGATGTATTTGCTACACATATGCACTTTAACTCAACAGTTCACTAACTAAGTAAGAGTTGTACTATTGTACACACCCTCGTATGAATCCAGATGTACTTGTTTCTATTTTTACAAAGAACCGCTTTTTAGCCTGTTATGTATAATCTGTGCTTTTATGGTTGATTGTCCCTACCAAATATAGCTAATTTTGAATTAAATTGAGTCAGCATTGTCCAAAATTGGACAGTATTATTATTAATTTGCGGGATGGCGGCTTTATTACTACAATCAGCTCTAAAACCAGACTGGAAGTTTTTAAGGAGATTTTACTTTTTCAATTGAATAAACTATTTCAATTAGTTGTTCAAGTAGCTTTCCAGGAAGTTAGTTAAAATTCTTAAACAGTGGACTAGGTGAGACTTATTAAAAACAGCTGAGCCAGCAGAGACTTTTATTGGGGGAGGCTATGCATGACCTACTAGAGATAGTCAGGAAATATTTCTCAAGAGAGATAGAGAAATGAGATCATACCCGGGAAGTGCAAGATTAGTTCACATCTCTTTGGTGAGGTTGGAAAGTAAGGGGTCTGAGACAGGGTTCAAGGCTTTGAGTTTGGATATAAAGCAGAAAAGTTCAATCTAAAAGATCTCTTTGAAAAGAGACCAGTTGAAGGTCTGCAATTATACTGATCATTTGATACAATTACTTTAAAGGTAAAGGTATACCTGCACAGCAGTCTTTCCTTCCATGCACACCTTCGCTCCACCCTTCTCACCCTGGCCACTGTCCCACGATTCCAAAAGACCAGAACCTGCGGAAAGTCCTTCTCCTTCTTCACTGCCAAGACCTGGAACACCCCATCCCTCGACCTTAGACTCTCCCACTTCACGAAGGACCTCAAGACCTAGCTCTTCGAATTACCCCAGCACTTAGACAGATACCCCATGCCTTGAGACCCTCACAAGTGAGTAGTTGTGCTTTACCAACCCTTGATTGATTGATTGTATGCATGTGTAAACTGTTGTTCAGGTTCTGTCTGCTACGAAACCTCTGCATGAACACAACATGCTATCTTGTAATTCAAATATCGTTTTGTTCTTCGTGGACATTATTATTGTTCCAGTCACATGACCCTCTGCCATGCATTCTCCTCCCCATACAGAACTAGAGTGTTTTATATAAAAGCAGAATACATATAAATGATCCTTAATTCTCAATCATTCGCTGCAACAGAAATAATTATATTAACATGTTCAATTTAAGATGCAAATTCATTTCAATCAATATTTTCATTTTGAAATGCAAAAATGTTTTTCATTCAAATCATCTAGTTCCATCGCCCTCAAAACTGACCTGAGTTAAGTGGCAAGCAATTGGTTTTTAAAGGGGCTCAAACCCTTACCTGAAGTTGAGCTGCTAGCCTGAGTCGAAGTTGGTGCAACTCCTAAACAATGAACAAAAATGCAACAAGTTCGAATTTCTCAAAGTCACATGTATATATATATGCAGACCCTTGTGAGGAGTAATGCTTTTCATCCTTCAAGGGAAGTTTAATTAATTAGCTCTGTTTCTGACCATACTGAGGTTAGGCAATAGCCATGCATTACTCCCTTGAGACACCTTACCCTTCTCAAGGTAAATTGCAGCTATGCTGATTACTCAACCATTAATAACATTTAAATAGGGTCATATTGATAGCAGCGGGGCTTGCTCAGGCTGGCCTTCACTTTCCTTTAATTGTTGTTTTACCACAAATCATCTTTTTCCACTGCACTGAAAACTTACCTAAGGTAAATGCCAAATGTGCTTTTTACAACAATATATGGATCCAAACACTTACCTAAAGTTGAACTGCTACTTTGATTTGAGGTTGGTAAAAATCTTAAGCAAATAAAAATATGTCATTTTATATTCTTAAGATCTCATAGATACCGGCTCCTTCGGGGAATAACATCTTTCATCATTGAAGAAGAGGAGTTCCAACAAATCATCGATCTAGGATTGTACATACTTGGCTCATTAACGTCTCAAGTTGCAAGTTAACATTCAAAAAGTGGCAATCCTACAGAGAGCCCCGCCCTAACGCTCCACACATGCAAATCTAGCAAAACATGTTTCACAGACTTGAATGCACACTACCCTTTTTGGACTGCTCTAATTCTCTGGACTCTATATAGAATACAGGCCTAAACTTCCAAGCACACATCAATTACAGGGAATAAAATCTGTCAATATGAAAACAATTGTTTTAATTATCAGTCTTCTTGATGTGCGACTATCACAACTCCAAAATATATCTTGCCTTTCTCACAATGGTTCTAGATGCTACAGCAATGCTGGTAGTTGGTTCCAGAACAAATGCATTACTTCAATCTTTAGCACAATTCAATTGTTTCCTATTGACACCATACGCTGGTCTACATTGTCCAGAAAACAATTCATTCTAGAACAACAAACTATGGGCCAGATGTAGGTAATTCATATTTACCGACTCTTAAATACCGAATTTTACCGATTCGGTATTTAAGAGTCGGTAAATATGAAGGGGGAAGATGTAGGTATTACAGATTCTGTAAATACCGAATCGTTAAGATTCGGTATTTACCGATTCTGTTAATACCGATTCGGTAATGCCCATTGATTCCTATGGGCATTGAAGCCCATAGGAATCAATGGGCATTACTGAATCGGTATTTACCAATTCGGTAAATACCGAATCCTGCAAGGGTGCAGGGGGTGTCACTTTGACACCCTCTAGCACCCCAATTCTAGACTTGTGTGCCATGTGGCACACAGACATGCCCTAAGGGCATGTCTGCGTGTCACATTGCACAGGTGTGCATGCACACATGTGCATGCACACCTGAATTCGGTATTTTACCACCCAATTGGATTGGGTGGTAAAATACCGAATTCACCAGGCCTTTGGGACTCAGAAGAGTCCCACCTTAATCTGGGTTTTACCGAATCGGTAAAATTACCGATTCGGTATTTTACAGAATCGGTAAATTTACCCGTTCGGTAAATTTACCGAATCTGTAAAATGATGCCCCTACATCCCAATCACCAAATATCGGTCGGTAACGGCCGAATTCGGCCGTTACCGACCGGTATTTGGGCTCCTACATCTGGCCCTATCTTCCTTATAAACATGTCATCTCTGCCACTAAGAGATAGCTCCAGAATCCTGATACCCTCCAACAATCAATCAGGGTTCACAAAGTGAGGCTAATCACCTGATAGCGTATCCAAGTGCTAGCAGTCAGCGGAGGCTTATTCAAACAGCCAGGTCTTGAGGGCCATTTGAATTCTGGAAGTGAGGTGAAGGTCCAAAGTTGTGTGGGGATGCTGTTTCAGTTCTTTGCTGCGATGTGGGAGGTGGAGCGAGCTCCACCTCTGCTTCGGTGGATGTGGGCAATATAGGCAAGTGTAAGGGAGGCAAGGCATAGTCTTCTAAGTGGTTGGTGGAAGTTCAAGCAGTCATTAAAGCAGGCAGGTCATTGGTTGAGTAGAGCCTTGAGTGCGAAGTTCAGCAGCTTGAATTGGCATCTCTTCTGTATGGGGAGTCAGTAGAGTTTCTGGACTACCCTGTTTATGGAATAGGCACCCTTCAGAAGGAAGATACTAATTAAGCAATGTTCTCAAGTAGTGCACCATTCCGTTCCCCCAGGGACTCGGATAAATTATTACCTAAATAAAAGCTGGAATGTTTAGTGTACCAACCTTATTTGTCCATGTGACCTACACATATAGAATGCTTATTATTGCAGGATCTCAAACATCCTGAATATTATATTATTATTGTAAATGCACATATGTATCTACCTGTTGTAGGCAAGTAATATCTGCTTCTTATGGTTACCCCCACTTTTTGCTTAATGTTACACTGTTTTTGACTAGTCTGACTGGGATCCTGATAATTAGGACCCCAGTTTATTTGCTTTCTCCTTAAAATGTTATGCATGTACTTTGGTACACTCCAGATTGGATACTGGGGTAACCTTGTCAGTCCCAAGTATATGGTACACATGTACCCAGGGTATAGGTACCACTGAGGCCTCCCATGGACTGAAGTATGTATTATGCCACCCATGAGAGGCCATGCAAAATCGAACTAAAGGCAGGTGTAATCTGGTGCTTGCACGAAACATGTCATGTTTGGTATCAAACACCTTGGAATCATACCTTCACACCAGTAACCAGTGTGGAGTTATGATTCCACCCCTCCTGAACAAGCTTTGTGGGTCCCTGGTCTTCCCGGTACCAGCCTTCTCGACCCGAACAGCACACAATGGATGCTGCCGACTGGAGACACATTTCTGTCATCCTGCTGATGAACTAAGCTCGAGCAGAGGAAGGCAACACAATAAGCATACTGTCACTGGGAGGTTTGACCAACTCCCAGACAGGATTTGTTGTATTGGACCTGGTAGGGTACACTTCCAAAATGCCTGGAAGTCTGCATGATGGGCACATTTGGTGTCCCTATGCATAGTCCAATTCAAACCAGCTCTGGGAGCCGTTGGCTCCTGCTCTGGTGTGAAACTGGACAAAGGACTTGGATGTAACCACCCCCTCTCCTAACCCTCTCCTTGGAGGGTCCCCTGAATCTGTCCAACCCTCTACCGTGGGTACTAAAGGGCTTACCTGGCTGTAGGACCCTAGATTTAAATCCACTGACTGTCTGGACACTCTGAACTTCGCTGTACTTTGACTGGGCCCGAATTCATCTCCCTCTCCATCCAAAGAGCTGTCTGTGACCCGTGCACCATACAGCCTCTGTGCAAGACCTGTGGAGCATCAAAGACAACTGAAGTTTCTCCCTTGGGATGAAGGAGTCACTCCCCTGCATTTGCAAGCACCGTAACTCAACTGACTGGTCAGCTTCTCCTGAGCTCCTGCACACTCCAAAGGCTCCAGCAACACAGGAGGTGGGTTCCTACGTTCCTTGAGGTCGAGCTGCCCTCTCACCAAGTTTGAGGCCAGTATCCCTCGTGGGGACTGCATAACCCAAACCCCTGTGCACGAGTTCATTTGCAAGTGCATACGCTTGTTGGTGTTCCCCAAGTTTGTGCTTTGGGCTGTCGATAGCCACAACCTCTGCGCACCTTTCATACCAAGATCTTTTGCCTCCTCACACTCTGTGCCCTGCAAGTTGTGGTTTGGGGAAACTGCCAGAGGATCCCTCATGACTCCTGTGCCTTCGGCCTGTGGGTCCATTTGAGGGACAATCTTGATTTTCTTGGGCTCCTCTGGTTGCTTCAGGCCTGCCCTGGCTCCCCTTGCTGTGGTAAGTCCTCTGGTCCTTTCTGGGACAGACCGCAAACTTTCTTGACCTTCTTCGTGGGTTTTAATTAGTTTTATATAGCCCAAACTTGACCCGGTATCGGGTATCAAAACGCGTTACACAGCACCAGTTGCTTTACATGAGGACACATTCATTTTTGTTAGGCAAGGGGAGATTACGTGATTTGCCCAGAATCACAGGATGTTCACCGTCATTGCCGAGACTCGAACCCAGTACCCCAGATTTGAGGTCGACCACCCTAGCCGTTAGGCCAACTTCTCTCCCGGGTTGCTGTTGCCAAGGCTTGTTGGCCGGACAGCGACCCCTCAGCACTCGAGATCCTTTGTGGGACAGCTTATATCCAGCTCCTGGTTTTCCTTGACATCTCATGTAGAGTCAAGGTCTCCTTCTTTGCACCTGAAGCACCCGACATCGGTGGGTATTAGTCTATCAAGACCCTGGTCACTCTTGAGTGGCCCAGACTGTGTCCCCTCGGCTTTCAGGTTCCCTCTATCAAGAATCCACCTGCGGGTTCCACCAGACACTTTTCTTCTTTCCAGCAGTGGCATTTCTTTGAAGACTCCCAATGAGAATGGCTGCAGTCTCTGAAGCGAATTCAGCCATATGCACTCGGCTTCTATGGGATAGGTAGCTCTGGTACTTTGGTATCCACAGGTAGGGCGGCTCTCCAAGCTTCTATGTTCCAAAGGGATTCCTTATAAACTATTGGGAATGGTCCTTTACCTTTAAAATTGCAACTGCGACTCTCCCATTTAAATGTAAGTGGCACGCAGTTGTGTTTTCACACCGCACCCATTCTCCGTGGGGTCCCTACTTATTCACCATGGGTGGTTCCTTGGGGTCCCTGCGATTTTACACATTTTAGAAATTGTTTTGACTCGAGTCAAGGTTCTTATTCCACTATTTTGGTATATGGTTTGGTCTCCCTGTGGGTCCCACAGTGTATTAGTGCTACACACGAATGTTTCTGTGCAAAAGTATTGTGTGCTTTGTGTTTATCTGCATGTAGCAGATACTGTAAGGTATTTAAGGTGTTATAATAATAAATAAATATTCTTATAACAACTGTGTGGTTCTCCTTTGATTTACCCAATACAATAAGGTTGCATTCTGGTAAAACAAGCTGTTTAACATTCCTTCAAAACTAACCCTGAAGGCTGCTCTCACGGCTACCACTTGGATAGCTTTCTAAGGTTATGTTTGCTCTCATACATCACCATAAGGTTTGTTTCGACTAGAGCAAGGTGCCCATTTCAATTAGTGGACATTATATATCAGGCCAACTTCTCTCATTGGTGTGCAGAGGTTAGGATTCAAACCTGTGTTGTTTTACCAGATACATCTTTGTATTGACTAACTGAAAACAACTAAGTACTAGGTACATATAATACTAACTTAGAATAAATAAGTTCTACTGAACTTAGTGTTGGGTACGTCAAGGGTCTAGCACACCCTTTCTCCAACCTTAGAGAGTATAGTTCCAGCTAGGTTAGGTAGGTGCAACACCTCACTACACTTAGTATGTCTTCTAAAGGAGATTCCAGTGGATCTCTGCCCTCTTGATACAGTGAGCTTTCATTCCAAGAATTGCAGGTCCTGTGTTCCTCTAAAAAGCTGAAGGCAGGGAGAACTGCAAACACCCACTTCCTAAGAGAGGCGTAACTGCTTGATGATCTTGAAAAGACGCCTGGGTCAGATGAACAGGAGAAAGTGGGTGAGGCAGGAAATGAGGAGAGGTCAGGAGGTGACACCTTTTATGACCTAGACTCAAACCCTGGCCAGGAGGAACAAGATGGTCCCCACCCGAACAACTCAGATCTTCTTGGAGATGATAAAGAAGGCCAAGATGGCCCTCTCTTCACCCCCCTGGAAGAGTGCAGAGTTTAAAAAAGGAATTTCAAACTCCCTCTGCAGAGTCTAATAACTTAGGAAAGTCAGTAGGGACCTCTGTGTCTAGCAAGAGGGACCATTCTTATGACAGGGAACACCAATTTCTGGAACTTGAGAAAGTTAAGCTTAAGCTCAGGCAACAGCAATTGGCCCTCGATAAAGAGTCCCTAGAAGTCCAGAGAGCTAGACAAAGATTGGAACAAGCGTATCATGGTGGCAGCAACAGTGTTCCGAGAATTAAGGAACATTCTTTTGACAATGAGAACCTGAGCAAGATTGTCCCTCCTTACCAGGGTGGGGATGACATACATAAATGGATAACTGCTTTAGAGATGGCCTGTAAAGTTCAGAGGGTCCCTTGAGAGCAGTGGGAAGCTATTTTGTGGCTCTCCTTTATCTGATAAAGGTAGAGATAAGCTCCTCACTGTTAGAGACAATTACACAGTACTGATGAGTGCTCTCATTGATGGATTTAGCATAACCACAGAACAGTATAGGATTAAGTTCAGAATACCCAGAAGGCACAGAATCAGGACTGGGTAGACTTTGTGGATAGTGCCATTAAGGCTCTGGAAGGCTGGCTGCTTGGCAGCAAAATAAATGATTTCAAGGGATTGTACAATTTGACTATGAGGGAACAGACCCTTAATAATTGCCAAAATCAGTTGTTGCATCAAAACCTGGTTGACTCTGATCTGACTTCTCCCCAAGAATTGGAAAAAAGGCAAATAGGTGGGTCAGAACCAGGGTGAAGCAGAGAAACCAGAACAATGGGGTGACCAAAAGAAGCAAGATGCTAAAACTTCAGACAAGGGTGGGGACAAAGGTAAAGATGACAAGTCTTCATCAGGCCCAAAAAACCTGCATATGGGGGGAGTCACAATCCAACAAAGGGAAAGGCAAAACAAAATCTTGGTGTAACTCATATGAAGAAAAGATCCATTTGACAAAAGATGCCAATTGTCCAAAGGCCAAGGATTCAACTCCAACCAACACTACCCCTAAGGCAACTGAACCCCCTAGTAAAGTTTCAAGTGGTGGTATAGGGAACAAGTGAATAGTAGTGATAACCTTGGGCTCTGAGATGGGTTCTGGCATAGTAAGAACTCCATCTCAGGCTGTATTTGTCTGTGATGGTGGTGTGGATATTACCACCTTATTTGTCAGTCCCAGTTACCTGGGCAAATACAGACAACAGCCTTTGATTAGTGGTAAGGGGGCCATGGCATACAGGGACTCTGTTGACTCTGAACAGATCATAATTGGTGAGATGTACCTAGTGACCAATGCTAACAATGTCAGGACTGATCATTCACTGGCAGTTGTTAATTTCAGCTTGGGAGGGGTAACAGGCCCGAAGAAAATTGTGGTTAGCGCAGACCTTCCAGTGAAATGCTTTTTGGGCAATGCTTTGGAAACTTCAGCCTAGGCTGAGGTGGAATTAAGGACTCATGCAGCAATGCTGGACATCTCTGCAGATGTGTTTGCAGTGACCAGGTCACAGGCCAAACCGATGTCTACTGAACAGGCCCAGGATTCCGAAAAAAAGACCAGGCGCCTTCCAAGAGAAGAAACAGGAGGGGTAAGGCTGTGTTTTGCCCCCTGGCTCATAGAGAGAATCACTCTCTCGAAGGGAGATGATCTCAGTCCCTGTGAAGGAACTGTCTCAGATAAACTGGTACCTGATCAGGTTAAGTTCTTTGGGACAGGGGGCCCTTCCAGGGCAGATCTGAGTCAGGAGCAGCAAGCCTGCCCCTCTCTTGAATCCCTCAGACTGCACACTGCTGCTGAGGTTTCTGGGAGTGTCAGTGGATCCCACAATCAATCAATCAATCAATCAATCAATCAATCAATCAATCATCGCATTTATATAGCGCACTACTCACCCAGAGGGTCTCAAGGCGCTGGGGGAGGGGGGTCCGCTACTGCTCGAACAGCCAGGTCTTGAGTTGCTTCCTGAAGGCGAAGTGGTCCTGGGTCTGGCGGAGGTGGGTGGGGAGGGAGTTCCATGTCTTGGCGGCGAGGTAGGAGAAGGATCGTCCCCCTGTTCTGGCTCTTCGGATGCGGGGGACGGCGGCGAGGGCGTGGCTGGTCGATCGAAGCTGGCGTTTGGGACCGTAGAAGTTGAGGCGGCTGTTGAGGTATCCTGGGCCTTGGTTGTGTAGGGCTTTGTGTGCGTGGGTGAGGAGACAGAAGGTGATTCTCTTGTTGACCGGGAGCCAGTGCAGGTCTCTCAGGTGTCCGGAGATGTGGTTGCGACGGGGATCTATTCAGATGAGGGACTCCTTTACTCAGAGGGTCGAGACCCCAAGCCTGGTGCCAGCTGGAGGTTGGTCATATCTGAGGTTTAGGGGCTTCCTACTCACCTTGGCACATGACATTCCCTAACAGGACACCTAGGCCAAAGTAAGACTTGGGACAGGCTTGACCCTCACTTTCACTGACCTCACGTGTCAGTAGACACCAAGGAGGTTTGTCACTCCTGTACCACCTGTCAAGCCAGTAGTAAGTGAGGTGGTACCACAAAGGTGCCCCTTAAACCACTACCTGCGGTGGGGGTTCCCTTTGAGAGGGTTGGGATTGACATAATTGGTCCCATGGACCCTCCAACAGCATCTGGGCACAGTTACATTCAAGTGGTGGTGGACTATGCCACTAGGTATTCAGAGGCTATACCCCTTAGAACCACCACAGCTCCAGTGGCTGCCAGGGACCTCCTTGGACTTTTTTTCAGAACAGATTTCCCTAAGGAGGTCTTAACTGACAGAGATATACACGTTATGTCTAGTTACATCACTGCAATGTGGAAGGAGTGTGTAGTGAATAACAAATTCACCAAACCCTATCACCCACAATGTAGTGGGTTAGTTGAAAGAATCAACAAAACCCTAAACGGCATGATCATGGGCCTCCCAGAAAAGCTTAGGTGAAAAAGGGATGTTTTGTTGCCCTGCCTTCTCTTTGCCTACGCAAAAGTCCCACAAAAGGGCGCTGGCTGCAGACCTTTTGAACTTTTGATTGGGCTTCCAGTTAGGGGTCC
The DNA here is from genome assembly GCF_964263255.1 of Lissotriton vulgaris. NCBI lineage: Eukaryota > Metazoa > Chordata > Amphibia > Caudata > Salamandridae > Lissotriton > Lissotriton vulgaris. Next base: position 767,608,411 of record NC_141691.1, on the reverse strand, counting down.
CTTGTGGTTGGTGAAGGAGGGATGGGAGTTACTTCTCAAACCTCCTAAGCAAGACATAGTGAAGTTTGCACTTGGTCTCCGTTCCAGGATGGCTGAGTACATGAAGAAGGTCAGTAAAAAAACCTTGAGGTAAGTCAAGAATTGCAAAACGCTTGACCTGACCAAAATAATGTACTGCCTGATTATCAGCCAGGACAGAAAGTATTGTTGTTGGAGCCCGTGGACCCAGCAGCTCTCCAAGACAAGTGGAGTGGAACCCATAATATACTTGAGCAAAAGGGAGAGGTTACCTACCTGGTGGACCTTGGAACTCCCAGGAGACCCCATTGGGCGCTCCATGTAAACAGGCTCAAACCTGTGTACAGGGCAAACACGGGCTTGTTCATGGCTACTGATGAGGGACATGAGGAAGAGAGTGACCCTCTCCCTGATCTCCTCTCACAGAACCTTGATGATGGCTCAGTAGATGGTGTAGCCTTGGCAGGCAGCCTCACTGAGCAACAGCAGATTGATTGCAGGAAGGTCCTTAAACAATACAGACACATATTCTCTTTGACTCCAAGTCAGACCACTTGGTGTACCCATGAAGTGGACATAGGTGAGAGTCTGCCTGATAAAAATTGGATTTCCAGGCAGCCTAACCATGTCAGAAATTGCATCAGGACTGAGGTCAAGAAGATGTTGGAATTGGGAGTGATGGAACCCTCAGATATCCCTTGGGCTGGTCCAGTGATCCTGGTACCCAAACCTCATACCCAGGGTGGTAAAAGAGAAATTAGGTTTTGTGTGGACTCCAGGGGGCTCAATGCAGTCACTAGGACTGATGCTCATCCTATTCTAAGGGCAGATTAACTCATTGACATTTTGCCTCAGCCAAGGTCTTGAGCACATTTGCTGGATATTGGCAAATCAGACTAGCTGAGGATGCCAAACCAAAAACATAATTATCATCCCCTAGTGGGCATTGTCAATTTATTGTGATGCCCCTTGGCTTGAGAATGCACCTGCCACATTCCAAAGGTTGGTGAACAAATTCCTCACAGGTCTGGAAGCCTATAGTACAGCCTATCTTAATTATATAGCTGTCTTTAGCTCCACCTTGGAGGATCACCTGGTCCAGCAAAAGAATGTTTTGGAGGATCTTCAGAAACCAGGCCTCACTATCAAGGCCACCGAGTGCCAGATAGGACAGAGCAAGCTTGTGTACCTGGGCCACTTTGTGGGTGGAGGCCAGGTTCAACCATTGCAGAGCAAAATCCAGACCATCATGAACTGGGTTGCTCGAACTACACAGACTCATGCCAGAACTTTCTTGGGCCTGAATGGGTACTATAGAAGATTTGTGAAAGGATATGGGTCCATAGTGACCCCCTTCAATGAGCTTACATGAAAAAGAAAGTGGACAGTTAGCTGTGAGAAGGAATTTGATGACCTCAAGCAGGCCATGTGCACTGCTCACATTCTGCAAGGTCCTGACTATTCCAAACAATGAATTGTCCAAACAGATGCATCTGAGTTGGGGGTAGTGGCTGTGTTGTCACAACTTAATGCAAAGAGTCAGGATAAACCAGTAGCTTTTATTAGCTGAAGTTTGACCCCCAGAGAGAATTGTTGGTCAGCTATTGAAAGGGAAGCCTTTGCTGTTGGTTGGGCTCTGAAGAAGCTGAGGCCATACTTGTATGGCACTCACCTCATTGTTTAGACAGACCATAAGCCCCTCTTATGGCTAAAACAGATGCAGGGTGAAAACCCCCTACTTTTGAGGTGGTCCATTTCCCTACAGGGGATAGAATAAACAGTGGAACGTAGACCTGGGAGTAACCATGCCAATGCAGATGGACTTTCCATATATTTTCAATTAGAAAATGAAAACTCAACTGGGCAATGATAGATGCATATCCTCACGTTTGGGTGGAGTTGTGTAGGAAAGTAGGATCTGCTTCTTATGGTTACCCCCACTTTTTGCCTAATGTTACACTGTTTTGACTAGTCTGATTGGGATCCTGCTAATCAGGACCCCAGTCTATCTTCTTTCTCCTTAAAATGTTATGCATGTAATTTGGTACACTCCAGATTGGATACTGCGGAACCCTTGTTAGTCCCTTGGGTACACCTGCACCTGCGGCATAGCTACCCCAGAGGCCTCACATGGGCTGAAGCATGTATTATTCCACCCATGAGAGGCCATGCAAAATGGAACTACAGGCCTGCCAGTGCAGCCTGTGTAAGCGGGTGCTTGCTTGCACCACTTACGAAAGATATAGATTTACTATAGAGGCCATGCAAAATTGAACTAAAGGCCTGTGTAAGCTGGTGCTTGCACGACTTCCAAAAGATAGAGGTGTACTAAATATATAGGTCACTACACTTAAAACCTTCAAGGCACCCCTATAGCAAGCCTTAACAATCCTGAAGGATGGGTTCTGGAGTTTACATGAGAGGGTGCCCATACATGAGCAGAGCCCCTCTGCAGCCTTCAGGGACTATTCTCCTGGGTTGTCTGTGACACAGCCAGACACATAGGTAGAGGTGCATTATATCCTCGTGATAAATGCTATCTCGAAAATGGCCGAAACAAAACATGCCTTGTTTGGTATCAAACACCTTGGAATCATACTTCCCACACCGGTAACCGGTAACCGGTGTGGGAGGTATGATTCCACCCCTCAGAAGTGAGCTTTGGGGGTCCCTGGTCTTCCCGGTGCTAGACTTCTCGATCCAGACAGCACCAAATGGATGCTGCTGACCAGGGCCACATTTCTGCCCTCCTGCTGCTAAGCCAAGCTCGAGCAGAGGAAGGCAGCACAATAGGTATCCTGTCACAGAGAGGTGTGACCATCTCCCAAACAGGATTTAGTGTATTGGAGCTGGGTGGGTACACTTCCAAAGTGCCTAAAAGTCTGCATGAGGGGCACATTTGGTTTCCCTGGGCATAGTCCAATTCAAACCAGTTCTGGGAGCTGTAAGCTCCTGCTCTGGCGCAAAACTGGACAAAGGACATGGGTATAACGACCCTCCTGTCCTGACCCTCCCCTAGGAGGGTCCCCTGAATCTGTCCAACCCTTTCCCGCAGGTGCAAAAGGGCTTACCTAGCTTTAGGACCCTAGAATCAATGTGGACAAGATTCTCAACAAGAAACCACTGACCTTCGACTGTCTGAACACTCTGGGCTTTGCTGGACTTCAACTAAGCCTGACTTCATCTCCTTCTACGCCCAAGGCATGGTGTGTGCCCTTGCATCACACAGGTTCTGTGCAGTAGCTGTGGAGCATCAAGGATAACTACAGTATCTCCCTTGGGGTGAAGGAGTCACTCCCCTGCATTTGCAGGCACGGTAATGCAAATGACCAGTCTGCTGATCCTGAGCTCCTGCAGACTCCAAAGGCTCCAGCAACACAGTAGGTGGGTCCCTAAGTTACCAGAGGTAGAGCTGCCCTCTCACCAAGTTTGAGGCAAGTATCCCTTGTGGGGACCACATAACCTGAGCCCCTGTCCCTTGGGTACATTTGCAAGTGCATGTGCTTGTTTATGTTCCCCAACGTTGTGCATTGGGCTGTCGATAGCCCCTAACTCTGCGCATTTTTCGAACCAAGGACTTTGGCCTTCTTGCACTCTAGGCCCTGCAAGCTGTAGTTTGGGGAAACTGCTAGAGGTCCCCTCACGACTCCTGTGCCTCCGGCCTGTGGGTCAATTTGAGGGACAATCCTGATTTTCCTGGTCACCCCTGGTTGCCCCAGGCCTGCCCTGACTACACTTGCTGTGATGAGTCCTCTCGTTCTTGCTGGACCAGACCACAACCCTTCTTGACCTTCTTTGTGGATTGCCATTGCCAAGGCTTGTTGGTGCTCCCACCGGACACCCACCCCCCAGCACTCGACATCCTTCGTCGTACAGCTCATATCTAGCTCCCAGTCATCCTTGACATCTCCTGGTCCCTGCAGCTGTAGAGTCAAGGTCTTCTTCGCAGCTGAAGCCTTCTACATTGGTGGACATTCGTCTACCTAAACCCTGGTCACTCTTGAGTGACCCAGACTCTGTCCCCTCTGCTTTCTGGATCCTTCCATCATGATTGTTTCTGTGCTAAAGTATTGTGTGTTTTGTGTTTATCTAAGTCTAGCAGATACTGTGAGGTATTTATTCTTAGAACTACTGTGTGGTTCTCCTTTCATTTAACCAATACAACAAGGTTGCTTTCTGATAAAACAAGCTGCTTAACATTCCTTCAAGACTAAGCCTGAAGGCTGCTCTCCACAGCTAACAATTGGATAGCTTTCTAAGGTAATGTTTGACCTCTCAAATCACCATAGGAGTTGTTTGGACTGGAGCAAGGTGCCCACTTTAATTAGTGGACATCATTTACCAGGCGAACTTCTCACATCTGTGAACTGATGTTGACTTTCTGTTGGCCATGAAACCCTGACGTATACACAAGATTTTATGTCAAGACAGGAGGCTAGCATTATGCATTAACTTTTATTTCCCACTTCTGAGCAGCACCATTAAAAGCTCGTAGAACCTTAACACATCACAATCAAAACGAACCTTCAAGTGCATAAATAACATGACGCCGCCATCCTCTTCCTCTTTTGTTTGCTGCTTTTGAGCCGATAAGTATTGAACTATTTTTATGTTAATTGTATTTGATTTAGTGATAATAAGTGAAATGATTCATTCATAGTTGTTTGTGTGGTGTACTGTTGTTGTGAAAACACAATTTATGGGTGTTTGTTGTGTGAGTTTGTATTTTTAAGGGATTTTTCAACTGAGAGTATGCATTTTGAATTTTTAAGATTATTCATTTTATTAATTTATTACTGAAAAAGTTCATTGTTAATGAGCATTTTGGTTATTGTTCGAGATTAGGAGTAAATTTAGCCAAGTTAGTACTGATTTTGAAAAGTCGCCGCTGCGCACACATTTCGGTACAAGTTTCATTCATCAAGTATGCTTTAAAAATTTTGCTCTGGATTAAAGTGTAATTAGTTTTATTGTTAAATCGGTAGCACGAGCACTCTCAAGATTTTCCTCCGTGTGGTATCAGGTTGGGAGAGCGAGCTCCATGACACACACGTCCACGTAGAGTCGCTCTCCCATTGACTAACATTGAGGTTGTTTTTTGAGGAGTATAGGGCTTGTTTTACTGCTTCGCTTTGTTTCACGGGAAATTAACTCTACGGGGATCGTTTCTATGGAAACTAAGCTTTGTGTAGACTGGTTTACAGAAAGCGGCGGTTGATACTGACTAGAGTTAAAAAGTGATATTTATGTAGCGAACAGAGTGCGTAAATGAACAACGAGTTTGTTTTAACGGAAAAGGGGGATATTAACATACATTTTGAACATAAATTAATTAATTTGATTTTTGAAAATGGAAAATGCTAATACAACAGCAGGGAAAAATTGTAAGAGAAATACTTAATAGGGAATTAAAAGAGACAATACAGGAGACAGTCAAGCAAGCTTTAGGGAAAAGAAAAAATTCAGAGGAAGAGGAGTATTTTTCAGTATCAGAGGAGGAAAATGAAAGAGGTCCAGGAGGAAAGTGTTTAAATAAGAGAGAAAATTTAAATGTTAAGAAGGGTCAGAGTGGAACCCCAAGCGGCTCAAATATGAGAGGTATCCAACACGATGCAGATTAGATCCAGTCGTACACTGTAAAGAGAGGTAAAGCATCTGGTGATGTTTATAATTTAAGTGATGAAGAGTTGGATGAATATATTCTGGACCTTGAATATAAGGATGGATTAGGTGAGGAGTTTGAGGAGATCGGAAAAGAGAAAGTTAAGGATTCTGTTATTGATCCATTCGGTGAGGTTTTGTTTAGCTCGAAGGACATAAGACACCCTAGAGGAAAAGCTTGGCGGCCCTGGAACATGTGGCAGACTATATTAAGTTTACATTAAGGAAACTTCTGAAGAAGGAAGAGAGGAATAGCATGTGAGCTGAATGCTCTCGTCCTAATAAAGAGGAAAAAGTTACTTCAACTCCTAACATTGACTCAGAGATAATAACATACCTACTTAAAATGTCAAATGACCCTAGAAAGGTTTAAGACAGGTCGTTAAAATAGTGTCAGGATAAAGTGTTTGACATTTTGAGGCCGTTAGCTAAATATTTTGATGCTGTGGAGAAGGCCCATCTTAAGAATTTAGGTGTTGACCTTGCTTTACTGCGTGGGTGGTGCCAAAAGGCAATTTGCTTTTAGGCAATGTGAACGCAAAGCTACTATCAGAAAGGACGAAGACTATCCTGATGAGGATTAATCCTAAATTATGTGATTTAGCTGTAAGTGAGTCTATTGAAGAAGCAGGTGGATTATCATTCGGTGAAGAAATTGTCAAATCCTTAACCAAATATGTGCGTACATTTGCTAGTCTAGACAAAGCACATTTTTCAATGCGCAGAGTCTTCAGTAATAATAGTAATTATGGTCGGGCCGGTAGAAGGGGCCAAGCTACCAGCCGTGCAAATTTTAGAGCTTATTATCAGAATCAAGGAGGAAGTGGATACACTAAAGGACAAGGGAATCATAATTTCTTCCCACAAAAGGTAAGACGCCGGGCTTGTGGCACAAAAGGAAGAGTACAAAGCCAGGGCCGGAATCAGAACCAGGGTGAGTATGAAGATTGGTTCGCTTTTTATCCTGAAAGGTGGAGCAGGAAGATTGAAGTATTACAAAGTAAATTGGGAGGAAATAACCAAAGATGCATGGATTCTAAAGACAATAGGAGGTTTTCAAACAGATTTCAATTCAAACCGTATTAAAGTGAAGTTACCACATGAGCTGGTTTTTCAAGAAGATTTGTTAAAGATAGTAGAGAATGAGGTCTGTATGATGTTAGTAAAGAATGCTATTTTGGAAATAGCAGAAGTAGAGAAAGCTTTTGGAACTACGCTGTTCCTAGTGGAAAAAAAGGAGAGAGTTTGGAGGCCGGTTATAAATCTGAGGTCCTTAAACCAAATTTGTGACTTATCGTCATTTCAAGATGGAGGGCATTCATCTTTTAAGGGCTTTTCTTCAAGAAGGAGATCGGATGGTGAAAATGGATCTGAAGGATGCATATTTCTCTATTCTGATAGCAAAGGAAAGTAAAAGGTAACTACAGTTCAGGTGGAAGGGTCGGTTATTTCAGTTTCAGTGTCTTCCATTTGGACTGTTGTCTGCCCTTGGTGCTTTACCAAGGTGATGAAGTCAGTGGTACGTTACTTCAAGGAGAGAGATATAAGGTTGATAATTATTCTGGATGATATTTTGATAATGAATCAAGATTTGGTGTGTTTAAAGGAACATTTTATTTTTGTGAATAAGACTTTTGTAAGTCTGAGTTTTCCAATACATTTGGAGAAATCAGTTTTGGAGCCAGTAAAGAAAGTGAAGTTTCTAGGGTTTGTGGTGGATACTTTTGCATGTCAATGGTGTTTTCCAGAGAAGAAGATGAGAATATAAAGCAAGAAATTCAGAAGGTAATAAACAGGGAAAGAGTTTCTTTGCGAGATCTGGAAAGAATTATTGGTTTTATGTCATCGTCAATTCAGGCGATTTTTCGGGGCCCATTATATTACAGGGCTTTACAGCGTTTGAAAAAGTCAGGTTTGTCAAAGGGTTTGTGGTACGGAGACATGGTGGATGCTTCTTTGGAAGCAAAGGAGGAATTGATTTGGTGGAGAGAAAACATGGATCCGCAGAATGGTTGTTGGTCGGGCAATTTTTGGAGTTTGCCCAGAGTATGTTTTGGAGACGGCTGCAATCAACCTTGGTTGGTCCCCTTAAAGGAAAAAGGAAGTCACATAAGTTGTCTGGAAATGAGGGCAGTTTTGTTTGCCTTGAAGAGTTTCAAGGAGGTTTTTTGGGCACAGCAGTTCTGCTCAGGATAGACAATGTGTCTGCTGTGACTTATGTAAACAGGCTAGGTGGAACTCGGTCAAAAGGACTAGCGGATTTAGCAAAAGAAATTTGGGAATTTTGTCTGGAGCACAAAATTGGTCTAAAGGCAGAATATTTGCCGGATGTGAGGAATGTGTTGGCAGATTGGAACTTGAGGAATATGATAATATTACAGCGATTGGAAGCTGACAGAATAGGTTTTTGTGGAAGGTTGGAGAGATTGGGGGGCATATTATCAAGATCTGCGATATAATTATCGCCGCTTTAGCAGCTGGAAATTGCCGCTAAAACGGCAATAATGGGCATCGATAATATGCCCTTGTGAATTCCCATAGCAGCCCAGGTTCTGGTGTTAACCTGGGCTGCTATGGGAATTCACAAGGGCATATTATCAAGCCCATTATCGCTATTTTAGCCACCATTTCCTGCTGCTAAAGCGGCAATAATTTTAGCACAGTTGTGAGTTGGAGATTGGATCCAAGAGCCATGGCACTGAATGCCTTCACACAGGATTGTATAGGGGTGTACGCTTTTCCCCCTTTCTCTTTGGTTCTGGTTCAGGCGAAGAAGCAGAAATGCAAAATAGTTTTAGTAACTTCATTTTGGAAGAGTCAGGCTTGGTTCCCTTGAGTGATGGAGTTACCAGTGATGGAGCCTCTTTTGATTTGGGCTTTCAGAGGTCTTCTGAGGAATGTGGAACACGAGGAACATCCCTTGGTGGAGACGGGTTTGCTCAACCTTCTAGTTTGGAAGATATCAGGGGTTCTAGAACATTCTCGGATCTTTCTGGAATAGCTGCAGAATTATTATTTGAGTTCTGGGCTCCAGGAGCGAGGAGATATAGAGGAGCTTGGAAGGTCTGGTTTTGTTGCTACATAGAAAGGGGGTTTGATCCCTTGGAAGCCATTGATGTTCAGGTAGCTAATTTTCTGGCTGATTTGTTTGAGAGGGGTATGTCTTATAGGACAGTAAATTGCTATAGGTCGGCGGTTTCTGATGGCCATTCTTTAAGTAATGGTGTGCCCATCGGTAGAAGTCTTTTTCTTTGTAGAATTATGAAAGGAATTCGGGTTAAGAGACCTCCAGAGTTTAAGTATGAATCTTTATGGGATGTTGACTTGATGTTGAAGTTGTTTATAGGCTGGCCTACTGATACGTTTTTAGATTCCAGGGAATTGTCTTTGAAGTTGGCTACTCTTTTGTTTCTTATTTCTTTTAGAAGTGTTTCTGATATTTAGGCTTTGGAGGTTTCTCAGGTTATATCAGCCTAATGGCATTGTTTTTGAGTTATATAGAAGGACTAAGACTATGTCTAGTTCTGGTTTTTGGAAGAACACAGAAAGAACACGACAAAGGCCTCACCCAAGTGTGCCAGTTTCTTCTTGATGCAGGTCTCTCTCTGAACGCCACAAAGTGGGGTTTTCACAAAACCAAGCTCATGTTTGTTTGGGCACATAATCTGATGGGAATGACTCTAGACCCAGACAAGGTACAAGCACTCTCATCCACTTGTCCCCCCCCCAGGATGTTATCATGCTATGATCCTTTTTAGGTGTGGCCAATTATTGTTCAAGATACATTTGCAAATTTGCTACAATGAGTGCCCAACTGAGAGACTTGACAAAGCAAAGTGTATCATTTCAGTGGTCTCCGGAATGTGACCAGAGTTTCAAAGACAATAAACTTGTGACTGAGAATGCAACTGAAATGGCCTATTTTGACGCCAAGTTACATACCAAAATTATGGTTGATGGGAGCCCCGTAGAGATCGGGGCACTCTTTGCTCAACACAATGGCCATCCAAATGGGCAGGGTGAGTGAGCAGTCACCCAAGAAGGCTTAATACTGCAAGGCTCCTGAATTGTCATACTCGGAAGCCTAAGACAGTGGGTCAGTGAACTGACCCATGAAGGGCACCATTTATTTATTTGTAAAGCGCGACTTTCATCCAGAAGGATCTCACAGCGCTGTGCTAAGACTCCTGGTGTATGGCTGGGTAATTAATGAGTTTGGTCAGTATTATTTCCTAGAGAACAGGCGGGTATTACGTTTTTTCCTGAAGACAACATAGTCCTCTGTAAGGCGGAGTTCTTGTCGTAGATCATTCCAATGTTTTGCTGCCCAGTATGTAAAGCTACGACCCCCCTGCCCTTGCTTTCCTAATGTGTTTTGTTCTGGCTTGAGCTAGAGACCGTGATCTTAGGCACCTAGTAGGTACATAAAATTCAACTTTACTCTGTAGGATAAGAGGCCCTCGTTGGTGCAGAGCCTTGTGTGTGTAGCTGAGCAGCTTGAATTCTGCTCTTTGGCGTATAGGCAGCCAAAGAAGAAGTTTCAGGCACTCAGATGTTGAGCTGAGTCTGTCTTTGTTACATACCAGTTTGGCAGCTGCAGTTTGCCATGGTATGGGAGTCACCAAAAGATCAAGCGTGCTTCACTCAGCTAGATGACCGAGTTGAGAAAGAGCTAAAGGCATGACACATTTGCAATTCGTTGTCCCCTAAAGTGATGCAGCATCCAGTGACAATGTCTGACTCTCCTGCGCATGCATGGGAGAGGGTTGAAGTTTACTTTTTTGACCCTTTAGGAAATGGACACCATCTCATGGAAGTCATAGACAAATATTCATTATTTTCTTTGGTTGAGGATCTATCTTCGAAAACTCATGACGAAGTCATAGAGCAGCTTTGTGACATCTTTGAATATTGGGGTATTTCCAACCACCTCCAATCTGATAATGGCCCGCCCATTAACAGCAAAGAGTTCAAAGTATTTCTTGTCCGACTCAATGTCAAACACTAAAAGTGTAAACCCCACTTGCCCCAAGTCAAAGGTGTAGATTAACAATTAATGGGGACCCTCTAGAGGGTTATTCAACGAGCATTCATGGAGGTAATTGATCTGAACCAAGCTATGCACAAGGCACTCTGGGCTTATCAATCAACTCCTCACCCAACAACTGTTGACAGTCCAGCCACCTTGCTATTTGGGAGAGCCATTAGAACAAAACTACCTCTAAGGACCCTGGATCGATTAGTAAAGTCCGAAACACCGATGCAACTCGGAAAAGGAAAATTTAAATGTATGCAGATCAGCATCACCATGCCCAGGAAACTATCTTTGACAATGGAGACTGGGCACTGGTTAAGCAGAGACGAAGAAGAAAAACAGTAAGTATGGGTGAATTTTGCAGATTTGCTGTCCGCAAATTCAAGTGAAATCTTGAAATAGACTGTGCTACCTCGTTGGGTAAATGAATAGTGCTTTCCTACTCTACAGCTGCGTAAAGTGTCAGAAGATGTGTCTCCAGTGACAATGTGTGTGTAACTTTGCAATCGCGGTGAAGGGCACCGGGGTCCCTTGAGTGAGCTGTCCATCATAGAGGGTAAAGGGCGGGAGACAGTGCACACCGCTAGGGGTGTGCGACGGGGCCAAACGAGCAGGGCTTCTAGGCGAGTTCATATGCCTCTTCTGCCTATAAAAAGTCAGAGAGCAGCAGAGCAGCAGATGAAGAGAAAGTAGCTCCTGCTCACAGGAACTGCACGGGGATTGCACGTGTGAAAGTCAAGGATGCAAAGGCCTCCATCAAGCATCACAGCTAATTTTCGATGGTAGATATGGGGAGAAAGCACACCTGCCAAGCCTCGACGCAGCTCACAATTTTTAGGGCTGAATAATGTGTTACTTAATTTGAGCTTCAACTTGGGCGCCTGCTTTATTTATATCTGTAAGTGCTTCCTGTTGAGGTTTAATTTTGTGACAGGAGCATCGTGCCAGAATGAATCCTGCCCTGCATATTTCCCCAAGAAGTTGCCACCAATTTGTGCGATAACTCTACTCAACTGGAGTACTTTCTACTGGCTAAACAGTAAGTGCTACCTCGTTGGGTAAATGTATTGTGCTTTTCCTACACTACAGCTGGGTAAAGTGTCAGAAGAGTTGTCTCCAGTGACAATGTGTGTGCAACTTTGCAATTGACCAGAAGGGTGCTGGGGTCCCTTGAGTGAGCTGTCCATCATAGAGGGTAAAGGGTGGGAAGACAGTGCACACCGCCAGTGAGTGCGGCGGGGCAAACGGGTGGTGCTCCTAGGCGAGTTCACATGCCTCTTCTGCTTCTAAAAGGTCAGAGAGCAGCAGAGAAGCAGATGAAGAGAAAGTAGCTCCTGCTCACAGGAACTGCACGGGGATTGCACGAGTGAAAGTCAAGGATGCAAAGGCCTCCATCAAGCATCACAGCTAATTTTCGATGGTAGATATGGAGAGAAAGCACACCTGCCCAGCCTTGACTGAGCTCACGATTTTTGGGGCTGATTAATGTGTTACTTAATTTGAGCTTCAACTCGGGCACCTGCTTTATTTATTGTAAGTGCTTCCTGTTGAGGTTTAATTTTTTGACAGGAGCATCGTGCCAGAATTAATCCTGCCCTCCATATTTCCCCTAGAAGTGGCCACCGATTTGTGCGATACCTCTACTCAACTTGAGTACTTTCTACTGGCTAATCAGTAAGTGCTACCTTGTTGGGTAAATGTATATTGCTTTTCCTACACTACAACTGCGTAAAGTGTCAGAAGAGTTGTCTCCAGTGACAATGTTTGTGTAACTTTGCAATGGACCAGAAGGGCGCTGGGGTCCCTTGAGTGAGCTGTACATCATAGAGGGTAAAGAGTGGGAAGACAGTGCACACCGCCAGTGAGTGCGGCGGGGCAAACGGGTGGTGCTCCTTGGCGAGTTCACATGCCTCTTCTGCTTATAAAAGGTCAGAGAGCAGCAGAGCAGCAGATGAGGAGAAAGTAGCTCCTGCTCACAAGAACTGCATGGGGATTGCGCTCGTGCAAAGGCCTCCATCAAGCATGACAGCTAATTTTCGACAGTAGATATGGGGAGAAAGCACACCTGCCCAGCCTCGATGAAGCTCACAATTTTTTGGGCTGATAAATGTGTTACTGAATTTGAGCTACAACTCGAGCACCTGCTTTATTTATATCTGTAAGTGCTTCCTGTTGAGGTTTAATTTTGTGACAGGGGCATCGTGCCAGAATGAATCCTGCCCTGGGGTCATTGCTGCTGTTTGGGGGCATTGTTCGCAGCGTGCTTGCAGTTTCTTGGGGCCACAGAACTTCACCGCTCTCCCCCGCCACCGAGTGCTACCGGCCGCCGACTGGGGAGAAGCTTTGCCTTGCCTCGCCAAACTACACCTCCCAGCATCCCTGTAAGACCGGGACCGGGACGCCGCCTCCTGACACCTGCAGCTCCCGGCCGGAGGTGCATAAACACCAGCAGCACCTCCGGTGGAGCGGGGGTCATTGCTGCTGTTTGGGGGCATTGTTCGCAAGGTGCCTGCAGTTTCTTGGGGCCACAGAACTTCACCGCTCTCCCCCACCGCTGAGTGCTACCGTCCGCCGAGTGGGGAGGAGCTTTGCCTTGCCTCGCCAAACTATACCTCCCAGCATCCCTGTAAGACCGGGACCGGGACGCCGCCAACTGACACCTGCAGCTTCCGGCCGGAGGTGCATAAACACCAGCAGCACCTCCCGCGTCGTGGGACGCGCGCGGGCGGCGCCGGGCGGAGCCCGGGCAGAGGTCGGGCCATCTGTGGCCGAAGCAGGCCGGGCTGGGCCACCCCATTAACAACATCCATTGACTATAGGTAAGCAAAGGAAGGCTACAACTATGGAGGAGGGTGGGAAGAAGGCTAAGGTCCCAAGACATTCCAACTCAATTATGACCTACCTAACATCAGTGGTGGGAGAACTAACTAAGGAAATTGCTAATGCTGAACATGAACTGGGGCTGACAGCTACCCCCCCCTTCCCATCAACTACTGTCGCACCTTTCCCCTCAGGGCTGGGCAATTCACCTGTGACATTCACCCCCCCAGCATCACTCTATCCCACTGTGACTATTGCTACCCTCCCACCCACATGCCCTGCATCTGAGGTCCCTAGCCAAACCCCTTTAGTAAGCTTGCATGATTTGAGTTAGCAGACCACTACACCTACAACTAAGGGTGCACGGGATAACAACGTTGCAAGTGCATGCTTATTAAACACTACAAATGACTTATTGGGTAACAAACTGGAGGAGCTTTTTGTTTCCAGAATTGAACCTCTACTTGTTGGGATAGCAAAAGACATTGTGGACACTTTGAATACTTGTTTAGAAGGCCTGCTTAAGAAATGCGCACTAATTGACAGACCTATTGTTAATTCCACACCCAACAAGGTCCCTCATGCTGACACAATGTGCTATGAGGGTGAGGTTTAAAGGATGGAGGTTGGCACAGTGGAGTCGGTACAAGCACAGGTACCCTGCCCGGTCTTACATCCTCAGAATGGTGGAGGGGTTTCTTATACACTACCCCCAGCCATGTAAGCATTGCTCCCACCTTTGGAGGGGTTGCCACATACGCAACGTCCACTACGCATTCCCGACCCCGCGAGACCCTCTTATAGCAAATACAAGCTTAATCTACCACCTGAAGCGTTCCCTTTGGTCGCTGTCTTTATCGGGCTCCCACCTTTAAGAGAAGGGGAGGTCGAATCCTCTAGGGACCTCATGGTTAAATCTAAAAAATGGTGCACGGACAAATGCAGTGGCAAGAACATTGCTGATGAGATCATATTCACAAGGAGGGTGGGTTGGATTGGCAAACACCAGAAATCTACACAAGGTGATTGTGTGGTTGTCAGCTTTAGTAGGGCTGATCTAGCGGATAGGCTTTTTTGGGATGGCTCCGATATATCCCTAACGGACCAATTAAGACCTGTTTCCCTGGGCTTTTTTTTTACCCACCACCAGGGCGCATGTTGCACTCTAGAGGCCCTGGGGCTAGTAGGGGGGGAGGGCGTGTACCTCTAGGTGAGGGCATACCTAAATTACATGCACCCCCATGACCCCGAGGCTCCCAAATATCCCAGTGAGTAATCAACCCTGTGTCCACCAGAACGTTCAGGAGGGTCCCGCATTGGCTACTGCTAACCGCTCTGCTCCCCTGTCAGGGTTGGAGGACATAGACTGACTATCGGGCGACCCCACTTGTGAGATAGAACAGGTAGGGAGCAGAACAAGTGATGCATGTAAGCTATTAAGCTGGAAAGTGGCGGGACGCAACTCTAAACACAATGATAAGGGTTGGATAAGTTTTGTTTCGGGGCATAACATTATGGCCTCCAGGAAACTTGGGAATCATCTGCTAGTTTCTGGCTGGATGGGTTTACTAGCTTCGCCAAAGCGGCTACCCCCAGCTGTGCTGGCAGAGCTAAGGGGGGTCTGTTAATTCTATTTTCACTAGATCTGAAGGGTTCCCTTAGACAGATCAATACTGTCTCGCCCAACATCCTGATTGTAGAAAGGGAAATAAGTACCTCTAGGAAAACCCTATATATTAATTTTTATAATTCATGTAACAGGGACAATAGCGATAGTAATGTCGCCAGTTTAGATGCTGTTTTAACGTTAGTCAGTCAGAATACATATTTCGATGCAGAGTTCATATTGTTGGGTGATTTTAATATTCACCCCTGTAAGCTAATGTGTGGTACAAGCCATAAGGAAGGAGGTGAAGGAGCCGAAGGTCCACATTTTGAACATACCACACGAGGGGAAGAACTAAAAGACTTTTTGGCAAATTTTAATCTATATGAACCGGAGGGAGGCCCAAGAATAGCTACTTTCACGGGAACTAACCCCGGAACCATAATTGATTATATTTTTGTTACACCGGGCATTCTAAACAGGGCCATTTCTTACTGTACAGCTTCCTCTCATTATAGTGATCACAACCCTGTTTAATTTGAGGTAGCCTGGGGAGACTTTTTGCGGCCAACTCCTGGGCCAGCTAGGTCAGAGCGCACTTCGCACACCTCTGATCAGGGCAGAAAAGTCAAATGGGCTAAGGTGGTCCCGGAGAACTTTTATGCGGAAGTCCTCCCGAAAATTGAGGGAGTATGCTTAGATTTACATGCCCAGGATTGTGAAATCATAGGGGCCTTTGACTAAGCATCGTTGGTTCGATGCTGCCTGCTCAAATGCACACAGGTCTCCGATGTCATCCCTGAATAAAACACCTAGGATAAGGGATGAAATTGTCAGATTGAGGAAAAATTACAAATTAGCTATAAAAACCAGACAAGAGAACATCAAACGGGAAGCCTGGGAGAACCTCCTTTCCGTGGCCGTCCTGAAGGATAGCCGGAAATTCTGGGAAATCATCAAACAGCCATTCTTCTCTGACCAAAATAATGAGGTCATGGACTGTGTCATCCCAGATGACAAATGGCTGGACCACTTTAAAAATTTGTATGGGGATAACGATCATGCAGGTCCCGTAGAGCCCTTGGTGTCCCTGGACGCTACCCCTATCTTTTTTCATAGCTCAGAAGTGGAGAAAGCTATCTGTGCTACAACCAAGCACAAGGCCCCGGGCCCTGATGGGGTGCCGGCTGATTTCTTTATACATTCCCCCAAGCTATGGGCGTGGTTTTTGGCCAATGTTTTCTCTGCCGTTAATGGCAACCCCACACCCTCCTCTTGGGCCACCTCTAACATCGTCCTTATTTTTAAGAAGGGCCAGCGGGACGACCCTGGGTGTTATAGGCCCATATCCCTTTTGGACTCTACAGTAAAGATCCTAGGTAGAGTCCTTTTGTCCAAACTAAGGGATATTGTAGAAAGTTGTGGAGGATTGGCGGAGATCCAGTATGGGTTTAGACAGAAGAAAGGTACGATCGAGCAGTGCTCTAACTTACACCTGTTGATTGCTAAATACACGGTGGCCAAGGAGGGGTCCTTGTTTTTAGCATTTATGGACATCTCCTCGGCCTTCAACCTGGTTAACAGGTCTAAGTTATGGCTGACCCTGTTGAGGATGGGGATAGATGAAGCATTGGCTAAATATATGGTGTCTTTACACAAAGAGCTTTTTGCTGCGGTGCGGGTCACCAACGAAGGAAGGTGAACGTCCCTCTTCAAGTCCATGCGGGGGGTTAGGCAGGGCTGCATATTAGCCCCCCTGCTTTTTACCATCTACATTAACGGATTGGGTGCTTACCTGGAGGAGGCTGAGGGAGACGTTCCGCGTGCAGGACCTGTTAAGATCCCCGCGCTCCTGTACGCGGACGAGGCCGTGCTGATAGCACGCACTGACGTCTGCCTTCAACGTTTACTAAATGCTTTTGGCACATTTATGGACCAGCTAGACCTAAAAATCAACACAAACAAGTCACATACCATGGTCGTGGGTCGACAAAGCAGTAAGAGAAAAACAATGACTTTTGAGTGTAAGAGCGAGGTTGTCTCTAGAGTCTCCACTTTTCCCTACCTGGGGGTTCTCTTTGATCAGAAGGGATCCTGGGGTCCCCAGGTGAGGGCAAAGAGGTTGGCGGTGACCAGGTCATCGGCAGCCCTTATGGGTTTTGTGGGCAGGTTAGGTGCTAGGCCCATTGAAGCGCTTCTAAAAATCTACAAAAGTAAACCAGTTGCCCTGGCTTCATATGGTTTACCCCTCTGGGGTAATGTAAATCTGGAGCCAATCCAGAAAGCGGAGAACAGATTCATACAGACACTACTGTCTGTTCCTCAGTCCACACCGACTTACTCTATCCATATGGAGGTGGGTCTAGACTTCCTCACTGATAGGCTGAACATGGCACCCCTGATCTTCTGGTTGAAGACTTGGCTTAATGAAGATCTGCAACTCAACCATAAGATCATGGCTGATGTTTTGGCCTTAGATTACTCTAAAAGGATACCATGGCTGGCCTATCTGATGAAGGCATTCTCAGATATAGGACGACCAGAGCTCTTTACCTCTCCTAAAGACATTAAGATCCAGGACATCGATATTGTTAAAAAACTATTTATGGGGAGGGCAAGAGCACGTCGTGAGGAAAGGGAACTAGCGAAACCAGCGGGCGGAGACACTTTCTACTTGTTAATTCATTTGCATTAGCACCTTACCTTGGTGTCGTCACTATTCCATTTCACAGGTTCCTTTTAATTAAGTTCAGGTTTAATTTGTTACATTTTTATTTGGGGAACTTTAAAACATGGGTAAACCCTGAACTAGCCCCTCCCTGCAATTGTGAGCATTTTTCCACCCAAGACACCATGCACTTTGTTATGTTTTGTGGTTTTTATTTAGAGCCAAGAAAAAAATACCTGGTACCGGTTTTTAATGAGGCTGGTTTCACACAAGTGAGACCAGCCCTGCTCTACCTACAATTATTGACAAACTCATGTACTACTTTTAGCATGGCTAACTTCGTGGTGGCTGCAGCTAGAATCAAAAAACATATTCATTAGATCTATGATCCCTGTAAAAATGTGTAAATCAAGACGCGAGACCCTGGTGTTTTACTAAATGAACTATTTATTATTAACCCCACGTATGCTCTGATTTGCCTGTAATTGTCATTGATTTGTAAATAACTGTACTGTATATATTTTATAATGTATGAAATGTTTTATCTCTTTGTATGATTTTTAACTACATTGAATAAAGATATTTTGTCTGACTGACTGACTGACTGAATCCTGCCCTGCATATTTCCCCAAGAAGAGGCCACCGATTTGAGCGATACCTCTACTCAACTGGAGTACTTTCTACTGGCTAATCAGTAAGTGCTACCTCGTTGGGTAAATGTATAGCGCATTGCCTACCCGTAGCTGCAGAAAGGGCCAGAAGATTTGCCTCCAGTGACCGTGTGCCATCAATAAACAAAAAAATCCGCCCGCGAGTGGATTTGCGATTTTTTTGCAATTTCGCAAGATTTCGTGAGCGGAACAGATTTTTGACCCATGCTTAAAAAACAGGCATTCCTTTTGCCGCTGATCTTTTACAGGTCATGGTGCGAAAGGGACATATGGTGACAGCACATTGTACTGGGCAATCCATCACTCGGGACACATAACATTTTAAACACCTAGGGGGTCTGTTACAATGTCAGGCCTCCCATTTACCCCAGCCACCTTACGATGGCAGGGGGTACCGCGGAGGATGGAAGAAAGGGTAGAATATGGTGGTGGTGTCTGCTAGACACCACCATCCAAATTACAATGCGTGCCAGTAGCAGCCTTTCCGTGGCGGCGTTGCTGCCATCGAAAGGCATGCGGTCTTCGCAGATGGGGGCCCGTTGGGGGGCCCCAGGATGTTGTGGGTGTGGGGGGGCACATGGGGGATACCTATGATACCCCCTGCATTTGCATGCACAACGTGGCATGCACCGCACGGTGCCTGCCACATTGTGCATGCAAATGCGAAAGGTGATCCACAGCATTATGGCAGAAGGTGCTGTGTGCACCGCTCGTCACAATGTTCTGCATGGGTGATGCCACCGTGGCAGTGGCATCCTAATTGCCGGGCTGGGACCGCTACACTACTGGTGGCCGGTCCCAGCACTGCTAGGGTGGTGGGCGGCGAAAGTCTGCCCAGCATCCTAATAGGCCCCCTAGTGTGACACTTGTCGCGGTCTAGCTCTAGCGCCTGAGCCATTGTCCAATCTCAGTTGACCTCGATTACCTCGAATAACCAATAATAGCCAATGTGGAAGGAAATTTGTGGTGGAGATGGTGACACTCAGATGGACTTTCATCCATAGACCCGCCAACATCTAAACAAAGCAAGCACACCACCAAGTAGGCCAGCAGTAAAACCATCAGAAAAGTGACAGCAGGAACAGAACCTTATAGATCTAAATCAGCCCCTAAGACTTGATGAGTGGAAACTGCGTTTTGTTAGGATTAAATGAGATGATATGCAGTTAATGAGGATTGAAAGTTATCAACAGTTGAAACTACTATAGTAATGACAGCAGGAGACTGGACCTTCAGGCAAAGCTGGTTATCATAGCATATTGGAGACATCAAATGAAGTACTCTCTGATAACACAATTGATGGTTCATGATAAAGAGTACAGGGTGTAAAACAGAACTTCCAGTGGTACAGGAGTAGAAATGGAAAAACAGCAGTTGATTTAGATAATTTGTGAACTATTAGCTGGATACATTTTTATGTTATTACAGAGCCTTGCATTCAAAACCTACATGTGCATTCAATGTGACAGTTTCAAAATTTGCCAATAGATCTAGTATTGTCAAAATCTGCTCATAAAACTAACAATATCAACAGAAAGGAGTCAGCATTGTCCCGGAGATGCTGCTTGCAGAGGACATCATTATTAACTGCATCTCTGGTGGAACCTGTTCACAGATCTCGTCATTTGCCCGCATCTCCCCGCAGTTTCCCAGCGCCCTGGTCACTCGCGCTCTCCCTGGTGGGACTTTATGTCCCAGGGAGCTCCGCGCTGAGTGCAATTGCCCACAGCTGCAGGGAGAGGAGTTTCTTGCGGCATAAAAGTGGCGCTGCCTTCCCGCGACGCGGGACTCGCGCGGGTAGCGCCCCGGCAAAGCGCCCGTCCGCGCTAGAACGTGGCAGGGCTGGTCCACCCTATTGATCCCTCGTTATACAGAATTATTCATTATACAGAACTCCCAGGTGACCTTGTATACAGCTTCTGTCCCAGGTGACATTGTATACAGGCTCTGGGGCCTAATCGTAATTGTGGACGAGATCATTGAGTTTTTTAGTCATATTATATGCGTGTTTCACACTTTTGTTTGGCTTTTTCTTTTATCAGGGGAATACACCTGGTACTAGTACTGTCACCCCATGTAACTAACTCTAAATATAAATACACCTCTTTAAGTACTATTGTGGCCCTAGCAGAGGCCCCTATTAGAGCTGGGGAATTTTAATTAGGCCTTACTGTGGAAACAAAATGTATAAACGCAAGCTACAGAAAACACAAGCTACAGAAAACACCCAATGGCAATGCTAGCAAGCGCTCTACCATGGATGACTTTCTGGTTAAGGCAGTGAGTGCAATTAATGTTGAAATTACGAGGGCAGAACGCCGCCTCTCCTTTGGGGCAGGCCTTGGGACAGAATATATCCAGACCCTAGAGCCAGATATTATTTTGGTAAATCCAGAACAATCTATCTCTATTTCCAATCAGGAGTCCTCTTCCCATTGTCAGGAGGCCCCTTTGGCAAACAAATTACTACAATCACCAAACCCTAGCGGACCACCAACCCCGAAGCGTAGAAGAAATTGAAGGACATACCTGCCTAAATTAGGGAATCCAGGTAAACAAAAAAAAGGGGCCCGACACGGAACCAAAGTAAGATCCCCGAGAAAACCTGTACTCCAAACATGATACCTGATGAATTAGTTAATTCCATTATTTTCAAAAATGACACAAAAAAATGGAATCTATACTTAAGCCCTTGGTCAATAAGATAGACACTTCAAGTACAGAGGTCCAGAAGTTGGGTATTATCATAAAGGATAGTAGTGGTCCAACCAGGAACAATGGAATCGACCATCAAGGGACAGGCAATATAATCAATTTACAAAGGACGGAGCCAGCTTATGATCGCCCCAGTGTTATGGCCAAACCAAATCTCTTGTGTAGGGATGTTGGGGCAGTTAGGCATAGCAATCACTCATCCTCTGCCACTGGGGCTAGTGCCACTACCATCATTACTGGGGTACCGCAGATAAGCCCACAGAGCAGCACCCTACAATCGGTGAGAGGGGACTTGGGTACATATAAGAATCCACCCCAAGACCCGTACATATCTAAGGGCCCGAGAGAGCAGGCAGAGATTAATTTACCGCCTGACTGCAGCCCATACGTGGCAGTAATGGTCAATGTATGTTTACTCAGGGAGGAGCAATCAGAAAGCTATAGTGCCCTGAAGAATAAGGTGATACATTGGTTACATCAACACCGTGATGGGCAGAGCAGATCAAATTCTTTTAACAAGAAGGGTGAAATGGATAGGTCCTTCTAGAAAAACAGAGCAAGGGGACTGCATTATTATCAACTTTAATAAGCTGTCCAGGGCACAAATGTCCCTGGGGAGAGCCACGTATAGTTCTCATACAGAACGTTCAGTCTCACTCTATCTCCTTGGTTATTTTTATAGACACCTTGGTAACCCTCCAGCAGGGGGTAGGAATCCTCAAGTAAATAGATCCAACTTGATAGATATACCACATTCTGCTGTCCCGGTAATGAACAGATTCCATGCCCATAGCTCCTTAGATTGCAATGACTGACTGGACCCAGTATATCTAGTGGGGAGGGGGGTTGCTGCTAGGCCCCAGTTTATGACTCCAACATCTGGGCCCCGGTATGACAAAGTTCTCAAAGTCCCTACATTATTTAATAGGCCTCGTATACTAATATAACGCCAGGTAATGAAGGAGTGTTAACCCAAGAGGGTATGGGGGCCAAGGAGGTGGAGCGCAACGGGCCAGGAACATCATTAAATCATCCCTCTAGTACACCTTTAGAGGATAGTAGGGGGGCAGTTAGCAATGGTGTTTCCAGTATACAGCCGGGCCTAGGGGCAAACATTCCAGTATGCCATCAAGACGGCAGCTACTCTATTGTTACCTGGAATATCGCTGGCCTAGCAAATAAGATAAACCTGGTAGGATGTAAGGAATTTATTGGCCCACATGATATATTTTGCCTACAAGAAACATGGAGCACCCTAGATGTCCACTTGGAGGGGTTTACCGCCTATAATCTGCCTGCAATACTGTCTGCTCCAGGCAGAGGTAAGGGGGGGCCTGTTGAGCCTACTGAAAATTAACATCCCAATGAAAGTTAAGAAAAGTATTAATGTAAGTTACCTGGCACAATTACTCTGGTTGCACAGTAAAGATGGCCGGGGAATTAACATATTTAATTCCATGCGCCATAGTATAGTTGCTGAAGTAAGATACGAATTGGAAAGATTGGTAGAATTGGATTTACCTAACATGAATATTGTTTGGCTGGGAGATTTTAATGTGCCTATTTGACCCTTATCACTGACAAAAGTATGTGAGCTTCAAACAGACACAGGTAATGATTATTAACATTTGCGCACTATATGGGGCGGGTATATGGGGCCACCAACCATGTGCAACTCTCATGGTAATACCTTAAATGCTGTCCTTATTGAATTTGACTTGGAAATTCTGCAATGTGCTAAAGATGTATGTGGGAAGGAGATCCTGACTTTTACAAGAAGGTCAGCAGAGAGTAGTATCGGTCATGTAATCGTCTCTGCTAACATTGCGAAAGTTTGTTCACCCCACAGATAGCGGAATTGTCTATGAGTGATCATAATCCAATTATAATGGGACTGCACCTCTGGGGGATAAGAAGGTTAAAGTATGTACTGTTGTAAACAATATTGTCCCGAATCGCCCAAATGGTTTTAGAACTAAATGGGTGGGAGCCAACTCAGCCGAACTTTCTAAAAAAATTGTACTGGCCTGTAGCAAGGAAAAATTGGATTGTCTAATGGTCAGTACTGAATCCACTGTGATCATGGACAATTTTATTAAGATTAATGAACATATTTCAAATCTATTCACTGTAACCTCCTTTAAGAAACTAACACAGCAAAATGGTTGGTTTGACAATTCCTGCACTGCCTCACTAAATAATCTAAAGTTTGCCCCATCGAAGAAACCAAGAGACAGTGTAGTAGCTCATGGTCTCAGAGCTGATTATAACTCTAATCTGAAAAGACAAAAGAAGGAGCTACAACAGGAGGCATGGGACAACCTTATCCTTGCGGCTGCAACCTCCAATAATAAACTTTTCTGGGACACGGTAAATAGTATATTCATTAAAAATGAAACAGGCCCAGTATTTTCGGCGCATGTGAGAAGTGAAGAATGGGTAGAACACTTTTTAAATATTTTTACCCCAAGTCAAATTCCACCGATAGAACCATTGACTAAGCAAGTGGCCCACAATTGAGTTAGATATCACCCTGGATGAAGTAGTAACAAGCATAAGTGCCAGCAAGGGGGGAAAAGCACCAGGAGCAGAGGGTGTCCACATAGATATACAAATCGGTTCCAGAATTATGGGGGCCCATATTGACAAGGGTTTTTAACGTGGCAGAAATGGAGGGATGCCCCCCATCTTGGGGGAGCCGGTAACTATCCCTATTTATAAAAATGGAGAGAAATCGGAAGCTAAAAACTACTGACCCATCTCCTTATTAGACTCCGCGGTTAAAATAATGAGTAGAGTTTTATTGATAAGGTTGGAGGAGTGGGTTTCGGACACCAATATTTTAGCAGAATCCCAGTATGGTTTTAGAAAAGGCCTAGGTTCTCAAGAACAGTGTATCAACTTGAAGCTTTTAATAGAAAAATTTACCAAAGCCAAACAGGGCCGGCTGTTTTTGTTTTGTAGATCTAAGTAGTGCTTTTGATCTAGTGAATCATGGAGTCCTATGGCCAGTTTTAATTAACGAAGGTGTACCCAAACCTATTATTTACTTTTTAGCCAGGCTGTATGAAAATGTATCAACTAAAAGAAGGTACGGCCAACAGGGAGAATGCCCCCCTAATTTCACAGTTACGATTTAGAAAAGGGGGGTGGTGATGAACAGAGTGTCTGAGTTAAACAGACCACTCTTACCCAGTCCAAAGATCAGAGCTTGATCCATCACCGTTATTTATCTCACTGCCCCATCCCAGCTCAGAACCTGGCTATATGCAAATCAGTCTGTCCCTGGCCCAGTGCATCATGGGAACAGGGCAGACTAAACTACCAAGCCAATTCTTCACCAGAAAGGAGACAAGCTACCGGGGACCGGTTTCTGGCATTTCAGCCTTCTTCGGCCCGGCTTGCTTGAATCCTGATGGAGCAGTGAGAAAGGGACTCATGTCTGAGTATACCCTGCCACACCTATAGTGGCCAAAAACGATTTAGAAAAGGGGGTGGTGATGAACAGAGTGTCTGAGTTAAACTGACCACTCTTACCCAGTCCAAAGATCAGAGCTTGATCCATCACCGTTATTTATCTCACTGCCCCATCCCAGCTCAGAACCTGGCTATATGCAAATCAGTCTGTCCCTGGCCCAGTGCATCATGGGAACAGGGCAGACTAAACTACCAAGCCAATTCTTCACCAGAAAGGAGACAAGCTACCGGGGACCGGTTTCTGGCATTTCAGCCTTCTTCGGCCCGGCTTGCTTGAATCCTGATGGAGCAGTGAGAAAGGGACTCATGTCTGAGTATACCCTGCCACACCTATAGTGGCCAAAAACGATTTAGAAAAGGGGGTGGTGATGAACAGAGTGTCTGAGTTAAACAGACCACTCTTACCCAGTCCAAAGATCAGAGCTTGATCCATCACCGTTATTTATCTCACTGCCCCATCCCAGCTCAGAACCTGGCTATATGCAAATCAGTCTGTCCCTGGCCCAGTGCATCATGGGAACAGGGCAGACTAAACTACCAAGCCAATTCTTCACCAGAAAGGAGACAAGCTACCGGGGACCGGTTTCTGGCATTTCAGCCTTCTTCGGCCCGGCTTGCTTGAATCCTGATGGAGCAGTGAGAAAGGGACTCATGTCTGAGTATACCCTGCCACACCTATAGTGGCCAAAAACGATTTAGAAAAGGGGGTGGTGATGAACAGAGTGTCTGAGTTAAACAGACCACTCTTACCCAGTCCAAAGATCAGAGCTTGATCCATCACCGTTATTTATCTCACTGCCCCATCCCAGCTCAGAACCTGGCTATATGCAAATCAGTCTGTCCCTGGCCCAGTGCATCATGGGAACAGGGCAGACTAAACTACCAAGCCAATTCTTCACCAGAAAGGAGACAAGCTACCGGGGACCGGTTTCTGGCATTTCAGCCTTCTTCGGCCCGGCTTGCTTGAATCCTGATGGAGCAGTGAGAAAGGGACTCATGTCTGAGTATACCCTGCCACACCTATAGTGGCCAAAAACGATTTAGAAAAGGGGGTGGTGATGAACAGAGTGTCTGAGTTAAACAGACCACTCTTACCCAGTCCAAAGATCAGAGCTTGATCCATCACCGTTATTTATCTCACTGCCCCATCCCAGCTCAGAACCTGGCTATATGCAAATCAGTCTGTCCCTGGCCCAGTGCATCATGGGAACAGGGCAGACTAAACTACCAAGCCAATTCTTCACCAGAAAGGAGACAAGCTACCGGGGACCGGTTTCTGGCATTTCAGCCTTCTTCGGCCCGGCTTGCTTGAACCCTGATGGAGCAGTGAGAAAGGGACTCATGTCTGAGTATATCCTGCCACACCTATAGTGGCCAAAAACGATTTAGAAAAGGGGGTGGTGATGAACAGAGTGTCTGAGTTAAACAGACCACTCTTACCCAGTCCAAAGATCAGAGCTTGATCCATCACCGTTATTTGTCTCACTGCCCCATCCCAGCTCAGAACCTGGCTATATGCAAATCAGTCTGTCCCTGGCCCAGTGCATCATGGGAACAGGGCAGACTAAACTGCCAAGCCAATTCTTCACCAGAAAGGAGACAAGCTACCGGGGACCGGTTTCTGGCATTTCAGCCTTCTTCGGCCCGGCTTGCTTGAATCCTGATGGAGCAGTGAGAAAGGGACTCATGTCTGAGTATACCCTGCCACACCTATAGTGGCCAAAAACGATTTAGAAAAGGGGGTGGTGATGAACAGAGTGTCTGAGTTAAACAGACCACTCTTACCCAGTCCAAAGATCAGAGCTTGATCCATCACCGTTATTTATCTCACTGCCCCATCCCAGCTCAGAACCTGGCTATATGCAAATCAGTCTGTCCCTGGCCCAGTGCATCATGGGAACAGGGCAGACTAAACTACCAAGCCAATTCTTCACCAGAAAGGAGACAAGCTACCGGGGACCGGTTTCTGGCATTTCAGCCTTCTTCGGCCCGGCTTGCTTGAATCCTGATGGAGCAGTGAGAAAGGGACTCATGTCTGAGTATACCCTGCCACACCTATAGTGGCCAAAAACGATTTAGAAAAGGGGGTGGTGATGAACAGAGTGTCTGAGTTAAACAGACCACTCTTACCCAGTCCAAAGATCAGAGCTTGATCCATCACCGTTATTTATCTCACTGCCCCATCCCAGCTCAGAACCTGGCTATATGCAAATCAGTCTGTCCCTGGCCCAGTGCATCATGGGAACAGGGCAGACTAAACTACCAAGCCAATTCTTCACCAGAAAGGAGACAAGCTACCGGGGACGGTTTCTGGCATTTCAGCCTTCTTCGGCCCGGCTTGCTTGAATCCTGATGGAGCAGTGAGAAAGGGACTCATGTCTGAGTATACCCTGCCACACCTATAGTGGCCAAAAACGATTTAGAAAAGAGGGTGGTGATGAACAGAGTGTCTGAGTTAAACAGACCACTCTTACCCAGTCCAAAGATCAGAGCTTGATCCATCACCGTTATTTATCTCACTGCCCCATCCCAGCTCAGAACCTGCCTATATGCAAATCAGTCTGTCCCTGGCCCAGTGCATCATGGGAACAGGGCAGACTAAACTACCAAGCCAATTCTTCACCAGAAAGGAACAGACTAATTTGCATACAGCCAGGTTCTGAAACTGGGATGGTGCAGTGAGCTAAAAAAC
Organism: Lissotriton vulgaris; assembly: GCF_964263255.1. Classification (NCBI taxonomy): domain Eukaryota; kingdom Metazoa; phylum Chordata; class Amphibia; order Caudata; family Salamandridae; genus Lissotriton; species Lissotriton vulgaris. The sequence goes on along the minus strand of NC_141691.1, from coordinate 767,581,048 downwards.
GGTGTTGGATCTAGCCCTGATCTCTTGACTGGGTGAGAGCTTTTTGCTTAATTCAGAGACTCTGTCCCTCACCACCCCTTGTTGTAAATAATTTCACAGTTAGGCATGGCATTCGCCAAGGTCGAGTGTTGGCACCACTACTTTTTACTTTATTTATTAATGATGTGGATGCACCAATTCTGCTTTCTGCGGAAGATGCCGTGCTACTATCAAGAACACCGGTGGGCCTCCAGAAGTTCATTGATGGGTTCGCCGCTTTTATCAGCAAGAGGTTGCTGTTGATAAACAAGACCAAAACTTTCACCAAGGTGTGCGGACCTAAATTTAAAAACCTGAAACCCATCGCCATCGAGGGTAACAAGATACAGAATGTGGAGACCTTTTGTTACCTGGGTATTTCTTTCTCGTCTGAGGGGGAATGGAACTATGAGAGGTCAAATGTTAAGGTTAAACTCAGAAAGAGTATAAATGGTGTTTTTAAATGGGCTTTTAATTTAGGGGATCGGCGAATCAAAAATATGATTGACATATACAAAGCCAGATGCACTACGGTCGCACTATATGGGGCGGGTATATGGGGCCACCAACCCTGTGCAACTCTCCAATCTGAAGAGAATACTTTTCTAAAGAAGCTATTATGCCTCCCAGCATCAGCATCCACGGAACTTATACATAGCGAAGTTGGCCTCAATTATTTGATGGATTTAATAGCAATGAGACCAGCTTTGGAGACTAATATGGTCCAAGGATGAAACCTCTTTTACAAAGGCCATTATCAATGATTGCTTGAGACTGGACAATGGTACTAAGATACCCTGGCTTAGCTATCTAATTAAGTCATATGCTGATTTATTTGACAGATCGATTTTGGGAATCCTTAACAATTTACCATCTCTGTCTAAACAGGAATTGAAAAGAACCTATTTATCCCATAGGATTGAAAAGAGGAAGGTAATAGTTAGGAAACAGATTACGTATCAATTTTACCATATGTACACTGATACGTCTGGTTTCCAAGGGTATCTTTCTTTTGTTACTAGACCTTCTCACCTTTTTGTCTTGATCAGAACGAGGCTAGGTTTAGTGCATCATCTGGTTGTGTTCCCAATAATGAAAAAGCATCCGTCCTCCCCATGCCCCTGTGATGGGACCTCAAAGCAGAGCACTATGCACTTTCTACTTTTATGTGATCTGTTTTTTCCTTTTAGAATTATGTTCCTCAAAACACTTTTTAAAAAAACATGGGGTCAAAACTACAGCAGCTGCTATGACAGTATTCCTCACCATGGAAGAACCAGGGATTTGCTTTTTTACTGCTACATGTATCCTCAGTTCAATCAAGGTCAGAAAAAGTAAGGTGTATTAACGAATTTCTCCTCTTTTCTTTTTAAATTGACAGAAAGTCTGTGGTGGTCTGGATCATTAATGCACTTTGCACGCTACTTTGTATATATCACTGAGTTTTAATTATGTATATATACCACAGCAAAATCGGTGGCCTTTCATACTGGGGTTGTGCTTGTTTTTATTCGCTTTTTATCAGTTTTTATTCGTGCATACTTGTAACATATGTCTCAACTTAATTATGATAATGTCTACCGCCCCTAATAGCTGCTAATGTTTATATGAGGCGATGTATTTGCTACACATATGCACTTTATTTCAACAGTTCACTAACTAAGTAAGAGTTGTACTATTGTACACACCCTCATATAAATCCAGATGTACTTGTTTCTATTTTTACAAAGAACCGCTTTTTAGCCTGTTATGTATAATCTGTGCTTTTATGGTTGATTGTCCCTACCAAATATAGCTAATTTTGAATTGAATTGAGTCAGCATTGTCCAAAATTGGACCGTATAATTATTAATTTGAGGGATGGCGGCTTTATTACTACAATCAGCTCTAAAACCAGACTGGAAGTCTTTAAGGAGATTTTACTTTTTCAATTGAACAAACTATTCCAATTAGTTGTTCAAGTAGCTTTCCAGGAAGTTAGTTAAAATTCTTAAACAGTGGACTAGGCAAGACTTGTTAAAAACTGCTGAGCCAGCAGAGACTTTTATTGGGGGAGGCTATGCATGACCTACTAGAGATAGTCAGGAAATATTTCTCAAGAGAGATAGAGAAATGAGATCATACCAGGGAAGTGCAAGATTAGTTCACATCTCTTTGGTGAGTTTGGAAAGTAAAGGGTCTGAGACAGGGTTCAGGGCTTTGAGTTTGGATATAAAGCAGAAAAAGTTCAATCTAAAAGATCTCTTTGAAAAGAGACCAGTTGAAGGTCTCCAATTATACTGATCATTTGATACAATTGCTTTAAAGGTAAAGGTATACCTGCACAGCAGTCTTTCCTTCCATGCACACCTTCGCTCCACCCTTCTCACCCTGGCCACTGTCCCACGATTCCAAAAGACAAGAACCTGAGGAAAGTCCTTCTCCTTCTTTACTGCCAAGACCTGGAACACCCCATCCCTCGACCTTATACTCTCCCAGTTCACGAAGGACCTCAAGACCTAGCTCTTCGAATTACCCCAGCACTTAGACAGATACCCCATGCCTTGAGACCCTCACGAGTGAGTAGTTGTGCTTTACCAACCCTTGATTGATTGATTGTATGTATGTGTAAACTGTTGTTCAGGTTCTGTCTGCTACGAAACCTCCGCATGAACACAACATGCTATCTTGTAATTCAAATATCGTTTTGTTCTTCGTGGACATTATTATTGTTCCAGTCACATGACCCTCTGCCATGCATTCTCCTCCCCATTCAGGACTACTGTGTTTTATATAAAAGCAGAATACATATAAATGATCCTTAATTCTCAATCATTCGCTGCAACAGAAATAATTATATTAACATGTTCAATTTAAGATGGAATTCGTTTCAATCAATATTTTCATTTTGAAATGCAAAAATGTTTTTCATTCAAATCATCTAGTTCCATCGCCCTCAAAACTGACCTGTGTTAAGTGGCAAGCAATTGTTTTTTAAAGGGGCTCAAACCCTTACCTGAAGTTGAACTGCTAGCCTGAGTCGAAGTTGGTGCAACTCCTAAACAATGAACAAAAATGCAACAAGTTCGAATTTCTCAAAGTCACATGTATATATATATATGCAGACCCTTGTGAGGAGTAATGCTTTTTATCCTTCAAGGGAAGTTTAATTAATTAGCTCTGTCTCTGACCATACTGAGGTTAGGCAATGGCCATGCATTACTCCCTTGAGACACCTTACCCTTCTCAAGGTAAATTACAGCTAGGCTGATTACTCAACCATTAATAACATTTAAATAGGGGTCCTATTGATAGCAGCGGGGCTTGCTCAGGCTGGCCTTCACTTTCCTTTAATTGTTGTTTTACCACAAATCATCTTTTTCCACTGCACTGAAAACTTACCTAAGGTAAATGCCAAATGTGCTTTTTACAAAAATATATGGATCCAAACACTTACCTAAAGTTGAACTGCTAATGTGATTCGAGGTTGGTAAAAATCCTAAACAAATAAAAATATGTCATTTTATATTCTTAAGATCTCATAGATACCTGCTCCTGCGGGGAATAACATCTTTCATCATTGAAGAAGAGGAGTTCCAACAATTCATCGATCTAGGATTGTACATACTTGGCTTATTAACATCTCACGTTAACATTCAAAAAGTGGCAATCCTACAGAGAGCCCCGCCCTAACGCTCCACACATGCAAATCTAGCAAAACATCTTTCACAGACTTGAATGCACACTACCCTTTTTGGAGTGCTTTAATTCTCTGGACTCTATGTTGAATACAGACCTAAACTTCCAAGCATCAATTACAGGGAATAAAATCTGTCAATATGAAAACAATTGTTTTAATTATCAGTCTTCTTGATGTGCGACTATCACAACTCCAAAATATATCCTGCCTTTCTCACACTGGGTCTAGATGCTACAGCTATGCTGGTAGTTGGTTCCAGAACAAATGCATTACTTCAATCTTGAGCACAATTCAATTGTTTCCTATTGACACCATTCGCAGGTCTACATTGTCCAGAAAACAATTCATTCTAGAACAACAAACTATGGGACAGATGTAGGTAATTCATATTTACCGACTCCTAAATACCAAATTTTACGGATTCGGTATTTAAGAGTCGGTAAATATGAAGGGGGGAGATGTAGGTATTACAGATTCTGTAAATACCAAAACCTGAATTTGGTATTTTACCACCCAATTTGATTGGGTGGTAAAATACCAAATCTACCAGGCCTTTGGGACTCAGAAGAGTCCCACCTACATCTGGGTTTTACCGAATCGGTAAAATTACATATTCAGTATTTTACAGAATCGGTAAATTTACCGATTCGGTAAATTTACTGAATCTGTAAAATGTTGCCCCTAAATCCCAATCACCAAATACCGGTCGGTAACGGCCGAATACGGCCGTTACCGACCGATATTTGGGCTCCTACATCTGGCCCTATCTTCCTTATAAACATGTCATCTCTGCCACTAAGAGATAGCTCCAGAATCCTGATACCCTCCAACAATCAATCAGGGTTTATAAAGTGAGGCTAATCACCCGATAGGGTATCCAAGTGCTAGCAGGCAGCGGAGGCTTATTCAGACAACCAGGTCTTGAGGGCCATTTGAATTCTGGACGTGAGGTGAAGGTCCACAGTTGTGTGGGGATGCTGTTTCAGTTCTTTGCTGCGATGTGGGAGAAGGAGCGCGCTCCACCTATGCTTCGGTGGATGTGGGCAATATAGGCAAGTGTAAGGGAGGCAAGGCATAGTCTTCTCAGTGGTTGGTGGAAGTTCAAGCAGTGATTAAAGCAGGCAGGTCATTGGTTGAGTAGAGCCTTGTGTGCGAGGTTCAGCAGCTTGAATTGGCATCTCTTCTGTATGGGGAGTCAGTAGAGTTTCTGGACTACCCTGTTTATGGAATAGGCACCCTTCAGAAGGAAGATACTAATTAAGCAATGTTCTCAAGTAGTGCACCATTCCGTTCCCCCAGGGACTCGGATAAATTATTACCTAAATAAAAGCTGGAATGTTTAGTGTACCAACCTTATTTGTCCATGTGACCTACACATATAGAATGTTTATTATTGCAGGATCTCAAACATCCTGAATATTATATTATTATTGTACATGCACATATGTATCTACCTGTTGTAGGCAAGTAAGATCTGCTTCTTATGGTTACCCCCACTTTATGTCTAATGTTACACTGTTTTGACTAGTCTGACTGGGATCCTGCTAATCAGGACCCCAGTCTATCTTCGTTCTCCTTAAAATGTTATGCATGTAATTTGGTACACTCCAGATTGGATACTGCGGAACCCTTGTTAGTCCCTAGGGTACACCTGCCCCTGGGGCATAGCTACCCCAGAGGCCTCACATGGGCTGAAGCATGTATTATTCCACCCATGAGCAGGCCATGCAAAATGGAACTACAGGCCTGACAGTGCAGCCTGTGTAAGCGGGTGCTTGCTTGCACCACTTACGAAAGATATAGATTTACTATAGAGGCCATGCAAAATTGAACTAAAGGCCTGTGTAAGCTGGTGCTTGCACGACTTCCAAAAGATAGAGGTGTACTAAATATATAGGTCACTACACTTAAAACCTTCAAGGCACCCCTACAGCAGGCCTTAACAATCCTGAAGGATGGGTTCTGGGGTTTACATGAGAGGCTGCCCATGCATGAGCAGAGCCCCTCTGCAGCCTTCAGGGACTATTCTCCTGGGTTGTCTGTGACACAGCCAGACACATAGGTAGAGGTGCATTATATCCTCGCGATAAATGGGTGCACAGACATAATATCGAGTCCAAAATATCATTTGGACAACATATCGAGTAAATAATATAGACTGGACAAAATATCGACTGGACAGAATATAGACTACAAAAATATCGTTTTTAAGGTAAGTGAAGTAATATCGACTGTATAAAATATACATAGCAAAAATATCGATTTTTTAATAATATATAATATTTTATAGTGTATTTTTATGTAATAATATTAGTGAAAAGTGTGTATTTATGTTATAAATAATTTTATTAAATGATTTTTGTTTTTATAATTATTGCGTAATGTAATTCTGTAGCGGGTTGTGGGTTTATAGGGGAATAGGGTGGGAAGTAATTTAATTATAATTAATTAAATATGTAAATGTATTAATTGATATTAATTTGTAATTAATTGTTAATTAATTTATATGTGTCAATTAATTTATTAGTAATTGCAAAATAATTAATAATAATTGATTATTTGGTAATTATGTAAATTTTACTAATTTAATGCAGTAGCGAGTTGTGGGATTATAGGGGAATAGGGTGGGAAGTAATTTAATAAAAAATAATTAAATATGTAAATATATTTATTGATAGTAATTAGTAATTAATTGTTAATTAATTTATATGTGTTAATTAATTTATTAATAATTGTTAATTATTTTATATTAATTGATTAATTGGTTATTGTGTGAATTTTACTAATTTAATTTCTGTAGCGGGTTGTGAGTTTATAGGGGCATAGGGTGGAAAGTAATATATTAATAATTAATAAAATAATAAAATAAAATACACGCTATTTATTTGGAAATAATAGTGAAATGATTTTTAATTATTAAAAAATTAATTGTTTATGTTTAATTAATTTGTATTAATAGGTGAATAATTAAAAGAATTATTGTTAAATATTAAATGTCAATTATTATTTATTCTATTACATAACATTTTTATTTAATTTTTATTAATTATTAATAGATATTTCTTGTTAGATTTTTGATTTATATATGAAAGTTTTACTTTCCCTAATGTTGTATTCTCTGGAGTGTGAATTGTAATTTTTACACCTACGCTTTCCAACGCTTTCCTTACTGTTGCACCCACTGGAGTTGGGATAGTAATTTTAACCCCTACGCTATCCAACGCTTTCCCTACTGTTGCGCCCACTGGAGTGTGAATAGTAATTTTAACCTCTACGCTATCCAACGCTTTCCCTAATGTTGCACCCACTGGAGTGGGAATATTAATTTTAACCCCTACGCTATCCAACACTTTCCCTACTGTTGCACTCTTTGGAGTGGGAATAGTAATTGTAACCCCTACGCTATCCAAAGCTTTCCCTGCTGTTGCACTCTTTGGAGTGGGAATAGTAATTTTAACCCCTACGCTATCCAACGCTTTCCCTACGGTTGCACCCACTGGAGTGGGAATAGTATTTTAACCCCTACGCTATCCAATGCTTTCCCTACTTTTGCATCCACTGGAGTGGGAATAGTAATTTTAACCCCTACGCTATCCAACGCTTTCCCTACTTTTGCACTCTTTGGAGTGGGAATAGTTATTCAAACCTCTTCGCTATCCAACGCTTTCCCTACTGTTGCACCCACTGGAGTGGGAATAGTAATTTTAACCCCTACGCTGTCCAACGCTTTCCCTACTGTTGCACCCACTGGAGTGGGAATAGTAATTTTAACCCCTACGCTATCCAACGCTTTCCCTACTGTAGCACTCACTGGAGTGGGAATAGTAATTTTAACCCCTACGCTATCCAACGCTTTCCCTACTTTTGCACTCTTAATTGTTTATGTTTAATTAATTTGTATTAATAGGTGAATAATTAAAAGAATTATTGTTAAATATTAAATGTCAATTATTATTTATTCTATTACATAACATTTTTATTTAATTTTTATTAATTATTATTAGATATTTCTTGTTAGATTTTTGATTTATATATGAAAGTTTTACTTTCCCTAATGTTGTATTCTCTGGAGTGTGAATTGTAATTTTTACACCTACGCTTTCCAACGCTTTCCTTACTGTTGCACCCACTGGAGTTGGGATAGTAATTTTAACCCCTACGCTATCCAACGCTTTCCCTACTGTTGCACCCACTGGAGTGTGAATAGTAATTTTAACCTCTACGCTATCCAACGCTTTCCCTAATGTTGCACCCACTGGAGTGGGAATATTAATTTTAACCCCTACGCTATCCAACACTTTCCCTACTGTTGCACTCTTTGGAGTGGGAATAGTAATTGTAACCCCTACGCTATCCAAAGCTTTCCCTGCTGTTGCACTCTTTGGAGTGGGAATAGTAATTTTAACCCCTACGCTATCCAACGCTTTCCCTACGGTTGCACCCACTGGAGTGGGAATAGTATTTTAACCCCTACGCTATCCAATGCTTTCCCTACTTTTGCATCCACTGGAGTGGGAATAGTAATTTTAACCCCTACGCTATCCAACGCTTTCCCTACTTTTGCACTCTTTGGAGTGAGAATAGTTATTCAAACCTCTTCGCTATCCAACGCTTTCCCTACTGTTGCACCCACTGGAGTGGGAATAGTAATTTTAACCCCTACGCTGTCCAACGCTTTCCCTACTGTTGCACCCACTGGAGTGGGAATAGTAATTTTAACCCCTACGCTATCCAACGCTTTCCCTACTGTAGCACTCACTGGAGTGGGAATAGTAATTTTAACCCCTACGCTATCCAACGCTTTCCCTACTTTTGCACTCTTAATTGTTTATGTTTAATTAATTTGTATTAATAGGTGAATAATTAAAAGAATTATTGTTAAATATTAAATGTCAATTATTATTTATTCTATTACATAACATTTTTATTTAATTTTTATTAATTATTATTAGATATTTCTTGTTAGATTTTTGATTTATATATGAAAGTTTTACTTTCCCTAATGTTGTATTCTCTGGAGTGTGAATTGTAATTTTTACACCTACGCTTTCCAACGCTTTCCTTACTGTTGCACCCACTGGAGTTGGGATAGTAATTTTAACCCCTACGCTATCCAACGCTTTCCCTACTGTTGCACCCACTGGAGTGTGAATAGTAATTTTAACCTCTACGCTATCCAACGCTTTCCCTAATGTTGCACCCACTGGAGTGGGAATATTAATTTTAACCCCTACGCTATCCAACACTTTCCCTACTGTTGCACTCTTTGGAGTGGGAATAGTAATTGTAACCCCTACGCTATCCAAAGCTTTCCCTGCTGTTGCACTCTTTGGAGTGGGAATAGTAATTTTAACCCCTACGCTATCCAACGCTTTCCCTACGGTTGCACCCACTGGAGTGGGAATAGCATTTTAACCCCTACGCTATCCAATGCTTTCCCTACTTTTGCATCCACTGGAGTGGGAATAGTAATTTTAACCCCTACGCTATCCAACGCTTTCCCTACTTTTGCACTCTTTGGAGTGGGAATAGTTATTCAAACCTCTTCGCTATCCAACGCTTTCCCTACTGTTGCACCCACTGGAGTGGGAATAGTAATTTTAACCCCTACGCTGTCCAACGCTTTCCCTACTGTTGCACCCACTGGAGTGGGAATAGTAATTTTAACCCCTACGCTATCCAACGCTTTCCCTACTGTAGCACTCACTGGAGTGGGAATAGTAATTTTAACCCCTACGCTATCCAACGCTTTCCCTACTTTTGCACTCTTTGGAGTGGGAATAGTTATTCAAACCTCTTCGCTATCCAACACTTTCCCTACTGTTGCACCCACTGGAGTGGGAATAGTAATTTTAACCCCTACGCTGTCCAACGCTTTCCCTACTGTTGCACCCACTGGAGTGGGAATAGTAATTTTAACCCCTACGCTATCCAACGCTTTCCCTACTGTTGCACCCACTGGAGTGGGAATAGTAATTTTTACCCCTACGGTATCCAGGGCTTTCCCTACTGTTGCACCCACTGGAGTGGGAATAGTACATTTTACCCCTACGCTATCCAACGCTTTAGCTATAATAGAATTCACTACAGTTGTTACAATAATTGTTAACTATTTTGCTATGCTACTGTAAAATTATTATATATGTTTATTTAATATAAAAAAAATTATATAAATATATATGTATTATTTTTTTAGATTTATTTTTAAATTAAAATAAATATTTATTAATATAACATTATTTTAATAATTTAAAGTAAGTTTAGACTAAATATATTTATTACTACATTAGTATTAACTTAATTTAAAGACATTTAAAAAAAACGATATTTTTTACAGTCTATATTTTAGTAACTCGATATTTTAGAGTCGATATTTTTGTACTTACCTCTTTAAAGATAGCCAGTCGATATTTTGTCCATCGATATTTTGTCAACGATATTTTGTCAACTCGATATTTGTGAGGTCGATATTATTTCAGTGATCCCGATAAATGCTATCTCGAAAATGGCCGAAACAAAACATGCCTTGTTTGGTATCAAACACCTTGGAATCATACTTCCCACACCGGTAACCAGTGTGGGAGGTATGATTCCACCCCTCTGAAGCAATCTTTCGGGGTCCTCTGGTCTTCCCGGTGCTAGACTTCTCGATCCAGACAGCACCAAATGGATGCTGCTGACCAGGGCCACATTTCTGCCCTCCTGCTGCTAAGCCAAGCTCGAGCAGAGGAAGGCAGCATAATAGGTATCCTGTCACAGAGAGGTGTGACCATCTCCTAAACAGGATTTAGTGTATTGGAGCTGGGTGGGTACACTTCCAAAGTGTCTAAAAGTCTGCATGAGGCGCACATTTGGTTTCCCTGGGCATAGTCCAATTCAAACCAGTTCTGGGAGCTATTGGCTCCTGCTCTGGCGCAAAACTGGACAAAAGACATGGGTATAACGACCCTCCTGTCCTGACCCTCCCCTAGGAGGGTCCTCTGAATCTGTCCAACCCTTTCCCGCAGGTACAAAAGGGCTTACCTAGCTTTAGGACCCTAGAATCAATGTGGACAAGATTCTCAACAAAAAACCACTGACCTTCGACCGTCTGAACACTCTGGACTTTGCTGGACTTCAACTAAGCCTGACTTCATCTCCTTCTATGTCCAAGGCATGGTGTGTGCCCTTGCATCACACAGGCTCTGTGCAGGAGCTGTGGAGCATCAAGGATAACTACAGCATCTCCCTTGTGGTGAAGGAGTCACTCCCCTGCATTTGCAGGCACGGTAATGCAAATGACCAGTCTGCTGATACTGAGCTCCTGCAGACTCCAAAGGCTCCAGCAACACAGTAGGTGGGTCCCTAAGTTCCTAGAGGTAGAGCTGCCCTCTCACCAAGTTTGAGGCCAATATCCCTTGTGGGGACCACATAACCTGAGCCCCTGTCCATTGGGTACATTTGCAAGTGCATATGCTTGTTTATGTTCCCCAACTTTGTGCATTGGGCTGTCGATAGCCCCTAACTCTGCGCAATTTTCATACCAAGGACTTTGGCCTCCTTGCACTCTAGGCCCTGCAAGCTGTAGTTTGGTGAAACTGCTAGAGGTCCCCTCACGACTCCTGTGCCTCCGGCCTTTGGGTCAATTTGAGGGACAATCCTGATTTTCTTGGGCACCCCTGGTTGCCCCAGGCCTTCCCTGACTACACTTGCTGTGATGATTCCTCTGGTTCTTGCTGGACCAGACCACAACCCTTCTTGACCTTCTTTGTGGTTTGCCATTGCCAAGGCTTGTTGGTGCTCCCACCGGACACCCACCCCTCAGCACTCGACATCCTTTGTCGTACAGCTCATATCTCGCTCCTAGTCATCCTTAACATCTCCTGGTCCCTGCAGCTGTAGAGTCAAGGTCTTCTTCGCAGATGAAGCCTCCTACATTGGTGGACATTCGCCTACCTAACCCCTGGTCACTCTTGAGTGACCCAGACTCTGTCCCCTCTGCTTTCTGGTTCCTTCCATCATGATTGTTTCTGTGCTAAAGTATTGTGTGTTTTGTGTTTATCTAAGTCTAGCAGATACTGTGAGGTATTTATTCCTAGAACTACTGTGTGGTTCTCCTTTCATTTAAAAAATATAATAAGGTTTCTTTCTGGTAAAACAAGCTGCTTAACATTCCTTCAAGACTAAGCCTGAAGGCTGCTCTCCACATCTAACAATTGGATAGCTTTCTAAGGTTATCTTTCACCTCTTAAATCACCATAAGAGTTGTTTGGCCTGGAGCAAGGTGCCCACTTTAATTAGTGGACATCATTTACCAGGCCAACTTCTCACATCTGTGAACTGATGTTGACTTTCTGTTGGGCATGAAACCGTGACGTATACACAAGATTTTATGTCAAGACAGGAGGCTAGCATTATGCATTAACTTTTATTTCCCACTTCTGAGCAGCACCATTAAAAGCTCGTAGAACCTTAACACATCACAATCAAAACGAACCTTCAAGTGCATAAATAACATGACGCCGCCATCCTCTTCCTCTTTTGTTTGCTGCTTTTGAGCCGATAAGTATTGAACTATTTTTATGTTAATTGTATTTGATTTAGTGATAATAAGTGAAATGATTCATTCATAGTTGTTTGTGTGGTGTACTGTTGTTGTGAAAACACAATTTATGGGTGTTTGTTGTGTGAGTTTGTATTTTTAAGGGATTTTTCAACTGAGAGTATGCATTTTGAATTTTTAAGATTATTCATTTTATTAATTTATTACTGAAAAAGTTCATTGTTAATGAGCATTTTGGTTATTGTTCAAGATTAGGAGTAAATTTAGCCAAGTTAGTACTGATTTTGAAAAGTCGCCGCTGCGCACACATTTCGGTACAAGTTTCATTCATCAAGTATGCTTTAAAAATTTTGCTCTGGATTAAAGTGTAATTAGTTTTATTGTCAAATCGGTAGCACGAGCACTCTCAAGATTTTCCTCCGTGCGGTATCAGGTTGGGAGAGCGAGCTCCATGACACACACGTCCACGTAGAGTCGCTCTCCCATTGACTAACATTGAGGTTGTTTTTTGAGGAGTATAGGGCTTGTTTTACTGCTTCGCTTTGTTTCACGGGAAATTAACTCAACGGGGATCGTTTCTATGGAAACGAAGCTTCGTGTAGACCGGTTTACAGAAAGCGGCGGTTGATACTGACTAGAGTTAAAAAGTGATATTTATGTAGCGAACAGAGTGCGTAAATGAACAACTAGTTTGTTTTAAGGGAAAAGGGGGATATTAACATACATTTTGAACATAAATTAATTAATTTGATTTTTGAAAATGGAAAATGCTAATACAACAGCAGGGAAAAATTGTAAGAGAAATACTTAATAGGGAATTAAAAGAGACAATACAGGAGACAGTCAAGCAAGCTTTAGGGAAAAGAAAAAATTCAGAGGAAGAGGAGTATTTTTCAGTATCAGAGGAGGAAAATGAAAGAGGTCCAGGAGGAAAGTGTTTAAATACGAGAAAAAAATGTAAATGTTAAGAAGGGTCAGAGTGGAACCCCAAGCGGCTCAAATATGAGAGGTATCCAACACGATGCAGATTAGATCCAGTCGTACTCTGTAAAGAGAGGTAAAGCATCTGGTGATGTTTATAATTTAAGTGATGAAGAGTTGGATGAATATATTCTAGACCTTGAATATAAGGATGGATTAGGTGAGGAGTTTGAGGAGATCGGAAAAGAGAAAGTTAAGGATTCTGTTATTGATCCATTCGGTGAGGTTTTGTTTAGCTCGAAGGACATAAGACACCCTAGAGGAAAAGTTTGGCCGCCACTGGAACATGTGGCAGACTATATTAAGTTTACATTAAGGAAACTTCTGAAGAAGGAAGAGAGGAATAGCATGTGAGCTGAATGCTCTCCTCCTAATAAAGAGGAAAAAGTTACTTCAACTCCTAACATTGACTCAGAGAAAATAACATACCTATTTAAAATGTGAAATGACCGTAGAAAGGTTTAAGAAAGGTCGTTAAAATAGTGTCAGGATAAAGTGTTTGACATTTTGAGGCCGTTGGCTAAATTTTTTGATGCTGTGGAGAAGGCCCATCTTAAGAATTTAGGTGTTGACCTTGCTTTACTGCGTGGGTGGTGCCAAAAGGCAATTTGCTTTTTAGGCAATGTGAACGCAGAGCTACTATCAAAAAGGATGAAGACTATCCTGATGAGGATTAATCCTAAATTATGTGATTTAGCTGTAAATGAGTCTAGTGAAGAAGCACGTGGATTATTATTCGGTGAAGAAATTGTCAAATCCTTAACCAAATAAGTGCGTACATTTGCTAGTCTAGACAAAGCACATTTTTCAATGCGCAGAGTCTTCAGTAATAATAGTATTTGTGGTCGGGCCGGTAGAAGGGGCCAAGCTACCAGCTGTGCACATTTTAGAGCTTATTATCAGAATCAAGGAGGAATTGGATACACTAGAGGACAAGGGAATTGTAATTTCTTCCCACAAAAGGTAATACACCGGGCTTGTGGCACAAAAGGAAGAGTACAAAGCCAGGGCCAGAATCAGAACCAGGGTGAGTATGAAGATTGGTTCGCTTTTTATCCCGAAAGGTGGAGCAGGAAGATTGAAGTATTACAAAGTAAATTGGGAGGAAATAACCAAAGATGCATGGATTCTAAAGACAATAGGAAGTTTTCAAACAGATTTCAATTCAAGCCGTATTAAAGTGAAGTTACCACATGAGCTGGTTTTTCAAGAAGATTTGTTAAAGATAGTAGAGAACGAGGTCTGTATGATGTTAGTAAAGAATGCTATTTTGGAAATAGCAGAAGTAGAGAAAGGTTTTGGAAGTACGCTGTTCCTAGTAGAAAAGAAGGAGAAAGTTTGGAGGCCGGTTATAAATCTGAGGTCCTTAAACCAACTTTGTGACTTATCGTCATTTCAAGATGGAGGGCATTCATCTTTTAAGGGCTTTTCTTCAAGAAGGAGATCGGATGGTGAAAATGGATCTGAAGGATGCATATTTCTCTATTCTGATAGCAAAGGAAAGTAAAAAGTAACTTCAGTTCAGGTGGAAGGGTCGGTTATTTCAGTTTCAGTGTCTTCCATTTGGACTGTTGTCTGCCCTTGGTGCTTTACAAAGGTGATGAAGTCAGTGGCACGTTACTTCAAGGAGAGAGGTATAAGGTTGATAATTATTCTGGATGATATTTTGATATTGAATCAAGATTTGGTGAGTTTAAAGGAACATTTGATTTTTGTGAATAAGACTTTTGTAAGTCTGGGTTTTCCAATACATTTGGAGAAATCAGTTTGGAGCCAGTAAAGAAAGTTAAGTTTCTAGGGTTTGTGGTGGATACTGTTGCATGTCAATGGTGTTTTCCAGAGAAGAAGATGAGAAATATAAAGCAAGAAATTCAGAAGGTAATAAACAGGGAAAGAGTTTCTTTGCGAGATCTGGCAAGAATTATTGGTCTTCTGTCAGCGTCAATTCAGGCGATTTTTCGGGGCCCATTATATTACAGGGCTTTACAGCGTTTGAAAAAGTCAGGTTTGTCAAAGGGTTTGTGGTACGGAGACATGGTGGATGTTTCTTTGGAAGCAAAGGAGGAATTGATTTGATGGAGAGAAAACATGGATCCGCAGAATAGTTGTTGGGCGGGCAATTTTTGGAGTTTGCCCAGAGTATGTTTTGGAGACGGCTGCGATCAACCTTGGTTGGTCCCCTAAAAGGAAAAAGGAAGTCACATAAGTTATCTGGAAAGGAGGGCAGTTTTGTTTGCCTTGAAGAGTTTCAAGGAGGTTTGTCGGGCACAGCAGTTCTGCTCAGGATAGACAATGTGTCTGCTGTGACTTATGTAAACAGGCTAGGTGGAACTCGGTCAAAAGGACTAGCGGATTTAGCAAAAGAAATTTGGGAATTTTGTCTGGAACACAAAATTGGTCTGAAGGCAAAATATTTGCCGGATGTGAGGAATGTGTTGGCAGATTGGAACTTGAGGAATATGATAATATTACAGCGATTGGAAGCTGACAGAATAGGTTTTTGTGGAAGTGTTGGAGAGATTGAGGGGCATATTATCAAGAACTGCGATAAAATTATCGCCGCTTTAGCAGCTGGAAATTGCCGCTAAAACGGCAATAATGGGCATCGATAATATGCCCTTGTGAATTCCCATAGCAGCCCAGGTTCTGGTGTTAACCTGGGCTGCTATGGGAATTCACAAGGGCATATTATCAAGCCCATTATCGCTGTTTTAGCCGAAATTTCCTGCTGCTAAAGCGGCAATAATTTTAGCACAGTACTTGATATTATGCCCCTGTGTCCTCTAGAAGTGGATCTCTTTGCATCAAGGTTAACATTCCAGTTGGAAAGGTATGTGAGTTGGAGATTGGATCCAGGAGCCATGGCACTGGATGCCTTCACACAGGATTGTAGAGGGGTGTTTGCTTTTCCCCCTTTCTCTTTGGTTCTGGTTCAGGCGAAGAAGCAGAAATGCAAAATTGTTTTAGTAACTTCATTTTGGAAGAGTCAGGTTTGGTTCCCTTAAGTGATGGAGTTAGCAGTGATGGAGCCTCTTTTGATTTGGGCTTTCAGAGGTCTTCTGAGGAATATAGAACAAGAGGAACATCCCTTGGTGGAGACGGGTTTGCTCAACCTTCTAGTTTGGAAGATATCAGGGGTTCAAGAACATTCTCGGATCTTTCTGAAATAGCTGCAGAATTATTATTTGAGTCCTGGGCTCCAGGAGCAAGGAGATATATAGGAGCTTGGAAGGTCTGGTTTTGTTGCTACATGGAAAGGGGTTTTGATCCCTTGGAAGCCAGTGATGTTCAGGTAGCTAATTTTCTGGCCCATTTGTTTGAGAGGGGTATGTCTTATAGGACAGTTAATTGCTATAGGTCGGCGGTTTCTGATGGCCATTCTTTAAGTATAGGTGTGCCCATCGGTAGAAGTCCTTTTCTTTGTAGAATTATGAAAGGAATTCGGGTTAAGAGACCTCCAGAGTTTAAGTATGAATCTTTATGGGATGTTGACTTGGTGTTGAAGTTGTTTATAGGCTGGCCTAGTGATACGTTTTTAGATTCCAGGGAATTGTCTTTGAAGTTGGCTACTCTTTTGTTTCTTATTTCTTTTAGAAGAGTTTCAGATGTTTAGGCTTTGGAGGTTTCTCAGGTTATATCAGCCTAATGGCATTGTTTTTGAGTTATGTAGAAGGACTAAGACTATGTCTAGTTCTGGTTTTTGGAAGAACACAGAAAGAACACGACAAAGGCCTCTCCCAAGTGTGCCAGTTACTTCTTGATGCAGGTCTCTCTCTGAACGCAACAAAGTGGGGTTTTCACAAAACCAAGCTCATGTTTGTTTGGGCACATATTCTGATGGGGAATGACTCCAGACCCAGACAAGGTACAAGCACTCTCATCCACTTGTCCGCCCCCAGGATGTTATCATGCTATGATCCTTTTTAGGCGTGGCCAATTATTGTTCAAGGTACATTTGCAAATGTGCTACAATGAGTGCCCAACTGAGAGACTTGACAAAGCAAAATGTATCCTTTCAGTGGTCTCCGGAATGTGACCAGAGTTTCAAAGACAATAAACTTGTGACTGAGAATGCAACTGAAATGGCCTATTTTGACGCCAAGTTAGATACCAAAATTATGGTTGATGTGAGCCCGGTAGAGATCGGGGCACTTTTTGCTCAATACAATGGCCATCCAAATGGGCAGGGTGAGTGAGCAGTCACCCAAGAAGGCTTAATACTGCAAGGCTCCAGAATTGTCATACTCAGAAGCCTAAGGCAGTGGGTCAGTGAACTGACCCATGAAGGGCACCATTTTTTTATTTGTAAAGCGCGACTTTCATCCAGATTGAAGGATCTCACAGCGCTGTGCTAAGACTCCTGGTGTATGGCTGGGTAATTAATGAGTTTGGTCAGTATTATTTCCTAGAGAACAGGCGAGTATTAAGTTTTTTCCTGAAGACAACATAGTCCTCTGTAAGGCGGAGTTCTTGTGGTAGATCATTCCAATGTTTTGGTGCCAAGTATGTAAAGCTACGACCCCCCCTGCCCTTGCTTTCCTAATGTGTTTTGTTCTGGCTTGAGCTAGAGACTGTGATCTTAGGCACCTAGTAGGTACATAAAATTCAACTTTACTCTGTAGGATATGAGGCCCTCATTGGTGCAGAGCCTTGTGTGTGTAGCTGAGCAGCTTGAATTCTGCTCTTTGGCGCATAGGCAGCCAAATAAGAAGTTTCAGGCACTCAGATGCTGAGCTGAGTCTGTCTTTGTTACATACCAGTTTGGCAGCTGCAGTTTGCCATGGTATGGGAGTCACCAAAAGATCAAGTGTGCTTCACTCAGCTAGATGACCGAGTTGAGAAAGAGCTAAAGGCATGACACATTTGCAATCCTTTGTCCCCTAAAGTGATGCAGCATCCAGTGACAATGTCTGACTCTCCTGCGCATGCATGGGAGAGGGTTGAAGTTTACTTTTTTGGCCCTTTAGGAAATGGACACCATCTCATGGAAGTCATAGACAAATATTCATTATTTTCTATGGTTGAGGATCTATCTTCGAAAACTCATGACGAAGTCATAGAGCAGCTAGCAGCTTTGTGACATCTTTGAATATTGGGGTATTTCAAACCACCTCCAATCTGATAATGGCCCGCCCATTAACAGCAAAGAGTTTAAAGTATTTCTTGTCTGACTCAATGTCAAACACTAAAAGTGTAAACCCCACTTGCCCCAAGTCAATGGTGTAGATTAACAATTAATGGGGACCCTCTAGAGGGTTATTAAATGAGCATTCATGGAGGTAATTGATCTGAACCAAGCTATGCACAAGGCACTCTGGGCCTAGCAATCAACTCCTCACCCAACAACTGGTGAGAGTCCAGCCACCTTGCTATTTGGGAGAGCCATTAGAACAAAACTACCTCTAAGGACCCTGGATCGATTAGTAAAGTCCGAAACACCGATGCAACTTGGAAAAGGAAAGTTAAAATGTATGCAGATCAGCATCACCATGCCCAGGAAACTATCTTTGACAAAGGAGACTGGGCACTGGTTAAGCAGAGACGAAGAAGAAAAACAGTGAGTATGGGCGAATTTTGCAGATTTGCCGTCCGCAAATTCACTTGAAATCGCGAAATAGACTGTGCTACCTCTTTGGGTAAATGAATAGTGCTTTCCTACTCTACAGCTGCGTAAAGTGTCAGAAGATTTGTCTCCAGTGACAATGTGTGTGTAACTTTGCAATCGCGCCAAAGGGCGCCGTGGCTCCTTGAGTGAACTGTCCATCATAGAGGGTAAAGGGCGGGAAGACAGTGCACACAGCTAGTGTGTGCGGTGAGGCCAAACAGGCGTGGCATCTAGGCAAGTTCACATGCCTCTTCTACTTCTAAAAGGTCAGAGAGCAGCAGAGAAGCAGATGAAGAGAAAGTAGCTCCTGCTCACAGGAACTGCTCGGGGATTGCGCAAGTGAAAGTCAAGGATGCAAAGGCCTCCATCAAGCATCACAGCTAATTTTCGACGGTAGATATGGGGAGAAAGCACACCTGCCCAGCCTCGACTGAGCTCACGATTTTTGGGGCTGACTAATGTGTTACTGAATTTGAGCTTCAACTCAGGCACCTGCTTTATTTATTGTAAGTGTTTCCTGTTGAGGTTTAATTTTTTGACAGGAGCATCGTGCCAGAATTAATCCTGCCCTCCATATTTCCCCTAGAAGTGGCCACCGATTTGTGCGATACCTCTACTCAACTGGAGTACTTTCTACTGGCTAATCAGTAAGTGCTACCTTGTTGGGTAAATGTATAGTGCTTTTCCTACACTATAACTGCGTAAAGTCTTTGAAGAGTTGTCTCCAGTGACATTGTGTGTGTAACTTTGCAATTGACCAGAAGGGCGCTGGGGTCCCTTGAGTAAGCTGTCCATCATAGAGGGTAAAGGGTGGGAAGACAGTGCACACCGCCAGTGAGTGTGGCGGGGCAAACGGGTGGGGCGCCTAGGCGAGTTCACATGCCTCTTCTTCTTATAAAAGGTCAGAGAGCAGCAGAGCAGCAGATGAGGAGAAAGTAGCTCCTGCTCAAAAGAACTGCATGTGGATTGCGCTCGTGCAAAGGCCTCCATCAAGCATGACAGCTAATTTTCAACGGTAGATATGGGGAGAAAGCACACCTGCCCAGCCTCGATGAAGCTCACAATTTTTTTGGGCTGATAAATGTGTCACTGAATTTGAGCTACAACTCGGGCAGCTGCTTTAATTTATATCTGTAAGTGCTTCCTGTTGAGGTTTAATTTTGTGACAGGAGCATCGTGCCAGAATGAATCCTGCCCTGCATATTTCCCCAAGAAGAGGCCACCGATTTTAGCGATACCTCTACTCAACTGGAGTACTTTCTACTGGCTAATCAGTAAGTGCTACCTCGTTGGGTAAATGTATAGCGCATTTCCTACCCGTAGCTGTAGAAAGGGCCAGAAGATTTGCCTCCAGTGACCGTGCGCCATCAAAAGAAAAAAATCCACCCGCGAGTGGATTTGCGATTTTTTTGCCATTTAGCAAGATTTGCGAAATTGGCGAAAATCCGCAAATTTCGTGAGCGGAACGGATTTTTGTCCCATGCTTAAAAAACAGGCATTCCTTTTGCCGCTGATCTTTTACAGGTCATGGTGCGAAAGGGACATATGTTGACAGCACGTTGTACTGGGCAATCCATCACTCGGGACACATAACATTTTAAACACCTAGGGGGTCTGTTACAATGTCAGGCCTCGCATTTACCCCAGCCACCTTATGATGGCAGGGGGTACCGCGGAGGACGGAAGAAAGGGTAGAATATGGTGGTGGTGTCTGCTAGACACCACCATCCAAATTACAATGCGTGCCAGTAGCAGCCTTTCTGTGGCGGCCTTGCTTCCATGGCGGCCTTGCTGCCACGGCCGGTCCCAGCACCGCTAGGGTGGTGGGCGGCGAAAGTCCGCCCAGCATCCTAATAGGCCCCCTAGTGTGACACTTGTCGCGGTCTAGCTTTAGCGCCTGAGCCATTGTCCAATCTCAGTTGACCTCGATCACCTCGAATAACCAATAATAGCCAATGTGGAAGGAAATTTGTTGTGGTAGAGATGGTGACACTCAGATGGACTTTCATCCATAGACCCGCCAACATCTAAACAAAGCAAGTACACCGCCAAGTAGGCCGGCAGTAAAACCATCAGAGAAGTGACAGCAGGAAAAGAACCATCTAGGTCTAAATCAGCCCCTAAGACTTGAGTGGAAACTGCGTTTTGTTAGGATTAAATGAGATGATATGCAGTTATTGAGGATTGCAAGTTATCAACAGTTGAAACTACTATAGTAATGACAGCAGGAGACTGGACCTTCAGGCAAAGCTAATTATCATAGCAAATTGGAGACATCAAATGAAGTACTCTCTGATAATACAATTGATGGTTCATGATAAAGAGTGCAGGGTGTAAAACAGAACTTCCAGTGGTACAGGAGTAGGAATGGAAAAACAGCAGTTGATTTAGATAATTTGTGAATTATTAGCTGGATACATTTTTATATTATTACAGAGCCTTGCATTCAAAACCTACATGTTCATTCAATTTGGCAGTTTCAAAATTTGCCAATAGATCTAGTATTGTCAAAATCTGCTCATAAAACGAACAATTTCAACAGGAAGGAGTCAGCATTTACCCGGATGTGCTGCCTGCAAGGGGACATCATTATTAACTGCATCTCTGGTGGAACTCGTGGAACCTGTTCACAGATCTCGTCATTTGCCTGCATCTCCCCGCAGTTTCCCAGCACCCTGGTCACTCGCGCTCTCCCTGGTGGGACTTTATGTCCAAGGGAGCTCCGCGCTGAGTGCAATTGCCCACAGCTGCAGGGGGAGGAGTTTCTTGCGGCATAAAAGTGGCGCTGCCTTCCCGCGATGCGGGACTCGCGCGGGTAGCGCCCCGGCAAAGCCCGGGCCAAGGGCGGGCCCGTCTACGCCCCTCTGCGCCAGAACGTGGCAGGGCTGGTCCACCCTATTGATCCCTTGTTATACAGAACTATTCAATATACAGAACTCCCAGGTGACATTGTATATTGGTTCTGTCCCAGGTGACATTGTATACAGGTTCTGGGGCCTAATCGTAATTGTGGACGAGATCAATGAGTTTTTTAGTCATAGTATATGCGTGTTTCACACTTTTGTTTGGATTTTTTTTATTAGGGGAATACACCTGGTACTAGTACTGTCACCCCATGTAACTAACTCTAAATATATATACACACCTCTTTAATTACTATTGTGGCCCTAGCAGAGGCCCCTACTAGAGCTGGGGAATTTGAATTAGGCCTTACTGTGGAAACAAAATGTCTAAACGCAAGCTACAGAAAACACAAGCTACAGAAAACACCCAATGGCAATGCTAGCAAGGGCTCTACCATGGATGACTTTCTGGTTAAGGCAGTGAGTTCAATTAATGTTGAAATTACGAGGGCAGAGCGCCGCCTCTCCTTTGGGGCAGGCCTTGGGACAGAAAATATCCAGACCCTAGAGCCAGATATCAATCTCTATTTCCAATCAGGAGTCCTCTTCCCATTGTCAGGAGGCCCCTTTGGCAAACAAATTACTACAATCACCAAACCCTAGCGGACCACCAACCCCGAAGCGTAGAAGAAATTGAAGGACAGCCCTGCCTAAATTTGGGAATCCAGGTAAACAAAAAAAGGGGCCTGACACGGAACCAAAGTAAGGCCCCCGAGAAAACCTGTACTCCAAACATGATACCTGATGAATTAGTTGATTCCATTATTTTCAAAAATGACACAAAAAATGGAATCTATACTTAAGCCCTTGGTCAATAAGATAGACACTTCAAGTGCAGAGGTCCAGAAGTTAGGTATTATCATAAAGGATAGTAGTGGTCCAACCAGGAACAATGGAATCGACCCTCAAGGGACGGGCAATATAATCAATTTACAGAGGACGGAGCCAGATTATGATCGCCCCAGTGTTATGGCCAAACCAAATCTCTTGTGTAGGGATGTTGGGGCAGTTAGGCATAGCAATCATTCATCCTCTGCCACTGGGGCTAGTGCCACTACCATCATTATTGGGGTCCCACAGATAGGCCCACAGAGCAGCACCCTACAATCGGTGAGAGGGGACTTGGGTACATATAAGAATCCACCCCAAGACCCGTACATATCTAAGGGCCCGAGAGAGCAGGCAGAGATTAATTTACCGCCTGACTGCAGCCCATACGTGGCAGTAATGGTCAATGTACGTTTACTCAGGGAGGAGCAACAAGAAAGCTATAGTGCCCTGAAGAATAAGGTGATACATTGGTTACATCAACAACGTGATGGGCAGAGCAGATCAAATTCTATTAACAAGAAGGGTGAAATGGATAGGTCCTTCTAGAAAAACAGAGCAAGGGGACTGCATTATTATCAACTTTAAGAAGCCGTCCAGGGCACAAATGTCCCTGGGGAGAGCCACGTATAGTTCTCATACAGAACGTTCAGTCTCACTCTACCTTCTTGGTTATTTTTATAGAACACCTTGGTAACCCTCCAGCAGGGGGTAGGAATCCTCATGTAAATAGATCCAACTTGATAGATATACCACATTCTGCTGTCCCGGTAATGAACAGATTCCATGCCCTTAGCTCCTTAGATTGCAATGACTGACTAGACCCAGTATATCTAGTGGGGAGGGGGGTTGCTGCTAGGCCCCAGTTTATGACTCCAACATCTGGGCCCCGGTATGACAAAGTTCTCAAAGTCCCTACATTATTTAATAGGCCTCGTATACTAATATAACGCAGGTAATGAAGGAGTGTTAACCCAAGAGGGTATGGGGGTCAAGGAGGTGGAGCGCAACGGGCCCAGGAACATCATTAAATCATCCCTCTAGTACACCTTTAGAGGATAGTAGGGGGCAGTTAGCAATGGTGTTTCCAGTATACAGCCGGGCCTAGGGGCAAATCTTCCAGTATGCCATCAAGACGGCAGCTACTCTATTGTTACCTGGAATATCGCTGGCCCAGCGAATAAGATAAACCTGCTAGGATGTAAGGAATGTATTGGCCCACATGATATAGTTTGCCTACAAGAAACATAGAGCACCGTAGATGTCCACTTGGAGGGGTTTACCGCCTATAATCTGCCTGCAATACTGTCAGCTTCAGGCAGAGGTAAGGGGGGCCTGTTGAGCCTAATGAAAATTAACATCCCAATGAAAGTTAAGAAAAGTATTAATGTAGGTTATCTCGCACAATTACTCTGGTTGCACAGTAAAGATGGCCGGGGAACTAACATATTTAATTCCACGCGCCATAATAAATTTGCTGAAGTAAGATACGAATTGGAAAGATTGTTAGAATTGGATTTACCTAACATGAATATTGTTTGGTGGGGGATTTTAATGTGCCTATTTGACCCTTATCACTGACAAAAGTATGTGGGCTTCAAACAGACACAGGTAATGATTATTAACATTTCCCCCATACCACTCATGGTAATACCTTAAATGCGGTCCCTATTGAATTTGACTTGGAAATTCAGCAATGTGCTAAAGATGTTTGTGGGAAGGAGATCCTGACTTTTACAAGAAGGTCAGCAGAGAGTAGTATCGATCATGTAATCGTCTCTGCTAACATTGTGAAAGTTTGTTCACCCCACAGATAGCGGAATTGTCTATGAGTGATCATAATCCAATTATAATGGGACTGCACCTCTGGGGGATAAGAAGGTTGAAGTATGTACTGTTGTAAACAATATTGTCCCGAATCACCCAAATGGTTTTAGAATTAAATGGGTGGGAGCCAACTCAGCCGATTTTTCTAAAAAAATTGTACTGGCCTGTAGCAAGGAAAAATTGGATTGTCTAATGGTCAGGACTGAATCCACTGTGATCATGGACAATTTTATTAAGATTAATGAACATATTTCAAATCTATTCACTGTAACCTCCTTTAAGAAACTAATACAGCAAAAGGGTTGGTTTGACAATTCCTGCACTGCCTCACTAAATAATCTAAAGTTTGCCCTATCGAAGAAACCAAGAGACAGTGTAGTAGCTCATGGTCTCAGAGCTGATTATAACTCTAATCTGAAAAGACGAAAGAAGGAGCTACAACAGGAGGCATGGGACAACCTTAACCTTGCGGCTGCAACCTCCAATAATAAACTTTTCTGGGACACGGTAAATAGTACATTCATTAAAAATGAAAAAGGCCCAGTATTTTTGGCGCATGTGAGGAGTGAAGAATGGGTGGAACACTTTTTAAATATTTTTACCCCGAGTCAAATCCCACTGATAGAACCATTGACTCTAAGCAAGTGGCCCACAATTGAGTTAGATATCACCCTGGATGAAGTAATAACAAGCATAAGTGCCAGCAAGGGGGGCAAAGCACCAGGAGCAGATGGTGTCCCCATAGATGTAGACAAATCGGTTCCAGAATTATGGGGGCCCATATTGACAAGGGTTTTTAACGTGGCAGTAATGGAGGGATGCCCCCCATCTTGGGGGGAACCGGTAATTATCCCTATTTATAAAAATGTAGAGAAATCGGAAGCTAAAAACTACTAACTAATCTCCTAATTAGACTCTGCGGTTAAAATAATGAGTAGAATTTTATTGATAAGGTTGGAGGAGTGGGTTTCGGACAACAATATTTTAGCAGAATCCCAGTATGGTTTTAGAAAAGGCCTAGGTACCCAAGAACAGTGTATCAACTTGAAGCTTTTAATAGGAAAATGAACCAAAGCCAAACAGGGCCGGCTGTTTTTGTTTTGTAGATCTAAGGAGTGCTTTTGATCTAGTGAATCATGGAGTCCTATGGCCAGTTTTAATTAACGTAGGTGTACCCAAACCTATTATTTACTTTTTAGCCAGGCTGTATGAAAATGTATCAACTAAAAGGAGGTACGGCCAACAGGGAGAATGCACCCCTAATTTCACAGTTAGGCGTGGCATTCGCCTAGGTCGTGTGTTGGCACCACTACTTTTTACTTTAGTTATTAATGATGTGGATGCAGCCCTTAAAACAATTCAAGCAGATTCCCCATTGGTTGAGGGGAAGGTGGCACCAATTCTGCTTTATGTGGACGATGCCGTGGTACTATCAAGAACACCGCTGGGCCTCCAGAAGTTCATTGATGGGTTCGCCGCTTTTATCAGCAAGAGGTTGCTGTTGATGAACAAGACCAAAACTTTCACCATGGTGTGCGGACCTAAATTTAAAAACCTGAAACCCTTGGCCATCGAGGGTAACAAGATACAGAATGTGGAGACCTTTTGTTACCTCGGTATTTCTTTCTCGTCTGATGGGGAATGGAGCTATGAGAGGTCAAATGTTAAGGTTAAACTCAGAAAGAGTATCAATGGTGTTTTTAAATTGGCTTTTAATTTAGGGGATCGGCGAATCAAAAATATAATCGACATATACAAAGCTAGATGCACTACGGTCGCACTATGTGGGGCTGGTATATGGGGCCACCAATCCTGTGCAACTCTCCAATCTGAAGAGAATACTTTTCTAAAGAAGCTATTATGCCTCCCAGCATCAGCATCCACGGAACTTATACACAGCGAAGTTGGCCTCAATTATTTGACGGATTTAATAGCAATGAGACCAGCTTTGGAGACTAATATGGTCCAAGGATGAAACCTCTTTTACAAAGGCCATTATCAATGATTGCTTGAGACTGGACAATGGTACTAAGATACCCTGGCTTAGCTATCTAATTAAGTCCTATGCTGATTTATTTGACAGATCGATTTTGGGAATCCTTAACAATTTACCATCTCTGTCCAAACGGGAATTGAAAAGAACCTATTTATTCCATAGGATTGAAAAGAGGAAGGTAATAGTTAGGAAACAGATTACGTATCAATTTTACCATATGTACACTGATACGTCTGGTTTCCAAGGGTATCTTTCTTTTGTTACTAGACCTTCTCATCTTTTTGTCTTGATCAGAACGAGGCTAGGTTTAGTGCATCATCTGGTTGTGTTCCCAATAATGAAAAAGTATCCGTCCTCCCCATGCCCCTGTGATGGGACCTCAAAGCAGAGCACTATGCACTTTCTACTATTATATGATCTGTTTTTTCCTTTTAGAATTATGTTCCTCAAACCACTTTTTAAAAAACACATGGGGTCAAAACTACAACAGCTGCTATAACATTATTACTCACCATGTAAGAACCAGGGATTTGCTTTTTTTACTGCTACATGTATCCTCAGTTCAATCATGACCAGAAAAAGTAAGGTGTATTAACGAATTTCTCCTCTTTTCTTTTTAAATTGACAGAAAGTCTGTGGTGGTCTGGATAACTAATGCACTTTGCACGCTACTTTGTATATATCACTGAGTTTTAATTACGTATATATACCACAGCAAAATTGGTGGCCTTTCATACTGGGGTTGTGCTTGTTTTTATTCGCTTTTCATCAGTTTTTATTCATGTATACTTGTAATGTATGTCTCGACTTAATTATGATAATGTCTACCGCACCTAATAGCTGCTAATATTTATATGAGGCGATGTATTTGCTACACATATGCACTTTAACTCAACAGTTCACTAACTAAGTAAGAGTTGTACTATTGTACACACCCTCGTATGAATCCAGATGTACTTGTTTCTATTTTTCAAAGAACCGCTTTTTAGACTGGTATGTATAATCTGTGCTTTTATGGTTGATTGTCCCTACCGAATATAGCTAATTTTGAATTGAATTGAGTCAGCATTGTCCAAAATTGGACCGTATAATTATTAATTTGCGGGATGGCGTCTTTATTACTACAATCAGCTCTAAAACCAGACTGGAAGTTTTTAAGGAGATTTTACTTTTTCAATTGAACAAACTATTCCAATTAATTGTTCAAGTAGCTTTCTAGGAAGTTAGTTAGAATTCTTAAACAGTGGACTAGGTGAGACTTATTAAAACAGCTGAGCCAGCAGAGACTTT
The DNA here is from genome assembly GCF_964263255.1 of Lissotriton vulgaris. NCBI lineage: Eukaryota > Metazoa > Chordata > Amphibia > Caudata > Salamandridae > Lissotriton > Lissotriton vulgaris. The sequence continues at coordinate 767,553,379 of NC_141691.1, read as the reverse complement.
TATTGGGGGAGGCTATGCATGACCTACTAGAGATAGTCAGGAAATATTTCTCAAGAGAGATAGAGAAATGAGATCATACCAGGGAAGTGCAGTATTAGTTCACATCTCTTTGGTGAGGTTGGAAAGTAAGGGGTCTGAGACAGGGTTCAAGGCTTTGAGTTTGGATATAAAGCAGAAAAGTTCAATCTAAAAGATCTCTTTGAAAAGAGACCAGTTGAAGTTCTCCAATTATACTGATCATTTGATAAAATTACTTTAAACGTAAAGGTATATCTGCACAGCAGTCTTCCCTTCCATGCACACCTTCACTCCACCCTTCTCACACTTGACACTGTCCCACGATTCCAAAAGACCAGAACCTGAGGAAAGTCCTTCTCCTTCTTCACTGCCAAGACCTGGAACACCCCATCCCTCGACCTTAGACTCTCCCAGTTCACGAAGGACCTCAAGACCTAGCTCTTCGAATTACCCCAGCACTTAGATAGATACCCCATGCCTTGAGACCCTCACGAGTGAGTAGTTGTGCCTTACCAACCCTTGATTGATTGATTGTATGTATGTGTAAACTGTTGTTCAGGTTCTGTCTGCTACGAAACCTCCGCATGAACACAACATGCTATCTTGTAATTCAAATATCGTTTTGTTCTTCGTGGACATTATTATTGTTCCAGTCACATGACCCTCTGCCATGCATTCTCCTCCCCATTCAGAACTAGTGTGTTTTATATAAAAGCAGAATACATATAAATGATCCTTAATTCTCAATCATTCGCTGCAACAGAAATAATTATACTAACATGTTCAATTTTAGATGCAAATTCATTTCAATCAATATTTTCTTTTTGAAATGCAAACATTTTTTTCATTCAAATCATCTTGTTCCATCGCCCTCAAAACTGACCTGAGTTAAGTGGCAAGCAATTGGTTTTTAACGGGGCTCATATCCCTTACCTGAAGTTGAGCTGCTAGCCTGAGTCGAAGTTGGTGCAACTCCTAAACAATGAACAAAAATGCAACAAGTTCGAATTTCTCAAAGTCACATGTATATATATATGCAGACCCTTGTGAGGAGTAATGCTTTTCATCCTTCAAGGGAAGTTTAAATATTTAGCTCTGTTTCTGACCATACTGAGGTTAGGCAATGGCCATGCATTACTCCCTTGAGACACCTTACCCGACTCAAGGTAAATTGCAGCTAGGCTGATTACTCAACCATTAATAACATTTAAATAGGGTCCTATTGATAGCAGCGGGGCTTGCTCAGGCTGGCCTTCACTTTCCTTTAATTGTTGTTTTACCACAAATCATCTTTTTCCACTGCACTGAAAACTTACCTAAGGTAAATGCCAAATGTGCTTTTTACAACAATATATGGATCTAAACACTTACCTAAAGTTGAACTGCTACTTTGATTCGAGGTTGGTAAAAATCTTAATTAAATAAAAATATGTCATTTTATATTCTTAAGATCTCATAGATACAGGCTCCTGCGGAGAATAACATCTTTCATCATTGACGAAGAGGAGTTCCACAATTCATCGATCTAGGATTGTACATACTTGGCTCATTAACATCTCAAGTTAACATTCAAAAAGTGGTAATCCTACAGAGAGCCCCGCCCTAACGCTTCACACATGCAAATCTATCAAAACATGTTTCAAAGACTTGAATGCACACTACCCTTTTTGGAGTACTCTAATTCTCTGGACTCTATGTTGAATACAGACCTAAACTTCCAAGCACACATCAATTACAGGGAATAAAATCTGTCAATGTGAATATAATTGTTTTAATTATCAGTCTTCTTGATGTGCGACTATCACAACTCCAAAATATATCTTGCCTTTCTCACAATGGTTCTAGATGCTACAGCTATGCTGGTAGTTGGTTCCAGAACAAATGCATTACTTCAATCTTTAGCACAATTCAATTGTTTCCTATTGACACCATTCGCTGATCTACATTGTCCAGAAAACAATTCATTCTAGAACAACAAACTATCTTCCTTATAAACATGACATTTCTGCCACTATAGAATAGCTCCAGCATCCTGATACCCTCCAACAATCAATCAGGGTTTATAAAGTGAGGCTAATCTCCAAGTGCTCTCAGGCAGCGGAGCCTTATTCAAACAGCCAGGTCTTGAGGGCCATTTGAATTCTAGAAGTGAGGTGAAGGTCCACAGTTGTGTGCGGATGCTGTTTCAGTTCTTTGCTGCGATGTGGGAGAAGGAGCGCTGCTTCGGTGGATGTGGGCAATGTTGGCAAGTGTAAGGGAGGCAAGGCATAGTCTTCTCAGTGGTTGGTGGAAGTTGAAGCAGTGATTAAAGCAGGCAGGTCATTGGTTGAGTAGAGCCTTGTGTGCGAGGTTCAGCAGCTTGAATTGGCATCTCTTCTGTATGGGGAGTCAGTAGAGTTTCTGGACTACCCTGTTTATGGAATAGGCACCCTTCAGAAGGAAGATACTAATTAAGCAATGTTCTCAAGTAGTGCACCATTCAGTTCCCCCAGGGACTCGGATAAATTCTTAACTAAATAAAAGCTGGAATGTTTAGTGTACCAACCTTATTTGTCCATGTGACCTACACATATAGAATGTTTATTATTGCAGGATCTCAAGCATCCTGAACATTATATTATTATTGTAAATGCACATATGTATCTACCTGTTGTAGGCAAGTAAGATCTGCTTCTTATGGTTACCCCCACCTTTTGCTTAATGTTACACTGTTTTTGACTAGTCTGACTGGGATCCTGATAATTAGGACCCCAGTTTATTTGCTTTCTCCTTAAAATGTTATGCATGTACTTTGGTACACTACAGATTGGATACTGGGGTAACCTTGTCAGTCCCAAGTATATGGTACACATGTACCCAGGGCATAGCTACCACTGAGGCCTCCCATGGACTGAAGCATGTATTATGCCACCCATGAGAGGCCATGCAAAGTTGAACTAAAGGCGGTGTAAGCTGGTGCTTGCACAACTTCCAAAAGATAGAGGTGCACTAAATATATAGGTCACTACACTTAAAACCTATGTCACCCCTATAGCAGGTCTTAACAATTCTGAAGGCAGGGTGCTGGGTTTTATGTGAGAAGGTGCCGCTGCATGAGCAGGGCCCCTCTGCAACCTTCGGAGACCATTCTCCCGGGTTGTCTGTGACACAGCCAGATATATAGGTAGAGGTGCATTATAACCTCGAAAACGGCTGAAACAAAACATGTAATGTTTGGTATCAAACACCTTGGAATCATACCTTCACACCAGTAACCAGTGTGGAGGTATGATTCCACCCCTCCTGAAAAAGCTTTGTGGGTCCCTGGTCTTCCCGGTACCAGCCTTCTCGACCCAAAGAGCACACAATGGTTGCTGCCGACTGGAGACACATTTCTGTCATCCTGCTGATGAACCAAGCTCGAGCAGAGGAAGGCAACACAATAAGCATACTCTCACTGGGAGGTTTGACCAACTCCCAGACAGAATTTATTGTATTGGACCTGGGTGGGTACACTTCCAAAATGCCTGGAAGTTTGCATGATAGGCACATTTGGTGTCCCTGTGCATAGTCCAATTCAAACCAGTTCTGGGAGCCGTTGGCTCCTGCTCTGGTGTGAAACTGGACAAAGGACTTGGATGTAACCACCCCCTCTCCTAACCCTCCCCTTGGAGGGTCCCCTGAATCTGTCCAACCCTCTACCGTGGGTACGAAAGGGTCCTGGCTGTAGGACCCGAGATTTTAATCCACTAACAGTCTGGACCCTCTGAACTTCGCTGTACTTTGACTGGGCCCAAATTCATCTCTTTCTCCGTCCAAAGCGCTGTCTGTGACCCGTGCACCATACAGCCTCTGTGCAAGACCTGTGGAGCATCAATGACAGCTGAAGTTTCTCCCTTGGGATGAAGGAGTCACTCCCCTGCATTTGCAAGCACCGTAACTCAACTGACTGGTCAGCTTATCCTGAGCTCCTGCAGACTCCAAAGGCTCCAGCAACACAGGAGGTGGGTTCCTACGTTCCTTGAGGTCGAGCTGCCCTCTCACCAAGTTTGAGGCCAGTATCTCTCGTGGGGACCGCATAACCCGAACCCCTGTGCACAAGTTCATTTGCAAGTGCATACGCTTGTTAGTGTTCCCCAAGTTTGTGCCTTGGGCTGTCGATAGCCACAACGTCTGCGCACTTTTCATACCAATATCTTTGGCCTCCTCACACTCTGTGCCCTGCAAGTTGTGGTTTGGGGAAACTGCTAGAGGTTCCCTCATGACTCCTGTGCCTTCGGCCTGTGGGTCCATTTAAGGGACAATCTTGATTTTCTTGGGCTCCTCTGGTTGCTTCAGGCCTGCCCTGGCTCCCCTTGCTGTGGTAAGTCCTCTGGTCCTTTCTGGGCCAGACCGCAAACTTTCTTGACCTTCTTCGTGTGTTTTAATTAGTTTTATATAGCGCAAACTTGACCCGGTATCGGGTATCAAAACGCTTTATACAGCAGCAGTTGCTTTACATGAGAGCACATTCATTTTTGTTAGGCACGGGGAGATTAAGTGATTTGCCAAGAATCACAGGATGTTCACCGTCATTGCCAAGACTCGAACCCAGTTCCCCAGATTTGAGGTCGACCACCCTAGCCGTTAGGCCAACTCCTCTCCCGGGTTGCCGTTGCCAAGGCTTGTTGGCCGGACAGCCACCCCTCAGCACTCGAGTTCCTTTGTGGGACAGCTTATATCCAGCTCCTGGTTTTCCTTGACATCTCATGTAGAGTCAAGGTCTCCTTCTTCGCATCTGAACCACCGGACATCGGTGGGTATTAGTCTATCAAGACCCTGGTCACTCTTGAGTGACCCAGACTGTGTCCCCTCGGCTTTCAGGTTCCTTCTATCAAGAATCCACCTGTGGGTTCCACCAGACACTTTTCTTCTTTCCAGCAGTGGCATTTCTTTGAAGACTCCCAATGAGAATGACTGCAGTCTCTGAAGCCAATTCAGCCATATGAACTCGGCTTCTCTGGGATAGGTAGCTCTGGTACTTTGGTATCCACAGGTAGGGTGGCTCTCCAACCTTCTATGTTCCAAAGGGTTTCCTCATAAACTATTGGGAATGGTCCTTTACCTTTAAAATTGCAACTGCGACTCTCCCATTTAATTGTACGTAGCACGCCGTTGTGTTTTCACACCGCACCCATCCTCCGTGGGGTCCCTACTTATTCACCATGGGTGGTTCCTTGGGGTCCCTGCGATTTTACTCATTCTAGAAATTGTTTTGACTCGAGTCATGGTTCTTATTCCACTATTTTGGTATATGGTTTGGTCTCCCTGCGGGTCCCACAGTGTATTAGTGCTACACATGATTGCTTGTGTGCAAAAGTATTATGTGCTTTGTGTTTATCTGCATGTAGCAGATACTGTGAGGTATTTAAGGTGTTATAATAATAAATATATATTTTTATAACAACTGTGTGGTTCTCCTTTCATTTAACCAATACAATAAGGTTGCATTCTGGTAAAACAAGCTGTTTAACATTCCTTCAAAACTAAGCCTGAAGGCTGCTCTCCACGGCTACCACTTGGATAGCTTTCTAAGGTTACCTTTGCTCTCATACATCACCATAAGGTTTGCTTGGACTAGAGCAAGGTGCCCATTTCGATTAGTGGACATCATATATCAGGCCAACTTCTCACATTGGTGTGCAGAGGTTAGGATTTAAGACTGTGTTGTTTTACCAGATACATCTTTGTATTGATTAACTGAAAACAACTAAGTACTAGGTACATATAATACTAACTTAGAATAAATACGTTCTACTGAACTTAGTGTCGGGTAAGTCAAGGGTCTAGCACACCCTTTCTCCAACCTTAGAGAGTTTAGTTCCAACTAGGTTAGGTAGGTGCAACACCTCAAAACTAAGCCTGAAGGCTGCTCTCCACAGCTACCACTTGGATAGCTTTCTAAGGATATCTTTGCTCTCATACATCACCATAAGGTTTGTTTGGACTAGATCAAGGTGCCTATTTCAATTAGTGGACATCATATATCAGGCCATCTTCTCACATTGGTGTGCAGAGGTTAGGATTCAAGCCTGTGTTGTTTTACCAAATACATCTTTGTATTGATTAACTGAAAACAACTAAGTACTAGGTACATATAATACTAACTTAGAATAAATACGTTCTACTGAACTTAGTGTCGTGTAAGCCAAGTGTCTAGCACACCCTTTCTCCAACCTTAGAGAGTTTAGTTCCAGCTAGGTTAGGTAGGTGCAACACCTCACCTCACCTTTAGTATGTCTTCTAAAGGAGATTCCAGTGGCTATATGCCCTCTAGATACAGTGAGCTTTCATTCCAAGAATTGCAAGTCCTGTGTTCCTCTAAAAAGCTGAAGACAGGGAGAACTGCAAACACCCACCGCCTAAGAGAGGCGTAACTGCTTGATGATCTTGGAAAGACGCCTGGGTCAGATGAACAGGAGAAAGTGGGTGGGGCAGGAAATGAGGCGAGGTCAGGAGGTGACACCTTTTATGACCTAGACTCAAACCCTGGCCAGGAGGAACAAGATGGTGCCCACCCGAACAACTCAGATCTTCTTGGAGATGATAAAGACGGCCAAGATGGCCCTCTCTTCACCCCTCCTGGAAGAGTGCAGAGTTTACAAATGAATTTAAATCTCCCTCTGCAGAGTCTAATAACGTAGGAAAGTCAGTAGGGACCTCTGTGTCTAGCAAGAAGGACCATTCTTATGACAGGGAACACCAATTTCTGGAACTTGAAAGTTGAAAGTTGAAAGTTAAGCTTAAGCTCAGGCAACAGCAATTGGCCCTCGATAAAGAGTCCCTAGAAGTCCAGAGAGCTAGACAAAGATTGGGACTAGCATATCATGGTGGCAGCAACAGTGTCCCTAGAATTAAGGAACATTCTTTTGACAATGAGAACCTGAGCAAGATTGTCCCTCCTTACCAGGTTGGGGATGACATCCATAAATGGATAACTGCTTTAGAGATGGCCTGTAAAGTTCAGAGGGTCCCTTTAGAGCAGTGGGCAGCTATCTTGTGGCTCTCCTTTATCTGATAAAGGTAGACATAAGCTCCTCACTGTTAGAGACAATTACTCAGTACTGATGAGTGCTCTCATTGATGGATTAAGCTTAACCACAGAACAGTATAGGATTAAGTTCAGAGACACCCAGAAGGCACAGAATCAGGACTGGGTAGACTTTGTGGATAGTGCCATTAAGGCTCTGGAAGGCTGGTTGCTTGGCAGCAAAGTAAATGATTTCAAGGGATTGTACAATTTGACTATGAGGGAACAGATCCTTAATAATTGCCAAAATCAGTTGTTGCATCAAAACCTGGTCGACTCTGATCTGACTTCTCCCCAAGAATTGGGAAAAAGCAAATAGGTGGGTCGGAACCAGGGTGAAGCAGAGAAACCAGAACAATGGGAGTGACCAAAAGAAGAAAGATGCTAAAACTTCAAATAAGGGTGGGGACAAAGGTAAAGATGACAAGTCTTCATCAGGGCCAAAAAAACCTGCATCTGGGGGGGAGTCACAATCCAACAAAGGGAAAGGCAAAACAAAATCTTGGTGTAACTTATATAAAGAAAAGATCCATTTGACAAAAGATGCCAATTGTCCAAAGGCCAAGGATTCAACTCCAACCAACACTACCCCTAAGGCAACTGATCCTCCTAGTACAGTTTCAAGTGGTGGTATAGGGAACAAGGGAATAGTAGTGATAACCTTGGGCTCTGAGATGGGTTCTGGCCTAGTAAGAACTCTATTTCAGGCTGTATTTGTATGTGATTGTGGTGTGGATATTACCACCTTATTTGTCAGTCCCAGTTACCTGGGCAAATACAGACAACAGCCTTTTATTAGTGGTAAGGATGCCATGGAATACAGGGACAAAGGTGCAATTGCAACTACAGTGACAAAATACCTTGTTGACTCTGAACAGATCATAACTGGTGAGATGTACCTAGTGACCAATGCTAACAATGTCAGGACTCATCATCCATTGGCAGTTGTTAATTTCAGCTTGGGAGGGGTAACAGGCCCAAAGAAAGTTGTGGTTAGCGCAGACCTTCCAGTGGAATGCTTTTTGGGCAATGATTTGGAAACTTCAGCCTAGGCTGAGGTGAAATTAAGGACTCATGCAGCAATGCTGGAGATCTCAGCAGATGTGTTTGCAGTGACCAGGTCACAGGCCAAACCGATGTCTACTGAACAGGCCCTTTATTCTGAAAAAATAGACCTGGTGCCTTCTAAGAGAAGAAACAGGAGGGGTAAGGCTGTGTTTTGCCTCCACGCTCATAGAGAGAATCACTCTCTCGAAGGGAGATGATCTCAGTCCCTGTGAAGGAACTGTCTCAGATAAACTGGTACCTGATCAGGTTAAGTTTTTTGGGACAGGGGGCCCTTCCAGGGCAGATCTGAGTCAGGAGCAGCAACCCCGCCCCTCTCTTGAATCCCTCAGACAGCACACTGCTGCTGAGGCTTCTGGAAGTGTCAGTGGATCCCACAGGATCTATTCAGATGAGGGACTCCTTTACTCAGAGGGTCGAGACCCCAAGCCTGGTGCCACCTGGAGCTTGGTCATATCCCTTAGGTTTGGGGCTTCCTACTCACCTTGGCATACAACATTCCCTAACAGGACACCTAGGCCACAGTAAGACTTGGGACAGGCTTGACCCTCACTTTCACTGGCCTCACGTGTCAGAGGACACCAAGGAGGTTTGTCACTCCTGTACCACCTGTCAAGCCAGTAGTATGTGAGGTGGTACCACAAAGGCGCCCCTTATATCACTACCTGCGGCGGGGGTTCCCTTTAAGAGGGTTGGGATTGACATAATTGGTCCCATGAACCCTCCAACAGCATCTGGGCACAGTTACATTCAAGGGGTGGTGGACTATGCCACTAGGTATCCAGAGGCTATACCCCTTAGAACCACCACAGCTCCAGTGGCTGCCAGGGACCTCCTTGGACTTTTTTTCAGAACAGGTTTCCCTAAGGAGGTCTTAACTGACAGAGATATACACTGTGGAAGGAGTGTGTAGTGAATAACAAATTTACCAAACCCCATCACCCACAATGTAGTGGGTTAGTTGAAAGGTTCAACAAAACCCTAAAGGGCATGATCATGGGCCTCCCAGAAAAGCTTAGGTGAAAAAGGGATGTTTTGTTGCCCTGCCTTCTCTTTGCCTATGGAGAAGTCCCACAAAAGGGCGTTGGCTACAGACATTTTGAACTTTTGTTTGGGCTTCCAGTTAGGGGTCCCTTGTGGTTGGTGAAGGAGGGATGGGAGTTACTTCTCAAACCTCCTAAGCAAGACATAGTGAAGTATGTACTTGGTCTCTGTTCCAGGATGGCTGAGTACATGAAGAAGGCCAGTAAAAAACCTTGAGGTAAGTCAAGAATTGCAAAACGCTTGAACTGACCAAAATACTGTACTGCCTGTTTATCAGCCAGGACAGAAAGTATGGTTGTTGGAGCCCGTGGACGCAGCAGCTCTCCAAGACAAGTGGAGTGGAACCCATAATATACTTGAGCAAGAGGTAGAGGTCACCTACCTGGTGGACCTTGGAACTCCCAGGAGCCCACATTGGGTGCTCCATGTAAAAGGGCTCAAACCTGTGCACAGGGCAAACATGGGCTTGCTCATGGCTACTGATGAGGGACATGAAGAAGAGAGTAAACCTCTCCCTGATCTCCTCTCACAGAACCTTGATGATGGCTCAGTAGATGGTGTGGCCTTGGCAGGCAGCCTCACTGAGCAACAGCAGATTGATTGCAGGAAGGTCCTCAAACAATACAGACACATGTTCTCTTTGACTCCTAGTCAGACCACTTGGTGTACCCATGAAGTGGACATAGGTGAGAGTCTGCCTGATAAAAATTGGATTTGCAGGCAGCCTAACCATGTCAGAAATTGCATCAGGACTGAGGTCAAGAAGATGTTGGAATTGGGAGTGATGGAACCCTCAGATATCCCTTGGGCTGGTCCAGTGGTCCTGGTACCCAAACCTCATACCCAGGTGGTAAAAGAGAAATTAGGTTTTGTGTGGACTACAGGGGGCTCAATGCATTCACTAGGACTGATGTTCATCTTATTCCAAGGACAGATGAACCCATTGACATTTTGCCTCATCCAAGATCTTGAGTACATTTGCTGGATATTGGCAAATCAGACTAGCTGAGGATGCCAAACCAAAAACATAATTATCATCCCCTAGTGGGCATTGTCAATTTATTGTGATGCCCCTTGGCTTGAGAATGCACCTGCCACATTCCAAAGGTTGGTGAACAAATTCCTCACTGGTCTGGAAGCCTACAGTACAGCCTATCTTAATGATATAGCTGTCTTTAGCTCCACCTTGGAGGATCACATGGTCCACCAAAAGAATGTTTTGGAGGATCTTCAGAAATCAGGCCTCACTATCAAGGCCACCGAGTGCCAGATAGGACAGAGCAAGCTTGTGTACCTGGGCCACTTTGTGGGTGGAGGCCAGGTTCAACCATTGCAGAGCAAAATCCAGACCATCATGAACTGGGTTGCTCGAACTACCCAGACTCATGCCAGAACTTTCTTGGGCCTGAATGGGTACTATAGAAGATTTGTGAAAGGTTATGGGTCCATAGTGACCCTCTTCAATGAGCTATCATCAAAAAGAAAGTGGACAGTTAGCTGTGAGAAGGCATTTGATGACCTCAAGTAGGCCATGTGCACTGCTCCCATTCTGCAAGGTCCTGACTATTCCAAACAATGAATTGTCCAAACAGATGCATCTGAGTTGGGGGTAGGGGCTGTGTTGTCACAACTTAATGCAAAGGGTCAGGATAAACCAGTAGCTTTTATTAGCTGAAGTTTGAACCCCAGAGAGAATTGTTGGTCAGCTATTGAAAGGGAAGCCTTTGCTGTTGGTTGGGATCTGAAGAAGCTGAGGCCATACTTGTATGGCACTCACCTCATTGTTCAGGCAGACCATAAGCCCCTCCTATGGCTAAAACAGATGCAGGGTAAAACCCCCCAACTTTTGAGGTGGTCCATTTCCCTACAGGGGATAGAATATACAGTGGAACATAGACCTGGGAGTAACCATGCCAATGCAGAAGGACTTTCCAGATATTTTCACTTAGAAAATGAAAACTCAACTGTGCAATGATAGTCGCATCTCCTTACGTTTGGGTGGAGTTGTGTAGGAAAGTAGGATCGGCTTCTTATGGTTACCCCCACTTTTTGACTAATGTTACACTGTTTTGACTAGTCTGACTGGGATCCTCCTAACCAGGACCCCAGTCTATCTTCTTTCTCCTTAAAATGTTATGCATGTAATTTGGTACACTCCAGATTGTATACTGCGGAACCTTTGTTAGTCCCTAAGGTACACCTGGGGCAAAGTTACCCCAGAGGCCTCACATGGGCTGAAGCATGTATTATTCCACCCAAGAGAGGCCATGCAAAATGGAACTACAGGCCTGCCAGTGCAGCCTGTGTAAGCTGGTGCTTGCTTGCACCACTTACGAAAGATTTAGATTTACTATAGAGGCCATGCAAAATTGAACTAAAGGCCTGTGTAAGCTGATGCTTGCACGACTTCCAAAAGATAGATGTGTACTAAATATATGTCACTACACTTAAAACCTTCAAGTCACCCCTATAGCAGGCCTTAACAATCCTGAAGGATGGGTACTGGGGTTTATATGAGAGGGTGCCCATGCATGAGCAGAGCCCCTCTGCAGCCTTCAGGGACTATTTTCCTGGGTTGTCTGTGACACAGCCAGACACATAGGTAGAGGTGCATTATATCATTGTGATAAATGCTATCTCGAAAATGGCCGAAACAAAACATGCCATGTTTTGTATCAAACGCCTTGAAATCATACTTCCTACACTGGTAACCAGTGTGGGAGGTATGATTCCACCCCTCAGAAGCAAGCTTTGGGGGTCCCTGGTCTTCCCGGTGCTAGACTTCTCGATCCAGACAGCACCAAATGGATGCTGCTGACCAGAGCCACATTTCTGCCCTCCTGCTGCTAAGCCAAGCTCGAGCACAGGAAGGCAGCACAATAGGTATCCTGTCACAGAGAGGTGTGACCACCTCCCAGACAGGATTTAGTGTATTGGAGCTGGGTGGGTACACTTCCAAAGTGCCTAAAAGTCTGCATGAGGGGCACATTTGGTTTCCCTGGAAATAGTCCAATTCAAACCAGTTCTGGGAGCTGTTGGCTCCTGCTCTGGGGCAAAACTGGAAAAAGGACATGGGTATAACGACCCTCCTGAATTGACCCTTCCCTAGGAGGGTTCCCTGAATCTGTCCAACCCTTTCCCGCAGGTACAAAAGGGCTTACCTGCCTTTAGGACCCTAGAATCAATGTGGACAAGATTCTCAACAAGAAACCACTGACCTTCGACCGTCTGAACACTCTGGATTTTGCTGGACTTCAACTAAGCCCGACTTCATTTCCTTCTACGTCCAAGGCATGGTCTGTGCCCTTGCATCATACAGGCTCTGTGCAGGAGCTGTGGAGCATCAAGGATAACTACAGTATCTCCCTTGGGGTGAAGGAGTCACTCCCCTGCATTTGCAGGCACGGTAATGCAAATGACCAGTCTGCAGATCCTGAGCTCCTGCAGACTCCAAAGGCTCCAGCATCACAGTAGGTGGGCTCCTACGTCCTAGAGGTAGAGCTGCCCTCTCACCAAGTTTGAGGCCAGTATCCCTTGTGGGGACCACATAACCTGAACCCCTGTCCATCGGGTACATTTGCAAGTGCATATGCTTGTTTATGTTCCCCAACTTTGTGAATTGGGCTGTCGATAGCCCCAAACTCTGCACATTTTTCTTACCGAGGACTTTGGCCTCCTTGCACTCTAGGCCCTGCAAGCTGTAGTTTGGTGAAACTGCTAGAGGTCCCCTAATGACTCCTGTGCCTCCGGCCTTTGGGTCAATTTGAGGCCCAGTCCTGATTTTCTTGGGCACCCCTGGTTGCCCCAGGCCTGCCCTGACTACACTTGCTGTGATGAGTCCTCTGGTTCTTGCTGGACCAGACCACACCCTTCTTGACCTTCTTTGTGGATTGCCATTGCCAAGGCTTGTTGGTGCTCCCACCGGACACCCACCCCTCAGCACTCGACATCCTTCGTCGTACAGCTCATATCTAGCTCCCAGTCATCCTTGACATTTCCTGGTCCCTGCAGCTGTAGAGTCAAGGTCTTCTTCGCAGCTGAAGCCTCCTACATTGGTGGACATTCGTCTACCTAAACCCTGGTCACTCTTGAGCGACCCAGACTCTGTCCCCTCTGCTTTCTGGATCCTTCCATCATGATTGTTTCTGTGCTAAAGTATTGTGTGTTTTGTGTTTATCTAAGTCTAGCAGATACTGTGAGGTATTTATTCTTAGAACTACTGTGTGGGTCTCCTTTCATTTAACCAATACAACAAGGTTGCTTTCTGATAAAACAAGCTGCTTAACATTTCTTCAAGACTAAGCCTGAAGGCTGCTCTCCACAGCTAACAATTGGATAGCTTTCTAAGGTAATGTTTGACCTCTTAAACCACCATAGGAGTTGTTTGGACTGGAGCAAGGTGCCCACTTTAATTAGTGGACATCATTTACCAGGCGAACTTCTCACATCTGTGAACTGATGTTGACTTTCTGTTGGCCATGAAACCCTGACGTATACACAAGATTTTATGTCAAGACAGGAGGCTAGCATTATGCATTAACTTTTATTTCCCACTTCTGAGCAGCACCAATAAAAGCTCGTAGAACCTTAACACATCACAATCAAAAAGAACCTTCAAGTGCATAAATAACATGAGGCCGCCATCCTCTTCCTCTTTTGTTTGCTGCTTTTGAGCCGATAAGTATTGGTCTATTTTTATGTTAATTGTATTTGATTTAGTGATAATAAGTGAAATGAGTCATTCATAGTTGTTTGTGTGGTGTACTGTTGTTGTGAAAACACAATTTATGGGTGTTTGTTGTGTGAGTTTGTATTTTTAATGGATTTTTCAACTGAGAGTATGCATTTTGAATGTTTAAGATTATTCATTTTATTAATATATTACTGAAAAAGTTCATTGTTAATGAGCATTTTGGTTATTGTTCAAGATTAGGAGTAAATTTAGCCAAGTTAGTACTGATTTTGAAAAGTCGCCGCTGCGCACACATTTCGGTACAAGTTTCATTTATCAAGTATGCTTTAAAAATTTTGCTCTGGATTAAAGTGTAATTAGTTTTATTGTCAAATCCGGTAGCACGAGCACTCTCAAGATTTTCCTCCGTGTGGTATCAGGTTGGGAGAGCGAGCTCCATGACACACACGTGCACCTAGAGTCGCTTTCCCATTGACTAACATTGAGGTTGTTTTTTGAGGAGTATAGGGCTTGTTTTACTGCTTCGCTTTGTTTCACGGGAAATTAACTCTACGGGGATCGTTTCTATGGAAACTAAGCTTGGTGTAGACCGGTTTACAGAAAGCGGCGGTTGATACTGACTAGAGTTAAAAAGTGATATTTATGTAGCGAAAAGAGTGCGTAAATGAACAACGAGTTTGTTTTAAGGGAAAAGGGGGATATTAACATACATTTTGAACATAAATGAATTAATTTGATTTTTGAAAATGGAAAATGCTAATACAACAGCAGGGAAAAATTGTAAGAGAAATACTTAATAGGGAATTAAAAGAGACAATACAGGAGACAGTCAAGCAAGCTTTAGGGAAAAGAAAAAATTCAGAGGAAGAGGAGTTATTTTCAGTATCAGAGGAGGAAAATGAAAGAGGTCCAGGAGGAAAGTGTTTAAATAAGAGAGAAAATTTAAATGTTAAGAAGGGTCAGAGTGGAACCCCAAGCGGCTCAAATATGATGAGGTATTCAACACGATGCAGATTAGAGCCAGTCATACACTGTAAAGAGAGGTAAAGCATCTGGTGATGTTTATAATTTAAGTGATGAAGAGTTGGATGAATATATTCTGGACCTTGAATATAAGGATGGATTAGGTGAGGAGTTTGAGGAGATCGGAAAAGAGAAAGTTAAGGATTCTGTTATTGATCCATTCGGTGAGGTTTTGTTTAGCTCGAAGGACATAAGACACCCTAGAGGAAAAGCTTGGCGGCCACTGGAACATGTGGCAGACTATATTAAGTTTACATTAAGGAAACTTCTGAAGAAGGAAGAGAGCAATAGCATGTGAGCTGAATGCCCTCGTCCTAATAAAGAGGAAAAAGTTACTTCAACTCCTAACATTGACTCAGAGATAATAACATACCTACTTAAAATGTCAAATGACCCTAGAAAGGTTTAAGACAGGTCGTTAAAATAGTGTCAGGATAAAGTGTTTGACATTTTGAGGCCGTTGGCTAAATTTTTTGATGCTGTGGAGAAGGCCCATCTTAAGAATTTAGGTGTTGACCTTGCTTTACTGCGTGGGTGGTGCCAAAAGGCAATTTGCTTTTAGGCAATGTGAACGCAGAGCTACTATCAGAAAGAACGAAGACTATCCTGATGAGGATTAATCCTAAATTATGTGATTTAGCTGTAAATGAGTCTAGTGAAGAAGCACGTGGATTATTATTCGGTGAAGAAATTGTCAAATCCTTAACCAAATATTTGCGTACATTTGCTAGTCTAGACAAAGCACATTTTTCAATGTGCAGAGTCTTCAGTAATAATAGTAATTATGGTCGGGCCGGTAGAAGGGGCCAAGCTACCAGCCGTGCAAATTTTAGAGCTTATTATCAGAATCAAGGAGGAAGTAGATACACTAGTGGACAAGGGAATTATAATTTCTTCCCACAAAAGGTAAGACGCCGGGCTTGTGGCACAAAAGGAAGAGTACAAAGCCAGGGCCAGAATCAGAACCAGGGTGAGTATGAAGATTGGTTCGCTTTTTATCCTGAAAGGTGGAGCAGGAAGATTGAAGTATTACAAAGTAAATTGGGAGGAAATAACCAAAGATGCATGGATTCTAAAGACAATAGGAGGTTTTCAAACAGATTTCAATTCAAACCGTATTAAAGTGAAGTTACCACATGAGCTGGTTTTTCAAGGAGATTTGTTAAAGATAGTAGAGAACGAGGTCTGTATAATGTTAGTAAAGAATGCTCTTTTGGAAATAGCAGAAGTAGAGAAAGCTTTTGGAACTACGCTGTTCCTAGTAGAAAAGAAGGAGAGAGTTTGGAGGCCGGTTATAAATCTGAGGTCCTTAAACTAACTTTGTGACTTATCATCATTTCAAGATGGAGGGCATTCATCTTTTAAGAGCTTTTCTTCAAGAAGGAGATCGGATGGTGAAAATGGATCTGAAGGATGCATATTTCTCTATTCTGATAGCAAAGGAAAGTAAAAGGTTACTACAGTTCAGGTGGAAGGGTCGGTTATTTCAGTTTCAGTGTCTTTCATTTGGACTGTTGTCTGCCCTTGGTGCTTTACCAAGGTGATGAAGTCAGTGGTACGTTACTTCAAGGAGAGAGGTATAAAGTTGATAATTATTCTGGATGATATTTTGATAATAAATCAAGATTTGGTGTGTTTAAAGGAACATTTTATTTTTTTGAATAAGACTTTTGTAAGTCTGGGTTTTCCAATACATTTGGAGAAATCAGTTGTGGAGCCAGTAAAGAAAGTGAAGTTTCTAGGGTTTGTGGTGGATACTTTTGCATGTCAATGGTGTTTTCCAGAGAAGAAGATAAGAATATAAAGCAAGAAATTCAGAAGGTAATAAACAGGGAAAGAGTTTCTTTGTGAGATCTGGCAAGAATTATTGGTCTTATGTCATCGTCAATTCAGGCGATTTTTCGGGGCCCATTATATTACAGGGCTTTACAGCGTTTGAAAAAGTCAGGTTTGTCAAAGGGTTTGTGGTACGGAGACATGGTGGATGTTTCTTTGGAAGCAAAAGAGGAATTGATTTGGTGGAGAGAAAACATGGATCCGCAGAATGGTTGTTGGTCGGGCAATTTTTAGAGTTTGCCCAGAGTATGTTTTGGAGACGGCTGCAATCAACCTTGGTTGGTCCCCTTAAAGAAAAAAGGAAGTCACATAAGTTGTCTGGAAATGAGGGCAGTTTTGTTTGCCTTGAAGAGTTTCAAGGAGGTTTGTTGGGCACAGCAGTTCTGCTGAGGATAGAAAATGTGTCTGCTGTGACTTATGTAAACAGGCTAGGTGGAACTCGGTCAAAAGGACTAGCGGATTTAGCAAAAGAAATTTGGGAATTTTGTCTGGAGCACAAAATTGGTCTGAAGGCAGAATATTTGCCGGATGTGAGGAATGTGTTGGCAGATTGGAACTTGAGGAATATGATAATATTACAGCGATTGGAAGCTGACAGAATAGGTTTTTGTGGAAGGTTGGAGAGATTGGGGGGCATATTATCAAGATCTGCGATAAAATTATCGCCGCTTTAGCAGTTGGATATTGCCGCTAAAACGGCAATAATGGGCATCGATAATATGCCCTTGTGAATTCCCATAGCAGCCCAGGTTCTGGTGTTAACCTGGGCTGCTATGGGAATTCACAAGGGCATATTATCAAGCCCATTATCGCTATTTTAGCCACCATTTCCTGCTGCTAAAGCGGCAATAATTTTAGCACAGTTCTTGATAATATGCCCCTGTGTCCTCTAGAAGTGGATCTCTTTGCATCAAGGTTAACATTCCAGTTGGAAAGGTATGTGAGTTGGAGATTGGATCCAAGAGCCATGGCACTGAATGCCTTCACACAGGATTGTAGAGGGGTGTACGCTTTTCCCCCTTTCTCTTTAGTTCTGGTTCAGGCGAAGAAGCAGAAATGCAAAATAGTTTTAGTAACTTCATTTTGGAAGAGTCAGGCTTGGTTCCCTTAAGTGATGGAGTTACCAGTGAAGGAGCCTCTTTTGATTTGGGCTTTCAGAGGTCGTCTGAGGAATGTGGAACACGAGGAACATCCCTTGGTGGAGACGGGTTTGCTCAACCGTCTAGTTTGGAAGATATCAAGGGTTCTAGAACATTCTCTGATCTTTCTGGAATAGCTGCAGAATTATTATTTGAGTTCTGGGCTCCAGGAGGGAGGAGATATAGAGGAGATTGGAAGGTCTGGTTTTGTTGCTACATGGAAAGGGGGTTTGATCCATTGGAAGTCCTTTTCTTTGTAGAATTATGAAAGGAATTCGGGTTAAGAGACCTCCAGAGTTTAAGTATGAATCTTTATGGGATGTTGACTTGATGTTGAAGTTGTTTATAGGCTGGCCTACTGATACGTTTTTAGATTCTAGGGAATTGTCTTTGAAGTTGGCTACTCTTTTGTTTCTTATTTCTTTTAGAAGTGTTTCAGATGTTTAGGCTTTGGAGGTTTCTCAGGTTATATCAGCCTAATGGCATTGTTTTTGAGTTATGTAGAAGGACTAAGACTATGTCTAGTTCTGGTTTTTGGAAGAACACAGAAAGAACACGACAAAGGCCTCACCCAAGTGTGCCAGTTACTTCTTGATGCAGGTCTCTCTCTGAACTCCACAAAGTGGGGTTTTCACAAAACCAAGCTCATGTTTGTTTGGGCACATAATCTGATGGGGAATGACTCTAGACCCAGACAAGGTACAAGCACTCTCATCCACTTGTCCCCCCCCCCAGGATGTTATCATGCTATGATCCTTTTTAGGTGTGGCCAATTATTGTTCAAGATACATTTGCAAATTTGCTACAATGAGTGCCCAACTGAGAGACTTGACAAAGCAAAATGTATCATTTCAGTGGTCTCCGGAATGTGACCAGAGTTTCAAAGACAATAAACTTGTGACTGAGAATGCAACTGAAATGGCCTATTTTGATGGCAAGTTACATACCAAAATTATGGTTGATGTGAGCCCGGTAGAGATCGGGGCACTTTTTGCTCAACACAATGGCCATCCAAATGGGCAGGGTGAGTGAGCAGTCACCCAAGAAGGATTAATACTGCAAGGCTCCAGAATTGTCATACTCGGAAGCCTAAGACAGTGGGTCAGTGAACTGACCCATGAAGGGCACCATTTATTTATTTGTAAAGTGCGACTTTCATCCAGAAGGATCTCACAGCGCTGTGCTAAGACTCCTGGTGTATGGCTGGGTAAATAATGAGTTTGGTCAGTATTATTTCCCAGAGAACAGACGGGTATTAAGTTTTTTCCTGAAGACAACATAGTCCTCTGTAAGGCGGAGTTCTTGTGGTAGATCATTCCAATGTTTTGGTGGCAAGTATGTAAAGCTACGACCCCCCTGCCCTTGCTTTCCTAATGTGTTTTGTTCTGGCTTGAGCTAGAGACCGTGATCTTAGGCACCTAGTAGGTACATAAAATTCAACTTTACTCTGTAGGATAAGAGGCCCTCGTTGGTGCAGAGCCTTGTGTGTGTAGCTGAGCAGCTTGAATTCTGCTCTTTGGCGCATAGGCAGCCAAAGAAGAAGTTTCAGGCACTCAGATGTTGAGCTGAGTCTGTCTTTGTTTCATACCAGTTTGGCAGCTGCAGTTTGCCATGGTATGGGAGTCACCAAAAGATCAAGTGTGCTTCAGTCAGCTAGATGACCGAGTTGAGAAAGAGCTAAAGGCATGACACATTTGCAATTCGTTGTCCCCTAAAGTGATGCAGCATCCAATGACAATGTCTGACTCTCCTGCGCATGCATGGGAGAGGGTTGAAGTTTACTTTTTTGGCCCTTTAGGAAATGGACACCATCTCATGGAAGTCATAGACAAATATTCATTATTTTCTTTGGTTGAGGATCTATCTTCGAAAACTCATGACGAAGTCATAGAGCAGCTTTGTGACATCTTTGAATATTGGGGTATTTCCAACCACCTCCAATCTGATAATGGCCCGCCCATTAACAGCAAAGAGTTCAAAGTATTTCGTGTCCGACTCAATGTCAAACACTAAAAGTGTAAACCCCACTTGCCCCAAGTCAATGGTGTAGATTAACAATTAATGGGGACCCTCTAGAGGGTTATTCAATGAGCATTCATGGAGGTAATTGATCTGAACCAAGCTATGCACAAGGCACTCTGGGCTTATCAATCAACTCCTCACCCAACAACTGGTGAGAGTCCAGCAACCTTGCTATTTGGGAGAGCCATTAGAACAAAACTACCTCTAAGGACCCTGGATCGATTAGTAAAGTCCGAAACACCGATGCAACTCGGAAAAGGAAAATTTAAATGTATGCAGATCAGCATCACCATGCCCAGGAAACTATCTTTGACAATGGAGACTGGGCACTGGTTAAGCAGAGACGAAGAAGAAAAACAGTAAGTATGGGCGAATTTTGCAGATTTGCCGTCCGCAAATTCAAGTGAAATCGCGAAATAGACTGTGCTACCTCGTTGGGTAAATGAATAGTGCTTTCCTACTCTAAAGCTGCGTAAAGTGTCAGAAGATGTGTCTCCAGTGACAATGTGTGTGTAACTTTGCAATCGCGGCGAAGGGCACCGGGGTCCCTTGAGTGAGCTGTCCATCATAGAGGGTAAAGGGCGGGACACAGTGCACACCGCTAGGGGTGTGCGACGGGGCCAAACGAGCAGGGCTTCTAGGCGAGTTCATATGCCTCTTCCGCTTCAGTCAGAGAGCAGCAGAGCAGCAGATGAGGCGAAAGTAGCTCCTGCTCACTGGAACTGCACGGGGATTGCACGCGTGAAAGTCAAGGATGCAAAGGCCTCCATCAAGCATCACAGCTAATTTTCGATGGTAGATATGGGGAGAAAGCACACCTGCCAAGCCTCGACGCAGCTCACAATTTTTAGGGCTGAATAATGTGTTACTTAATTTGAGCTTCAACTTGGGCACCTGCTTTATTTATATCTGTAAGTGCTTCCTGTTGAGGTTTAATTTTGTGACAGGAGCATCGTGCCAGAATGAATCCTGCCCTGCATATTTCCCCAAGAAGTTGCCACCAATTTGTGCGATAACTGTACTCAACTGGAGTACTTTCTACTGGCTAAACAGTAAGTGCTACCTCGTTGGGTAAATGTATTGTGCTTTTCCTACACTACAGCTGGGTAAAGTGTCAGAAGAGTTGTCTCCAGTGACAATGTGTGTGTAACTTTGCAATTGACCAGAAGGGTGCTGGGGTCCCTTGAGTGAGCTGTCCATCATAGAGGGTAAAGGGTGGGAAGACAGTGCACACCGCCAGTGAGTGCGGCGGGGCAAACGGGTGGTGCTGCTAGGCGAGTTCACATGCCTCTTCTGCTTCTAAAAGGTCAGAGAGCAGCAGAGAAGCAGATGAAGAGAAAGTAGCTCCTGCTCACAGGAACTGCACGGGGATTGCGCGAGTGAAAGTCAAGGATGCAAAGGCCTCCATCAAGCATGACAGCTAATTTTCAACGGTAGATATGGGGAGAAAGCACACCAGCCCAGCCTTGATGAAGCTCACAATTTTTTGGGCTGATAAATGTGTTACTGAATTTGAGCTACAACTCGAGCACCTGCTTTATTTATATCTGTAAGTGCTTCCTGTTGAGGTTTAATTTTGTGACAGGAGCATCGTGCCAGAATGAATCCTGCCCTGGGGTCATTGGTGCTGTTTGGGGGCATTGTTTGCAGCGTGCCTGCAGTTTCTTGGGGCCACAGAACTTCACCGCTCTCCCCCGCCGCCGAGTGCTACCGGCCGCCGAGTGGGGAGGAGGTTTGCCTTGCCTCGCCAAACTACACCTCCCAGCATCCCTGTAAGACCGGGACGCCGCCTCCTGACACCTGCAGCTCCCGGCCGGAGGTGCATAAACACTAGCAGCACCTCCGGTGGAGCGGGGGTCATTGCTGCTGTTTGGGGGCATTGTTCGCAGCGTGCCTGCAGTTTCTTGGGGCCACAGAACTTCACCGCTCTCCCCCGCCGCCGAGTGCTACTTGCCGCCGAGTGGGGAGGAGCTTTGCCTTGCCTCGCCAAACTACACCTACCAGCATCCCTGTAAGACCGGGACCGGGACACCGCCTCCTGACACCTGCAGCTCCCGGCCGGAGGTCCATAAACACCAGTAGCACCTTCGGTGGAGCGGGGGACATTGCTGCTGTTTGGGGGCATTGTTCGCAGCGTGCCTGCAGTTTCTTGGGGCCACATAACTTCAACGCTCTCCCCCACCGCTGAGTGCTACCGTCCGCCGAGTGGGGAGGAGCTTTGCCTTGCCTCGCCAAACTATACCTCCCAGCATCCCTGTAAGACTGGGACCGGGACCGGGACGCCGCCTCCTGACACCTGCAGCTTCCGGCCGGAGGTGCATAAACACCAGCAGCACCTCCCGCGTCGCGGGACGCGCGCGGGCGACGCCGGGCGGAGCCCGGGCAGAGGGCGGGCCATCTGTGGCCGAAGGAGGCCGGGCTGGGCCACCCCATTAACAACAGCCATTGACTATGGGTAAGCAAAAGAAGGCTACAACTATGGAGGAGGGTGGGAAGAAGGCTAAGGTCCCAAGACATTCCAACTCAATTATGACCTACGTAACATCAGTGGTGGGAGAACTAACTAAGGAAATTGCTAATGCTGAATTTGAACTGGGGCTGACAGCTACCCCCCCCCCCCCCCATCAACTACTGTCGCACCTTTCCCCTCAGTGCTGGGCAATTCACCTGTGACATTCACCCCCCCAGCATCACTCTATCCCACTGTGACTATTGCTACCCTCCCACCCACATGCCCTGCAGCTGAGGTCCCTAGCCAAACCCCTTTAGTAAGCTTGCATGATTTGAGAGCAGACCACTACACCTACAACTAAGGGTGCACGGGATAACAACGTTGCAAGCGCATACTTATTAAACACTACAAATGACTTATTGGGTAACAAACTGGAGGAGCTTTTTGTTTCCAGAATTGAACCTCTACTTGTTGGGATAGCAAAAGACATTGTGGATACTTTGAATATTTGTTTAGAAGGCCTGCTTAAGAAATGTGCACTAATTGACAGACTTATTGTTAATTCCACACCCAACAAGGTCCCTCATGCTAACACAAAGTGCTATGAGGGTGAGGTTCAAAGGATGGAGGTTGGTACAGTGGAGTCGGTACAAGCACAGGTACCCTGCCCGGTCTTACATCCTCAGAATGGTGGAGGGGTTTCTAATACACTACCCCCAGCCATGTAAGCATTGCCCCCACCTTTGGAGGGGTTGCCACATACGCAACCTCCACTACGCATTCCTGACCCCGCGAGACCCTCTTATAGCAAATACAAGCTTAATCTACCACCTGAAGCGTCCCCTTTGGTCGCTGTCTTTATCGGGGTCCCACCTTTAAGAGAAGGGGAGGTCGAATCCTCTAGGGACCTCATGGTTAAATCTAAAAAATGGTGCACGGACAAATGCAGTGGCAAGAAAATTGCTGATGAGATCATATTCACAAGGAGGGTGGGTTGGATTGGCAAACACCAGAAATCTACACAAGGTGACTGTGTGGTTGTCAACTTTAGTAGGGCTGATCTAGCGGATAGGCTTTTTTGGGATGGCTCCGATATATCCCTAACGGACAAATTAAGACCTGTTCCCCTGGGCTTTTTTTTTTTACCCACCACCAGGGCGCGTGTTGCACTCTAGAGGCCCTGGGGCTAGTAGGGGGGGAGGGCGTGTACCTCTAGGTGAGGGCATACCTAAATTACATGCACCCCATGACCCCCGAGGCTCCCAAATATCCCAGTGAGTAATCAACCCCGTGTCCACCAGAACGTTCAGGAGGGTCCCGCGTTGGCTACTGCTAACGGCTCCGCTCCCCTGTCAGGGTTGGAGGACATAGACTGACTATCGGGCGACCCCACTTGTGAGATAGAAGAGGTAGGGAGCAGAACAAGTGATGCATGTAAGCTATTAAGCTGGAAAGTGGCGGGACTCAACTCTAAACGCAATGATAAGGGTTGGATAAGTTTCGTTTCGGGGCATAACATTATCGCCCTCCAGGAAACTTGGGAATCATCTGCTAGTTTCTGGCTGGATGGGTTTACTAGCTTCGCCAAAGCAGCTACCCCAAGCTGTGCTGGCAGAGCTAGGGGCGGTCTGTTAACTCTATTTTCACTAGATCTGAAGGGTTCCCTTAGACAGATCAATACTGCCTCGCCCAACATCCTGATTGTAGAAAGGGAAATAAGTACCTCTAGGAGGACCCTAAATATTAATTTTTATAATTCATGTAACAGGGACAATAGCGATAGTAATGTCGCCAGTTTAGATGCTGTTTTAACGTTAGTCAGTCAGAATACATATTTCGATGCAGAGTTCATATTGTTGGGTGATTTTAATATTCACCCCTGTAAGCTAATGTGTGGTACAAGCCATAAGGAAGGAGGTGAAGGAGCCGAAGGTCCACATTTTGAACATACCACACGAGGGGAAGAACTAGAAGACTTTTTGGCAAATTTTAATCTATATGAACCGGAGGGAGGCCCAAGAATAGCTACTTTCACGGGCACTAACCCCGGAACCATAATTGATTATATTTTTGTTACACCGGGCATTCTAAACAGGGCCATTTCTTACTGTTCAGATTCCTCTCATTATAGTGATCACAACCCTGTTTTACTTGAGGTAGCCTGGGGAGACTTTTTGGGGCCAACTCTTGGGCCAGCTAGGTCAGAGCGCACTTTGCGCACCTCTGATCAGGGCAGAAAAGTCAAATGGGCTAAGGAGGTCCCGGAGAACTTTTATGCGGAAGTCCTCCCGAAAATTGAGGGAGTATGCTTAGATATACATGCCCAGGATTGTGAAATCATAGGGGCCTTTGAGTCAATATGTGGTCAGGTGTCACAGGATCTTCTGGCCAAACCTAAGAAGGGAGCGCTAATTAAGCATCGTTGGTTCGATGCTGCCTGCTCAAATGCACACAGGTCTCCGATGTCATCCCTGAAAAAAACACCTAGGATAAGGGATGAAATTGTCAGATTGAGGAAAAATTACAAATTAGCTATAAAAACCAGACAAGAGAACATCAAACGGGAAGCCGGGGAGAACCTCCTTTCCGTGGCCGTCCTGAAGGATAGCCGGAAATTCTGGGAAATCATCAACCAGCCATTCTTCTCTGACCAAAATAATGAGGCCATGGACTGTGTCATCCCAGATGACAAATAGCTTGACCACTTTAAAAATTTGTATAGGGATAACGATCATGCAGGTCCCGTAGAGCCCTTGGTGTCCCTGGACGCTACCCCTATCTTTTTTCATAGCTCAGAGGTGGAGAAAGCTATCCGTGCTACAACCAAGCACAAGGCCCCGGGCCCTGATGGGGTGCCGGCTGATTTCTTTATACATTCCCCCAAGCTATGGGCGTGGTTTTTGGCCAATGTTTTCTCTGCCGTTAATGGCAACCCCACACCCTCCTCTTGGGCCACCTCTAACATCGTCCTTATTTTTAAGAAGGGCCAGCGGGACGACCCTGGGTGTTATAGGCCCATATCCCTTTTGGACTCTACAGTAAAGATCCTAGGTAGAGTCCTTTTGTCCAAACTAAGGGATATTGTTGAGAGTTGTGGAGGGTTGGCGGAGATCCAGTATGGGTTTAGACAGAAGAAAGGTACGATCGAGCAGTGCTCTAACTTACACCTGTTGATTGCTAAATACACGGTGGCCAAGGAGGGGCCCTTGTTTTTAGCATTTATGGACATCTCCTCGGCCTTCGACCTGGTTAACAGGTCTAAGTTATGGCTGACCCTGTTGAGGATGGGGATAGATGAAGCATTGGTTAAACATATGGTGTCTTTACACCAAGAGCTTTTTGCTGCGGTGCGGGTCACCAACGAAGGAAGGTGTACGTCCCTCTTCAAGTCCATGCGGGTGGTTAGGCAGGGCTGCATATTAGCCCCCCTGCTTTTTACCATCTACATTAACGGATTGGGTGCTTCCCTGGAGGAGGCTGAGGGAGACGTTCCGCGTGCAGGACCTGTTAAGATCCCCGCGCTCCTGTACGCGGACGAGGCCGTGCTGATAGCACGCACTGGCGTCTGCCTTCAACGTTTACTAAATGCTTTTGGCACATTTATGGACCAGCTAGACCCAAAAATCAACACAAACAAGTCACATACCATGGTCGTGGGTCGACAAAGCAGTAAGAGAAAAACAATGACTTTTGAGTGTAAGGGCGAGGTTGTCTCTAGAGTCTCCACTTTTCCCTACCTGGGGGTTCTCTTTGATCAGAAGGGATCCTGGGGTCCCCAGGTGAGGGCAAAGAGGTTGGCCATGACCAGGTCATCGGCAGCCCTTATGGGTTTTGCGGGCAGGTTAGGTGCTAGGCCCATTGAAGCGCTTCTGAGAATCTACAAAAGTAAACCAGTTGCCCTGGCTTCATATGGTTTACCCCTCTGGGGTTATGTAAATCTGGAGCCAATCCAGAAAGCGGAGAACAGATTCATACGGACACTACTGTCTGTTCCTCAGTCTACACCGACTTACTCTATCCATATGGAGGTGGGTCTATACTTCCTCACTGATGGGCTGAACATGGCACCCCTGATCTTCTGGTTGAAGACTTGGCTTAATGAAGATCTGCCACTCAACCATAAGATCATGGCTGATGTTTTGGCCTTAGATTACTCTAAAAGGATACCATGGCTGGCCTATCTGATGAAGGCATTCTCAGATATAGGACAACCAGAGCTCTTTACCTCTCCTAAAGACATTAAGATCCAGGACATCGATATTGTTTAAAAACTATTTATGGGGAGGGCAAGAGCACGTCGTGAGGAAAGGGAACTAACGAAACCAGCGGTGAGGAGACACTTTCTACTTGTTAATTCATTTGCATTAGCACCTTACCTTGGTGTCGTCACTATTCCATTTCACAGGTTCCTTTTAATTAAGTTCAGGTTTAATTTGTTACATTTTTATTTGGGGAACTTTAAAACATGGGAAAAACCTGAACTAGCCCCTCCCTGCAATTGTGATCCTTTTTCCACCCAAGACACCATGCACTTTGTTATGTTTTGTGGTTTTTATTTAGAGCCAAGAAAAAAATACCTGGTACCGGTTTTTAATGAGGCTGGTTTCACACAAGTGAGACCAGACCTGCTCTACTTACAATTATTGACTAACCCATGTACTACTTTTAGCATGGCTAACTTCGTGGTGGCTGCAGCTAGAATCAAAAAACATATTCATTAGATCTATGATCCCTGTAAAAATGTGTAAATCAAGACGTGAGACCCTGGTGTTTTACTAAATGAACTATTTTTTATTAACCCCACGTATGCTCTGATTTGCCTGTAATTGTCATTGATTTGTAAATAACTGTACTGTATATATTTTATAATGTATGAAATGTTTTATCTCTTTGTATGATTTTTAACTAAATCGAATAAAGATATTTTGACTGACTGACTGACTGACTGAATCCTGCCCTGCATATTTCCCCAAGAAGAGGCCACCGATTTGAGCGATACCTCTACTCAACTGGAGTACTTTCTACTGGCTAATCAGTAAGTGCTATCTCGTTGGGTAAATGTATAGTGCATTTCCTATCCGTAGCTGAAGAAAGGGCCAGAAGATTTGCCTCCAGTGACCGTGTGCCATCAACAAAGAAAAAAATCCGCCCGCGAGTGGATTTGTGATTTTTTTGCAATTTCGCAAGATTTCGTGAGCGGAACAGATTTTTGGCCCATGCTTAAAAAACAGGCATTCCTTTTGCCGCTGATCTTTTACAGGTTGGTGCGAAAGGGACATATGGTGACAGCACATTGTACTGGGCAATCCATCACTCGGGACACATAACATTTTAAACACCTAGGGGGTCTGTTACAATGTCAGGCCTCCCATTTACCCCAGCCACCTTATGATGGCAGGGGGTACCGCGGAGGACGGAAGAAAGGGTAGAATATGGTGGTGGTGTCTGCTAGACACCACCATCCAAATTACAATGCGTGCCAGTAGCAGCCTTTCCGTGGCGGCGTTGCTGCCATGGAAAGGCATGCGGTCTTCGCAGATGGGGGCCCGTTGGGGGGCCCCAGGATGTTGTGGGTGTGGGGGGGCACATGGGGGATACCTATGATACCCCCCTGCATTTGCATGCACAACGTGGCATGCACCGCACGGTGCCTGCCACATTGTGCATGCAAATGCGGAAGGTGATCCACAGCATTGTGGCAGAAGGTGCTGTGTGCACCGCTCGTCACAATGTTCTGCATGGGTGATGCCACCGTGGCAGTGGCATCCTAATTGCCGGGCTGGGACCGCTACACTACTGGTGGCCGGTCCCAGCACTGCTAGGGTGGTGGGCGGCGAAAGTCTGCCCAGCATCCTAATAGGCCCCCTAGTGTGACACTTGTCGCGGTCTAGCTCTAGCGCCTGAGCCATTGTCCAATCTCAGTTGACCTCGATTACCTCGAATAACCAATAATAGCCAATGTGGAAGGAAATTTGTAGTGGAGATGGTGACACTCAGATGGACTTTCATCCATAGACCAGCCAACATCTAAACAAAGCAAGCACACCGCCAAGTAGGCCAGCAGTAAAACCATCAGAAAAGTGACAGCAGGAACAGAACCGTCTAGATCTAAATCAGCCCCTAAGACTTGATGAGTGGAAACTGCGTTTTGTTAGGATTAAATGAGATGATATGCAGTTAATGAGGATTGCAAGTTATCAACAGTTGAAACTACTATAGTAATGACAGCAGGAGACTGGACCTTCAGGCAAAGCTGGTTATCATAGCATATTGGAGACATCAAATGAAGTACTCTCTGATAACACAATTGATGGTTCATGATAAAGAGTGCAGGGTGTAAAACAGAACTTTCAGTGGTACAGGAGTAGAAATGGAAAAACAGCAGTTGATTTAGATAATTTGTGAACTATTAGCTGGATACATTTTTATGGTATTACAGAGCCTTGCATTCAAAACCTACATGTTCATTCAATGTGACAGTTTCAAAATTTGCCAATAGATATAGTATTGTCAAAATCTGCTCATAAAACTAACAATATCAACAGAAAGGAGTCAGCATTGTCCCGGAGATGCTGCTTGCAGAGGACATCATTATTAACTGCATCTCTGGTGGAACTCGTGGAACCTGTTCACAGATCTCGTCATTTGCCCGCATCTCCCCGCAGTTTCCCAGCGCCCTGGTCACTCGCGCTCTCCCTGGTGGGACTTTATGTCCCAGGGAGCTCCGCGCTGAGTGCAATTGCCCACAGCTGCAGGAAGAGGAGTTTCTTGTGGCATAAAAGTGGCGCTGCCTTCCCGCGACGCGGGACTCGCGCAGGTAGCGCCCCGGCAAAGCTCGGGCCAAGGGCGGGTCCGTCTGCGCCCGTCCGCACCAGAACGTGGCAGGGCTGGTCCACCCTATTGATCCCTCGTTATACAGAATTATTCATTATACAGAACTCCCAGGTGACCTTGTATACAGCTTCTGTCCCAGGTGACATTGTATACAGGTTCTGGGGCCTAATCGTAATTGTGGATGAGATCATTGTGTTTTTTAGTCATATTATATGCGTGTTTCACACTTTTGTTTGGATTTTCTTTTTTATTAGGGGAAAACACCTGGTACTAGTACTGTCACCCCATGTAACTAACTCTAAATATATATACACCTCTTTAAGTACTATTGTGGCCCTAGCAGAGGCCCCTATTAGAGCTGGGGAATTTTAATTAGGCCTTAATGTGGAAACAAAATATCTAAACGCAAGCTACAGAAAACACAAGCTACAGAAAACACCCAATGGCAATGCTAGCAAGCGCTCTACCATGGATGACTTTCTGGTTAAGGCAGTGAGTGCAATTAATGTTGAAATTACGAGGGCAGAACGCCGCCACTCCTTTGGGGCAGGCCTTGGGACAGAATATATCCAGATCCTAGAGCCAGATATTATTTTGGTAAATCCACAACAATCTATCTCTATTTCCAATCAGGAGTCCTCTTCCCATTGTCAGGAGGCCCCTTTGGCAAACAAATTACTACAATCACCAAACCCTAGCGGACCACCAACCCGAAGCGTAGAAGAAATTGAAGGACAGACCTGCCTAAATTAGGGAATCCAGGTAAACAAAAAAAGGGGCCCGACACGAAACCAAAGTAAGATCCCCGAGAAAACCTGTACTCCAAACATGATACCTGATGAATTAGTTAATTCCATTATTTTCAAAAATGACACAAAAAATGTAATCTATACTTAAGCCCTTGGTCAATAAGATAGACACTTCAAGTGCAGAGGTCCAGAAGTTGGGTATTATCACAAAAGAATAGTAGTGGTCCAACCAGGAACAATGGAATCGACCCTCAAGGGACAGGCAATATAATCATTTTACAAAGGACGGAGCCAGCTTATGATCGCCCCAGTGTTATGGCCAAACCAAATCTCTTGTGTAGGGATGTTGGGGCAGTTAGGCATAGCAATCACTCATCCTCTGCCACTGGGGCTAGTGCCACTACCATCATTATTGGGGTACCGCAGATAAGCCACAGAGCAGCACCCTACAATCGGTGAGAGGGGACTTGGGTACATATAAGAATCCACCCCAAGACCCGTACATATCTAAGGGCCCGAGAGAGCAGGCAGAGATTAATTTACCGCCTGACTGCAGCCCATACGTAGCAGTAATGGTCAATGTACGTTTACTCAGGGAGGAGCAACCAGAAAGCTATAGTGCCCTGAAGAATAAGGTGATACATTGGTTACATCAACACCGTGATGGGCAGAGCAGATCAAATTCTATTAACAAGAAGGGTGAAATGGATAGGTCCTTCTAGAAAAACAGAGCAACGAGACTGCATTATTATCAACTTTAAGAAGCCGTCCAGGGCACAAATGTCCCTGGGGAGAGCCACGTATAGTTCTCATACAGAACGTTCAGTCTCACTCTATCTCCTTGGTTATTTTTATAGACACCTTGGTAACCCTCCAGCAGGGGGTAGGAATCCTCAAGTAAATATATCCAACTTGATAGATATACCACATTCTGCTGTCCCGGTAATGAAGAGATTCCATGCCCTTAGCTCCTTAGATTGCAATGACTGACTGGACCCAGCATATCTAGTGGGGAGGGGGGTTGCTGCTAGGCCCCAGTTTATGACTCCAACATCTGGGCCCCGTTATGACAAAGTTCTCAAAGTCCCTACATTATTTAATAGGCCTTGTATACTAATATAACGCCAGGTAATGAAGGAGTGTTAACCCAAGAGGGTATGGGGGCCAAGGAGGTGGAGCGCAACGGGCCAGGAACATCATTAAATCATCCCTCTAGTACACCTTTAGAGGATAGTAGGGGGCAGTTAGCAATGGTGTTTCCAGTATATAGCCGGGCCTAGGGGCAAATCTTCCAGTATGCCATCAAGACCGCAGCTACTCTATTGTTACCTGGAATATCGCTGGCCTAGCAAATAAGATAAACCTGCTAGGATGTAAGGAATGTATTGGCCCACATGATATAGTTTGCCTGCAAGAAACATGGAGCACCGTAGATGTCCACTTGGAGGGGTTTACCGCCTATAATCTGCCTGCAATACTGTCTGCTTCAGGCAGAGGTGAGCGGGGGCCTGTTGAGCCTACTGAAAATTAACATCTCAATGAAAGTTAAGAAAAGTATTAATGTAGGTTACCTGGCACAATTACTCTGGTTGCACAGTAAAGATGGCCGGGGAATTAACATATTTAATTCCATGCGCCATAGTATAGTTGCTGAAGTAAGATACGAATTGGAAAGATTGGTAGAATTGGATTTACCTAACATGATTATTGTTTGGCTGGGGGATTTTAATGTGCCTATTTGACCCTTATCACTGACAAAAGTATGTGAGCTTCAAACAGACACAGGTAATGATTATTAACATTTGCGCACTATATGGGGCGGGTATATGGGGCCACCAACCATGTGCAACTCTCATGGTAATACCTTAAATGCGGTCCTTATTGAATTTGACTTGGAAATTCTGCAATGTGCTAAAGATGTATGTGGGAAGGAGATCCTGACTTTTACAAGAAGGTCAGCAGAGAGTAGTATCGATCATGTAATCGTCTCTGATAACATTGCGAAAGTTTGTTCACCCCACAGATAGCGGAATTGTCTATGAGTGATCATAATCCAATTATAATGGGACTGCACCTCTGGGGGATAAGAAGGTTAAAGTATGTACTGTTGTAAACAATATTGTCCCGAATCGCCCAAATGGTTTTAGAATTAATTGGGTGGGAGCCAACTCAGCCGAACTTTCTAAAAAAATTGCACTGGCCTGTAGCAAGGAAAAATTGGATTGTCTAATGGTCAGTACTGAATCCACTGTGATCATGGACAATTTTATTAAGATTAATGAACATATTTCAAATCTATTCACTGTAACCTCCTTTAAGAAACTAACACAGCAAAAGGGTTGGTTTGACAATTCCTGCACTGCCTCACTAAATAATCTAAAGTTTGCCCCATCGAAGAAACCAAGAGACAGTGTAGTAGCTCATGGTCTCAGAGCTGATTATAACTCTAATCTGAAAAGACAAAAGAAGGAGCTACAACAGGAGGCATGGGACAACCTTAACCTTGCGGCTGCAACCTCCAATAATACACTTTTCTGGGACACGGTAAATAGTATATTCATTAAAAATGAAACAGGCCCAGTTTTTTTGGCGCATGTGAGGAGTGAAGAATGGGTAGAACAGTTTTTAAATATTTTTACCCCGAGTCAAATTCCACCGATAGAACCATTGACTCTAAGCAAGTGGCCCACAATTGAGTTAGATATCACCCTGGATGAAGTAATAACAAGCATAAGTGCCAGCAAGGGGGGCAAAGCACCAGGAGCAGATGGTGTCCCCATAGATATACAAATCGGTTCCAGAATTATGGGGGCCCATATTATGTTATGTTATGTTATGTTATTTATTTTTTTGTATAGCGCAACGGTTACTCAAAAAGAGAATCCCGGCGCTTTAGGTAAGGTGAAACAGGTTTCAAAATAACACAACACAGATAAAAACAGTTCAAAAGTCCACAAAAGAAACAGGGCTACAGGCAAACCTATTGAGAAAACAGCCAGGTTTTGAGGCCTTTCCTAAAATTAAGAAGAGTAGTCGCCCCCCGCAAAGGGAGCGGTAAGGAATTCCACATCTGTGGGGCCAGCAGACTGAAGGAGCGGCCGCCTAGGCGAGCCCTCTTCACACGCGGAACAGCCGCAAGAAGTAAAGATTCCGACCTCAACGCGCGCGTAGGATGGTAGAAAGTGAGTCTCTTTTGAAGATGTTTGGCTCCCACCGCATGGAGAGCTTTATAGGCCAAGGTCAGAGCCTTAAAGGCAATCCGTTTGCGGTTGGGTAGCCAGTGTAGCGTCGCCAACAACCCAGAGGCGCTGGTGCGTCTACTTAGGCCAAAGATGGCCCTGGCCGCCGCGTTCTGTGCCACTTGAAGCCTCTGCAGCAAATACTCTGGCAGGCCCAGGTACAGACTGTTGGCATAATCCAACCTGGAGCCTATCAGGGCCTGCACCGTCAGCCTCCTGTGATCCTCAGACAAGAGACGCAAAAACTTCCGCAACATTTTTAGCAGGCCGAAACAGGTGCCGGTTACCCCCAGAATCTGGGCTTTCATCGTCAGCCCCTTGTCCATCTTAACCCCCAGGTTTTTAGCCATGGGAGAAGAGCCGGACGGAGGGAACATGTCGATGGGCCACCAGGCCTGCCAGCAGGGCTCCGAATCGCACCCGAAGAAGAGAACCTCCGATTTATCGGAATTGCACTTGAGGCTGTGCAGTTGGAACCATGCGAACACAGCCCCAAGGCAATTCTGGATACTCTCCCCGTCAAAGTCAGCCCCCCTCTCACATGAGAAGAGGAGCTGAGTGTCGTCGGCATACGACACGATCCGGGCACCAAAAGACTCCGCCACCGCCGCCAAAGGGGTCATATAGATATTAAAGAGGGTCGGGCTCAAAATAGAGCCCTGAGGGACCCCGACTCCCAAAGGCGGCATTACAGCGGTGTCAGATGATGTCCAGATCGTTTGCCGGCGGCCGGCCAAGAAGGAAGAAAACCATTTGAGCACCGTCCCCCGCAGGCCAATCTCAAAGAGTCTTGCGAGCAGGCCCTCATGGGGGACGGTGTCAAAGGCCGCCGACAGGTCCAACAACACCAGCATGACTTTGCCCCCGGAATCCAGCACCCCTTTGATGGTTTCCGAAACCTCAAGGAGCGCGGTCTCGGTGCTGCGGTTTGAGCGGAAGCCTGACTGGGAGTCGTGCAAGATCTCATGAGACTCCAAAAAATTGGTGAGCACCGACTGAACGTGCTTTTCCAAGATTTTTACAAAAGCCGGCAGCAGCGAGATAGGCCTGTAATTGGCTGGGGCTTTCGGGTCAAGTCCCGGCTTTTTAAGCAACGGGATGACCATTGCCTGCTTCCATGATGGCGGCACCTCTCCCGAACTCAACGAAAGGTTGAGAAGAGGGTGAGCCAGCGGATTGACCACCTCCACCAATTTACCCAGAAGCTTAGCTGGGCAGGGGTCAAGCGGAGACCCAGATTTTAAATTGCCCATGAGCGCAAGGGAGGCGGAGGCTGGCAGAGATGGAAACTCAGCGTGACCGGTCCACTCGAAGGAAAGGAGTCCTGGATGAGTTTGATCTTGCCTGTAAAAAAGCACGCCAGATCTGCTGCCCAGGATTCTACAGGGCCCTCTTCCAAGACGGTGGTCCGGGGTGAGATGAATTCTCGAACGATAGTAAAAATCTCCTTACTGGAGTTCAAAGCTGCTTCGATTCTCCCCGCGAGGTAGGCTTTCTTTTCGAGGCGGATGTCGTGGTGGTAAGCTTTAACCGCAGCCTTATAGGCAGACCTGTCCTTGCTGTCGTAATGTGCCCGCCAGGCCCTTTCGGCTACCTTGCACTGCTGCCGCGTAGCCCACAGAGCCGAGGTAAACCAAGGGGCCGAGACCCGCTTAGATGTCGGGCGGGGGGGCAGAACAGGGGCCAGGTCATTCAGCCTCTCCGTCAGCCACTTTTGCAGGGCCTCCAAGTCGCTTTCTAACTCGCCAGACAGAGGGCAAGGGTGAGTCACAGCAGCCTGGGCTAGCATCTCAGGGGTCACCCTGCTAAATGCTCTACAGGCTCGTCCCCTCTGCTGTGGGACAGGGTTCAGCGCCCTAACCTTGCCACTGATTACAAATTTGGCAAGCCAATGATCCGACCACAGGACCGGGAGAATCTCTTTCACTACCAGCGGAGAGGTCGAGAAAACCTGGTCTAGGGTATGCCCCTTCTCGTGGGTCGGACCCTGTAGATGTGGGGTAAGGCCCAGCGGCGTCATCGCCTCCAAGAGCTTAATAGCGGCGGGGTCCGATGGATCATCCATCCGGATGTTAAAGTCCCCAGCCACTAAGCAGTGTTCTGCTCTCAGGGCTAGACCCGCCACCACCAAATCAAGGTCAGCAAAGAACGTCCCAAGCGGACCGGGGGGGCGGTAAACTAGCAGTCCCTTCACTGATTGGTGCGGCGCTAGCGCGATAGAAAAAGCCAGCGATTCAGAGCCGCGGATGTCCTCAGTGGGCAAGATGGTACAAGATGTGCCCTTCTTTACCACCAATGCGACCCCGCCACCCCTGCCCTTTGCTCTGTCCTTCCTGAAGACATCATAATCGGGCGGAATGGCCATAGCCACATCGGGATTAGATGCTTTGCCCCACCAAGTCTCCGTCAACATAAGGCAGAGTGGCCTCTCAGTCTCGAGGAGCTCAAAGATGTGTTGCGCATGGTAGCTAGCCGACCTGGTGTTTAACAGCATACAGGCGTACTCCGCGCCAGCGATGTCTATAGGCGGAGTAGATGACAAAACCCGGGTAGGATGCCAGCCACAACCCGGACATCGCAGCTTGCCCCTATGGCGGGCCGGAAAAACAGTGCGGCAGCAGCACTCCCTGACATGCAAGGAGCGCAGCTCCATAGAAGAGTACTGCATCGAAAGGGCGCCCAGAGAGCTCAGTCTCGGTAACCAAGGCCCCACCCGCCGCCAAAACGCCTCCGGGACGCTGACGGGCGCAGACGGGCAGGACTCTGGCTTGACTCCGGCGCGAGTCAGGCGCCACCGCTGCGCGTCACCGCTGCGCGAGTAAGGTGAGCTTTAAATATTGACAAGGGTTTTTAACGTGGCAGAAATGGAGGGATGCCCCCCATCTTGGGGGAGCCGGTAATTATCCCTATTTATAAAAATGGAGAGAAATCGGAAGCTAAAAACTACTGACCCATCTCCTTATTAGACTCCGCGGTTAAAATAATGAGTAGAGTTTTATTGATAAGGTTGGAGGAGTGGGTTTCGGACAGCAATATTTTAGCAGAATCCCAGTATGGTTTTAGAAAAGGCCTAGGTTCTCAAGAACAGTGTATCAACTTGAAGCTTTTAATAGAAAAATATACCAAAGCCAAACAGGGCCGGCTGTTTTTGTTTTGTAGATCTAAGTAGTGCTTTTGATCTAGTGAATCATGGAGTCCTATGGCCAGTTTAATTACCGTAGGTGTACCCAAACATATTATTTACTTTTTAGCCAGGCTTTATGAAAATGTATCAACTAAAAGGAGGTACGGCCAACAGGGAGAATGCACCCCTAAATTCACAGTTAGGCGTGGCATTCGCCAAGGTCGAGTGTTGGCACCACTACTTTTTACTTTATTTATTAATGATGTGGATGCAGCCCTTAAAACATTTCAAGCAGATTCCCCATTGGTTGAGGGGGAGGTGGCACCAATTCTGCTTTACGCGGAAGATGCCGTGCTACTATCAAGAACACCGGTGGGCCTCCAGAAGTTCATTGATGGGTTCGCCGCTTTTATCAGCAAGAGGTTGCTGTTAATAAACAAGACCAAAACTTTCACCAAGGTGTGCGGACCTAAATTTAAAAACCTGAAACCCTTCGCCATCGAGGGTAACAAGATACAGAATGTGGAGACCTTTTGTTACCTGGGTATTTCTTTCTCGTCTGATGGGGAATGGAACTATGAGAGGTCAAATGTTAAGGTTAAACTCAGAAAGAGTATAAATGGTGTTTTTAAATGGGCTTTTAATTTAGGGGATCGGCGAATCAAAAATATGATCGACATATACAAAGCCAGATGCACTATGGTCGCACTATATGGGGCGGGTATATGGGGCCACCCACCCTGTGCAACTCTCCAATCTGAAGAGAATACTTTTCTAAAGAAGCTATTATGCCTCCCAGCATCAGCATCCACGGAACTTATACATAGCGAAGTGGGCCTCAATTATTTGACGGATTTAATAGCAATGAGACCAGCTTTGGAGACTAATATGGTCCAAGGATGAAACCTCTTTTACAAAGGCCATTATCAATGATTGCTTGAGACTGGACAATGGTACTAAGATACCCTGGCTTAGCTATCTAATTAAGTCCTATGCTGATTTATTTGACAGATCGATTTTGGGAATCCTTATCAATTTACCATCTCTGTCCAAACAGGAATTGAAAAGAACCTATTTATCCCATATGATTGAAAAGAGGAAGGTAATAGTTAGGAAACAGATTACATATCAATTTTACCATATGTACACTGATACGTCTGGTTTCCAAGGGTATCTTTCTTTTATTACTAGACCTTCTCACCTTTTTGTCTTGATCAGAACGAGGCTAGGTTTAGTGCATCATCTGGTTGTGTTCCCAATAATGAAAAAGTATCCGTCCTCCCCATGCCCCTGTGATGGGACCTCAAAGCAGAGCATATTGCACTTTCTACTTTTATGTGATCTTTTTTTTCCTTTTAGAATTATGTTCCTCAAACCACTTTTTAAAAAAACATGGGGTCAAAACTACAGCAGCTGCTATGACATTATTACTCACCATGGAAGAACCAGGGATTTGCTTTTTTACTGCTACATGTATCCTCAGTTCAATCAAGGTCAGAAAAAGTAAGGTGTATTAACTAATTTCTCCTCTTTTCTTTTTAAATTGACAGAAAGTCTGTGGTGGTCTGGATCACTAATGCACTTTGCACGTTACTTTGTATATATCACTGAGTTTTAATTATGTATATATACCACAGCAAAATTGGTGGCCTTTCATAGTGGGGTTGTGCTTGTTTTTATTCGCTTTTAATCAGTTTTTATTTGTGCATACTTGTAATGTATGTCTCGACTTAATTATGATAATGTCTACCGCCCCTAATAGGTGCTAATATTTATATGAGGCGATGTATTTGCTACACATATGCACTTTAACTCAACAGTTCACTAACTAAGTAAGAGTTGTACTATTGTACACACCCTCGTATGAATCCAGATGTACTTGTTTCTATTTTTACAAAGAACCGCTTTTTAGCCTGTTATGTATAATCTGTGCTTTTATGGTTGATTGTCCCTACCAAATATAGCTAATTTTGAATTGAATTGAGTCAGCATTGTCCAAAATTGGACCGTATAATTATTAATTTGCGGGATGGCGGCTTTATTACTAAAATCAGCTCTAAAACCAGACTGGAAGTTTTTAAGGAGATTTTACTTTTTCAATTGAACAAACTATTCCAATTAGTTGTTCAAGTAGCTTTCCAGGAAGTTAGTTAAAATTCTTAAACAGTGGACTAGGCAAGACTTATTAAAAACAGCTGAGCCAGCAGAGACTTTTATTGGGGGAGGCGATGCATGACCTACTAGAGATAGTCAGGAAATATTTCTCAAGAGAGATAGAGAAATGAGATCATACCAGGGAAGTGCAAGATTAGTTCACATCTCTTTGGTGAGGTTGGAAAGTAAAGGGTCTGAGACAGGGTTCAGGGCTTTGAGTTTGGATATAAAGCACAAAAGTTCAATCTAAAAGATCTCTTTGAAAAGAGACCAGTTGAAGGTTTGCAATTATACTGATCATTTGATACAATTACTTTAAAGGTAAAGGTATACCTGCACAGCAGTCTTTCCTTCCATGCACACCTTCGCTCCACCCTTCTCACCCTGGCCACTGTCCCACAATTCCAAAAGACCAGAACCCGAGGAAAGTCCTTCTCCTTCTTTACTGCCAAGACCTGGAACACCCCATCCCTCAACCTTAAACTCTCCCAGTTCACGAAGGACCTCAAGACCTAGCTCTTCGACTTACCCCAGCACTTAGACAGATACCCCATGCCTTGATACCCTCACGAGTGAGTAGTTGTGCTTTACAAACCCTTGATTGATTGATTGTATGTATGTATGTGTAAACTGTTGTTCAGGTTCTGTCTGCTACGAAACCTCCGCATGAACACAACATGCTATCTTGTAATTCAAATATCGTTTTGTTCTTCGTGGACATTATTATTGTTCCAGTCACATGACCCTCTGCCATGCATTCTCCTCCCCATACAGAACTAGTGTGTTTTATATAAAAGCAGAATACATATAAATGATCCTTAATTCTCAATCATTCGCTGCAACAGAAATAATTATATTAACATGTTCAATTTAAGATGCAAATTCATTTCAATCAATATTTTCATTTTGAAATGCAAAAATGTTTTTCATTCAAATCATCTAGTTCCATCGCCCTCAAAACTGACCTGAGTTAAGTGGCAAGCAATTGTTTTTTAAAGGGGCTCAAACCCTTACCTGAAGTTGAACTGCTAGCCTGAGTCGAAGTTGGTGCAACTCCTAAACAATGAACAAAAATGCAACAAGTTCGAATTTCTCAAAGTCACATGTATATATATATATATGCAGACCCTTGTGAGGAGTAATGCTTTTTATCCTTCAAGGGAAGTTTAATTAATTAGCTCTGTCTCTGACCATACTGAGGTTAGGCAATGGCCATGCATTACTCCCTTGAGGCACCTTACCCTTCTCAAGGTAAATTGCAGCTAGGCTGATTACTCAACCATTAATAACATTTAAATAGGGTCCTATTGATAGCAGCGGGGCTTGCTCAGGCTGGCATTCACTTTCCTTTAATTGTTGTTTTACCACAAATCATCTTTTTCCACTGCACTGAAAACTTACCTAAGGTAAATGCCAAATGTGCTTTTTACAACAATATATGGATCCAAACACTTACCTAAAGTTGAACTGCTAATGTGATTCGAGGTTGGTAAAAATCCTAAACAAATAAAAATATGTCATTTTATATTCTTAAGATCTCATAGATACCTGCTCCTGCGGGGAATAACATCTTTCATCATTGAAGAAGAGGAGTTCCAACAATTCATCGATCTAGGATTGTACATACTTGGCTCATTAACATCTCAAGTGAACATTCAAAAAGTGGCAATCCTACAGAGAGCCCCGCCCTAAAGCTCCACACATGCAAATCTAGCAAAACATCTTTCACAGACTTGAATGCACACTACCCTTTTTGGAGTGCTTTAATTCTCTGGACTCTATGTTGAATACAGACCTAAACTTCCATGCATCAATTACAGGGAATAAAATCTGTCAATATGAAAACAATTGTTTTAATTATCAGTCTTCTTGATGTGCGACTATCACAACTCCAAAATATATCTTGCCTTTCTCACACTGGTTCTAGATGCTACAGCTATGCTGGTAGTTGGTTCCAGAACAAATGCATTACTTCAATCTTTAGCACAATTCAATTGTTTCCTATTGACAGCATTCGCTGGTCTACATTGTCCAGAAAACAATTCATTCTAGAACAACAAACTATGGGACAGATGTAGGTAATTCATATTTACCGACTCTTAAATACCAAATTTTACCGATTCAGTATTTAAGAGTCGGTAAATATGAAGGGGGGAGATGTAGGTATTACAGATTCTGTAAATACCGAATCGTTAAGATTCGGTATTTACCGATTCGGTAAATACCGAAACCTGAATTCGGTATTTTACGACCCAATTTGATTGGGTGGTAAAATACCAAATCTACCAGGCCTTTGGGACTCAGAAGAGTCCCACCTACATCTGGGTTTTACCGAATCGGTAAAATTACTGATTCAGTATTTTACAGAATCGGTAAATTTACCGATTCGGTAAATTTACTGAATCTGTAAAATGTTGCCCCTAAATCCCAATCACCAAATACCGGTCGGTAACGGCCGAATTTGGCCGTTACCGACCGATATTTGGACTCCTACATCTGGCCCTATCTTCCTTATAAACATGTCATCTCTGCCACTAAGAGATAGCTCCAGAATCCTGATACCCTCCAACAATCAATCAGGGTTTATAAAGTGAGGCTAATCACCCGATAGGGTATCCAAGTGCTAGCAGGCAGCAGAGGCTTATTCAAAGAGCCAGGTCTTGAGGGCCATTTGAATTTTGGAAGTGAGGTGAAGGTCCACAGTTGTGTGGGGATGCTGTTTCAGTTCTTTGCTGCGATGTGGGAGAAGGAGCGCGCTCCACCTATGCTTCGGTGGATGTGGGCAATATAGGCAACTGTAAGGGAGGCAAGGCATAGTCTTCTTAGTGGTTGGTGGAAGTTCAAGCAATGATTAAAGCAGGCAGGTCATTGGTTGAGTAGAGCCTTGTGTGCGAGGTTCAGCAGCTTGAATTGGCATCTCTTCTGTATGGGGAGTCAGTAGAGTTTCTGGACTACCCTGTTTATGGAATAGGCACCCTTCTAAAGGAAGATACTAATTAAGCAATGTTCTCAAGTAGTGCACCATTCCGTTCCCCCAGGGACTCGGATAAATTATTACCTAAATAAAAGCTGGAATGTTTAGTGTACCAACCTTATTTGTCCATGTGACCTACACATATAGAATGTTTATTATTGCAGGATCTCAAACATCCTGAATTTTATATTATTATTGTACATGCACATATGTATCTACCTGTTGTAGGCAAGTAAGATCTGCTTCTTATGGTTACCCCCACTTTATGCCTAATGTTACACTGTTTTGACTAGTCTGACTGGGATCCTACTAATCAGGACCCCAGTCTATCTTCGTTCTCCTTAAAATGTTATGCATGTAATTTGGTACACTCCAGATTGGATACTGCGGAACCCTTGTTAGTCCCTAGGGTACACCTGCACCTGGGCATAGCTACCCCAGAGGCCTCACATGGGCTGAAGCATGTATTATTCCACCCATGAGCAGACCATGCAAAATGGAACTACAGGCCTGACAGTGCAGCCTGTGTAAGCGGGTGCTTGCTTGCACCACTTAAGAAAGATATAGATTTACTATAGAGGCCATGCAAAATTGAACTAAAGGCCTGTGTAAGCTGGTGCTTGCACGACTTCCAAAAGATAGAGGTGTACTAAATATATAGGTCACAACACTTAAAACCTTCAAGGCACCCCTACAGCAGGCCTTAACAATCCTGAAGGATGGGTTCTGGGGTTTACATGAGAGGGTGCCTATGCATGAGCAGAGCCCCTCTGCAGCCTTCAGGGACTATTCTCCTGGGTTGTCTGTGACACAGCCAGACAGATAGGTAGAGGTGCATTATATCCTCGCGATAAATGGGTGCACAGCCATAATATCGAGTCCAAAATATCATTTGGACATAATATCGAGTAAATAATATAGACTGGACAAAATATCGACTGGACAGAATATAGACTACAAAAATATCGTTTTTAAGGTAAGTGAAGTAATATCGACTGTATAAAATATAGATAGCAAAAATATAGATTTTTTAATAATATATAATATTTTATAGTTTATTTTTATGTAATAATATTAGTGAAAAGTGTGTATTTATGTTATAAATAATTTTATTAAATGATTTTTGTTTTTATAATTATTGCGTAATGTAATTCTGTAGCGGGTTGTGGGTTTATAGGGGAATAGGGTGGGAAGTAATTTAATTATAATTAATTAAATATGTAAATTTATTAATTGATATTAATTTGTAATTAATTGTTAATTAATTTATATGTGTCAATTAATTTATTAGTAATTGCAAAATAATTATTAATAATTGATTAATTGGTAAATATGTACATTTTACTAATTTAATGCAGTAGCGAGTTGTGGGAATATAGGGGAATAGGGTGGGAAGTAATTTAATTAAAAACAATTAAATATGTAAATATATTTATTGATAGTAATTAGTAATTAATTGTTAATTAATTTATATGTGTTAATTAATTTAATAATAATTGTTAATTATTTTATAATAATTGATTAATTGGTTATTATGTGAATTTTACTAATTTAATTTCTGTAGCGGGTTGTGAGTTTATAGGGGCATAGGGTGGAAAGTAATATATTAATAATTAATTAAATAATAAAATAAAATACACGTTATTTATTTGGAAATAATAGTGAAATAATTTTTAATTAATAAAAAATTAATTGTTTATGTTTAATTAATTTGTATTAATAGGTGAATAATTAAAAGAATTATTGTTAAATATTAAATGTCAATTATTATTTATTCTATTACATAACATTTTTATTTAATTTTTATTAATTATTATTAGATATTTCTTGTTAGATTTTTGATTTATATATGGAAGTTTTACTTTCCCTAATGTTGTATTCTCTGGAGTGTGAATTGTAAGTTTTTACACCTACGCTTTCCAACGCTTTCCTTACTGTTGCACCCACTGGAGTTGGAATAGTAATTTTAACCCCTACGCTATCCAACGCTTTCCCTACTGTTGCACCCACTGGAGTGGGAATAGTGATTTTAACCTCTACGCTATCCAACGCTTTCCCTAATGTTGCACCCACTGGAGTGGGAATATTAATTTTAACCCCTACGCTATCCAACACTTTCCCTACTGTTGCACTCTTTGGAGTGGGAATAGTAATTGTAACCCCTACGCTATCCAAAGCTTTCCCTACTGTTGCACTCTTTGGAGTGGGAATAGTAATTTTAACCCCTACACTATCCAACGCTTTCCCTACTGTTGCACCCACTGGAGTGGAAATAGTAATTTTAACCCCTACGCTATCCAACGCTTTCCCTACTTTTGCACCCACTGGAGTGGGAATAGTAATTTTAACCCCTACGCTATCCAACGCTTTCCCTACTTTTGCACTCTTTGGAGTGGGAATAGTTATTCAAACCTCTTCGCTATCCAACACTTTCCCTACTGTTGCAACCACTGGAGTGGGAATAGTAATTTTAACCCCTACGCTGTCCAACGCTTTCCCTACTGTTGCACCCACTGGAGTGGGAATAGTAATTTTAACCCCTACGCTATCCAACGCTTTC
Source organism: Lissotriton vulgaris (assembly GCF_964263255.1). NCBI lineage: Eukaryota > Metazoa > Chordata > Amphibia > Caudata > Salamandridae > Lissotriton > Lissotriton vulgaris. Next base: position 767,509,405 of record NC_141691.1, on the reverse strand, counting down.
CCTACTGTAGCACCCACTGGAGTGGGAATAGTAATTTTAACCCCTACGCTATCCAACGCTTTCCCTACTGTTGCACCCACTGGAGTGGGAATAGTAATTTTTATCCCTACGCTATCCAGCGCTTTCCCTACTGTTGCACCCACTGGAGTGGGAATAGTACATTTTACCCCTACGCTATCCAACGCTTTAGCTATAATAGAATTCACTACAGTTGTTACAATAATTGTTAACTATTTTGCTATGCTACGGTAAAATTATTATATATGTTTATTTAATATTAAAAAAATTATATAAATATATATGTACTATTTTTTTAGATTTATTTTTAAATTAAAATAAATATTTGTAATATAACATTATTTTAATAATTTAAAATAAGTTTAGACTAAATATATTTATTACTACATTAGTATTAACTTAATTTAAAGACATTTTAAAAAACGATATTTTTTACAGTCTATATTTTTGTAACTCGATATTTTTGAGTCGATATTTTTGTACTTACCTGTTTAAAGATAGCCAGTCGATATTTTGTCCATCGATATTTTGTCAATGATATTTTGTCAACTCGATATTTGTGAGGTCGATATTATTTCAGTGATCCCGATAAATGCTATCTCGAAATTGGCCGAAACAAAACATGCCTTGTTTGGTATCAAACACCTTGGAATCATACTTCCCACACCGGTAACCAGTGTGGGAGGTATGATTCCACCCCTCTGAAGCAATCTTTCGGGGTCCTCTGGTCTTCCCGGTGCTAGACTTCTCGATCCAGACAGCACCAAATGGATGCTGCTGACCAGAGCCACATTTCTGCCCTCCTGCTGCTCAACCAAGCTCGAGCACAGGAAGGCAGCACAATAGGTATCCTGTCACAGAGAGGTGTGACCACCTCCCAGACAGGATTTAGTGTATTGGAGCTGGGTGGGTACACTTCCAAAGTGCCTAAAAGTCTGCATGAGGGGCACATTTGGTTTCCCTGGAAATAGTCCAATTCAAACCAGTTCTGGGAGCTGTTGGCTCCTGCTCTGGGGCAAAACTGGAAAAAGGACATGGGTATAACGACCCTCCTGAATTGACCCTTCCCTCGGAGGGTTCCCTGAATCTGTCCAACCCTTTCCCGCAGGTACAAAAGGGCTTACCTGGCTTTAGGACCCTAGAATCAATGTGGACAAGATTCTCAACAAGAAACCACTGACCTTCGACCGTCTGAAAACTCTGGATTTTGCTGGACTTCAACTAAGCCCGACTTCATCTCCTTCTACGTCCAAGGCATGGTGTGTGCCCTTGCATCACACAGGCTCTGTGCAGGAGCTGTGGAGCATCAAGGATAACTACAGCATCTCCCTTGTGGTGAAGGAGTCACTCCCCTGCATTTGCAGGCACGGTAATGCAAATGACCAGTCTGCTGATACTGAGCTCCTGCAGACTCCAAAGGGTCCAGCAACACAGTAGGTGGGTCCCTAAGTTCCTAGAGGTAGAGCTGCCCTCTCACCAAGTTTGAGGCCAGTATCCCTTGTGGGGACCACATAACCTGAGCCCCTGTCCATTGGGTACATTTGCAAGTGCATATGCTTGTTTATGTTCCCCAACTTTGTGCATTGGGCTGTTGATAGCCCCTAACTCTGCACAATTTTCATACCAAGGACTTTAGCCTCCTTGCACTCTAGGCCCTGCAAGCTGTAGTTTGGTGAAACTGCTAGAGGTCCCCTCACGACTCCTGTGCCTCCGGCCTTTGGGTCAATTTGAGGGACAATCCTGATTTTCTTGGGCACCCCTGGTTGCCCCAGGCCTTCCCTGACTACACTTGCTGTGATGATTCCTCTGGTTTTTGCTGGACCAGACCACAACCCTTCTTGACCTTCTTTGTGGTTTGCCATTGCCAAGGCTTGTTGGTGCTCCCACCGGACACCCACCCCTCAGCACTCAACATCCTTTGTCGTACAGCTCATATCTCGCTCCCAGTCATCCTTAACATCTCCTGGTCCCTGCAGCTGTAGAGTCAAGGTCTTCTTCGCAGCTGAAGCCTCCTACATTGGTGGACATTCGTCTACCTAACCCCTGGTCACTCTTGAGTGACCCAGACTCTGTCCCCTCTGCTTTCTGGTTCCTTCCATCATGATTGTTTCTGTGCTAAAGTATTGTGTGTTTTGTGTTTATCTAAGTCTAGCAGATACTGTGAGGTATTTATTCCTAGAACTACTGTGTGGTTCTCCTTTCATTTAAAAAATATAATAAGGTTTCTTTCTGGTAAAACAAGCTGCTTAACATTCCTTCAAGACTAAGCCTGAAGGCTGCTCTCCACAGCTAACAATTGGATAGCTTTATAAGGTTATCTTTCACCTCTTAAATCACCATAAGAGTTGTTTGGACTGGAGCAAGGTGCCCATTTTCATTAGAGGACATCATTTACCAGGCGAATTTCTCACATCTGTGAACTGATGTTGACTTTCTGTTGGGCATGAAACCGTGACGTATACACAAGATTTTATGTCAAGACAGGAGGCTAGCATTATGCATTAACTTTTATTTCCCACTTCTGAGCAGCGCCATTAAAAGCTCATAGAACCTTAACACATCACAATCAAAAAGAAGCTTCAAGGGCATAAATACCATTAGGCCGCCATCCTCTTCCTTTTTTGTTTGCTGCATTTCAGCCAATAAGTATTGGTCTATTTTTATGTTAATTGTATTTGATTTAGTGATAATAAGTGAAATGATTCATTCATAGTTGTTTGTGTGGTGTACTGTTGTTGTGAAAACACAATTTATGGGTGTTTGTTGTGTGAGTTTGTATTTTTAAGGGATTTTTAACTGAGATTATGCATTTTGAATTTTTAAGATTATTCATTTTATTACTATTACTGAAAAAGTCCATTGTTAATTAGCATTTTGGTTATTGTTGGAGATTAGGAGTAAATTTGGCCAAGTTAGTACTGGTTTTGAAAAGGCGCCGCTGCGCACACATTTCGGTACAAGTTTCATTTATCAAATATGTTTTTAAAAAATTTGCTCTGGATTACAGTGTAATTAGTCTTATTTCCAAATCCGGTAGCACGAGCACTCTCAAGATTTTCCTCCGTGTGGTATCAGGTTGGGAGAGCGAGCTCCATGACACACACATGCACGTAGAGTCGCTCTCCCATTGACTAACATTGAGGTTGTTTTTTCAGGAGTATAGGGCTTGTTTTACTGCTTCGCTTTGTTTCACGGGAAATTAACTCTACGGGGATCGTTTCTATGGAAACAAAGCTTCGTGTAGACCGGTTTACAGAAAGCGGCGGTTGATACTGACTAGAGGTAAAAAGTGATATTTATGTAGCGAAAAGAGTGAGTAAATGAACAACGAGTTTGTTTTAAGGGAAAAGGGGGATATTAACATACATTTTGAACATAAATTAATTAATTTGATTTTTGAAAATGGAAAATGCTAATACAACAGCAGGGAAAAATTGTAAGAGACATACTTAATAGGGAATTAAAAGAGACAATACAGGAGACAGTCAAGCCAGCTTTAGGGAAAAGAAAAAATTCAGAGGAAGAGGAGTATTTTTCAGTATCAGAGGAGGAAAATAAAAGAGGTCCAGGAGGAAAGTGTTTAAATAAGAGAAAAAAATTTAAATGTTAAGAAGGGTCAGAGTGGAACCCCAAGCGGCTCAAATATGAGAGGTATCCAACACGATGCAGATTAGATCCAGTCGTGCTCTGTAAAGAGAGGTAAAGCATCTGGGGATGTTTATAATTTAAGTGATGAAGAGTTGGATGAATATATTCTGGACCTTGAATATAAGGATGGATTAGGTGAGGAGTTTGAGGAGATCGGAAAAGAGAAAGTTAAGGATTCTGTTATTGATCCATTCGGTGAGGTTTTGTTTAGCTCCAAGGACATAAGTCACCCTAGAGGAAAAGCTTGGCGGCCACTGGAACATGTGGCAGACTATATTAAGTTTACATTAAGGAAACTTCTGAAGAAGGAAGAGAGGAATAGCATGTGAGCTGAATGCTCTCCTCCTAATAAAGAGGAAAAAGTTACTTCAACTCCTAACATTGACTCAGAGAAAATAACATACCTATTTAAAATGTGAAATGATCGTAGAAAGGTTTAAGACAGGTCGTTAAAATAGTGTCAGGATAAAGTGTTTGACATTTTGAGGCCGTTGGCTAAATTTTTTGATGCTGTGGAGAAGGCCCATCTTAAGAATTTAGGTGTTGACCTTGCTTTACTGCGTGGGTGGTGCCAAAAGGCAATTTGCTTTTTAGGCACTGTGAATGCAGAGCTACTATCAAAAAGGACAGAGACTATCCTGATGAGGATTAATCCTAAATTATGTGATTTAGCTGTAAATGAGTCTAGTGAAGAAGCACGTGGATTATTATTCGGTGAAGAAATTGTCAAATCCTTAACCAAATACGTGCGTACATTTGCTAGTCTACACAAAGCACATTTTTCAATGCGCAGAGTCTTCAGTAATATTAGTATTTGTGGTCGGGCCGGTAGAAGGGGCCAAATTTTAGAGCTTATTATCAGAATCAAGGAGGAATTGGATACACTAGAGGACAAGGGAATTATAATTTCTTCCCACAAAAGGTAAGACACCGGGCTTGTGGCACAAAAGGAAGAGTACAAAGCCAGGGCCAGAATCAGAGCCAGGGTGAGTATGAAGATTGGTTCGCTTTTTATCCCGAAAGGTGGAGCAGGAAGATTGAAGTATTACAAAGTAAATTGGGAGGAAATAACCAAAGATGCATGGATTCTAAAGACAATAGGAAGTTTTCAAACAGATTTCAATTCAAGCCGTATTAAAGTGAAGTTACCACATGAGCTGGTTTTTCAAGAAGATTTGTTAAAGATAGTAGAGAACGAGGTCTGTATGATGTTAGTAAAGAATGCTATTTTGGAAATAGCAGAAGTAGAGAAAGGTTTTGGAAGTACACTGTTCCTAGTAGAAAAGAAGGAGAAAGTTTGGAGGCCGTTATAAATCTGAGGTCCTTAAACCAACTTTGTGACTTATCGTCATTTCAAGATGGAGGGCATTCATCTTTTAAGGGCTTTTCTTCAAGGAGATCGGATGGTGAAAATGGATCTGAAGGATGCATATTTCTCTATTCTGATAGCAAAGGAAAGTAAAAAGTGACTACAGTTCAGGTGGAAGGGTCGGTTATTTTAGTTTCAGTGTCTTCCATTTGGACTGTTGTCTGCCCTTGGTGCTTTACCAAGGTGATGAAGTCAGTGGTATGTTACTTCAAGGAGAGAGGTATAAGGTTGATAATTATTCTGGATGATATTTTGATAATGAATCAAGATTTGGTGAGTTTAAAGGAACATTTGATTTTTGTGAATAAGACTTTTGTAAGTCAGGGTTTTCCAATACATTTGGAGAAATAAGTTTTGGAGCCAGTAAAGAAAGTGAAGTTTCTAGGGTTTGTGGTGGATACTGTTGCATGTCAATCGTGTTTTCCAGAGAAGAAGATGAGAAATATAAAGCAAGAAATTCAGAAGGTAATAAACAGGGAAAGAGTTTCTTTGCGAGATCTGGCAAGAATTATTGGTCTTCTGTCACCGTCAATTCAGGCGATTTTTCAGGGCCCATTATATTACAGGGCTTTACAGCGTTTGAAAAAGTCAGGTTTGTCAAAGGGTTTGTGGTACGGAGACATGGTGGATGTTTCTTTGGAAGCAAAGGAGGAATTGATTTGATGGAGAGAAAACATGGATCCGCAGAATGGTTGTTGGTCGGGCAACTTTTTGGAGTTTGCCCAGAGTATGTTTTGGAGACGGCTGCGATCAACCTGGGTTGGTCCCCTAAAAGGAAAAAGGAAGTCACATAAGTTGTCTGGAAAGGAGGGCAGTTTTGTTTGCCTTGAAGAGTTTCAAGGAGGTTTGTCGGGCACAGCAGTTCTGCTCAGGATAGACAATGTGTCTGCTGTGACTTATGTAAACAGGCTAGGTGGAACTCGGTCAAAAGGACTAGCGGATTTAGCAAAAGAAATTTGGGAATATTGTCTGGAGCACAAAATTGGTCTGAAGGCAGAATATTTGCCGGATGTGAGGAATGTGTTGGCAGATTAGAACTTGAGGAATATGATAATATTACAGCGATTGGAAGCTGACAGAATAGGTTTTTGTGGAAGTGTTGAAGAGATTGAGGGGCATATTATCAAGAACTGCGATAAAATTATCGCTGCTTTAGCAGCTGGAAATTGCCGCTAAAACGGCAATAATGGGCATTGATAATATGCCCATGTGAATTCCCATAGCAGCCCAGAACCTGTTAACCTGAGCCGCTATGGGAATTCACAAGGGCATATTATCAAGCCCATTATCGCTGTTTTAGCCGCAATTTCCTGCTGCTAAAGCGGCAATAATTTTAGCACAGTACTTGATAATATGCCCCTGTGTCCTCTAGAAGTGGATCTCTTTGCATCAAGGGTAACATTCCAGTTGGAAAGGTATGTGAGTTGGAGATTGGATCCAGGAGCCATGGCACTGGATGCCTTCACACAGGATTGTAGAGGGGTGTATGCTTTTCCCCTTTCTCTTTGGTTCTGGTTCAGGCGAAGAAGCAGAAATGCTAAATAGTTTTAGTAACTTCATTTTGGAGGAGTCAGGTTTGGTTCCCTTAAGTGATGGAGTTATCAGTGACGGAGCCTCTTTTGATTTGGGCTTTCAGAGGTCTTCTGAGGAATATGGAACAAGAGGAACATCCCTTGGTGGAGACGGGTTTGCTCAACCTTCTAGTTTGGAAGATATCAGGGGTTCAAGAACATTCTCTGATCTTTCTGGAATAGCTGCAGAATTATTATTTGAGTCCTGGGCTCCAGGAGCAAGGAGATATATAGGAGCTTGGAAGGTCTGGTTTTGTTGCTACATGGAAAGGGGTTTTGATCCCTTGGAAGCCATTGATGTTCAGGTAGCTAATTTTCTGGCCGATTTGTTTGAGAGGGGTATATATTATAGGACAGTTAATTGCTATAGGTCGGCGGTTTCTGATGGCCATTCTTTAAGTAATGGTGTGCCCATCGGTAGAAGTCCTTTTCTTTGTAGAATTATGAAAGGAATTCGGGTTAAGAGATCTCCAGAGTTTAAGTATGAATCTTTATGGGATGTTGACTTGGTGTTGAAGTTGTTTATAGGCTGGCCTAGTGATACGTTTTTAGATTCCAGGGAATTGTCTTTGAAGTTAGCTACTCTTTTGTTTCTTATTTCTTTTAGAAGAGTTTCAGATGTTTAGGTTTTGGAGGTTTCTCAGGTTATATCAGCCTAATGGCATTGTTTTTGAGTTATGTAGAAGGACTAAGACTATGTCTAGTTCTGGTTTTTGGAAGAACACAGAAAGAACACGACAAAGGCCTCACCCAAGTGTGCCAGTTACTTCTTGATGCAGGTCTCTCTCTGAACGCCACAAAGTGGGGTTTTCACAAAACCAAGCTCATGTTTGTTTGGGCACATATTCTGATGGGGAATGACTCCAGACCCAGACAAGGTACAAGCACTCTCATCCACTTGTCCCCCCCCCCCAGGATGTTATCATGCTATGATCCTTTTTAGGCGTGGCCAATTATTTGTCAAGATACATTTGCAAATTTGCTACAATGAGTGCCCAACTGAGAGACTTGACAAAGCAAAATGTATCCTTTCAGTGGTCTCCAGAATGTGACCAGAGTTTCAAAGACAATAAACTTTTGACTGAGAATGCAACTGAAATGGCCTATTTTGACGCCAAGTTAGATCCCAAAATTATGGTTGATGTGAGCCCGGTAGAGATCGGGGCACTTTTTGCTCTATACAATGGCCATCCAAATGGGCAGGGTGAGTGAGCAGTCACCCAAGAAGGCTTAATACTGCAAGGCTCCAGAATTGTCATACTCAGAAGCCTATGGCAGTGGGTCAGTGAACTGACCCATGAAGGGCACCATTTATTTATTTGTAAAGCGCGACTTTCATCCAGAAGGATCTCACAGCGCTGTGCTAAGACTTCTGGTGTATGGCTGGGTAATTAATGAGTTTGGTCAGTATTATTTCTTAGGGAACAGGCGGGTATTAAGTTTTTTCCTGAAGACAACATAGTCCTCTGTAAGGCGGAGTTCTTGTGGTAGATCATTCCAATGTTTTGGTGCCAAGTATGTAAAGCTACGACCCCTCTGCCCTTGCTTTCCTAATGTGTTTTGTTCTGGCTTGAGCTAGAGACCGTGATCTTAGGCACCTAGTAGGTACATAAAATTCAACTTTACTCTGTAGGATATGAGGCCCTCGTTGGTGCAGAGCCTTGTGTGTGTAGCTGAGCAGCTTGAATTCTGCTCTTTGGCGCATAGACAGCCAAATAAGCAGTTTCAGGCACTCAGATGCTGAGCTGAGTCTGTCTTTGTTACATACCAGTTTGGCAGCTGCAGTTTGCCATGGTATGGGAGTCACCAAAAGATCAAGTGTGCTTCACTCAGCTAGAGGACCGAGTTGAGAAAGAGCTAAAGGCATGACACATTTGCAATCCTTTGTCCCCTAAAGTGATGCAGCATCCAGTGACAATGTCTGACTCTCCTGCACATGCATGGGAGAGGGTTGAAGTTTACTTTTTTGGCCCTTTAGGAAATGGACACCATCTCATGGAAGTCATAGACAAATATTCATTATTTTCTTTGGTTGAGGATCTATCTTCAAAAACTCATGACGAAGTCATAGAGCAGCTAGCAGCTTTGTGACATCTTTGAATATTGGGGTTTTTCAAACCACCTCCAATCTGATAATGGCCCGCCCATTAACAGCAAAGAGTTAAAAGTATTTCTTGTCTGACTCAATGTCAAACACTAAAAGTGTAAACCCCACTTGCCCCAAGTCAATGGTGTAGATTAACAATTAATGGGGACCCTCTAGAGGGTTATTCAACGAGCATTCATGGAGGTAATTGATCTGAACCAAGCTATGCACAAGGCACTCTGGGCCTAGCAATCAACTCCTCACCCAACAACTGGTGAGAGTCCAGCCACCTTGCTATTTGGGAGAGCCATTAGAACAAAACTACCTCTAAGGACCCTGGATCGATTAGTAAAGTATGAAACACCGATGCAACTTAGAAAAGGAAAATTAAAATGTATGCAGATCAGCATCACCATGCCCAGGAAACTATCTTTGACAAAGGAGACTGGGCACTGGTTAAGCAGAGACGAAGAAGAAAAACAGTAAGTATTGGTGAATTTTGCAGATTTGCCGTCCGCAGATTCATGTGAAATTGCGAAATAGACTGTGCTACATCTTTGGGTAAATGAATAGTGCTTTCCTACTCTACAGCTGCGTAAAGTGTCAGAAGATTTGTCTCCAGTGACAATGTGTGTGTAACTTTGCAATCACGCCAAAGGGCGCCGGGGCCCCTTGAGTGAACTGTCCATCATAGAGGGTAAAGGGCGGGAAGACAGTGCACACAGCTAGTGTGTGCGGTGAGGCCAAACAGGCGTGGCATCTAGGCAAGTTCACATGCCTCTTCTGCTTCTAAAAGGTCAGAGAGCAGCAGAGAAGCAGATGAAGAGAAAGTAGCTCCTGCTCACAGGAACTGTTCGGGGATTGCGCAAGTAAAAGTCAAGGATGCAAAGGCCTCCATCAAGCATCACAGCTAATTTTCGACGGTAGATATGGGGAGAAAGCACACCTGCCCAGCCTCGACTGAGCTCACGATTTTTGGGGCTGACTAATGTGTTACTGAATTTGAGCTTCAACTCAGGCACCTGCTTTATTTATTGTAAGTGTTTCCTGTTGAGGTTTAATTTTTTGACAGGAGCATCGTGCCAGAATTAATCCTGCCTTCCATATTTCCCCTAGAAGTGGCCACCGATTTGTGCGATACCTCTACTCAACTGGAGTACTTTCTACTGGCTAATCAGTAAGTGCTACCTTGTTGGGTAAATGTATAGTGCTTTTCCTACACTACAACTGCGTAAAGTGTTTGAAGAGTTGTCTCCAGTGACATTGTGTGTGTAACTTTGCAATTGACCAGAAGGGCGCTGGGGTCCCTTGAGTGAGCTGTCCATCATAGAGGGTAAAGGGTGGGAAGACAGTGCACACCGCCAGTGAGTGCGGCGGGGCAAACGGGTGGGGCTCCTAGGCAAGTTCACATGCCTCTTCTGCTTATAAAAGGTCAGAGAGCAGCTGAGCAGCAGATGAGGAGAAAGTAGCTCCTTCTCAAAAGAACTGCATGGGGATTGCGCTCGTGCAAAGGCCTCCATCAAGCATGACAGCTAATTTTCAACGGTAGATATGGGGAGAAAGCACACCTGCCCAGCCTCGATGAAGCTCACAATTTTTTGGGGCTGATAAATTTGTCACTGAATTTGAGCTACAACTCGGGCAGCTGCTTTAATTTATATCTGTAAGTGCCTCCTGTTGAGGTTTAATTTTGTGACAGGAGCATCGTGCCAGAATGAATCCTGCCCTGCATATTTCCCCAAGAAGAGGCCACCGATTTTAGCGATACCTCTACTCAACTGGAGTACTTTCTACTGGCTAATCAGTAAGTGCTACCTCGTTGGGTAAATGTATAGCGCATTTCCTACCCGTAGCTGTAGAAAGGGCCAGAAGATTTGCCTCCAGTGACCGTGCGCCATCAAAAGAAAAAAATCCACCCGCGAGTGGATTTGAGATTTTTTTGCAATTTTGCAAGATTTGCGAAATTGCCGAAAATCCGCAAATTTCATGAGCGGAACGGATTTTTGGCCCATGCTTAAAAAACAGGCATTCCTTTTGCCACTGATCTTTTACAGGTCATGGTGCGAAAGGGACATATGGTGACAGCACGTTGTACTGGGCAATCCATCACTCGGGCCACATAACATTTTAAACACCTAGGGGGTCTGTTACAATGTCAGGCCTCCCATTTACCCCAGCCACCTTATGATGGCAGGGGGTACCGCGGAGGTGCGGAAGAAAGGGTAGAATATGGTGGTGGTGTCTGCTAGACACCACCATCCAAATTACAATGCGTGCCAGTAGCAGCCTTTCCGTGGCGGCCTTGCTTCCATGGCGGCCTTGCTGCCACTGCCGGTCCCAGCACCGCTAGGGTGGTGGGCGGCGAAAGTCCGCCCAGCATCCTAATAGGCCCCCTAGTGTGACACTTGTCGCGGTCTAGCTTTAGCGCCTAAGCCATTGTCCAATCTCAGTTGACCTCGATCACCTCGAATAACCAATAATAGCCAATGTGGAAGGAAATCTGTGTGGTAGAGATGGTGACACTCAGATGGACTTTCAACCATAGACCCGCCAACATCTAAACAAAGCAAGTACACCGCCAAGTAAGCCGGCAGTAAAACCATCAGAAAAGTGACAGCAGGAACAGAACCGTCTAGGTCTAAATCAGCCCCTAAGACTTGATGAGTGGAAACTGCGTTTTGTTAGGATTAAATGAGATGATATGCAGTTATTGAGGATTGCAAGTTATCAACAGTTGAAACTACTATAGTAATGACAGCAGGAGACTGGACCTTCAGGCAAAGCTAATTATCATAGCAAATTGGAGACATAAAATGAAGTACTCTCTGATAATACAATTGATGGTTCATGATAAAGAGTGCAGGGTGTAAAACAGAACTTCCAGTGGTACAGGAGTAGGAATGGAAAAACAGCAGTTGATTTAGATAATTTGTGAATTATTAGCTGGATACATTTTTATATTATTACAGAGCCTTGCATTCAAAACCTACATGTTCATTCAATGTGGCAGTTTCAAAATTTGACAATAGATCTAGTATTGTCAAAATCTGCTCATAAAACTAACAATTTCAACAGGAAGGAGTCAGCATTTACCCGGATGTGCTGCTTGCAAGGGGACATCATTATTAACTACATCTCTGGTGGAACTCGTGGAACCTGTTCACAGATCTCGTCATTTGCCTGCATCTCCCCGCAGTTTCCCAGCGCCCTGGTCACTCGCGCTCTCCCTGGTGGAACTTCATGTCCCAGGGAGCTCCGCGCTGAGTGCAATTGCCCACAGCTGCAGGGGGAGGACTTTCTTGCGGCATAAAAGTGGCGCTGCCTTCCCGCGACGCGGGACTCGCGCGGGTAGTGCCACGGTAAAGCCCGGGCCAAGGGCGGGCCCGTCTACGCCCCTCTGCGCCAGAACGTGGCAGGGCTGGTCCACCCTATTGATCCCTCGTTATACAGAACTATTCAATATACAGAACTCCCAGGTGACATTGTATACTGGTTCTGTCCCAGGTGACATTGTATACAGGTTCTGGGGCCTAATCGTAATTGTGGACGAGATCAATGAGTTTTTTAATCATAGTATATGCGTGTTTCACACTTTTGTTTGGATTTTTTTTATTAGGGGAATACACCTGGTACTAGTAGTGTCACCCCATGTAACTAACTCTAAATATATATACACACCTCTTTAAGTACTATTGTGGCCCTAGCAGAGGCCCCTACTAGAGCTGGGGAATTTTAATTAGACCTTACTGTGGAAACAAAATGTCTAAACGCAAGCTACAGAAAACACAAGCTACAGAAAACACCCAATGGCAATGCTAGCAAGGGCTCTACCATGGATGACTTTCTGGTTAAGGCAGTGAGTGCAATTAATGTTGAAATTACGAGGGTAGAACGCCGCCTCTCCTTTGGGGCAGGCCTTGGGACAGAAAATATCCAGACCCTAGAGCCAGATATTATGTTGGTAAATCCACACCAATCAATCTCTATTTCCAATCAGGAGTTCTCTTCCCATTGTCAGGAGGCCCCTTTGGCAAACAAATTACTACAATCACCAAACCCTAGCGGACCACCAACCCCGAAGCGTAGAAGAAATTGAAGGACAGACCTGCCTAAATTTGGGAATCCAGGTAAACAAAAAAGGGGCCTGATACGGAACCAAAGTAAGGCCCCCGAGAAAACCTGTACTCCAAACATGATACCTGATGAATTAGTTAATTCCATTATTTTCAAAAATGACACAAAAAATGGAATTTATACTTAAGCCCTTGGTCAATAAGATAGACACTTCAAGTGCAGAGGTCCAGAAGTGGGTATTATCATAAAGGATAGTAGTGGTCCAACCAGGAACAATGGAATTGACCCTCAAGGGACGGACAATATAATCAATTTACAAAGGACGGAGCCAGATTATGATCGCACCAGTGTTATGGCCAAACCAAATCTCTTGTGTAGGGATGTTGGGGCAGTTAGGCATAGCAATAATTCATCCTCTGCCACTGGGGCTAGTGCCACTACCATCATTATTGGGGTCCCACAGATAGGCCCACAGAGCAGCACCCTACAATCGGTGAGAGGGTACTTGGGTACATATAAGAATCCACCCCAAGACCCGTACATATCTAAGGGCCCGAGAGAGCAGGCAGAGATTAATTTACCGCCTGACTGCAGCCCATACTTGGCAGTAATGGTCAATGTACGTTTACTCAGGGAGGAGCAACAAGAAAGCTATAGTGCCCTGAAGAATAAGGTGATACATTGGTTACATCAACAACGTGATGGGCAGAGCAGATCAAATTCTATTAACAAGAAGGGTGAAATGGATAGGTCCTTCTAGAAAAACAGAGCAAGGGGACTGCATTATTATCAACTTTAAGAAGCCGTCCAGGGCACAAATGTCCCTGGGGAGAGCCACGTATAGTTCTCATACAGAACGTTCAGTCTCACTCTACCTTCTTGGTTATTTTTATAGACACCTTGGTAACCCTCCAGCAGGGGGTAGGAATCCTCATGTAAATAGATCCAACTTGATAGATATACCACATTCTGCTGTCCCGGTAATGAACAGATTCCATGCCCTTAGCTCCTTAGATTGCAATGACTGACTGGACCCAGTATATCTAGTGGGGAGGGGCGTTGCTGCTAGGCCCCAGTTTATGACTCCAACATCTGGGCCCCGGTATGACAAAGTTCTCAAAGTCCCTACATTATTTAATAGGCTTCGTATACTAATATAACGCCAGGTAATGAAGGAGTGTTAACCCAAAAGGGTATGGGGGCCAAGGAGGTGGAGCGCAACAGGCCAGGAACATCATTAAATCATCCCTCTAGTACACCTTTAGAGGATAGTAGGGGGCAGTTAGCAATGGTGTTTCCAGTATACAGCCGGGCCTAGGGGCAAATCTTCCAGTATTCCATCAAGACGGCAGCTACTCTATTGTTACCTGGAATATCGGTGGCTCAGCGAATAAGATAAACCTGCTAGGATGTAAGGAATGTATTGGCCCACATGATATAGTTTGCCTACAAGAAACATAGAGCACCGTAGATGTCCACTTGGAGGGGTTTACCGCCTATAATCTACCTGCAATACTGTCAGCTTCAGGCAGAGGTAAGGAGGGCCTGTTGAGCTTAATGAAAATTAACATCCCAATGAAAGTTAAGAAAAGTATTAATGTAGGTTATCTCGCACAATTACTCTGGTTGCACAGTAAAGATGGCCGGGGAATTAACATATTTAATTCCACGCGCCATAATATATTTGCTGAAGTAAGATACGAATTGGAAAGATTGGTAGAATTGGATTTACCTAACATGAATATTGTTTGGCTGGGGGATTTTAATGTGCCTATTTGACCCTTATCACTGACAAAAGTATGTGGGCTTCAAACAGACACAGGTAATGATTATTAACATTTCCCCCATACCACTCATGGTAATACCTTAAATGCGGTCCCTATTGAATTTGACTTGGAAATTCAGCAATGTGCTAAAGATGTATGTGGGAAGGAGATCCTGACTTTTACAAGAAGGTCAGCAGAGAGTAGTATCGATCATGTAATCGTCTCTGCTAACATTGTGAAAGTTTGTTCACCCCACAGATAGCGGAATTGTCTATGAGTGATCATAATCCAATTATAATGGGACTGCACCTCTGGGGGATAAGAAGGTTGAAGTATGTACTGTTGTAAACAATATTGTCCCGAATCACCCAAATGGTTTTAGAATTAAATGGGTGGGAGCCAACTCAGCCGATTTTTCTAAAAAAATTGTACTGGCCTGTAGCAAGGAAAAATTGGATTGTCTAATGGTCAGGACTGAATCCACTGTTATCATGGACAATTTTATTAAGGTTAATGAACATATTTCAAATCTATTCACTGTAACCTCCTTTAAGAAACTAACACAGCAAAAGGGTTGGTTTGACAATTCCTGCACTGCCTCACTAAATAATCTAAAGTTTGCCCTATCGAAGAAACCAAGAGACAGTGTAGTAGCTCATGGTCTCAGAGCTGATTATAACTCTAATCTGAAAAGACGAAAGAAGGAGCTACAACAGATGGCATGGGACAACCTTAACCTTGCGGCTGCAACCTCCAATAATAAACTTTTCTGTGACACGGTAAATAGTACATTCATTAAAAATGAAACAGGCCCAGTATTTTTGGCGCATGTGAGGAGTGAAGAATGGGTAGAACACTTTTTAAATATTTTTACCCCGAGTCAAATCCCACTGATAGAACCATTGACTCTAAGCAAGTGGCCCACAATTGAGTTAGATATCACCCTGGATGAAGTGATAACAAGCATAAGTGCCAGCAAGGGGGGCAAAGCACCAGGAGCAGATGGTGTCCCCATAGATGTATACAAATCGGTTCTAGAATTATGGGGGCCCATATTGACAAGGGTTTTAAACGTGGCAGTAATGGAGGGATGCCCCCCATCTTGGGGGGTACCGGTAATTATCCCTATTTATAAAAATGTAGAGAAATCGGAAGCTAAAAACTACTAGCTAATCTCCTAATTAGACTCGGCGGTTAAAATAATGAGTAGAGTTTTATTGACAAGGTTGGAGGAGTGGGTTTCGGACAACAATATTTTAGCAGAATCCCAGTATGGTTTTAGAAAAGGCCTAGGTACCCAAGAACAGTGTATCAACTTGAAGCTTTTAATAGGAAAATGAACCAAAGCCAAACAGGGCCGGCTGTTTTTGTTTTGTAGATCTAAGTAGTGCTTTTGATCTAGTGAATCATGGAGTCCTATGGCCAGTTTTAATTAACGTAGGTGTACCCAAACCTATTATTTACTTTTTAGCCAGGCTGTATGAAAATGTTTCAACTAAAAGGAGGTACGGCCAACAGGGAGAATGCACCCCTAATTTCACAGTTAGGCGTGGCATTCGCCTAGGTCGTGTGTTGGCACCACTACTTTTTACTTTATTTATTAATGATGTGGATGCAGCCCTTAAAACAATTCAAGCAGATTCCCCATTGGTTGAGGGGGAGGTGGCACCAATTCTGCTTTACGTGGATGATGCCGTGCTACTATCAAGAACACCGCTGGGCCTCCAGAAGTTCATTGATGGGTTCGCCGCTTTTATCAGCAAGAGGTTGCTGTTGATGAACAAGACCAAAACTTTCACCATGGTGTGCGGACCTAAATTTAAAAACCTGAAACCCTTGGCCATCGAGGGTAACAAGATACAGAATGTGGAGACCTTTTGTTACCTGGGTATTTCTTTCTCGTCTGATGGGGAATGGAACTATGAGAGGTCAAATGTTAAGGTTAAACTCAGAAAGAGTATAAATGGTGTTTTTAAATTGGCTTTTAATGTAGGGGATCGGCGAATCAAAAATATGATCGACATATACAAAGCTAGATGCACTACGGTCGCACTGTATGGGGCTGGTATATGGGGCCACCAACCCTGTGCAACTCTCCGATCTGAAGAGAATACTTTTCTAAAGAAGCTATTATGCCTCCCAGCATCAGCATCCACGGAACTTATACACAGCGAAGTTGGCCTCAATCATTTGACGGATTTAATAGCAATGAGACCAGCTTTGGAAACTAATATGGTCCAAGGATGAAACATCTTTTACAAAGGCCATTATCAATGATTGCTTGAGACTGGACAATGGTACTAAGATACCCTGGCTTAGCTATCTAATTAAGTCCTATGCTGATTTATCTGACAGACCGATTTTGGGAATCCTTAACAATTTACCATCTCTGTCCAAACAGGAATTGAAAAGAACCTATTTATCCCGTAGGATTGAAAAGAGGAAGGTAATAGTTAGGAAACAGATTACGTATCAATTTTACCATATGTACACTGATACGTCTGGTTTCCAAGGGTATCTTTCTTTTGTTACTAGACCTTCTCACCTTTTTGTCTTGATCAGAACGAGGCTAGGTTTAGTGCATCATCTGGTTGTGTTCCCAATAATGAAAAAGTATCCGTCCTCCCCATGCCCCTGTGATGGGACCTCAAAGCAGAGCACTATGCACTTTCTACTTTTATATGATCTGTTTTTTCCTTTTAGAATTATGTTCCTCAAACCATTTTTTTAAAAACACATGGGGTCAAAACTACAACAGCTGCTATGACATTATTACTCACCATGTAAGAACCAGGGATTTGCTTTTGTTACTGCTACATGTATCCTCAGTTCAATCATGGCCAGAAAAAGTAAGGTGTATTAACAAATTTCTCCTCTTTTCTTTTTAAATTGACAGAAAGTCTGTGGTGGTCTGGATCACTAATGCACTTTGCACGCTACTTTGTGTATATCACTGAGTTTTAATTACGTATATATACCACAGCAAAATTGGTGGCCTTTCATACTGGGGTTGTGCTTGTTTTTATTCGCTTTTTATCAGTTTTTATTCGTGTATACTTGTAATGTATGTCTCGACTTAATTATGATAATGTCTACCGCACCTAATAGCTGCTAATATTTACATGAGGCGATGTATTTGCTACACATATGCACTTTAACTCAACAGTTCACTAACTAAGTAAGAGTTGTACACACCCTCGTATGAATCCAGATGTACTTGTTTCTATTTTTACAAAGAACCGCTTTTTAGACTTGTATGTATAATCTGTGCTTTTATGGTTGATTGTCCCTACCGAATATAGCTAATTTTGAATTGAATTGAGTCAGCATTGTCCAAAATTGGACCGTATAATTATTAATTTGCGGGATGGCGGCTTTATTACTACAATCAGCTCTAAAACCAGACTGGAAGTTTTTAAGGAGATTTTACTTTTTCAATTGAACAAACTATTCCAATTAATTGTTCATGTAGCTTTCTAGGAAGTTAGTTAGAATTCTTAAACAGTGGACTAGATGAGACTTATTAAAAACAGCTGAGCCAGCAGAGACTTTTATTGGGGGAGGCTATGCATGACCTACTAGAGATAGTCAGGAAATATTTCTCAAGAGAGATAGAGAAATGAGATCATACCAGGGAAGTGCAGTATTAGTTCACATCTCTTTGGTGAGGTTGGAAAGTAAGGGGTCTGAGACAGGGTTCAAGGCTTTGAGTTTGGATATAAAGCAGAAAAGTTCAATCTAAAAGATCTCTTTGAAAAGAGACCAGTTGAAGGTCTGCAATTATACTGATCATTTGATACAATTACTTTAAAGGTAAAGGTATACCTGCACAGCATTCTTCCCTTCCATGCACACCTTCACTCCACCCTTCTCACACTTGACACTGTCCCACGATTCCAAAAGACCAGAACCTGAGGAAAGTCCTTCTCCTTCTTCACTGCCAAGACCTGGAACACCCCATCCCTCAACCTTAAACTCTCCCAGTTCACGAAGGACCTCAAGACCTAGCTCTTCGAATTACCCCAGCACTTAGATAGATACCCCATGCCTTGAGACCCTCACAAGTGAGTAGTTGTGCCTTACCAACCCTTGATTGATTGATTGTATGTATGTGTAAACTGTTGTTCAGGTTCTGTCTGCTACGAAACCTCCGCATGAACACAACATGCTATCTTGTAATTCAAATATCGTTTTGTTCTTCGTGGACATTATTATTGTTCCAGTCACATGACCCTCTGCCATGCATTCTCCTCCCCATTCAGAACTAGTGTGTTTTATGTAAAAGCAGAATACATATAAATGATCCTTAATTCTCAATCATTCGCTGCAACAGAAATAATTCTACTAACATGTTCAATTTTAGATGCAAATTCATTTCAATCAATATTTTCTTTTTGAAATGCAAACATTTTTTTCATTCAAATCATCTTGTTCCATCGCCCTCAAAACTGACCTGAGTTAAGTGGCAAGCAATTGGTTTTTAAAGGGGCTCAAACCCTTACCTGAAGTTGAGCTGCTAGCCTGAGTCGAAGTTGGTGCAACTCCTAAACAAAGAACAAAAATGCAACAAGTTCGAATTTCTCAAAGTCACATGTATATATATATATATGCAGACCCTTGTGAGGAGTAATGCTTTTCATCCTTCAGGGGAAGTTTAATTATTTAGCTCTGTTTCTGACCATACTGAGGTTAGGCAATGGCCATGCATTACTCCCTTGAGACACCTTACCCGTCTCAAGGTAAATTGCAGCTAGGCTGATTACTCAACCATTAATAACATTTAAATAGGGTCCTATTGATAGCAGTGGGGCTTGCTCAGGCTGGCCTTCACTTTCCTTTAATTGTTGTTTTACCACAAATCATCTTTTTCCACTGCACTGAAAACTTACCTAAGGTAAATGCCAAATGGGCTTTTTACAACAATATATGGATCTAAACACTTACCTAAAGTTGAACTGCTACTTTGATTCGAGGTTGGTAAAAATCTTAAGCAAATAAAAATATGTCATTTTATATTCTTAAGATCTCATAGATACCGGCTCCTGCGGGGAATAACATCTTTCATCATTGACGAAGAGGAGTTCCAACAATTCATCGATCTAGGATTGTACATACTTGGCTCATAAACATCTCAAGTTAACATTCAAAAAGTGGTAATCCTACAGAGAGCCCCGCCCTAACGCTCCACACATGCAAATCTAGCAAAACATGTTTCACAGACTTGAATGCACACTACCCTTTTTGGAGTGCTCTAATTCTCTGGACTCTATGTTGAATACAGACCTAAACTTCCAAGCACACATCAATTACAGGGAATAAAATCTGTCAATGTGAATATAATTGTTTTAATTATCAGTCTTCTTGATGCGCGACTATCACAACTCCAAAATATATCTTGCCTTTCTCACAATGGTTCTAGATGCTACAGCTATGCTGGTAGTTGGTTCCAGAACAAATGCATTACTTCAATCTTTAGCACAATTCAATTGTTTCCTATTGACACCATTCGCTGGTCTACATTGTCCAGAAAACAATTTTTTCTAGAACAACAAACTATCTTCCTTATAAACATGTCATTTCTGCCACTATGGAATAGCTCCAGCATCCTGATACCCTCCAACAATCAATCAGGGTTTATAAAGTGAGGCTAATCACCGGATAGGGTATCCAAGTGCTAGCAGAAAGCGGAGCCTTATTCAAACAGCCAGGTCTTGAGGGCCATTTGAATTCTGGAAGTGAGGTGAAGGTCCACAGTTGTGTGCGGATGCTGTTTCAGTTCTTTGCTGCGATGTGGGAGAAGGAGCGCTGCTTCGGTGGATGTGGGCAATGTAGGCAAGTGTAAGGGAGGCAAGGCATAGTCTTCTCAGTGGTTGGTGGAAGTTCAAGGAGGGATTAAAGCAGGCAGGTCATTGGTTGAGTAGAGCCTTGTGTGCGAGGGTCAGCAGCTTGAATTGGCATCTCTTCTGTATGGGGAGTCAGTAGAGTTTC
Source organism: Lissotriton vulgaris (assembly GCF_964263255.1). Taxonomy (NCBI): domain Eukaryota; kingdom Metazoa; phylum Chordata; class Amphibia; order Caudata; family Salamandridae; genus Lissotriton; species Lissotriton vulgaris. The sequence goes on along the minus strand of NC_141691.1, from coordinate 767,488,885 downwards.
TGGCCTACCCTGTTTATGGAATAGGCACCCTTCAGAAGGAAGATACTAATTAAGCAATGTTCTCAAGTAGTGCACCATTCGTTCCCCCAGGAACTCGTATAAATTCTTAACTAAATAAAAGCTGGAATGTTTAGTGTACCAACCTTATTTGTCCATGTGACCTACACATATAGAATGTTTATTATTGCAGGATCTCAAGCATCCTGAACATTATATTATTATTGTAAATGCACATATAGTGGAGAAGTGTGGCTCAGGGGTTAGAGGCAGCAAACCCGGAAGCTGAGATCGGTCCTGGACCAGGGTTCAATTCCCCGCCTCGGCAGGTCTTGGGCTCAAAAATTCCACGGACTCGATAATTCTCGTTCCGGTACCTACTCGACTCACGAGTTCACACTCTGTGACTCTGGGCAATAGATTGCTTAATCTCCACTACGGCCCCTCGCGGCGGGATGCCTGGCTTTCACCTTGTGGATACCCTGCTGGGGTTATCTCACAGGGAAATACCAGGACGGGTTCCGAAGGCAAGCGCCTTGATGCCTTTCGGGTGATATGTGCGCTATATAAATCGCAATACATTTACATATGTATCTACCTGTTGTAGGCAAGTAAGATCTGCTTCTTATGGTTACCCCCACTTTTTGCTTAATGTTACACTGTTTTTGACTAGTCTGACTGGGATCCTGATAATTAGGACCCCAGTTTATTTGCTTTCTCCTTAAAATGTTATGCATGTACTTTGGTACACTCCAGATTGGATACTGGGGTAACCTTGTCAGTCCCAAGTATATGGTACACATGTACCCAGGGCATAGCTACCACTGAGGCCTCCCATGGACTGAAGCATGTATTATACCTCCCATGAGAGGCCATGCAAAGTTGAACTAAAGGCGTTGTAAGCTGGTGCTTGCACAACTTCCAAAAGATAGAGGTGCAATAAATATATAGGTCACTACACTTAAAACCTATGTCACCCCTATAGCAGGTCTTAACAATTCTGAAGGCAGGGTGCTGGGTTTTATGTGAGAAGGTGCCGCTGCATGAGCAGAGCCCCTCTGCAACCTTCTGAGACCATTCTCCCGGTTGTCTGTGACACAGCCAGATATATAGGTAGAGGTGCATTATAACCTCGAAAACGGCTGAAACAAAACATGTAATGTTTGGTATCAAACACTTTGGAATCATACCTTCACACCAGTAACCAGTGTGGAGGTATGATTCCACCCCCCCTGAACAAGCTTTGTGGGTCCCTGTTCTTCCCGGTACCAGCCTTCTCGACCCGAACAGCACACAATGGATGCTGCCGACTGGAGACACATTTCTGTCATCCTACTGATGAACCAAGCTCGAGCAGAGGAAGGCAACACAATAAGCATACTCTCACTGGGAGGTTTGACCAACTCCCAGACAGGATTTATTGTATTGGACCTGGGTGGGTACACTTCCAAAATGACTGGAAGTTTGCATGATAGGCACATTTGGTGTCCCTGTGCATAGTCCAATTCAAACCAGTTCTGGGAGCCGTTGGCTCCTGCTCTGGTGTGAAACTGGACAAAGGACTTGGATGTAACCACCCCCTCTCCTAACCCTCCCCTTGGAGGGTCCCCTGAATCTGTCCAACCCTCTACCGTGGGTACGAAAGGGTCCTGGCAGTAGGACCCGAGATTTGAATCCACTGACTGTCTGGACACTCTGAACTTCGCTGTACTTTGACTGGGCCCGAATTCATCTCTTTCTCCGTCCAAAGCGCTGTCTGTGACCCGTGCACCATACAGCCCCTGTGCAAGATCTGTGGAGCATCAAGGACAGCTGAAGTTTCTCCCTTGGGATGAAGGAGTCACTCCCCTGCATTTGCAAGCACCGTAACTCAACTGACTGGTCAGCTTATCCTGAGCTCCTGCAGACTCCAAAGGCTCCAGCAACACAGGAGGTGGGTTCCTACGTTCCTTGAGATCGAGCTGCCCTCTCACCAAGTTTGAGGCCAGTATCCCTCGTGGGGACCGCATAACCCGAACCCCTGTGCACAAGTTCATTTGCAAGGGCATACGCTTGTTAGTTATCCCCAAGTTTGTGCCTTGGGCTGTCGATAGCCACAACGTCTGCGCACTTTTCATACCAATATCTTTGGCCTCCTCACACTCTGTGCCCTGCAAGTTGTGGTTTGGGGAAACTGATAGAGGTTCCCTCATGACTCCTGTGCCTTCGGCCTGTGGGTCCATTTAAGGGACAATCTTGATTTTCTTGGGCTCCTCTGGTTGCTTCAGGCCTGCCCTGGCTCCCCTTGCTGTGGTAAGTCCTCTGGTCCTTTCTGGGCCAGATCGCAAACTTTCTTGACCTTCTTTGTGTGTTTTAATTAGTTTTATATAGCGCGAACTTGACCCGGTATCGGGTATCAAAACGCTTTACACAGCAGCAGTTGCTTTACATGAGGGCACATTCATTTTTGTTAGGCACGGGGAGATTAAGTGATTTGCCCAGAATCACAGGATGTTCACTGTCATTGCCGAGACTCGAACCCAGTTCCCCGAATTTGAGGTCGACCACCCTAGCCGTTAGGCCAACTCCTCTCCCGGGTTGCCGTTGCCAAGGCTTGTTGGCCAGACAGCCACCCCTCAGCACTCGAGTTCCTTTGTGGGACAGCTTATATCCAGCTCCTGGTTTTCCTTGACATCTCATGTAGAGTCAAGGTCTCCTTCTTCGCACCTGAAGCACCCGACATCAGCGGGTATTAGTCTATCAAGACCCTGGTCACTCTTGAGTGGCCCAGACTGTGTCCCCTAGGCTTTCAGGTTCCTTCTATCAAGAATCCACCTGCGGGTTCCCCCAGACACTTTTCTTCTTTCCAGCAGTGGCATTTCTTTGAAGACTCCCAATGAGAATGACTGCAGTCTCTGAAGCCAATTCAGCCATATGAACTCGGCTTCTCTGGGATAGGTTGCTCTGGTACTTTGGTATCCACAGGTAGGGTGGCTCTCCAACCTTCTATGTTCCAAAGGGTTTTCTCATAAACTATTGGGAATGGTCCTTTACCTTTAAAATTGCAACTGTGACTCTCCCATTTAATTGTACGTAGCACGCCGTTGTGTTTTCACACCGCACCCATCCTCCGTGGGGTCCCTACTTATTAACCATGGGTGGTTCCTTGGGGTCCCTGCGATTTTACGCATTCTAGAAATTGTTTTGACTCGAGTCATGGTTCTTATTCCACTATTTTGGTATATGGTTTGGTCTCCCTGTGGGTCCCACAGTGTATTAGTGCTACACATGATTGTTTGTGTGCAAAAGTATTGTGTGCTTTGTGTTTATCTGCATGTAGCAGATACTGTAAGGTATTTAAGGTGTTATAATAATAAATATATATTCTTATAACAACTGTGTGGTTCTCCTTTCATTTAACCAATACAATAAGGTTGCATTCTGGTAAAACAAGCTGTTTAACATTCCTTCAAAACTAAGCCTGAAGGCTGCTCTCCACGGCTACCACTTGGATAGCTTTCTAAGGTTACCTTTGCTCTCATACATCACCATAAGGTTTGCTTGGACTAGAGCAAGGTGCCCATTTCGATTAGTGGACATCATATATCAGGCCAACTTCTCACATTGGTGTGCAGAGGTTAGGATTCAAGACTGTGTTGTTTTACCAGATACATCTTTGTATTGATTAACTGAAAACAACTAAGTACTAGGTACATATAATACTAACTTAGAATAAATAAGTTCTACTGAACTTAGTGTCGGGTAAGTCAAGGGTCTAGCACACCCTTTCTCCAACATTAGAGAGTTTAGTTCCAACTAGGTTAGGTAGGTGCAACCCCTCAAAACTAAGCCTGAAGGCTGCTCTCCACAGCTACCACTTGGATAGCTTTCTAAGGATATCCTTGCTCTCATACATCACCATAAGGTTTGTTTGGACTAGATCAAGGTGCCTATTTCAATTAGTGGACATCATATATCAGGCCATCTTCTCACATTGGTGTGCAGAGGTTAGGATTCAAGCCTGTGTTGTTTTACCAGATACATCTTTGTATTGATTAACTGAAAACAACTAAGTACTAGGTACATATAATACTAACTTAGAATAAATACGTTCTACTGAACTTAGTGTCGGGTAAGTCAAGTGTCTAGCACACCCTTTCTCCAACCTTAGAGAGTTTAGTTCCAGCTAGGTTAGGTAGGTGCAACACCTCACCTCACCTTTAGTATGTCTTCTAAAGGAGATTCCAGTGGCTATATGCCCTCTACATACAGTGAGCTTTCATTCCAAGAATTGCAAGTCCTGTGTTCCTCTAAAAAGCTGAAGACAGGGAGAACTGAAAACACCCACCGCCTAAGAGAGGCGTAACTGCTTGATGATCTTCGAAAGACGCCTGGGTCAGATGAACAGGAGAAAGTGGGTGGGGCAGGAAATGAGGAGAGGTCAGGAGGTGACACCTTTTATGACCTAGACTCAAACCCTGGCCAGGAGGAACAAGATGGTACCCACCCGAACAACTCAGATCTTCTTGGAGATGATAAAGAAGGCCAAGATGGCCCTCTCTTCACCCCTCCTGGAAGAGTGCAGAGTTTACAAATGAATTTAAATCTCCCTATGCAGAGTCTAATAACGTAGGAAAGTCAGTAGGGACCTCTGTGTCTAGCAAGAAGGACCATTCTTATGACCGGGAACACCAATTTCTGGAACTTGAAAGTTGAAAGTTAAGCTTAAGCTCAGGCAACAGCAATTGGCCCTCGATAAAGAGTCCCTAGAAGTCCAGAGAGCTAGACAAAGATTGGGACTAGCATATCATGGTGGCAGCAACAGTGTCCCTAGAATTAAGGAACATTCTTTTGACAATGAGAACCTGAGCAAGATTGTCCCTCCTTACTAGGTTGGGGATGACATCCATAAATGGATAACTGCTTTAGAGATGGCCTGTAAAGTTCAGAGGGTCCCTTTAGAGCAGTGGGCAGCTATCTTGTGGCTCTCCTTTATCTGATAAAGGTAGACATAAGCTCCTCACTGTTAGAGACAATTACTCAGTACTGATGAGTGCTCTCATTGATGGATTAAGCTTAACGACAAAACAGTATAGGATTAAGTTCAGAGACACCCAGAAGGCACAGAATCAGGACTGGGTAGACTTTGTGGATAGTGCCATTAAGGCTCTGGAAGGCTGGTTGCTTGGCAGCAAAGTAAATGATTTCAAGGGATTGTACAATTTGACTATGAGGGAACAGATCCTTAATAATTGCCAAAATCAGTTGTTGCATCAAAACCTGGTTGACTCTGATCTGACTTCTCCCCAAGAATTGGGAAAAAGGCAAATAGGTGGGTCAGAACCAGGGTGAAGCAGAGAAACCAGAACAATGGGGGTGACCAAAAGAAGAAAGATGCTAAAACTTCAAATAAGGGTGGGGACAAAGGTAAAGATGACAAGTCTTCATCAGGGCCAAAAAACCTGCATCTGGGGGGAGTCACAATCCAACAAAAGGAAAGGCAAAACACAATCTTGGTGTAACTTATATAAAGAAAAGATCCATTTGACAAAAGATGCCAATTGTCCAAAGGCCAAGGATTCAACTCCAACCAACACTACCCCTAAGGCAACTGAACCCCCTAGTACAGTTTCAAGTGGTGGTATAGGGAACAAGGGAATAGTAGTGATAACCTTGGGCTCTGAGATGGGTTCTGGCCTAGTAAGAACTCTATCTCAGGCTGTATTTGTCTGTGATGGTGGTGTGGATATTACCACCTTATTCGTCAGTCCCAGTTACCTGGGCAAATACAGACAACAGCCTTTTATTAGTGGTAAGGATGCCATGGCATACAGGGACAAAGGTGCAATTGCAACTACAGTGACAAAATACCTTGTTGACTCTGAACAGATCATAACTGGTGAGATGTACCTAGTGACCAATGCTAACAATGTCAGGACTGATCATCCATTGGCAGTTGTTAATTTCAGCTTGGGAGGGGTAACAGGCCCAAAGAAAGTTGAGGTTAGCGCAGACCTTCCAGTGGAATGCTTTTTGGGCAATGATTTGGAAACTTCAGCCTAGGCTGAGGTGAAATTAAGGACTCATGCAGCAATGCTGGACATCTCTGCAGATGTGTTTGCAGTGACCAGGTCACAGGCCAAACCGATGTCTACTGAACAGGCCCAGGATTCTGAAAAAATAGACCTGGTGCCTTCCAAGAGAAGAAACAGGAGGGGTAAGGCTGTGTTTTGTCCCCAGGCTCATAGAGAGAATCACTCTCTCGAAGGGAGATGATCTCAGTCCCTGTGAAGGAACTGTCTCAGATAAACTGGTACCTGATCAGGTTAAGTTCTTTGGGACAGGGGGCCCTTCCAGGGCAGATCTGAGTCAGGAGCAGCAAACCTGCCCCTCTCTTGAATCCCTGAGACAGCACACTGCTGCTGAGGCTTCTGGAAGTGTCAGTGGATCCCACAGGATCTATTCAGATGAGGGACTCCTTTACTCAGAGGGTCGAGACCCCAAGCCTGGTGCCACCTGGAGCTTGGTCATATCTCTTAGGTTTGGGGCTTCCTACTCACCTTGGCACACAACATTCCCTAACAGGACACTTAGGCCACAGTAAGACTTGGGACAGGCTTGACCCTCACTTTCACTGGCCTCACGTGTCAGTGGACACCAAGGAGGTTTGTCACTCCTGTACCACCTGTCAAGCCAGTAGTATGTGAGGTGGTACCACAAAGGCGCCCCTTATATCACTACCTGCGGCGGGGGTTCCCTTTAAGAGGGTTGGGATTGACATAATTGGTTCCATGAACCTTCCAACAGCATCTGGGGGCACAGTTACATTCAAGGGGTGGTGGACTATGAGCAAGTCCCTCCCTGTTCACATTCCGCAAACAGCTAAAGACGTGGTTATTTGACCAATAGCCTTGTATATCTTCTTTACCCCAGTTGCTGATCCATCCCTTAATTAGCGCCGAGACGCCCACGGGTATTCGCCGCGCTCTACAAATGTCAATAAATAAATAAATAAGGTATCCAGAGGCTATACCCCTTAGAACCACCACAGCTCTAGTGGCTGTCAGGGACCTTCTTGGACTTTTTTCAGAACAGGTTTCCCTAAGGAGGTCTTAACTGACAGAGATATACACTGTGGAAGGAGTGTGTAGTGAATAACAAATTTACCAAACCCCATCACCCACAATGTAGTGGGTTAGTTGAAAGGTTCAACAAAACCCTAAAAGGCATGATCATGGGCCTCCCAGAAAAGCTTAGGTAAAAAAGGGATGTTTTGTTGCCCTGCCTTCTCTTTGCCTATGGAGAAGTCCCACAAAAGGGCGTTGGCTACAGACATTTTGAATTTTTGTTTGGGCTTCCAGTTAGGGGTCCCTTGTGGTTGGTGAAGGAGGGATGGGAGTTACTTCTCAAACCTCCTAAGCAAGACATAGTGAAGTATGTACTTGGTCTCTGTTCCAGGATGGCTGAGTACATGAAGAAGGCCAGTAAAAAGCCTTGAGGTAAGTCAAGAATTGCAAAACGCTTGAACTGACCAAAATACTGTACTGCCTGTTTATCAGCCAGGACAGAAAGTATGGTTGTTGGAGCCCGTGGACCCAGCAGCTCTCCAAGACAAGTGGAGTGGAACCCATAATATACTTGAGCAAGAGGTAGAGGTCACCTACCTGGTGGACCTTGGAACTCCCAGGAGCCCACATAGGGTGCTCCATGTAAACAGGCTCAAACCTGTGCACAGGGCAAACATGGGCTTGCTCATGGCTACTGATGAGGGACATGAAGAAGAGAGTGAACCTCTCCCTGATCTCCTCTCACAGAACCTTGATGATGGCTCAGTAGATGGTGTGGCCTTGGCAGGCAGCCTCACTGAGCAACAGCAGATTGATTGCAGGAAGGTCCTCAAACAATACAGACACACGTTCTCTTTGACTCCTAGTCAGACCACTTGGTGTACCCATGAAGTGGACATAGGTGAGAGTCTGCCTGATAAAAATTGGATTTGCAGGCAGCCTAACCATGTCAGAAATTGCATCAGGACTGAGGTCAAGAAGATGTTGGAATTGGGAGTGATGGAACCCTCAGTTATCCCTTGGGCTGGTCCAGTGGTCCTGGTACCCAAAGCTCATACCCAGGTGGTAAAAGAGAACTTAGGTTTTGTGTGGACTACAGGGGGGCTCAATGCATTCACTAGGACTGATGTTCATCCTATTCCAAGGGCAGATGAACTCATTAACATTTTGCCTCAAGATCTTGAGCACATTTGCTGGATATTGGCAAATCAGACTAGCTGAGGATGCCAAACCAAAAACATAATTATCATCCCCTAGTGGGCATTGCCAATTTATTGTGATGCCCCTTGGCTTGAGAATGCACCTGCCACATTCCAAAGGTTGGTGAACAAATTCCTCACAGGTCTGGAAGCCTATAGTACAGCCTATCTTAATGATATAGCTGTCTTTGGCTCCACCTTGGATGATCACCTGGTCCACCAAAAGAATGTTTTGGAGGATCTTCAGAAAGCAGGCCTCACTATCAAGGCCACCGAGTGCCAGATAGGACAGAGCAAGCTTGTGTACCTGGGCCACTTTGTGGGTGGAGGCCAGGTTCAACCATTGCAGAGCAAAATCCAGACCATCATGAACTGGGTTGCTCGAACTACCCAGACTCATGCCAGAACTTTCTTGGGCCTGAATGGGTACTATAGAAGATTTGTGAAAGGTTATGGGTCCATAGTGACCCTCTTCAATGAGCTATCATCAAACAGAAAGTGGACAGTTAGCTGTGAGAAGGCATTTGATGACCTCAAGCAGGCCATGTGCACTGCTCCCATTCTGCAAGGTCCTGACTATTCCAAACAATGAATTGTCCAAACAGATGCATCTGAGTTGGGGGTAGGGGCTGTGTTGTCACAACTTAATGCAAAGGGTCAGGATAAACCAGTAGCTTTTATTAGCTGAGGTTTGACCCCCAGAGAGAATTGTTGGTCAGCTATTGAAAGAGAAGCCTTTGCTGTTGGTTGGGCTCCGAAGAAGCTGAGGCCATACTTGTATGGCACTCACCTCATTGTTCAGGCAGACCATAAGCCCCTCTTATGGCTAAAACAGATGCAGGGTGAAACCCCCCAACTTTTGAGGTGGTCCATTTCCCTACAGGGGATAGAGTAACCATGCCAATGCAGAAGGACTTTCCTGATATTTTCACTTAGAAAATGAAAACTCAACTGGGCAATGATAGTCGCATCTCCTTACGTTTGGGTGGAGTTGTGTAGGAAAGTAGGATCTGCTTCTTATGGTTATCCCCACTTTTTGCCTAATGTTACACTGTTTTGACTAGTCTGCTGGGATCCTCCTAACCAGGACCCCAGTCTATCTTCTTTCTCCTTAAAATGTTATGCATGTAATTTGGTACACTCCAGATTGGATACTGCGGAACCTTTGTTAGTCCCTAAGGTACACCTGGGGCAAAGCTACCCCAGAGGCCTCACATGGGCTGAAGCATGTATTATTCCACCCATGAGAGGCCATGCAAAATGGAACTACAGGCCTGCCAGTGCAGCCTGTGTAAGCTGGTGCTTGCTTGCACCACTTACGAAAGATTTAGGTTTACTATAGAGGCCATGCAAAATTGAACTAAAGGCCTGTGTAAGCTGGTGCTTGCACGACTTCCAAAAGATAGAGGTGTACTAAATATATGTCACTACACTTAAAACCTTCAAGTCACCCCTATAGCAGGCCTTAACTATCCTGAAGGATGGGTACTGGGGTTTATATGAGAGGGTGCCCATGCATGAGCAGAGCCCCTCTGCAGCCTTCAGGGACTATTCTCCTGGGTTGTCTGTGACACAGCCAGACACATAGGTAGAGGTGCATTATATCATTGTGATAAATGCTATCTCGAAAATGGCCGAAACAAAACATGCCATGTTTTGTATCAAACACCTTGGAATCATACTTCCTACACTGGTAACTGGTGTGGGAGGTATGATTCCACCCCTCAGAAGCAAGCTTTGGGGGTCCCTGGTCTTCCCGGTGCTAGACTTCTCGATCCAGACAGCACCAAATGGATGCTGCTGACCAGAGCCACATTTCTGCCCTCCTGCTGCTAAGCCAAGCTCGAGCACAGGAAGGCAGCACAATAGGTATCCTGTCACAGAGAGGTGTGACCACCTCCCAGACAGGATTTAGTGTATTGGAGCTGGGTGGGTACACTTCCAAAGTGCCTAAAAGTCTGCATCAGGGGCACATTTGGTTTCCCTGGAAATAGTCCAATTCAAACCAGTTCTGGGAGCTGTTGGCTCCTGCTCTGGGGCAAAACTGGAAAAAGGACATGGGTATAACGACCCTCCTGAATTGACCCTTCCCTATGAGGGTTCCCTGAATCTGTCCAACCCTTTCCCGCAGGTACAAAAGGGCTTACCTGGCTTTAGGACCCTAGAATCAATGTGGACAAGATTCTCAACAAGAAACCACTGACCTTCGACCGTCTGAACACTCTGGATTTTGCTGGACTTCCACTAAGCCCGACTTAGTATCTCCCTTGGGGTGAAGGAGTCACTCCCCTGCATTTGCAGGCACGGTTATGCAAATGACCAGTCTGCAGATCCTGAGCTCCTGCAGACTCCAAAGGCTCCAGCAACACAGTAGGTGGGTTCCTAAGTTCCTAAAGGTAGAGCTGCCCTCTCACCAAGTTTGAGGCCAGTATCCCTTGTGGGGACCACATAACCTGAACCCCTGTCCATCGGGTACATTTGCAAGTGTATATGCTTGTTTATGTTCCCCAACTTTGTGCATTGGGCTGTCAATAGCCCCTAACTCTGCACATTTTTCTTACCGAGGACTTTGGCCTCCTTGCACTCTAGGCCCTGCAAGCTGTAGTTTGGTGAAACTGCTAGAGGTCCCCTCACGACTCCTGTGCCTCCGGCCTTTGGGTCAATTTGAGGCCCAGTCCTGATTTTCCTGGGCACCCCTGGTTGCCCCAGGCCTGCCCTGACTACACTTGCTGTGATGAGTCCTCTGGTTCTTGCTGGACCAGACCGCAACCCTTCTTGATCTTCTTTGTGGATTGCCATTGCCAAGGCTTGTTGGTGCTCCCACCGGACACCCACCACTCAGCACTCGACATCCTTCGTCGTACAGCTCATATCTAGCTCCCAGTCATCCTTGACATCTCCTGGTCCCTGCAGCTGTAGAGTCAAGGTCTTCTTCGCAGCTGAAGCCTCCTACATTGGTGGACATTCGTCTACCTAAACCCTGATCACTCTTGAGTGACCCAGACTCTGTCCCCTCTGCTTTCTGGATCCTTCCATCATGATTGTTTCTGTGCTAAAGTATTGTGTGTTTTGTGTTTATCTAAGTCTAGCAGATACTGTGAGGTATTTATTCTTAGAACTACTGTGTGGTTCTCCTTTCATTTAACCAATACAACAAGGTTGCTTTCTGATAAAACAAGCTGCTTAACATTCCTTCAAGACTAAGCCTGAAGGCTGCTCTCCACAGCTAACAATTGGATAGCTTTCTAAGGTAATGTTTGACCTCTTAAATCACCCTAGGAGTTGTTTGGACTGGAGCAAGGTGCCCACTTTAATTAGTGGACATCATTTACCAGGCGAACTTCTTACATCTGTGAACTGATGTTGACTTTCTGTTGGCCATGAAACCCTGACGTATACACAAGATTTTATGTCAAGACAGGAGGCTAGCATTATGCATTAACTTTTATTTCCCAATTCTGAGCAGCACCATTAAAATCTCGTAGAACCTTAACACATCACAATCAAAAAGAACCTTCAAGTGCATAAATAACATGAGGCCGCCATCCTCTTCCTCTTTTGTTTGCTGCTTTTGAGCCGATAAGTATTGGTCTATTTTTATGTTAATTGTATTTGATTTAGTGATAATAAGTGAAATGATTCATTCATAAATGTTTGTGTGGTGTACTGTTGTTGTGAAAACACAATTTATGGGTGTTTGTTGTGTGAGTTTGTATTTTTAAGGGATTTTTCAACTGAGAGTATGCATTTTGAATTTTTAAGATTATTCATTTTATTAATATATTACTGAAAAAGTTCATTGTTAATGAGCATTTTGGTTACTGTTCAAGATTAGGAGTAAATTTAGCCAAGTTAGTACTGATTTTGAAAAGTCGCCGCTGCGCACACATTTCGGTACAAGTTTCATTTATCAAGTATGCTTTAAAAATTTTGCTCTGGATTAAAGTGTAATTAGTTTTATTGTCAAATCCGGTAGCACGAGCACTCTCAAGATTTTCCTCCGTTTGGTATCAGGTTGGGAGAGCGAGCTCCATGACACACACGTGCACGTAGCGTCGCTCTCCCATTGACTAACATTGAGGTTGTTTTTTCAGGAGTATATGGCTTGTTTTACTGCTTCGCTTTGTTTCACAGGAAATTAACTCTACGGGGATCGTTTCTATGGAAACTAAGCTTCGTGTAGACCGGTTTACAGAAAGCGGCGGTTGATACTGACTAGAGTTAAAAAGTGATATTTATGTAGCGAAAAGAGTGCGTAAATGAACAACGAGTTTGTTTTAAGGGAAAAGGGGGATATTAACATACATTTTGAACATAAATTAATTAATTTGATTTTTGAAAATGGAAAATGCTAATACAACAGCAGGGAAAAATTGTAAGAGAAATACTTAATAGGGAATTAAAAGAGACAATACAGGAGACAGTCAAGCAAGCTTTAGGGAAAAGAAAAAATTCAGAGGAAGAGGAGTATTTTTCAGTATCAGAGGAGGAAAATGAAAGAGGTCCAGGAGGAAAGTGTTTAAATAAGAGAGAAAATTTAAATGTTAAGAAGGGTCAGAGTGGAACCCCAAGCGGCTCAAATATGAGAGGTATCCAACACGATGCAGATTAGATCCAGTCGTACACTGTAAAGAGAGGTAAAGCATCTGGTGATGTTTATAATTTAAGTGATGAAGAGTTGGATGAATATATTCTGGACCTTGAATATAAGGATGGATTAGGTGAGGAGTTTGAGGAGATCGGAAAAGAGAAAGTTAAGGATTCTGTTATTGATCCATTCGGTGAGGTTTTGTTTAGCTCGAAGGACATAAGACACCCTAGAGGAAAAGCTTGGCGGCCACTGGAAAATGTGGCAGACTATATTAAGTTTACATTAAGGAAACTTCTGAAGAAGGAAGAGAGGAATAGCATGTGAGCTGAATGCTCTCGTTCTAATAAAGAGGAAAAAGTTACTTCAACTCCTAACATTGACTCAGAGATAATAACATACCTACTTAAAATGTCAAATGACCCTAGAAAGGTTTAAGACAGGTCGTTAAAATAGTGTCAGGATAAAGTGTTTGACATTTTGAGTCCGTTGGCTAAATTTTTTGATGCTGTGGAGAAGGCCCATCTTAAGAATTTAGGTGTTGACCTTGCTTTACTGCGTGGGTGGTGCCAAAAGGCAATTTGCTTTTAGGCAATGTGAACGCAGAGCTACTATCAGAAAGGATGAAGACTATCCTGATGAGGATTAATCCTAAATTATGTGATTTAGCTGTAAATGAGTCTAGTGAAGAAGCACGTGGATTATTATTCGGTGAAGAAATTGTCAAATCCTTAACCAAATATGTGCGTACATTTGCTAGTCTAGACAAAGCACATTTTTCAATGCGCAGAGTCTTCAGTAATAATAGTAATTATGGTCGGGCCGGTAGAAGGGGCCAAGCTACCAGCCGTGCAGATTTTAGAGCTTGTTATCAGAACCAAGGAGGAAGTGGATACACTAGAGGTCAAGGGAATTATAATTTCTTCCCACAAAAGGTAAGACGCCGGGCTTGTGGCACAAAAGGAAGAGAACAAAGCCAGGGCCAGAATCCGAACCAGGGTGAGTATGAAGATTGGTTCGCTTTTTATCCTGAAAGGTGGAGCAGGAAGATTGAAGTATTACAAAGTAAATTGGGAGGAAATAACCAAAGATGCATGGATTCTAAAGACAATAGGAGGTTTTCAAACAGATTTCAATTCAAACCGTATTAAAGTGAAGTTACCACATGAGCTGTTTTTTCAAGAAGATTTGTTAAAGATAGTAGAGAACGTGGTCTGTATGATGTTAGTAAAGAATGCTATTTTGGAAATACCAGAAGTAGAGAAAGCTTTTGGAACTACGCTGTTCCTAGTAGAAAAGAAGGAGAGAGTTTGGAGGCCGGTTATAAATCTGAGGTCCTTAAACCAACTTTGTGACTTATCGTCATTTCAAGATGGAGGGCATTCATCTTTTAAGGGCTTTTCTTCAAGAAGGAGATCGGATGGTGAAAATGGATCTGAAGGATGCATATTTCTCTATTCTGATAGCAAAGGAAAGTAAAAGGTAACTACAGTTCAGGTGGAAGGGTCGGTTATTTCAGTTTCAGTGTCTTCCATTTGGACTGTTGTCTGCCCTTGGTGATTTACCAAGGTGATGAAGTCAGTGGTACGTTACTTCAAGGAGAGAGGTATAAGGTTGATAATTATTCTGGATGATATTTTGATAATGAATCAAGATTTGGTGTGTTTAAAGGAACATTTTATTTTTGTGAATAAGACTTTTGTAAGTCTGGGTTTTCCAATACATTTGGAGAAATCAGTTTTGGAGCCAGTAAAGAAAGTGAAGTTTCTAGGGTTTGTGGTGGATACTTTTGCATGTCAATGGTGTTTTCCAGAGAAGAAGATGAGAATATAAAGCAAGAAATTCAGAAGGTAATAAACAGGGAAAGAGTTTCTTTGCGAGATCTGGCAAGAATTATTGGTCTTATGTCATCGTCAATTCAGGCGATTTTTCGGGGCCCATTATATTACAGGGCATTACAGCGTTTGAAAAAGTCAGGTTTGTCAAAGGGTTTGTGGTACGGAGACATGGTGGATGTTTCTTTGGAAGCAAAGGAGGAATTGATTTGGTGGAGAGAAAACATGGATCCGCAGAATGGTTGTTGGTCGGGCAATTTTTGGAGTTTGCCCAGAGTATGTTTTGGAGACGGCTGCAATCAACCTTGGTTAGCCCCCTTAAAGGAAAAAGGAAGTCACATAAGTTGTCTGGAAATGAGGGCAGTTTTGTTTGCCTTGAAGAGTTTCAAGGAGGTTTGTTGGGCACAGCAGTTCTGCTCAGGATAGACAATGTGTCTGCTGTGACTTATGTAAACAGGCTAGGTGGAACTCGGTCAAAAGGACTAGCGGATTTAGCAAAAGAAATTTGGGAATTTTGTCTGGAGCACAAAATTGGTCTGAAGGCAGAATATTTGCCGGATGTGAGGAATGTGTTGGTAGATTGGAACTTGAGGAATATGATAATATTACAGCGATTGGAAGCTGACAGAATAGGTTTTTGTGGAAGGTTGGAGAGATTGGGGGGCATTTTATCAAGATGTGCGATAAAATTATCGCTGCTTTAGCAGCTGGAAATTGCCGCTAAAACGGCAATAATGGGCATCGATAAAATGCCCTTGTGAATTCCCATAGCAGCCCAGGTTCTGGTGTTAACCTGGGCTGCTATGGGAATTCACAAGGGCATATTATCAAGCCCATTATCGCTATTTTAGCCACCATTTCCTGCTGCTAAAGCGGCAATAATTTTAGCACAGTTCTTGATAATATGCCCCTGTGTCCTCTAGAAGTGGATCTCTTTGCATCAAGGTTAACATTCCAGTTGGAAAGGTATGTGAGTTGGAGATTGGATCCAAGAGCCATGGCACTGAATGCCTTCACACAGGATTGTAGAGGGGTGTACGCTTTTTCCCCTTTCTCTTTGGTTCCGGTTCAGGCGAAGAAGCAGAAATGCAAAATAGTTTTAGTAACTTCATTTTGGAAGAGTCAGGCTTGGTTCCCTTAAGTGATGGAGTTACCAGTGATGGAGCCTCTTTTGATTTGGGCTTTCAGAGGTCTTCTGAAGAATGTGGAACACGAGGAACATCCCTTGGTGGAGACGGGTTTGCTCAACCTTCTAGTTTGGAAGATATCAGATATCAGGGGTTCTAGAACATTCTCGGATCTTTCTGGAATAGCTGCAGAATAATTATTTGAGTTCTGGGCTCCAGGAGCGAGGAGATATAGAGGAGCTTGGAAGGTCTGGTTTTGTTGCTACATGGAAAGGGGGTTTGATCTCTTGGAAGCCATTGATGTTCAGGTAGCTAATTTTCTGGCTGATTTGTTTGAGAGGGGTATGTCTTATAGGACAGTAAATTGCTATAGGTCGGTGGTTTCTGATGGCCATTCTTTAAGTAATGGTGTGCCCATCGGTAGAAGTCCTTTTCTTTGTAGAATTATGAAAGGAATTCGGGTTAAGAGACCTCCAGAGTTTAAGTATGAATCTTTATGGGATGTTGACTTGATGTTGAAGTTGTTTATAGGCTGGCCTACTGATACGTTTTTAGATTCCAGGGAATTGTCTTTGAAGTTGGCTACTCTTTTGTTTCTTATTTCTTTTAGAACTGTTTCAGATGTTTAGGCTTTGGAGGTTTTTCAGGTTATATCAGCCTAATGGCATTGTTTTTGAGTTATGTAGAAGGACTAAGAATATGTCTAGTTCTGGTTTTTGGAAGAACACAGAAAGAACACGACAAAGGCCTCACCCAAGTGTGCCAGTTACTTCTTGATGCAGGTCTCTCTCTGGACGCCACAAAGTGGGGTTTTCACAAAACCAAGCTCATGTTTGTTTGGGCACATAATCTGATGGGGAATGACTCTAGACCCAGACAAGGTACAAGCACTCTCATCCACTTGCCCCCCCCCCCCAGGATGTTATCATGCTATGATCCTTTTTAGGTGTGGGCAATTATTGTTCAAGATACATTTGCAAATTTGCTACAATGAGTGCCCAACTGAGAGACTTGACAAAGCAAAATGTATCCTTTCAGTGGTCTCCGGAATGTGACCAGAGTTTCAAAGACAATAAACTTGTGACTGAGAATGCAACTGAAATGGCCTATTTTGACGCCAAGTTACATACCAAAATTATGGGTGATGTGAGCCCGGTAGAGATCGGGGCACTTTTTGCTCAACACAATGGCCATCCAAATGGGCAGGGTGAGTGAGCAGTCACCCAAGAAGGCTTAATACTGCAAGGCTCCAGAATTGTCATACTCGGAAGCCTAAGACAGTGGGTCAGTGAACTGACCTATGAAGGGCACCATTTATTTATTTGTAAAGCGCGACTTTCATCCAGAAGGATCTCACAGCGCTGTGCTAAGACTCCTGGTGTATGGCTGGATAATTAATGAGTTTGGTCAGTATTATTTCCTAGAGAACAGGCGGGTATTAAGTTTTTTCCTGAAGACAACATAGTCCTCTGTAAGGCGGAGTTCTTGTGGTAGATCATTCCAATGTTTTGGTGCCAAGTATGTAAAGCTACGACCCCCCTGCCCTTGCTTTCCTAATGTGTTTTGTTCTGGCTTGAGCTAGAGACCATGATCTTAGGCACCTAGTAGGTACATAAAATTCAACTTTACTCTGTAGGATAAGAGGCCCTCGTTGGTGCTGAGCCTGTGTGTGTAGCTGAGCAGCTTGAATTCTTCTCTTTGGCGCATAGGCAGCCAAAGAAGAAGTTTCAGGCACTCAGATGTTGAGCTGAGTCTGTCTTTGTTACACACCAGTTTGGCAGCTGCAGTTTGCCATGGTATGGGAGTCACCAAAAGATCAAGTGTGCTTCAGTCAGCTAGATGACCGAGTTGAGAAAGAGCTAAAGGCATGACACATTTGCAATTCGTTGTCCCCTAAAGTGATGCAGCATCCAGTGACAATGTCTGACTCTCCTGTGCATGCATGGGAGAGGTTTGAAGTTTACTTTTTTGGCCCTTTAGGAAATGAACACCATCTCATGGAAGTCATAGACAAATATTCATTATTTTCTTTGGTTGAGGATCTATCTTCGAAAACTCGTGACGACGTCATAGAGCAGCTTTGTGACATCTTTGAAAATTGGGGTATTTCCAACCACCTCCAATCTGATAATGGCCCGCCCATTAACAGCAAAGAGTTCAAAGTATTTCTTGTCCGACTCAATGTCAAACACTAAAAGTGTAAACCCCACTTGCCCCAAGTCAATGGTGTAGATTAACAATTAATGGGGACCCTCTAGAGGGTTATTCAACGAGCATTCATGGAGGTAATTGATCTGAACCAAGCTATGCACAAGGCACTCTGGGCTTATCAATCAACTCCTCACCCAACAACTGGTGAGAGTCCAGCCACCTTGCTATTTGGGAGAGCCATTAGAACAAAACTACCTCTAAGGACCCTGGATCGATTAGTAAAGTCCGAAACACCGATGCAACTCGGAAAAGGAAAATTTAAATGTATGCAGATCAGCATCACCATGCCCAGGAAACTATCTTTGACAATGGAGACTGGGCACTGATTAAGCAGAGACGCAGAAGAAAAACAGTAAGTATGGGCGAATTTTGCAGATTTGCCGTCCGCAAATTCAAGTGAAATCGCGAAATAGACTGTGCTACCTCGTTGGGTAAATGAATAGTGCTTTCCTACTCTACAGCTGCGCAAAGTGTCAGAAGATGTGTCTCCAGTGACAATATGTGTGTAACTTTGCAATCGCGGCGAAGGGCACCGGGGTCCCTTGAGTGAGCTGTCCATCATAGAGGGTAAAGGGCGGGAGACAGTGCACACCGCTAGGGGTGTGCGACGGGGCCAAACTAGCAGGCCTTCTAGGCGAGTTCATATGCCTCTTCTGCTTATAAAAAGTCAGAGAGCAGCAGAGCAGCAGATGAGGAGAAAGTAGCTCCTGCTCACAGGAACTGCACGGGGATTGCACGCGTGAAAGTCAAGGATGCAAAGGCCTCCATCAAGCATCACAGCTAATTTTCGATGGTAGATATGGGGAGAAAGCACACCTGCCAAGCCTCGACGCAGCTCACAATTTTTAGGGCTGAATAATGTGTTACTTAATTTGGGCTTCAACTTGGGCACCTGCTTTATTTATATCTGTAAGTGCTTCCTGTTGAGGTTTAATTTTGTGACAGGAGCATCGTGCCAGAATGAATCCTGCCCTGCATATTTCCCCAAGAAGTTGCCACCAATTTGTGCGATAACTCTACTCAACTGGAGTACTTTCTACTGGCTAAACAGTAAGTGCTACCTCATTGGGTAAATGTATTGTGCTTTTCCTACACTACAGCTGGGTAAAGTGTCAGAAGAGTTGTCTCCAGTGACAATGTGTGAGCAACTTTGCAATTGACCAGAAGGGTGCTGGGGTCCCTTGAGTGAGCTGTCCATCATAGAGGGTAAAGGGTGGGAAGACAGTGCACACCGCCAGTGAGTGCGGCGGGGCAAACGGGTGGTGCTCATAGGCGAGTTCACATGCCTCTTCTGCTTCTAAAAGGTCAGAGAGCAGCAGAGAAGCAGATGAAGAGAAAGTAGCTCCTGCTCACAGGAACTGCACGGGGATTGTGCGAGTGAAATTCAAGGATGCAAAGGCCTCCATCAAGCATCACAGCTAATTTTCGATGGTAGATATGGAGAGAAAGCACACCTGCCCAGCCTCGACTGAGCTCACGATTTTTGGGGCTGATTAATGTGTTACTTAATTTGAGCTTCAACTCGGGCACCTGCTTTATTTATTGTAAGTGCTTCCTGATGAGGTTTAATTTTTTGACAGGAGCATCGTGCCAGAGTTAATCCTGCCCTCCATATTTCCCCTAGAAGTGGCCACCGATTTGTGCGATACCTCTACTCAACTTGAGTACTTTCTACTGGCTAATCAGTAAGTGCTACCTTGTTGGGTAAATGTATAGTGCTTTTCCAACACTACAACTGCATAAAGTGTCAGAAGAGTTGTCTCCAGTGACAATGTGTGTGTGACTTTGCAATTGACCAGAAGGGCACTGGGGTCCCTTGAGTGAGCTGTCCATCATAGAGGGTAAAGGGTGGGAAGACAGTGCACACCGCCAGTGAGTGCGGCAGGGCAAACGGGTGGTGCTCCTTGGCGAGTTCACATGCCTCTTCTGCTTATAAAAGGTCAGAGAGCAGCAGAGCAGCAGATGAGGAGAAAGTAGCTCCTGCTCACAAGAACTGCATGGGGATTGCGCTCGTGCAAAGGCCTCCATCAAGCATGACAGCTAATTTTCGACAGTAGATATGGGGAGAAAGCACACCTGCCCAGCCTCGATGAAACTCACAATTGTTTGGGCTGATAAATGTGTTACTGAATTTGAGCTACAACTCGAGCACCTGCTTTATTTATATCTGTAAGTGCTTCCTGTTGAGGTTTAATTTTGTGACAGGAGCATCGTGCCAGAATGAATCCTGCCCTGGGGTCATTGCTGCTGTTTAGGGGCATTGTTCGCAGCGTGCCTGCAGTTTCTTGGGGCCACAGAACTTCACCGCACTCCCCCGCCGCCGAGTGCTACCGGCCGCCGAGTGGGGAGGAGCTTTGCCTTGCCTCGCCAAACTACACCTCCCAGCATCCCTGTAAGATCGGGACGCCGCCTCCTGAAACCTGCAGCTCCCGGCCGGAGGTGCATAAACACTAGCAGCACCTCCGGTGGAGCGGGGGTCATTGCTGCTGTTTGGGGGCATTGTTCGCAGCGTGCCTGCAGTTTCTTGGGGCCACAGAACTTCACCGCTCTCCCCCGCCGCCGAGTGCTACTGGCTGCCGAGTGGGGAGGAGCTTTGCCTTGCCTCGCCAAACTACACCTACCAGCATC
This sequence comes from Lissotriton vulgaris, assembly GCF_964263255.1. Taxonomy (NCBI): domain Eukaryota; kingdom Metazoa; phylum Chordata; class Amphibia; order Caudata; family Salamandridae; genus Lissotriton; species Lissotriton vulgaris. The sequence continues at coordinate 767,468,254 of NC_141691.1, read as the reverse complement.
CCTGTAAGACCGGGACCGGGACACCACCTCCTGACACCTGCAGCTCCCGGCCGGAGGTGCATAAACACCAGCAGCATCTCCCGCGTCGTGGGACGCGCGCAGGCGATGCCGGGCGGAGCCCGGGCAGAGGGCGGGCCATCTGTGGCCGAAGGAGGCTGGGCTGGGCCACCCCATTAACAACAGCCATTGTCTATGGGTAAGCGAAAGAAGGCTACAACTATGGAGGAGGGTGGGAAGAAGGCTAAGGTCCCAAGACATTCCAACTCAATTATGACCTACCTAACATCAGTGGTGGGAGAACTAACTAAGGAAATTTGTAATGCTGAACTTGAACTGGGGCTGACAGCTACCCCCCCATCAACTACTGTCGCACCTTTCCCCTCAGGGCTGGGCAATTCACCTGTGACATTCACCCCCCCCAGCATCACTCTATCCCACTGTGACTATTACTACCCTCCCACCCACATGCCCTGCAGCTGAGGTCCCTAGCCAAACCCCTTTAGTAAGCTTGCATGATTTGAGTCAGCAGACCACTACACCTACAACTAAGGGTGCACGGGATAACACCGTTGCAAGTGCATGCTTTTTAAGCACTACAAATGACTTATTGGGTAACAAACTGGAGGAGCTTTTTGATTCCAGAATTGAACCTCTACTTGTTGGGATAGCAAAAGACATTGTGGACACTTTGAATACTTGTTTAGAAGGCCTGCTTAAGAAATGCGCACTAATTGAAAGACCTATTGTTAATTCCACACCCAACAAGGTCCCTCATGCTAACACAAAGTGCTATGAGGGTGAGGTTCAAAGGGTGGAGGTTGGTACCGTGGAGTCGGTACAAGCACAGGTACCCTGCCAGGTCTTACATCCTCAGAATGGTGGAGGGGTTTCTAATACACTACCCCCAGCCATGTAAGCATTGCCCCCACTTTTGGAGGGGTTGCCACATACGCAACCTCCACTACGCATTCCCGACCCCGGGAGACCCTCTTATAGCAAATACAAGCTTAATCTACCACCTGAAGCGTCCCCTTTGGTCACTGTCTTTATCGGGGTCCCACCTTTAAGAGAAGGGGAGGTCGAATCCTCTAGGGACCTCATGGTTAAATCTAAAAAATGTTGCACTGACAAATGCAGTGGCAAGAACATTGCTGATGAGATCATATTCACAAGGAGGGTGGGTTGGATTGGCAAACACCAGAAATCTACACAAGGTGACTGTGTGGTTGTCAACTTTAGTAGGGCTGATCTAGCGGATAGGCTTTTTTGGGATGGCTCCGATATATCCCTAACGGACCAATTAAGACCTGTTCCCCTGGGGTTTTTTTTTTTACCCACCACCAGGGCGCATGTTGCACTCTAGAGGCCCTGGGGCTAGTAGGGGGGGAGGGTGTGTACCTCTAGGTAAGGGCATACCTAAATTACATGCACCCCCATGACCCCCGAGGCTCCCAAATATCCCAGTGAGTAATCAACCCTGTGTCCACCAGAACGTTCAGGAGGGTCCCGCGTTGGCTACTGCTAACCATTCCGCTCCCCTGTCAGGGTTGGAGGACATAGACTGACTATCGGGCGACCCCACTTGTGAGATAGAAGAGGTAGGGAGCAGAACAAGTGATGCATGTAAGCTATTAAGCTGGAAAGTGGCGGGACTCAACTCTAAACGCAATGATAAGGGTTGGATAAGTTTCGTTTCGGGGCATAACATTATCGCCCTCCAGGAAACTTGGGAATCATCTGCTAGTTTCTGGCTGGATGGGTTTACTAGCTTTGCCAAAGCGGCTACCCCCAGCTGTGCTGGCAGAGCTAAGGGGGGTCTGTTAACTCTATTTTCACTAGATCTGAAGGGTTCCCTTTGACAGATCAATACTGCCTCGCCCAACACCCTGATTGTAGAAAGGGAAATAAGTACCTCTAGGAGGACCCTATATATTGATTTTTATAATTCATGTAACAGGGACAATAGCGATAGTAATGTTGCCAGTTTAGATGCTGTTTTAACGTTAGTCAGTCAGAATACATATTTCGATGCAGAGTTCATATTGTTGGGTGATTTTAATATTCACCCATGTAAGCTAATGTGTGGTACAAGGCATAAGGAAGGAGGTGAAGGAGCCGAAGGTCCACATTTTGAACATACCACACGAGGGGAAGAACTAGAAGACTTTTTGGCAAATTTTAATCTATATGAACCGGAGGGAGGCCCAAGAATAGCTACTTTCACGGGCACTAACCCCGGAACCATAATTGATTATATTTTTGTTACACCGGGCATTCTAAACAGGGCCATTTCTTACAGTACAGCTTCCTCTCATTATAGTGATCACAACCCTGTTTTACTTGAGGTAGCCTGGGGAGACTTTTTGGGGCCAACTCCTGGGCCAGCTAGGTCAGAGTGCACTTTGCGTACCTCTGCCTCAGGGCAGAAAAGTCAAATGGGCTAAGGTGGTCCCGGAGAACTTTTATGCGGAAGTCCTCCCGAAAATTGAGGGAGTATGCTTAGATATACATGCCCAGGATTGTGAAATCATAGGGGCCTTTGAGTCAATATGTGGTCAGGTGTCACAGGATCTTCTGGCCAAACCTAAGAAGGGAGCGCCAATTAAGCATCGTTGGTTCGATGCTGCCTGCTCAAATTCACGCAGGTCTCCGATGTCATCCCTGAAAAAAACACCTAGGATAAGGGATGAAATTGTCAGATTGAGGAAAAATTACAAATTAGCTATAATAACCAGACAAGAGAACATCAAACGGGAAGCCTGGGAGAACCTCCTTTCCATGGCCGTCCTGAAGGATAGCCGGAAATTCTGGGAAATCATCAAACAGCCATTCTTCTCTGACCAAAATAATGAGGCCATGGACTGTGTCATCCCAGATGACAAATGCCTGGACCACTTTAAAAATTTGTATGGGGATAACGATCATGCAGGTCCCGTAGAGCCCTTGGTGTCCCTGGACGCTACCCCTATCTTTTTTCATAGCTCAGAGGTGGAGAAAGCTATCCGTGCTACAACCAAGCACAAGGCCCCGGGCCCTGATGGGGTGCCGGCTGATTTCTTTATACATTCCCCCAGCTATGGGCGTGGTTTTTGGCCACTGTTTTCTCTGTCGTTAATGGCAACCCCACACCCTCCTCTTGGGCCACCTCTAACATTGTCCTTATTATTAAGAAGGGCCAGCGGGACGACCCTGGGTGTTATAGGCCCATATCCCTTTTGGACTCTACAGTAAAGATCCTAGGTAGAGTCCTTTTGTCCAAACTAAGGGATATTGTAGAGAGTTGTGGAGGGTTGGCGGAGATCCAGTATGGGTTTAGACAGAAGAAAGGTACGATCGAGCAGTGCTCTAACTCACATCTGTTGATTGCTAAATACATGGTGGCCAAGGAGGGGTCCTTGTTTTTAGCATTTATGGGCATCTCCTCGGCCTTCGACCTGGTTAACAGGTCTAAGTTATGGCTGACGCTGTTGAGGATGGGGATAGATGAAGCATTGGTTAAATATATGGTGTCTTTACACCAAGAGCTTTTTGCTGCGGTGCGGGTCACCAACGAAGAAAGGTGTACGTCCCTCTTCAAGTCCATGCGGGGGGTTAGGCAGGGCTGCATATTAGCCCCCCTGCTTTTTACCATCTACATTAACGGATTGGGTGCTTACCTGGAGGAGGCTGAGGGACACGTTCCGCGTGCAGGACCTGTTATGATCCCCACGCTCCTGTACGCGGACGAGGCCGTGCTGATAGCACGCACTGGCGTCTGCCTTCAACGTTTACTAAATGCTTTTGGCACATTTATGGACCAGCTAGACCTAAAAATCAACACAAACAAGTCACATACCATGGTCGTGGGTCGACAAAGCAGTAAGAGAAAAACAATGACTTTTGAGTGTAAGGGCGAGGTTGTCTCTAGAGTCTCCACTTTTCCCTACCTGGGGGTTCTCTTTGATCAGAAGGGATCCTGGGGTCCCCAGGTGAGGGCAAAGAGGTTGGCGGTGACCAGGTCATCGGCAGCCCTTATGGGTTTTGCGGGCAGGTTAGGTGCTAGGCCCATTGAAGCGCTTCTGAAAATCTACAAAAGTAAACCAGTTGCCCTGGCTTCATATGGTTTACCCCTCTGCGGTTATGTAAATCTGGAGCCAATCCAGAAAGCGGAGAACAGATTCATACGGACACTACTGTCTGTTCCTCAGTCCACACCGGTGGGTCTAGACTTCCTCACTGATGGGCTGAACATGGCACCCCTGATCTTCTGGTTGAAGACTTGGCTTAATAAAGATCTGCCACTCAACCATATGATCATGACTGATGTTTTGGCCTTAGATTACTCTAAAAGGATACCATGGCTGGCCTATCTGATGAAGGCATTCTCAGATATAGGACGACCAGACCTCTCCTAAAGACATTAAGATCCAGGACATCGATATTGTTAAAAAACTATTTATGGGGAGGGCAAGAGCACGTTGTGAGGAAAGGGAACTAGTGAAACCAGCGGTGAGGAGACACTTTCTACTTGTTAATTCATTTGCATTAGCACCTTACCTTGGTGTCGTCACTATTCCATTTCACAGGTTCCTTTTAATTAAGTTCAGGTTTAATTTGTTACATTTTTATTTGGGGAACTTTAAAACATGGGGAAAACCTGAACTAGCCCCTCCCTGCAATTGTGATCATTTTTCCACCCAAGACACCATGCACTTTGTTATGTTTTGTGGTTTTTATTTAGAGCCAAGAAAAAAAAACCTGGTACCGGTTTTTAATGAGGCTGGTTTCACACAAGTGAGACCAGCCCTGCTCTACTTACAATTATTGACTAACTCATGTACTACTTTTAGCATGGCTAACTTCGTGGTGGCTGCAGCTAGAATCAAAAAACATATTCATTAGATCTATGATCCCTGTAAAAATGTGTAAATCAAGACGCGAGACCCTGGTGTTTTACTAAATGAACTATTTTTTATTAACCCCACGTATGCTCTGATTTGCCTGTAATTGTCATTGATTTGTAAATAACTCTACTGTATATATTTTATAATATATGAAATGTTTTATCTCTTTGTATGATTTTTAACTAAATCGAATATAGATATTTTGACTGACTGACTGACTGACTGAATCCTGCTCTGCATTTTTCCCCAAGAAGAGGCCACCGATTTGAGCGATACCTCTACTCAACTGGTGTACTTTCTACTGGCTAATCAGTAAGTGCTACCTCGTTGGGTAAATGTATAGCGCATTTCCTATCCGTAGCTGCAGAAAGGGCCAGAAGATTTGCCTCCAGTGACCGTGTGCCATCAACAAACAAAAAAATCCGCCCGCGAGTGGATTTGCGATTTTTTTGCAATTTCGCAAGATTTCGTGAGCGGAACAGATTTTTGGCCCATGCTTAAAAAACAGGCATTCCTTTTGCCGCTGATCTTTTACAGGTCATGGTGCGAAAGGGACATATGGTGACAGCACATTGTACTGGGCAATCCATCACTCGGGACACATAACATTTTAAAACCTAGGGGGTCTGTTACAATGTCAGGCCTCCCATTTACCCCAGCCACCTTACAATGGCAGGGGATACCGCTGAGGACGGAAGAAAGGGTAGAATATGGTGGTGGTGTCTGCTAGACACCACCATCCAAATTACAATGCGTGCCAGTAGCAGCCTTTCCGTGGCGGCGTTGCTGCCATGGAAAGGCATGCGGTCTTCGCAGATGGGGGCCCGTTGGGGGGCCCCAGGATGTTGTGGGTGTGGGGGGGCACATGGGGGATACCTATGATACCCCCCTGCATTTGCATGCACAACGTGGCATGCACCGCACGGTGCCTGCCACATTGTGCATGCAAATGCGGAAGGTGATCCACAGCATTGTGGCAGAAGGTGCTGTGTGCACCGCTCGTCACAATGTTCTGCGTGGGTGATGCCACCGTGGCAGTGGCATCCTAATTGCCGGGCTGGGGCCGCTGCACTACTGGTGGCCGGTCCCAGCACTGCTAGGGTGGTGGGCGGCGAAAGTCTGCCCAGCATCCTAATAGGCCCCCTCGTGTGACACTTGTCGCAGTCTAGCTCTAGCGCCTGAGCCATTGTCCAATCTCAGTTGACCTCGATTACCTCGAATAACCAATAATAGCCAATGTGGAAGGAAATTTGTGGTGGAGATGGTGACACTCAGATGGACTTTCATCCATAGACCAGCCAACATCTAAACAAAGCAAGCACACTGCCAAGTAGGCCAGCAGTAAAACCATCAGAAAAGTGACAGCAGGAACAGAACCGTCTAGATCTAAATCAGCCCCTAAGACTTGATGAGTGGAAACTGCGTTTTGTTAGGATTAAATGAGATGATATGCAGTTAATGAGGATTGCAAGTTATCAACAGTTGAAACTACTATAGTAATGACAGCAGGAGACTGGACCTTCAGGCAAAGCTGGTTATCATAGCATATTGGAGACATGAAATGAAGTACTCTCTGATAACACAATTGATGGTTCATGATAAAGAGTGCAGGGTGTAAAACAGAACTTCCAGTGGTACAGGAGTAGAAATGGAAAAACAGCAGTTGATTTAGATAATTTGTGAACTATTAGCTGGATACATTTTTATGTTATTACAGAGCCTTGCATTCAAAACCTACATGTTCATTCAATGTGACAGTTTCAAAATTTGCCAATAGATCTAGTATTGTCAAAATCTGCTCATAAAACTAACAATATCAACAGAAAGGAGTCAGCATTGTCCCGGAGATGCTGCTTGCAGAGGACATCTGTATTAACTGCATCTCTGGTGGAACTCGTGGAACCTGTTCACAGATCTCGTCATTTGCCCGCATCTCCCCGCAGTTTCCCAGCGCCCTGGTCACTCGCGCTCTCCCTGGTGGGACTTTATGTCCCAGGGAGCTCCGCGCTGAGTGCAATTGCCCACAGCTGCAGGGAGAGGAGTTTCTTGCGGCATAAAAGTGGCGCTGCCTTCCCGCGGCGCGGGACTCGCGCGGGTAGTGCCCCGGCAAAGCCCGGGCCAAGGGCGGGCCCGTCTGCGCCCGTCCGCGCCAGAACGTGGCAGGGCTGGTCCACCCTATTGATCCCTCGTTATACAGAATTATTCATTATACAGAACTCCCAGGTGACCTTGTATACAGCTTCTGTCCCAGGTGACATTGTAAACAGGTTCTGGGGCCTAATCGTAATTGTGGACGAGATCATTGAGTTTTTTTAGTCATATTATATGCGTGTTTCACACTTTTGTTTGGATTTTTTTTTTATTAGGGGAATACACCTGGTACTAGTACTGTCACCCCATGTAACTAACTCTAAATATATATACACCTCTTTAAGTACTATTGTGGCCCTAGCAGAGGCCCCTATTAGAGCTGGGGAATTTTAATTAGGCCTTACTGTGGAAACAAAATGTCTAAACGCAAGCTACAGAAAACACAAGGTACAGAAAACACCCAATGGCAATGCTAGCAAGGGATCTACCATGGATGACTTTCTGGTTAAGGCAGTGAGTGCAATTAATGTTGAAATTACGAGGGCAGAACGCCGCCTTTCCTTTGGGGCAGGCCTTGGGACAGAATATATCCAGACCCTAGAGCCAGATATTATTTTGGTAAATCCACAACAATCTATCTCTATTTCCAATCAGGAGTCCTCTTCCCATTGTCAGGAGGCCCCTTTGGCAAACATATTACTACAATCACCAAACCCTAGCGGACCACCAACCCCGAAGCGTAGAAGAAATTGAAGGACAGACCTGCCTAAATTAGGGAATCCAGGTAAACAAAAAAAAGGGGCCCGACACGGAACAAAAGTAAGATCCCCGAGAAAACCTGTACTCCAAACATGATACCTGATGAATTAGGTAATTCCATTATTTTCAAAAATGACACAAAAAATTGAATCTATACTTAAGCCCTTGGTTAATAAGATAGACATTTCAAGTGCAGAGGTCCAGAAGTTGGGTATTATCATAAAGGATAGTAGTGGTCCAACCAGGAACAATGGAATCGACCCTCAAGTGACAGGCAATATAATCAATTTACAAAGGACGGAGCCAGCTTATGATCGATCCAGTGTTATGGCCAAACCAAATCTCTTGTGTAGGGATGTTGGGGCAGTTAGGCATAGCAATCACTCATCCTCTGCCACTGGGGCTAGTGCCACTACCATCATTATTGGGGTACCGCAGATAAGCCCACAGAGCAGCACCCTACAATCGGTGAGAGGGGACTTGGGTACATATAAGAATCCACCCCAAGACCCGTACATATCTAAGGGCCCGAGAGAGCAGGCAGAGATTAATTTACCGCCTGACTGCAGCCCATACGTGGCAGTAATGGTCAATGTACGTTTACTCAGGGAGGAGCAACCAGAAAGCTATAGTGCCCTGAAGAATAAGGTGATACATTGGTTACATCAACACCTTGATGGGCAGAGCAGATCAAATTCTATTAACAAGAAGGGTGAAATGGATAGGTCCTTCTAGAAAAACAGAGCAAGGGGACTGCATTATTATCAACTTTAAGAAGCCGTCCAGGGCACAAATGTCCCTGGGGAGAGCCACGTATAGTTCTCATACAGAACGTTCAGTCTCACTCTATCTCCTTGGTTATTTTTACAGACACCTTGGTAACCCTCCAGCAGGGGGTAGGAATCCTCAAGTAAATAGATCCAACTTGATAGATATACCACATTCTGCTGTCCCGGTAATGAACAGATTCCATGCCCTTAGCTCCTTAGATTGCAATGACTGACTGGACCCAGTATATCTAGTGGGGAGGGGGGTTGCTGCTAGGCCCCAGTTTATGACTCCAACATCTGGGCCCCGGTATGACAAAGTTCTCAAAGTCCCTACATTATTTAATAGGCCTTGTATACTAATATAACGCCAGGTAATGAAGGAGTGTTAACGCAAGAGGGTATGGGGGCCAAGGAGGTGGAGCGCAACGGGCCAGGAACATCATTAAATCATCCCTCTAGTACACCTTTAGAGGATAGTAGGGGGGCAGTTAGCAATGGTGTTTCCAGTATACAGCCGGGCCTAGGGGAAAACAATCCAGTATGCCATCAAGACCGCAGCTACTCTATTGTTACCTGGAATATCGCTGGCCTAGCAAATAAGATAAACCTGCTAGGATGTAAGGAATTTATTGGCCCACATGATATAGTTTGCCTACAAGAAACATGGAGCACCGTAGATGTCCACTTGGAGAGGTTTACCGCCTATAATCTGCCTGCAATACTGTCTGCTTCAGGCAGAGGTAAGGGGGGGCCTGTTGAGACTACTGAAAATTAACATCCCAATGAAAGTTAAGAAAAGTATTAATGTAGGTTACCTGGTACAATTACTCTGGTTGCACAGTAAAGATGGCCGGGGTATTAACATATTTAATTCCATGCGCCATAGTATAGTTGCTGAAGTAAGATACGAATTGGAAAGATTGGTAGAATTGGATTTACCTAACATGAATATTGTTTGGCTGGGGGATTTTAATGTGCCTATTTGACCCTTATCACTGACAAAAGTATGTGAGCTTCAAACAGACACAGGTAATGATTATTAACATTTGCGCACTATATGGGGCGGGTATATGGGGCCACCAACCATGTGCAACTCTCATGGTAATACCTTAAATGCGGTCCTTATTGAATTTGACTTGGAAATTCTGCAATGTGCTAAAGATGTATGTGGGAAGGAGATCCTGACTTTTACAAGAAGGTCAGCAGAGAGTAGTATCGATCATGTAATCGTCTCTGCTAACATTGCAAAAGTTTGTTCACCCCACAGATAGCGGAATTGTCTATGAGTGATCATAATCCAATTATAATGGTACTGCACCTCTGGGGGATAAGAAGGTTGAAGTATGTACTGTTGTAAACAATATTGTCCCGAATCGCCCAAATGGTTTTAGAATTAAATGGGTGGGAGCCAACTCAGTCGTACTTTCTAAAAAAATTGTACTGGCCTGTAGCAAGGAAAAATTGGATTGTCTAATGGTCAGTACTGAATCCACTGTGATCATGGACAATTTTATTAAGATTAATGAACATATTTCAAATCTATTCACTGTAACCTCCTTTAAGAAACTAACACAGCAAAAGGGTTGGTTTGACAATTCCTGCACTGCCTCACTAAATAATCTAAAGTTTGCCCCATCAAAGAAACCAAGAGACAGTGTAGTAGCTCATGGTCTCAGAGCTGATTATAACTCTAATCTGAAAAGACAAAAGAAGGAGCTACAACAGGAGGCATGGGACAACCTTAACCTTGCGGCTGCAACCTCCAATAATAAACTTTTCTGGGACACGGTAAATAGTATATTCATTAAAAATGAAACAGGCCTAGTATTTTTGGCGCATGTGAGGAGTGAAGAATGGGTAGAAAACTTTTTAAATATTTTTACCCCGAGTCAAATTCCACCGATAGAACCATTGACTCTAAACAAGTGGCCCACAATTGAGTTAGATATCACCCTGGATGAAGTAATAACAAGCATAAGTGCCACCAAGGGGGGCAAAGCACCAGGAGCAGATGTTGTCCCCATAGATATACAAATCGGTTCCAGAATTATGGGGGCCCATATTGACAAGGGTTTTTAACGTGGCATAAATGGAGGGATGCCCCCTATCTTGGGGGAGCCGGTAATTATCCCTATTTATAAAAATGGAGAGAAATCGGAAGCTAAAAACTACTGACCCATCTCCTTATTAGACTCCGCGGTTAAAATAATGAGTAGAGTTTTATTGATAAGGTTGGAGGAGTGGGTTTGGGACAACAATATTTTAGCAGAATCCCAGTATGGTTTTAGAAAAGGCCTAGGTTCTCAAGAACAGTGTATCAACTTGAAGCTTTTAATAGAAAAATATACCAAAGCCAAACAGGGCCGGCTGTTTTTGTTTTGTAGATCTAAGTAGTGCTTTTGATCTAGTGAATCATGGAGTCCTATGGCCAGTTTTAATTAATGTAGGTGTACCCAAACCTATTATTTACTTTTTAGCCAGGCTGTATGAAAATGTGTCAACTAAAAGGAGGTACGGCCAACAGGGAGAATGCACCGGTAATTTCACAGTTAGGCGTGGCATTCGCCAAGGTCGAGTGTTGGCACCACTACTTTTTACTTTATTTATTAATGATGTGGATGCAGCCCTTAAAACATTTCAAGCAGATTCCCCATTGGTTGAGGGGGAGGTGGCACCAATTCTGCTTTACGCGGAAGATGCCGTGCTACTATCAAGATCACCGGTGGGCCTCCAGAAGTTCATTGATGGGTTCGCCGCTTTTATCAGCAAGAGGTTGCTGTTGATAAACAAGACCAAAACTTTCACCAAGGTGTGCGGACCTAAATTTAAAAACCTGAAACGCTTCGCCATCGAGGGTAACAAGATACAGAATGTGGAGACCTTTTGTTACCTGGGTATTTCTTTCTCGTCTGATGGGGAATAGAACTATGAGAGGTCAAATGTTAAGGTTAAACTCAGAAAGAGTATAAATGGTGTTTTTAAATGGGCTTTTAATTTAGGGGATCAGCGAATCAAAAATATGATCGACATATACAAAGCCAGATGCACTACGATCGCACTATATGGGGCGGGTATATGGGGCCACCAACCCTGTGCAACTCTCCAATCTGAAGAGAATAATTTTCTAAAGAAGCTATTATGCCTCCCAGCATCAGCATCCACGGAACTTATACATAGCGAAGTTGGCCTCAATTATTTGACGGATTTAATAGCAATGAGACCAGCTTTGGAGACTAATATGGTCCAAGGATGAAACCTCTTTTACAAAGGCCATTATCAATGATTGCTTGAGACTGGACAATGGTACTAAGATACCATGGCTTAGCTATCTAATTAAGTCCTATGCTGATTTATTTGACAGATCGATTTTGGGAATCCTTAACAATTTACCATCTCTGTCCAAACAGGAATTGAAAGGAACCTATTTATCCCATATGATTGAAAAGAGGAAGGTAATAGTTAGGAAACAGATTACGTATCAATTTTACCATATGTACACTGATACGTCTGGTTTCCAAGGGTATCTTTCTTTTGTTACTAGACCTTCTCACCTTTTTGTCTTGATCAGAACGAGGCTAGGTTTAGTGCATCATCTGGTTGTGTTCCCAATAATGAAAAAGTATCCGTCCTCCCCATGCCCCTGTGATGGGACCTCAAAGCAGAGCACTATGCACTTTCTACTTTTATGTGATCTGCTTTTTCCTTTTAGAATTATGTTCCTCAAACCACTTTTTAAAAAAACATGGGGTCAAAACTACAGCAGCTGCTATGACATTATTACTCACCATGGAAGAACCAGGGATTTGCTTTTTTACTGCTACATGTATCCTCAGTTCAATCAAGGTCAGAATAAGTAAGGTGTTTTAACGAACTTCTCCTCTTTTCTTTTTAAATTGACAGAAAGTCTGTGGTGGTCTGGATCACTAATGCACTTTGCACGTTACTTTGTATATATCACTGAGTTTTAATTATGTATATATACCACATCAAAATTGGTGGCCTTTCATACTGGGGTTGTGCTTGTTTTTATTCGCTTTTAATCAGTTTTTATTTGTGCATACTTGTAATGTATGTCTCGACTTAATTATGATAATGTCTACCGCCCCTAATAGCTGCTAATGTTTATATGAGGCGATGTATTTGCTACACATATGCACTTTAACTCAACAGTTCACTAACTAAGTAAGAGGTGTGCTATTGTACACACCCTCGTATGAATCCAGATGTACTTGTTTCTATTTTTACAAAGAACCGCATTTTAGCCTGTTATGTATAATCTGTGCTTTTATGGTTGATTGTCCCTACCAAATATAGCTAATTTTGAATTGAATTGAGTCAGCATTGTCCAAAATTGGACCGTATAATTATTAATTTGCGGGATGGCGGCTTTATTACTACAATCAGCTCTAAAACCAGACTGGAAGTTTTTAAGGAGATTTTACTTTTTCAATTGAACAAACTATTCCAATTAGTTGTTCAAGTAGCTTTCCAGGAAGTTAGTTAAAATTCTTAAACAGTGGACTAGGCAAGACTTATTAAAAACAGCTGAGCCAGCAGAGACCTTTATTGGGGGAGGCTATGCATGACCTACTAGAGATAGTCAGGAAATATTTCTCAAGAGAGATAGAGAAATGAGATCATACCAGGGAAGTGCAAGATTAGTTCACATCTCTTTGGTGAGGTTGGAAAGTAAAGGGTCTGAGACAGGGTTCAGGGCTTTGAGTTTGGATATAAAGCAGAAAAGTTCAATCTAAAAGATCTCTTTGAAAAGAGACCAGTTGAAGGTCTGCAATTATACTGATCATTTGATACAATTACTTTAAAGGTAAAGGTATACCTGCACAGCAGTCTTTCCTTCCATGCACACCTTCGCTCCACCCTTCTCACGTTGGCCACTGTCCCACGATTCCAAAAGACCAGAACCTGAGGAAAGTCCTTCTCCTTCTTCACTGCCAAGACCTGGAATACCCCATTCCTCGACCTTAGACTCTCCCAGTTCACGAAGGACCTCAAGACCTAGCTCTTCGGATTACCCCAGCACTTAGATAGATACCCCATGCCTTGAGACCCTCACGAGTGAGTAGTTGTGCCTTACCAACCCTTGATTGATTGATTGTATGTATGTGTAAACTGTTGTTCAGGTTCTGTCTGCTACGAAACCTCCGCATGAACACAACATGCTATCTTGTAATTCAAATATCGTTTTGTTCTTCGTGGACATTATTATTGTTCCAGTCACATGACCCTCTGCCATGCATTCTCCTCCCCATACAGAACTAGTGTGTTTTATATAAAAGCAGAATACATATAAATGATCCTTAATTCTCAATCATTCGCTGCAACAGAAATAATTATATTAACATGTTCAGTTTAAGATGCAAATTCATTTCAATCAATATTTTCATTTTGAAATGCAAAAATGTTTTTCATTCAAATCATCTAGTTCCATCGCCCTCAAAACTGACCTGAGTTAAGTGGCAAGCAATTGTTTTTTAAAGAGGCTCAAACCCTTACCTGAAGTTGAACTGCTAGCCTGAGTCGAAGTTGGTGCAACTCCTAAACAATGAACAAAAATGCAACAAGTTCGAATTTCTCAAAGTCACATGTACATATATATATGCAGACCCTTGTGAGGAGTAATGCTTTTCATCCTTCAAGGGAAGTTTAAATAATTAGCTCTGTCTCTGACCATACTGAGGTTAGGCAATGGCCATGCATTACTCCCTTGAGACACCTTACCCTTCTCAAGGTAAATTGCAGCTAGGCTGATCACTCAACCATTAATAACATTTAAATAGGGTCCTATTGATAGCAGCGGGACTTGCTCAGGCTGGCCTTCACTTTCCTTTAATTGTTGTTTTACCACAAATCATCTTTTTCCACTGCACTGAAAACTTACCTAAGGTAAATGCCAAATGTGCTTTTTACAACAATATATGGATCCAAACACTAACCTAAAGTTGAACTGCTAATGTGAATCGAGGTTGGTAAAAATCCTAAACAAATAAAAATATGTCATTTTATATTCTTAAGATCTCATAGATACCTGCTTCTGCAGGGAATAACATCTTTCATCATTGAAGAAGAGGAGTTCCAACAATTCATCGATCTAGGATTGTACATACTTGGCTCATTAACATCTCAAGTTAACATTCAGAAAGTGGCAATCCTACAGAGAGCCCCGCCCTAATGCTCCACACATGCAAATCTAGCAAAACATCTTTCACAGACTTGAATGCACACTACCCTTTTTGGAGTGCTTTAATTCTCTGGACTCTATGTTGAATACAGACCTAAACTTCCAAGCATCTATTACAGGGAATAAAATCTGTCAATATGAAAACAATTGTTTTAATTATCAGTCTTCTTGATGTGCGACTATCACAACTCCAAAATATATCTTGCCTTTCTCACACTGGTTCTAGATGCTACAGCTATGCTGGTAGTTGGTTCCAGAACAAATGCATTACTTCAATCTTTAGCACAATTCAATTGTTTCCTATTGACACCATTCGCTGGTCTACATTGTCCAGAAAACAATTAATTCTAGAACAACAAACTATGGGACAGATGTAGGTAATTCATATTTACCGACTCTTAAATACCAAATTTTACCGATTCGGTATTTAAGTGTCGGTAAATATGAAGGGGGGAGATGTAGGTATTACAGATTCTGTAAATACCGAATCGTTAAGATTCGGTATTTACCGATTCGGTAAATACCGAAACCTGAATTCGGTATTTTACCACCCAATTTGATTGGGTGGTAAAATACCAAATCTACCAGGCCTTTGGGACTCAGAAGAGTCCCACCTACATCTGGGTTTTACCGAATCGGTAAAATTACTGATTCAGTATTTTACAGAATCGGTAAATTTACCGATTCGGTAAATTTACTGAATCTGTAAAATGTTGCCCCTAAATCCCAATCACCAAATACCGGTCGGTAACGGCCGAATTCGGCCGTTACCGACCGATATTTGGGCTCCTACATCTGGCCCTATCTTCCTTATAAACATGTCATCTCTGCCACTAAGAGATAGCTCCAGAATCCTGATACCCTCCAACAATCAATCAGGGTTTATAAAGTGAGGCTAATCACCCGATAGGGTATCCAAGTGCTAGCAGGCAGCGGAGGCTTATTCAGACAGCCAGGTCTTGAGGGCCATTTGAATTCTGGAAGTGAGGTGAAGGTCCACAGTTGTGTGGGGATGCTGTTTCAGTTCTTTGCTGCGATGTGGGAGAAGGAGCGCGCTCCACCTATGCTTCGGTGGATGTGGGCAATATAGGCAAGTGTAAGGGAGGCAAGGCATAGTCTTCTCAGTGGTTGGTGGAAGTTCAAGCAGTGATTAAAGCAGGCAGGTCATTGGTTGAGTAGAGCCTTGTGTGCGAGGTTCAGCAGCTTGAATTGGCATCTCTTCTGTATGGGGAGTCAGTAGAGTTTCTGGACTACCCTGTTTATGGAATAGGCACCCTTCAGAAGGAAGATACTAATTAAGCAATGTTCTCAAGTAGTGCACCATTCCGTTCCCCCAGGGACTCGGATAAATTATTACCTAAATAAAAGCTGGAATGTTTAGTGTACCAACCTTATTTGTTCATGTGACCTACACATATAGAATGTTTATTATTGCAGGATCACAAGCATCCTGAACATTATATTATTATTGTAAATGCACATATGTATCTACCTGTTGTAGGCAAGTAAGATCTGCTTCTTATGGTTACCCCCACTTTTTGCTTAATGTTACACTGTTTAGACTAGTCTGACTGGGATCCTGCTAATCAGGACCCCAGTTTATTTGCTTTCTCCTTAACCACATCCGCGCTCAGAGAATTCTCCTCCTGTGCTCAGATTTACAAAATCCCATGTTTCATGACGAGCTGGGCTCGGCATCAGCGTGCGAGGAGGCTACGCCATGACGAGCCCAGCTCGTCATGAGCCTGGAAGGGGTTATAATGTTATGCATGTACTTTGGTACACTCCAGATTGGATACTGGGGTAACCTTGTCAGTCCCAAGTATATGGTACACATGTACCCATGGCATAGCTCCCACTGAGGCCTCCCATGGACTGAAGCATGTATTATGCCACCCATGAGAGGCCATGCAAAGTTGAACTAAAGGCGGTGTAAGCTGGTGCTTGCACAACTTCCAAAGAAAAAAGAGGTGCACTAAATATATAGGTCACTATACTTAAAACCTATGTCACCCCTATAGCAGGTCTTAACAATTCTGAAGGCAGGGTGCTGGGTTTTATGTGAGAAGGTGCCGCTGCATGAGCAGAGCCCCTCTGCAACCTTCGGAGACCATTCTCCCGGGTTGTCTGTGACACAGCCAGATATATAGGTAGAGGTGCATTATAACCTCGAAAACGGCTGAAACAAAACATGTAATGTTTGGTATCAAACACCTTGGAATCATACCTTCACACCAGTAACCAGTGTGGAGGTATGATTCCACCCCTCCTGAACAAGCTTTGTGGTTCCCTGGTCTTCCCGGTACCAGCCTTCTCGACCGGAACAGCACACAATGGATGCTGCTGACTGGAGACACATTTCTGTCATCCTGCTGATGAACCAAGC
Source organism: Lissotriton vulgaris (assembly GCF_964263255.1). Classification (NCBI taxonomy): domain Eukaryota; kingdom Metazoa; phylum Chordata; class Amphibia; order Caudata; family Salamandridae; genus Lissotriton; species Lissotriton vulgaris. The sequence continues at coordinate 767,451,166 of NC_141691.1, read as the reverse complement.
TCGAGCAGAGGAAGGCAACACAATAAGCATACTCTCACTGGGAGGTTTGACCAACTCCCAGACAGGATTTATTGTATTAGACCTGGGTGGGTACACTTCCAAAATGCCTGGAAGTTTGCATGATAGGCACATTTGGTGTCCCTGTGCATAGTCCAATTCAAACCAGTTCTTTTCATACCAAGATCTTTGGCCTCCTCACACTCTGTGCCCTGCAAGTTGTGGTTTGGGGAAACTGCTAGAGGTTCCCTCATGACTCCTGTGCCTTCGGCCTGTGGGTCCATTTAAGGGACAATCTTGATTTTCTTGGGCTCCTCTGGTTGCTTCAGGCCTGCCCTGGCTCCCCTTGCTGTGGTAAGTCCTCTGGTCCTTTCTGGGCCAGACCGCAAACTTTCTTGACCTTCTTCGTGTGTTTTAATTAGTTTTATATAGCGCGAACTTGACCCGGTATCGGGTATCAAAACGCTTTAAACAGCAGCAGTTGCTTTACATGAGGGCACATTCATTTTTGTTAGGCATGGGGAGATTAAGTGATTTGCCCAGAATCACAGGATGTTCACCGTCCTTGCCGAGACTCGAACCCAGTTCCCCAGATTTGAAGTCGACCACCCTAGCCGTTAGGCCAACTCCTCTCCCGGGTTGCCGTTGCCAAGGCTTGTTGGCCGGACAGCCACCCCTCAGCACTCTAGTTCCTTTGTGGGACAGCTTATATCCAGCTCCTGGTTTTCCTTGACATCTCATGTAGAGTCAAGGTCTCCTTCTTCGCACCTGAAGCACCCGACATCAGCGGGTATTAGTCTATCAAGACCCTGGTCACTCTTGAGTGGCCCAGACTGTGTCCCCTAGGCTTTCAGGTTCCTTCTATCAAGAATCCACCTGCGGGTTCCACCAGACACTTTTCTTCTTTCCAGCAGTGGCATTTCTTTGAAGACTCCCAATGAGAATGACTGCAGTCTCTGAAGCCAATTCAGCCATATGAACTCGGCTTCTCTGGGATAGGTAGCTCTGGTACTTTGGTATCCACAGGTAGGGTGGCTCTCCAACCTTCTATGTTCCAAAGGGTTTCCACATAAACTATTGGGAATGGTCCTTTACCTTTAAAATTGCAACTGCGACTCTCCCATTTAATTGTACGTAGCACGCCGTTGTGTTTTCACACCGCACCCATCCTGCGTGGGGTCCCTACTTATTCACCATGGGTGGTTCCTTGAGGTCCCTGCGATTTTACGCATTCTAGAAATTGTTTTGACTCGAGTCATGGTTCTTATTCCACTATTTTGGTATATGGCTTGGTCTCCCTGTGGGTCCCACAGTGTATTAGTGCTACACATGATTGTTTGCGTGCAAAAGTATTGTGTGCTTTGTGTTTATCTGCATGTAGCAGATACTGTAAGGTATTTAAGGTGTTATAATAATAAATATATATTCTTATAACAACTGTGTTGTTCTCCTTTCATTTAACCAATACAATAAGGTTGCATTCTGGTAAAACAAGCTGTTTAACATTCCTTCAAAACTAAGCCTGAAGGCTGCTCTCCACGGCTACCACTTGGATAGCTTTCTAAGGTTACCTTTGCTCTCATACATCACCATAAGGTTTGCTTGGACTAGAGCAAGGTGCCCATTTCGATTAGTGGACATCATATATCAGGCCAACTTCTCACATTGGTGTGCAGAGGTTAGGATTCAAGACTGTGTTGTTTTACCAGATACATCTTTGTATTGATTAACTGAAAACAACTAAGTACTAGGTACATATAATACTAACTTAGAATAAATACGTTCTACTGAACTTAGTGTCGGGTAAGTCAAGTGTCTAGCACACCCTTTCTCCAACCTTAGAGAGTTTAGTTCCAGCTAGGTTAGGTAGTTGCAACACCTCACCTCCCCTTTAGTATGTCTTCTAAAGGAGATTCCAGTGGCTATATGCCCTCTAGATACAGTGAGCTTTCATTCCAAGAATTGCAAGTCCTGTGTTCCTCTAAAAAGCTGGAGACAGGGAGAACGGCAAACACCCACCGCCTAAGAGAGGCGTAACTGCTTGATGATCTTGGAAAGACGCCTGGGTCAGATGAACAGGAGAAAGTGGGTGGGGCAGGAAATGAGGAGAGGTCAGGAGGTGACACCTTTTATGACCTAGACTCAAACCCTGGCCAGGAGGAACAAGATGGTACCCACCCGAACAACTCAGATCTTCTTGGAGATGATAAAGAAGGCCAAGATGGCCCTCTCTTCACCCCTCCTGGAAGAGTGCAGAGTTTACAAATGATTTTAAATCTCCCTCTGCAGAGTCTAATAACGTAGGAAAGTCAGTAGGGACCTCTGTGTCTAGCAAGAAGGACCATTCTTATGACAGGGAACACCAATTTCTGGAAACTTGAAAGTTGAAAGTTGAAAGTTAAGCTTAAGCTCAGGCAACAGCAATTGGCCCTCGATAAAGAGTCCCTAGAAGTCCAGAGAGCTAGACAAAGATTGGGACTAGCATATCATGGTGGCAGCAACAGTGTCCCTAGAATTAAGGACATTCTTTTGACAATGAGAACCTGAGCAAGATTGTCCCTCCTTACCAGGTTGGGGATGGCATCCATAAATGGATAATTGCTTTAGAGATGGCCTGTAAAGTTCAGAGGGTCCCTTTAGAGCAGTGGGCAGCTATCTTGTGGCTCTCCTTTATCTGATAAAGGTAGACATAAGCTCCTCACTGTTAGAGACAATTACTCAGTACTGATGAGTGCTCTCATTGATGGAATAAGCTTAACCACAGAACAGTTTAGGATTAAGTTCAGAGACACCCAGAAGGCACAGAATCAGGACTGGGTAGACTTTGTGGATAGTGCCATTAAGGCTCTGGAAGGCTGGTTGCTTGGCAGCAAAGTAAATGATTTCAAGGGATTGTACAATTTGACTATGAGGGAACAGATCCTTAATAATTGCCAAAATCAGTTGTTGCATCAAAACCTGGTTGACTCTGATCTGACTTCTCCCCAAGAATTGGGAAAAAGGCAAATAGGTGGGTCAGAACCAGGGTGAAGCAGAGAAACCAGAACAATGGGGGTGACCAAAAGAAGAAAGATGCTAAAACTTCAAATAAGGGTGGGGACAAAGGTAAAGATGACAAGTCTTCATCAGGGCCAAAAAAACCTGCATCTGGGGGGAGTCACAATCCAACAAAGGGAAAGGCAAAACAAAATCTTGGTGTAACTTATATAAAGAAAAGATCCATTTGACAAAAGATGCCAATTGTCCAAAGGCCAACTGAAACCCCTAGTACAGTTTCAAGTGGTGGTATAGGGAACAAGGGAATAGTAGTGATAACCTTGGGCTCTGAGATGGGTTCTGGCCTAGTAAGAACTCTATCTCAGGCTGTATTTGTCTGTGATGGTGGTGTGGATATTACCACCTTATTTGTCAGTCCCAGTTACCTGGGCAAATACAGACAACAGCCTTTTATTAGTGGTAAGGATGCCATGGCATACAGGGACAAAGGTGCAATTGCAACTACAGTGACAAAATACCTTGTTGACTCTGAACAGATCATAACTGGTGAGCTGTACCTAGTGACCAATGCTAACAATGTCAGGACTGATCATCCATTGGCAGTTGTTAATTTCAGCTTGGGAGGGGTAACAGGCCCAAAGAAAGTTGTGGTTAGCGCAGACCTTCCAGTGGAATGCTTTTTGGGCAATGATTTGGAAACTTCAGCCTAGGCTGAGGTGAAATAAAGGACTCATGCAGCAATGCTGGACATCTCTGCAGATGTGTTTGCAGTGACCAGGTCACAGGCCAAACCGATGTCTACTGAACAGGCCCAGGATTCTGAAAAAAATAGACCTGGTGCCTTCAAAGAGAAGAAACAGGAGGGGTAAGGTTGTGTTTTGCCCCCAGGCTCATAGAGAGAATCACTCTCTCGAAGGGAGATGATCTCAGTCCCTGTGAAGGAACTGTCTCAGATAAACTGGTACCTGATCAGGTTAAGTTCTTTGGGACAGGGGGCCCTTCCAGGGCAGATCTGAGTCAGGAGCAGCAAACCTGCCCCTCTCTTGAATCCCTCAGACAGTACACTGCTGCTCAGGCTTCTGGAAGTGTCAGTGGATCTCACAGGATCTATTCAGATGAGGGACTCCTTTACTCAGAGGGTCGAGACCCCAAGCCTGGTGCCACCTGGAGCTTGGTCATATCTCTTAGGTGTGGGGCTTCCTACTCACCTTGGCACACAACATTCCCTAACAGGACACCTAGGCCACAGTAAGACTTGGGACAGGCTTGACCCTCACTTTCACTGGCCTCACGCGTCAGTGGACACCAAGGAGGTTTGTCACTCCTGTACCACCTGTCAAGCCAGTAGTATGTGAGGTGGTACCACAAAGGCACCCCTTATATCACTACCTACAGCGGGGGTTCCCTTTAAGAGGGTTGGGATTGACATAATTGGTCCCATGAACCCTCCAACAGCATCTGGGCACAGTTACATTCAAGGGGTGGTGGACTATGCCACTAGGTATCCAGAGGCTATACCCCTTAGAACCACCACAGCTCCAATGGCTGCCAGGGACCTCCTTGGACTTTTTTTCAGAACAGGTTTCCCTAAGGAGGTCTTAACTGTCAGAGATATACACTGTGGAAGGAGTGTGTAGTGAATAACAAATTTACCAAACCCCATCACCCACAATGTAGTGGGTTAGTTGAAAGGTTCAACAAACCCTAAAGAGCATGATCATGGGCCTCCCAGAAAAGCTTAGGTGAAAAAGGGATGTTTTGTTGCCCTGCCTTCTCTTTGCCTATGGAGAAGTCCCACAAAAGGGCGTTGGCTACAGACATTTTGAACTTTTGTTTGGGCTTCCAGTTAGGGGTCCCTTGTGGTTGGTGAAGGATGGATGGGAGTTACTTCTCAAACCTCCTAAGCAAGACATAGTGAAGTATGTACTTGGTCTCTGTTCCAGGATGGCTGAATACATGAAGAAGGCCAGTAAAAAACCTTGAGGTAAGTCAAGAATTGTAAAACGCTTGAACTGACCAAAATACTGTACTGTCTGTTTATCAGCCAGGACAGAAAGTATGGTTGTTGGAGCCCGTGGACCCAGCAGCTCTCCAAGACAAGTGGAGTGGAACCCATAATATACTTGAGCAAGAGGTAGAGATCACCTACCTGGTGGACCTTGGAACTCCCAGGAGCCCACATAGGGTGCTCCATGTAAACAGGCTCAAACCTGTGCACAGGGCAAACATGGGCTTGCTCATGGCTACTGATGAGGGACATGAAGAAGAGAGTGAACCTCTCCCTGATCTCCTCTCACAGAACCTTGATGATGGCTCAGTAGATGGTGTGGCCTTGGCAGGCAGCCTCACTGAGCAACAGCAGAGTGATTGCAGGAAGGTCCTCAAACAATACAGACACATGTTCTCTTTGACTCCTAGTCAGACCACTTGGTGTACCCATGAAGTGGACATAGGTGAGAGTCTGCCTGATAAAACTTGATTTTGCAGGCAGCCTAACCATGTCAGAAATTGCATCAGGACTGAGGTCAAGAAGATGTTGGAATTGGGAGTGATGGAACCCTCAGATATTCCTTGGGCTGGTCCAGTGGTCCTGGTACCCAAACCTCATACCCAGGTGGTAAAAGAGAAATTAGGTTTTGTGTGGACTACAGGGGACTCAATGCATTCACTAGGACTGATGTTCATCCTATTCCAAGGGCAGATGAACTCATTGACATTTTGCCTCAGCCAAGATCTTGAGCACATTTGCTGGATATTGGCAAATCAGACTAGCTGGGGATGCCAAACCAAAAACATAATTATCATCCCCTGGTGGGCATTGCCAATTTATTGTGATGCCCCTTGGCTTGAGAATGCACCTGCCACATTCCAAAGGTTGGTGAACAAATTCCCCACAGGTCTGGAGGCCTATAGTACAGCCTATCTTAATGATATAGCTGTCTTTAGCCCCACCTTGGAAGATCACCTGGTCCACCAAAAGAATGTTTTGGAGGATCTTCAGAAAGCAGGCCTCACTATCAAGGCCACCAAGTGCCAGATAGGACAGAGCAAGCTTGTGTGCCTGGGCCACTTTGTGGGTGGAGGCCAGGTTCAACCATTGCAGAGCAAAATGCAGACCATCATGAACTGGGTTGCTCGAACTACCCAGACTCATGCCAGAACTTTCTTGGGCCTGAATGGGTACTATAGAAGATTTGTGAAAGGTTATGGGTCCATAGTGACCCTCTTCACTGAGCTATCATCAAAAAGTAAGTGGACAGTTAGCTGTGAGAAGGCATTTAATGACCTCAAGCAGGTCATGTGCACTGCTCCCATTCTGCAAGGTCCTGACTATATCAAACAATGAATTGTCCAAACAGATGCATCTGAGTTGGGGGTAGGGGCTGTGTTGTCACAACTTAATGCAAAGGGTCAGGATAAACCAGTAGCTTTTATTAGCTGAAGTTTGACCCCCAGAGAGAATTGTTGGTCAGCTATTGAAAGGGAAGCCTTTGCTGTTGGTTGGGCTCTGAAGAAGCTGAAGCCATACATGTATGTCACTCACCTCATTGTTCAGGCAGACCATAAGCCCCTCTTATGGCTAAAACAGATGCAGGGTGAAAACCCCCAACTTTTGAGTTGGTCCATTTCCCTACAGGGGATAGAATATACAGTGGAACATAGACCTGGGAGTAACCATGCCAATGCAGAAGGACTTTCCAGATATTTTCACTTAGAAAATGAGAACTCAACTGTGCAATGATAGTCGCATCTCCTTACATTTGGGTGGAGTTGTGTAGGAAAGTAGGATCTGCTTCTTATGGTTACCCCCACTTTTTGCCTAATGTTACACTGTTTTGACTAGTCTGACTGGGATCCTTCTAACCAGGACCCCAGTCTATCTTCTTTCTCCTTAAAATGTTATGCATGTAATTTGGTACACTCCAGATTGGATACTGCGGAACCTTTGTTATTCCCTAAGGTACACCTGGGGCAAAGCTACCCCAGAGGCCTCACATGGGCTGAAGCATGTATTATTCCACCCATGAGAGGCCATGCAAAATAGAACTACAGGTCTGCCAGTGCAGCCTGTGTAAGCTGGTGCTTGCTTGCACCACTTACGAAAGATTTAGATTTACTATAGAGGCCATGCAAAATTGAACTAAAGGCCTGTGTAAGCTGGTGCTTGCATGACCTACAAAAGATAGAGGTGTACTAAATATATGTCACTACACTTAAAACCTTCAAGTCACCCCTATAGCAGGCCTTAACAATCCTGAAGGATGGGTACTGGGGTTTATATGAGAGGGTGCCCATGCATGAGCAGAGCCCCTCTGCAGCCTTCAGGGACTATTCTCCTGGGTTGTCTGTGACACAGCCAGACACATAGTTAGAGGTGCATTATATCATTGTGATAAATGCTATCTCGAAAATGGCCGAAACAAAACATGCCATGTTTTGTATCAAACACCTTGGAATCATACTTCCTACACTGGTAACCGGTGTGGGAGGTATGATTCCACCCCTCAGAAGCAAGCTTTGGGGGTCCCTGGTCTTCCTGGTGCTAGACTTCTCGATCCAGACAGCACCAAATGGATGCTGCTGACCACAGCCACATTTCTGCCCTCCTGCTGCTAAGCCAAGCTCGGGCACAGGAAGGCAGCACAATAGGTATCCTGTCACAGAGAGGTGTGACCACCTCCCAGACAGGATTTAGTGTATTGGAGCTGGGTGGGTACACTTCCAAAGTGCCTAAAAGTCTGCATGAGGGGCACATTTGGTTTCCCTGGAAATAGTCCAATTCAAACCAGTTCTGGGAGCTGTTGGCTCCTGCTCTGGGGCAAAACTGGAAAAAGGACATGGGTATAACGACCCTCCTGAATTGACCATTCCCTAGGAGGGTTCCCTGAATCTGCCCAACCCTTTCCCGCAGGTACAAAAGGGCTTACCTGGCTTTAGGACCCTAGAATCAATGTGGACAAGATTCTCAACAAGAAACCACTGACCTTCGACTGTCTGAACACTCTGGATTTTGCTGGACTTCAACTAAGCCAGACTTCATCTCCTTCTACGTCCAAGGCATGGTCTGTGCCCTTGCATCATACAGGCTCTGTGCAGGAGCTGTGGAGCATCAAGGATAACTACAGTATCTCCCTTGGGGTGAAGGAGTCACTCCCCTGCATTTGCAGGCACGGTAATGCAAATGACCAGTCTGCAGATCCTGAGCTCCTGCAGACTCCAAAGGCTCCAGCAACACAGTAGGTGGGTTCCTAAGTTCCTAGAGGTAGAGCTGCCCTCTCACCAAGTTTGAGGCCAGTATCCCTTGTGGGGACCACATAACCTGAACCCCTGTCCATCGGGTACATTTGCAAGTGCATATGCTTGTTTATGTTCCCCAACTTTGTGCATTGGGCTGTCGATAGCCCCTAACTCTGCGCATTTTTCTTACCGAGGACTTTGGCCTCCTTGCACTCTAGGCCCTGCAAGCTGTAGTTTGGTGAAACTGCTAGAGGTCCCCCTCTACGACTCCTGTGCCTCCGGCCTTTGGGTCAATTTGAGGTCCAGTCCTGATTTTCTTGGGCACCCCTGGTTGCCCCAGGCCTGCCCTGACTACACTTGCTGTGATGAGTCCTCTGGTTCTTGCTGGACCAGACCACAACCCTTCTTGACCTTCTTTGTGGATTGCCATTGCCAAGGCTTGTTGGTGCTCCCACCGGACACCCACCCCTCAGCACTCGACAAACTTCGTCGTACAGCTCATATCTAGCTCCCAGTCATCCTTGACATCTCCTGGTCCCTGCAGCTGTAGAGTCAAGGTCTTCTTCGCAGCTGAAGCCTCCTACATTGGTGGACATTCGTCTACCTAAACCCTGGTCACTCTTGAGTGACCCAGACTCTGTCCCCTCTGCTTTCTGGATCCTTCCATCATGATTGTTTCTGTGCTAAAGTATTGTGTGTTTTGTGTTTATCTAAGTCTAGTAGATACAGTGAGGTATTTATTCTTAGAACTACTGTGTGGTTCTCCTTTCATTTAACCAATACAACAAGGTTGCTTTCTGATAAAACAAGCTACTTAACATTCCTTCAAGACTAAGCCTGAAGGCTGCTCTCCACAGCTAACAATTGGATAGCTTTCTAAGGTAATGTTTGACCTCTTCACCATAGGAGTTGTTTGGACTGGAGCAAGGTTCCCACTTTAATTAGTGGACATCATTTACCAGGCGAACTTCTCACATCTGTGAACTGATGTTGACTTTCTGTTGGCCATGAAACCCTGACGTATACACAAGATTTTATGTCAAGACAGGAGGCTAGCATTATGCATTAACTTTTATTTCCACTTCTGAGCAGCACCATTAAAAGCTCGTAGAACCTTAACACATCACAATCAAAAAGAACCTTCAAGTGCATAAATAACATGAGGCCGCCATCCTCTTCCTCTTTTGTTTGCTGCTTTTGAGCCGATAAGTATTGGTCTATTTTTATGTTAATTGTATTTGATTTAGTGATAATAAGTGAAATGATTCATTCATAGTTGTTTGTGTGGTGTACTGTTGTTGTGAAAACACAATTTATGGGTGTTTGTTGTGTGAGTTTGTATTTTTAAGGGATTTTTCAAATGAGAGTATGCATTTTGAATTTTTAAGATTATTCAATTTATTAATATATTACTGAAAAAGTTAATTGTTAATGAGCATTTTGGGTATTGTTCAAGATTAGGAGTAAATTTAGCCAAGTTAGTACTGATTTTGAAAAGTCGCTGCTGCGCATACATTTCGGTACAAGTTTCATTTATCAAGTATGCTTTAAAAAATTTTCTCTGGATTAAAGTGTAATTAGTTTTATTGTCAAATCCGGTAGCACGAGCACTCTCAAGATTTTCCTCCGTGTGGTATCAGGTTGGGAGAGCGAGCTCCATGACACACACGTGCACGTAGAGTCGCTCTCCCATTGACTAACATTGAGGTTGTTTTTTCAGGAGTAGAGGGCTTGTTTTACTGCTTCGCTTTGTTTCACGGGAAATTAACTCTACGGGGATCGTTTCTATGGAATCTAAGCTTCGTGTAGACCGGTTTACAGAAAGAGGCGGTTGATACTGACTAGAGTTAAAAAGTGATATTTATGTAGCGAAAAGAGTGCGTAAATGAACAACCAGTTTGTTTTAAGGCAAAAGGGGGATATTAACATACATTTTGAACATAAATTAATTAATTTGATTTTTGAAAATGGAAAATGCTAATACAACAGCAGGGAAAAATTGTAAGAGACATACTTAATAGGGAATTAAAAGAGATAATACAGGAGACAGTCAAGCAAACTTTAGGGAAAAGAAAAAATTCAGAGGAAGAGAAGTATTTTTCAGTATCAGAGGAGGAAAATGAAAGAGGTCTAGGAGGAAAGTGCTTAAATTAGAGAGAAAATTTAAATGTTAAGAAGGGTCAGAGTGGAACCCCAAGCGGCTCAAATATGAGAGGTATCCAACACGATGCAGATTAGATCCAGTCGTACACTGTAAAGAGAGGAAAAGCATCTGGTGATGTTTATAATTTAAGTGATGAAGAGTTGGATGAATATATTCTGGACCTTGAATATAAGGATGGATTAGGTGAGGAGTTTGAGGAGATCGGAAAAGAGAAAGTTAAGGATTCTGTTATTGATCCATTCGGTGAGGTTTTGTTTAGCTCGAAGGACATAAGACACCCTAGAGGAAAAGCTTGGCGGCCACTGGAACATGTGGCAGACTATATTAAGTTTACATTAAGGAAACTTCTGAAGAAGGAAGAGAGGAATAGCATGTGAGCTGAATGCTCTCGTCCTAATAAAGAGGAAAAAGTTACTTCAACTCCTAACATTGACTCAGAGATAATAACATACCTACTTAAAATGTCAAATGACCCTAGAAAGGTTTAAGACAGGTCGTTAAAATAGTGTCAGGATAAAGTGTTTGACATTTTGAGGCCGTTGGCTAAATTTTTTGATGCTGTGGAGAAGGCCCATCTTAAGAATTTAGGTGTTGACCTTGCTTTACTGCGTGGGTGGTGCCAAAAGGCAATTTGCTTTTAGGCAATGTGAACGCAGAGCTACTATCAGAAAGGACGAAGACTATCCTGATGAGGATTAATCCTAAATTATGTAATTTAGCTGTAAATGAGTCTAGTGAAGAAGCACATGGATTATTATTCGGTAAAGAAATTGTCAAATCCTTAACCAAATACGTGCGTGCATTTGCTAGTCTAGACAAAGCAAATTTTCAATGCGCAGACTCTTCAGTAATAATAGTAATTATGGTTGGGCCGGTAGAAGGGGTCAAGCTACCAGCCGTGCAAATTTTAGAGCTTATTATCAGAATCAAGGAGGAAGTGGATACACTAGAGGACAAGTGAATTATAATTTCTTCCCACAAAAGGTAAGACGCCGGGCTTGTGGCACAAATGGAAGAGTACAAAGCCAGGGCCAGAATCAGAACCAGGGTGAGTATGAAGATTGGTTCGCTTTTTATCCTGAAAGGTGGAGCAGGAAGATTGAAGTATTACAAAGTAAATTGGGAGGAAATAACCAAAGATCCATGGATTCTAAAGACAATAGGAGGTTTTCAAACAGATTTCAATTCAAACCGTATTAAAGTGAAGTTACCACATGAGCTGGTTTTTCAAGGAGATTTGTTAAAGATAGTAGAGAACGAGGTCTGTATAATGTTAGTAAAGAATGCTATTTTGGAAATAGCAGAAGTAGAGAAAGGTTTTGAAAGTACGTTGTTCCTAGTAGAAAAGAAGGAGAAAGTTTGGAGGCCGGTTATAAATCTGAGGTCCTTAAACCAACTTTGTGACTTATCGTCATTTCAAGATGGAGGGCATTCATCTTTTAAGGGCTTTTCTTCAAGAAGGAGATCGGATGGTGAAAATGGATCTAAAGGATGCATATTTCTCTATTCTGATAGCAAAGGAAAGTAAAAGGTAACTACAGTTCAGGTGGAAGGGTTGGTTATTTCAGTTTCAGTGTCTTCCATTTGGACTGTTGTCTGCCCTTGGTGCTTTACCAAGGTGATGAAGTCAGTGGTACGTTACTTCAGGGAGAGAGGTATAATGTAGTGTAATTTAATGTATGTAATGTATGTGTCTTGTAAAGCGCACTGCTGCCCTGAGGCGTCGTGGCGCTGTAGACCGCTGGGGAACCAGTCCTGGCTATCCCTGTGAGATGGTCCCTACTGGTTATCTCCAAGGTGAAACTAGGCATCCCCGGCAAATGTGGGTGGCCGTTGTAGAGATGAGGCAAGCTAATGCCCAGAGTTGCCGAGTGTGATCCCTGGTTAGAGTAGGCACCGAGGCGAGAATTATCGAGTCCGCTGACCCTGGTCCTCGACCCTGCCGCGTCGGGAATTGAACCCTGGTCCCGGGCCGTTCTCTGCTTCCGGGTCTGCCGCCTCTAACCAGTGAGCCACACCACTCTACTTTCATCTTTTTTTTTATTTTTTTATTTTTAAAACCTTTATTATAAAAGTGCACACAGCTATTCAGCCTAACATCCCGGAGGCAAGGCAGCATAGACTCAGGAGGAGAATAGTACAAGGCGATTTACGTCAGTACATTGCAGGTTGTTTTTTATTTTTTAATAACAAGATAACTAAACCAAGAAAAGAAACGCCAAAGGGCGCTTAAGAGTGGCAATGGAGCAATAGAGACGTAAAGGAGTCGGCATAGGCAGGGGAGGACAGGTAGAGATTCGATAATAGAATGAATGGTAGGATAGGGAGGGGGGGAAGGAAAGAGAAGGAGAATTACAAACATCATAAAACAGTTGGTGTCACAGGTTACGGTGATAGGCGCTCGTCCAAGGGGACAGGTTCCGGCGGCAAACACACATCACCCCTGTACGCATTCCATGCCCCCCACACTTTATTCCATGTCTGAGGCCTCCCCCTGGCAACATAAACCGTCTTTTCTCTAAACATGCACCAGTCCATGTTGGCTTTCCATTGTACCACCAGGGGGGCGTAGTAGCGCCCCACTTTTGAGCAATATCACGCTTAGCAACCATATTGCCCAATGTCACCCAACGAGTCCGCGCCGTGGTCAGACGGTTCCCAAACGTTAAGGAGACACCTCCGCGCCTCTGCAGCCAACACAACCCCAGTCACCTCTCCCATAATCCGGTGCACTCTCTCCCAGTAGGGGGCAATGACGGGACATTCCCATAGAATATGCAAAAAGGTTGCGAGAGCACCACAACCCCGACGACAAAGGCCATCGGGCGAGAATCCCATATGCAAGAGCCGAGGGCCGGTGACATACACCCGGTGAAGGATTTTGAATTGTACCAGTCGGAGACGTGAGGAGATGGTGACCTCCTTAGGGGAGGACACTGCACTCTGCCAGTCCTCATCGTCAAGTTCCAGGCCGTCCGCCGTCCATTGTTCTCGCAAGCACAGGAGGAGGTCAGTTCGAACATTGATCAATTTCTTATAGGACAAGGAATATCACTGTCAGGCATATGGCCATCAAGAATCCTGTCCTCCAAGGGGGAGCTTTCGGGGATCTCACCCTCCGCCGGCTTGGCAGAGATCAACGCATGTCTCAGCTGAGCGTAGCGGAAAAACTCCGAACCGCCCAAGTGATATTCGGCCTGCAATTGGGAAAAGGTCTTAACTTCGCCTTTAATGACCATATCGTCCACCCTGGATCTACTTTCATCTTTTAAGGGCTTTTCTTCATGAAGGAGATCGGATGGTGAAAATGGATCTGAAGGATGAATATTTCTCTATTCTGATAGCAAAGGAAAGTAAAAGGTAACTACAGTTCAGGTGGAAGGGTCGGTTATTTCAGTTTCAGTGTCTTCCATTTGGACTGTTGTCTGCCCTTGGTGCTTTACCAAGGTGATGAAGTCAGTGGTACGTAACTTCAGGGAGAGAGGTATAAGGTTGATAATTATTCTGGATGATATTTTGATAATGAATCAAGATTTGGTGAGTTTAAAGGAGTTTTGAAAGTACGCTGTTCCTAGTAGAAAAGAAGGTGAAAGTTTGGAGGCCGGTTATAAATCTGAGGTCCTTAAACTAACTTTGTGACTTATCGTCATTTCAAGATGGAGGGCATTCATCTTTTAAGGGCTTTTCTTCAAGAAGGAGATCGGATGGTGAAAATGGATCTGAAGGATGCATATTTCTCTATTCTGATAGCAAAGGAAAGTAAAAGGTAACTACAGTTCAGGTGGAAGGGTCGGTTATTTCAGTTTCAGTGTCTTCCATTTGGACTGTTGTCTGCCCTTGGTGCTTTACCAAGGTGATGAAGTCAGTGGTACGTTACTTCAGGGAGAGAGATATAACGTAATGTATGTGTCTTGTAAAGCGCACTGCTGCCCTGAGGCGAAGTGGCGCTGTAGACCGCTGGGGAACCCGTCCTGGCTATCCCTGTGAGATGGTCCCTACTGGGTATCTCCAAGGTGAAACCAGGCATCCCCGGAGAATGTGGGGGGCCGTTGTGGAGATGAGGCAAGCTAATGCCCAGAGTTGCCGAGTGTGATCCCTGGTTAGAGTAGGCACCGAGGTGAGAATTATCAAGTCCTCTGACCCTGGTCCTCGACCCTGCCGCGTCGGGAATTGAACCCTGGTCCCGGGCCGTTCTTTGCTTCCGGGTCTGCCGCCTCTAACCAGTGAGCCACACCACTCTACTTTCATCTTTTAAGGGCTTTTCTTCAAGAAGGAGATCGGATGGTGAAAATGGATCTGAAGGATGAATATTTCTCTATTCTGATAGCAAAGGAAAGTAAAAGGTAGCTACAGTTCAGGTGGAAGGGTCGGTTATTTCAGTTTCAGTGTCTTCCATTTGGACTGTTGTCTGCCCTTGGTGCTTTACCAAGGTGATGAAGTCAGTTGTACGTTACTTCAGGGAGAGAGGTATAAGGTTGATAATTATTCTGGATGATATTTTGATAATGAATCAAGATTTGGTGAGTTTAAAGGAACATTTGATTTTTGTGAATAAGACTTTTGTAAGTCTGGGTTTTCCAATACATTTGGAGAAATCCGTTTTGGAGCCAGTAAAGAAAGTGATGTTTCTAGGGTTTGTGGTGGATACTGTTGCATGTCAATGGTGTTTTCCATAGAAGAAGGTGAGAAATATAGAGCAAGAAATTCAGAAGGTGATAAACAGGGAAAGAGTTTCTTTGCAAGACCTGGCAAGAATTATTGGTCTTCTGTCATCGCCAATTCAGGCGATTTTTTGGGGCCCATTATATTACAGGGCTTTACAGCATTTGAAAAAGTCAGGTTTGTCAAAGGGTTTGTGGTACGGAGACATGGTGGATGTTTCTTTGGAAGCAAAGGAGGAATTGATTTGGTGGAGAGAAAACATGGATCCGCAGAATGGTTGTTGGGCGGGCAATTTTTGGAGTTTCCCCAGAGTATGTTTTGGAGATGGCTGCGATCAACCTTGGTTGGGGCGCATTTGGCCTGGGAGTAGAGACAGGGGGAGTGTGGTCCCCTTAAAGGAAAAAGGAAGTCACATAAGTTGTCTGGTAATGAGGGCAGTTTTGTTTGCCTTGAAGAGTTTCAAGGAGGTTTGTCGGGCAGAGCAGTTCTGCTCAGGATAGACAGTGTATCTGCTGTGACTTATGTAAACAGGCTAGGTGGAACTCGGTCAAAAGGACTAGCGGATTTAGCAAAAGAAATTTGGGAGTTTTGTCTGGAGCACAAAATTGGTCTGAAGGCAGAATATTTGCTGGATGTGAGGAATGTGTTGGTAGATTGGAACTTGAGGAATATGATAAGATTACAGTGATTGGAAGTTGACAGAATAGGTCTTTGTGGAAGTGTTGGAGAGATTGGGGTCATATTATCAAGAACTGCGATAAAATTATCGCTGCTTTAGCGGCTGGAAATTGCTGCTAAAACAGCAATAATGGGCATCGATAATATGCCCTTGTGAATTCCCATAGCAGCCCAGGTTCTGGTGTTAACCTGGGCTGCTATGGGAACTTACAAGGGCATATTATCAAGCCCATTATCGCTGTTTTAGCCGCAATTTCCCGCTGCTAAAGCAGCGATAATTTTAGCACAGTTCTTGATAATATGCCCCTGTGTCCTCTAGAAGTGGATCTCTTTGCATCAAGGTTAACATTCCAGTTGGAAAGGTATGTGAGTTGGAGATTAGATCCAGGAGCCATGGCACTGGATGCCTTCACACAGGATTGTAGAGGGGTGTATGCTTTCCCCCCGTTCTCATTGGTTCTGTTTCAGGCGAAGAAGCAGAAATGCAAAATAGTTTTAGTAACTTCATTTTGGAAGAGTCAGGCTTGGTTCCCTTAAGTGATGGAGTTAGCAGTGATGGAGCCTCTTTTGATTTGGGCTTTCAGAGGTCTTCTGAGGAATGTGGAACAAGATGAACATCCCTTGGTGGAGACGGGTTTGCTCAACCTTCTAGTTTGGAAGATATCAGCGGTTCAAGAACATTCTCTGATCTTTCTGAAATAGCTGCAGAATTATTATTTGAGTCCTGGTTTCCAGGAGCAAGGAGATATAGAGGAGCTTGGAAGGTCTGGTTTTGTTGCTACATGGAAAGGGGGTTTGATCCCTTGGAAGCCATTGATGTTCAGGTAGCTAATTTTCTGGCTGATTTGTTTGAGAGGTAAGTATGTCTTATAGGACAGTTAATTGCTATAGGTCGGCGGTTTCTGATGGCCATTCTTTAAGTAATGGTGTGCCCATCGGTAGAAGTCCTTTTCGTTGTGGAATTATCAAAGAAATTCGGGTTAAGAAACCTCCAGAGTTTAAGTATGAATCTTTATGGGATGTTGACTTGGTGTTGAAGTTGTTTATAGGTTGGCCTAGTAATACGTTTTTAGATTCCAGGGAATTGTCTTTGAAGTTGGCTACTCTTTTGTTTCTTATTTCTTTTAGAAGAGTTTCAGATGTTTAGGCTTTGGAGGTTTCTCAGGATATATCAGCCTAATTGCATTGTTTTTGAGTTATGTAGAAGGACTAAGACTATGTCTAGTTCAATTTTTTTGGGCCAGTCTATGCGACCCCAAACACACTAAGAGGTGCTCTACACCCTTGCAAGTTTTAACCAGCTCCAAACAACAGTAGCTGAGTCCGTCTTTATAGAACAGTACCTTCCAATCCCGAAATGCATTGGGTTCTGCGATTCGTCACACAGATAAGTCTGTTGTATTGCAACTTTGTTGTAATGTTGTTTGCTTTCATGTAAATAGGATTATGCAAATATTTGATGTTTAAAGGAGTATGAGAAGAGGATGTTGGAGAAAAGGGGAGATGGTGTTGATCAGGTTTTGATCTCTTATGTAAAACCTTATAAGGCAGTTGTGTGTGCTACGATTGCTGGATGGGTTAAATGTTTTATGAAAAAAGCAGGTGTTAATGTGTCTAAGTTCACTGCGCATTCTGTGCGGGAGCTATGGCTAGAAAGGTAAGTATGTTAGGTGGAAGATTAGAGGACCCTATGAAAGCAGCAGACTTGTCTTCTGTTTCAACGTTCAGGAAATTCAATTTTCAATCAGTGGAACATGTTTCAAAATGTGTTTTAGAAAAGCTTTAAAGATGCATAATGCTTGCCTTCTGTCTTGACATAAAATTGCCTTCTGAATTTGGATTTTATTAAAGACAAGGAGGCTAGCATTATCCCTCCCACCCTACCCTAGAGTGTTGTCAAGATATTCTAATGTTTGAAAATGTATACAGGAATGATTGTGTGTTAATAGGAACTAATTGTTTTTATTTATATTTATTCAGTTTATTTATATTTTATGTTATACAGAATTTATTTTGGTTGACTCAAGTGGATGGTGAGTTGAAGGATAGAAGATGCAAACAAAAAGAGGAAGAAGATGGTGGCCTCATGTTATTAATGGACTTGAAGGTTCTTTTTGATTGTGATGTGTTAAGCTTCTACAAGCTTTTAATGGTGCTGCTCAGAAATGAGAAATAACAGTTAATGCATAATGCTAGCCTCTTTGTTTCCAAAAAATCCTCATTCTATTGACCGTAAACCTATTAGAATTGCAATTCTACCTAGTAACTTTGTATTTGATGTGTTTAGTTCTCCTTTGTAAATTTGGGTTGTTCCTGAATATTAGTCTCTGGCAAGCCCTTTATTTATTTGTTGCAGATAAAACACAAATAAGTAATGATAAAAGATCTGTATATGTAATGTATTTGTTACAACAGCAACTGAATATGCTACATTTTATTATAATATTCATTTAAGTCAATATTTCTATTTTGAAATACAAACATTGGTTTTCCCACAAATTGTCTTGTTCTAATACTCTCAAACCTGACCTAAATTACGTGACAAGCATATGCTATTTTAATGGACCCAGAGACTTACCGAAAGTTGAAGTGCTTTCTTGATTCAAGGTTGATGCAGATCCTAAACAATAAACAAAAATGAAATAGTTCTAATTTTACAACGTCTTACATACATCGACTCCTTAGAGGAGTAATGTATTTTACCCTGAACAGTAATTTCAATAATTGGTTTATTCACTCGCAGCCCTTTCCACAAAAGGGCTGCATGGATTCTCTGGTATATGAAAATGAACTTACCAGTCTCTTGTACCCAACAGTTTGGACTTTGCCAGAAGGATGTATTGGAGTGGGTCAGGAATGTTCATTGAGTTATAACCGGTGTTATCATGATGGAAATAGCCAGTTACATGTAGTGGTATTTGGTGACCAGGGAAGTGTTAAACTTTATTTCTAGAAAGTGGTATAGATGACTGTGTGCAATCCATGATAATTAATTTCATCAATCTTTTGCAAACATCCATTTTTCCACAATGCATCAAGTTCTACTGGCCAAAATACAAACTCAAATTACATACAATGGAATTGCTTCTCAAAAGAACACAAACACTACCTAAAGTTGACCTGTTTATCTTGATTCAAGGTTAATTATATATGTAGAAAGCAATGTATATATCTCTGTCACAAAGCTATACATGTGTAAAAGTAAAACCTCTCTCAATGTATAATGTGCATGTAGGCTAATAGATAGTACACCTAATGATGGTTTCTAATATTTTTAAATATAAAAAATTGCATAAAAACCCTATAATGTTACTAGAAAAACCTTAGAATAATACTCAAAATAGTAATTAAAAAATTGAGCTTCATAAGAATTCCTTATGTTTATGTTTCTGAATTAACACTCCTGTGCTTTTTTCTCTATTGAACCTTACAACCTACAAAAGTAGGGCCTGTGGTAACTCCTCTTTATTTCAAAAGTCTTTAAAATCGTCAGTGCTGTTAAGATAGAGACACTTGCAGCATCAACACATGCCACGTCCTGAAGCTGCCCTCTCAAAAAAAACTTAAACTGTCCCTCTTCAAGGGCTCCTCTCTCCCTCTACAGTCCAATGTTGCTTCGTCACACAACTGCACTAACCCGATTGGTTGTCAATTCATCTTTCAATACCCTCTTGCATTTACTTAGGAGCTGTAATAAGAGGAAGGTATAATGTATTTCTTAGCTAAAGCAGTGTCAATAAAGGTTTTTTTTTTTCTAAATATTTTTTCAGAATTCTTGATTTTGGAATCAACATTTAAAATCTTAGAGGGCGATTACGTTGACGGGCGGACATCTGTCCATTCACCTTCGTGCCGGGGCTTTGGACCGTCCGCCAGTAATGCGGTGGTCCCGCCATTGAGATCATGATGCGACCTCCACTGTGGCAGGCGCATCGTTCATCTCTGACACTGCGGCCAGTGCTGCTGGCTGCAGAATCCGCCACAATGTCTAAAATGCACAGTTTGGATTTCTCTGCACTACATGGCAGGCACCACAAGGTGACTGCCACCTGGTGCAGTGGAATGTAGGGGGTATCTAGTGCACACCCACCTCCCCAAACACAAGGGGGCCCCCAAATGCAATCCTCACCAGCCTGTAAACGGTGGTTACACCTCCATACACAGGCTGGTGGGGAGGCAGCATCATAATATGGCGGACAGTGCCTGCTAGCACTGCCACCATATTGTTGATGCAGGGTGGGTACAACAGGCCATCGTAACGATTGCCTCTGGCGGACCCGAGGTGAACGGACTTTGCCTCACAATGGTGGTTGAACTGCCACCGGCAGACTACCGTTGGTGGTTTGACCGCCATTGTAAAGACCTCTTTAGTTCAAAGACCTTTTTACAAATGGCAAATTTAGCCCAATTCGAGGATTTGCGATAAGACCATTATATAAATAAAGTTTAACAACAAAAAATGTGTTTGATGGGGATGGTTGCTCAATTTTTCCATCACTTTTATCCAGGAAATATGTACCCTTAGTTAATCTAGCACTGTAAACCTGGATTTAAAAATGTAAATCTGTAATTAGAATCGTTATTGCTAAAAAGATGAACAACTGCAGGCAAGTGCACTATGCAATTGACCAGCTATGCATTCGGAGATGACTGCTTTAAGCCACAATAGTTATGGACTTTTGTGCAAATATTGCTTGGGGTGAAGAGCTATAAACTGTGCCTTATGGCTACGTAGTACCTGGTACTTTATCAAGTTAAACTTGATTTTAAGTTCGAACATGGAGCCTAATTACAAAGTTGGGTGGGCCTATGCCCTCCTGCTGCCACCATTAAAATGCAATCTCATAAAGGCGATGTCACATACTCCAATTTGCCTATGAGAGCTTGTGCTGCAGCCATAAACCGGCCATAGCACAAGCTCCCATGGAAAAATGAAGTGCAGGGATTAACTGGGGGCAGGTGCCCCTAGGCCCTTAATTGGAGGTTTTAGAGGGATGGAGGCCATGCTAGGGGCCCCTAAAGTTGCTTGTGGACAGGCGTTCCATGTCAGAAAACCCAACATTGAAACCCTGTCGGAAAACAAGATCTTAATCCCGATGGAGGAAACGCCCTCCTCAGGGATTACATTGGGGCTTCCGACTGGCTGACGGGCTCCTTGAGCTCATTGGAATTCAGCCAGAATGACCAGCCAGTTTCACTTTCAACAATCTGCATCATAATGTAGCGGTCAAAACTGAAACCACAATGATTCTCGGAAAGCCTCTGACTCTCACCTTAATTAAGCTCATGTGCTCAAGACTTTAGTGTAACATTGAAATCGGGCTTTACTAAGTATGTGTTTTTAAATATTGAACTGCACAATAAATTGGTTCCAAGATATCAACTACCAAAATAAGTAAATATGAAGTTAAATAAAGCAGAAGAATATACTTAACTTAAAATTACCTAAAATGTTCATAGAAACCTAGTTATTTATTAGTACATAACGAAGGCTAAAGGTCAGCCAATTCCTGAGACAACCCTGCTTGGGAATTAAAGTTAAATTGTCTCTGCTTTTGCTGAGGGAAGGAATCTCAGAAGAGAGGTTTGGAACTTATCAATCTGCCCAAGATCTCTTAGATAAAGCTAGGATAGGGAAATAGATCATTGTGGACAATCTTGCAGTGACATCATGCCAAAGCTGATATCATCGGGTCAAATTATCCTTTACCCAATACCAGTCTATCTGCATCATGCAAATCTGACATCAGTAGGGTTAGAGTAGTTTTGGAAGGCATACCCACCTTGTATTCCAGCTTCTCAAACATTAACCTGAGCAGGGAAGTTCCAAGGCCACATATTGAAATTCACATTCTGGAAGAAGTGCCTATACAGCCCATAAGCAAATGTGTTGAACATTGGCATGTGTGCCATGTGTCAAACATGTACAATCTATCAGAGACATGAGTCCTGGGAGCATCACAAACACTTCACAGAGACAGCCAATAATGCAAGGCCATAACAAAGTCTCTGGCCTAGCATGAGCATGAGGAAACATACAGTCTAAGAAAAGAGTATCAGAATTAGTAGTTTGGTGCAAAACAATAGCTTGCTATTCCTTGCTGCATGGAGGTGAACCAAAATGCACAGTTCAGAATCAGCTTTTCAAAGGTATAAACGTAGATGGGAAAATTTAACCAGTGGATCGAGTAACTTTAGTCTTGTGTTCTGTTCAATCTAAAAAAAAGTTGCCACTCAAGAAATCATAACATAATTTTGTCCATCCCAGATCTTGTTTCTGTATTGTTTCGAGATGTCGGAAATTCTAATATTTTTCTCCCTCTGTAAATCATCCCCTCTGAAATCCAACTGGGCTATTTTATGAACCGATCAGTTCTTGGCATCTCAAGCTTATGACTAAGTCTGGGCGGTGAACTCCGCTCCGCTCGTGGAGTTTACAGAGTTTTCCACACTCCGAGTTACTCGGAGCTCGTTGGGTTATGAAAAACTCTGCTCCGCATTGCGGTACAAAGTTTTTTCCTCGCTCGCATTCGTCAATGTCAAGTTGGCGAGCAAGGAAAATCCACTCCACTCTACTATAAGATTTTTCCTCGTTCGCAATCGTCAACATCAAGTTGGCAAAGCAAGTGTGGAAAATCCACCTCTCAGTGAGATTTCTCCACGCGGGCGGTCAGATTTCACATTGAGAGTTGTCACGTATACTCGCGACCGCTCTCATTGAGAAACTGTCCGTTTGAGTTGAAAAAGCTGTTTCTTGCATAAAAATATACTTAAGCGGCAGAAAAGAAGCAACATCCACTTGCGCTGTACATGGTGCCATTTGAGATGATTGCAGAGTGCGGACAAACACCTGGCACTGAAAATGTTTGTGGACAGCATTCATCCAACACGCTGTGCTGCTCGTGGAGCTCCACGTAGCGCGGATGAGTTTCTTTTGCACTTTGCACTGGAGTTCCGCATAGAAGAACTCTGTGCACTCTGCCCAGGATTCCCTATGACCTGGAAAAGTTTGGGTCAGCTTGGTCTGTCCCAAAACGTTTGACTCATTCAGAGTTTATGTGCTGCAGCAACATCCAGGGCCAGATTCACAGAACTAACTTAAGACAAAATCCTAAACTTACTACTTTTGGTATTCACAGAAGTTAGGATTTTGGACAGACTTAAGACAGACTTAAGACAGAATCCTAACTTAAGGATCAGGGAGATGGTGGGCGGAAAGAGGACCAGCTGCGTTGGATGACTGCACGCACTGCCTCCTGGTCCTCGCAGTCCCACACGTCATTGTAGGCTCCTCAATTAGCCCAAGTCGGCAAATGGTCCGGAAAAAGGGTCTCGCCAGTGATCCCACAGAGCAGGAGAATAAAAGCACCTCTGGCTCCAACAGTCAACGGCCGTGAGCCGTAATAAGGATCAGGGAGACGGTGGGCGGGAGGAGGATCAGTTGCGTCAGATGACTGCATGCACTGCCTCCTGGTCCTCGCAGTCCCGCACCGTCATTGTAGGATCCTCAATTAGCCCAAGTCGGCAAATGGTCCGGAAAAAGGGTCTCGCCAGTGATCCCACAGAGCAGGAGAATAAAAGAACCTCCGGCTCCCACAGTCAATGGCTGCGAGCGGCACCCCGCCGATTGGTAGATTGTTTTTATATTTGTTCATTGTATTGTATAATCGCATATGTTCTCATGCATCTTTTATGGTTATGTTTCAAACCGAAATAAAGAATAAACGATTCAATTACTCTTGTGACCCAAATGGGTCCCTGATCATGTCTACTATTGATAGCCTCCATTCACACGGATCATTGATACTTTACTGTCAATGTTCATGGATATATAGTAACTAATGTTTATTTTCTGTAAGCTATAACCCCCCTACTTCTGCTCAGTATGTTGTGCTGGAACTGTGTACTTGATGTTGCTGTTGTCCATGTAATAAATAGATATACTTCATCAGACAATTTCTGAAGCATTCAGTTTTACAGCAACAATTACATTGCTGTGTTCATCTAATGATGATAATGAATTTCAATCCATCTTATTTATTTTGAAGGCGAACATCTGTTTTCCCATCACATTCAAAAGCCAACAAAACTGATCTAACTTAAGTGTCAATTAATTCGTTTTTAAAGGGACCCAAACACTTACCTAAAGTTGAACTGCTACCTTGATTCGAGGTCACTGCAAGCACATAAATGAGATAAGTAAATATAATTAATTTCACAAAGCTCTCTTTCTCTCTCTATATATATAAATGTGTGTGTGTGTGTGTGTGTGTGTATATATATATTCACTGAAAAACCATAGGTTGCACACATGTTATAGTTAGCTGGACATTTCTCATGTATTCACTAAGATACACTTAATAAGTCAGTTATACAATCAATTTTAGAAAAAAAAACATCCATTTAGACACTTATTTACCTATTTATTGTTCCATTGACCTTTAGATATACGTATAAAAAAATGTATTTTTCAGAAAGAGACACATTCACTGGATGATGTCATGTAAATGTAAATGTACAGGAATTTATACAGCGCAAATCACCGAGCGGTTTCTAAGCGCTTGCTTAGGGAACCCGTCCTGGTATTCCCCTGTGAGATAACCCCGGCAGGGTATCCGCAAGGTGAAAGCCAGGCATCCTGCCGCGAGGGGCCGTTGTGGAGATTAAGCAAGCTATTGCCCAGAGTCGCAGAGTGTGAACCCGTGAATCGAGTAGGCACCGGAGCAAGAATTGTCGAGTACATGGACATTTTAGGACTCAAGACCCCGCCAAGCCGGGAATTGAAACCTGGTCCTGGGCTGACCTCTGCTTCCAGGTCTGCCTCCTCTAACCAGTGAGCCACACTTCTCCACTTCTCATCATTCACTGGATGATGTCATCAATGATGTCATCAGTGATGTCATTTGAGATGTCATCAGTGATGTCATTGGCCATGTCTTGAGTGATGTAAAATGTGATGTCATCAGCAGTACATTGCGGGCGCGCAAGTTATAGTTAGTTAATCTAACTATAACGGGGGAATTTCAATGGTTTTGTATGAGTGAAATGTCCAGCTAACTATAAAATGTGTGAAACCTATGTTTTTTCAGTGAATTTGCAAGGTTTTTTAAATGCTAGTTCCTAACTATAACACGTGTAAAATCTATGGTTTTTTCAGTGAATTTCAAAGGTTTTGTAAATGATA
The DNA here is from genome assembly GCF_964263255.1 of Lissotriton vulgaris. NCBI lineage: Eukaryota > Metazoa > Chordata > Amphibia > Caudata > Salamandridae > Lissotriton > Lissotriton vulgaris. The sequence continues at coordinate 767,426,246 of NC_141691.1, read as the reverse complement.
ATTTTTAAATTGATTCATTTTTTTATTTATTTCTTTTTATACTGATTTCCTGCCTTTTTCTTATAAATATGTATATTTATTTAATTTTTTAAGTTATACTTCATATTCTTAATGTAAAATTTCAATATATTAAAATTAAATTCTATTGAATTCCTTTTTCATAGTTTTTTTTAGGATAATTGTATTGTACCTGTTGGTGATCGCACCTTACTTTGTACGGCAAATTGTACTCTGTGCGTACCCACGCACACTTTACGAATACGCTTTGATGTTACTAGGTTCTAGAGACTGCCACGCCCCACTGCCAGGTCCTGCAGTTTCCCAGAGCCGCACGGCCCCTCTCCCAGCATTTAAAAGCCCCGGGGGGAGATGGTAAATTAATACTGAATACGTTAGTACACGCCACTCTTACGCTACCAGGAAAACACAACAACAGTATAAGGCCCAAATTTCCATGGTAGTGATTTCTTAGTTGCTAGTTGTCTGATCAACACACACACTCCCTCATGGCTGGTATACACCCACAGCACACCCATTCAGCGCATCCGTCACTACACACGTGACCCTATGTATAAAAAAGACGGAACGCACGTGTTGTACGCCGTTTTAGAGTTGTTCCCAAAGTACCGAACAAGGGGGCCCACTACTACATGCGTGGCCTCTTTGGTCACTGAGTTAGTGGTGCCCAAAGCACTGAGCGGATGAAGAACCTGCGATGATGATGATGGGAGCAGGAGTATGTCGTTAGCCATACAGATATCAAGACTTGGCGCCAAGTATGAGACTTCTTTGTTAGAGATCGGGACTATATCATGCAGAAGGTGTCTGATCCAGGAAAAGGTGAGCAGTGAGGCTTGAGAACGCATCGGAGGTAGTAAGGGTTGAGGCAGACTAGATACAAAAATGTGACTTAGTATCTTAGACGAACGCACGCCAATATAGTGTAATAATTTACAAATATAATTTTTTTTCCCAATAGCAGGAAAGTTTTCATAGTCGCTGAAATGTCTGGAATATTACCAATACAAACAGTTCATAGAAATGTGAAAAGGAACGTGTATAAAAGCGCAATGTTATCTAACTCCAAATTAATATGGTAACAATTACCAATCATAACATCTTTCTTTTAATATCTTTTAGATGTAGAGCTTCGCGATGGATTATGTAACAAGGACGATAGCAATGGCATAAGGTGAGCAAAGAAGCTTGTTTCTGAAAGAACGACAAGTTATCTGTGAAAGGAGAGAATGTGTAGTATGCCCCAGGCGAGTAAAACACACATTGGGCTAACGGGGCTTCAGCTAGGATGAGATAGCTTCCTGGGCCCACACACAGTCGCACCCGAGTACTTCACAGGTCTTTTAAAGACATTTTGCTTGTTAATGAAGCTTTGATGTCCCCCCTTACAGCCCCTGCAGCTCCACTCTTCTTGTTCCTTGAAGTCAAGCCCGCCCCCGCAAGGAGCTTGTAAATCTGCTCTGACTTTTCAAGAAAAAATCTCAACTCCAGACTCTGCGAGACAGTTTTAATGTTGATTTCTCTCTCTTTCTCTCTCTCACTCTCTGTGAAATCATTTCTCTTTCTCTTTTAAAGTTATAGACACTGCTGTCTACTTTGACATGTAGAAGCAGAGGTGTATTGAAGTTGAGAACTCCGGTGGCCGCAGTGTTTGGCCGCACTAAATATACAAGGTAAGCACAGCGGCCTAGATATACAATGCCTCCATTGCAATGCATTATAAATAAGTTGGCGTATTTACAATCCCGTTGTCCCACTTTTGTGTCAGTAACGCAGTAGGCACTTCCATATAGAAACCACTTGAACATAGGACTATAACAGAAGTGAAATGTACTAGACACACTGCACACGTAAAATCGTAGTGTTGCCTTCACTTGTATTGCTTCGCCTTATTTAGTCACATCTACATAACTTTAAACTCTTTTTTTTTCTTTTTTGTTTTCCAGATTACCTACCCAACGTCTTTTGGAGTCCACATCACAATTTGTAATACTGCTTTATTAACACCATCGCTGCTAGAGAGATTTTCCTCCTGTGCTGCAGATCCATGATTTCCATTGTTCATGACGAGCTCAGCTCGTCATGAGCACAGGAGCACTGTACTGCATGATGAGCTGAGCTCGTCATGAGCATGGAAGGGGTTAAAGTTATTTTTCTAGTTGTTTATTAAATTATCTTTAAGTTACGTTTACAGATATTGTTGTTTTAATAAAAGTTAATAAAAAAAACGATATACTTGTTTTTTTTTGGGGGGTGGGAGGGGTTCCACAACAAAAATATTTATAATTTGAAATACTATAGTAAGATGTTTGACAGTAGGGTTGAAAAGTACTAGCTGTACAATAAGTTATATTTTCTCTGAATGAACATAGAAAGGAAATCAAAGTAAAACAATGTGTACCACATTTACAAACCTCTTGCGACATTTTCACGTGCAAACCTACCCCCCTACAAAATTAACTATATGGGCCTCAATGACGCCACTCAAAACACGAAAACGACCACCCCCGGAGATTTCTATACAGTGTGAGGAAGGCTGCGGGGCCCACCACCTAATGCCCTGGAGTCCGCCACACCCAGACTCGGTTCCTGCAGTGTCCTGGGGAAAAACAGCCATTACAACTTGGTCATAAGCATGCATGATTGTCACCATGAATTCATTAGCAGACATATGGCTTTACCACGCATGCCTTTACCATGCATGCTTTTACAACTAGTATACATTTACCACGCATGATAAAGCCATAAGCATGATAATGGCTTTGTGGTGATGGACACGCGTTGTAATGGCTGTGGCTTACATGCTTCAAATTAGTTTTTAGGTATGCATGTGACCAAGTCTGATAAGATCGGAGGCCAACGACAAACACCATGGTGTCTGTGGCAGGAAATCTCATCAATCACAGAGAAGATAAGCTGAGGGTAAAATGAAAGTATCAGGTACAATAAAAATAACGGAGGAAAACGACTAAAATGCCAGTTGTCAGAGTATGTAACCAACGTTTGGCGCCTCGGAAATACGTTTCAAATAAATATAGAGAGAATATAATTATTAATATATTACAAAAGTATAGCAGAGGGAGGGGGCGTGGCTTGACCAGCGATGTGGTGAGGCATGCTCCGGATGAGCTCCCGCTGCCCCACCGCATACATAGGCCATTAAAGTGGAGCCAGGGCACTTACCTGCCATCCAGGAGGTGCCGGTGCCTTGCGGATACCTGGGCTGTGATCGACGGAGTGGTCGGACTTCTGTGCAGCGCCTAAGATCGCCGAGCGGAGACGGTGCGTCGGCCTGGACAGCGCGGCCGCCATTTTGAGCCCTATGCATCGGAGCCTTGTCAAGTGCCGAGGAGACGAGTGACTGGCCCGCCGGACACTGGTGTATGGCCCAGAGGTGGGGGCCCGAAGTGGAGACCCTGCGGCGGGGAGTCGAGAAGTCCTAGCTCCCCCCGCGGTGCGGTAGCTGCCTGGCCGGAGTTGCTCTGCGGCTCGGAGCGGAGCCCGCCATTTCTCCTGCTTCTAGACTGTACTGCCCCCTGCCTGTTGAGACGGCTCGAGGGACTTCTTGCGGGTGGTGTGCCCAGTGATTAATCTCAGAGGCGTGACTCCTGCTGCAGCGCCTCTGGGGTCTCTGCCGACGTTTGCCCTGCGATACAAAGCTGAGCGGTGCCTGGAGCTCCGGCCTGAGACCCTGCCCTGTCAGTCCGGGGTGAGAGAGCCTGCCCGTCCGGCTCCCCTCCCCGCCCTGCAGGTAGTGGAGGTGAGGAAGTGGTGACTGTGAGGCAGCCCCGAGTGACGCGGCTGAGCGGAGGTTCCACCGGACTGGGGCTGAGAGACTGGCTGGTGAGAGGGACGGCGGGGCCGCAACCCGCCATTTTGTGAACCAGGTGAGGAGTGGAGGCCTGGGGGAGTGGAGCTCTCCTCTGAGCGGCCGAGTGGAGCGGAGGCTTTGGACTGCCTGCGGCACCAACTGCCTGCGAAACCTCCTTGCTGGTGGTGGCCCGATCCTGGCCCTGAGGTCTGGAACCTCTTGCTGTGGTGCATGAACGGGAGCGGATGTCGTGGTCTGCCATTTCGCGACCCTGCTCACGTGTGGCACGAGTCTGCACACCTGGGGCTTAGTGGTGATTAAGGCGCTCCCCCCTGTACTGCGGCGAAGGCCGGAGGTGCTTCTGAGGTGTGATCTGGGTAGCTGGCGGCAGCAGAGCTGTTGAGGGCACAGTTTCGATACCCTGCGATGTGGGCCTCTGCTGGTGGGGCCTGGTGACTCTGGAGTGGCAGTTGATCAGCAAGCCGATGGACTCCCTGGAGGCCTGCAGAGTGTGTGGCTTCGTGGGGCCCTAGACGGCGGTGGAGGGGCCTGCAGCGGCGAGTAACGACTGCGGAGGGGCCTGGTCATTACCACTGGGCATGGCCTAAGGCGACATCGACCAGCGAGGTGAGCAGTGTGGGCCCGGGGGTTGAGTGGAGGTGCTCAGCGCCTGCTTGTCCCTCGCCCTCCGCTCGCAGGACTCTGGCCCTATAGGTGTGTGGATGGCCAGTGGGGAGCCTGGGGCGCTGGACACTGGAGCGCCTGGAGGCATAGCGACAGGGCCTCGGGGCTGACATAGGTGGGGGACAACCACTGCCAAGACTCCCTTGTAGGGGATATTGCTCGTGACTTTGGCTTAATACAGCAATCTGGAGGCTGGCACGCGGGCCTCGGCTGCCCTTGTGAGGGGTGCAGCTGGTGCTCTCTCCTCTGGGGTGGTTGTGGTCCGGGCCTCCGGGCTCTGATGGTGCCGCTAGTGTGCCTGTGAAGTCAGTTGGGGCTTTGCGAGTAGAGAGGAGGAATTGCTGGACTGGTGAGCGGTGGGAGGCGCGGGAGCTGAGCTAGACCCCAGCTTAGACATCAACGCGGCCCTCTCTGCCCAGATTGGGCTTTTACGAAACCGCGAGGAGTGCCTGTGGCCCTAGGTTTTGGGCGGTAGTCCTTTGCAATGACGCTCTCCAACAAAGGCAACAAGGCTGAATCGTCTGCGGCCCCCAAGGACAACACTGTTGGAGCGATGTGGGGTAAGACTGGGGCGGCCGCAGGCGGTGATCGGTCGGCGCGAGCTCAGGAGGAGTCTCAGCCGGTCACACAGGCGTTTATGTCCACCTTCATGTCCGAATTGAAGACGGAGATTGGGTCGCTGCGGTCTGAAGAGCACACGTGCGTGAAGGAGATGCGGAAGGAGGTCACAGAGCTTGGCGACCGTGTGGACGGGCTGGAGCGGACGATGGATGCGCGCACGGAGGATCAGGAACACCTCTGGCAACGTCTGGTGGCCCTTGAAGAGCAGAATATTGACCTTCAAGTGAAGCAGGAGGGCCTTGAGAACAGGAGCCGCCGCAACAACCTCCGTATCCGGGGAATTCCTCTTGGGGAAGAGGGGAAAGACGCCATGGGATACGTGACGCAGCTCCTCCATGAGATCTGGGGGGACAAGAAGGCTTCTCCACCGGCGCTGGATCGGGCGCACAGAGTGTCTGCTCCACCGGGCAGATCGGGACTCCTACCGGACATTCTTGGGCGGGTCCATTTCTTCACCGAGAAAGAGGCAATCTGGAAGTCTGCACGAGATAAACCGGACTTGCAATACAGAGGTCACAAACTTCAGATCTTTCAAGACCTGGCGCCCAACACCCTGAAGAGGAGACGAGCGTTTCGACCAGTGACTGAGAAGTTGCGCAATATGGGCATCGCATACCAATGGGGGCACCCGTTCGCTCTGATATTCCTGAGGGAATCCAAGCGGAGGGTCATATGGTCCTACACAGAAGCGGCGCAACTCATACGACTGCAGGCGACTCCGCCGGCGAGCCCGTCACCATGTCCTTGACGAGAGAGGAAGGTCGCGGCACCCTCATGGACTACTGTACGCCGACAGCATCGCCCGCCGTCCGACGGTGAGCAATCGCCCTCGCAGGCCAAGCAAGACATCATTGCTCACATCCGGTCCCTTGAGGGGGACAAAGAGGGGCATGGGGGGCGCTCCCTGACATCTTGACTGGCGACAGGCTAGCGCTTCACTTTTTCTAGTACTGGGGCTCCACTCCTGGGCCTCGTGCCGTCTCAAATTCTACCCTGGCTCCTGAGGTGAGGGGCGGGATGCATGTGGGAGCTCCCCGAATTCAGGATTTCTAAGACTGACACGACCCCCCATCTCCGACTGTCCTTCAGGGATTTGCATCCCAGAGAGCGTCCGAACCTGTGGGTGTAGGATGCTCTGTACCGGGGACAGCAAAGTAAGGCCCTGTTGGCCGCCTTTGTTGTCTCTAATGGAGTGGCCCTTCTAGCTGCTCTTTGATCTCTCTCCTCTCCTCTACTTTTCCTATTTCCTACTATCCTATGCTCTGTTTTCTCTCTTCTTCCTGGTCGGTGCAGGTTGGAAATGTCGATTGCTGGACTGGGGTGGGGTGCTGCGGATGTCTAGCTATTGTGCGCGTGGGATGTGTGCTGCGCGATTGTGGCCGGGTGATGCCCAGAATCAGATATGGCGGTGAATGCTCCTAGTCCTTTGAAGGTCCTGACGCTTACCGTAAAGGGCCTTAATTCACCTCATAAGCGTAAGCAGCTTTGGCAGTATCTCTTAAAGCAACACCCTGACATCATTTTTTTTCAAGAAACGCACCTCATGCAGGCTGATACTGCGCGCATCGCTCACCCTAAATATCCCCTTCTGTTTGGGCTGCAGCTGACACCAAGACAGCGGGAGTGGCAATTTTGTGCAGGGCTGGTATCAGGCAGGGGGGCGGCAGGCCTTTCCGGGGTGGTAATGGATTATTCCTACGTGTGGAGTTGGACGTTGGGTGCCGTCACATCGGGCTGTGCAATATCTATGCCCCTAATCAGGCGCAGGACCGTTACCTTCGAGACCTCCGAGAGGGGCAGATTCCGCAGACCGGCTCATCCTTTATTGTGGGCGGGGACCTCAACTTGGTATGGAATCCTAAGGTGGACAGGAGTGAGAACTCCTCCAGTGGCGCGGGGGCTATGTCTGCGACCCTGCGCCAGCGGCTGACGGACCTTGGGCTGTTCGACGCCTGGCGGTACTTTTCTCCGGATAAGCAAGGGTACTCGTACTACTCGCATGTCCATAGATCTTACTCTCGCATTGACTACCTGTTTGTCACTAGGGACCTCCTCTGCGACACGCTGGAGGCCGACATGTCCGATATCTCCCTCTCTGATCACGCCCATGTTGAGTTATTGCTACAGGATCCGGCGGCGCGCCCTGCCCGGGAACGGAGGTGGTACCTACCGCCGAGCATCCTGAGGGACTCGGAAGCTGTGGAGGACATTAGGGGAGCAATTGTCTCCTACTTTGAGGACAACGACCTTCCTGAAACACCCTTCCCAGTGGTTTGGGACGCCTTCAAAGCTACCATACGGGGCCATATCACCTCCCTCGCGATTGCGAGGGCGCGTGACGCCCGCGCACTGGAGGATAAGCTTGTAGGAGACTTGAGGACGGCGGAAACACAGGATCAAGGGCATTCCACTCGGCACACGAGATGGCATTTGGCTAATCTTAGGGGCCAGCTCAGGCTGATGCGCACAAATAGGGCTGAGACTTCCCTCCTGGCTCTGAAACAGAGGTATTTTGAGGGAGGGGACAAAGTGGGGAAGCTCCTGGCGCGGAGTCTGAGGGCCCGAGCCACAAAGGACCATATAGCTAATGTCCAATTGCCTGACGGGACCAGGGTGGTTACGGCCGGGGATAAGTGTCGAGCTTTCCGGGACTACTATACGGCATTGTACACAGAAGAGCGACCACCTTTGGAACTGGTGGAGGAAGTACTAGGGCACTACGGGGGTGCAATACTGCATCCAAAGCATGCTGAGGAACTAGAGGGGAAGATCCGGCCGGACGAGATAGCTGCGGCAATACACGAGCTCCCCTTGGGGAAATCGCCGGGGCCTGACGGGCTTCCACTCTCCTTCTATCGCATGGCCCCTATCTCCTACGCCTGTTTAACTCCTTCACCGACGAGCTGGGTCCGTCCCATGACATGGGTCTGGCAGAAATTGTCCTGATCCCGAAGCCTGGGAAAGACCCCTCCCTGTGTGCGTCGTACCGGACGATTGCTCTTCTTAACTCGGATTTTAAGATTTACACCAAGCTGTTAGCGAAGCGCATGGGCCCACACATGCCAGGCTTTATTGATCCTGATCAGGTGGTCTTCATTCACGGGCGTCAGGGAGCGGACAACGTCCGCAGGGTCGCCCACCTGGTAGGGAAGGCTCATCACTGGGAGATCCCTGCCTGCCTTCTCTTGTTAGAAGCTGAGAAGGCGTTTGACCGCGTAGACTGGTCCTTCCACAGAGCGGTGCTGCGCCAGTTGGGGCTCGGTCCGAAGATGATTGCCAGGATCATGGCCCCATATATTGCACCGCGGGCTAGGATAAGGGTCAACGGGCAGCTCTCGGAGCTGATCCACATTGGAAGGGGTACCAGGCAAGGCTGTCCGTTCTCGCCCCTCTTATTCGCCCTCGCAGTTGAGCCCCTGGCGAGATTATACGGAGGGACCATGAGATTCACGGTGTTCCTCTGGGCGGTCAGGACAACAAGGTAGCGCTATTTGCAGCCGACCTTATCCTTGCGCTGACACGGCCCCGAGAATCCCTACCGGCGGTGCATGCTGTGTTGTGCCTATTTGAGAGTGCCTCTGGCTTGAAAATCAATCATAGCAAGTCCTGGGTGCTCAGCCTCACTATCCCGAAACCGGACAACCCCTCTTTAGAGCAATTAGCCCCCTATAGATGGTCGACCCAGCACATCAGGTATCTAGGCTTGATGCTGACTCCCTCGTTGGACGGCTGGACGGCGGCCAACTGGAAAGATCTTTGACGCGCGATCCTAGAGGATATGAGGCGCTGGAGACCGCTTGTACCATCCTGGCTGGGCAGAATTAACGCCATCAAGATGTCCATACTGTCCAAAATCCTGTACCTCTTTCAATGTCTACCTACTCCTATTCCGCTACAGAGCATCAGAGGCCTTCAGCGAGACCTAACGAACTTCATCTGGGGGGGTAAGAAACCTAGCTTCTCGCAAGCCCTCCTGCTGGCGCCCAGGGACCAGGGAGGGTTGGCCTGCCCAATTTTGGGGAATATTACTGGGCTGCCCACCTCCGGTATGTAGTGGAGTGGGGTGTCACGGAAAGCGAGAAAGGGTGGCTCCATATGGATAGGGCCATGACTGGACGCACCATATGGGACTTGGCATGAAAACCTAGGGCAGGGCGATCTCCGAGCGCATACCTAGCGGTGCCCATGAAAACCGTGCTGGAGATTTGGGACAGGATAGCAGTCCGTAAGGGCCTTACAACCTTCCCCTTGCCCCATACCCCTATTGAAGGGAACCCAGATTTCCCCCAGCGCATCGGACGGGGGCTTTCCGTACGTGGCCACAAGGCAACTGTAGGGTGCTCATGGATCTGTTTGACGGGGGCTCCCTTAAGACTTTTGCGGACTGCAGGGAGGAATTTAGGGTGCCGATTTCAGCCGGATTGCAATACGCTCAACTGAAACACTGGGTGCTAACAGACGATACCTACCACGCGGCCACACACGCCTTTACTCCGGTTGAGCAATTGGCTTGCTCTTTTACGGAGACGAAGGGGCTGATCTCCAAACTATATCGGATCCTGCAGCATCCGCGCACTCCACCCTCCCTGCCATATCAACAACGCTGGCATTCCCTATCGGGTGTAGACATCACCCCAGGGCAGTGGTCCAGGTTGTGGCGTGACATACCCCAGATTTATCGTAGCATTCCACAACAGGAAAATGGCTACAAAATGATGACCCAGTGGTATTACAAGCCGCAGCGGCTACATAGAATGTTTCCAAACTTCTCCCCTGTGTGTTGGAGGTGTAGGTCTGCGACTGGGGATTTCCTGCACATATGGTGGACATGTCCCTTGCTGACCCTCTTTTGGAAGGAGGTCTTGAGCCACATTAGGAGGGTGCTGGGGTTTCCTCTGCCTGAAGCTACTTGTACGATACTACTGGGAATTAAACCTGCAGGATTGAAGACCCTTACTCGGAGCGACTGGGCGTTGGCGCTTCAAATGCTGGGTGCGGCTCGGCAGCTCATTGCTCTGTACTGGAAGAAGGTAGAAGCTCCGCCCATTGCTGCGTGGTTTGTACGTCTCTGGCATGTCATGACGATGGAACTTCTCACAGCCCGGCTACAGGCCCGAGATGTACGCTACAAAGCTGTGTGGCAACCCCTGGTGAAATATCTATGCACCACGGAGCAGGCGCGTCACATGCCCCCCAAGGTGCGGGTGCTGCGATTAGTGGAGGATGCTGTAGTTCCTCCTGACCCTGGTAGGCTGCTGGCATGAGGTTTGGATGTGTGAGGCTTCGTGCATTAGTAGTGACATTGATTGCCCTGGCGACTGACACAGTACCCCTACATCCCCCTTCTCGGCCCTCGCCCCGGACACCCAGTGGCTCTTTTCTCCCTTCATCTACACCTTTCTTCTACTCCTTCTGTCTCCTCTCTCTCTTGCTGTCCCCTTTTCTGTTATTCTACTCCAGTTTTGACCATCTTGGTCTTCTAGTTCCACCTTGGGTTCAATGGTTACAGATGTTCTGAAGTTTGAACTATCTTGTGCAGTGATTTCACAGGCTCTGTTGATTAACTGTGACGCGACCGGCCCTTATGGGTTGTAGGTAAACCGCTGTGTATATTTTTGAGCTTGTGTACTGGCCACGGTTTCCATTTTTCATGAAGTAATGCGGCTGGCCCTGTTGGGTTGTAGGCTTAACGCTGTGTACGACTCACTTCACTGCAACCCCCTGTTCTGGGGACGAAATAAAAAGATTTGACAACAAAAAAAATTATAGCAGAGGATGACACACACGGCCCGGGAAAAGAAAGCAGAAGAATTTGATGCCTGAAACGAGGAGAGGTTTGAAGAAAAAGAAAGAAACATAGCCTTGGAAACGCGGCTGCGCATGCGTAGAGAGTACAACTGGTGAACAAAAAAAACGGAAAGTTTTACATGCTATCATAGAAATAAAGACACTCCGAGACACTGCAAGACCCGGCCATGGGAGGTGGATGATCCCCAGGGCCATAAAGGACTCCAGGAGGGGGGCGTGCAACCCCCTCCCAACATTAAAAAGCCCCGGGGAGTGCAGGTCCCCGGGGCTGGAAGGTCATTTTACATATTACTGCCCCAGGAAGGTGGCGGTCCCTGGGACGTGTACGGGGGGAGAAGGAGGGGGAGCTAAAACATTCTTTAAAAAAGCAATATTTTAAAAAAAGCCCAGAGGGGGTGCCGGTCCCCGGGGCTGCAGGGGGAGGGCCGTGAGCCCCCCCACATACTTCAAAATAAAACTCTGGGGATGGCTTTCCCCAGGTCTCGGGAGGCCTTACAAGCCCCCCATTATGGAAAAAAATGCCCCCGGGATTTGGCCCCCCCGGGGGCTAATTAAGATTAAAACGGACTTCTAATTTTTGTTTCCGTTTCCACCACATATGCGTACGATACACGTACCCTGCGATTTCTTGTTTTTAAAAAAAAAATATTTTGGGGCTAACCCGTTAACCGCAGCGGTAATTCCGCCACGGTGCGGCCGTTTTCGTGCGCGGGCGGGACCCCGTCAGCCATTGGCAAACGGCAGCACTGGGGATGTAGTGCCAATGGCCGACGGCAGCAAGGAAAGGGTTAAAGATCCATGTGGGACCCCCTGAGCAGGCCTAGAGGGTCAGGATGTGTCTACCTAGCCCCCTTTCCTTATTTTTCAACTTTGTTTTACTGTTTTCTTGTGATTTGGTTCTACCGAGGCACAAAATGGCTGCCAACACTTCCTGGTTTGGAGTGTTGACAGACAGTTGACATCCAATCAGCATGCAGCTCGTGCTCATAAATGAACGGATTTCCGTACGCGAGCAGTTCTTGGTCTGTAGATATCATTATGATTTTACTTTTCATTTTCTCAGGAACTACTGAACGGATTTACACCATTTAACAAAAAGCACAATCTGAGAACTGAATTCTACCTCTCTGCCAAATATGGTGTAATTCCATTCAGCCGTTCGGGCTGTAGCCCTGGCTAAAGGGCCATATGTAAAATGCATTGGGAAAACACGTTTTGGGACCCCCATTTTTCTCAGCCCCCCTTTGATGAATCACCCCCAAGCTTTCAGGGAAGGAGCGGAGTGGTGCAGGCCATTTTCTAGAAGCAATTCGCAAAGATTCGTCAACCAGCGCCAAAGTTATTCCAAATAGAATGTTTAGGATTTCCTATGGAAAGAAGGTCCTAACTGTAACTACCTACTGGCGACAGTAGGTAATATTCTTTTTTATGTTTGTGTGTGTGTGTATATATATATATATATATATATATATATATATATATATATATATATATATATATATATATATATATATATATATATATATATATATATATCGAACAAGTGCAACCTCCCAGGCTCCGACCACAGCGACCCAGGAAATCACGCGGATCCAGTAATATATATATATATTTGTGTGTGTGATATATATTGCAAATCCTGAATTAGACACCGCGTCTTGACTCACGCGCAGGAACCAAACAGGACACGGACCCGGTTTCTCTTGGTGCTTATATCTTTATTTCAGCCAGATGTCTGAAGGTTGCCCCAAGGAGGAGGTCGCACACAATCCATATATATAAAATTATTTTTGACGTTGGTGCGGGTGCAATATCCTCCCACAGAAAAGAGCAGTCACTTAAAAGCAATAGTTTTCTGCCATGATCCACCTACTAAGGTAAGGCAGTACATGTGATCTTTCACCAGCAATTATGCGATTCATAGTTCACACTATCATGATTGTTGGTTATATTATTATATACTTTCCAATTTTGACATTTTAATAACTTATTATTATGTATTAGTTAGTCCTTCAAAAATCCCATTTCACTTGATGCAATACTCAAATATACTATTCACCTCAAAGCACCTTTCCCAGTAGGTCTTTATCAAATCAGTTAGGTGGCAGGATGCATGTTGGTGCATAGTGGGATAGCTTATCATTAACTAAAGATGTCAATTATATCCCTTGCCAATCAAATACACATCTGAGATCCTTTTCTGTGTTATTGACAATTAGAGGAATACCACCAGTTGAACAGCAGCTCTTTGTAGAATTACTTTGATATTGGAGACTATATAATATTCACTGCTCACTGCTAATCTCATCCCATAATGCTTTGCAGGGCCTTTGGTTGGGAATGTTTGTTTGCCAATAACGGTGCTTGGGGTGGTCCTAAGAGGATGGGACCACCACCAAATCGTTCAATAAGATGTGCTCTTTTGGTTTTCAAGGCATCTGCTTGATACTCTCCCTAGGTTAGGGAGGATCCCAAAATCATCACCTCTCACTCTTGCTAATTTTTCAGTTTAACTTTTTTGAAAGTACTATATGCACTTTCGCATATAAAGATAGAGATACTTATTTTATCATAACTGGCACTGTGCAGGATGCAATTTGCAATTATTTTGCAATTTTTTCACAGTGCAGACAAGTACACAGGGTCATCAGCTACGCTACGCAGACTACGTGTACTAAGTGAAGTTCAAAGTATACTATGTGAAGCTACGTCTAGTGCTGCTACGCAAACTACGCCCAAGCTTACTTTTTATACCAATATTGTCTTTGTTCTCTGAAGGCAGAGAGGCCTTTGCCTAGTCCAAACCAGTTTTGGTCAGTAAGGGAGCACTCTGTTTACATGACTCCTTCTTTCCTTTGAGAGAGAGGGGCAAGGTTGTCAGCCACCCAACAGGAGGTGGAGCCAGCATTGTGGAAGGCAGGCACAGCCCTATTGAGGCCCAGGTGCGACCCCCCCCAACCACTCAAGATGCAGATGAAGCTATTCCGCCTAGTGCTGACTCACCCAGCCTCCCGGAACCACCCCAGCCCCTGTAACACACAAAGCAGACAGTCAATTCACAAACAGGCAAAGGCACACAGAAAAGTCATACAAGAAAACATCCATTTTCTAAAATTGCTTTTTTCAAACACAGGATTTAAAAAACATCCTTCCTAAAAGATGGGTTATTAAATTCTGAGTTCAGGGATACCCGACTTTAATGTTATATCATGCTCCTATGCGAAGATATGCAGGTAAACATTATACTCAGCATTCCCTATTCTAGCCTATGGGCAAGATAGCCTTTCAATAGTGAAAAACGAAATTAGCAGTATTTCATTATCAGAGCATTTCACCCACACTGGTACATGCTCTACCTTTCACATACACTGCACGCTGCCCAGGGGGTACCTTGGGCCTTCCATAGGGGTGTCCAATGTGTACAGAAAGAGAAGGGATAGGTCTGGCCAGTGGGGACACTGGTCAGGTCAGCATGGCAGTTAGTAACTGCACACAGGCACTGCGGCGGCAGGCCTGAGACACCATTTTAGGGCTACTCATGTGGGTGGCACAATCAGTGCTGCAGGCCCACTAGTAGCATTTGAATCACTAGCCCTGGCACACTCAGTGCACTTTACTAGGGACCTACAGGTAAAACAAATATGCCAATCATGGATAACCAATCACAATAACAATGTATACAGAAAGCATATGCACTTTAGCACTGATCAGCAGTGGTAAAGTGCCCAAAGTACTATTGCCAACAACCACAGTGTTAGGAACCAGGGCCAGTCTGTCCTCCGTGGCCATGCTCCACCATCACATGATCAGCATTGAGGGAACATAAGCACCGCCCTCCTTTGAATCAGTGCTTGGTATCTTTAATGTTGGGTTCCAGGTGCTGGGTTGTTGTTCCTGAGCTATAGCTTTGTCTGGGGTTCACGGGCTCGTGTTCCCTGGGTTATTGGATCCTGTTTTGGTTAGCCTTGTTTCCTTACCCTTCCCCTCCCTCCCCTTGTTACGTTAATTAGCCTTACTTCCTTTCCCTTTTGTTGGCACCTTGCTCTTTGGAGCTCGTGATTTGTTTACTTTGGTCTGGAATAGCCGAGGTACACCGGGGCTCCGGTTTACTCGGCTACAAGCAGAAGAAGAAGCGTGTGTTCGCGCTAAGAAGTAACTCTTACCGGTGCCTTCGGTTTCTACACGGAAGCAGCGCACTCGGCGTCCGTATCTTGTGTAGGCAATCTGCCTCTTTGTGTGCCGCTTGGGCGTTTTCTGCCGCGCTGAGCAGAGCTGCAGACGCTGCCGATCACGGAAGAGTGTTTACTTGTTGTTGAGAACTTTTACCTGTCGGCGTAAGGAAAGACGCTTATGGACATTGTTTTGGGGGTTTTTTATGCCTATGGACATGGCTTTTTCCCCCTAGAATCCCTGATTAGTGCATTTGTTTCCCGAGTGCACTCTCCCTTTCATTAACCCCTTCTGGAATTGGAAACTCCCTTCTACTTTGGAGTTTCACTCTCCTTGCTGCAGAGACCTCCCGAAAGCAGATCCTGTGTTATTCACAAGT
The DNA here is from genome assembly GCF_964263255.1 of Lissotriton vulgaris. Taxonomy (NCBI): domain Eukaryota; kingdom Metazoa; phylum Chordata; class Amphibia; order Caudata; family Salamandridae; genus Lissotriton; species Lissotriton vulgaris. The sequence goes on along the minus strand of NC_141691.1, from coordinate 767,410,755 downwards.
AAGGAGATTGTGGGTTGTGTATGGTGGAGTGTGGTTATGAGACAGGGTGGAAAGGGAGGGTACAAAGAGAAATAGGAGAAATACTGATTCTGTGTATCTTGTATTTCTAGATATAGAGGCGTGGAGGTGGAGGTTGGATATCGTAGTCCAGTCCTGCTTGGGGTGAAGCATTTTGACGTCCCTTCCCTTTGAATTCCTTTCCGGCCCCCTATCCTAGACTCGAGTGTCTTCTTATGGTGTTTTATTTCATGAGTCGCATTAGAGTCGGGGTAGTGGGTTGGGCATACGTCGTTCCTGCAGTGTCTGGGCCTGTGGAAACTAACAGAATACCAAGCCCACGAAAATAACACACTGCCTGGACGAGGTATGGAGGAGGATTTGGGTGGTCCTACGGAGGGAGCCGAACGGGTTCCTACCTTTCAGGATATAATCGGGGCTGTAGCTGCCTTGCAAACTCAGGTGCAGGACCTACAGTAGGAGAATGCAGGATTAAAACAGGAGCTGGGAGCAGTGAGAGCCAGAGAACAGCTAAGAGAAAGAGGACATGGTCCTGTCATACAGCCAGCCACTTTTCAATACGGAGGTGGGACAAGTCAGCGAGGGGAGGGGGGTGCTCCCGTAGCGGTAACTGTTACGACTCCTGTCCCTGTCCCTTTGGCCCCCCCTGAGAGGTTCATGGGAGATAGCAATAAGTATGGGACCTTTATGACGCAATGTCAATTGCATTTTATGTGCAGGCCGACTGCTTTTCCGGACGACACGGCAAAGGTGGCGTTTACAATCTCGTATTTGGCTGGCACAGCCGCTCAGTGGGCTATCCCTCTTGTGGATAACGATGATCCGGTTATACATGACTATCGGACATTTAAAGAACTAATGAGAGGCCTCTTTGCAAAACATGCGTTTATGCAGGCAAGTGACGCAGAGCTCCTAAAGTTGCGACAGGGCAGACAGGATTTGCTAACATATATATCGACATTTAATAGATTGGTGTCAGAGACGCACTGGCCAACAGACAAATGGACGTCCTTGTTCTATCAGGGTTTGTGTGACAAATTAAAGGACGTGGTGTCACAGGTGGTTGATCCCCCAGACGACTGTGCCGCCTTTATAGATCTGGTGGTGAAGTTAAATCATAGGTTGTCTGAGAGGCGGGGCGACCGTAGTCGAGGTCAGATGCCTAGGTGGAATTATCCCAAACCAGAAACGAGGCCACCTGGTGAACAAAAACTTGCCCCTGAACCCATGGAGATAGGCGGAGTGAGAGGTCCGTTAACCATGGAAGAGAAGAGGCGGAGGAGAGAGTTGAATTTATGTCTGTACTGTGGACAAGGCGGCCACTTAAGTCCAGTTAAGCCTTCAGGTCTAGCCTTCAGTAAAAAGATAGCATGTGTACAAGGGAACCGGGGTTCAGACGTGAGGAGAGGAGCAGTGGGGACCTACGATGTACTGGGGGCGATAGACCAGATTCCTAGGCACTTTATGATCCCTGCACATTTATTGTGGGCTGGAAGGAGCCGTGTATCCGTGTCAGTACTGTTGGATTCCGGAGCCACTGGGAATTTTATCGACATATCGTTAGCGGATACATTGGGGATTCCATGTCAGTACAAACAAAAGCCAGAGCCGGTAAGGGCTATTGATGGGACGGAATTGACTTCAGGCTCTATCACACGTCAAACTGAACCACTTACGTTGTTGTGTGAGAATGGACACTCGGAGTTAGTGGTGTTTGACCTTATAGATGCCCCTTCCTTTGGTGTGGTGTTGGGAGTCCCATGGCTTCAGGGACACAACCCGAGGATAGATTGGGTGCAACGTTTGGTTACCCTAGATTCCAAATATTGTCTTACACATTGTTATAAGGAAGCTAGTGAACAGGTCTCTCCTTTGTCTTGTGCTGGAGTGGAAGGGATGACTGTCCCTGTACAGTATTCTGCCTTTCACGAGGTCTTTGACAAGACCCAGGCGCAGGGACTCCCTCCGCACAGGTCGTTCGACTGTAAAATTGATTTAATACCAGGTATTCCTTTACCATCTTGTTGCATTTATGCACTCTCGGAACCTGAAGAAGTGCATCTCAAAGAGTATCTGGACGAGATGTTGAGGATGGGTTTTATTCGTCCCTCTTGCTCGCCTGTGTCATCGGCGATCTTCTTTATCCCAAAGAAGGAAGGGACCTTGAGGGCGTGTGTAGACTACAGAGCCTTGAATAAGGCTACTGTAAAGAATAGATACCCTCTTCCACTCATCCCTGTGCTGTTAGACCAACTACGCAAAGCAACCATATTTACGAAACTGGATTTGCGGGGTGCTTACCATCTCATCCGAGTTCGGCCCGGGGATGAATGGAAGACGGCGTTTAAGACCAAATTTGGCCTATTCGAGTATTGTGTAATGCCGTTTGGTTTATGCAATGCACCGGCGGCATTCCAATACTTTATCAACGAGGTTCTCCGGGAACATCTGGACCGAAGTGTCATAGTCTATTTAGATGACATCTTGATTTTCTCGGAGACAAGGGCGGAACACCACGACCATGTAGCGGAAGTATTGCAGAAGTTGCAGGACAACCATTTGTACGCCAAACTAGAGAAATGCCAGTTCAGTACACAAAAGGTGGAATTCCTGGGGTTTATCATCACAGCAGAGGGTATCCGAATGGACCCCAGGAAAATAGAGGCTATTATCACCTGGCCTACCCCAACTACTGTCAAACAGATCCAGGCCCTTTTGGGGTTCGCCAATTTTTATCGGCGCTTTATCCCCAATTTTTCTGACATCGTGTCTCCTATGACCCGATTATTGAGGAAGGGGGTTTCCTTTGACTGGTCCTCTGAAGTCCAGAATGCTTTCCGTTTGTTGTTGAGGTCCTTCACGTCAGCCCCTGTATTGGTGCATCCCGATACTGCTTTACCGTTTTTTGTGGAAACGGACGCTTCCTTGTGTGCGGTAGGAGGGGTATTGTCCCAGAGGGATGCTGAATCAGGTCAGATGCATCCTATCGCCTTTTTTTCTAAGACCTTGCTGCCTGCGGAGCGCAATTACACTGTGGCGGAGAGGGAGCTGCTGGCGGTGAAATTGTCGTTCGAGGAGTGGCGCCATTATCTTTGGGGCGCTAGACATACGATCACTATCTATACGGATCACAAGAACTTAGAATTCTTTCGCTCTGCTCATGCGTTAACACCTCGACAGATGCGGTGGGTCTTGTTTTTTAACGAGTATGACTTTGTCATTACTTATCGACCCGCCGCACAGCAGATAAAATCTGATGCCCTTTCCAGGATCCATGTGGAGGGGAGGGAGGAGAGCAGAGTGAAGGAGGATAGACCCATGATCAGTGCTGAGAAGATTGTAGGGGTGACGCAAGTTGAGGACTTTCCCACTCTAATCAAACGGCACCTCCAACAACTGGATTTGGCCCCTTGGATGGCGGTGCCACAGGTATTGATACAGGACGGGCTACTGTACCATGGAGACCGTCTGTTTGTTCCCCCCTCCCTCAGACAGAAGGTATTGGAGTGGTGTCATTCCTCTTCATTGGTAGCACATCCAGGGATACAAAAGACGAGGGAGATGTGTCTGCGATGGTTTTGGTGGGATTCACTGATCAGGGATATCCAGGGTTATGTGGCAGCGTGTCCGGTGTGTGCCATTAGTAAACCTACCCACACCAAGCCATCTGGTCTGTTGCAGCCCTTAGAGGTCCCTCCTGCTCCTTGGCATACTATTAGTATGGATTTTGTGACGGACTTACCTCTGGTGTCAGGACATACCGCTATAATGGTGGTGGTTGATCTGTTCACAAAGATGGCACATTTTATTCCGTTACCCAAGGTGCCTACTGCGAGGGAGATGGCATTAGTCTTCATGACATCGATAGTTAGACTCCATGGGTTACCATCTGCGATTGTGTCGGACAGGGGAGCACAGTTTGTGTCTCATTTCTGGACGGAATTGTGTTCGGTGTTGAAGATAGAGATAAGGTTGTCATCAGCCTACCATCCGCAATCAGACGGTCAGACTGAACGGACGAACCAGACCATGGAGCAATACTTGAGGTGTCTGGTGACGTCCTTGTCTTGTGATTGGAAGGTGGCTCTTCCTATTGCGGAGTTTGAGTATAATAACAGCTTGCATTCCGCTTTAGGTATGACTCCTTTTTTCTGTTCATTGGGTTATCACCCCAGGGCGTTAGCCATCCAGCCTACGGGGCGTGTGCCAGCCATAGACGATGTATGTAGGTCCTTGGGTGGAATATGGGACAGAGCACGAGTACAGTTACAGGCCTCCAAAGATACTATGAAGGTTCAGGCAGACAAACACAGAGTCCCCGCTCCTTCATATAAGGTAGGGGATCAGGTGTGGCTAGCTTCGCGCAATCTTAGGTTGCAGGGTTCTCGTAAACTGCAGCCTCGGTTTGTGGGACCATTCGCCATAAAGCAAGTGATTAATCCTGTGGCCATGAAGTTAGTTTTGCCCGATGATTCAAAGGTCCATCCTGTGTTTCATACATCACTGTTGAAGCCCTATGTTCCATCAACCCAGGTTCTGCCACCACCCCCTCCTTTGTTAATCGATGGGGAAGAAGAGTTCGAGGTTCAGGCTATTTTGGATTCAAGGCGTAAGAGAGGTTGTCTCTTCTACCTGGTGGATTGGAAGGGATATACACCTGAGGATCGGACTTGGGAACCAGCTGGTAGCGTACACGCTCCTCGGCTGGTTCGAGCGTTCCATAGACAACATCCCTCTAAACCCCGTCCGGTAGGGAGGGCCTTTGGGGGGGGATACTGTTAGGAACCAGGGCCAGTCTGTCCTCCGTGGCCATGCTCCACCATCACATGATCAGCATTGAGGGAACATAAGCACCGCCCTCCTTTGAATCAGTGCTTGGTATCTTTAATGTTGGGTTCCAGGTGCTGGGTTGTTGTTCCTGAGCTATAGCTTTGTCTGGGGTTCACGGGCTCGTGTTCCCTGGGTTATTGGATCCTGTTTTGGTTAGCCTCGTTTCCTTACCCTTCCCCTCCCTCCCCTTGTTACGTTAATTAGCCTTACTTCCTTTCCCTTTTGTTGGCACCTTGCTCCTTGGAGCTCGTGATTTGTTTACTTTGGTCTGGAATAGCCGAGGTACACCGGGGCTCCGGTTTACTCGGCTACAAGCAGAAGAAGAAGCGTGTGTTCGCGCTAAGAAGTAACTCTTACCGGTGCCTTCGGTTTCTACACGGAAGCAGCGCACTCGGTGTCCGTATCTTGTGTAGGCAATCCGCCTCTTTGTGTGCCGCTTGGGCGTTTTCTGCCGCGCTGAGCAGAGCTGCAGACGCTGCCGATCACGGAAGAGTGTTTACTTGTTGTTGAGAACTTTTACCTGTCGGCGTAAGGAAAGACGCTTATGGACATTGTTTTGGGGGTTTTTTATGCCTATGGACATGGTTTTTTCCCCCTAGAATCCCTGATTAGTGCATTTGTTTCACGAGTGCACTCTCCCTTTCATTAACCCCTTCTGGAATTGGAAACTCCCTTCTACTTTGGAGTTTCACTCTCCTTGCTGCAGAGACCTCCCGAAAGCAGATCCTGTGTTATTCACAAGTAAGGAGATTGTGGGTTGTGTATGGTGGAGTGTGGTTATGAGACAGGGTGGAAAGGGAGGGTACAAAGAGAAATAGGAGAAATACTGATTCTGTGTATCTTGTATTTCTAGATATAGAGGCGTGGAGGTGGAGGTTGGATATCGTAGTCCAGTCCAGCTTGGGGTGAAGCATTTTGACGTCCCTTCCCTTTGAATTCCTTTCCGGCCCCCTATCCTAGACTTGAGTGTCTTCTTATGGTGTTTTATTTCATGAGTCGCATTAGAGTCGGGGTAGTGGGTTGGGCATACGTCGTTCCTGCAGTGTCTGGGCCTGTGGAAACTAACACACAGGTCAGGAAAAATAAAGGAGGAAGAAGCAAAAAGTTTTGGGATAACCCTGCAAAAAGGGCCATTTCCAACAGTACTGCTTATTATCGGTGGTGATTTTAATCTAATATGTGATCCATTATTGGATAGCCTTTCTACAAAGGCTTTTTTCACTCTAAAATAATATTTTTAAACAACAAAGTTAGTTGATTACTGCCGTTTACATCATCCCACAGGGAAACAATTTTTTTCCCAATCCTCATGATTTGCACTCTCGTTTAGACTATATATTAACATCCTGTCATCTGATTTCTTCAGTTTTTAATCCTACTATTCATATTAATATTTCTGACCATACCCCAATTTGATATGTTTCAAGTCCTTGCACCTCATGTCCTTGCCAGGCAGATGGTGCACAAACACTAACATTGTCTTCAATGATATGCATAAACCAAAGCTTTTGTCAGCTAAAGATGATTATTTTACATTTAACCCAGAATATTCAAATTTACCTTTTACTAGATGGGATGCATTTAATGTCTATATTAGAGGAACAACAATATCTATCATGGCTCATTGCAATAAATTGTTTAAATCCAAAATTACCGAATTAGATACACAGATTGCAATGCATGAACATCTCTTTATCACTTCTAATGACATTAAATATAAACTGCTCCTGCAAAAATGTTATCATGAATTAAACTTAATATTAAGCAAGTGGACTGGTATACAAATTTCCAAGAGCAAAGCTAAATGTAGTTTCAATGCTAATCGTATTAAGAGAGACAAAAATGAAACTAATGTAATTCATAATTCTTGCCACTTTATATAATCAACCTCCGTCCAGTGATATGTTGATTGTCAAATGTTTTAGATATATGTGGTTTTCCTAAAATCACACACTCAAGTAAAAATAAATTAGACTTGCAAATCACATTGGATGAAATATAATCGGCTATTAAATATCTTACTTTGCACAAACTCCTGGTGCAGATGGTATTCCTGCTGAATTTTATAAAGAGTTTTCTTCTCATCTTTCACCTCATTTACAAAAATTATTTTCCTATTTTGGTAGAACTGGGTTTACTTCTGGGACCTTTACTGAGGCTCTAATTATAGTTATCCATAAACCTAACAAAGATACTACAACTGTATCTAATTATCGTCCTATCTCGCTAATCGATCAGAACTGTAAACTTTAAGCAACAATTTTAGCAACTAGATTGGCTTCTGCCCTTGATACTATTATCCATATTGATCAATCTTGTTAAATGAAAAATGGACATGTGGTTAATAATGTATAATCACTTTTCCATGCCATTGACACTGATCCATCCTTAAACATACCTTTGGTTGTTTTAGTACTGGATGCGGAAAAGGCTTTTCATAAGTTTACTGGCAATATCGTTTCCGTACCCCAACAGCTTTTTATTTTGGTACCTCATTTATTATTATGATTTCTGCTCTTTATTAGTCGTCAATTGCTAATACTTTTTCACTTTTCAGAGGTACTAGACAAGGTTGTCCCCTATCACCTTTACTTTTTCTTCTAGGTATTGCCCCTTAACTTACTGCCATTAGAAATTCTGTGGAAATTGAAGGCATTATTATTCATAATGTTCCTATTAAAACATCGGCGTATGCAGACAATGTCTTTTTGTATTTTAAAAATACTGAAGGTTCCTTTCCACCCTTCTATTAACTTTAATTCATAAGTATTCAAGGATTTCAGGATATACTCTAAAAACTAATAGAACTGATGTTTTTCTCCTTTGAATATTGATTGCATCCCAGATATGCTCCCAAACATAAATATTGTTGCAGTGGAAAAAACCTAACCATCCTGGTATTCTATTTTCAAACACCATTAAACAATCAATTTCATTGAATTGTGATTATAATATTAATCATTTTAAGGATACATTTAATAAATGGTCCACCTTACATTTGTCTTGGTGGGAAAGAAAGGATGCTATTAAAATGGTTATCGCTCCCAAAAAGTGTTATCTCCTTTCTATGATACCTATTCAAATACCTCTTCATTTTCATAAAAATATTGATTAACTTATTTCTGCTTTTATTTGGAATAATACATCCCCTCGTATAAATTACACTAAATTAAAATTGGCTAAGATTATTAGAACTTTTGGATTACCGGATTTTATTAATTATCATAAAGCTTTTATTTTGAAACAAAGTTTCCTATGGTTCCAATGCTCCCAGATTTATCATTTGCCTTCCTGGCTTAGTGTGGAAAAATAATCTAATTGTCCTTATCCTTTGCATGCCTTAATCACTATGGCTAACTCAACTGCCTTTTTGGAAATATCTGTAACATTAAAATCTACAAAATGAGTCTTTCGTGATTTGAATTTGATTTTCCAATCTCCGATTTCACATACCTTAAATTTATCATTATGGTATAATCTCTTAATGAAGCTAACTTTGCATCCTAAATTTTGGCAAATCCCGCCTTAAGGCTGCTATTTTTTATTTAAAAGATATTTATCAGAATAATGTTTTGCCACTTTTGATGAAATACAACAAAAATATCATTTGCCAGCATCCGATATTTATAAATATGAGATACTGTGTAATTCTATTCTTGATTCATTTCCTAAAAATTTTACTTTATTGATTGCTTCAGATTATGAAATTTCTATTCATGCAATTGCCTCATCATCACATGCAATTCTTTACTCTATAAAAAAATTGGTTAATTCAAAGTGAAACAATGTATCCACTCTTGCATCATTTAGGAATAAAGAACTCAATTTATCATTATCTCATGACACATGGAAAACAAATTGGATGAATTGTATCTCTTGATGGTTGCCTGTCTCACTCTATCAAACAAATTCCTTTAAACGTTTAGATTCCCCTAGCTGTTGGTATTGTCATTTGACTCCAGGTTTGCTACGTCATATGCTTTATGAATGTAATATGATTCTTTCATTTTGGAATGATGTTTGGAAGATCATTTCTAAAATACTTCATTTTTCAGATGAACTGTAGTTTGCTATAGTTATTGGTAAATCATCTTTAATTAAACCAAAGTTATGTGTTACTGAAAGTAAACTTTTAGATGTTATAATTTTTGCAGCTTTACATTCAATTACTATCAAGTGGATAAATGCTTCATTTATATCTGTACGTGCATGGTGATCATGGATTATATTTACCAAAAACAGGAGCTAAACGTACATAATCGGGAGTCGCTCATAATAATTCTAATTATCATTTATTTTAGAAGCCTATTGATGAGTATATGGATTTAAGTAATAATTGAATTGTTACGTCATTGTTTTACCTTTTTTATATTTTATTTTCCTTAAAGGATTTTATATTATCCCATTTGCTGCTATATAAGTACTATTGTTTGGTTGGTCTATTTACTTATTCTTGATATTGTTATTGCTTCTTTGGTATCTTGATGCTTATTGGTAAGTACCTATTTATTTAGTGCTATTTTTTGTATGGTCTTGTTGTTTTAATCTAAATTCAATAAAATATTGTGAACATAAAAGCTTATCTCCTCCTACAATTCATAAAATAATGTTTGAGAGCATATTTTATCTACAAGATCCACCCCAATGCTTCTTACCAAGTGTTGCACTTAGGCCTTCTTTCTGAGTCGTTACGTCTAAAAATAAATAGAAATACAATTGTTGATCATTAAACAGAAATCTGCATGCCTAGCAGGTCATGAACTGCTATACTCTATTGCTGTGAAATACAAAATGCCTACCAAAATGCAATGCTATGGTCTATGAAATATCTACAAACACAATTCTTGCCAACGCCGAAAGGTTTGGTGTTGGCTTCCCGCCTTTTGGATTTGCAATTGCTTTTTTGTTATAATTTTTAAAAACTTAGCCAATAGCTGAAGTGGGCTGACAATTGACAAAGCTGTATGCTTAAGTGGGCGGAAGTATAACATGAATGCTACAACCACAGGCAAATGAATGAAAAGAGCTGGCAGATTACATATGTAGAAGTTAGTAAATTGATCAGAGCACATGGTATCCTTTTATTTATGTATGCATAGCAGTGTGGATGATCTTGGTATAATGTTTGCAATAAAAGCTGGATCGTTAAGGGTAACAGCCTTATCTGTCCTTGTGACCTACACATTCAGCATGTTTATTATTCAAGGACCCAAATCATACTGAACATGATACACTTACGGTAAAATGCACATAAGTATATACCTTTTAAATTGTTATTGACTTTTTGTCAGATCTGACTTATATACAAGATTCTAACTAGTAACTTTGTATTTGATGTGTTTTAGTTCTTCTTTGTTAATATTTGTTGTTCCTAATCATTATCCTCTGAGAAGGGCTTTAAGACCCAAACAGATCCCGTTTGTTGCACATAAAACACAAATCTGAATATGCTACATTTTATGATAATTAATTTAAGTAAATATTTCTATTTTGAAATACAAACACTGGTTACCTGAAAAATTAACTTGCTCTTCTGCCCGAAAACCTGACCTAAAATAAGTGACATGCAAACAAAACAAGCGATGGACCGAATGTGGATCAATGTCACACATTCAACCCAGTCCAAAGATCTGGGCCAAAATCCATCTTTTTTTGCACTCCACACCACCCTGGGTTAGACAATGGCGATATGCAAATCAGCTCTGACCCTGTGCCCCATGGGAACAGTCCAGTTCGAACTACAAAAGCCATGTCCTTCCCAGAACGGAATCAAGCATCCGAGGACCGGACCGGTTTCGAGGTAACACCTCTCATCAGCCCGGCTAGCTAGCTGGAGAAGTGTGGCTCAGGGGTTAGAGGCGGCAGACCCGGAAGCTGAGATCGGCCCTGGACCAGGGTTCAATTCCCAGCCTCGGCGGGTCTTGGGCTCAAAAATTCCACGGACTCGATAATTCTCGCTCCGGTGCCTTCTCGACTCACGGGTTCACACTCTGCGACTCTGGGCAATAGCTTGCTTAATCTCCACAACGGCCCCTCGCGGTGGGATGCCTGGCTTTCACCTTGTGGATACCCTGCTGGGGTTATCTCACAGGGGAATACCAGGACGGGTTCCCTAAGCAAGCGCCGGGAAACCCTTTGTGGGTAGCTGTGCGCTATATAAGCTCAAATACATTTACATTTACATTTACACATTTACATACATTGACTCCAGTGGTGTGGAGTGCCTGGGACCCACGTCTGAGCATCCCCAGCGCACTTATGGCGAATATGCAAACAAAACAAGTGATGGACCGAATGTGGATCAATGTCACACATTCAACCCAGTACAAAGATCTGGGGCCAAATCCATCGTTGTTTTGCACTCCACACCACCCTGGGTTAGACAATGACGATATGCAAATTGCTCTGACCCTGTGCCCCATGGGAACAGTCCAGTCCGAACTACAAAAGCCATGTCCTTCCCAGAACGGAATCAAGCATCCGAGGACCGGACCGGGATCGAGGTAACACCTCTCATCAGCCCGGCTAGCTTGACTCCAGTGGTGTGGAGTGCCTGGGACCCACGTCTGAGCATCCCCAGCGCACTTATGGCGAATATGCAAACAAAACAAGTGATGGACCGAATGTGGATCAGTGTCACACATTCAACCCAGTCCAAAGATCTGGGCCCAAATCCATCGTTTTTTTGCACTCCACACCACCCTGGGTTAGACAATGGCGATATGCAAATCAGCTCTGACCCTGTGCCCCATGGGAACAGTCCAGTCCGAACTACAAAAGCCATGTCCTTCCCAGAACGGAATCAAGCATCCGAGGACCGGACAGGTTTCGAGGTAACACCTCTCATCAGCCCGGCTAGCTTGACTCCAGTGGTGTGGAGTGCCTGGGACCCACGTCTGAGCATCCCCAGCGCACTTATGGCGAATATGCAAACAAAACAAGTGATGGACCGAATGTGGATCAATGTCACACATTCAACCCAGTCCAAAGATCTGGGCCCAAATCCATCGTTTTTTTGCATTCCACACCACCCTGGGTTAGACAATGGCGATATGCAAATCAGCTCTGACCCTGTGCCCCATGGGAACAGTCCAGTCCGAACTACAAAAGCCATGTTCTTCCCAGAACGGAATCAAGCATCCGAAGACCGGACAGGTTTCGAGGTAACACCTCTCATCAGCCCGGCTAGCTTGACTCCAGTGGTCTGGAGTGCCTGGGACCCATGTCTGAGCATCCCCAGCTCACTTCTGGGTTAATTATGCATGTTTGATACAGTTTATGAAAATGATATTGTTTGTTATAGCTATATGCTTTATAAAGTGCATATAAATGGCAAAACAGCAAAACATCTAACTATACACACAGACCAAGAAAAAACATTATTCAGTTCAACTCAAAACAGCCGCAGCAAAATAACTTAGAAGGTTATTTTGTAAGGACAATATGCACTAGTTCTCAATTTTTCAGATTTGTATCTCTACCTTTGAACTTTTCCAGATGTTTTAAAGATGGTTTGGGATTGCATGCCTTTGAAATATAGTGTTTTATTCAATTTTGAAAATCTCCGCAGTTGATAGATCTTCTGACCTGGTTCCCATTTGATTCTTGCTCCCCTCCTTGGATCTTAAGAAATTCTACTGCGGTAATTTTGTTCTTGTAAACACTGATACTGCGAAGAATATTAATTCCAGGATCCACAATCACTGCAGTATTCAAGATGTTCCCCATGAAGGAGAAAACAAACTCAGAAATCTTTGTTTCTGAGGGAATTATCACAGACGCCTGACTGTTGTCAGAAAACCACTATATTCAGGAGCAAACTAAGCACAGCTTGGTTTTATTGCTGCAGTTACTAATATGTATATATGTATGTATATGACATCTCTATATAGTAAACATGGCTAAAAGGCAGTGCAGCCTCATCCTTAGCTCCCTTCAGTCCGCCACCAGAAGGAACCCTGGGTTGTAACTTCTGCCCCGCCAACCTATTGGTTGTCCGACCTGCCCATCCACCACCTTCTCAGCACCTCTGTCACCTCTAAATAAAGTGTATTTCCCAGCAAAGGTGAGTGGACACCATCATGTCTAAATAGGTGTGGGTGCTCATAAATGATGGCTACGTGCCTCACTACTGCTACCCCTGCGCCTTACAAAATCCCACACCTCTCTGTTCACCTCCTGCCTTACCTTATTGATAGGGGTCGGTTTTATTGCCCCCCCTCCTAACTGTCTTGGGCAACAGCTACATTCACATTACTAATGTCTTTCTCCATGACTCCTTCACTGTCTCTAAATACATTTTTACTATTTTAATCCATTCCAACCCTGTGGACCGTACCAAATCATTTCTGGTAAGTGCTGCATCAATGCATCCTGGGGTGGACATCTTTCCAGCAGTTCTCATGGAGCCTGCATCAATTGACCCACCCGGATGCCGCCTATTCAAAACCAGCAACCCACTCCGTCATCCCCACCCAGATCTAGACTTCATTTTTTATAGTTCACATCAGCTGCCCCCTCCCGCCAATCAAAGAACGGCTTCAGTCATCTCCCCTTTGTGGTCTCGCGTAGCCCCACATACAGTCAATCGTCTGCCATCCCAACCTTCTGATCTTATATTCTCGCAAGCCCCTCTTAAACCCTCTTTGGCTGCCTCTATCGTGAAGGAGTGCGTTCTGAATTTCTCACTATTGAATCCCACTGTTGGAAAATGTCCCTCTCTGAAGGGCCACCCCACTCGTTTTGCCTTCCTCCTTCCTCCTTTCTCTGAGCGCCCAACCACTGCTGACCAGTGCTAAAGTGCATGTGCTTCTCCCCTAAACATGGTAACATTGGTGTATACACAAATGGTATATTTAATTTACTTGTAAGCCCCTTGTAAAGTGGTATACCATATACCTAGGGCCTGTAAATTAAATGCTACCATTGGGCCTGCAGCTCTCAATGTGCCACCCACACAAGCAGGCTTTTAAACTTGTCTCAGTCCTGCCACTGCAGGGTCAGTGTGTGCAGTTTCCTATCACTTCAAATTGGCATTTAAAACCCTTCGCCAAGCCTTAAACTCCCCTTTTTTATTACTCCCCTTTTTTATTACACTAGACTAGTCGCCTATGTGAATGTTCGAGTGAAGCCAGGTGTATCCCTTCCCCCGTGTGAAGAGATAACCCTATTCACTAGAACAAAAAGAAATGTGTTCCTTATGTAACGTAACTGATTCTTTGGAAAGTGCTTTGATAACATGTAACGGAACTGATGCTATGTAAAGCGCTCTGATAACCTAATCGGTTCAAGTTCGCGCTATATAAAACTCTAAAAATAAATAAAATAAATAAAGAAACTTATGGCGAATATGCAAACAAAACAAGTGATGGACCGAATGTGGATAAATGTCACACATTCAACCCAGTCCAAAGAGCTGGGCCCAAATCCATCGTTTTTTTGCACTCCACACCACCCTGGGTTAGACAATGGCGATATGCAAATCAGCTCTGACCCTGTGCCCCATGGGAACAGTCCAGTCCGAACTACAAAAGCCATGTCCTTCCCAGAACGGAATCAAGCATCCGAGGACAGGACCGGTTTCGAGGTAACACCTCTCATCAGCCCGGCTAGCTTGACTCCAGTGGTGTGGAGTGCCTGGGACCCACGTCTGAGCATCCCCAGCGCACTTAGGGCAAATATGCAAACAAAACAAGTGATGGACCGAATGTGGATCAATGTCACACATTCAACCCAGTCCAAAGATCTAGGCCCAAATCCATCGTTTTTTTGCACTCCACACCACCCTGGGTTAGACAATGGCAATATGCAAATCAGCTCTGACCCTGTGCCCCATGGGAACAGTCCAGTCCGAACTACAAAAGCCATGTCCTTCCCAGAACGGAATCAAGCATCCGAGGACCGGACCGGTTTCGAGGTAACACCTCTCATCAGCCCGGCTAGCTTGACTCCAGTGGTGTGGAGTGCCTGGGACCCACGTCTGGGCATCCCCAGCGCACTTAGGGCGGAATATGCAAACACAACAGGTGATGGACCGAATGTGGATCAATATCACACACTCACCCCAGTCCAAAGATCTGGGCCCAAATCCATCGTTTTTTGCACTCCACACCACCCCGGGTTAGACAATGGCGATATGCAAATCAGCTCTGACCCTGTGCCCCATGGGAACAGTCCAGTCTGAACTACAAAAGCCATGTCCTTCCCAGAACGGAATCAAGCATCCGAGGACCGGACCGGTTTCGAGGTAACACCTCTCATCAGCCCGGCTAGCTTGACTCCAGTGGTGCGGAGTGCCTGGGACCCACGTCTGGGCATCCCCAGCGCACTTAGGGCGGAATATGCAAACACAACAGGTGATGGACCGAATGTGGATCAATATCACACACTCACCCCAGTCCAAAGATCTGGGCCCAAATCCATCGTTTTTTGCACTCCACACCACCCCGGGTTAGACAATGGCGAAATGCAAATCAGCTCTGACCCTGTGCCCCATGGGAACAGTCCAGTCCGAACTACAAAAGCCATGTCCTTCCCAGAACCGAATCAAGCATCCGAGGACCGGACCGGTTTCGAGGTAACACCTCTCATCAGCCCGGCTAGCTTGACTCCAGTGGTGTGGAGTGCCTGGGACCCACGTCTGAGCATCCCCAGCGCACTTATGGCGAATATGCAAACAAAAGAAGTGATGGACCGAATGTGGATCAATGTCACACATTCAACCCAGTCCAAAGATCTGGACCCAAATCAATCGTTTTTTTGCACTCCACACCACCCTGGGTTAGACAATGGCGATATGCAAATCAGCTCTGACCCTGTGCCCCATGGGAAGAGTCCAGTCCGAACTACAAAAGCCATGTCCTTCCCATAACGGAATCAAGCATCCGAGGACCGGACCGGTTTCAAGGTAACACCTCTCATCAGCCCGGCTAGCTTGACTCCAGTGGTGTGGAGTGCCTGGGACCCACGTCTGAGCATCCCCAGCGCACTTATGGCGAATATGCAAACAAAACAAGTGATGGACCGAATGTGGATCAATGTCACACATTCAACCCAGTCCAAAGATCTGGGCCCAAATCCATCGTTTTTTTGCACTCCACACCATCCTGAGTTAGACAATGGCGATATGCAAATCAGCTCTGACCCTGTGCCCCATGGGAACAGTCCAGTCCGAACTACAAAAGCCATGTCCTTCCCAGAACGGAATCAAGCATCCGAGGACCGGACCGGTTTCGAGGTAACACCTCTCATCAGCCCGGCTAGTTTGACTCCAGTGGTGTGGAGTGCCTGGGACCCACGTCTGAGCATCCCCAGCGCACTTATGGCGAATATGCAAACAAAACAAGTGATGGTCCGAATGTGGATCAATGTCACACATTCAACCCAGTCCAAAGATCTGGGCCCAAATCCCTCGTTTTTTTGCACTCCACACCACCCTGGGTTAGACAATGGCGATATGCAAATCAGCTCTGACCCTGTGCCCCATGGAAACAGTCCAGTCCGAACTACAAAAGCCATGTCTTTCCCAGAACGGAATCAAGCATCCGAGGACCGGACCGGTTTCAAGGTAACACCTCTCATCAGCCCGGCTAGCTTGACTCCAGTGGTGTGGAGTGCCTGGGACCCACGTCTGAGCATCCCCAGCGCACTTATGGCGAATATGCAAACAAATGTCACACATTCAACCCAGTCCAAAGATCTGGGCCCAAATCCATCGTTTTTTTTGCACTCCACACCACCCTGGGTTAGACAATGGCGATATGAAAATCAGCTCTGACCCTGTGCCCCATGGGAACAGTCCAGTCCGAACTACAAAAGCCATGTCCTTCCCAGAACGGAATCAAGGATCCGAGAACCGGACCGCTTTCGAGGTAACACCTCTCATCAGCCCGGCTAGCTTGACTCCAGTGGTGTGGAGTGCCTGGGACCCACGTCTGAGCATCCCCAGCGCACTTATGGCGAATATGCAAACAAAACAAGTGATGGACCGAATGTGGATCAATGTCACACATTCAACCCAGTCCAAAGATCTGGGCCCAAATCCATCGTTTTTTTGCACTCCACACCACCCTGGGTTAGACAATGGCGATATGCAAATCAGCTCTGACCCTGTGCCCCATGGGAACAGTCCAGTCCGAACTACAAAAGCCATGTCCTTCCCAGAACGGTGCAAAAAAACGATGGATTTGGGCCCAGATCTTTGGACTGGTATGAGTGTGTGACATTGATCCACATTTGGTCCATCACCTGTTGTGTTTGCATATTCCGCCATAAGTGCGCTGGGGATGCCCAGACATGGGTCCCAGGCACTCCAGACCACTGGAGTCAAGCTAGCCGGGCTGATGAGAGGTGTTACCTCGAAACCGGTCCGGTTCTCGGATCCTTGATTCCGTTCTGGGAAGGACATGGCTTTTGTAGTTCGGACTGGACTGTTCCCATGGGGCACAGGGTCAGAGCTGATTTTCATATCGCCATTGTCTAACCCAGGGTGGTGTGGAGTGCAAAAAAAACGATGGATTTGGGCCCAGATCTTTGGACTGGGTTGAATGTGTGACATTTGTTTGCATATTCGCCATAAGTGCGCTGGGGATGCTCAGACGTGGGTCCCAGGCACTCCACACCACTGGAGTCAAGCTAGCCGGGCTGATGAGAGGTGTTACCTTGAAACCGGTCCGGTCCTCGGATGCTTGATTCCGTTCTGGGAAAGACATGGCTTTTGTAGTTCGGACTGGACTGTTTCCATGGGGCACAGGGTCAGAGCTGATTTGCATATCGCCATTGTCTAACCCAGGGTGGTGTGGAGTGCAAAAAAACGAGGGATTTGGGCCCAGATCTTTGGACTGGGTTGAATGTGTGACATTGATCCACATTCGGACCATCACCTGTTGTGTTTGCATATTCCGCCCTAGGTGCGCTGGGGATGCCCAGACGTGGGTCCCAGGCACTCCACACCACTGGAGTCAAGCTAGCCGGGCTGATGAGAGGTGTTACCTCGAAACCGGTCCGGTCCTCGGATACTTGATTCCGTTCTGGGAAGGACATGGCTTTTGTAGTTCGGACTGGACTGTTCCCATGGGGCACAGGGTCAGAGCTGATTTGCATATCGCCATTGTCTAACCCGGGGTGGTGTGGAGTGCAAAAAAAACGATGGATTTGGGCCCAGATCTTTGGACTGGGGTGAGTGTGTGACATTGATCCACATTCGGTCCATCACCTGTTGTGTTTGCATATTCCGCCCTAAGTGCGCTGGGGATGCCCGGGCGTGGGTCCCAAGCACTCCACACCACTGGAGTCAAGCTAGCCGGGCTGATGAGAGGTGTTACCTCGAAACCGGTCCGGTCCTCGGATGCTTGATTCCGTTCTGGGAAGGACATGGCTTTTGTAGTTCGGACTGGACTGTTCCCATGGGGCACAGGGTCAGAGCTGATTTGCATATCGCCATTGTCTAACCCGGGGTGGTGTGGAGTGCAAAAAAACGATGGATTTGGGCCCAGATCTTTAGACTGGGGTGAGTGTGTGACATTGATCCACATTCGGTCCATCACCTGTTGTGTTTGCATATTCCGCCCTAAGTGCGCTGGGGATGCCCAGACGTGGGTCCCAGGCACTCCACACCACTGGAGTCAAGCTAGCCGGGCTGATGAGAGGTGTTACCTCGAAACCGGTCCGGTCCTCGGATGCCTGATTCCGTTCTGGGAAGGACATGGCTTTTGTAGTTCGGACTGGACTGTTCCCATGGGGCACAGGGTCAGAGCTGATTTGCATATCGCCATTGTCTAACCCGGGGTGGTGTGGAGTGCAAAAAAACGATAGATTTGGGCCCAGATCTTTGGACTGGGGTGAGTGTGTGACATTGATCCACATTCTGTCCATCACCTGTTGTGTTTGCATATTCCGCCCTAAGTGCGCTGGGGATGCCCAGACGTGGGTCCCAGGCACTCCACACCACTGGAGTCAAGCTAGCCGGGCTGATGAGAGGTGTTACCTCGAAACCGGTCCGGTCCTCGGATGCTTGATTCCGTTCTGGGAAGGACATGGCTTTTGTAGTTCGGACTGGACTGTTCCCATGGGGCACAGGGTCAGAGCTGATTTGCATATCGCCATTGTCTAACCCAGGGTGGTGTGGAGTGCAAAAAACCAATGGATTTGGGCCCAGATCTTTGGACTGGGGTGAGTGTGTGACATTGATCCACATTCGGTCCATCACCTGTTGTGTTTGCATATTCCGCCCTAAGTGCGCTGGGGATGCCCAGACGTGGGTCCCAGGCACTCCACACCACTGGAGTCAAGCTAGCCGGGCTGATGAGAGGTGTTACCTCGAAACCGGTCCAGTCCTCGGATGCTTGATTCCGTTCTGGGAAGGACATGGCTTTTGTAGTTCGGACTGGACTGTTCCCATGGGGCACAGGGTCAGAGCTGATTTGCATATCGCCATTGTCTAACCCAGGGTGGTGGGGAGTGCAAAAATCGATGGATTTGGGCCCAGATCTTTGGACTGGGGTGAGTGTGTGATATTGATCCACATTCGGTCCATCACCTGTTGTGTTTGCATATTCCGCCCTAAGTGCGCTGGGGATGCCCAGACGTGGGTCCCAGGCACTCCACACCACTGGAGTCAAGCTTGCCGGGCTGATGAGAGGTGTTACCTCGAAACCGGTCCGGTCCTCGGATGCTTGATTCCGTTCTGGGAAGGACATGGCTTTTGTAGTTCGGACTGGACTGTTCCCATGGGGCACAGGGTCAGAGCGCATTTGCATATCGCCATTGTCTTACCCGGGGTGGTGTGGAGTGCAAAAAAACGATGGATTTGGGCCCAGATCTTTGGACTGGGGTGAGTGTGTGACATTGATCCACATTCGGTCCATCACCTGTTGTGTTTGCATATTCCGCCCTAAGTGCGCTGGGGATGCCCAGACGTGGGTCCCAGGCACTCCACACCACTGGAGTCAAGCTAGCCGGGCTGATGAGAGGTGTTATCTTGAAACCGGTCCGGTCCTCGGATGCTTGATTCCGTTCTGGGAAGGACATGGCTTTTGTAGTTCGGACTGGACTGTTCCCATGGGGCACAGGGTCAGAGCTGATTTGCATATCGCCATTGTCTAACCTGGGGTGGTGTGGAGTGCAAAAAAACGATGGATTTGGGCCCAGATCTTTGCACTGGGGTGAGTGTGTGACATTGATCCACATTCGGTCCATCACCTGTTGTGTTTGCATATTCCGCCCTAAGTGCGCTGGGGATGCCCAGACGTGGGTCCCAGGCACTCCACACCACTGGAGTCAAGCTAGCCGGGCTGATGAGAGGTGTTACCTCGGAACCGGTCCGGTCCTCGGATGCTTGATTCCGTTCTGGGAAGGACATGGCTTTTGTAGTTCGGACTGGACTGTTCCCATGGGGCACAGGGTCAGAGCTGATTTGCATATCGCCATTGTCTAACCCGGGGTGGTGTGGAGTGCAAAAAAAACGATGGATTTGGGCCCAGATCTTTGGACTGGGGTGAGTGTGTGACATTGATCCACATTCGGTCCATCACCTGTTGTGTTTGCATATTCCGCCCTAAGTGCGCTGGGGATGCCCGGGCGTGGGTCCCAAGCACTCCACACCACTGGAGTCAAGCTAGCCGGGCTGATGAGAGGTGTTACCTCGAAACCGGTCCGGTCCTCTGATGCTTGATTCCGTTCTGGGAAGGACATGGCTTTTGTAGTTCGGACTGGACTGTTCCCATGGGGCACAGGGTCAGAGCTGATTTGCATATCGCCATTGTCTAACCCGGGGTGGTGTGGAGTGCAAAAAAACGATGGATTTGGGCCCAGATCTTTGGACTGGGGTGAGTGTGTGACATTGATCCACATTCGGTCCATCACCTGTTGTGTTTGCATATTCCGCCCTAAGTGCGCTGGGGATGCCCAGACGTGGGTCCCAGGCACTCCACACCACTGGAGTCAAGCTAGCCGGGCTGATGAGAGGTGTTACCTCGAAACCGGTCCGGTCCTCGGATGCTTGATTCCGTTCTGGGAAGGACATGGCTTTTGTAGTTCGGACTGGACTGTTCCCATGGGGCATAGGGTCAGAGCTGATTTGCATATCGCCATTGTCTAACCCGGGGTGGTGTGGGGTGCAAAAAACCGATGGATTTGGGCCCAGATCTTTGCACTGGGGTGAGTGTGTGACATTGATCCACATTCGGTCCATCACCTGTTGTGTTTGCATATTCTGCCCTAAGTGCGCTGGTGATGCCCAGACGTGGGTCCCAGGCACTCCACACCACTGGAGTCAAGCTAGCCGGGCTGATGAGAGGTGTTACCTCGAAACCGGTCCGGTCCTCGGATGCTTGATTCCGTTCTGGGAAGGACATGGCTTTTGTAGTTTGGACTGGACTGTTCCCATGGGGCACAGGGTCAGAGCTGATTTGCATATCGCCATTGTCTAACCCGGGGTGGTGTGGAGTGCAAAAAAACGATGGATTTGGGCCCAGATCTTTGGACTGGGGTGAGTGTGTGACATTGATCCACATTCGGTCCATCACCTGTTGTGTTTGCATATTCCGCCCTAAGTGCGCTGGGGATGCCCAGACGTGGGTCCCAGGCACTCCACACCACTGGAGTCAAGCTAGCCGGGCTGATGAGAGGTGTTACCTCGAAACCGGTCCGGTCCTCGGATGCCTGATTCCGTTCTGGGAAGGACATGGCTTTTGTAGTTCGGACTGGACTGTTCCCATGGGGCACAGGGTCAGAGCTGATTTGCATATCGCCATTGTCTAACCCGGGGTGGTGTGGAGTGCAAAAAAACGATGGATTTGGGCCCAGATCTTTGGACTGGGGTGAGTGTGTGACATTGATCCACATTCTGTCCATCACCTGTTGTGTTTGCATATTCCGCCCTAAGTGCGCTGGGGATGCCCAGACGTGGGTCCCAGGCACTCCACACCACTGGAGTCAAGCTAGCCGGGCTGATGAGAGGTGTTACCTCGAAACCGGTCCGGTCCTCGGATGCTTGATTCCGTTCTGGGAAGGACATGGCTTTTGTAGTTCGGACTGGACTGTTCCCATGAGGCACAGGGTCAGAGCGGATTTGCATATCGCCATTGTCTAACCCAGGGTGGTGTGGAGTGCAAAAAAACGATGGATTTGGGCCCAGATCTTTGGACTGGGGTGAGTGTGTGACATTGATCCACATTCGGTCCATCACCTGTTGTGTTTGCATATTCCGCCCTAAGTGCGCTGGGGATGCCCAGACGTGGGTCCCAGGCACTCCACACCACTGGAGTCAAGCTAGCCGGGCTGATGAGAGGTGTTACCTCGAAACTGGTCCGGTCCTCGGATGCTTGATTCGGTTCTGGGAAGGACATGGCTTTTGTAGTTCGGACTGGACTGTTCCCATGGGGCACAGGGTCAGAGCTGATTTGCATATCGCCATTGTCTAACCCAGGGTGGTGTGGAGTGCAAAAAAACAATGGATTTGGGCCCAGATCTTTGGACTGGGGTGAGTGTGTGACATTGATCCACATTCGGTCCATCACCTGTTGTGTTTGCATATTCCGCCCTAAGTGCGCTGGGGATGCCCAGACGTGGGTCCCAGGCACTCCACACCACTGGAGTCAAGCTAGCCGGGCTGATGAGAGGTGTTACCTCGAAACCGGTCCAGTCCTCCGATGCTTGATTCCGTTCTGGGAAGGACATGGCTTTTGTAGTTCGGACTGGACTGTTCCCATGGGGCACAGGGTCAGAGCTGATTTGCATATCGCCATTGTCTAACCCAGGGTGGTGTGGAGTGCAAAAATCGATGGATTTGGGCCCAGATCTTTGGACTGGGGTGAGTGTGTGATATTGATCCACATTCGGTCCATCACCTGTTGTGTTTGCATATTCCGCCCTAAGTGCGCTGGGGATGCCCAGACGTGGGTCCCAGGCACTCCACACCACTGGAGTCAAGCTAGCCGGGCTGATGAGAGGTGTTACCTCGAAACCGGTCCGGTCCTCGGATGCTTGATTCCGTTCTGGGAAGGACATGGCTTTTGTAGTTCGTACTGGACTGTTCCCATGGGGCACAGGGTCAGAGCTGATTTGCATATCGCCATTGTCTTACCCGGGGTGGTGTGGAGTGCAAAAAAAAGATGGATTTGGGCCCAGATCTTTGGACTGGGGTGAGTGTGTGACATTGATCCACATTCGGTCCATCACCTGTTGTGTTTGCATATTCCGCCCTAAGTGCGCTGGGGATGCCCAGACGTGGGTCCCAGGCACTCCACACCACTGGAGTCAAGCTAGCCGGGCTGATGAGAGGTGTTATCTTGAAACCGGTCCGGTCCTCGGATGCTTGATTCCGTTCTGGGAAGGACATGGCTTTTGTAGTTCGGACTGGACTGTTCCCATGGGGCACAGGGTCAGAGCTGATTTGCATATCGCCATTGTCTAACCCGGGGTGGTGTGGAGTGCAAAAAAACGATGGATTTGGGCCCAGATCTTTGCACTGGGGTGAGTGTGTGACATTGATCCACATTCGGTCCATCACCTGTTGTGTTTGCATATTCCGCCCTAAGTGCGCTGGGGATGCCCAGACGTGGGTCCCAGGCACTCCACACCACTGGAGTCAAGCTAGCCGGGCTGATGAGAGGTGTTACCTCGAAACCGGTCCGGTCCTCGGATGCTTGATTCCGTTCTGGGAAGGACATGGCTTTTGTAGTTCGGACTGGACTGTTCCCATGGGGCACAGGGTCAGAGCTGATTTGCATATCGCCATTGTCTAACCCGGGGTGGTGTGGAGTGCAAAAAAAACGATGGATTTGGGCCCAGATCTTTGGACTGGGGTGAGTGTGTGACATTGATCCACATTCGGTCCATCACCTGTTGTGTTTGCATATTCCGCCCTAAGTGCGCTGGGGATGCCCGGGCGTGGGTCCCAAGCACTCCACACCACTGGAGTCAAGCTAGCCGGGCTGATGAGAGGTGTTACCTCGAAACCGGTCCGGTCCTCTGATGCTTGATTCCGTTCTGGGAAGGACATGGCTTTTGTATTTCGGACTGGACTGTTCCCATGGGGCACAGGGTCAGAGCTGATTTGCATATCGCCATTGTCTAACCCGGGGTGGTGTGGAGTGCAAAAAAACGATGGATTTGGGCCCAGATCTTTGGACTGGGGTGAGTGTGTGACATTGATCCACATTCTGTCCATCACCTGTTGTGTTTGCATATTCCGCCCTAAGTGCGCTGGGGATGCCCAGACGTGGGTCCCAGGCACTCCACACCACTGGAGTCAAGCTAGCCGGGCTGATGAGAGGTGTTACCTCGAAACCGGTCCGGTCCTCGGATGCTTGATTCCGTTCTGGGAAGGACATGGCTTTTGTAGTTCGGACTGGACTGTTCCCATGGGGCACAGGGTCAGAGCGGATTTGCATATCGCCATTGTCTAACCCAGGGTGGTGTGGAGTGCACAAAAAAGATGGATTTGGGCCCAGATCTTTGGACTGGGGTGAGTGTGTGACATTGATCCACATTCGGTCCATCATCTGTTGTGTTTGCATATTCCACCCTAAGTGCACTGGGGATGCCCAGACGTGGGTCCCAGGCACTCCACACCACTGGAGTCAAGCTAGCCGGGCTGATGAGAGGTGTTATCTTGAAACCGGTCCGGTCCTCGGATGCTTGATTCCGTTCTGGGAAGGACATGGCTTTTGTAGTTCGGACTGGACTGTTCCCATGGGGCACAGGGTCAGAGCTGATTTGCATATCGCCATTGTCTAACCCGGGGTGGTGTGGAGTGCAAAAAAACGATGGATTTGGGCCCAGATCTTTGCACTGGGGTGAGTGTGTGACATTGATCCACATTCGGTCCATCACCTGTTGTGTTTGCATATTCCGCCCTAAGTGCGCTGGGGATGCCCAGACGTGGGTCCCAGGCACTCCACACCACTGGAGTCAAGCTAGCCGGGCTGATGAGAGGTGTTACCTCGAAACCGGTCCGGTCCTCGGATGCTTGATTCCGTTCTGGGAAGGACATGGCTTTTGTAGTTCGGACTGGACTGTTCCCATGGGGCACAGGGTCAGAGCTGATTTGCATATCGCCATTGTCTAACCCGGGGTGGTGTGGAGTGCAAAAAAAACGATGGATTTGGGCCCAGATCTTTGGACTGGGGTGAGTGTGTGACATTGATCCACATTCGGTCCATCACCTGTTGTGTTTGCATATTCCGCCCTAAGTGCGCTGGGGATGCCCGGGCGTGGGTCCCACGCACTCCACACCACTGGAGTCAAGCTAGCCGGGCTGATGAGAGGTGTTACCTCGAAACCGGTCCGGTCCTCTGATGCTTGATTCCGTTCTGGGAAGGACATGGCTTTTGTAGTTTGGACTGGACTGATCCCATGGGGCACAGGGTCAGAGCTGATTTGCATATCGCCATTGTCTAACCCGGGGTGGTGTGGAGTGCAAAAAAACGATGGATTTGGGCCCAGATCTTTGGACTGGGGTGAGTGTGTGACATTGATCCACATTCTGTCCATCACCTGTTGTGTTTGCATATTCCGCCCTAAGTGCGCTGGGGATGCCCAGACGTGGGTCCCAGGCACTCCACACCACTGGAGTCAAGCTAGCCGGGCTGATGAGAGGTGTTACCTCGAAACCGGTCCGGTCCTCGGATGCTTGATTCCGTTCTGGGAAGGACATGGCTTTTGTAGTTCGGACTGGACTGTTCCCATGGGGCACAGGGTCAGAGCTGATTTGCATATCGCCATTGTCTAACCCAGGGTGGTGTGGAGTGCACAAAAAAGATGGATTTGGGCCCAGATCTTTGGACTGGGGTGAGTGTGTGACATTGATCCACATTCGGTCCATCACCTGTTGTGTTTGCATATTCCACCCTAAGTGCGCTGGGGATGCCCAGACGTGGGTCCCAGGCACTCCACACCACTGGAGTCAAGCTAGCCGGGCTGATGAGAGGTGTTATCTTGAAACCGGTCCGGTCCTCGGATGCTTGATTCCGTTCTGGGAAGGACATGGCTTTTGTAGTTCGGACTGGACTGTTCCCATGGGGCACAGGGTCAGAGCTGATTTGCATATCGCCATTGTCTAACCCGGGGTGGTGTGGAGTGCAAAAAAACGATGGATTTGGGCCCAGATCTTTGCACTGGGGTGAGTGTGTGACATTGATCCACATTCGGTCCATCACCTGTTGTGTTTGCATATTCCGCCCTAAGTGCGCTGGGGATGCCCAGACGTGGGTCCCAGGCACTCCACACCACTGGAGTCAAGCTAGCCGGGCTGATGAGAGGTGTTACCTCGAAACCGGTCCGGTCCTCGGATGCTTGATTCCGTTCTGGGAAGGACATGGCTTTTGTAGTTCGGACTGGACTGTTCCCATGGGGCACAGGGTCAGAGCTGATTTGCATATCGCCATTGTCTAACCCGGGGTGGTGTGGAGTGCAAAAAAAACGATGGATTTGGGCCCAGATCTTTGGACTGGGGTGAGTGTGTGACATTGATCCACATTCGGTCCATCACCTGTTGTGTTTGCATATTCCGCCCTAAGTGCGCTGGGGATGCCCGGGCGTGGGTCCCAAGCACTCCACACCACTGGAGTCAAGCTAGCCGGGCTGATGAGAGGTGTTACCTCGAAACCGGTCCGGTCCTCTGATGCTTGATTCCGTTCTGGGAAGGACATGGCTTTTGTAGTTCGGACTGGACTGTTCCCATGGGGCACAGGGTCAGAGCTGATTTGCATATCGCCATTGTCTAACCCGGGGTGGTGTGGAGTGCAAAAAAACGATGGATTTGGGCCCAGATCTTTGGACTGGGGTGAGTGTGTGACATTGATCCACATTCTGTCCATCACCTGTTATGTTTGCATATTCCGCCCTAAGTGCGCTGGGGATGCCCAGACGTGGGTCCCAGGCACTCCACACCACTGGAGTCAAGCTAGCCGGGCTGATGAGAGGTGTTACCTCGAAACCGGTCCGGTCCTCGGATGCTTGATTCCGTTCTGGGAAGGACATGGCTTTTGTAGTTCGGACTGGACTGTTCCCATGGGGCACAGGGTCAGAGCTGATTTGCATATCGCCATTGTCTAACCCAGGGTGGTGTGGAGTGCACAAAAAAGATGGATTTGGGCCCAGATCTTTGGACTGGGGTGAGTGTGTGACATTGATCCACATTCGGTCCATCACCTGTTGTGTTTGCATATTCCACCCTAAGTGCGCTGGGGATGCCCAGACGTGGGTCCCAGGCACTCCACACCACTGGAGTCAAGCTAGCCGGGCTGATGAGAGGTGTTATCTTGAAACCGGTCCGGTCCTCGGATGCTTGATTCCGTTCTGGGAAGGACATGGCTTTTGTAGTTCGGACTGGACTGTTCCCATGGGGCACAGGGTCAGAGCTGATTTGCATATCGCCATTGTCTAACCCGGGGTGGTGTGGAGTGCAAAAAAACGATGGATTTGGGCCCAGATCTTTGCACTGAGGTGAGTGTGTGACATTGATCCACATTCGGTCCATCACCTGTTGTGTTTGCATATTCCGCCCTAAGTGCGCTGGGGATGCCCAGACGTGGGTCCCAGGCACTCCACACCACTGGAGTCAAGCTAGCCGGGCTGATGAGAGGTGTTACCTCGAAACCGGTCCGGTCCTCGGATGCTTAATTCCGTTCTGGGAAGGACATGGCTTTTGTAGTTCGGACTGGACTGTTCCCATGGGGCACAGGGTCAGAGCTGATTTGCATATCGCCATTGTCTAACCCGGGGTGGTGTGGAGTGAAAAAAAAACGATGGATTTGGGCCCAGATCTTTGGACTGGGGTGAGTGTGTGACATTGATCCACATTCGGTCCATCACCTGTTGTGTTTGCATATTCCGCCCTAAGTGCGCTGGGGATGCCCGGGCGTGGGTCCCAAGCACTCCACACCACTGGAGTCAAGCTAGCCGGGCTGATGAGAGGTGTTACCTCGAAACCGGTCCGGTCCTCTGATGCTTGATTCCGTTCTGGGAAGGACATGGCTTTTGTAGTTCGGACTGGACTGTTCCCATGGGGCACAGGGTCAGAGCTGATTTGCATATCGCCATTGTCTAACCCAGGGTGGTGTGGAGTGCAAAAAAACGATGGATTTGGGCCCAGATCTTTGGACTGGGGTGAGTGTGTGACATTGATCCACATTCGGTCCATCACCTGTTGTGTTTGCATATTCCGCCCTAAGTGCGCTGGGGATGCCCAGACGTGGGTCCCAGGCACTCCACACCACTGGAGTCAAGCTAGCCGGGCTGATGAGAGGTGTTACCTCGAAACCGGTCCGGTCCTCGGATGCTTGATTCCGTTCTGGGAAGGACATGGCTTTTGTAGTTCGGACTGGACTGTTCCCATGGGGCATAGGGTCAGAGCTGATTTGCATATCGCCATTGTCTAACCCGGGGTGGTGTGGGGTGCAAAAAACTGATGGATTTGGGCCCAGATCTTTGCACTGGGGTGAGTGTGTGACATTGATCCACATTCGGTCCATCACCTGTTGTGTTTGCATATTCTGCCCTAAGTGCGCTGGGGATGCCCAGACGTGGGTCCCAGGCACTCCACACCACTGGAGTCAAGCTAGCCGGGCTGATGAGAGGTGTTACCTCGAAACCGGTCCGGTCCTCGGATGCTTCATTCCGTTCTGGGAAGGACATGGCTTTTGTAGTTTGGACTGGACTGTTCCCATGGGGCACAGGGTCAGAGCTGATTTGCATATCGCCATTGTCTAACCCGGGGTGGTGTGGAGTGCAAAAAAACGATGGATTTGGGCCCAGATCTTTGGACTGGGGTGAGTGTGTGACATTGATCCACATTCGGTCCATCACCTGTTGTGTTTGCATATTCCGCCCTAAGTGCGCTGGGGATGCCCAGACGTGGGTCCCAGGCACTCCACACCACTGGAGTCAAGCTAGCCGGGCTGATGAGAGGTGTTACCTCGAAACCGGTCCGGTCCTCGGATGCCTGATTCCGTTCTGGGAAGGACATGGCTTTTGTAGTTCGGACTGGACTGTTCCCATGGGGCACAGGGTCAGAGCTGATTTGCATATCGCCATTGTCTAACCCGGGGTGGTGTGGAGTGCAAAAAAACGATGGATTTGGGCCCAGATCTTTGGACTGGGGTGAGTGTGTGACATTGATCCACATTCTGTCCATCACCTGTTGTGTTTGCATATTCCGCCCTAAGTGCGCTGGGGATGCCCAGACGTGGGTCCCAGGCACTCCACACCACTGGAGTCAAGCTAGCCGGGCTGATGAGAGGTGTTACCTCGAAACCGGTCCGGTCCTCGGATGCTTGATTCCGTTCTGGGAAGGACATGGCTTTTGTAGTTCGGACTGGACTGTTCCCATGGGGCACAGGGTCAGAGCTGATTTGCATATCGCCATTGTCTAACCCAGGGTGGTGTGGAGTGCAAAAAAACGATGGATTTGGGCCCAGATCTTTGGACTGGGGTGAGTGTGTGACATTGATCCACATTCGGTCCATCACCTGTTGTGTTTGCATATTCCGCCCTAAGTGCGCTGGGGATGCCCAGACGTGGGTCCCAGGCACTCCACACCACTGGAGTCAAGCTAGCCGGGCTGATGAGAGGTGTTACCTCGAAACCGGTCCGGTCCTCGGATGCTTGATTCCGTTCTGGGAAGGACATGGCTTTTGTAGTTCGGACTGGACTGTTCCCATGGGGCACAGGGTCAGAGCGGATTTGCATATCGCCATTGTCTAACCCAGGGTGGTGTGGAGTGCAAAAAAACGATGGATTTGGGCCCAGATCTTTGGACTGGGGTGAGTGTGTGACATTGATCCACATTCGGTCCATCACCTGTTGTGTTTGCATATTCCGCCCTAAGTGCGCTGGGGATGCCCAGACGTGGGTCCCAGGCACTCCACACCACTGGAGTCAAGCTAGCCGGGCTGATGAGAGGTGTTACCTCGAAACCGGTCCGGTCCTCGGATGCTTGATTCCGTTCTGGGAAGGACATGGCTTTTGTAGTTCGGACTGGACTGTTCCCATGGGGCACAGGGTCAGAGCTGATTTGCATATCGCCATTGTCTAACCCGGGGTGGTGTGGAGTGCAAAAAAAACGATGGATTTGGGCCCAGATCTTTGGACTGGGGTGAGTGTGTGACATTGATCCACATTCGGTCCATCACCTGTTGTGTTTGCATATTCCGCCCTAAGTGCGCTGGGGATGCCCAGACGTGGGTCCCAGGCACTCCACACCACTGGAGTTAAGCTAGCCGGGCTGATGAGAGGTGTTACCTCGAAACCGGTCCAGTCCTCGGATGCTTGATTCCGTTCTGGGAAGGACATGGCTTTTGTAGTTCGGACTGGACTGTTCCCATGGGGCACAGGGTCAGAGCTGATTTGCATATCGCCATTGTCTAACCCAGGGTGGTGTGGAGTGCAAAAATCGATGGATTTGGGCCCAGATCTTTGGACTGGGGTGAGTGTGTGATATTGATCCACATTCGGTCCATCACCTGTTGTGTTTGCATATTCCGCCCTAATTGCGCTGGGGATGCCCAGACGTGGGTCCCAGGCACTCCACACCACTGGAGTCAAGCTAGCCGGGCTGATGAGAGGTGTTACCTCGAAACCGGTCCGGTCCTCGGATGCTTGATTCCGTTCTGGGAAGGACATGGCTTTTGTAGTTCGTACTGGACTGTTCCCATGGGGCACAGGGTCAGAGCTGATTTGCATATCGCCATTGTCTTACCCGGGGTGGTGTGGAGTGCAAAAAAAAGATGGATTTGGGCCCAGATCTTTGGACTGGGGTGAGTGTGTGACATTGATCCACATTCGGTCCATCGCCTGTTGTGTTTGCATATTCCGCCCTAAGTGCGCTGGGGATGCCCAGACGTGGGTCCCAGGCACTCCACACCACTGGAGTCAAGCTAGCCGGGCTGATGAGAGGTGTTATCTTGAAACCGGTCCGGTCCTCGGATGCTTGATTCCGTTCTGGGAAGGACATGGCTTTTGTAGTTCGGACTGGACTGTTCCCATGGGGCACAGGGTCAGAGCTGATTTGCATATCGCCATTGTCTAACCCGGGGTGGTGTGGAGTGCAAAAAAACGATGGATTTGGGCCCAGATCTTTGCACTGGGGTGAGTGTGTGACATTGATCCACATTCGGTCCATCACCTGTTGTGTTTGCATATTCCGCCCTAAGTGCGCTGGGGATGCCCAGACGTGGGTCCCAGGCACTCCACACCACTGGAGTCAAGCTAGCCGGGCTGATGAGAGGTGTTACCTCGAAACCGGTCCGGTCCTCGGATGCTTGATTCCGTTCTGGGAAGGACATGGCTTTTGTAGTTCGGACTGGACTGTTCCCATGGGGCACAGGGTCAGAGCTGATTTGCATATCGCCATTGTCTAACCCGGGGTGGTGTGGAGTGCAAAAAAAACGATGGATTTGGGCCCAGATCTTTGGACTGGGGTGAGTGTGTGACATTGATCCACATTCGGTCCATCACCTGTTGTGTTTGCATATTCCGCCCTAAGTGCGCTGGGGATGCCCGGGCGTGGGTCCCAAGCACTCCACACCACTGGAGTCAAGCTAGCCGGGCTGATGAGAGGTGTTACCTCGAAACCGGTCCGGTCCTCTGATGCTTGATTCCGTTCTGGGAAGGACATGGCTTTTGTATTTCGGACTGGACTGTTCCCATGGGGCACAGGGTCAGAGCTGATTTGCATATCGCCATTGTCTAACCCGGGGTGGTGTGGAGTGCAAAAAAACAATGGATTTGGGCCCAGATCTTTGGACTGGGGTGAGTGTGTGACATTGATCCACATTCTGTCCATCACCTGTTGTGTTTGCATATTCCGCCCTAAGTGCGCTGGGGATGCCCAGACGTGGGTCCCAGGCACTCCACACCACTGGAGTCAAGCTAGCCGGGCTGATGAGAGGTGTTACCTCGAAACCGGTCCGGTCCTCGGATGCTTGATTCCGTTCTGGGAAGGACATGGCTTTTGTAGTTCGGACTGGACTGTTCCCATGGGGCACAGGGTCAGAGCGGATTTGCATATCGCCATTGTCTAACCCAGGGTGGTGTGGAGTGCACAAAAAAGATGGATTTGGGCCCAGATCTTTGGACTGGGGTGAGTGTGTGACATTGATCCACATTCGGTCCATCATCTGTTGTGTTTGCATATTCCACCCTAAGTGCGCTGGGGATGCCCAGACGTGGGTCCCAGGCACTCCACACCACTGGAGTCAAGCTAGCCGGGCTGATGAGAGGTGTTATCTTGAAACCGGTCCGGTCCTCGGATGCTTGATTCCGTTCTGGGAAGGACATGGCTTTTGTAGTTCGGACTGGACTGTTCCCATGGGGCACAGGGTCAGAGCTGATTTGCATATCGCCATTGTCTAACCCGGGGTGGTGTGGAGTGCAAAAAAATGATGGATTTGGGCCCAGATCTTTGCACTGGGGTGAGTGTGTGACATTGATCCACATTCGGTCCATCACCTGTTGTGTTTGCATATTCCGCCCTAAGTGCGCTGGGGATGCCCAGACGTGGGTCCCAGGCACTCCACACCACTGGAGTCAAGCTAGCCGGGCTGATGAGAGGTGTTACCTCGAAACCGGTCCGGTCCTCGGATGCTTGATTCCGTTCTGGGAAGGACATGGCTTTTGTAGTTCGGACTGGACTGTTCCCATGGGGCACAGGGTCAGAGCTGATTTGCATATCGCCATTGTCTAACCCGGGGTGGTGTGGAGTGCAAAAAAAACGATGGATTTGGGCCCAGATCTTTGGACTGGGGTGAGTGTGTGACATTGATCCACATTCGGTCCATCACCTGTTGTGTTTGCATATTCCGCCCTAAGTGCGCTGGGGATGCCCGGGCGTGGGTCCCAAGCACTCCACACCACTGGAGTCAAGCTAGCCGGGCTGATGAGAGGTGTTACCTCGAAACCGGTCCGGTCCTCTGATGCTTGATTCCGTTCTGGGAAGGACATGGCTTTTGTAGTTCGGACTGGACTGTTCCCATGGGGCACAGGGTCAGAGCTGATTTGCATATTGCCATTGTCTAACCCGGGGTGGTGTGGAGTGCAAAAAAACGATGGATTTGGGCCCAGATCTTTGGACTGGGGTGAGTGTGTGACATTGATCCACATTCTGTCCATCACCTGTTGTGTTTGCATATTCCGCCCTAAGTGCGCTGGGGATGCCCAGACGTGGGTCCCAGGCACTCCACACCACTGGAGTCAAGCTAGCCGGGCTGATGAGAGGTGTTACCTCGAAACCGGTCCGGTCCTCAGATGCTTGATTCCGTTCTGGGAAGGACATGGCTTTTGTAGTTCGGACTGGACTGTTCCCATGGGGCACAGGGTCAGAGCTGATTTGCATATCGCCATTGTCTAACCCAGGGTGGTGTGGAGTGCACAAAAAAGATGGATTTGGGCCCAGATCTTTGGACTGGGGTGAGTGTGTGACATTGATCCACATTCTGTCCATCACCTGTTGTGTTTGCATATTCCACCCTAAGTGCGCTGGGGATGCCCAGACGTGGGTCCCAGGCACTCCACACCACTGGAGTCAAGCTAGCCGGGCTGATGAGAGGTGTTATCTTGAAACCGGTCCGGTCCTCGGATGCTTGATTCCGTTCTGGGAAGGACATGGCTTTTGTAGTTCGGACTGGACTGTTCCCATGGGGCACAGGGTCAGAGCTGATTTGCATATCGCCATTGTCTAACCCGGGGTGGTGTGGAGTGCAAAAAAACGATGGATTTGGGCCCAGATCTTTGCACTGAGGTGAGTGTGTGACATTGATCCACATTCGGTCCATCACCTGTTGTGTTTGCATATTCCGCCCTAAGTGCGCTGGGGATGCCCAGACGTGGGTCCCAGGCACTCCACACCACTGGAGTCAAGCTAGCCGGGCTGATGAGAGGTGTTACCTCGAAACCGGTCCGGTCCTCGGATGCTTAATTCCGTTCTGGGAAGGACATGGCTTTTGTAGTTCGGACTGGACTGTTCCCATGGGGCACAGGGTCAGAGCTGATTTGCATATCGCCATTGTCTAACCCGGGGTGGTGTGGAGTGAAAAAAAAACGATGGATTTGGGCCCAGATCTTTGGACTGGGGTGAGTGTGTGACATTGATCCACATTCGGTCCATCACCTGTTGTGTTTGCATATTCCGCCCTAAGTGCGCTGGGGATGCCCGGGCGTGGGTCCCAAGCACTCCACACCACTGGAGTCAAGCTAGCCGGGCTGATGAGAGGTGTTACCTCGAAACCGGTCCGGTCCTCTGATGCTTGATTCCGTTCTGGGAAGGACATGGCTTTTGTAGTTCGGACTGGACTGTTCCCATGGGGCACAGGGTCAGAGCTGATTTGCATATCGCCATTGTCTAACCCAGGGTGGTGTGGAGTGCAAAAAAACGATGGATTTGGGCCCAGATCTTTGGACTGGGGTGAGTGTGTGACATTGATCCACATTCGGTCCATCACCTGTTGTGTTTGCATATTCCGCCCTAAGTGCGCTGGGGATGCCCAGACGTGGGTCCCAGGCACTCCACACCACTGGAGTCAAGCTAGCCGGGCTGATGAGAGGTGTTACCTCGAAACCGGTCCGGTCCTCGGATGCTTGATTCCGTTCTGGGAAGGACATGGCTTTTGTAGTTCGGACTGGACTGTTCCCATGGGGCATAGGGTCAGAGCTGATTTGCATATCGCCATTGTCTAACCCGGGGTGGTGTGGGGTGCAAAAAACTGATGGATTTGGGCCCAGATCTTTGCACTGGGGTGAGTGTGTGACATTGATCCACATTCGGTCCATCACCTGTTGTGTTTGCATATTCTGCCCTAAGTGCGCTGGGGATGCCCAGACGTGGGTCCCAGGCACTCCACACCACTGGAGTCAAGCTAGCCGGGCTGATGAGAGGTGTTACCTCGAAACCGGTCCGGTCCTCGGATGCTTGATTCCGTTCTGGGAAGGACATGGCTTTTGTAGTTTCGACTGGACTGTTCCCATGGGGCACAGGGTCAGAGCTGATTTGCATATCGCCATTGTCTAACCCGGGGTGGTGTGGAGTGCAAAAAAACGATGGATTTGGGCCCAGATCTTTGGACTGGGGTGAGTGTGTGACATTGATCCACATTCGGTCCATCACCTGATGTGTTTGTATATTCCGCCCTAAGTGCGCTGGGGATGCCCAGACGTGGGTCCCAGGCACTCCACACCACTGGAGTCAAGCTAGCCGGGCTGATGAGAGGTGTTACCTCGAAACCGGTCCGGTCCTCGGATGCCTGATTCCGTTCTGGGAAGGACATGGCTTTTGTAGTTCGGACTGGACTGTTCCCATGGGGCACAGGGTCAGAGCTGATTCGCATATCGCCATTGTCTAACCCGGGGTGGTGTGGAGTGCAAAAAAACGATGGATTTGGGCCCAGATCTTTGGACTGGGGTGAGTGTGTGACATTGATCCACATTCTGCCCATCACCTGTTGTGTTTGCATATTCCGCCCTAAGTGCGCTGGGGATGCCCAGACGTGGGTCCCAGGCACTCCACACCACTGGAGTCAAGCTAGCCAGGCTGATGAGAGGTGTTACCTCGAAACCGGTCCGGTCCTCGGATGCTTGATTCCGTTCTGGGAAGGACATGGCTTTTGTAGTTCGGACTGGACTGTTCCCATGGGGCACAGGGTCAGAGCGGATTTGCATATCGCCATTGTCTAACCCAGGGTGGTGTGGAGTGCAAAAAAAACGATGGATTTGGGCCCAGATCTTTGGACTGGGGTGAGTGTGTGACATTGATCCACATTCGGTCCATCACCTGTTGTGTTTGCATATTCCGCCCTAAGTGCGCTGGGGATGCCCAGACGTGGGTCCCAGGCACTCCACACCACTGGAGTCAAGCTAGCCGGGCTGATGAGAGGTGTTACCTCGAAACCGGTCCGGTCTTCGGATGCTTGATTCGGTTCTGGGAAGGACATGGCTTTTGTAGTTCGGACTGGACTGTTCCCATGGGGCACAGGGTCAGAGCTGATTTGCATATCGCCATTGTCTAACCCAGGGTGGTGTGGAGTGCAAAAAAACAATGGATTTGGGCCCAGATCTTTGGACTGGGGTGAGTGTGTGACATTGATCCACATTCGGTCCATCACCTGTTGTGTTTGCATATTCCGCCCTAAGTGCGCTGGGGATGCCCAGACGTGGGTCCCAGGCACTCCACACCACTGGAGTCAAGCTAGCCGGGCTGATGAGAGGTGTTACCTCGAAACCGGTCCGGTCCTCGGATGCTTGATTCCGTTCTGGGAAGGACATGGCTTTTGTAGTTCAGACTGGACTGTTCCCATGGGGCACAGGGTCAGAGCTGATTTGCATATCGCCATTGTCTAACCCAGGGTGGTGTGGAGTGCAAAAAACGATGGATTTGGGCCCAGATCTTTAGACTGGGGTGAGTGTGTGATATTGATCCACATTCGGTCCATCACCTGTTGTGTTTGCATATTCCGCCCTAAGTGCGCTGGGGATGCCCAGACGTGGGTCCCAGGCACTCCACACCACTGGAGTCAAGCTAGCCGGGCTGATGAGAGGTGTTACCTCGAAACCGGTCCGGTCCTCGGATGCTTGATTCCGTTCTGGGAAGGACATGGCTTTTGTAGTTCGGACTGGACTGTTCCCATGGGGCACAGGGTCAGAGCTGATTTGTATATCGCCATTGTCTTACCCGGAGTGGTGTGGAGTGCAAAAAAACGATGGATTTGGGCCCAGATCTTTGGACTGGGGTGAGTGTGTGACATTGATCCACATTCGGTCCATCACCTGTTGTGTTTGCATATTCCACCCTAAGTGCGCTGGGGATGCCCAGACGTGGGTCCCAGGCACTCCACACCACTGGAGTCAAGCTAGCCGGGCTGATGAGAGGTGTTATCTTGAAACCGTTCCGGTCCTCGGATGCTTGATTCCGTTCTGGGAAGGACATGGCTTTTGTAGTTCGGACTGGACTGTTCCCATGGGGCACAGGGTCAGAGCTGATTTGCATATCGCCATTGTCTAACCCGGAGTGGTGTGGAGTGCAAAAAAATGATGGATTTGGGCCTAGATCTTTGGACTGGGGTGAGTGTGTGACATTGATCCACATTCGGTCCATCACCTGTTGTGTTTGCATATTCCGCCCTAAGTGCGCTGGGGATGCCCAGACGTGGGTCCCAGGCACTCCACACCACTGGAGTCAAGCTAGCCGGGCTGATGAGAGGTGTTACCTCGAAACCGGTCCGGTCCTCGGATGCTTGATTCCGTTCTGGGAAGGACATGGCTTTTGTAGTTCGGACTGGACTGTTCCCATGGGGCACAGGGTCAGAGCTGATTTGCATATCGCCATTGTCTAACCCGGGGTGGTGTGGAGTGCAAATAAACGATGGATTTGGGCCCAGATCTTTGGACTGGGGTGAGTGTGTGACATTGATCCACATTTGGTCCATCACCTGTTGTGTTTGCATATTCCGCCCTAAGTGCGCTGGGGATACCCAGACGTGGGTCCCAGGCACTCCACACCACTGGAGTCAAGCTAGCCGGGCTGATGAGAGGTGTTACCTTGAAACCGGTCTGGTCCTCGGATGCTTGATTCCGTTCTGGGAAGGACATGGCTTTTGTAGTTCGGACTGGACTGTTCCCATGGGGCACAGGGTCAGAGCTGATTTGCATATCGCCATTGTCTAACCCGGGGTGGTGTGGAGTGCAAAAAAACGATGGATTTGGGCCCAGATCTTTGGACTGGGGTGAGTGTGTGACATTGATCCACATTCGGTCCATCACCTGTTGTGTTTGCATATTCCGCCCTAAGTGCGCTGGGGATACCCAGACGTGGGTCCCAGGCACTCCACACCACTGGAGTCAAGCTAGCCGGGCTGAAGAGAGGTGTTACCTCGAAACCGGTCCGGTCCTCGGATGCTTGATTCCGTTTTGGGAAGGAAATGGCTTTTTTAGTTCGGACTGGACTGTTCCCATGGGGCACAGGGTCAGAGCTGATTTGCATATCGCCATTGTCTAACCCGGGGTGGTGTGGAGTGCAAAAAAACTATGGATTTGGGCCCAGATCTTTGGACTGGGGTGAGTGTGTGACATTGATCCACATTCGGTCCATCACCTGTTGTGTTTGCATATTCCGCCCTAAGTGCGCTGGGGATGCCCAGACGTGGGTCCCAGGCACTCCACACCACTGGAGTCAAGCTAGCCGGGCTGATGAGAGGTGTTACCTCGAAACCGGTCCGGTCCTCGGATGCTTGATTCCATTCTGGGAAGGACATGGCTTTTGTAGTTCGGACTGGACTGTTCCCATGGGGCACAGGGTCAGAGCTGATTTGCATATCACCATTGTCTAACCCGGGGTGGTGTGGAGTGCAAAAAAACGATGGATTTGGGCCCAGATCTTTGGACGGGGGTGAGTGTGTGACATTGATCCACATTCGGTCCATCACCTGTTGTGTCTAAAATAAGTGACAAGCATGTGCTATTTCAAGGGACCCAGAGTCTTACCTGAAGTAGAACTGCCTCCTCGATTTGAGGTTGGTGCAGCTCCTAAATTTTGAACAAAAATGAAACAGTTCTAATTTCACATCTTATATACACAAACTCCTTAGAGTAGTAATGTCTTCCTTGAACAATAATTTCGAATAATTGGTTTAATCTCTAGCAGCCCTAAATAGTGCCCCCTAGCATTGAAAGCTTCCACAAAAAGGCTGCATGTATCCAATGGTAGAGTCTCTTGCACGCAACAGTTTGTCTTCTGCCAGAAGATGTATTTGAGTCACAAGTTTGCGCTCATCCACTATTTTTTAACCAGTTCTTCCAATTAAGGCTGAATACATTTTAGCCTAGAAGGATAGATGCATAAGTAGGGCCTTTTGTGAGGCATCTGCTTCCAGATTCACATTCAGATATGTCTCCTGGTAGCAGGAAGCACGACTTGAAACAGACCGAGGTCAACCCCCTCCTGATGAAACCCTTGGCAGACCCCATCAACCTCAAAAACTACAGACCCATATCCCTGCTCCCGTTCCCAGCTAAAGTCATGGAGAAAGCCATCAACAGACAACTGGCCACATTCATCAAAGCGCACAACATCCTTGACTCCTCCTAATCCGGCTACAGGACAAAGGAGAAACAGCAGCCATCATCCTCCTTGACCTCTCAGTGGCATTCGACACAGTCTCTCACCATACCCTGATACGCAGACTCCACGATGCAAGGATCCAAGACAAGGACCTCCAGTGGATCTGCTTCTTCTTCTCCGGCAGAACTGAGCAGGTCGGACTCTCCCCTTTCCTCCCTGACCCTACACCTCCCACCTACGGAGTCCTCCAGGGGTCCTCCCTCAGCCCTACACTCTTCAACGTCTACATAGCTCCGCTCGCCCCCATCGCCAGAACCTACGGACTCAATATTGTGTCATATGCAGATGACACCCAACTCATCCTCTCCTTATCCAACAAACCCAATGCTGCCAGACACAATTTTCGAGAAGGCATTGAAGCCATCACAACTGACTACAACTAAACACCAACAAAACAAACTTACTCATCAAGAGCCCAAACTCCGATGCATGGAACGACACCTGGTGTCACCCCGTCCTTTTGAAGCCTGCCCACCCCCACGGACCATGCACGCAACCTGGGAATCATCCTGGACTGCGAGCTCAATATGCACTGCCAGATCACCACCATCTCGTCCTCCTGCTCCCACACCCTCCGCCTCCTACGTAAGACCTTCAAATGGATCCGTCTCGAACACAGAAAGACCGTCACTCACGCCATGTTCTCCAGCACTCGATTATGGCAACACACTCTACGCCGGAATAAACAAAAACCTCACTGCAAGCAACAGAACATCCAGAATGCCGCCGCAAGTCTGGTCCTCGACCTCCCAAGACACTGCCACATCTCCCAGCACCTGTGCACACTCCACTGGCTCCCGATCGAAACTAGAGTCACCTTCAAAATGCTCACCCACGCCCACAAGGCCCTCCACAACACCTGACCGGGATACCTGAACAGCAGACTCAAATTCCACGTACCCCAGAGGGCCCTACGATCTACCCAGCTAACCTACGCTGTGGTCCCCCACACCAGAAAGACCAGATCAGGAGGCCGCTCCTTCTCCTTCCTCGCGGCCTGAGCCTGGACCGCCCTGCCGCTCCACCTCAGATAGACAACATGGCTCCCCATCTTTACAAGAAACCTCAAAACCTGGTTCTTCGACAGACCCCCCCCCCCCATGATGGACTGGAGCCTGCTAACCCCCCAACTCCTTGAGACCCTTATGGGCGAGTAGTCGCGCTTAACAAACACCTGATTGATTGATTGACTGATATAGAGTGCAAACTTTAAAGGCAGATTCAAATTTAAGCGACTGCCAAAATCAGCTCTGAAATTTTGAAGCTGGACCCAAGACTGCTCCAGGGAAGACAATCGGATTGATCACATTCTCAAACAGGACTCATAGATTTTACAAACAATAATCTAGAAAATTAGGTATTTTTACCTTTATACTTTATATCAGTGCTTCCAAAGCTTTTTACAGCCACAACCCAATGTTTAGAACATACTTTCGAAACCCACCTACTTTAGTGGATGTGAGGCAGGGCAATTTTTGGATATAGTAAATGTATCATGTGGCAGCACATTGTCATTTAAAGACAGCTTATTTCTCAAGGGATTTGCCATTACATTTTTAAAGACCTACAGTTTTACTGATAAAACAAGATAGCACACAAATAATAAAGGGTGTGAATACTTATTTTATGTGCACCACCACAAAGTGTATTGAATTGTTTGACCCTATTATAATCTCTGTTTCTAGCGCACTTCAGAAACATCTGCTAGCTACATTTTTGCTCTCCTTCCTGCTTGATGCTAATGGTTCACTTGCAGGTATTTACATTTAGTTGTGTGGTGCCCAAAATAGCATCCTATATCCTTTCCTTTCACATTCCCTGTACGCCAGCAAGATGTTCACATAATTAACTTGAAAAACTTCTCTCACTTTGCAGTCAGAAAAAGAAAAGGAAACACCAATCCCCATGTTAAAAGAATAAGCAGAAATTTGTCAGAAGAAACAGCCTGACATTTGTGACAAGATAAACATAGATTTTAAAGGCCTCTTTATTAATTGCTCCAACAAAAAATCAGCGTACCCACAGTTCAGCAAACTCAGTTTTTTTTAACAGGCTGCCTGTAACTGAGAGAAAACAGCAAACGACTGTACTAATCCCTTCTTTTAGGTTAACAGGAAGGTGCTTTCCAGTGGATCCTGTTCAAAGTCTACTTCTTTTTGTGTATAATTTGTACTTGGATAAGCAAACTACTTCTATACAATCTGGAAACCTATGATTCAATAAGGAATGAGATGCCGGAAATGGATGAGGGAGTACTTTTTTTTGTATATTGTAAGCTATGTCTCTCTCATTTTAAATTAATGATTCTATTTTGCAATTCAATATTTGCAAAGAATTGATTTTCCTTCTCTTATGCATTTTTCTTACATAGCCAGGCATTTTAAGTCTATTGGTTGTGCAGCTTAACCCAAATGTTTTTAATTATTTCTTCTATAGATTTACTCTAGTTTAAAGATCCTTTTTGACTTCAAGTAAATCCTTGAGATTTAATACCTAAGGGATTAATTACAACGTTGGTGGTCTTGAAGCAAGGCTGCCATGCTGCGGCCCAACTCTAAGACCACTAAAGCAGTACTGACAGAGCTTGACAGTTTACGAAATTTTTAGTCTCAGGCAGGCGGTTCTTTGGCAGTCCCGCAGGGGTTCCTATGAAAAATGAACTGCACTGGGAGCGTCAACAGCAGCTCCTGAATGTCATGGGCTGGTGCAATCCATGCCGTGCAAGAATTGGGTGCATGCACACAGGAAGGCATAACATGTGCCCTCCCCATGTCCCTGAGGAAACAGGGAGCCCTGTTGGGTTCAATATGTTTCATCTCATCCACAATTTACATGGTGGGCTCATCGCCATGAACATCATGGCGGAAAGGAAACTCGTAATATGCTTGGTGATGCTGCAGCCAACTTGTAATAGAGTGGTTGGATCACCGTTGTGCAGGTTCCCATACCACCACCATGCCTGCAGTGGTCTATTCGACCCCCGTAGTCATAATTAGCCCCTAAGTAATTTTTCTTTAGACATTACCACTGTCAACATGATGATATACTC
Organism: Lissotriton vulgaris; assembly: GCF_964263255.1. Classification (NCBI taxonomy): domain Eukaryota; kingdom Metazoa; phylum Chordata; class Amphibia; order Caudata; family Salamandridae; genus Lissotriton; species Lissotriton vulgaris. The sequence continues at coordinate 767,368,753 of NC_141691.1, read as the reverse complement.
AGTTACATGTAGTGGTATTGCGTGGCCTGGGAAGTGTCAAACTTTGTTTCAAGAAAGCCGGGTAGATTACTGTCTGCTGTCCATGATAATTAACTTCAATCACTCTTTTGCAAGTATCTGTTTTTCCACAATGCATCCCTTTCTACAGGCAGTTAGCCTCAAATTACATGCAATGGAATAGCTTCTAAAAAGAACACAAACACTACCTAAAGTTGACTTGCCTATCATGATTCAAGGTTAATTCTAAACGTTGAAAGCATTATATTATATATATATATATATATATATATATATATATATATATATATATATATATATATATAAATGTATGTCGAGTGAGCAAGCGGCTGTACACAGCCTCTCGAGTGGAAAGGGAAATGAGCCGCACACATTTCAACAAGATTAGTGGCACTTTATTGCGTGTTGCAGCGATGGCAAATTCCGTAGTGTTCCCGATGTATTTCGCTTGTAAATCTATTTCCTGCCACACAGTAAACGGATGCCTAATTTGCCTGAGGGACTCCTGTAACACCGGGACTGCTGCCTACGACGCTGCTCCACCGCTGCCTGTCATCCCCCCGCCGCAGCCTCCCTCCAACAGCGCTGCCGCAGTGAGGGGGAGACACAGAGAAAAACCACAACTCCCAGCCGCCTCCGCGACCGGAAGTCGCGTTGAGGCGGAGCGCGCCAGGAGGCGCTATAAAACAGCACTCACCTGCTGAGGAGCGGGTGCTTGTAAATCTATTGCCTGCCACACAGTAAACGGATGCCTAATTTGCCTGAGGGACTCCTGTGACACCGGGACTGCTGCCTACGACGCTGCTCCACCGCTGCCTGTCATCCCCCCGCCGCAGCCTCACTCCAACAGCGCTGCCGCAGTGAGGGGGAGACACAGAGAAAAACCACAACTCCCAGCGGCCTCCGCGACCGGAAGTCGCGTTGAGGCGGAGCACGCCAGGAGGCGCTATAAAACGGCACTCACCTGCTGAGGAGCGGGTGCTTGTAAATCTATTTCCTGCCACACAGTAAACGGATGCCTATTTTGCCTGAGGGACTCCTGTGACACCGGGACTGCTGCCTACAACGCTGCTCCACCGCTGCCTGTCATCCCCCCGCCGCAGCCTCACTCCAACAGCGCTGCCGCAGTGAGGGGGAGACACAGAGAAAAACCACAACTCCCAGCGGCCTCCGCGACGGGAAGTCGCGTTGAGGTGGAGCGCGCCAGGAGGGGCTATAAAACGGCACTCACCTCCCGCGTCGCGGGAGCGCGCGGGGCAGCGCCGGGCTAAGCCCGGGCAAAGGGCGGGCCCTCCGTGGCCCTCAGGGGACCGAGGAGGACGGGACGGGCCACCCCCCTTGATATCCTGTGCAAAGGTGATTAATTTGACTTGTATCCTATATATTGCGTACTAAAGGAGCTTTTTACAACTGTTAGACATTAGTTAATTCAAGTCAAGATGGCTAAAACTAGAAAGACACCTGTGGCCACGAGATCTGCAACAAGAATAAAAAGTGTCTCCACTACCCCTCTTCCTACAATAACCGCTATCGATCTAATGTTACAGAAAACGATTAGCGTAGTGGCAGATGCTATCCAGGATACAGAAAGACGTCTATCTTTAACTCCAGACCTGTGTTTTCCGGACCTTTCTCTACATACTACTGAAAATGTTAACTCTAAGGACAATACAATGAATTCTCAAGAGTCCATCTTAATGTTGTCTTTTACGGGGCTTCCTAGTCCCCAAACCAGAGACAACACCTCAACAGCCTTGTCTATACCCTCTATAGGCAATAGTAAGGACAATAGTCTTATGCTGCTTAGTGAAAACGGCACCAACATATGTTTGTCGCCTATGGTCCGCCCAGAACAAGGACCCCTACCTATGGGAGGTTTAACATCTACAGCAATAGAATCTGTCCCAGGGAAAAGTCAAGCGATTAAAAACATAAATAGGTGCCATGGAACACGAAGTAAAAAAACCTCTTTAGCCAAAAAAATGTCTCGCCTAAAGGCTAAACAACATCACTCAGCTAAGGATATTTGGTCCACGTTTAGATTGGCTAATCCCATATCAAAAACAGTAAACTCTTGTCCATCTACAACTAGCCAGGTTTCAGGTCCGCTCTTGAGCAAAAAGCAAACAGATCTTACACACATGACCATAGACCATACAGAGCAGACAGATCACACATTGATAAATAACAAACTACTTCTGAGTGAACTAGAAGTCCTACTTAAGACTCTCTTGATGCCCATTAGCGAGAGAGTTATTAACATCGAGAAGGCTTTAGGGAAATTTGAAAGGGCCCAAAATGATGCATCATCTACCTTGCTCAAAATACTGAACGCACCAAAAACAACTTCTACCTTTGTACCAGCTAGTAGCTCCCTTGTTTCAATCAACAACAAAAAGGCACAGACAAAGAAAGCTACTCATAACATTGTTAGTAAACAAAATTTGCCAGCTCGACAGGAAAAAACTCTCTCCACCAAACCTGATAAAAACTTAGACACAGAAGTCAATCCCCCTCATATAGTGCCCACAACTCTAACTAATGCCCAAATTCTATCTGACACTGAAACTGAGGAAAGTGAATGGGCCGCCGAGAGCTCCCCAGTTAAACTAGCACCAACCCATATAGAACTACCGAGCAAAATTAAAACTCCACAACTGAGTATACCCACAAAACAAACAGGAGATAAATTGTTAAAACCTGTGGTAGCTAAAAGACCACTCCACATAAACCTTCCTCCTGAATCCAGTTTGTACACCACCGTTATGATTGGTGTACCTAAATTAACGGAAGAGAGAACCGAATCTCAAGTGGAATTAAAAAACAAGGTGAGTCACTGGCTTACAACCCACAGACCGATTCCCCAACATATAAATGGCCACATTTCCCATGTGAAAAGAGTAGATTGGGTGGGTACCAGATTTAAATCAACTGAGGGTGACTGTATTGTGGTTACTTTTGGTGATAGTCGTGCAGCTAGCTTTGTCAATAGTTGGAAAAATGGCGCGACAAATAGTTTGATTCGCAAAATGGATTTGAGCTATTTTTATCCTTCTAATAACCCTAGTCATAATGTAAAACAATCACAGTTAACCCATGGACAGGGGGGTTCGCTCGAACCAATGGCTTACTACCAACCTAGGGAAACCTCATGGCCTTATGGCCCGTCCACCTCAATGGACTATATAAACCATAGGCAGGAACCCCCATGGCCGAGTAGGCAAAATAGCTATCCCACAAGACAACACGAGAGAAGGGAGTACTCATTTTGCCCACAGCAACAGTATTACCCACATCCACATCACCTAAACACGCAATATGGGGTCCCTATCTCAAACAGATTTGACACTCTTTACGCCCCAGATTATTTGGATGAGATTGATTGACAAATAGTACCCCTAATTCCCCCCTCTATTCACTCTGAGTTTCCATACAGGGAAGTAGTTTCCCATAAAACAGCGAGTACCACATCAGAGTGCACCAATAACTTCATCCAAGAGTCCGGGGAAACATTCAAGGCAGCTTTATCAGCAAGTCATTAGAGAGCATGCCGCCCTTAAATGGGCTTAGTCCTTTACATTTTCCCACTCCAGTTCAATGTGCAGTTCCCAGTGATGCAAACCCCTTATACACCACTGATGAAACACAAGTAGATATAATAACTGCTCAAGGGGAGCATGTGATATCTCCATCTACAATCAACGCCCAGGTAGCAGGTCTAGGCGATACTTCATCATGTATCATAAAACTTTTATCCTGGAATGTAGCTGGCCTGGCCACTAAGGTAAAGGACCCCATATGGATATAATTTATAAACAACTATACCATCCTGTGTTTCCAAGAAACATGGTTGGAAGAAGTAAATGTACATATTGAGGGCTTCCAAAGTTTTTTTCAACCTGCAGCCCCGTTGAATAGTGGAAGATCAAAGGGGGGCCTGGTAATTTACATCAGTCTTGCACTCATTTGCCAGGTCTCAATCAGGGAATCCGATAACAGACATATCCAAGTCTTGGTGCTCAGGAGGGGCAAAAGGACATTGACCCTTATTAACTTTTACAATGCTGTATCTTCAAATAGGGAGTGTAATATTCTCCATCTACATAACTTCCTAAAAGCTAAAGCATTAAGTCTGCCCCGAAGCACCCTTATTGCTGGAGATTTTAATACACATCCATGCGGTAACCCTGTAGTGACACCTATTGGTCTTTTAGGATGTAACAACAGATCTGGCTTCCATTTTGACCATACGCTGCGTGGTACCTACGTTAACAACTTAATCGACAACAGGAACTTGACTGTTGCAATGTCCATATCGGAGGATTCTCACATTTTTGATGTCCCCACGTATAAAGGTCCTGGAAATGGTTCTTATATAGATCATATTCTTCTTTCAAGAGACCTTGCTGATCTAGCTACTGACTTTGAAATCCAAACAAGTATTTTCAGTGACCATAACCCCATTTCTATTCAAATTAGGGGAGGCTTTTTTGAACTCCGGAAGCCTTGGAAGGATTGTGGCTCTCTAAAGACAATAAACGGAAATCGTCGCCTGAAGTGGTCAAAAGTCAACAGTGACACCCTGTATAACTCAATTAATAACAGCTGTGGCCAAGAACTAGCACTCTGTGTTTCTACTACCACCTTGCCTGAAGGGACCTTAACCGCCTTTTCCGTTGTGGTCGATAGAGTTGGTCAATTGCTAACCACACCAGCAAGGGGACATTGTGAATCCCAACCAAGATGGTTCGACCAAGCCTGTTCCAAGGCCGGACGTAATCTAAAAAAAGCACTAAAGGATAAACCAAGAGATCCCGTCCTTATAAAAACTTTGAGAACCAACTACAAGATAACTTTAGCTGCCCGGAAAAAAGAAGTGAAAGCTGGCATCTGGGAATCTCTGTGTGATCCCGTAATTTTGGGAAATAGTTCTAAGTTTTAGAACATTATAAACAAGCCTTTGCTCGAAGACCCCAGTAATTTTACGCTTGGGACCAACATACCTGAGGAAGAGTGGATATCACATTATAGTATAATTTTCAAAAGTGACGAGCCAGAAGCGGGCATTGTTTTTAATATTCCTGATGAAGAATTGTTGTGTTTTACAGTGGGGGAGGTAGAAAAGGGGATTCAGGGTCTAACTAGTAACAAAGCACCCGGCCCGGATGGCCTCCCACCCGATTTATTCAAATCAAATATCCATCTGACTCTGCCCCCTTTCAGGCCACACCCCCTTCCTCACCTTGATATGTGCCTGTACAGGACGCGCAGTGGACGAGCGCAGCGAGAGCGCCGTTTGCGCGCCGAAGGCGCGCCTAAGGCAAGCCCGTCTGCGCCCGTCCTCGCCAAGTCATCGCCTCTCGCCAGTCCCCCTGGCCTAACTCCGTCACCACCCCTTTCCTATGACAGAGAGCTACTACATAGCTTGAACCCTGGACGGTCTTGCGCTAACATTACAGGTAGGCCCGGTTTCACCTGCCTGCAATTTTATAACTACTAAACCCCACTCCATTCGACAGCTTCTAGTTCCGGAAAAAACCACCTCCATTACGATACTTCACCTCAACGTGAGATCGCTTGCCAAACATCACCTTGAGGTTAATACCCTCATCCTGGATGAAAATCCAGACATCCTCTTCCTCTGTGAAACATGGTTACGGGATGGTATCTCCACCATTCCCAACCTCACGCTACCAGACGACTATCTGATGTCGACCATTAACAGAGATGGAAGAGGAGGCGGCATCGCTATAATCTATAAAAAAAGAGAAAAATATTCTCTTGTGCATTTGTTAAGGAAGAACTGCCAGACTGTGAAAGCGCCCACTTTAAAATCATCATAAATCCTAAATCATTTTGATCTGCTAAATGACCCTACGATCAAAACGCTCCTTGCAGATCTCTCCGCACTGCAACTCAACTCCTTCATTTCCACTCCAACTCATTCAGCTGGTCACATCCTAGACCCAGTTTTCTCAAACCTAGAGAAACTTACCTCAGAGTCACCCTTACCAATGGGATGGACGGATCACTCCCTTATTAAACTGGCCATTCCGGTCAATAAAAGCAGACACAATACGGCATCGACCCGCCGCTTAAAAAGACCATGGCATAAACTATCTCATAACGACCTACATACGACCTTAGGGGACTTCCACCTTGACACCAACTCTGACATCAACGCTAACTACAGCGCGTTTCATGAGTGGATCACGGGCGGACTAGACAGTCTCATTCCAGCTAAATGGGCTAAAGGTCGGAATTCCCCATCCAATCCCTGGTACAACGATACCCTCAAAAACTTATGCAAAGAGTGCAAAAAGGCATAACGCCTCTGGCGTAGGGATTACAACAAAGAAGATAAATCAAAATACCTACTTCTACAGAAAACGTACCACAAAGCCATCCGTGCTGCACGGACCGCCTTCTACGCCGACAAGATCGAATCCAGTCCCACCCCTGCTAAAGAAATCTTCAAACTCGTACAAGAACTGCAGAGCAGTAAAGCTCCCCTCCCTACTATCTCCTCCGAGCAGCAATGCGAAGACCTTGCCAGGTTCTTCGTCGACAAGGTACGGAAAATTTACACCTCCTTCCCTCAGCACGCCCCTAGCACTACCAGCAATCCCTCCTCTTCCCCCAGCTACTCGAACATGACTTACATCCCAGAAATCACCGATGATATCCTCATCAGACTATGCAAAAAGGTCAAATCTGGTTCCCCCGCGGACCCTATGCGCCCGGCTCAATTCTTAGAGTCACTCAACTTCTTCCTACCAACACTTACCGCCATCCTGAACCTCTCCTTCACTTCAGCATGTGTACCATCTGCCTGGAAGCAAGCTTGGGTCTCGCCTATCATCAAGAAACCCACCCTAGACCCATCTAAACCGGAGAATTTTCGTCCAATCTCCCTGCTCCCATGGTTGTCTAAACTCGCTGAAGCGCATGTCAACAGCACTCTATCCCAGCACATGGTCAAAAACAACATCCTTGACCCATCACAAAACGGGTTTAGACCAGGCCATAGCACTGAGTCTGCTCTCTTAGCCACCACAGAGCACCTCCGAACGATCTTAGATGCCGGTCAAAGTGCTGCGCTAATCCTTCTGGATCTTGGCGCGGCCTTTGACACGGTATCCCATGTCATCCTTCTCAACCCCTTGGAGACCTTTGGAGTAGCTGGTCATGCCTTGGACTGGTTCAGATCTTTCCTCGAAAATAGGTCCTTTCGAGTTTCTGCCCCCCCCTTCTTATCCAAACCCCACCCCATTGCACAGGGAGTTCCGCAGGGCTCTGCGCTGAGCCCATCCCTTTTTAATCTCTACGTCCAGCCTTTGGCGGCAGTGGCCAAAGAGTGGGGATTGACACTAGTATCATACGCCGATGATACACAGCTGGCCATCGCTCTCTCAGAAGGTCCTTCCAACTTATCCTCTAATTTCAAAAACGGACTCTCTGCGGTTGCCCAATGGATGACAATGAACTGTCTACAACGTAACGGCGGAAAGACAGAGGTACTTCTCCTGGGCAAAAACACCAGCCTCTGGAATGAACATTGGTGGCCGTCTTCCCTGGGCACCATCCCCCCCCAAAACGCTAGTGAAAAACCTGGGCGTTTGGATGGATGACTCACTCAACTTTCGGGCCCACACCAAAAAAGTTGCCGGCACCTGCATTGGCCTGTTGAGAAGCCTCAGCCACATACTAGGCTTTTTCGACGCCAAAACCCGCCAACTCATTATTCAAGCAACCATCCTCTCGCGTCTAGACTACGCCAATGTGCTCCTTCTTAGTGCCAACAAACGTGAGATAGCACGACTCCAACGCGTGCAGAACTCTGCGGCTAGAACTCTGGTCGGCCTCCCCCGCAGATGCTCAGCCAGAGCGACCATCAAAAAATTACACTGGCTACCCGTTCATTCTAGAATCAAATTCAAGACCCTCATTATGTCCTTCAAAATCCTCAAACTCAACACCCCCCCCCCCTCTGCTTCGACCCCTTCTGACTCCCTACGCGCCGTCACGGAACCTAAGATCCTCCAAACAAAATCTTTTATGCGTTCCTCGCATAAAACTCTGCCGCATGGGCGGCCGCTCCTTCAGGTTCCTCGGAGCCAAGATGTGGAACGACCTGCCACAACATATTCGTTCGATAGACAGCCTACCAGCATTCCGGAAAGCTGTGAAAACATTTCTATTCCCTTGCATATAACCCTCCCTCTGTCCTGTCTCCCCGCTCAGACTAGGATCTGGGTTCCTAGCGCCGGGACGCCTCATTGCTGGGGCAGCTGTCGCGCTCTACCAAAACCATAGAATAGAATAGAATAGAATCTATGGGCCCCAGTCCTTACTGCTGTAATAAATGCCGGAATTTCTATTGGTTGCCCGAAGGCATGGGGGTCTTCAACCATAGTCCCTGTATTCAAGAAGGGAGACCGTAGAAGGGCAACATGTTACAGGCCTATATCACTGATTAACTCAGTTGCTAAGGTGGTGGGGGGTATCATTTTAAATAGGCTGGTAGCATGGGCCAATGAAAACAACATACCGTCGCCAATACAATACGGATTCAGACCAGGTCATTCCACGATAGCCCAATGTCTGAACCTGTATCTAATAAACGGCAAATATACCATAGCAAGAAAAGGATCCATATATATGGCCTTTATGGATTTATCGTCCGCATTCGATTGCGTTGACAGAAGCAGGCTCTGGGAGGTCTTGCAAAAAATGGGTGTGGAGCAAAATCTTATTAACTTTCTAGCTGATCTCCACTCGGACACAAGAGCAAATGTCAGTTTTACACAAGATATGAAAGTAACCAGGAATTTTAGGATAAATCGGGGGGTAAGACAAGGGTGCATCCTAGCCCCGTTCCTCTTTAACCTTTATATTAACGAATTGGAGGAACATTTATTAAAAACTGGAATAGATTATCCATACATAGGGAGGAAGGGCGTGCCCGTACTGCTATACGCGGACGATGCCGTCCTAATCTCTAGAACGGCGATTGGCCTTCAAACCCTGTGAGACTCTTTTTTCGCATTTATGAATTCCCGTGGTCTGAGCATTAACAATTCAAAATCTTTTGCAATGATGACAGGCTCAGGTCCCAAAAAAACATACCCCCACTCCGTAAATGGCGAAAAAATACCAACAACAAAGACTTTTTCGTATCTTGGCGTCCTTTTTGACCATAAATTAACATGGGCACCTGCAATACAAAAGAAAAAGGGCGAGGTAGTGCGCACTAACGCAGCAATAATGGATTTTGCTAAGAAAATGGGTAATAGCCCGGTGGCCGCTGTCCTGAAGCTATATCAAGCCAAAAGCATTGCAGTTGCGTGCTATGGGAGTGAAAATTGGGGATCTGAACCCCAAGATGCCCTTGAGGTCACCGAAAATAACTTTCTAAAGCAGGTTTTAAGGCTCCCTAGGGGTACGGCAAACTTTTCTGTTCATGAGGAACTTGGTATGCCCTATCTAAGTGACAGGATAGCTGTAAATCCCTTGCTATGCTGGCTAAATAGCTGGCTAAACATAAACATACCCCTCACCAGAAACATTTTGCGAGAGGCACTAGAGTTGGAAGGGAGGCATAAGATCCCGTGGATAAAATATATCAGAAGATGTCTCTTTGAATTAGGTCGGCCGGACCTTTTTCTAGATCCTGAGAAAATAACCAAAACAGATGTAATCTTTGTGAAGAACACCTTTATGACATCTAGGTACCTGGCAAGGGAGGAGCGAGAGTATAAGAAAAACAGTGTGAGACTGCACGCTCTCACAAAAACGAATCTTCACATGGAACCCTATTTAGTCTGGCCTCTGTCGGGTTATGAACGCTTTTTGCTGACCAGGTTCCGATTTGATATGTTCCACCTATTGTTAGCTGTGCCAAGTGGGGCACATAGAGGTGGTCAAGTGTTGCCAGCTTGCGGCTGCGACAATAAGTCTCCGCAAGATCTGGCACACTTTTTATTTTTTTGCTTGTATTACACAGTTCCTCGTAAACTGTTTTTAAAACCTTTACTAAAACAGCTACATTTTGCACAATTCAGACCAGCACTTTATTACCTTCAAATGCTAAATAGCGATTGTACCTTGTTTGTATGCAGTTTTTTAAAACTAGCACTTAAACATAGAAAAAGCATGGAAGGTTAATTAACTTTGCTACTGACAGGAACCTTTTTTAAATTAAAATTGTATTTTTATCTTTTTTAATTATAAATGTGTAATTCCGCTTGTGATCGTGTTTATGTGGTAACAAACATTCTCCCTATCAATTTTATTGTGTGATAAATGTTTATGAAATGCACTTTTATGATTGTTATATGTAAACAATCGAATAAAGATATTTTACTTACTTACTTATTTCGCTCGAACATCGACCTTTTTCAAGGGAGGAAGCCACAGCATCACAACGGCTGAACAATGCACTAGCCATGCTCGCTCCTTTAAGGATGTTTGCCCTCTCGTGGTCATCTTAAGAGGCTGGTTGTTACCTAAAAGCATGCTGGTTTTCGTAGTGCATTAGTAGCCATTTGAATGTTTCCCTTTGGTGAGTGATGACAATTTTCAGTGCTGCTTTCTAGTATCGCTGAAATCCCCACATATACCATTTTTAGGTTGTAGGAGACCTGCCAAAGTCCAGTCCTTGGCGGCTGCCTGCTGCCCTGTTAGCTTGCGCAGAAACCCAGGAGTAGTCCAAAATCGGGCAGCCACGGCGCTCTTGTTAGGTGGTGCGTAGCTCGAGACAGGACCAAGCCTCTCAACATTGTACACAGCCTCTTGAGTGGAAAGGGAAATGAGCCGCACACATTTCAGCAAGATTATAGGCACTTGATTGCGTGTTGCAGTGCTGGCAAATTCCGTAGTGTTCCTGATGCATTTCGGTCGCACATCAACCTCTTTCAAGGGAGGAAGCCACAGCATCACACCGGCTGAACAATGCACTAGCCATGCATGCTCCTTTAAGGATGTTCGCCATCTCGTGGTCGCCTTAAGAGGCTGGTTGTTACCTAAAAGCATGCTGGTTTTCGTAGTGCATTAGTAGCCATTTAAATGTTTCCTTTTGGTGAGTGATGACAATTTTTAGTGCTGCTTTCTAGTATTGCTAAAATCCCCACATATACCATATATATATATATAGGTAGTTATAGTTAAAAGCTAGTTTCCATAGGAAATCCGCAACATTCTATTTGGAATAACTTTTGGAATAACTTTGGCGCCGGTGGACGAATCTTCGGGAATTGCTCAAAGAAGATGGCCTGCTCTGCTCCGCTCCTTCCCTGAATGTTTGGGGGTGGTTCGTGAAGCAGGGGCCGAGAAAAAAGGGGGGTCCCAAAACGTGTTTTCTTCATGCAATTTTCAATAGGACCTTTAGCCAGGGCTACAGCCCGAACGGCTGAAAGGAATTACACCAAACTTGGCAAAAAGGTAGAGTTCTGTATGCAGATGGGCCTTTTTGTTAAATGGTGTAAATCCGTTCAGTAGTTCCTGAGAAAATCAAAAGTAAAATCATAAGTATATCTAGAGGTGCATACAGTATGCTTACTGTAAGCTTACTGTACTCTGTACCTTCCTGAGCATGAGCTGAATGCTAATTGGCTGTCAACTGTCTGTCAACACTCAAAACCAGAAAGTGTTGGCAGCCATCTTGTGCCTCAGTAGACCGAGGAACAAGAAAGCAGAAAAACAAACGTGTAGAACGCAAAAAGGGAGCAGGGTAGAAACACCCTGACCCCGTAGGCCTGCTCTGGGGGTCCCACAAGGACCCTCAAGGCCCCCCCAATTTTACGGTACGAGTACCATACGTGTACCTTTCTGAGTACGAGCTGCATGCTCATTGGTTGTGAACACTCCAAACCAGGAAGTGTTGGCAGCCATCTTGTGCTCGGTAGACCGAGGCCCAAGAAAGCAGAAAAACAAACGTGTAGAATGTAAAAAGGGGGCAGGGTAGAAACAGCTTGACCCCCTGGGCCTGCTCAGGTGGTCCCACAAAGACCCCCAAGGCCCCAATTTTTTTTTTAAAAACCCGGTCTGATTTTTTTAAATTACCCCCCAGGGGGGCCAAATCCCGGGGGCATAGTGAAAAAGAAGTGTGGGGGGCAATCCCCCCCTTCACTGCCCCAGGGACCACCACCCCCCGGGGCAAAGCAACGCAGCCCCCTGGCGCATACTGTAGGTTCCAGGTGGGCTAGTTGTCCCCCATGGACCCACAGTATACAAGGGGAATTGGTTCCCCCTCTGCAAACATGCCATGGGGCTGAGTTGCAGAGAGGTATAAAAAAGGAGGGTGGCCAAATTACACCTCCCTGCAATGTAGCCCCCTGGCGCATACTGGAGATTCCTGGTGGGCTAGTTGGCCCCCAGGGACCCCCAGTATGTAAGGGGAATTAGTTCCCTCTCTGCAAACGCGCCCGGGGGCTGCGTTGCAGAGAGGTGTAAAAAGGGGCATTGCCTCATTACACGTCTCAGCAAAGCAGCCTCCTGGCGCATACTGAAGGTTCCCGGTGGGCTAGTTGGCCCCCAGAGACCCCAAGTATGCAAGGTGACTTTATCCCCCAACTTAGAACACTCTACAGGGCGCGTTAGCACAGTGGTGAAAGTAGGGGGGGGGGCTTGAGGTGATGTGAGTACAAACATGCCCAGAGGCGCATTTCAAGTTGGGGAATTAATTCCTGTTTAATCCGGAGGTCCCCTAGGGGGCAACTAGTCCAACAGGTATCTCCAGTAAGCGCCTCGGAGCTGTGTTGCAGAGTGTTGTAAAAAGGTGGCATGCCCTTTGAACGACTCTCTGCAACACAGCTGCCTGGCACATACTGGAGGTACCTGGTGGGCTAGTGGGCTCACAGGGGACCTCAGGAATTAATTCCCCAATCTAGCTCACTACTATTCCTGAAAAGTACATATAACTGTACTTACCAGTAACTTGAAGTCCCTTCCATAGGATATAATTGCCTGCTATATAAAATATATATAAATTAAAAAAATTAAATAAAAAACAAATATTCCAATTTCAATATTTTTAAAAACATTTTTTTTCAATTTATATTAAAAATGTGTAATGTAATTTAAATAATAAAATATCTAAAAAGTAAATAGTTTAAAAATAATGTATTAAATCAATATAAAAAATATAACAAATAATACATTTAAAAATTATCATTTACAAAATCTTTGAAATCCACTGAAAAAACTATAGGTTTCATCCACATTATAGTTAGAAATTAGCATTTAAAAAAAATTAGAAATTCATTGAAAAAACCATAGGTTTCAGCCATGTTATAGTTAAAAATTAGCATTTAAAAAACCTTGGAAATTCACTGAAAAACCATAGGTTTCACACACGTTATAGTTAGGAATTAGCATTTAAAAAACCTTAAAAATTCACTGAAAAAACCACTCATGACATCACTGATGACATCTCAAATGACATCACTCATGACATCACGGATGACATCATCCTTGTGAAAGAGTGGCAGACCTCCTCTCAGCGTAATATAACCCTTGATACACACATTCAAAAATAGAAACTAAAATTTTCAAAAAAATGGAGATGCCAATTCCAATTAGAACAACCTATTCAGTAATTCCAAAATCTACATACACATCCAGTCATTCACTAACAGCTCTATACAGGCACTCATACATGTACTCACTCATCATATGTACTCATACACCTATACATCTTATTACACACGGACACTCATCTATAGAGTTACTCACAGACAAACTCACACATGCAAATAAACTATCAAACATCCATTTACTTGCATACACAGCTATACACCCACCACTACACTTACTTCTACAGAATAGTACACATACTTACTCTCTTAAACAATCACTTATAGAAACGCATACTTATTTATACAAGAACTCTTACAATCTCTCGCTCTCACATATACTCACTTATATACATCAATACTCACATATACCAGTTCAACACATATGTAGTTACTCATAAAGATACTATATATATATATATATATATATCTGTCACAAAGCTATACATGTGTCCAAGTAAAACCTCTTGGAATGTAGAATGTGCATGTTGACTAATAGATATGCAACGTAATGATAGTCTCTAATTCAATGTAAATATAAAAATTTGCGTAAAAACATTAAATTGTTACTATAAAAACCTTACAATGTTACTCGAAATAGTCGTTTAAAAATTGGGTTTCATTAGAATTCTCTATGTTTATGTATCTCTCTGTAACTCCTTTCGATTTCAAATGTCTTGACAGATGGAGACACTTGCAGCGCCAACATTTGCAACTTCCTGAAACTGCCATCTAAAAAAAAAAAACACCCTCTACTGTCCAATGTTGCTTCATCGCACAAGTACACTAACCCCATTCTCACATTTATCTTTCAATAGCCTCTTGCATCTACTCATGAGCTGTATAACACGGAGGGTGCAATTTATTTTCTAACTAAAACTATTTTTTTTCCAAAATATTTTTTCATAATTCTTTATTTTGGAATTAACATTTGAAATCATAGTTTAAAGACCTTTTTGCAAATGGCAAATTCAGATCAATACAAGGGTTTACCATAAGACAATTATGTAATAGAGTTTAAAAACAAAAATTATGTTTGATGGGAAAGGTTGCTTGATTTTTCCATCACTTTTATTCAGGCAATTTGCATCCTTAATTAATCTGGCACTGTAATCCTGGATTTAAAAATGGTAAATTGGAATTGGAAACTTTATTGCCGAAAAGATTAACAACTGCAGTTGAGTGCACTCTGCAAGTGACCAGCTATGCTGTGAAAGATGACTGCAATATGCTACCATAGTACGGATGGTATGTGATAGGGCAGAAGCGCTTTATTATGGGTGTTTGTGCAATTAGTGCATGTGGCTACTCGGTAACTGGTAATTTATCAAGTTAAACTTGGTTCTAAGTTTGCACATGATGTCAAGACTTTGATGTAATGACAAAAATGGGCTCTACTTGTATAGGCTTTTTTTTAATATTGAACTGCACTTAAATTGGTTAAAGGTCTGCCAGTTTCTGAGACAACACTGATTACACATTTTGAGATTCCTTAAATGCTATTCATGAACCATTATAAAATAGCGAATTCGCAATTTTTTGCCGCTATTTACCGCAAAGTCAGACTTCGTGGTAAATAGCGAAAACTGAGAAAAATGCGCTTTTGTGCATTTTTCTCAGTTGTATGTTACACACACACATGTCCTTTGGACATGTGTGTGCGCAACACCTGTGTAAATTTGCATTTCAGGGGTACTACAGGGTGTCCTTTGGACACCCCTGGCACCCTTGAAATCGCTATCTTATTTGCGATTAGCTAATTGCTAATCGCAAATAAGGAATAATCCCCATTCATTCCTATGGGCCTTTGAATCTAGCTGTAAGTGGTATTTTGTGCAAAACAATAGCTTGCTATTCCCTGCTGCATGCAGGTGAACCAAAATGCCCAGTTCAGAATCAGCTTTTCAAACGTATCAATGTAGATGACAAAATGTAACCAGAGGAGAGAGTAGCATTAGTCTTGTGTTCTGTTTGCTACAAAAACAAAGTTGCCACTTAAGAAATCATAACATTATTTTGGTCATCCCATATCTGGTTTCTGTATCAGTTGGAGATGTCGAAAATTCCAATATGCCCCCCCGCACACCCCAATGTTGATTATCTCCTCTAAAATCCTGCTGAGCAATTTTATGAACAAGGCATCTCTTGGCATCTAATGATATGACATGGAAAAGTTTGCATCAGCTTGGCCTGTCCCAAGATGTTTGACTAATTCAGAGTTCATGGGCTCCAGCAACATACAGAGTTTATACCTCAGCAGCATTCTGTTGGCCACATTGCTGTCTGGAATCTAACAATAATCCCTTTTCAGTGGATATATTCACAGCCAGACTGGGAAGAGCAACCAAACCTGGCAGATTACTGCATAACTAGCCCGGGGGCAAGGGGGGGGGGGTGCTAGTGAGTGGGGGCTGCAAAACAAGACCCCAGTAACAACACTTTCTGCCACAGGTACAAAACCAGCCCCCCCCCTTAATAACCAAGTTCTCTAGTCTTCTCAGGTATTTCAAACAACATTTTTTACATTCACATGTCTGCCATTTCCTTACATCATGTATATGTTGATGGGAAACATATAGGCTAAAACTTACTTTACTACAAACTACTCCATGGAATAAGCAGAAGTATTCCTCCTTCTTGAAATATGCTTCTTTGTGGTATGTTAATATTGCATTCAATGTATTTGAAACGTAAGCCAGATAATTGTTCTCTGAAATGTAAACCATTGTAAGATAAATGTAGTTTGTTTTTGCGTCTGAGCTCATGTGAAAGCAGGTCTGAAGTCAGAGCTGCAGAATTATTGGTTAGACAGTTTACCCCCACATGCGTCTTCTTATTTTTTATCTGAGAAGTCTTCTTGAGTGGAGAACACTTCATTTCTCAACCAATGTGTTGCATGTTCATTGATTAAAGAAGTGTGAATTTCACTCAGATCTCTCAGAATGTCTTCTGCTCATTTCTTGATGGCTTTCAGGGACTTTACTCCACAATACTTCTACAACTCTGTCCAGGAGCATTAAGGGGGCCATGTGGAAAGCACAAATTGAGGCTTTTCTTTTCAGTGCTCCTTTTTTGAGGGAGAGTGATTGTTTCTAAAACATGTTGGCCAGCTGCTAGGCGGGAAAATATTGTGAGATCCACTGATTGGCCCTCTGCTCCTCCTTTCACAACATGTGTTTGTAAACCTGTATCTCATGCTTCTCTCTTTGTGCTCAAATCAATTTGAATTTGCTGAAAAGGAGCCTCAGGTTTTGACTTCATGAGAGGATTCTCCAAGTTTTTAGAGTAGGAAAGCCCTCATTTTATTAAACAAAGGGAAATAAATGAGTGATGGGTAGTTCACTTCAATTAGCCATTGGTTATGACGCTGGGCGTCAATACAGCTCATCATTTATTTGCCCATCGTGTCACCTCAGACAGAAACCTGCTACATACAAATCAGCCTTGGTCATGCTCCAATAGGAAGAGTCCAGCCTGAACTACTGGGAATCGTGCCCTGTGAACAAGACCTCAAGCAACCCCAAACCGGGTGAGGCCTCGTTAGTAGCGTGCAGCTCGAGTCCTGTGGAACAGTGATCACGTGACCCATGTCTGGGATCCATTGCACTTTGGATGTTGCACAGAGGAAAACAAAAAAGTGAATGGTGGATTCCGTGTATCACCTCTAGCTCTGTGCTCACTGTGCATTATTTGACAAGGCACAGAACCAGACCCTTGTAACAGCTCACATATGTTGCAGCCAGGGAGACTTGCACGTAGCAGGAAAGATGGAATGAGCTCTCAGAAAGTGGCCCGCTGTCCCAAAAACAATTTACCTTGGAAAAAGTTGGGCACCTGCCAAAACATTATGCCTCGTTATTCTGTCATACAAGTATGATTCATGATATATTGCTTTTAATATTACAGTAGGACATAGCTGGAAAAGGGCTTAGGTCAGGCAAACCATCCCTCGAATCTTGAGTAATTGTAACAATTATCTGAGAACCAAACTTTGCAGAAACGCAGAATCCAATTCATAATACCAGCCAGAGGTAGGCTGACCTCCACCAAGGTCTTTCCCACCAGAGGTGGAACCAGCACAAAAACATCAGATTGCAGAAGTAACATGGATAAACAGCGAAACCCTTAGCTCAAAGGTAACAATGCTGAGACAAAAAAGCAACTATGAGACAACTAATCATCGCCAAAACCATGAATCCATTAGAAATTAAAACATATAGGCCCCCACTGAGGTGTAGGGTAGCCAGACAAAGATGACAACATACAAGAAACAATGCCCAGCAAGCATTTAAACAAGGGCAGTATGGAGGAATAACAACATGTAACTTCAACCCAGAGGGAAAAAACCCTCTACCTTGATGCCTTATAGGTGCGGCCCGTAGCACGCTACACAATCTCAATATATGAGTGTTGTCAAAAGATGACTGTTAGAAATTGGATTTCTGGTTGGCTAAGGCTTGCGCCAAAGCCAGGCAGAAACCACC
The DNA here is from genome assembly GCF_964263255.1 of Lissotriton vulgaris. NCBI lineage: Eukaryota > Metazoa > Chordata > Amphibia > Caudata > Salamandridae > Lissotriton > Lissotriton vulgaris. Next base: position 767,350,677 of record NC_141691.1, on the reverse strand, counting down.
ATTCTAGTCAGGGCAAGGGAGTTACACGCTGAAGATAACCCCTGCTCACCCCCTTGGTAGCTTGGCACGAGCAGTCAGGCTTATCCCAGAGGCAATGTGTGAAGCGAGCAACACATTCACAGCAACAACACACTAAGCACATCAAAAAAGGAACTCCACACAAGGATATATTCAAAATAGCCTTTGTATTATCATAAAACACATTAGAATAGTAATCACATGGGGGGCATGGCTTGTGCCCGGCGAGGATGGCGGCTGCTTTGTGACTATCTGGAGCCGACAGGGGTGTAAATGGGCCAATGTGACACTCTGCACACCCGCATTGATTCCAAAACGGAGGATGAAGTGTGCGAACCTGTCAAGACTCCAAGGAAGTCCATTTTGAGCTTTATCCAGCTCTGCTACTAACCTTAATTCCCGAATGAGTGATGGTACGGCTTTACGGAGGTTGTGCCTGCCATTTTGAGTTGTCAGAACTGTCGCTTCTAATGGGGTTCTCCTGTCGTTACACCCGCTGTGCGCGTATGGAGGATGAAGTGTGCGAATCACCAAGAAGCCAAGGCATTTTTTCCGGAGCCTCTCCCAGGTCTGCAATTTCAACTTTATTCTTCATATAGGTAGCAGCACGGCTTTATGAAGAGTGCGCCCGCATTTTACAACGACCGCTGACGGAGTTGTCTCCAATGCGGTTTCTGGGTGGCTGCATCCGCTGCTCGCCCAGAGGATGAAGTACTCGACTTAAATGTTTGTCAAAGGGATTCTATTTTAAAGCTTACTTCAGACATGTGAAACTTCGTCCCTTCACGTAGAGTGCATCTCAGCTCCGTTGAGCTTCTGCCTGCTACTTTGATCTTTACTCTCTTATACCGCCGATTGAGCCTCCTTCCAATGTGGTACATCTATTCTACTCTACATTTTACAAATGAGTGCTCACTAATTTAAAGAAATGCCTTCTACGATGTTTGTTTAGCATTGGGTCCATTGACTGTAACTCTGTGGTGTTTGCTGGAGCAGTTGTTTTCAATGAGATGCCTCTCACAGGTCTCGTCCTTTTCACAGATGATTTGTGTGCTCTCCAAGGCTATGAAAAGGGTCCATATTTACAGGATTTTCAAGGCCTGCAAGAATCTCTCTTATCACAAACTGGAAATATTATAACTTCGCTGAGACTTTGCTTGCCATTTTTGTTTTTTTTTCTCTTCTATTGTGGACGGAGCCTTTTTGCATCAAGACATTTCTATGTCCTCCTCACAACATCAAAGTGCTCTATTTAAATGATTTTTCACAAGTTATACTAAGTATCACCCCACCGTTTATAAGTTCATGGTACTCTGTGGTACTTTGTATATGAACTTGATAGAGCGCCTTGAATGTACTTTTGTCTCAACTTTATTTTGCTTCAATTATGCAGTCAACCGGTACTAAGGCTTAAATGAGCAAATATTTCCTTAATTGTTGATTGCTCTTTACTTAAACAGTGCACGTTCTGTATTTTTTTGTGTATAATAACTACAGCGCCTTTTCAGTGTGCCTACTCTTAATGCGGCATTAGTCGAATATAGGCCCATTTCAACACCTGTTTGATAAGTGTGCACTTTCTTCTTAAACCACTATCAGTGGCGCAATTGTATATTATTTTGTCTCTATGGGGTCAGTTGGTGTTATGTGCAGCTTAAGTTTTTACTTCAAACTAGTTCACGTTATCAGTGCCTAGCCATGGATGACTCTGCCACTAACTCATCCAGAACCTCAAGGACATCAGCGACTGCTGCTTCCTCTACTATAATGAAGACATCCACTAAGAGGTTGAAGAAAGACCCTCCTTCTCCTCCGAAACAAACTTCTTCGGTCACTATGGATTTACTGTTGGAAGATATTTGAGCTCTACGTCCATTTATTGAAGAGACCAACTCAGCGCTTCAGGTTCTCATTGATAAATGGTCCAATATGGAGGAGCGTGTCACCACGTTGGAACAAAGCGTTGACTCCTTGTCCTCTTTGAAGTCCAAAGTGGAGTCCCTGTCTTCTCAGGTACTGCTGCTGCATAAGCAAGTGGAAAATTTGGAGAACAGAAATAGAAGGAATAACCTTCGCATTTACAGTCTGCCCGAGGAGACGGAGGGTTCAGACTCTATCACTTTCTTTAAGTCATTTCTTCCTCAACTTCTTAAACTTCCGGAAAGCACTAATCTGAATATTCAAAGGGCCCATCGATTAGGTTCAAGACTACATACATCATCCTCATCTTCAGCCAGGAAACCAATAGGGGTGATTATATACCTTCTGGAATACACTGATTTGTTGAAGGTCTTATCTGCAGCTAGAGCACTAAATAGAATCACTTGGTCTGATAATTCCTTATTTTTTTACGCAAGATTGTGCCAAACCAGCGGCAAATCATCGCAAGGAATTCCTATCATTAAGGCCCCAGTTACGCTCGATAGGGACCTGCTATGGTCTCTTTCATCCCTGCCTTTTTAAGGTGACCATAAACAACAAGGCTAATACTTATGAGGATCCACTACAATTAAAAAGCTTCCTTTACTCATTTCAGGCTCACCCGATGGAAACTGCTCCGTCATCACATTCCAAATAGTTGTTTGCATTTGCATTTCTATCCAGTATATTTTTCTCTCCCCCAAGCCTGCATTATAGTCATGTTTTACTCATAACGTATTAAGTTTTAAGATGCACAGTAACTTATTTTCTTTTTAATGTCTTTTGTATCTGTTTGATATTTCTTCTTTTTCATTCACAGATCCTTCCCGCGTCCTTCTTTTTTCCCCTAGGTTGTGTGTCCTCCTCTCCGTCCTCCCTCATGGGTCTTGAGCATGTCATTATTCGCTGTGGCCTTTCATCCCTCCAGCTTTTGTATGCTTTGGATTTGTTGTAAGTCTTTTGTCTTCATATCTTTTCTTTTTCTATATATTATATTCTTCTTTTCTCTTTTCTCTTTCCTCCTTCCTTGGTGTCTCTAATCATCTACCTTAGCATTTTTGCTTACCTTTTCTTATCCTCCAATGCCTCATGACATGTTTTTCCACTATTACTCCTTATCTTACCTTCTCTCTTCCTATTTATCCTCATTGTCTTTTTCCGCATTATTGGTTCATTGCTCAATATGGTTTTATTTGTTTAAAACTTTGCTTCTTTTTGTATGCACCTTTGATGCGGCGGCTATTCCGCCGCAGCGCTAAGGGGGCGGGGGGCCGCGCGGCACGCCCATGCTGGTGACGGAACCGCTCCGTCACCAGCCTCGGTTGAGCTGTGCTCATGACGGAGCGGTTCCGTCATGGCCCCGCCCACTCAATAGAATGCGCCGTGCAGGCGTGTCGGGCGGGCCATGACAGAACTGCTCCGTCATCAGCACAGCGCCACCGCGGCTGATGACGGAGCGGTTCCGTCATCAGCATGGAAAAGGCTAAGAGACAGAGGGTCTTAACTCATTTAGCCAAACTGGACACTGACATTGCGTGCATACAAGAGTCTCATTTGTCAGCTGAAGAATTTGTAAAGTTGAAGAGAAGTTGGGTAAATGAAGTTTTCTTTTCTCCAGGTGATGGCAAACGTAATTGTGCCCTTATTTTTTTTCGCAAATCCCTTCCCATTAAGGTACTTTCCCATTGCTCTGACCCAACAGGTAGATGAATATTTGTCAAATTTCTGATAGATAATGTTCCACTCTCCTTGTTGAACATATATGCACCTACAGCAGGCGATCCCTCCTTTTGGAAATTTCTAGCATCACAAATAACACAATGTTATGAGGATAATTTTATTCTTGCAGGTGATTGCAATGAAATCTTCAACCACTTTATTGATCGACATTCTTTATCTTCTTTTATTCCTCGCAAATCTCACAAATTATTCACACAAATAGTAAAACAACACAAACTGATAGACGCTTGGAGACTTTGAAACCCCACAGTAAGAGAGTATTCCTTCTACTCCCCGTTGAACCATACTCAGTCCAGATTAGATTATTTTTTCATTTTCCAAAATGTGGCTCAGTCACTTGTGAGGGCAGATATTGGCTCCATTTTAATATCTGACCACGCACCGGTTTCTATGCATCTTTATGTGTAAGGCAAACCTAAATTTACTCATAAATGGCGTTTTAATAACTCTCTGCTTTTGGATCCAGTTTTCACATCATCTTTTTCTTCTTTTTTCACGAATATATTTTCTTTAATCAAACAAGCAGTACACCATGTAGTTTGGGACGCATTTAAAGCTTCAGCTAGAGATTTTATTATCAAATATGTTTCCAATAAATGTTGAAAAGCATGACATACTAGTAATGCCCTTTTAACCAAAATTAAAGCATTGGAACACTCCTACTATTCCTCTAAATCTAAGGACTGCTTATCCAATCTTCTTAAAGCCAAATTTCAGTTCAATCGGGATACGACCAACAATGCCTCCAATTATCTGCTAAGATCTAGTGCCAAATACTACCGTGGCTAGAATAAAGCAGGTAAATTACTAGGCAATTATTTAAAGGTTAAACAAAATAGGCTCAACATTGAACCTGTGTACTTGGAGAGGGTTCTAACAGCGAACCGATCCCGGATACAATGGGTCTGCCAGGTGGAGGTGTTTTTGGGATAGTATAAATCAGTGGTGTTCGTGGTTAATCCGGATTTAGGAATTCATGTTCTTTTTTGGAAATCCAACCTTTTTCTAAGGCATTGGCTGTTAGAGTACTGATAATTTTTCTCGGTCTTGTAGTGGGGTCTCTGTTGATTTTTTTGTAGAACTTGGTGTCACTCAATAATGTGAAGCATGCTGTTTGGTATGCGCCTATGTCTTGAATCGCTGTGGCTCCCCCTTTATCTGCTGACTTGATCTTCAATTCTGATTGCTTCTTCAGTTTTTCCAGTGCGGTGTGTTCATTATTGCTCAAATTGTTATAGGTGTTTCTCTGTGGTTCAAGTTCTTCTACTTCTTTTATCACTAGACCAGAAGATTACCATCGGTATTCGCCACGTACTCTCTCTTAACCTTAGTGTAGGTTCCCTCTGCCCAATTTGAACGGACCATCATTATAGTTATCCTGGTAGATCCCCTGGACATCATGCTACCTAATAACTATCTCATGCCACCTCCAGTAATAGTTTGAGCGGCTGATAAACATATACATTCTTTGTCGATCTTGGAAATGCAATAATTATATGCATCCAATTATTAACCACCAACAATTGGAAATGCGTAGAACCCTACGACATCCTATATACACATTGCCCATTTCATCAGTTACCACATGAAACTTTTGTGAAATAATTGGCCGTTCACTTAATCAGGCATCATGTGTGGTCATGTGTTATTAATAAGTGCTTAAATCCATCTCATACTTCAAACACCTATTGAAGCACGCTATACCATTTATTTAACGGTGCCACACGATGTATTAAAGCCGCTAGCAACATGCAATATAGTTGGAAGGGACACATCGAGAATATGGGACTACATCTCCCATAATTCCCACCACCCACACGGCACTGCCGCTGGCCATGACGTCACTTCCACAACAATGGGGAGTGACACACCTCCTCCCTGCTGTCCTAGGAAGCTTGTTTCGGGTCCAGGGAAGACATGGCTTGGCAGTTCGGGCTGGACTGTTCCCATGAGGCACAGGGTTAGACTGATTTGCATATAGCCATGTCTGAACTGGGGTGGCATAGTGGGCTAAAGAACGGTGATGGATTAAACCAAGATCTTTTGACTGGGTGTGAGTGTTTGATTGATTCAGATGCTCCGTCCATCACCACCCCCTTTTGTACCGCTTTTGGCCACCATAAGTGTGGCAGGGTATGCTCAGACGTGAGTCCCTTGCTCACTTTGCCACTGGATTCAATCAAGCCGGGCTGAAGACGGCTGGAATGCTAGAAACCGGTCCTCGGAAGCTTGTTTCCGGTCCAGGGAAGACATGGCTTGGCAGTTCGGGCTGGACTGTTCCCATGAGGCACAGGGTCAGGCTGATTTGCATATAGCCATGTCTGAACTGGGGTGGCAGAGTGGGCTAAAGAACGGTGATGGATTAAACCCAGATCTTTTGACTGGGTGTGAGTGTTTGATTGATTCAGATGCTCCGTCCATCACCACCCCCTTTTGTACCCCAAAAGAAATGATGGCCTAAATGTTGCAGCTGACGCTAAGTGCTGTGCAGCTGGGATGCAAAACGTGGACATGGGAACTCACTGTGCCCTAGAATCAATATTCCCCCAATGTTGCAGCTGCCTGCACTGGTGCGTCGCAGTTGAGGGCAAAATGAAGGGGCCCTGGCATGACTGTGCCCTTGGGGCCTCACTGGGGCTCTCTAAATCTAATTGTCCCCATCGGTGGAGCGGCCCACTCTCTGGCGGGCCTGCTCAGGCACTAGGCACTGTGCCTTGACTGGCACCAACAACTTGTGCCATGAAGTACCCCCAAACCCTACTCTGGGACTTTGTCGAGTAAATGGCCCGCACTCATAGGAGCGGCCCACTCTCTTTTGCGGGTCTGCTTGTTTTAGCAATGGTTAGGTTAAGCATTAGCAGAAGAATGCCTTCATTTGAGCCCCTGTGTGGGTATAAAAGGACCAAGCTCCTTCCAGTCAGTGTGCTACCTCATACTCAACCAAAGGGTGTTGTGTGAATGTAGTTCCACCTCATGAGGTTTAATAAACTTTCTCTTTTCTATTCCAGTTTCTGTGCCAACTTCTTGCTATTGGTCTAAGGACTTTGTGTAGAGAAGGGCGAATCCCTTGCCCTGGTAGGCCTGGCTGAGGCTTGCTACTACACGCTCAGAACTAGGAATTTGCACCGGCAATGTGCCATGCGGCAGCTCTACTCACGGGGATTGGCAGGCTCTCCTCCCTCCGAGCTCTGCTGCTCTCTGTACCTGCAGGGCTCTTCGTTTGCTGCTTGGAGACTCCGTGAGCTCACAGGAGCCCCGCTCTGGATCCGGCTGCATCCACGAAGGCGGGCTGTGCTCCTGTCTGCCGGAATCTTCTCCCTACTTCACCCAGGCCCCCTCCTGGGACGCCGAACGTCAACATGGAGCCTGAGAGACTCCGTACCGATCTCCAGCAGCGGGACTCCCTCCCCGGCAGCATCTTCCTGGTTAGGCCCTGCCCACAGTCAGGCAAGGCAGCCTAGCTTTATGGTCGCCGCAAGATCGCGGCGGCCGCTATATGGGGTAGGCACCTGCTCTAATTAAAATAAACATCGAGGTGGGGTGGCAGCACTATGCGGGGTAGGCACCCGCTCTAGTTAAAATAAACATTGAGGCAGGGTGTGCACCCTCGAGGCAGGCAAAAATGCAGGGTGGGCACCCGAAATTCGAATATCAGAATAAGCAGGGTGGGCACCCGCTCCTCGGCATCACAGGGTAATACCTACGATGGGGATTCCCTCTCAAAGGGACTGCAGCTCAGCGGTGCATAGCCCACGCTCCTTTTCTGAGGAAATCAAAAATAAAGTGCTCACAGGGTGCAAGAGGCAGTAACAAGTCCTGAATATCCTGGAAAAAGAACAAGCCCACGCAAAATGTTCCTCTAGGTCCAGAGGCACAGCTGGGCCCAGGGAGGCCAGCACACAGGGTCCTCCAGCAGGGAGGTATGCCCCCATGGCGGTTCCTTCAGGGCCCGAGCAGCAGCACGCCCCCAAGTCAGGTACAGCATGCCTGCATAGAAAGATTTCATGGGGTCACAGCCCCTATACTAACACTCAGATTCTCTTTGTTTGTAGAACAGGACATGGGGGAATCAGATGCAACTGGTTTAGGGGGATTTGGAGCACTTTGGGATTTGGAGCACTTTGCTTTCCAAGCTCCTCTTCCCCTTTGTCAGGTGGGGAGTAGATGATCAGACACACCAAAGGGGGCAAAGCCAGCATTGTCCAGGCTGAGCACAGTCCTATTCAGAGCCAGGGGATTACTTCTCCCACTACTCACAGCACAGATGTCCCATTTAGCCTAGTGCTGACTCACCCTGCCCCTCCTGGAGCCACACAAACCTCCCATTCCCTGTCACTCACAAGCCAGACAAGCAATTCGCATCAGGCAGGCAGACACATAGCACACAGAGATGCCAACTTATAAAAGTGGAATTTCTCAGATAGTCATAATAAATCTGTGCACGCCATTGCGCAGCATTTATTATTACATATTCATACATACTAAACTCGCCCACGCTGCTCCTCCCATATCAGGAATTACCACTGACACACTGATCAGAGAATCCCCAAAGCATTACCATGGGAGGGCCGGTCAGTTTCACTAATGTAACACGGAGAGCGCACACACTTTACACTGAACCACAGTGCTAAAGTGCCCAGAGGCCTAAAACCACTAACACTATGTCAGAGAAAAAGGCAAAAAGTTTAGGGATGAACTTGCCAAAAGGACAAAGTCCAACAATGGCCAATATGTTAAGAGCATAGCATGACAGCTACCTTGTTATTTAGTAATTAATGTTTATTTTCTGTTAGCTGTAACCGCCTACTTCTGCTCAATATGTTGAGCTGGAACTTTGAATGTGATGTTGTTGTTGTCCATGTAATATATAAATATACATGATGACAGTTTCTGATGCATTAAGTTTTACAGCAACAGTCACATTACTGTGTTTATCTAATGATGATCGTAAATTGTAATTTTATAAATGTTATACATTATGAAGGCAAACATCTGTTTTCCCATCCCATTCAAAAGCCAACAAAACTGATCTAACGTAAGTGTCAATTAAGACGTTTTTAAAGGGACCCAAACACTCACCAGAAGTTGCACTGCTTCCTTGATTCGAGGTTCCTGCAAACACAAAAAAATATTTAAGCAAATATCACTATTTTCACAAAACTCTCCCACTCTCTCTGTGTGTATGTCAGCACACATTTTTTTGCATGACATTATTCCTATTATAATGCAGTATAAAACAAAGGATTTGTTTTCATGTATGTTTTTTTTAAGATTGTTTAATTTTACAATCAGCTTCTAGAATTTTGTTTAATACACGATCTATTATTTTAGAGTCATTCTTTGTTAAGTAATAATAGTAACTATCTGTCAATAACAATTGTGTTTGATGGGCATGAGTTGTTTGGTTTTGTCTGATATTTTGCTTTGAAAAATGCATATGGGTAATGTAAGCAAGTCCTAAAGCCCTATCACATTCAACTATTCAAATCTATGTTATCACAGTCTTTTTCTTCTTCTTGTGGATTTGCACGTGGCCACATTTGACATCAGATTTCACAAATGTAGTGGTTACAAAGTGCTAGTGATCACTCGGGCACTAGGTGATAATTGCCAATGGACAGCACGTTTACCACATTTTTGCATTTTAAAAATGATCTATACAAAACTTATCCTACAATTCACAAAATAAAGTTTAAGATCATTTTTAATCCACAAGACCTGCTTAATTCTACTTACCTAGTGTTGCACTTAGGCCTTCTTTCTGAGTTGTTACATAGTCTAAAAATGAAATAGAAATGCAGTTGTTGATCATTAAACACAGATCTGCATATCTAGCAGGTTAGGAAAAGCCATACTCTTTTGTTGTGAAATACATTGTGCCCATAGAAATGCAATGGTATGTTCTATGAAATATCCACAAAGACAATTCTTGCCAAAGCCAATAGGGTTCGTGTTGGTTACCCGCCATTTGGATTTGTAATTGCTTCTTATGTTTAGTTATGGTCTTTGAAAATTAGTCAATTGACCAAGCTGTATGCTGTTGTGGCCGGAAGTACAATGTGAATGCTATAATAACAGGCCAATGAATGAAAAGGGCTGGCTGAAAGCCTCTTTATGCATATTACATATATAGAATGTTAGTAAAATGATTAGAGCATATGGTATCATTTTATTCATGTGTGTATAGCAATGTGGATGATCTGTGTATGAAATTTGCAATATTGAACATTCATATAAGGATACATCAGGATGCCTGTGGTACAGGGAAGCAAATATGATGGTCAATCATGTATTCTAACATATACATTAATCAATACACACGTGTTCCACTCTATTGAACAGACAAACAACCTAGATCTTTACTCTCTTCTGTATTTTATGATGAGTATTGCAATATTCATAATGAAGTCATGAAGCACTTATTTTATGACATGTATGTCAGGGAAAGAAATATCAAACGTTGCTCTGAAGGTGTTATGTGGGGTGTATTCATTGTATCCAACTTAAAAGGTACTCATGTAAGAATATGCCTCTTTTTGCATAATCACATGCATTGATTTTGACTGACGCTGTTGATTTTGGACTTTGTACACTGGGGCCTTACTAATCAGTCCCCAGTTAATGTGCTATCACCTCTAAACCGTGTCAAGGTGTATATAAACCTTAACTGGGACATATACCTGACCAATAAGTCCCTTGTATATGGTACCCTGTGTGCCTAGGGCCCATACGTTAAATTTAAATAACTTTGGTGTGATATGGGTATGTTCTGTTTGCAATACAAATATTAGACATCATAGATTGATGTGCCAGATTCCACTCCCCTCCACTCTCATCTCGTTTTAGACACGCAATCGCATGTGCACCATGAACTTAACCATTCTCACAAGAAGCGTTTTATTATTCTTTATATAAGTTTCCTTCCCTTTTGTTTCCTTCCCTCTTCGTTTCTTCCTTTTGTCTCTCCCGTTTTATTCTAGCAGGCAACTTTTTCAGGCTATACTTCTACGGTCCTGATGATGATCCCATTGTTGTGTGAGGGATCGAAACACCTTCGACCATTTCTCCTTGACACTGTATTGTTTATATACCTACTGTACGTTGTGCAATGGCACCCTCTATATGTTATAGGCCTCACTGTGGATTGTTTTAGGGACACTAAAGGCTATGCCTGACTTTTTTTAATCATTTATCTTGATTACTGTCCCATTTCCTATGTGTCCTTTTAATTTCATTATTTAAATAAATATAATCACTTATCCTATTGGGATCACAACAACGCAGTCTTTATTATATGACTGTGTAAATTATACCATTCATGTAGGTAGGGGACCGCTGTTCCTGGACCCCAGCACTTGTTGTGCCATGACTGAAGTGACCATGTAAAGCATGACTCAAAACCTGCCAGAGCAGCCTAGCTGCACAGTTTTAAAACTGCAAATTCAACCTGGCAAATACAGGACCTATTCTGTTGCATCCTTCTTTGCTAAATAATGACATTAAATATATGTCAACAACAATAGTCTTTGATGCAAATGAGTGCTTCATTTTGTGCAATGTTTGGTTTTTAAAAAGCAATTGGTTAATTTGTGTAAGTCCTTGACCTCTTTCACAGACAGTTTAATCTATGTTAACACACTCTTTTCCTCCTTGTTAAGAATTTGTATATGGCTTGTAGCAGTTGACAATTGTGATAGTTACATAGTGCAGGTAATCACTTGTCCAGTGGGCAAGGGCCACCAAGAGAACTCTTCTCTATCAAAAACGCATCTTATCCTACAATTCACAAAATTAACTCTCTAAATATAAAACGCATAATATCTCCACGTGACCCACTCCAATGTTTCTTACCTCGTGTTGTACTTGATGCCTGTTTCTGAGTCGTTACACTCCCTTAAAACAAAATGAAAATACGCATATTGATATTTAAGGGGCATATTACCAAGCAATAGCGATAATTATCGCTATTGCTTGGTTAGAGACAAAAAATTACCGCTGAGCTGCGGCGATTTTTATCCCAGATAAAGGTTTATCGCAAATGCGATAAAAAACGGCCGCAATGCATGAATATCACTGAAAAGTCAGCGACATTCATGCATTACCGAGCTAATGCTCTTAGCCATGTTATCCACCTTCCATTGGATAACATGGCTAAGAACTGCTCAGGGCAGGTGTTAGCTTTTGGAGATATTCGCGCTTAGCGCGAATATCTCCAAAAGTTGGTAATAGGAGATAGCGATGTTAGCAACTGTTTCCAGTCGCTAACATCTTGGCACGCCCACTTTGCATGTCATTAGTGATAAATATCACTGACATGCAAAGTGGGGCCCAAGATGGTGTTAGCGACAGCTAGGTAATAGGGAGATAATTTTATCTCCGCTTTCTTGGCTTTTAAAGCCAAAAAAGCGGAGATAAACCCCCTTGATAATATGCCCCTAAATTTGCACATCTGGATAGGTCATGGACAGCTATACTTGATTGTTGTAAAATACATTAAACCCATAAAATGTAAGGCTATGTTCGATTAAATATCTACAGAAACAGAGGATGGCAAAGCTAATAGATTGGGGGTTGGCTTCTCTCCTGTTGTCTCAAAAAGAAGACATGGTCACAGCAGTTCCTTGCCCTGAAAGGAACAATTTTTTGTTCTGTGCCCTCCTTCTGAGAGAACAGAATGCAGTATTTGACAGTGAAGTTAGCCAAATGCAGATTTTAGTTGACAAATTGATCATGCTGTAGTGGGCGGACAAACAATGTGAATGGTACAACAGACCAATGAATTAAAATTGCTGCCTGAAAGCTTCTTTAGGTATACATATCCAATTTTAGAAAAACAATAGATATCTTTTCTTTTTCTTACTTATGTGGCCCAGATATTTTCTCATACAGCCATTGTAGGAAAGCCTCCTTTTTTGTGTTCAAAGATTTTTATTAGGAGCTGCAAAGAGATACATCAGTACAAGAAAGAAATTAAGTACAGTACTGTAAGAAAATCATAAGAAAATGAAGTATAAAATTTGGTACTAGCAAAGCAAACCGATTCCAGTAAAACAAGCAAGCCCAGTAAAACAAATAAGGTTCCACATATAATGTCCAGCAGGCAGATAGAGGAGAGTTGCGTCCAAAGTTCCACGACGGCTTGTATAACATGACCTGGGGAGAAATTGGCACCACCACACTAGAGCAGAGGCATCATGAGTTATGCATTTGCGTAAACCAAACCTATATACATAGGAAAGATGTACATAACAGCTATGATATGAAACGCTCCGAGTACCAAGTAACCACATTTCAAGGAGGTTTGAATGAGTCAAAGTGATCGTCTAGTGAGGACCAAAGTTTCCTGAGTGGCGGTCTCCATGGGGTAGAAGTTAAGGATATGTTGTCCGCACCTCTTAAGTGGGAGACCCAATTCAACCACTGGGGAAAAGAAACTTCGTTTGTGCTTTTCCAGTTATTAAGTATGATTTTGACCCCAGCCGTCAGCAACAGGTCCAGTAGGGCTTTGTCATCATCATTGAGTGTGACGGCTTTGGCAAAACCTAGAACAAGCGTTGAAAATTCTCTTGGTAGGGTGACATGGAGGACTTTATTTATGAAACTAAAGATTCTGTCCCAATAGAAGGTAACACAGGGGCATTTGAAGATTAGGTGTTCCAGATCTCCTCCCTCACCCGTACAATTCCAACACGTGTCGTCGGACCTGATTTTATGTAGAAACAACCTCCTAGGCGTCCAGAAGGCCTTATGAAGGAGACAGAACTTGGTCTGTGACAGTGTAAGGCAAATTTTGTGGTGAGTGGTGGACTCCCAAGTGCTGGCCCAGATTGTGTCTGAGTTAGGTGTGGAGGAGAATGAGTCCCAGTATCGTTGGAGAGGTGCATTTAGGGTGGACGATTGTGGCCGCATTCGTTTGTACAGTCTAGAGGCTTGGTGCCCCAATTTGTTAAGAGAGGTGATTAAACCTGGGCGGGAGGGAGTGACAGCCTTCAGGTTAGCCTTCGCTAGTGCTACTTTAATGTGTATGAAGTTATAGAATTCGACATTATGGAGTCGGAACTTATCCTGAATTTAATTAAAGGTTAGTGGATGCGAGTTTTCGACGAGTTGGTGCGGGAATATGATACCAGGCGGGGTAGTTTAGAGGTTTCCCTTTGTATGTAATGGCAGCAATATGCCATAATGACTCCCAATACGAGTGACGGAATTGTTGCGGAAGGTAATTACTAACTTTTAGAAGAGCCAATTTAGTACTTTTGAAGATAGGGCCCGGACCTAGGCTGGGACGGGGTTTGACGGTGAGTAGGGCGCAGGTGCTGAGACTCTTCAGTATAGACTTTTCCACAGAGAGCCACACTGGGGTATAATCAGGATGGGAGGATATCCAGTGCGACCCTTGTTTCGCTAAAAAGGCGGTTTGGTAAATTTTGTAATCCGCCAGATTGACTCCTCCTAGTTTTTTATCTAGTCGAAGTTTTCTTAAACTGATTCTGGCTTTTTTGCCCTGCCAAAGAAATGCCGAGATGATTTTATATAATTTGGTATGGAATTCTTTGGAGAGGAAGAGTGGGAGCATCGCGACAAGGTAGTTAACCAGGGGGGATATCATCATTTTTATTGTTTCAATACGGCCCCACCAGGTGATGAAACGGGTTGACCATCCGTCCAACAGACTTTTGATTTTGTCTAGGGTTTTGTTTTCGTTATGTTTAAGGGTACTCAATAGCTCATCAGTGAACTCAATCCCCAAATATTTAATCACGCCTGTTTGCCAGAATAGGCCGGAATTGCCCAGCACTTCTCTTGAAGTGTGGATATTAAGAGGTTTTACTTCGGATTTATCTCTATTTAATTTGTAGCCGGAAAGGGAGGAGTATTTGTCTATTGAGGTCATTAGCGCAGCAATGGAGTTAGCAGGGTTTTCCGTCGCGATCAGAATGTCGTCCGCATACGCTGCTAACTTGACGCGCGAGTCCCCAAAAGAGATACCCGCAATGTCCCTGTTATTTTTGATATCTGTAAGGAGGGGTTCAAGGGCTAATAGAAAGAGAGCTGGTGAGAGAGGGCAACCCTGTCTGGTACCTTGGTATAGGCGGAAAGGGTCCGAGAGGGTGCCGTTTATAGCTATCCTGGCAGAAGGGGCAGAGTAGAGGGCCATCACCATCCTGATAAAGGGGTCGCCAAGGTTGAATGAGTGCATGCACTGACGTAGAAAAGACCACAAGACCTTGTCAAAGGCCTTTTCCGCGTCTAATGTTATCGCCACCATTGGTACAGGAGTGGACTTTGCCTTTTCTAGAATGTGACATAATAATCTCGTGTTGTCGTTAGACATCCGTTTTTTTAGGAAGCCAACCTGCGAGGGGCTAATTAATTTGTGGAGGATGGAATTCAGGCTGGTCGCTAAGATTTTAGCATATATCTTGCAATCTAGATTTATCAAGGATATGGGACGGTAATTTTTAGTGAGTAGTGGGTCCTTCCCTTCTTTGAGTAATACTATAATCGTGGCCTCACTCATTGAAGGGGAAACACTGCCACTGACAGCAGTAGAATTATAAAGCTTAAGGAGCGGAGGGCTAACTTGGTCTGCAAAGGCCTTATAGAAGGGTGCAGTGAAGCCGTCTGAACCTGGGCCTTATTATTCTTCAGGGTGTTAATTGCTGCTTTGATTTCTGAGCTAGAGATTGGGGAGCCCAGATGAGATCTGTCAGCTTCGGAAAGTTTTGGAAGGTGGAGTGAATTGAGGTAGTCCGCGCAGGCGGATTCGTCGAATATTTTGACATTTTTGTAAAGATCTTCGTAGAATGCTTTGAAAGTGTTGAGGATGTTTGACTGTTTAGTATATGTGACGTTGCTGGAATCTTTAATGGACGATATGGTAGTCAATTTCTGTTTGTGTTTGAGGTAGGAGGCCAACAGTTTCCCGGCTATGTTGCCCTCGCATAGTTTTAGGGCCTTGAAGCGATTAATCCATACTCCCGCCCGTTTGCTGGTGATGGTCTTGCATTCGTATTTTTTCTTGGTTAACGTATCTAAAACTATAGAATCAAGCGGGTTGGATTTGTGTTGGGCTTCTAGTGTGCCAATCTGGTGTTCCAGAGACTCTAGTTCTTTATTAAGCGCCTTGTTTGTCCTGGCCCTAATGGTGATGATGACCCCGCGAATTGTGGCTTTCAGAGCATCCCACAGGGTGCTAGGTGTAGTGTTGGGGGTGTTGTTTATGGAAAGGTATTCCTCAATAGCGTTTGATATTATTAATTTGTTTGTGGGGTCTGAGAGTGTCTCATCATTAAAGCGCCATCTCTTCGGTGGGAGGATCGATCTGGAACCAGCCATTTTGGTGCGGATACAGGCGTGATCAGAGACTAATTTGGGGGCTATTTCTGTCTCCTCTATAAGATGTGTGAAGGGGCTTGAGACCAAAATGAAGTCGATACGGGAATAGGAGTTGTGTGGTGCAGAATAAAATGTGTAATCCCTACCGTCTGGATTTTGTAGGCGCCATGAGTCTTTCAGGTGGTATCTGTCACATAGACGAAGGAGGGCGTCATGCGAGCGGGAGGGGTGCAAGGCACACTTGGATTGTCTTTAGAGAATTGGGTCAAGGGGGAGATTAAAGTCACCCCCCACTATCAACAAGTCATCCGTAGGGATAGGTTCTAATGAGCGGGCGACAGAGTCCCAGAATTCCAGGTCGTCTGCGTTTGGGCCGTAGATATTTAGTACATGAATGGGGTCGTCTTCCCTTAGAAGGTTCGTAATGGATAGTCTGCCTACATCGTCGTGGGAGTGTGAGACTAGAGTAAGGTTAGTTTTTTTCGCAAAGAGGGTGATAACCCCTCCTTTTTTGTGAGATGCTGGTGAAGACAGGATGTGTGACGCCCAGTGGATGTTCAAGAAGCGGGGATCATCCTCGGACAGTTTGGTTTCTTGCAGTAAAATAATGTCCCCCTTGGATTTGGAAATATACTTGAGAACTTTCCTCCTTTTTACCGGATGGTTGAGGTCCTTAACATTAAGAGAGACAATTGTGAGATCATCGGCTAGTGAGTTTGTCTTAGCCATTTGGGGTGAGGAGCATCGCTGAGAAAGTGCGCTGTGATCTAAGGGAGACAATGGGTAGCTCCCCCAATTGCTCAGCGCGGTCAGCGTGAGGGCCATTGAGTGAAGGTACAGTGGACTGCAACGAAATGCATTTGACAAATGTGGAACATAAGAACAAAACAATACTTAACATAAAGAAAGAGTAAGGCACTTTGAACTCTTTTAGCTCCATTTTCTCCCCTCCCTGCCCCCCCTCCCCCAACCCCCTCCCCCTGTCCCACCCTCCCCTCCCCCCTATACGTACATCGGGAGTGTGACGGCAGTCCTGTGCATGGCGGAAATCAGGGATACATAGATGGTAGCTAGAAGCTTCCCTAGACTAAGATAAGGTAATGTTGGTAATAGCTTCGGTAGTTTTACAAATTTTAACCAGTACAAGCTGCCTTGACGTTGAAAGGAGAGACCTCTTAACTATAACAGTGAACATGGGTGGTGATTGGAGAGCAAAGGCATTAAGCAGTAATGCGAAAAGGATATAACTATAGCACATATAACTATCCGTGTCGGTGAGCCATAAAGAGCAATACAGAGCAATAAAGATCAGCACTATTACAACAATATTACAACGTTATACACGAAAGAACATCAGAATATTGGGGCTCAAGGCCTACTCACAGTACAGATGTGGGTACCTGCATCCACAAGGAAATGTCCAGCAAAGGAAACATTGGCCCGCTACTATGAACAATTTGGCATATTACGCTGGAGGGCGAACATTGAGGCGCAGGGCAACATTTATGGGAGTAGGATATTAAAGGTGGAATTGAAACTAGAATGACAGTAACACATGAAATTGGGCCAGATTGCGAGTGAGATCAAGTCTTCCTTTTGTTCGAGAGGCCGGACGCCAGGTCCATTTCTTGTTCGCGACGGTCTTCAAGAAGATCAGCAAGAATTTTGAGGTCTGTGAAGAATCTCGGTTGACAGTTGAATACAACCCTGAATTTCGCTGGACCGGCAAAGGAGAAAGGAATGCTTTTGGATCTTAGCTTGTATCTGAGCTCCAGGAAACCTTTGCAGATTGCCACCGTATCTCTTGAATAGTCTTGTGTAAAGATGATTCTATGGCCGTCGTATGGAGTGGTTTCTTCTTGCGAATTGGAGGATCATCTCCACGTGTTAAAATCTGAGTGGTTTGCAAATCAGTGGTCTGGGGCCATTGGAACTCTTGGTAGCGAAGGTAGGGATCCTGTGCGCCCTATCCAATTTAAGGCCGTGTGGGAAGTCCAATTTGGTGATCATGGGGATCCATGATTCAAGGAATGCCACGCAGGAATCTGCATCTTTTTCTGAATTCTCCGGTACGCCAAAGATCTTGATGTTACCTCTTCTGTTCCTGTCTTCCAACTCCGCGTTGTGGCGTTTCAACTCTTCTGTGGTCTTTTCTAGGCATTTGATTTTGGAGACTGATTGTTTTGAGATGTCCTCCATGTCGCTTATTCGTTGTTCAGCCGCGCCCAAGCCTGTGTTAATTACGTTTATATCAGCTCTGATCGCAGTGAGCTCAAGTTGAATAGAGTCGGTATTGGATTTGGTGGATTTAGAGAGTTCATGTAGATCTGCCAGTTTCCTGAGAATCATTTCCATATTGACTGCCATATCGGCTTTACTTTTGATGGGTGAGTCCAAAAGTGAGTCTGGTTCCGCCTTTTTAGAATTATTCCTGTCCTCTCTGTTCGCCATTTTTGCCTGATGAGTGTTCTCGTTCGCTGGGAGCCTGCTTGACCCTAAAGTGCTGTAGGAGAACACCACTGGATGACAAGGCTGAACACCTTTGCGAAAAGAGTTGGTCTCAGGATTGCTATCTGCGTCTGGATTATGTTCACGTTTGCTGGTAACCAGCCAGACCGTAGGCGTTGTAGGAGGACACTGCTGGCTGATGAGACTGGGCACCCACGCAAAAAGAGAGTCGGCTGCAAGACTACTTATGCGTCTGGGAGCACCTGAGAGGATGGGACCAGGTTCCAAGGCATGAATGACACTAGTTACTGCCTACGGAAGGGCAGGGAGTGTACAGAGTAGTATGTAGGCGCAGAGACCAATCACTGCATAGTAGATGAGGTGCGCTGCTCTCTTAGTTCATGGGTGAGAATCTCCACTTTGGGTGTTAAGATGCAGCCATGTGGCAGTGAGGTCGGTTAAGGATCACCACGTGGGCTTAATGGCTCAGGCACAGGCATTTCACAGACAGAAGTGTCGAGGCAGGTAGGGGCTGCACATACCTTCACTCGGAGGGAGGCTAAGGCTCTGGATGGCAGTGGATGTTCTTGTGGTGCGTCCAGAAGCTCCCTGAGAGTCGGGGCATGTGATCCTCGTGGAGATCGTTTACAACGCCGCCGCCATTTTAGGGTCAGGTGCGTTGAGCCGGTTGAATTCTGCACAGCTGATCTCCTACTTTCCTCCGACGGCAATCGAACACTTGAGGGGATTTTCAGGGCTGAGTTGTCTTTACCGCCGGCTGAGGACGTCCGATGACATTCAGAGCACTTTCAGCGCGGCTACCCTAAGGCCAGCAAAGTCCCCAAAAAGCGTCCCCAGAGAGATCTCAGGGCATCGACGGGTGCAGCGAGGGTCCCGGCGCAGGTACCTTTGATTTGGACCGGATCGCGCCGCTGGGAGCAGTGGTATCACAGAGCTCGCTCCCCCTATCCGCGGAGCACTCGGTTTAGGCAGCCATTCCTCGTGCCGTCCAAGCCACGCCATCCAAAAGCCTCCTTTTTATAAGGTCGTCCCCATATGTTTTTTGCTCCAATGCTGACAGTTATTACTTTAAAAGTGCACTGGAGCTACTGCCAAGGCCCCAGTGCCAGTGTTCTCTCCTTAAACACGATGTACAAAATTGGTACTCCCAATTGGCTAGGACTTTAACCACTTGTAAGTCCCTAGTAAAGTGGTACCAAGGGTACCCAAGCGATGGGTGTTGAAGGGGTCACCAGGGCCTGAAGCAATATTTGTGACAACCTGAAGGATCCAAGTAAACAGATGACAGCAGGAGGTAGGGCACAGTATATTAAAGGTACGGGCATAGAAATACAAGTTTATTTGTCCCCATAGTAGCCCTTATCATTATGTACTACTATAAGTGATTAGCTGTCCATAGGATAACATGAACTGGTACCCGGTACATGCAAGGTTACCACTCCATTATGCTACTGCCATATATGGTTATCTTTGGACATGTCTGGACATGCCTCCTCAAACCAGACATGATTCCAATGTTGAGTTTGATGTGGCATGCACCCCGGTGAATATATTTCAGGTTGCCAACATGGTTGTCCCAGCCTTTCCTGTGCTCTGGCCTGCAGCCTACAGCTGCCACCTTCCAGACAGTAATCTGATCTCCAGGCAGTGTGAATACTCTCAGGAGTCAGAGAAAAATACCTGGCCAGAAAGGAGGTTACACTTCCCTCCGTTACAGGATGGCTAGTGAAGTGGCACATCAAGGTGGTGAGCTTCAAAGCATTTACTGCCTCTTATATGCACGCAGGCTCATTCCCAAAGGAAGGAGAGAGCCTCCCTCTGCCCCCAGGCACATTTGAACCCAGGCAGTCAGGAAAATTGGCTGGTCAGAAGACATACACGTTATACACCCTCCAGAAGGCTAGCCACACCCCTAGGGTGGGCTACCTGGTCTGTATAGCCATGTAAGGTTTCTGTCATTTTTAGAAGTAGCAGAACATAGGATTCTGGGTAGCAAAGTTGACACACCCTCAGTTGTGGCCATGCCAGGGGCGGACTTGGTGCTGGGGCAAGTAGCTTATTGGCCTTTTGAACCCATATCCCTTACGGTTTGATCTAAAGTACCTAGGGTGGTCTTCCTTGGTGTGGTTTACAAGGGATCCAGTAATTTGTTTATGAAAAAATATCTATGAGGTCCACAAAGATATGACTGAAGAAAAAAATACACAGTCACACTATGCCCAAGGAGAATACTTGTGATGTCTACAGAGATAAGCAAACGAATGCAGAAAGCTATTTAGTTTCATGTGCGTTCAACTTGGGTGAGGGGTTTAAGTATGCAGATAGGTTACACTGATACCAGAGAAATTTGTTGTGCGGTCTTTCAAGGTGAAATTTAATAAGCATTGTAATCAGAGATGTTGAAATACATTGAGTATTTGAGAGGAAAATCTGGTTGTGTGTTAGTTTCTTAACACAATCATGTTTGTAGACAATCAATTAGACAAAGGATAGAAGCATGGTAAATATTGTTAGTTAGGTAGTTTTTGGTATAAAGTAACAAACATATTTCCTCAGTTAATAAAGAATATTCAGAAATGTTTGTAACTGTGAAAGCTATGTTTTTGCACCATAACACACATATCTACAGCACAGGGCATGCAGGAATATGATTACACCACTCCCCCATCCTGATGGAACTTTGGCTCCCCTTACTGATCCGCATCATCTTCACTCACAAAACCATAATGACCAGCATCCCTCACCACCTACCCGGTCACAAGGACACAATCAAACGGCAGACTAAGAAGTGTAAAAAAAAGAAAAAAGAGAGCATGCCTTTTCAAATCTATATACACAGGATCTGGAACTACAGCTGTCCCATTTTAGAAAGAGTTGCAATATCAATTCTTAAAAAAGTAAAAACACTGCAGCACAATACATTAACTGCCTATAACTGCCTATAACTAGTCCTGGGCATAGTCTCTGAAGCAGCACAATACGTAGCTTCACATAGTATACTTTGAAGTACAGGTAGTACTGTGTAGTGTAGCTGATGGCACTATGTACTTGTCTGCACTGTTAAATAATTGCAAATGGCATGCTGCACAGTGCCAGTTATGATAAAATAATTATCTTTATATGCTAAAGAACATGTAGTACTTTCACAAAAGTGAAACTGAAAAATTAGCAAACAGTGAGAGAGGTGAGGATTTTGGGATCCTTCCTAACCTAGGGAGAGTACCAAGCTGATGCCTTGAAAATAATAAGCAAATCTTATTGAACGATTCGGTGGTGGCCCCATCCTCTTAGGACCACCCCTAGATCCTCACTTGTCCCAGTCACCCGAGGCGGAAGCCGGGTGTGGGCGAGTGACAGGCATAGCGCTGAACACAAGCGAATTTAAACAGTTTCACTCGTTTTTAACCTATTGTGATTTGCACTGTATTTTAAAAAAGCTGACTACACACAGCTGACTACTAGGTTCTGTGTCCTTTTTGCTGCTATTTTCGCACTCTGCACTTTAGTCTCCTGGCAGGCACCTGAGGCGGAAAGCCGGGTGACCTCAGTTCTCTCAGCACTGCATTCACTTTTCCCCTACCTCTGATTCCTTCGTTTGTTGGTGCCGTGCTGTCCTGCCTGCTGTCTCCCCAGCCTTCCTGACGGCACATCGAGGTGCTAGGGGATTCTCTGGGACCTGCAGGCGCGCGTTTCTGTGGCGGCCATCTTGGGGATAGGCAGTTTGACGGGCGGCTGACTAGTGGTGCAGACTCGCCCCGGATGGCCAGCGACGCCTTAATACTGCGAGAAGGCAGAGCCCAGGTTAGATCCTCACTTGTCCCAGTCACTGAGGCGGAAGCCGGGTGTGGGCGAGTGACAAGCATTGCGCTGAACACAAGCGATTTTAATCTGTTTCACTCGTTTTTAACCTGTTGTGATTTGCACTGTATTTTAAAAAAGCTGACTACACTAGCTTCTGTGTCCTTTTTGCTGCTATTTTCTCACTCTGCACTTTAGTCTCCTGGCTGGCACCTGAGTCAGAAAGCCGGGTGACCTCAGTTCTCTCAGCACTGCATTCACTTTTCCCCTACCTCTGATTTCTTCTTTGCTGGCGCCGCGCTGCCATGCCTGAAGTCTCCCCAGCCTTCCTGACGGCACATCGAGGTGCTAGGGGATTCTCTGGGACCTGCAGGCGCGCGTTTCTGTGGCGGCCATCTTGGGGGTAGGCAGTTTGACGGGCGGCAGTCTAGTGGTGCAGACTCGCGCCGGACGGCCAGCGATGCCTTAAAACGAAGTGCACTCCCCTCTGCGCAGCGGACGCGTGCTGCGGAGGCACCTAAGGAGCGCTGAAGGAAAGCCAGTCTGCGCCCGTTAGCATCCCGGAGGCGGTCGGGTGCGGGCCCGGCTGGGTGGGTTAGCATTCAAGATGATAAATATACCAGGGTGCTCTTCTTTCCCTTTGTCACACTAACAGTAATTGCATTAAGGTCTACCCCAAACCGTCCCGGTCAAATAACAGGTGTTCGGCCTGTGGCTGGCAACCAGGTCAGGGTCATATCGCTTCCCTAACTCCTCCGTCCAACAGCACTAGCTGCCTTCGGCTTAACACAAGGTCTTTAGGCAAGCACGCGCTTGATGTTTATAACCTTCTGATAGAATCCAGAGCCGACTGTCTGTTCCTGACAGAGATGTGGCTTGGTGAGGGTGCAGGACCTTATATTGCCACTGCCATCCCCCCGAGCCATGTCATCCATAGGAAAGACAGAGCCAGTGGGAAGGGGGGTGGTGTTACCCTAGTTATCTACAGGCGCATCGCCTGCTCTGTCCTTCCCTCGGATAACATCACGGGGTGTGAAGTACTTGCCTTCTCCCTCTCCCTATCACCTCAGCAGTCATGTATAGGACTGTTGGTCTATAGGCCCCCTGGCCCTACGGGCACTTTTTTTGAAGACCTCGACTCCGTGATCTCCACACTATGCCTCAGGTCCAACCACTGTTTGCTCCTTGGCGATTTTAACATTCATATGGACAAGGTTGATGACCCGGACAGCATTAAGCTTAATGACATCATCTCATCCTTCGGTTTTGTTCCGTACCTTCGGTCCCCCACACACTGTAAAGGACATACATTAGATCAACTTTTTTCTACAGTTCCGGTAGTTCTGATCGCCCTTGCTCCTGTGCTGTGGTCCGACCACTTTTTAGCAGAATTTGAGATCCCTCTCATAAAAAAGAGTGCAGATAGCGGACAATGGCGCGAAGCGCTTCTCTCGAGAGCCTTCCACCGAGTCTCCCCAGCTATGCTGTCAAAGGCCTTAGAGACCTACCCATGCATGTTATCAGGCTCACTGGAAACGGACCTCGATCACCTCCAGGGTTGGCTGACCCAATGATTTGCCGACCTAGCCCCCCCCCCCCCCCACCCCCTAGGACACTATGGGTGAAATCCTCTGCCCTTGGTTTTCCTCGGCTCTTGCCGACAAGGTAAAAAAGCCGAAAGGATTTGATGTAAACATTATGATGCCAGCTCTAGGGAAACCTATAGGTCAATGACCACGACATCACCGCTAGCAAAAAGTCCTATCTGGCTAGCAGAATAGATGAGGCCTCTAACTCCTGCAAAGAAATTTTCAGGATAGTCAAGGATTTTATCTCCCCTCCCTGGACCAATCCCAAAATCTCGCATTCCGAGTCCTGGATTTCCGAACTCGCCGATTTTTTGCCAACAAAATTAGGACTATCCAGACTTCCTTTGGCACCTCCAATATGAGCAACACTCCAATTCTATGGTCTCTGGATCCCTCTCCGACCGCGTCAGGGCCTTTCCTCTGGAACTGTCCTTCACTGTCCCTCCAGTCCTCTTTGGACATCCTCTCCAAACTGAAATCGGGCTCACCTCTCGACCCGTGCCCTGCCAAATTCCTTGCGCAATTGGCCCCCACCCTCAATCACCTCATCAACCCGATCCTTAACCTCTCGCTCAGCTCAGGTGAAGTTTCTCAGCCTTGGAAACAGGCACTCATTTTGCCTTTACTTAAGAAAGCCAACCTGAACCCTGAATCCCATGCCATCTACAGACCCATCTCCCTTCTGCCTGCTCTTGCGAACATGGTTGAGAAACACATCCACACTACCCTGTCCCACTTTCTAGAGACGAACCATATACTAAACAAATCTCAGTCTGGTTTCCGCTCTAATCTGAGCACCGAAACTGCTCTGCTCTTCACTTTCCTTTTGCAGGCTCGCACGGAAAAGGTCCACGCTATCTAGCGCCCTGCTCAGACCATAAGTATTATCTTACGGTAATAACCTGCTTGCAGTCGCCGCCTTCACTTTCACACACATATCACCACCCTTGACCTAATTCCCACTGTATTTTTTCACAGGCTCACCTTTATTGAGGATCAACTATGGTTCCTTGTCAGTACCCGCCGATCAAGCCTACTCTATAAACGCTAGGCTTTAATGGTAATAATTGGTTTGCTACCACCGCCCTTAATCACTGCTCCTGCTCCATCTCGTATGTTCTAATTCCCAACCTACCTTTTTATAGGTCAAATTGGACCGACCAAATTGGTGTTGCCATTAATCCTTCCAGATGCCTACGCAATTTTGCTAGGCTAACACGGTAAACTCAGCACCCTTACCTTTGTTTTATCAAGTAATCGGTTATTTATAATTCTCACATTATAACTCCTTCCTCATAGGATATAATCCGCATCGACTAATTGGAACTTGAACGCCAACTGATGCGTGACAGCCACGTCTTGCCTACGGTGCACCGTCCGTTGAAACCGGAACGCGATTTTTGCGTCACGGTTAGTTCATAGCCTCAATTATTGACGATATTTGGCCAACACTTCCCCATCACGCCATTTTTGCTCAAACACTGCGCACTCCGTCACTGAGCACAAAACCTTAGTGCACAACGCGGTATGCCTCATATAAGTCGGCAACTTTGTACACTCCAAATATGAGCACACCGCCACCCGTGCCCTTTGGAATAAATAACTGCATGTGCACTTGCTGCACTCTGCATGTAGAGAGTTGCTTCTGACTAGCTTTTTAGCTTTTTACTATATAAATAATCCATGAAAAACCTTTCTTTTTGTTTCCCCTTCTTCATTTCCTCCTGTGTAAACCCTACAGGCTCACTCGACCAATCAGGCAAAGCTCTTCATTATAGTCCTGAAGATGATCCCACTATATTTTTGGAGATAGGGATCGAAACGTTCGTCGACTGTTTGTGCAGTACTGCTCTTTCTATAATTTGTATTTTCCATGGCAGTTACTGTGGGTTTGAGCTTAATTAAAGTTTCTATTGTACTATAAGCCACCCTGTTCTCCTCTTTTGCCTGTTATTTCTTTCCTTTCTTATTTTTTCCCCATGTATTGTCCTTCTTTGACTTGGTACAGGCTTGTGCCCAGTTATCAATGTGTGACTTGTCTCACCTTATTCTGTATATAACGTTAATTTATGTTCAAAATAAACACTTCTATGTCCGGCTGGACACTGAAGAAGAAACAACACACAGTCCTTATTTCAAGCCTGTGAAAATTATTCCTTCAAGTATTACTAAAGCCTAGGACCTTTGTTAAATAAAAATAAGTAGTACTACCCGTGGTCCTTGGCCACTATTACGGGTTCCCTTGTACCTTGATACCTATGTTCCCTCCTGACAGTGATTCGGGGGCTGCAAAAAACCTAGGTATTTAGGTCGACAACTGCCTCTCCTTCAGGGGCCAGGTGTCAGGCCTGGCTGGCAGATGCTTTGCGATCCTGAAGATGCTGAGGAAGTTCCTGCCGCTTCTATCCTTAGAACACAGAAAGACCATGGTGCAGGCCCTGATTGGCTCGCGCCTTGACTACGCCAATGTTCTGTACCTTGGTCTGCCGGACTACCTCTTATCGCGTCTCCAGGTTGTGCAGAACTCTGCAGCCCGTGCCATCTTTGGCCCCATAGGAGAGCCAGGGCCACTGAGCTCCTCAGAACTCTTCATTAGCTGCCCATAAAGAAGCGGATCGCTTTCAAGGCCCTGACCATCACTTTTAAAGCCCTTCATGGTATTGGCGCCCACTATCTCCAGAAATGGATCACTTTCTATCTCCCTTCTAGATCCCTACGCTCCTCGACTCAGGCCAGGGCAGTCACTCCTAGGATCTATCGTGCCCGCTGTGGGGGGCGTTCTTTCAAACATCTTGCTCCCTGGCTGTGGAACGATCTGCCTCTTTCTCTCAGATCCAGCTCCAATCTGCTGGCATTTAGGAAAGATCTGAAGACCTTGCTGTTCATGCAATAACTCCGCCCCTTCTATGCTACACTCTTTTCGCTCGTCCCGTTCTTCTCCCACTCTAGACCTGTGAGGCTCTGACAGCACCGGGACACTCCTTTGGTTGGGATTGTTTTTTTGTCAATAACTGTGCTTGGGATGGTCCTAAGAGGATGCGAACACCACTGAAGTTCAACAAGATGTGCTTTGTGTTCAAGGCATCTGCTTGGTCCTCCCCTAGGTTAGGGAGGACCCCAAAATCCCACCACTCTCATTGCCTAATGTCTTCAATGAAAAAGTTCACTTTTGTGAATTGGTTATATGTTTTTAAGCATGTAAAATTGCTTTATCAAAGCATCTGAGGATGTTGTTGTTTAATTCTATGCCCAGGGTTACCTATAACCCAACTATCTCTTCTGTCACTCTTTGACCTTATGACACATGAGCCTTCCTCTGCAGGAGGAACCCAGATTTATTCAAATAGCCCGGGCTATGGAGCAGAGTCTCAAGCTTGTTAGAAACAAGACAGAGGAGGGCGCTGCTTTACTCCGCAGCTTAGAAGCCTTTTATACTTTTTCATTCCAGTCTTTTGGCTGTTAGTTCATTGTTGAATCAGGGCACTGTTTGCAGTTGATAACAAGATCTAGACAACGTTTGTAGATGGTGACCTGGTCAAGGCTTGGTACACAAATCATTGTTCACTCGGCTTGATCAAGGATCAGTCTTTCAGGTCATTGTTCACTCAGCTTGATCAAAGCCCGGTCTTTCAGGTCATTGTTTATTCACCCGGATCAAGGCCCAGCAGTCAGACCATTGTCCAGATAACCTGATCACGGTGTCAAGGATGTTTACCAGGTTGGGAGCAGGAGATGGAAAACAAATCATTCACACAGGGTGTGAGTGTCTCATGGCTTTATGTTGAACTGCAAAGAACAGGGGGGGTTGGGTGTGTGACAGTTCCTAGGCAGAAATGCAGGCTGCAAGATGGCTATTGTCGTGTTAGTTAGATTTTCCTCAGGCATCAGCAGAAACAACCAGATGGGTCGTTTGGAAATGTTTGACATGAGATGGCAATGAAAAAACAATGGAGTCCCGGTACAAATGATGCCGATCAGAAGAACACTTTTCCTCACTTTTCTTTGATTCTCTGCAGTGCACTGTCTGTTGAGTAGGTTTGGGTGTATATCATAAATGGTGCTCCCCTGAA
The DNA here is from genome assembly GCF_964263255.1 of Lissotriton vulgaris. NCBI lineage: Eukaryota > Metazoa > Chordata > Amphibia > Caudata > Salamandridae > Lissotriton > Lissotriton vulgaris. The sequence goes on along the minus strand of NC_141691.1, from coordinate 767,322,734 downwards.
GAAGCAGCCCCCTGCTCTTGTGACAATTTCTCACCCCAAAATACCCTACATTTCCTGATATTCTGTGAACACTTTATTAAATGCAGGAGGAAATATTTGCTGCCAATCCTCCGAGAGGCAGGATTTTTACAAGTTAGACCGGCACTAGTGTACCTAAAACAACTTGGTTCACCAAAAATAATGTTTCATGTTGCCTGTTTTTTAATTGCAGCAAATCGAATAAGGAGGAGAAATGTCACATTCCCACCACTCTTAAATATCTGTGATAAATAGATGCCTTGAACATGTATACTTAAGTTTATAAGTCATGAAATGAGTTTTAAGTTAAACATTGCTCTATTTCTATGAAATTTTTAATCTTCTTGAAACCTATTGTAACTGTAATTAACTGTACATTTTTTAACTCAATATCGTCGTAATTATTTGTATGTTTATATGACTGTGCTTTTTGTCTTTATATGATATTAATTTATCGAGAATAAAGGAATTGACTGACTGACTGAGTAGGTTTGCCCGATAGCAATAACATGTACATATCCATAAATGATTAGATTCATGTACAGTGTTGTGTGAGTTTTAGTTTATTTTGTATGATAGAGTGTGTGTAATTTTTTCCGATAGAGGGAACAAGCCCAGTATAAAACAATAGTTCTTCTTATCTTTGGCAGAATCCTTCTTCTGTGGAAATAACCTGTATCCCTATTTTACTGCTCCTTACTGCGAAATTTCAAATGCCACAATATCGGACACTCACTCTTGAATCCAATGTGTTTTTCTGGGGGTAGCTTACTGTAGACACTGGCTAATAGTGTCTAGCAATGAGTAGAGCAATTACACATAGCATACTTCCTTTTGTGATGAGGAAAGGAAGATCCTGGTTAGAAAGTGAGCAATTAAGGCCAAACCTGCAAATGTTAAAGTAGTGGTCACTTTGAGGAAAGGAGCTTTGAGAAATCAAGCCACTTTTAAAGAAACCCTACCTTAACCTCCCTTGCTTGAGTAACTACAGGTCAATCTTGTTACCTGGAGACTACAAACTTTTAGAAAAACATGTCAACCAAAATCTTTCCTCCTTCTGTGGATATAAGGAAGTTCTCCACCCTGCCCAAATAGGTTTCTGATCATAATTCAGCACTAAAAGAGCTTTGCTTGCAGTGCACAAGGACCAGAGGCATCTTCTGAATCAAGTAGAATCTGCAGCCATCATCCTTTTACACCTCAGTGCTGCCTTCTACACCATAGACCATCATACTCTTATTCAGAGAATCTCAAAGGGCAGAGATCTAGAATGTCTCTCCTCTTTCATGGAGAATATAACTCTCCAGGTCTGGATCAGTCTCATCACTCAGATAACCTTCCCCTTAGGGCTCCTCCCGCACCCCCACCCTTTTCAATCTTTACATGCTACCTTTGCCAATTTTGTGTGATCATTTGGTTTGTCACTGGGTTCCTATGCATGCGAACTGCGTAGTGCACTGTGCAAAATGCTGTTCGCACTGATTGCACAGTGCCAGATGCTTGTCCGCACTGTGCAATCAGTGCAAACCGCATATTGCATAGCGCAAGCGGTCGTTTTCTGCGGCTAGAGAAGATTTCAACTCGAGCGGCAGCTTTCTCAACGCAGACTAGTAGTTTCTCATTGCGAGCGGTCACGAGCATACGCTACCACTCGCAATGAGAAGCCTGACCTCCCGTGTTGATAATCTCGCCGGACCTTTATTTTCCACGCTCGCGATCGGCAACTTGATGTTGCAGATCGCGAACAAGGAAAAAGTCTCTCCGGGTTGTCATTTTGCTCGCTTGCGGTTGCCAACTTGACATTGAGGACCGCGAGCAATGAAAAAAATGACCGCCTTGCGTGTTTGCATTGTGCTATATGCAATTCGCATAGTACGAAGTAGCGTAAACTTCACAAACTACGCGAGCGTAGCGTGGTACCGAGCCCAGGGTTAGACAAAAGTAAAGCTATGCTGCTGGGCAACAATTTCTGCAGCAGTGTCCCGAGCCCTTTGCCAGTGTGCTAGAGCAGGCTGCCTAACCCAAATAGCTCCCTAAAGAGCCTTGTGATGTGGTTGTATTCCAGTCTTACAATGGACCATTAAGGCAAAAACTTGCTGACAGCTCCTATCGAATCTTGTGATTGCTGAGCAAGGTTCTTAACCTTCTTCCTTTCACAGCCAAAAGAGTGATCGCCTTCTACCTTGCTTCAACCTATTATGTTGTCAGAGGTTGCAGACCATGCACAATGCTGATGCATGACTTCTTATGAACATCCTCAAACAAGTGTCTGCCACCAGGGCTCACCGAATGGCACTATGAGTTCAGTTCAAGACCCTATGCATTATACACATAGCAATCAATAAAAATGGCCAATCACTGTTAAGACCTTTCCCCTCCCCATATCTGCCTGGGAGACCTCTTAGATTGCTTTGAGCTCATCTAATAATGTCCTAATAATCCATAGAGCTTGGTGGGGTGGCCTTCCCACCTCTTTTCTGGTGCCTAAACCTTTGAATACCCTACCTCTGGAACTGAGGCTACTGGAGCACAAACTTTCCTTCCGCAAAGTATTGAAGATCTGGCTGCTCAGCAATTAATTTCCTCACAGCTACTGATGACTTGCAGTGTTTTTTGCAGTGCTGAGAGGCCTTCGGGTTGCCATTCTATAGAAGCATCTGTTTCACCAGAGATCACATACTTGAGAGACCCATGCCTCTACCTCATGCATTTTAGATGCTGAGCTGGATTTCGATTTTGCTGGCTTAGATGTTGATCTGTGTCACAGCACAAGTGCTCTCCGTGAAAATTGTTATTATAATTGGTCCTCCCTGATTGGCATATTTGATTTACTGGTAAAGTGCACTGAAGTGTGCCAGGGCCTGTAAATCAAATGCTACTAGTGGGCCTGCAGCACTGATTGTGCCGTCCACATGGGTAGCTCTGAAAAGGTATCTAAGACCTGCCACTGCAGTGTCGGTGCACAGTTTGTAAGCCACCAGACCATAACCTTCAATTTTCCTAAATGTAAGGCACCCATATGATGGGCCCAAGATAATCCTATGGGCAGGATTCAGTGTATTTGAAAGGTGGGAGATGTACTGGTCTGTGTGACATGCCCTAATAGTGAAATACTGCCAATTTCGTTTGTCACTATTGAAAGGCTATCTTGCCCCATAAGATAGAATGGGAAATGCTTTGTAACATCTTATACATAATGACCCATTGGGATAAGATGGAGTAATAAAGTTCAGGCTCTCTGAACTCAGAATTTAACCCCTTAAGTGCTGCCTCGGTGCATTGGCCGACGGCAGCACTACCTCCCCAGTGCTGCGCACGACCATTGGACGTCCATTCAGCACTAGTTCCAATGGACAGCGCAGCACTTGGGAGGAATGTTTAATAGCGTCTATGAGGTTAATAACATATTTTAGTAAATATGGTATTTAAATTGTGTGTTTGAAAATGCCACGTTTAGAAAGTAGGCATTATCTTGTTTTACCATTCTGTGTGCCTTTGCCTGTTTGTGTATTGACTATCTGGTTTTGGAGTGACAGGGGCTGGGGATGTGCATTCACTGTAAATAGCCACTGAGGGAGTTGAGATAGACCTGGCCCTTCCCAATGACTCATAGCTGAGTGGAATAGTACATGGCTGCATTTAGAGTAGTGGGAGATTTCCTTGCACCTGAATAAGGTCTGTCTCTATTGTACAATGCTGGGTCCACCCCCTGTGGTCATATAGCACACGTGAGGACAGAACTGATTTAGACTGGGCTCAAAGACCTTTATACATAGGGAACATAGACATGTCATGGTATAAGTATTAGGTCTAAAACCCCTGAAAATAGATCACTTATGGACTCAAGAGGTACCTTTGCCAAGGAGAAGAACTGAAGAGCTGTGAGTGGTACTGCCCCTTTGCTGTGTGCTGTGTGGGATTGGCATGTAATTGCTGTTTCTGAAAAGGAGAGGACAGAGACCTTTGCTTTGAATATGCTTGAAGAAGATCTCTAAGGACCTGTGTGTGCTGGCCTCCTGTTCTCCAAGTTTTGGGGACGCAAAGACTTTACCCCCAGCTCCTCTGAAATCTGCTGCTGAGAGTTCTAACCTACCAGGAGGTGCCTGTTCCAGTTCTGGGCCTCTGGAGGTTGTTCCTGCTGTTGGGAGCTGGGGAAAACCTAAGATCTGAAGAAATCGATTCATCGCTCTTCCGGCAGCTGCTTTTCCAATGCCAATAACAAAATACAATTGTCCCTCGAGGTGCCATTTCAGATTAATTATAATTTAAATTCAATGTCACATTCATGATCATCAATTCAATTTATCCAGGGAAATATATATACATATATTCCCGAATGTATCAAAAATGATATGTTTTTTATTCAACTGCACTTATTTTTATATCATTTGATGCCTGGCAACGGACGCACTACTGCAATTCACAGACCTATTAACAGTAGTGTAAAAAACAGTGTAAAAAACACCTTTTGCTGGGGTTATGGACAAACAAAATACAATATCAAATGAAGATCAAACATAACATTTCATCAAAATATACAGTCTAAATAATAGACATATAAGTAAAACGATGTTAGGTTTCGACGTTTCGGTCCCCCGTTGGTCTAATAGATCCACAGGACCATCATCAGGACGATGTTGTTGCACATATACATTTAATCACAATACTTCCAAGGAATCTCCACGCATTGCCGCACAGCTGCCGAACCGACGCACTGCCTGTCGCCACTGCAAGAACCGACGCATCAAGGGATCGTGGCTGAAGAAACCAACGCAACACCAGTCAACGTCAAGCATCAATTGCTGACTCATCCCGGATTTCCACTCATCGTATCTCTGCAGCAAGTTTCACTGAAACATCACTGATGGACCAGAGTCGTCTTGGAGTCAACGCATCCCTTCCTCCTACAGACCGGATTCGGTGCATCACTTCTCCTTTATACAGCAGAACTGTTGCATCGTCTCCTCAAGGTCTCAGAAATTGATGCATTTCTTTGGTTCTCAACGCTTCCCATCTCTGCGGCTGTTTGGCCTTGAGAATTTTGACGCATCTGCTGGCACTTTGTGAGAAATCACGCATCCATAGTTTTCTATGGACCCATTTGCTTGAAGCCTTTGAAACGTCATATTCTTATTGCATGCATGTTGGATTGTTGTTGTTATGGTCTTGTTGAGTTTAGATAAAGATACTTTATTTTTCTGAACTGATATGGTGTCCATTGAGGTGTTATCACTGTATTACTGTGTCTTTTGAGTACAAATACTTTACACATTGCCTCTCTGCTTGTTCCAAGCTACCCAAGGGGTGGTCATGGGTTATCTAAAGTGATTATCCCCCTTATCCTGACTAGAAGCAAGAGTCCCTATTTGCACAAAGGTACCTACAACTGCCAATTAGAGATCCCCATTTCTAACAACCTGCTTCAATGAGTGCCTCGCCAACAGAAAATAATGACCACTTCTCTCCAATTTTAAAACACACAAGGTCTTCTCACTAGCCTATTGTGCCCTCAGATAACCTGGGACCATTGTAGGAAGGCAGGACATTCCAGACAAATCTGTGGCAGGAAAACTCCAAGTTTCTCCACATCACAGTGGGTATCAGGCATAAGAAGATGACCTTCAGACCCACTATTCAGTGCATTCCTTGACCTGTGGATAATACAGAAGGACTGCCCTGCTACTAAATGAAGCTACATTGCTTGAGGCCTGCCTTGCTATCTGAGAAGGAAGACTGGACCTGCACCCTTCACCACAGGTTGATATGTCTCCATGGATCACCTGACTGACCTCCTTTTCTGAGCCACAGGGACACAGACAGCTCCTGAGGTCTCCCTACAACTACCCAGCTGACCTGCTGCATTGGACTTGTCAGGACCTGCTCTGCTGTACTCTGTTGGAGTGAAGTCCTGATCCCCAATAGGTCCATTGCAGATCCTGGACCCTAGGGATGGCATTATCTAAGCTCCTTTTAAAAGAAAAGGAGAAATTCAGAAATGTAGGGCTCTTTGGGATCCCAGACATGTCAGGTTGCTTTAAGAGCTTACCACCGGTGCTGACTACCAGTGTGAATGTCAAATAACTGATTACATATTTCTCCATTTCTGTAAATTGTTGAGGGATTTTTCTTGTGTTGCCATTTCACTTAAATACTGTTTGAGTGCTGTATAAGTTCTTTACAAAATGCTTTTAAGTTAGGCTTGACTACTTTTGAGCCAATGAACACAACAAGTCCTAGTTCTCAATGCAATGCTACTTAGTGATACATAGACGTCACTGGTCGCTAGTAATTCACACCAGGGAGTTCCTTAATCTAGGGATACTCATGACATCTCAATCAATTGCTTAATTAAAAAGCAACCTTACTCTGATCTTGACATTACAAGACAACACAGAACTCACGAACACTTTGGACGAACAAAAAATGTGTGAAGAGCAAGATGGCACCTCACGGGCGCACCACCAATGGGACCCCTGGCTGGTACTCACCAGGATGGCCCTGTTATCATCATTGGTGCCATCAAGCTTTAAAGGAAACGTGTCTCAGCCCAAAAGTAACAGTGCGTGATGCAGTGAACACAACTTATATGTAACAAAACTAACAAACATTTAAACATGTAAACATATAAGATACTGCGCAACAAGGGCTTTAAACTTTACTTGTATTCCCTTCTTCACTGCGAACAGTAAGACAAAATATAAAAAAGAAGAGTGTGAAGACTACCTATCACTTCACACCCCACTTACAGCCGACATGTTTCATTGCCATGGTATAGATCAGGCAATTTCCTCAGGGCCACCCGAATTGAATGCCACTGCTAGAGGCACTGTGCTGCCAATGCTGTAAAAAACAGACAGAGATATCTAGGGTTACCTTGCTGGTCACCTCACTGTAGTGCCAACATTGACACTCTTGCAGTCTATCAATCACGCTATTTCAATTGTAGAATGTAATTACCCTGCATGTAGTTTAACCTCTCATACCAGCCAAGAGGATGTTTCTATGCTGTCATTCGAGCTGGAAAATATCCAATGGGGTAGCGTTTCTATCGGCTTGAGATTCAAAGGGGCGGGGGAGCACCATGTGACGAGGGGCACCAATCCGGAAGACCGAATCATGACCAATGAGGAAGGGCGATTAACGGAGCAAGGAAAACAAATAGAGCAGCTGTGACACTCGTTCGGCGTTCGAGTAGTGAGTAGACGCCGAACGATTATACTCCTAGAGGTGAGGTCAGAAAGGTTAACGGAATCGATGGGGGAAGCCGACTTACACGGGTAAGACCGTTCTGTGGAGGGGGCTAACTTCTGATATCAATTCCCTTCGCAGCAACTGCATGAAAAGGAGATAGGATACCGCTCACCAATGGGGGCATTTTCCTAGCGTTTTTTCCTCTTGGCTGGTATGAGAGGTTAAACTACATGCAGGGTAATTACATTCTACAATTGAAATAGCGTGATTGATAGACTGCAAGAGTGTCAATGTTGGCACTACAGTGAGGTGACCAGCAAGGTAACCCTAGATATCTCTGTCTGTTTTTTACAGCATTGGCAGCACAGTGCCTCTAGCAGTGGCATTCAATTCGGGTGGCCCTGAGGAAATTGCCTGATCTATACCATGGCAATGAAACATGTCGGCTGTAAGTGGGGTGTGAAGTGATAGGTAGTCTTCACACTCTTCTTTTTTATATTTTGTCTTACTGTTCGCAGCGAAGAAGGGAATACAAGTAAAGTTTAAAGCCCTTGTTGCGCAGTATCTTATATGTTTACATGTTTAAATGTTTGTTAGTTTTGTTACATATAAGTTGTGTTCACTGCATCACGCACTGTTACTTTTGGGCTGAGACACGTTTCCTTTAAAGCTTGATGGCACCAATGATGATAACAGGGCCATCCTGGTGAGTACCAGCCAGGGGTCCCATTGGTGGTGCGCCCGTGAGGTGCCATCTTGCTCTTCACACATTTTTTGTTCGTCCAAAGTGTTCGTGAGTTCTGTGTTGTCTTGTAATGTCAAGATCAGAGTAAGGTTGCTTTTTAATTAAGCAATTGATTGAGATGTCATGAGTATCCCTAGATTAAGGAACTCCCTGGTGTGAATTACTAGCGACCAGTGACGTCTATGTATCACTAAGTAGCATTGCATTGAGAACTAGGACTTGTTGTGTTCATTGACTCTGTGAGTGGAGGGCGTCCTAGGTCTGTCTTTCCCTCTAGACTCCTTTTTTGTATGCAGTACTTTTGAGCCAAGCCAGGAAGGTTAAGGTCAGGTTAATTTGCATACTTTTGTGTTTTAACCTGGCAAGGATTGTGGCTGTTGCTTGAGAAGGGCTCACACCTCTCTCAACCAATTTCTCAGAGAAAGGTAAATTTCATCTTTGACAATGAGTGAGACCCGAGATCCAGATTGGGCGGTGGATTTTAGATTACTTGATTTTTGGAATTGTTTTGGTAGAAAGTCAGCCACTGGCTTTAAACTCTGTTTCACAGCTGGTTAGGAACACGGCATAAGGAAGAGAATTACAGTCAATGTACTTCATTGTCACATTTGTTTAGACTCCTGCGCCTCAATGAATTAGATCATGGATCTAGTAGACCATGGGTACACCCATTTTCCTGGTGGCTGAAAAGTTTGGTCTTTAGAGTGACCAAGGACTGCACTGATTCCAGTAGGGCAGAAGTTGAGTGTGCTGGGGGGGCATAAAATGGTTGTAGGGGAAGCAAAGCAGATAAAATATAGTGGCTGGACTGCATTTTACAATGTGGAACCACAAAACTAGGGAGGAATCCTGGCTGCCCACTTGAAAAAATTGTGTGATCCCGGCAATTGTTTTATTTCTATTTCCCTCATTTTTTTTACATGCAAGAGGACCTCGAAATACTATACTTCAGGATGCCTGCTGTACAAAACCATCTCCTGTGTTTCAATGTAATCACTATTGGCATTGTTGTCAAAGTGTGGGGGGGGCACAAACAGTTCTAAATTCCTTTTTCAAAATATCACTTAAAAAATATACTTCTTGCTATGATGTGATTTACTAAGGTGTTTCTGCATGTTAATGAAATATACTTTTGAAGAGACTGTTAAATAAATGTTTGGTGTTTATTTAACTTTTTTTTAAATGTTAGTGTTGAGTTATGTAAAGAGCAACCCAGTGCAGCTTTTTTGCCCGCATGCTGCCCCCAGGCCATATTTTGAGTCCAACTGTAGTAGACCAACATTATAAAAAGGATTTTATCTTATCAATGGGTATCCAATTACCCCAACTACTTATGTCTCAAATCAATCAGTAAAATTAATCATTACCATCTAACTGTTGAGAACACATGAAACACTGTGAACTAATTTATAAAACCTCATTTATTGGAGTGAAAGCTACAAATACTATTCAGAGTAGCAGTTGAGGTTGTGGAAAAGTGGTGAGGCAGTGCAGGGGTACAGGGCGGTGACAATAAAAACATTTAAAAAAATAACTTGCCTGCTGGCCACGTCATTGCCGCTCTTCTGCTCCTCTGGCTCCACTGTAGCACAGGCTGAGGCACCCAGACTCCCCTACGGCCAATCCACATGCTGCAGTCATGCTGCCGGCAGCATGAGAGCAGTGCTGGGATTGGCCTGAGCGGCCTGTATTTATGCTCCAAGAAAGACTTGGAGCATGTGCCTGCTGTCTCCAACCCAGCAACACAGCTTGGGTGCAAAGACCACACAGTGCGCATGTCGGTTTGGCCGTCCTAAGATGGACGGCCAAACCCACATGCACACTTGCAGCATGTGCCCACCATGCCTCCTCCCTGACTGCCATTGTATTGCCCCGCTCCCAAGACTCAGTCCTGTTAAGAAAAATAAATTGATAATACATTTATTTTTCAAGTTTTGCATATAGCTCAGTTGTAAAACAAAGACACACTATTAACCACAAAAAGTAAACATATTGTAGGCCAATTCAATCATTCTGGGATTTCTGTTAATACAAAGTTAAGCTTAATGTTTCACTAGGTAATGTGAATGTGTAGCAACTATGTGTACATAGAAATACATTAAGAGACCTCAACATAACTTTAAATGTGTTTTCTGCAGACTGATTCTTATTAGTATTATTTGGGCCTATTCACAAAAGCAATTTTGAGTACTGGAAGTATTACTTACACAGTACATACTATAAAATTCTATGCAAGTCTATCTCATATCGCTGGACATCTCCGCCATGAGTGCAGAGATCTCTGCATATAGACAAATACGTGTTGCAAATTGGGTTCTGCCCCTTCATTATGCCTAGATTTTTTTAGCTTTCTGATCACCTGGTGTGTGTCACGTGGTGTATCATCCACATGTTTACTGTCAGTGTTCGTCTTTTTAGAAAAGGCTGTTGCAACACAGGAATAGTAAGGGGCACTTTGTTGGTTACACATGTGCACATGCGTATGCACAAGTGTGGGACTTCGTGTGGGAGACTGCTGTCACAGTGCACAGGAACCCTGGCGCAATGGGGGCTCTACAAGATTACGTAATCACCTGGGAGAGGCCTTATAAGAGTAACATACCCTTATAAGGATTGTCATTGGGGTATATTTACAATAATTGCCCCAATGCAGTTTTGACGTTGCTTAGCTGCAATTTATTTTGTTACTGCTGTCTAGCGCCAAAATCCATTTCCATGGTTGTGACGTATTTACAATACATAGTAACAGGGCATTAGGATCATGTAGTAGCTGTGAAAATTGCTGCTAACTCTAATGTCAAAACGATAAAATTCTCGACACTAATCGCTTGCATGAAAAATGTGCCTGCCGGCCAATTAGCGGCAAAACAAATCACGTTAGTCAGCCCAAAGTTACTTTTTAGCCTCTCGAGGCAAAAATAGCTGACAAATACTCTTCTAAGTAAAAAACAAACAAAACACCAGAATGTAGAATGAAGCCGCCTGGGCCAAGTTCAGCACAGGTCAACAACCCTCCAAGCTCCCCCCAACAGCCAGAGTCCCGGGGGAAGAGGAAATACAGAATCAGGGCCTCATTTCTCAAAAATTGCATATCGTTGGGAAAAAAACAGTGATGCTGCACTTTTCAGTGCACTATGCCCGGAAGCGTGGATGGGCCTGTGTTGAGACCCGGAGTCTAAGGTGCCGGTGCAGTGGAGTTACTGCATCCTGACAGTGTAGGCAGGCCACGTTGGGCCAGTGCCTGTGGGCTGCGGCAGTATACTTTGAGCATCAGCCTATCGCCCTTACCTTGTGGCTAATTCTGGCAGGTTGCATAGGGACACATTGCTGACCTGTGTGAGAAGACTGCCTGGTGCCCCTTGGAATTGTGATCAGTAGAGGCATTCCTGTGCACCGACATGGGGAGGTCTGCATTACATAACATGCTCCACCACTACACTGGTGTGCACTGAGGAAATTGCTGATGATGGGCAGCGTCACTCGCATCACATGCTGAAGGAGGTGGCGCAACTGGGAGCTATGGAGGGTGAGGCCCCTGAACTGCACCAAACATGTGTTGCGGGAGAACTACAACTTTGCGCCTAAGAGGGCCCTGTTGCATCCCCTGCATCAGGAGGTTCCCCAGCAGACTCGGCTGTGACTGCTGTACCCAGGCTGGTGAAATCCAGCCAGGCTGGGACTCCAGCTGGCTGAGTCACAGATTTGGAACAGCATGGCAGATTGAGCCCCAGTGTTGATGTTCAGGTGAGGAGAAGTTGGGAAGCGGAGGAGGCATATGGTCAAATTGGGCACAGCCTAGCTCCTGTGGGTGGCGCACACAATGCCCTGAGTAATCCCTGCACTGCGGAGGACCCACATTGCCGAGGACACGTACAAGACTGGCAGGGGGCTCCACTAACTGGCTCAAGTCACTGATATCGGCTATTAGTTGCAGTGGATGCCAGCAGTGCTGGGGTCGGATAAGTCCCAGGCCCTTGGCCATGCAGCTGGATCCGTCATTTCTTGCTAGGGAACTGGGGAACACTGAATCTGGTTGCCACTTTTAGATTGGAGGAGGCGACCAGATGGTGCTACCTTTCCTCACCACTTGTTTTTGGGTGTATGGGGGACTATACCTTATTGGACTGGCTCCTCCCACAGTGCAGCGCCATCTGCTGCTGCTATCCCCATCTGCTGCTGGTTCCTCCGACCTTGAGGTCTGGAGCTTGAGGCCCTCCTCCACCTGCAAGGCTCCTGTCTGCACCTTATCCCTGGTGGTTCAGTAGTAGAGCGTCACTGCTCCGCTGCTTGACTGCCCTCCTGTCCCTCTACTCTGCTGTTTCTGTCCTTCTGACATGGGGGAGGTGTCGACACCAGGCCGCTCCTCTATGTTGTGGACCTGCTGCTGGGGGATGCTGGCCACCCCGGGAGGTGACAGCGGACACCCTGGACTTCAAACTAGTCTCTGTACATTGGCTGTGGGGAAAATAGGTACATCCTTTGAACAAACACGCATTTTCCTTGAGGGCCGCATCAACAAATCACAGTCGGCTTCAACCTGGAGCACGTTGATCATCTAAAGCTGACTGACACAGTACACAACATTGAGCAAGAACTGGTCGAAATCCACCCTATTACTCGAAACGCAGCGTTGAAGGTACAGCAGCTAATGGCATGTGTGAAGTCACTAGAAAGAAGGGCAGAGGATGTGGAGGATGCAGAGATCTCCTCGCAGCAGAACAACATGCGGTTGGTGGATGTGCCAGTGGGAGCAGAAGGAGCTGATGCAGTGGCATATACTGAGACATGGTTGAACGACCTATTGCCAGCTGGTGCACTCTCCCCATTCCTTGTTGTGGAGTGGGCCTATCGAAGGCCAGCGAGCCATCAGCCGCTGGGGACAGGTCCCAGACCCTTTCTCTTCTGCCTCCTACAGGGATTGTGATGCTGTCCAGAGGGAGGTACACAATCTGGGGGAGGTGAAAGTGGATAATGTGGCATAGTCTTCCCTGACTATGCCACAGTGGTCCAGAGGCAGAGTGGGTCGTTTCTAGTGGATAAGCAATGCCTTCAAGAGTTGGGCATTAAATTCTCTCAGACTGCGAGTGGTCTCAAATGGTAAAAGAAGATTCTTTGACACCGCTAAACAGGTCTTGACCTGGCTGCAATATAGTGGTCACGATGTGCTGCGGACAGGGAGTGAAGGGTCTGCGCAACAAGCTGTTATTCTCGGAGCCAGTCATAGTGGGAGGCAAAGGAGGAGCAGGCATTCTCCGCCACAACTACAAGCTACTCCCAGTCTGGAGCAGGTTATGTGAGAGAGGCAGAAGGCACTGCATGCATCGGTTGACGATGCGTGATTGCACTCAGAGACAGGATCCCAACACTTGCCCTGAACGTTCACCTAACGACAATGGCTCCACTGCGGCATGGCCATCCGGTGCGGAGTCTGGGTTGCCACAGGACCTAATTTAAGGTTGACCTAATTTAAGGTTGAATGGTTGTGTGTCTCTCCTTCTTCTACTGTTCCAGACAGCTCTGGAGAGTCTCTGGCTTTCTGTGATTCCTGGTCTCCAACTTCCTGTTTCTGAAGTTCTGGTCTACAGAGGTCAGGAATTAGAGGGATCATTTCCAGCCACCCAAAGAGAACTGAGCAGTTGTTCAGGTGAGTGACCCATGACAGGGGTGGTGGTGATGGTCTCCTTGGTGCTTCAGGTGAGTGATGCATGACAGGGGTGGTGATGGTCGTCTCCTTTGTGTCCCTAGCTGCACTGGCACCGCTGGAATGGCACTTCATTGATGTTCCAGTTGTGCAATGTGCCACACCATATTTACAAGGCCATGTAAAGCCCTTTTATGTGGTTTTTGATGGCCTTGTAAATGTGTGCCTCTTTCATGCATTAAACTGCATGATGTGGACGTTCCCTTCCAAAACATATGGAATATGAAGCATTCCCAAATTTACGAAAAACTGAAAACTGAAAATGTGTCCAAATCTGACACCACCCCTTAGGGGGGATTTGGGAGGCTCGACGACGATAAATGTTTTTATTTCTCCTCTTTTTTACCTTTTTCTATGTGTACAACATTATGCAGCAAACATAGAAAGAGGAAATCACCTGGAATGATTGATTTTGTGCATGAAGGGACACCTCCACTCAGCTCCACTACGCTGGCACCCTTGCACCATGGCACAAGGGTGCCTATATTGACGCATGGCAGCCATTGTGCGCCAATTTAAGGGAAAAAGACAGAAATTAAATCTATCTTATTCATAGGGCACATTCCTGCCCTTTTGTTTGGTTGCAGAACAGCCCAGCAAGATTCTTTGCAGTGCTGTCCAGCACAAAACCTCTTGGTTGTGGAGCCGGCGTAAGGGGCAGCGAAGAGGGACTCTCCTGATAGACTTGCAGCAAGGAAGCACGAGTAACCCCTACGTTATCATGGACTCATGGAGTAACAAACTCTAAACCAAGCAGTCAGCTAAATAGCGGTTGTTCTGTAGGTACATTGATATACCTGCACTCGTAAATTTCACTTTTTTAGAAATAAAAAAAAGCAGAAATAGAAAAACGTGAGTAAGGTGGGGATTTGTGTATCCCAGTCCTGAAGAAGATGTTTTTACATCGAAACATGTTGACACACACATAGGAGGTGGCGCACATAGGTAACGCCAATACCTCCACCCTTTTTAATAGTACCAGCCCGGGGGCCAATTAAAGTTTTGTTGCTACCCCACGAGCCAGGCACTTTTTAATCTCACTTACTATTTAAACCCCACCACAACACTCACTTACACTCTCCCTCACTAACACCACACATAGTCAAATCAGTGCTCCCACGCAACCGTCGGTCGCAGCACGCCGCATCCCATAGAGGGATGCGAGGACCCCGATGATGAAGCATGACACCAAGGGGCCTGTTGGTGTGTGAGGGGTACCCAAAAACAACAAGTGTGTTCCCAACCACAGTAGGGACACATATTTCAAAATGCAGCATTATCTAAATCTTTTTACCAGATTATTTAAAGAAGTGAATGGCATGGATGGTTTTACTCCACGTGGTAGAATTTGTCCACCAGACTCCCTACCATGCTATCTCCTGCCCAGCTTAGCCCCGCCCTGAATCCCCCTGCCCCAGCCACACCCCATCCATCTGTGTGGCCCCCGGTCAAACCCCAGACTGTGTGTTTCGGCCCCTGAGGGAATGTTTTTGAGTACCCATGACCTACAGAGACCATTGCCATCTTGAATTGCAGTGTAACTTGTGCGACCTGTGTGAATACACTGCACTAGATGAATCAAACAAGGATAGTGAGGACGAAATCTAAGGGGTCCCCTTGTACCCTAACATAATGGGGCCTTGGAAGGCTCAAGCAACGAAGAAGACCACGACACCTGAGAACACAAAGGGTCTCACTGCCTTTATGTGGGGGCCAATAACCTCTTTTCTCTTTCCAATAGATCATCATCCTTCCGTAATAGAGGGGTAAACAGCAGCAACTTAACACAAGTACTTTTAACCTCCCCTTCTTATAAACATTCATACCGATGCTCCACTCTCTGGCCTCCTTATAAACTGTCATTCAGCTGCGAGACACGCCTCAGACATCGCCGACTTCATACTAAGTCATAAAATGGGTGTAGCTATCCTTACCGAGTCATGGTTCAATGATTTGCTCATCTCCTTACCTTGATTTATTGGTCCCACCTAGCTATAACATCATTACACTTGTTAGACAAATAAAAAAGGGGAGACATTACATACATCTACCGCTCAGATTTTCTTGTCACAGAACTCCATGCAGAACCCACGGACTCCTGTGAATCTCTTGCTCTCTCCATTACCAACAACACTACTTAGGTATGCAAATTACACATCTTCTTCCACCCCCCATCTAAGAATGACACTTTCATGGATCTCTTCATGGAAATAATCACTGCTAAGGTCTCCCCCACCCCAATGACATTTTCCTTGGTGACTTTAATCTGCCTTGGAATGACCGTAATGATTCCCAAGGTAATGCTGTCAAAGTCTTCCTCACTGACCAATCACTCACCCAGGCATGCACCCTACATATCCACACAAAAGGCACCACTTTGGATTGGATAATTGGTAAGGCATCAGAGGTCAGGCTGAATTCAATTGAGCAATGCAACTGATCAGACCACCACACCTCACATTACCTTCACATTACCTGACTACCGCCTGAAATGTCTTGGGCAACCGGTGAAACCAAAACGCTGGCTCAGAGACACTATGGGGCTCATTACGATGGAGTAACGATCGCCACAGCCGGGCCAGCGGTGGCAATCGTTACGCCATCATAAGGAGAATTATCCACCACCATATTACGATGGCAGTGGGAATTGCGGCGAAAGAAAAGTCTGTCCAATGCTTTTCTGCTGGCAGGCCATCGTTACGATAGCCTGCCAGGTGGAGCAGGCGCTCTAATATGGTGGCAGTGCGTAGCAGGCACCTCCAGCCATATCAGGATGTCGTTTTTTAAAGGCCTTTCCATGGCTGTGATGCGGGATTGGCGTTGGGGGCTCGTTGCAGGCCCCCTGGGGGTTGTGGGTTGGGGGGTGTACTTGCTACATGTCACTGCAGAAAGTGGCAGGCACCTTGTGGTACCTAGTAACACAAGAAAGGGTACAGAGTTCCCCGGGAAGAGTGAAAAAAGTAGAGTGCGTGTACTAGAAGAAGGGGGGAATCCCCTTGTTGGAACTAAAACTCTCACACACCCAGGTAACTAGGTGTCATGCTTCATCATATGGGTTCTGCTCCTTGTCAGACTGGCGCTGCAATGTCTGATGGGCTCCCGAAACCAGGGCTCCTTATCGGAGATCTTTTGTTCCGGCCATATTGTGCATGCGTGTGAGAGGGCGGGGAAGTGTAGTCGTGGCGTGAAAGGTGAATTAAAAAAGGTGGGTCAGTCCACATTTTAATTTATTCGTGTGGTTGACTCCCTTGATTAAAAAGGTGGGAGGGGAGATAAATGCCCTGAATTTATCGGAGCATATTAACTACTACCCTCTGGTCAGGTCTGGATTCCCCCCTTCTTCTAGTACACACACTCTACTTTTTTCACTCTTCCCGGGGAACTCTGTATCCTTTCTTGTGTTACTGGTTGTTGGACTCGTACACTGGACCCTGTTAAATATTGTCCTACTCCAGTCCCTCCTTTGTTCAAAAAAAAAACCTTGTGGTACCTGTCATGTGGTGCAGTGACATGCCGTGCATGCGATTTTAACATTGCGGCGGGTGCTGCTGTAAGCAGCACTCGCCGCAATGTTAAAAAACATAATGCGATCACAGGGTGGCCGTCTCATCCTAATTCGTGGTGTGGGACTGCCTCAAGTCAGGCGCCCATTCCCAACACTGCGAAAGCATCCTTCACCCTCCCTAATCTTTTTAAGACCTCACAGAGCACTATAATGCGACAATGACTAACATCTTGGATGATCTGGCCCATTAAAGCTCAAAAGACAGAAACCCCTGGCTCAGTGGACCCCTCAATAGCGAAAGGCAAGCTCTCCGACTTAGAGAAAGAAAATGGAGACAGCACCCCTCAGACTCCCATCTCAACCTTCTCCGCCAGGCCAGAGATACCTACAAAAAGAATATCCTCTTAATTCAGAACTGGAAAATGCCAAGTACAGACTCTGCAAACTCTTTGAAATAGTCAAACTTCAATCAAACAAAGAAGTGAAATCATCAAAAGAAACAACTAAGGGCTAGATGCAGGTAATTCCCAAATACCAATTCCCTAATACCGATTTTTACTGAATCGGTATTGAGGAATCGGTATTTGCGATGTCGGAACAAATTTGGTAAAAATACAGATTCAGTAACATTCACTAAAAATTTGCGATTTCATGGAAATCGGTAAAAAAAATTGCGAAAACCCATTACTGAGTCCGTATTACCGATTTAGTAATTCCGATTCGGTAAATACCGATTCAGTAAATTAAAAAATCTGTATTTGTTGAATCAGCCAATCCTGAGCAAGCACATGACCTTCCAACCAGGAAGTGGCCACACCCATGCAGGTGCACTGAATCTGTAGCCATTGGAGAGACAGGGAGCGGGAGCTACAGCAGAGGAGCTGCAAAGCCAACACCCAGCTCACACAGAGGAACTGAACCATGGCCGCACCTGAGAAAGGGAAGGATGCTGCCAGGAGGAAAAGGAAGCAAAAGTTTAGTGGAAGGAAGTTAGAGGTCCTCATTGAGGAAGTAGTGAAAGACCATGACCAGCTCTTTGGTAAGACATCACTAAACGTCCCTGAGTCCCAGAAAAGGAGCATTTGGATGGCAATCCAGGAGAAGATAAATGCAATTGGGGTCACACATCGCACAACTGAGGACTTAAAAAAGAGATGGTACAACCTGGAGACACGTGCCAAGGAGAGGATGGCTGAGAGACAAAAACAGGCGAGAAAGACAGGTGGGGAAGCCCCACAGTGCCTGCTCCTGCTGCCCTAGACAAACTGGTAGAATCCACCCTCCAGCCAGAGAGCGTCAGTGGCATTGGGGATGTGGATAGCCCTGCTAAACCATCCAAGAGACAAGGTAAGTTGCATGTACAGCATGCTGTCACCCCTCCCTAACCCAATCCCCCTGCAACAATCCCATTCCAGACCATGTTTTATGTAAGATCAGCAATGCATCATAGGAAATGTAGTCCCTATCAATGGGTAGCAAATCAGCCTTTCCCCAATAAGCATAGGCAAGTCACACACATCAATGGATGAGATAGCAGAGGACAGACAGCTAGAACGTCAGTTGTGAAATTTATCTGCACACAGTTGCTGCAAGAAAAGTGAGTAATAGTGCATTCTGCATCCACAGGTGGAACAGTGCCACAGGCTGCAGAGGGGGAGACTGTTGAGGCCCCCAGGGAGGAAAACAGAAGGTAGGAGGAAGTCATGTCACCTCCAGACATTGCACCAACAACCCCACCACCAGGTCATAGAGATACACAGTGGCTCCACTCCAGGAGATAGATGCCACAGAGGAGGACAGGCAGGAAGCCCAACAGACAACACCGGGTGAAGATACACAGCCAATTGGGGCACAGCCCCCGTGGTGGAAAGCATCACAGGTGCCCATAGACGGCGACAGAGGTCACAGAGTCCTGATACTGAAGGATCAAGTGTCTTCTAAGGACGGGAGGGCCAAATGCTGAAAGTCCAGTGCCTGCAGAGGAAGACACTGAGGGCCATTCAGAGACAGATGTTGGCTAACAACAGGAAGGTGGACAACATGAAGGAGGCCATCTACTGCCTCAACAATACTGTGGCGGAGGGAATGAATGAAGTATCAGAGGTAGTGAGGCATTTATGTGGCAGAATGGATGGGGAGCGTGCTGCAAGGCGAAGAGACAGGCAGGTAATTGCAGGCTTCACAAAGTCCGTGAACAGGCTGTGCAATGCGACCCACGTGCTAAGTAGGAGATCTGTGGCCATGCAACTTGAGATGGCAAATTGTAGCCGTGAGGTTACCAAGGGCCTGGTCACAGTCACCCGTGCCGTAGAGGTGATGCAGACTAACCAGATTGCTGCCACTGGTACAGGGGATGTGGAGGAGAGTGAGGAGGCAAGCAGTGTGTGCATGGGTCTGCTGCAGGACACAGTGCTGCTGAGGACAGTGTGCATGCAGAACGTAGCACTGGTGTGCGGGGGTGCAGGAGGTAGGCACGGCCCTCTAATCACATTCTGTTGTTGGTGACATAACCCTTTTGAGCACATAGCTGGTGTTATGGTGTGCTGGACAATTGCCTGTTGTAAGGTATATTAAACACCCTGACACAAATGCATTACCTGGGTTTGTATCATTTTTTGTTCTGAAATAATTTTGTTTGATATCTGACCATCTCTGTCTCCTATCTGCTGCAGCTGCGCTGCTTGCTGCGCTGTGCTGTGGCTGTGTACCTTCCTCATCCTCATCCTCCTCTTCAGAATCACACATTTCCACATGTGTACCCTTCATAGTGGCAAGGCTATGAAGGGAAGGTGTGCATCCGCTATAACTCTCATTTGTTCAGCAAATCATTTTCGTCCGCCAGCGAGAGTGCACCCCAGATGAGTGAAGACAGATTATATGAACATTCAAAAATATCACTTTGGAGACGTCTTACCGTCATACTGTTTCTAGCTTATTCTTTGTATGACACCTTAAATCAGCTGCTTCAAGTGCAATTTGAACTGACATCTCAAATGACTTCTATATATTCAGCGAACTCTTACGTTTCACAACGGGGTTGCTTTGTATTGTAACATTTTACTGTTTTTAAGTTTCACTACGTATACTCTGGTCTGCTTATTAATTTATGAATACTGTTTAGTTTACATTTCGTATTCTCGGTTTGATACATGTGGGTTTGACCGTCACGGCAAGGGAAGTGCATTATGGGATTTTGAGTAGTAACAATGCTTGAAGGGGTTGGGTTGTAGTTCTGACCACGTCACTTAATTGGGAACATGTGCGAGTGTAGGATTTAAGCACGGCTTGTGCAAGAGGTTAAAAGGTGAAGACTTTCCAACATTTTTTACGAGACATGAAAAGGTTTAACATGCTGGGTACAGCTCGCACAAGGTAAATGGGAATAACTAAAGTTTATTATTTGGAAAGGGGAGGTTTCTTTTCTCACTTTTTATTGTTTAGTATAAGCTATGTGTATGTTAGTTAATCAAAATAGGTTTGGATTCATTTTTTTAAAGAGTTCCGTTTCTAAAGCGGTTGGCTAAAACTGTTGTCTTTGAATCTTTCACAGTGACCCCCGACGAAGAACCAAAAGGTTCGAAATGCATTGGGTTTTTAACAAGTGTTGGCTATGAAATTTGGACTACTGCACGTGCCAATGTAAAAGCCTCGATAGGCGACAGAAGGCATTTGAAAATGCGAAAATAAAATATTTTGGTCCACATCGATGTCTCCGGAGTGATTTGACAAACAAATGAAAAACATGGTTTAAAGTGACATTAATAAATTGGAGGATTTCAGAGAACGTGGTTAACTTTGAAAAATTGGGTTCACAATGGAACAGTTCCTACCTTTAGCAGTGCAACAGCAGGGAACGCAAACCGCGGTACCATGTTGATAAGGCTATGCAGCATGGCACATACAGCTATGCTTTTGCAACACACCAGGGGCTGATACTGCCGTGCACCTCCACTTTTGTGTAGGCAGCGGAACCGGCTTTTGAGGAGTTCAAATTCAACCACACTGCGTGTCGATCTATGTGCAACATTGTATCTTCTTTCACTTGGGGTGGATGGGTGCAGGTACGGAGTCAGGATGAGAGAGCGCACCGCATAGGCACTGTCACCTGTGTGTGAAAAGTAAGTAAGTAATTCACAGTCTACAATCGCAGCAACAGGTGTATACTTCAGGGGGTGTCACATGTACTTACCTAGCAGGTAGCCTTTTCCAAATTCACCTGCAAGGAGATGGGTATAGATCCCACTGTTCCTGAATATGTATGAATCATGGGTGCTCCTTGGAAATTTTGCAACTATGTCGGGGATAATGTTAGACGGATTACATAAGACCTGTACATTGATGGAATGTGTGGACATGCAATTGCGGTAGATGTACTCAGACGCAGCAGGGGGGCAGATTAGTATATGTGTCCCATCAATGCAACCAATGACGTGTGGGAACTGGCCTTCTGATAAAAGTCCAACTTGGTCTTCAGCAGTTCTGCCTGTGTGCTGGGGAATTTGATATAGTGTGCCTTCCTTTACAAGATCAAAACACACAAGATGATGGACGGAATGTTGCACAATGGCAAAACATTCACCCCCACTCAAAGATCTGGGTTTAATCCATTCTTATTTTGCTCACCAAGCCACCACAGTTCAGACATGGCCATATGCAAATCAGTCTTGACCCTGTGCCTCATGGGAACAGTCCAGCCCGAACTGCCAAGCCATGTCTTCCCTGGACCGGAATCAAGCATCCTAGGACTGGTTCCTGGCTATCAGCCGTCTTCAGTCAGGATAGCTTGACTCCAGTGGCTTTGTGAGCATGGGACCCACGTCTGTGCATTCCCTTCCCACATAGGGTGAACAGCAAAACACACAAGATGATGGACGGAATGTTTCACAATGGCAAAACATTCACCCCCAGTCACAGATTTGGGTTTCATCCATCGTTATTTTGCTCATCAAGCCACCCCAGTTCAGACATGGCCATCATCAGCCAGGCTTGCTTGAATCCAGTGGCAAAGTGAGCAAGGGACCCACGTCTGGGCATACCCTGCCAACTTAGGGCGAACAAAGCAAAACCAAAGGATTCAAGAAAGCCTGGCTGATGAGGATTATGAATCCAAACCGGTCCCAGGATACTTGTTTCTGGTCCAGGGAAGACATGGCTTGGCAGTTCGGGCTGGTCTGTTCCCATGAGGCACAGGGTCAGACTGATTTGCATATGGCCATGTCTGAACTGGGGTGGCAGAGTGAGCTAAAGAATGGTGATGGAATAAACCCAGATCAGTTGACTGGGGGTGAGTGTTTGATTTGCTCAAACGCTCCGTCCATCATCCCCTTTTGTATCGCTCCTTTACAACATAGCATCCTGAAAAAACACGACAGGAAAATTTGTTAGACTCCACCTGCCACAACTATTATCCCTTGGTAACTAATAGATGCCAGGAGGTGCAGGCAACAGAGTACCTGTACATGAGTGGGTATTGCGTGCGCCCTTGGTGTCTGGTGCTCCAGGAGTGGGTGCAGGTACTGTATGAGGTCTAGGATGGTGTCTGGGTATAGCCTGTACCTCTCATGGATGTCACCCTCAGTCAGTTGGAACAGTGTTACATGCAGGCTGTACACGCGCTCCTCCCGTAGCCAGATCCTCAGTCCTGCTGCTCGCAAACGTAGATGCCTTGCTATCACGGCGAGGGCCACAATTGTGGTCACACTGTTGCATTTTAGGGCTGTTTTTATGCAGTGCACCTGATTACCACCACAGTCAGTGCTAATTACCGATTTTAAATACCGATTTTTAGCAAATTCGGTATTACTGATTTCTGGTACATCGCATTACCGATTCCTTCTTTACCGATTCAGTATTTTTGTCTGCCAATCGGTAAATAAGGAATTGGTAACTGGTTTCCATTATTTTTACCGATTCCTTATTTCCGATGCCGATCGGTAATTCCTACATCGCACATGGCTAAATACCGGTCGGTAACGCTGAAATTTACAGAATTTCGGCATTACCGACCGGTATTTAGCCACCTACATCTAGCCCTATATCCCTAATAACCTGCAATGAATTCTCCTCCTTCGGCACAACCAAAATCAACTTGCTAGGTAAAGAACTCAATGCTACCTCAAACTGCCCTTTTCGTCCTATTGGAGCCATTCTCCCATCTCTCACCACTTAACAACACCCAAAAACAAGGCTCACTGGTCCAACTTTGCACTTTATGTTGATTAGTCCATTCCTAAAATTCTAACCTCTTTAAAACTGAACACCCACTTTAACGACCCTCTCCCCTCCAACTACTTGGCAGCGACCTCCCCAATCATTGTTACCATCTGGACTACAATTATTAACGATTCCCTTGTTCAAGGGTCCATACCCGACTCCCTGAATACCGGGCAAGTCATCCTCATCCTAAAAAACCCTCTCTGAACCCGGGAATTCCAGACAGCTTCAGACATATTTGAATATTCCTCTTCTTGCAAAAGTGCTGGAGAAATGTATGCAGCTGCAACTAAGCCAACACATCGCTGATTTCCATCTATTAGACGATTTCGAATCTGGGTTCAGGTCTGGGCATAGCACTGAAACCACTATTCTTCACATCATAGACGTTGCTCTCCTAGCCCTTGGCCAAGGCAAAACCTGTCTCTTGATCCTCCTGTATCTCTCCTCAGTTTTCGACACAGTCAACCATGAGAAACTTCTTGAATGCCTCAAACACTGGATGGGCCTAGGAGGTACTGTCATCAAATGGTTTGGTTCCTTCTTCCAGAACCGCACCCAGAGATTCTTAGTCAACAACACCTATCTGCTCCTTCCCCTATCTCTATCGGTGTCCCTCAATGCTCTACTCGGTCCCCTACCCTCTTTAATCTCAACCTTGAACCACTAGCTGAAATTCTTCGCACAGCCATTATCTCATCCCACATGTACCCTGATGACACTTAGATATACATCAAAATCTCTTCTCTTGAGCAGATTACCAATCTGAATGATGTCCTGAATTTGACTGTTCAATGGCTCGCCAACAACCAGTTCAAATTGCATGCCCAAAAAATGGAGTTCCTTCTCATCCCCCCCAAAAATCCAATGACATTCCCGAATGGATTAACTCGATCACAGCACTCAATTGCATGCCTACCATAGTTGATTCTGCCAAATCGCTCAGGATAACCTTGGACAGCAACTTGAATATGCGTGAACATATCAATTTGATGGCCAAAAGTGCCAGGTTCCATCTGAGCTACTTGAGAAAACTAAAACCATTCCTTGATACTATAAACCTGAAAAAAAAGCAGTTCAGGCATTAGTTATCTCCAGAATTGAATAGGGTTGCTCTACCCTATCTGGACTACCAAAGACGTTGACAGCCCCGCTAAAAGCTTGCCTCAATAAAGCAGCTAGACTCTTATCTGGCTTAAAAACATTTGACCACATTTCACCACATCTGAAGGCCTTGAACTGGCTTCCTCCTGAAGGCAGAATCCAGCTCAAGCTGGCCTGCATCACTCACAAACATATGTACACGAACACCCCGAAGTATCTCGCCCATAAAATTGTGATATCTGGGTGAACCAGCATCTCCAGGTCGGCTAGAGACTGTGTGCTCCAGACACCCTGCTTCCGCAATGTAAAATCTTATAACCAAGCTTTCTCTGAGGTCGCGCCAAGAATCTGGAACTCACTACCTCCCTCCATTAAAAGAATTCCTACATTGTTGAGCTTCAAAAAGGAAGCGAAAACCTTCCTAATGAGCAAATTCCTCCATTGCGCATTCCGCCTTTCATGGCCTATGTTTCTGTGCATAATGTCCTGTATTGCTTGGCCTTCTCCAGGTATCAATTGTTTCTCTTGTTTTATTGCTGACATGTCGCGCACAGATGTTGGTACTGTACAATTTATTGTAAATAGCTTTGACTTTTGTCCTACTGTAGTCAATTCCCTAACCCCATCCTAGTATTTTGCCTTTGACTATACTGTACACAACGTGTTTATCCATGTAAAGCGCTCTGATACCCTAACGGGTCATTTCTGCGCTATATAAAACCTCACATAAAATGAAATTTAAAAAAAAACAGAAACCGTATAGCGACAGGGGAGAGGACGATGTGGATGAAGAAATAGTAATTGTAAATTAATTTACTGTAATGTATTTGACTAACATGACCCTTTTCCATAACAGGTTAAAGGTTAATGGGATAGCTTGTGCAGTTGTTGTCAAGTTTTGTTACCTTACTTACTTACGAATAATTGTGCTTTGTGAAAGTTGACGATTGACTTATCTGAACCGAACACAAGGTCCTGACAAGAAAGAAAATAAAGAACTAGTGTTTCGCCCTCTATGGGCCCTGTGCATGGTAACATTCAGTCAGACTTACAAGACTTACAAATACACAGATGTTAATGTTATTACGCCCTCTTGGGGCTGACTCTATGGTGCAATGCAATGCTTTTCCAATGTAATGCCGCTACAACCTGTTTTTGTACAATTACAGTTTAATGCCAAAAACATAAAAGAATGAACAAACACAAGAGGCCTTCTTTATGAGACACCACCTAAAGTGGTACATGAGTGGCCTCATTCATCTTGAGTAAGGCCTAGTAGCACAAATCTCTGCATCACCTTAATCTGCGCCTGGGAGGCGTTCCATGGGCGTACCAGTGGGTTTTCCCATGCAACAACCATGGATTTTGATGCTGCCCCTCATTTACTAAATCATGTAAACATTTGGAAGCACCAAATCCTTATGCTTCCTGAGGTAATGAATATCTTTATTTCTCCTTGCTTTTTCCTTAATGTGTGCAACATACATAGAAAGAGGATTGGTTTTTTTTCAAAAAGTTGCTCCTTCCTGCACAAAAACAACCTTGCATGCAACGGAGACACCCTTGTACCATGGTGGAAGAGTGCTGGCGTTGGTGCTAGACTGCTGAAATGGCACAAGCGCAGGGAGAAAGAACATGAATTCACCATAGTGGATAAATATGGTGCATTCCTGCCCTTTCACTTTGGCATAGGTATGCTACTGAACAAAGGAGAGTGCTAAGATAACTGAAACCAAATCACCGGAAGGCTCCCTTTGACATTCTAGTGTTTAAGCCCCCGACAGTTGTCAGTGAGTGGTGGATCTGAGACCCCAGGAGCTGATGAGACCAGTGGCTCCTGCATGATGCCATTTTGGATAGTCCCAGCATACTGTGCAGGGGGCCATTTCTAATGGAAGAGGGATGGGAGAACAGTCACTTGAGCCATTGAATCATCAAGCTTTTGAAGATATACCTGTGCGCCTATGAGACCCGAGAAGACTGTGGGCGTATTCCAACAACTCCTGATAAAATGTGTTTTTGATTGCTAGTGATAAAGTATAACATCCGGAAACACGTGTCTAGAGATGAACAGAAGTGCCTGCACAAACTCTGGTGAAATATTACTACTAATATTCAAGTAAGCGCTAATTGTGAACTGCCTTCACCATGAATTGTGAGCTGCCTTCACCAAAATGCAAAGGAGCGAACTGTGCAGGGATGTGAGGCAATGTGCTCCCATCTCTCTTCTGCTAAAAAAGGTTCCCTTGAGCCAGTGAGGTGACAAGCTTTTGGAGAAGCTCCTGTGCACCTGTGAGAGGTACTTAGAACTGAGAAGACCGTGGCAGCCTTCTCAGCAACCCCTATTTTATTTGTGTTTTCTCTCTACTGATAAAGGATGAAATCCAGATACACATGTGTCTAGAGATGAACAGAACTGCCAGCACAAACATAATATTACTACTAATATTCAAGGAAGCACTAATTGTATACTGCATTGCCCATACAGTAATACTAAAAAAGAGATATTGAGGGAATTTGAAGGAGGCATATAGGAAGGAACATATGAATACTAAAACACACCAACAAAGAGTAAGACAATTACTTGTCAAAAGATTTACACCTAACTCATCTACATTAATATTTCTAACAAAATAGCCTCAAATCTAATCCGGCCAAGCTTGGAGTAAGCTGCGCTCCACATATGGTCAGTCACTTAAACTCTCAACATGGTTTCATTGAAATCAATGGAGGTAGGAATAACACTAACATCAAATAAGGAAACATAGGAAAATGAATTGAAACAGAGTATTGTATGGCTCTCTAAATTATAGTAAACTGTTCTAAGCACGCATGGCAGCTCAAAGGCAGTAGAACAGGGGTCTCCAAACCGGTCCTGGAGGGCCGGATCCGTGCAGATTTTTAAAATTACTACATGTATCTCAATGGGGATATCCCAAAAATCTGGCATGGATCCGGCCCTCCAGGACCGGTTTGGAGACCCCTGCAGTAGAGAATCAGGAAGAAAGAGTTTCTGGTTAAAGGTCTCATTGCTACAAGCCCAACCAATGTAGTGCAGAGAGTTATGCTTTGTAAGGGTTAGCAGTCTCCTGTAGAAGTTGTTTTAGGTCGAGCTTTAGGGATATGCTTTACAGGTTCCTGGGATTTAGTGTGAACATTGGGAACAAGGTTAAAAAACAATGCCCCTTGTTATTTTGTTCTGGTCCGGCCACAGCACCCAGACAAAACATACAGATGCAGCTGTTGTTTGGGAATACGTACTTTGGTCTTATTGGAATACACAGATTGGTAGGGGACACTTGGAGAGGGACCTATCCAGGGAGAAGAGCATGACAGCACCTATGATGTAGATCTACCATCTATAGACTGAGGTACGGGGTCTGCAGATAACACCAAAGAGATCTTCTAATATATAATCATCTTGTTTCGATACATATGGAGGGAGGTTAGGCTAAGCTGTAATTCACTATGACAGCTCCTTTTATGCTTTACGGACTACTTTCTAAAAATGTGTGAGTTAATCTCATGGTTGAAAAGAACTTACCTGGTTCCATTATGGGTATACATCTGGATCGTTTTAGCAATGGTGTTCCTCTTCATGTGGATTGGATTTGTGACTGTCTTTTTCCTTTTATTAATGGCCTCTACTTGCCTGAACGCTCTACTGTAGAACTGGTTAACGGAGAACTGGCCCCTCATACTTTTTCGCATAGACGTAAAAGAGACCACACCCTTGTTAATATTTTCGATGTACGGATCTTTGATGGCATTATTTGGGACTAAATTCCATTCAATGTATATGGTTCGACATAGACCCTGCAAATTTCATATGTCTTCCGTGTTTGCTTGAGTGATGTTGTTTTACCTGGCATGCATTCAGATGATTGGGATGTGAATCCTGTTAATTCTTTGTTTTCTCATTTACAATATTATACTGTTTTTGATACAGATGACCTATATTTGAATTCCGCAGACAGATTTATTTTTCTATCAGAATTATTATGCTATCAACATCATGGCCATCACTTTGTTCACAGAACTAGTACTCAGCGAACAGCTTTTACTTATACACAATGGGAACATTGCCCAACGCTATCTAAAGGGAGATTTCTTGACAGAGCAAAATAAATGTATGTATTTTACTGGTTACAATCTATCCTACCCAGCATTAAATTATTTCAAATGGAATGTTTCCACATTAAACAAATATATGCTTACCCAGACTAAGTTAGTTTATTCTTCATCCTTCATAGCACATCAGTCCCTGAATTGTTGTGATTGTTGGAAGGACACTATCGATTTAAAGTCTATTTGAGGCACCACATTTAGGCAAGTTCAAGGTAGTGAATCCTTGCATCATGCATGTCTAATACCATCTCAATTATTATTTTTAAAGCAGACAGTCCAACAAACTACATGTTTTGGTATGGCAACTACTAAAAATTTAAATACTCCCTCTATTTCATCTATGGCCCAATATGAGACGTGGCAAACACATACTAACGAAACTATGGAAGAATGAACTTGCATAATACAAATTCTTCTATGGTGAATAGAGAGGATTGGTTACCATGGCCTACAAATACTAATGCATGCCATTTACGCTGCATAAATGGTACAAATGGGTTTACCCAATAGAGATCTGATCCACGTTACCCCCATTGACTTATATTTACCACTTATTCGGTTGGTAAATTATGTCAACAATGGTTGGAGCATTCTACACGGTCGTCTGTGAAGAACCATCTTTCCCTTTTATCAGGTGACATTGATCTTTCAGATTTTCCTTTAGGTCCAGGGTCCTCTCGCATTAAATGTTTTGTTTATGCCACATATAATGAAATTTTAGAAGCTCTAACAAATGGAAGCAGCAGTACTCTTACACAAAATAGATCAGGATAGTTTGGAAAAGGTTAATGCAGTAGTGGAGGAAATAATACACCAAGGGCAAGATGTAGGTAATTCCGATTTACCGACTCTTAAATACCGACTCATACCGAATCGGTATTTAAGAGTCGGTAAATTGGAAGGAGGCAGATGTAGGTAAAAAATTACCAATTCTGTAAGAGTCGGTATTTACCAATTCTGTAAATACCGAATCTGTATTTCCCATTGATTCCTATGGGCCTTGAAGCCCATAGGAATCAATGTGAAGTACAGATTCGGTATTTACAGAATCGGTAACTACCGAATCCTGGCAGGGGGGAACGGTATGTCACTTTGACACCCTGTAGCACCCCAAATGCAGGCTTGTGTGCCATGTGGCACACAGACATGCCCTAAGGGCATGTCTGTGTGTCACATGGCATAGGCGTACATGCACAGATGTGCATGTACACTGGAATTCAGTATTTTACCACACAATAGGATTGGGTGATAAAATAAGAAATCCTAAGGGCCTGTGGCACTGCAAACTGTGCCACCTACTGTAGCAGGAATTCCGTTCTCCTACAGAACTGTGCTTAGAGACCTGGAATCTCGGTGAATTATGATGACTGAAAACTCACCTCAGTACCCAAAAATCCCCTTACCGAGCTAGCTACAGTGTCTCATTGGTCATAACAAACTCCCAATGCTTAGACAGACCAGAACATGAACTTAGATTACCTCAGGTATCGTGGAACACATGAACACTCTTTCGTTATATAATCATTTCAAACCAGAACATGGAGTAAAAGAGGACACGTGCATGTTTAAAATATTTATTTACTAATGCAAGGTTCTCAAACGCAGTATCTTGTACAATACTGGCAAACATATTATAAGCAACAAAGTTATCAGCATAGTTACTAGTCCATAAAAGGCGAATGGTGACAGCATACTAAGATGCTGAAATGAATAGGAATTAACATTACCTAACTCACACCCTCCCTATTTAGCATAGTATTTTATATCTATGAATGTCTCATTTGGGTTTTAGCAGGGCGGGCCCATACCTCAAAATCTCAGTGGCAGAGGATCACATCATCTTCCACCAGCTCTCTGCATGCGAAGCACCATCAAGTGTGTTTCGTGTGTGTTCAGCACAACAATATAAAACCCGCCTAGAGCCAGATTTTGGTAGCAGCATGTGTGTTATGTCTATGGAGGTGCGAATATCAGACCTCACAACAACATCGTGTCTAGTTATCCTTGCAGCCTTCAGCACTCACTGTGCAGACAGTGTACCGAGCAAAACTGATATCAGAGCAATAACATATTACTTCTCAAGTAAAGCATGAAGCTCTTCTGGGTCGAAAGCTAAAGCAACAATTATGTATCGTGTGCAAAATGAGGCAGAAAGGTAAAATGATGTTTAAACATTTAATAAGCTCATGCTAACTTAACACAGTATATAGAAAAGAATTAGCTATATGACACCCCCCCCCCCCAATGATCCGAGCACGGACAAAATCAAGGCAAGATAAAACCAGAGCATGGGCATAACATGAAAGCAAAGTTCAATAATAATGAGCTAAGCTAATCTGAAAAGGCATACATGATGGCCTATAGTGGCCAAAATAAATGGTTCAAAATCATCAAAGATAATGTCAATAGGCCTGGGGCGTATAATGTCAATAGGCCTGGGGCGTATAAAAAGAACTCAGCGTAAGAAAAAGGTACCATAAAAAAAATACAAACTGGTACGTGCCTAAATAATAAAAAAATGTTCAGAGGCATCTCAGGGTAGTACTGTATACGCAAAAAATGCAGCAACAGCTTCTAAAATGAAACCACTGTCATCATCCGAAAACAGTTCAGCCATCCCATTAAGCAGCGGAAAAGAACATACGTGCTCCTCCAGCATTGGATCCTCTAGCAGCATCAGAGGACAACTCGGTGGGTTTTCAAGAACTCTCTGGGCCAAGAACTTATTCGCCGCTGCGAGTATGTCCCAATGACCCATTAGTCCATGCATCGCTGCCAAGGCCATAATCCTTTCGCCAGAACAAACCAACTCGTGAGAATCTACGGGGCTCATCAGATGATTAAAGTCGACGTCAGGAGACACCGTCAAGCAGAGACACAAATCAAGGGCCCATTCGAAATCGCAGCTCAGGCACTGAAAAACAGGCTGGACACATGTGAAATAGGAAAATTGAAACGATAATCCCAAAGCTGTGCTTAAAGTCGCAAGCGGCAGGGTGCCATAGTAATCAAGCATCTGGTTGTGAAACAGCAGTAGGAGGGGCTCTGCGGCTACCAGCGGAGGATGGGCATCCATGTTTAATAAAACAAAATATAATCAAAACGCCTGCAGCTAATGCCAGCAAAACCGGGAAGCCACCAAACAGACTCGAAAATATAGAATGGAAAAAGCTAGGGATGATTCCAAATATCTTCTCGAATGAAGTCAAAAGACCACTGCTAACTAATTTAAAAAAGTGAGCCAGGCCAGAAGTGGAGGAGGCATTAAAGATTTGGTGAACCAGCTCGCTGAAATGTAACGGTAAAGCAGTATTCAAAAGGGCCTGCACTTCTGTGCGCGTATTAGCTATGTGAAGGACGAATGTTTCACGGGCCGAACTCAGGGCCACTTCTTTTTGAGACAAAAGGGCTCTTATTCTAGTCATACCATTGAACTCTGCTTTCAAGGTTGGGATGCGCGGCCAGATGGATACAGCTGAACTCCCATGCTTAGGGGGAAACAGAACGTTTTTGTAACAGACGACACGCTCTGATACAGTTACCACATAAGCGACCCCTTTAATTAAACCACAACACTCCTCGTTATTCAACAGCAAATAACTACCATTCGCCAGTAAAGTGAATGTGGGAACTATTGCAGGAACTGGAGTCCCTTTTAAAAAACAGGCTAAATTAGGCCGGTGCTGATTACAAGAACCATGTAACTGGATGTGTCTGCATATCAATGAATGGTCAGGAGACTCTGTGCATTCTTCCCCATTAAGATACACTTCTTTCCCGTCTTTCAGGCATCTATAAGTGAATGGAAGAGACCACGCCTCGTGGAGGAATGAGTTCCCTAATGGTTCATATCTCCCAATAGCTATGTACCGCATACAATTAGTAAACTTGTACAAGGCAAATGGTAATGTGATTAATCCGTGGATAAGCCACGTTGCAGCAGTAGCTTCAGCTACAGAGAACGGTAAAGATTCCAACCTCTCAATGTGTAACATGGAAAATGAAGCATCACGCATTGAAAGCATGCGTTGTTTGTGAGTTAAATTAAAAGAGGCAAAAAGAGAGGAAACGTTCATGTAACTCTAAGGCACACAACCAGCCTTAAGCGTCTGCAGGGTCCAAGCAAATTGCATAATAGAACGCAATTAATTTTGACCATGGTACAAAACAGACACTTCATCATGTACGATGTCAACAACAGAAGATACAATATTATTCAATGTATAAATGCGGGAAGAAAGCATGTTAATACTGTTATCGACAACTGCAAGCACTTTTTCTAAATTAGCTTGATCAATTGCTCTTAGGCGCTTAGCAGCCTCAACCTGTGAAGTTTTCCAGATTTCATTGTAAATTGCATAACTCCATCTTTTAGATCTACCATTAGCCGGGCCCTTTATGAAATCATTTAAACCCACATCATCAGTCAGCTTGGAAAGATGTAATTTAACAGCAGCTAATGTAGAATAATGTAGCCAATTCTGACATAATTTGCCAACTGAGTAAGTGGTGACAGTATGGTCAGCATCAAAACGTGGATCAGGCCTGACTTGTGTAAAACCTTCAGTTAAACCTAAAAAGCGATTTTGGCAAGAATCAGAGCTTCTGTGCCACATCAGCCAACCACTCGGATCCAAACTGGATATATTGAAGGATGAATTGTGCTTTAACGTTTGCAATTCTCGAATGGAAAACTGTGTAAAATTATTCCAACCCGAATATTCTTCTAAATCAGGAACAGAAGGGGTATTTAATTTTTTTGAAGTAGCCAATCCAAAGCATGTTGTCTGGAAAATGGTAGAATTTAAAAAGAACATATGATTTGGGATGAGACATGCACGGTGCAAAGCCTCAGTGCCTTGTACCTGCCAAATTTTAGAACCCCAAACTGATATAAGGTCAATGGTTTCCTTCCATAGCTCATAGCCTTCTGCAGCTAACTTCTCTAGAAAGGACTTTGAATACAATAATTTAGTATTGGTAAGTCTAACTTTGGACATGGGCTTTTGTGTCATCTTAAAGTAAAAGGACTCAGGACTTGATAGATTAAAGTCGGTAAAATAAGTGTACTTTTTCAAAAATGTACTGGAGCTGCCTTGTAACGGTGCCGGGCAATGTTCCCACTGTGTGTAATTTACAGTACCCCTTCTGGAACTTGTTTTATGCAAGAAATGGTTACCAAAATGTTGGAAGCAAAATAAATCACCATAATTAGCAGATTCTAAATACAAATCTTCAGCATCAAAGGCAGCATAATATTTCAAATCAGAAAATAATGATTCCACGGCCTGAACATCCCAATCATCAGAAGATATGTTTTGTTTCACCACATCCCCCATGTTCACTCTGAGTACATTAGGGACATTAACCACTTCAGTTGGGCCATGGATTTGAAATTTAACTGCATCCCACACAATCCCATGAAGAACCGGCCAAGCAGTGATGTTTACAAAATTCAGCTCTCTCTTCAATCTGTGTGCAGAATGGGACGAGGAAAGGGGGGCCAAAGCTCCATTAAGATGCTGAATGCATGTTCTCTCCTCGACATAATGTCCATCGATCAGACGAAAAAATAAAACACAAAACCAATTGACATAAAAAGATACACTGAAAAAGCACCAGCCAAATATACGTCCATGGAGGGATCAAAAAATGTTTTTTAAATAACGTGGCATATGTTGCTAGACGTGAGGGTTTCTTTGAATTTACTGAAACAGAGTCAAATGAGAATCGGGATTCTGTGGTCAAACGTGTCTGTAAATCAGGCATCGACAAATCAGCAGGATAGGCATAGTCTATGTCATCAATGTTATTAACGTGATAAGTATTTAATAAAGGATTGGAAATGGCAGGCATCTCAAGGGCCACTTCTGGCTCAGCATTAGAAGTAGTGGCCAACACAGAATTTCTCACAATCGAAGGACAGGAGACCGCCGGTGTCATACTATGAAGAATCAGCCACCCTGTGTATCTTGACATTGTCAATTGTCAATTGAGATAAACCTGTTTTCCTTACAACCTAGAAGTGGTGGTAAAATGACTGTAATTGTGCCCTTTACTCCAAGAACGGGAACCGGTGCTCGATAGGAAGGACCAAATTCTTTCTTGTTATCGATCTTCTCTTGAACCAGTTCTCCAACTTTGGGTAGCCAGCCAACTAACGGGATCTGCAACGCATTATCCAATGTGGAGGGCAAATGTTCCTTTGCAAGACTGTCTCTTATCTTTTGCACAGTCTGTAAAACATTGGAATGTTCATCTATGTCAAAGGAGGCAGCAACAGCCACCGAGTCTAGACCGTCAAGGTCCGGTACATACATCTTGATACCAAAGAGCATTTCGTACAGGGTCCACCCACCCAGACTTGGACCCCCAACGAAATCATAGCATCCTTATACGCCTTAGAGGCGAAATCTGGACCCTGACCTGAATGGAAGGTTTTTTGTAGATTCTGTAAAACATTGCAATGTTCATCTATGTCAAAGGCCGTGGCTTGAGCCACGCAGTCTAGACCGTCGAGGTCAGGGACATACATCTTGATACCAAAGAGCATTTCGTACGGGGTCCGCCCACCCAGAGACCTTCTAGGGAGATTATTAAGAGCACGCTGCACGCCATTAAGGTGGGCTAACTAGTTTCTGCCAGTGCCTAGAACTCGAGCTGTCAAAGATTGCTTTAAGTCACGGTTCATTCGCTCCACTACACTATTACCCTCAGGTTTGTATGGAGACGAAAACTTGACTTGGACCCCCAACGAAATCATAGCATCCTTATACGCCTTAGAGGCGAAATCCGGACCCTGACCTGAATGGAAGGTACCACAGGCAAAAATCCCTACAAAGACACGCAAATCTCTTATGACAGTCCGTGAATCAGCGCTGCGATGGGGCCATACCCACACAAAGCGTGTGCATGAAGCAACTGCTACTAAGATCTACTTATAAGCAGTATCAGAAGAAAAAGGACCGCAGTGATCCAAATAAACGCAACCCAGTGGTTTATTAGATATGTACAACTGTGTCTGTGGCGGACGCGCAGTAGTTGAAGGCATAATCTGCTGGCAAATGTCAGATTGAAGGACATATTCGCGCGTCTGTTTGTACAGTCCCCGCCACCAGAATCGTTGTTGTAGCTGAGTTACAGTGGCTGAGACGTTCGCATGCGCAGACGCCACACCTTCATGCGCTGCTGTAATCAACGTAGCCCTGCAATCCAAGTTAGGAATCAGCCGTTTGCCAACATCAGGAATTTTCACATAAGGAACCTTATCGGGACTTAAGTGGTATGTGTACTTCGAAGGGAACCCCGCAGGATATTTACCTCCCTTCTCAGTGGCAGCAACTGCCGCCAAGATGTCATCATCTATTTTACTTTTGGACCTTGTAACTGCTGCAACTAAGTATTTCGATACTGCAGATTTCGCCGCTTCATCAGCAAGCAAGTTACCGACAGCGTGGACTCCTACACTCTAATGGCCGAGAGTATGAATCACAAACACAAGTGGCAACCGCTCTTTAAGCTCAGCCACTCGGACCCAAATCATTTTATGTTTTATTGTGCTACCCTTGGAATCACGAAAGTCATTCTGAATCCAAAAGAACAAGTTCTCATTGTAAGACTGGACACAGTAGTAAGAATCACTTACTATTAAAGTTGTCACACAAGGATCCGCGTACTCCAATGCAAGCATCAGAGCACGAAGCTCTGCTAATTGAGCAGTGCAGTCTCCTAGTGTCTGCATGTGCACGACACTGGACTTAGACTCATCGTTCACCATGGCACCGACCACAATGGCGCATGCGGAAAAGTAGGCATGTTTAGAGGCATGCGCAACCTGCGCCGAACCATCAGTGTAAATGAAGCAATGCAAATCCTCCAGGGGTCGCACTGCTAAAGGAGCCGGATGAACGAATTCATACTGTAAGTACTCCTGCGACCGCAATGAGGCGTCAAAAATAAACGTGACATCCTGAGATGTCAAGGGCGCAGCCCATTGAATCCACTGAGGGTGCAAAGCTTTAGAATTTGGTACACTGGCTTTTGTGACTGCCTCCAAGGCAGGACACGGGGTAACAACCAACATGCGCTTTCCCTGTGACAGGGCTTGTTCCTTAAGAATTGCCATCTGCACAGCCGTCAAAACTTTCTCCACAGTGGAAAAGCGCAATTCAGCCGAAGTGTACAAGTGTGACTTGTAAGCAATAGGTACTGTGTCTCCTTCATTAAAAGTCAGGTACGTGAAATCCACCATCCCAGGTATAATTCTTATTACCAGGTTGATTTGGTTATCACGAGTCAGTAAGAATTTAGAAGCGAGCAGATCAGCTTGCAAAGACTGCAGAATAGCCAAATGCTTTGGCAGCCAGCATGATTTGGAAAAAGATGGTTGTATCAAAGCATACAACGGCTTGATACGCTGGGCATATTCTGGAATGTATGTCCTCCCGATATTCAAGAAGCCCAGTAATGATTGTAATTTTTCCAGTGTTGTCGGAGCGCGCAATTGTGCGCATTTATACAGGAAGTGAGGAGCCAATCCCTTTCCCTCATTGTTGAGATCGTAGCCCAGAAACAACACTTGCAAAGTTGAATTTGTAACCTAAGGTGGCAAAGGTACAAATAATCCAGTTGACCCAACACAGATGCTCCCAAAGTTCGTCGTCTATGAGATATATGTCATCCACATAAGAACAAGCATCTGGGTCGATTCCCTCTAATAGGGAGACAATGCGGGCAGTGAAAATCCCAGGACTATTCTTATAGGCCATAGGCAAACGCCGAAATTGTTTATAGACACCGCGGCAAGTAAAGGATGTTCATTGGGAACTTAGAGCATCCAATCGATGGGCATAAAAACCGTTGGAAATGTCAAGCGTGGTTTTAAACCGCTTACGCACAAGACTATTCACTAGAGCAGAGCCATGGGTATTCTGTACTGCACAGTTACGGCAATGCGAGTTTAAATGCCGGTAATCCAATACCAAACAAAATGAACCGTCTGGCTTGTTCACAGTAAAAAGAGGGTTATTTATTGGTGACACACAGGTTTCAATCACACCTTGATATTCTAATTGTTCAAGGATAGCCGCGACGGAAGTCTTTGCTTCTCGCCATATGGGATATTGAGGTTGAGGTTGCGGCTGAGACCGTAAAGGAATCTCATGACATGGGGACAATCTATCCCAACCACATTGATTGCAGTACACAGCCAGTGCTAGAGCCAAGCCCACTCTTATGCAAAGTGCAGCGCATCCTCTTTCGAGACTGTGTTCGCGAAACTGGAGAGGATTACCTCCTCCTCTCGCGGAGCTGCGAGCACAAAAGGTGGGGGTCAGTAAGCCTCCGAAAGCAAAATGTCATATGTAGACTAAAGATTTTCCCAAAATACCCCTTTTATGGTTCGCTGTATGTCACCCTCGATTAACAGGACAATTTCAAAAAGTCTGTCAGGGGGAGCAACTCTGGTATCAGCTGTTTCAATGACAACATAAGTATCAGTCGCTTTCACCTTCAGTAGTGGACGGAGGGCCTCTCTCACTATGGCAATCTCCGCCGCGCTGTCCAGCAAGGTCAGAGCCCACGTCAGATTCCGAAGCCGCGTTCTCACTATCTGGGGCATATCGATGCGCTGTTAAGGCTGCGACGTTCTTCTTGCCAAACTGCGGTCTCTTAGGCGTAGAGCCCTCCTGCTTTTTTGCACCGTTCCTCGGGCGGGGCTGGTCACGTCCTTGCTGGCCACCCCGACCCCTGCCGCCCCCTCCACCACCGGTTGTCGGGCCGATGAGTCCTGAAAGGAACGAGGAGAGCGTTGGTCAGAAGCCTGAAAACGGTCATAAACACGTTCCGACTGCGCAGGCAACGGAGACGCAGGACGAGAACTCTGGGTCTGTTGTTGTTGCTGTTGCTTACCCTGTTTCTGTTTTTTAGGCCAATTTTGTATTTTGGACTTGGGCTGAACATCCGTTTCCGAAGTTTGTCCCTGGGCTGCTTTTTCTCCTTAACAGAAAAAGGCTTAAGACCCTTGGCATTGCGACCCACGGTTTTATAAGCCGCCACAATGATCTTCGCTAACTGTCGGGGTTTCTCGGCCTCGGGAAGCGCCGCCAACGCGTTAGCAACCTGAAAGTTCACTGTATCTCCCTTGACATTCACAAGGATCAGATCGCAAACCACATCAAAGGTGCCACACAGGCGCATGCCCAACTCAACGGCAGACTCCAGTCCGTGATCATCTTGAACACGATTAAGGACTGAAGACAGTACGGACACAGACGGGGTGCCGTAGCACCTCGCATAGACCGCTGCAAAAGTCTTACCCCAGCGCTCACAGTCAACGAGCTCAGGGGCCAAATCTTTCGGTAAACTAAGCATAAGAATCCGATGTTTTTCACCAGGAGTCGTATTAGGAAACACTGCTTCCAGCTGGTCAAATTTCTCGGCAAGCTAGAAAGGAAAATCATCCTTATCCTGGGGCTACTTGCCCATGACCGCATTTACCATGACAGGACTGATTTTTAAACCACCCTGCCCGTCCGGAAGCGCCGCACCCCCCGGAGCTCCACCCGGAAGATTACGGCCCATGTAATGCACTAAGGCTCTAATCATGGCAATCGCGACTACATGTAGTCTTCGGAGTTCAGCCAAGTTACAATTGCCGTGTAGAGGATGAGGGGTAAATCCAGCCAAAACAGGCCAACTAGCACCTGGAATGGACAAAGGACCTAACCTCGGAGCGGTTAAAGAATGGGGTAGGGCGCCACCAAACCAAACTCCATGCTGCCAAACGTCAATAGGAACTTTCTGTGCCCTGTACGGAGTATACTCATTAGGTACAGCTGTAGGAGTGTACGTGTGGAACACACCAGAATTAGCGTCCACTGCCGGAAATGTCACCCACGAATAAAACAGTTCGTAAGGATAAGCATGTTCCGCACTGACCACCATGATCACAGCCAAGCCTTCCAAAGGCACATTGTACATCCGCAAATGATCTCGCACCGCAATGCGACTATGCTGCGGAATGTCCACGGCAGCCATGACAGCACAGGAAATACGAAAAACAAAGTAAACTTTGAGGCACAACTGGGTAGTAATTCAAGGAAACCTTCTTAGTAAGAATCAAGCTTGAAAAGACCTATTTCAAAATAGGTAGGTTTGTCCGACACCACTGTTATCCGGAAACGGCAGTGAAGGGGTTAAGGAATGAATGATATACTACTCGAGTGTCATGATATAAGGCCAACAACGTATGGGCGCCATGTAGCGGGAATTCCGTTCTCCTACAGAACTGTGCATAGAGACCTGGAACCTGGGTGAATTAGGATGACCCAAAACTCACCTCAGTACCCAAAATCCCCTTACCGAGCTAGCTACAGTGTCTCATTGGTCATAACAAACTCCCAATGCTCAGACAGACCAGAACATGAACTTAGATTACCTCAGGTATCGTGGAACACATGAACACTCTTTCGTTATATAATATTTCAAACCAGAACATGGAGTAAAAGAGGACACGTGCATGTTTGAAATATTTATTTACTAATGCAAGGTTCTCAAACGCAGCATCTTGTACAATACTAGCAAACATATTATAAGCAACAAAGTTATCAGCATAGTTACTAGTCCATAAAAGGCGAATGGTGACAGCATACCAAGATGCTGAAATGAATAGGAATTAACAATACCTAATTCACACCCTCCCTATTTAGCATATTTTTTTATATCTATGAAGGTCTCATTTGGGTTTTAGCAGGGCGGGCCCATACCTCAAAATCTCAGTGGCAGAGGATCACATCATCTTCCACCAGCTCTCTGCATGCGAAGCACCATCAAGTGTGTTTCGTGTGTGTTCAGCACAACAATATAAAACCCGCCTAGAGCCAGATTTTGGCAGCAGCATGTGTGTTATGTTAATGGAGGTGCGAAGATCAGACCTCACAACAACATCATGTCTAGTTATCCTTGCAGCCTTCAGCACTCACTGTGCAGACAGTGTACCGAGCAAAACTGATATCAGAGCAATAACATATTATTTCTCAAGTAAAGCACGAAGCTCTTCTGGGTCGAAAGCTAAAGCAACAATTATGTGTTGTGTGCAAAATGAGGCAGAAAGGTAAAATGGCGTTTAAACATTTAATAAGCTCATGCTAACTTAACACAGTATATAGAAAAGAATTAGCTATATGACACTACATATGGATTTACACAATCGGTATATTTACCGATTCGGTAAAATACCGAAGTAGTAAATTTACTGAATCGGTAAATATACAGATTCTGTAAATTCTGACCCACCTACATCTCAAAAGCCAAATACCAGTCGGTAACGGCCAAAATCGGCCGTTACCGACCGGTATTTGGCTACCTACATCTGGCCCCAAATCTTTAATGCATCTGATAGGGTGGGCCTAACCCACTTTAGTAAAGAGGTGGGGTTCAGCCTCGTAACTTTGTTTCAGACTATTTTTGGAGTAATCCCTGCCTTAATTCATTCAATTTTTTTCAGTGTTTTCTGAGGATTTCCCCTACTTTTCCTCCTGGTTTGTGATGCCCTTGTACTACTATTATTATTCTGCAATGGCTACTCAATGTGTAGTTTTCCAAGCCAGGCGCAGTTGCAGCTGCACCATAAGCGACTATTGGCTAACCTTCTGTTATGCCTACCTGTGCGCAACCTGTGTTATACTGCATCAGGTGCAATCAATGGGCCCTGCATCTATGGGCCCTGGATGTCTGCCTCTCCACCATGTCACACCCTGACCTGGATTTTGACCTATGGATGGGTCCATTGATGTTCAATGACAAGGACTGTTCTGTGGTTATGCTGCTTGTGTACGATCCTTTACTTGGGCTTGCGGCCGAAGTGAGTCCCTGCGCCCATGCACAGAGCCTCTTGGATCTGAGTTTCATCGAAGTCGACACAGGTTGTCCTGGGATTCTCCTGACATTCACTGAATGTGAGGAGCTGTCTCGTGGCCCATAGGGACAATGTTGTTTTTCACTAACTTAGCATGGGCACGTTGTAGCTTGCCTGCTGCTTTTGCACACGTCTTTACTTTTGCAATAATTTCAATGACTGCTTTCACACCAGAAATTATTGCTGTGTTCACTCTCTGCATGTTCCTGGGATTGAAACTGAACATTATGTGCAAGGTTGAACAACAATCCTTCTTGTTATGTAGTTCAGGCCAGATCTTAGCCCGCAGACAAAACATACTGATGCAGCTGTTGTCTGGACAACATACTTTGGGTTTTATTGGGGAACACAAATAGGTGACACGCACTTGAAGATGGACCTTTCCAGATAGAACAGCAAGACAGCACCTATGATATAGATCTACCATCTATAGGCTAAGGTATGGGGTCTGCAGACAAAGCCCAGAGATCTTCTATTATATAATAATTATTCTTCTTAGCAACACGCGATCACGTAGTATGTTCATTCCTTGAAACCGAGAATGAACCCACCATCACTTCAATGTGGAACCTTCCACCTATTGTGGGTCACTTTAGATGTGGTTGTTGCAAGGCCTGCCCTGCGACCATACAGACAAAGGAATTTGTTCATAAACAACTACGAGTAACACCTAAGTCACACACCAACTGCAACACCACCAATGTGGTATACTGCATTATTTGCCCGTGTGATTTACCTTATGTTGGACAGACACAGCAACGTGCAAAAGTGCGGTTTTTACAACACTGCAGCCGTGTCAGGTGCAAGGTGCAAGGAGCCCCCCTGGTAGAACACTGCAATAAAGAAAACCACTTACCTGAAAGCCTGAGGTGGGTCATACTAGAACAGGTGAAACTGGGCCCTAGGGGCGGCAATATAGCCCCCATTCTTAATGTCAGGGAACTGAAATGGATACATTTCTTTGATTCTGTACAGAATGGGCTCAATGAATCTGAAAACACTTTTGCTCAACTGGCTAATCTCTAAATCTCACTCTATCATTATAAATCTGTCTTCCATTTTTGATCATACTCTGTGAGTTGGCATGCATTCAACCACCATGTCGGTAGGTTCATGCGGACAAGCGATTTAGCAAAATCATTTTGTCTTAATCTTTTGCTCTTAAATTTGGAATGTGTTATGACATGCATTTAAACCGCCATGCCGGTAGGTTCATGCTGATAAGCGATCTAGCGGAACAAGCTACCAAAATCTTTGGCTGTTTTAAATTCGGAATGTGTCATGCATCTAAACCGCCGTGTTTGGCAGGTTCATGCAGGAAAGTAATTCAGTGCAACGTAATACACTACCCGGAGGGGCTCTCTGGTTAATCTCTAAATCTAACTCTATCATTATAAATCTGTCTTCCATTTTGATCATACTCTGTGAGTTGGTATGCATTCAACCACCATGTCGGTAGGTTCATGCGGACAAGCGAACTAGCGAAATCATTTTACCTCAATCTTTTGCTCTTAAACCTCAAATTTGGAATATGTTATGACATGCATTTAAACCGCCATGTCGGTAGGTTAATGCTGACAAGCGATCTAGTGGAACAAGTTACCAAAACCTTTGGCTGTTTTAAATTCGGAATGTGTTATGCATCTAAACCTTGTGTGGCAGGTTCATGCAGGAAAGTAATTCAGTGCAACGTAATACACTACCCGGAGGAGCTCTCCCCCCCTTTTTAAAACAACCCGATGCTTTCCCACAACGGGATGGTCACCTAGCAACCGCCGCTAAGTAGTCTTTTTTCTCACTCCATTGCAGCATACTTAAGGTTACCACGCCCCCTCCCGCCTTACTTCCTGGTTACGGGAGACGCCATCGACCTCGAGACCTCCCTGTGGACCCGGCAAAATTGTGCTAACGGGTAAGCTCGTTCTGCGAACCTTTTACCAATCCTCTGTTGATCCCTTACTAAATGGTGAACGGACAATTCATTGGTCCCGCTATTTCATTTCCTTTTCCTAGATATGGACTGTTGAACTATCCCAGCCGTCTTTCAGAAAATAAGGTAAAGCCCGCAACAATCTCCCAACCTACTGTTGGTCACTGAACTGTGTAATCGTAACGATCCTGACCCACTTTTTTCGATTTTTCGATCCCTTCAGATTATTCCGGAGCCATTTTTTGGCCACCCCTGTTACTCTTTGACCTGTACTTTGCGGCAGGTAAATATGTTGCACCTTTGTTGATAACACGCTTCCCTTTTTAGTCCTCAGTGTTTTTAATGCATTTTCCCGAGCGGTTTCTCCCGCTACGGCTACATAGGGACTTGTAGCCCTTGATGATTAATTAGTTTTTATATTTTTTCTAACCCTAGGAGGTTTGCCCATCCCCCTTCCCCCACATGTCCTGATGAAGACCCGCGCTGTAAGGATCAATCATCCTACAAAACCTTGGGTCGAAACGTAGACTGCTATCTACCTTTGTCAACTCCTACCATCAGCGTGATTTATACAGCCTAGTGGGAGCTTGAATATACAACAATGTTCTAACTTGTGTATATCGTATGCGACCCCGATTGATGGGGATCATTGATGAATGACTTATACATGAATTTAAATGTATGCTTTATGTCACAATTGAATGTAAAGTGAGTCACATCCTTTTTATTAACTTTACCTCGCCCCTTTTTTCCCTTTCTTTCTTTGGGCACATGAACAAATGATAAGTACCTATTTATTTTGGTTTTTTAAAACTCTACTATGATGATAGGA
The DNA here is from genome assembly GCF_964263255.1 of Lissotriton vulgaris. NCBI lineage: Eukaryota > Metazoa > Chordata > Amphibia > Caudata > Salamandridae > Lissotriton > Lissotriton vulgaris. Next base: position 767,278,451 of record NC_141691.1, on the reverse strand, counting down.
GTGCACTGTGAATAAAACACTGCATTTCGAAAAACATTTCCGATTTTCTTTTTTGATTCTCTGTAAAAAATTCTTTACATTTCTATGTTTTCTTACCTACTCCATACCAGTTGGGGACCCCTCTGTCTATAACAATAATATTTTGTCTGGCAGATCTTATTGTGGACAAGAACAAGAGTGCGAGCGAAAGGGTGTGTCTTGTTACCGCCACTCCTGAGAGATCTGGGAGTGTTGTGACCTGGAGTGTCTAATCATTTGTTTCTCTGGGAGTGAATAGGCGAGCAAGTGAGACACTTCAGCTAGTCAGTCCTGGGTTAGTTGGTACTAACGTGGTAGGAAGACCCAGTCCCTCTACACAAGGTCCCATATTCATGCTCATAGTTCTGTATTTGTGCAGAATCTCTGCAACAGAGCATGTGTGCTCATTTGGGGTGCTCAATTGGATGGCATCCCTGTTTACTTTGGAAGCTTCTGACTAACCCTGGTCATAGTTTGCATAGTAGCGCTATGCATAGCTATGCAAAGTGCACTTAGCACTACGCACGCTAAGCGTAGCTGCGCGAACTGCGTAGTGCGGTAGGGAAATGCTGTTTGCTTTGATTTCACAGTGCCGGATGCTTGTCCGCACTGTGCAATTATTGCAAAAGGCATCTTGCACAGTGCAAGCTGTCATTTTCTTCCGCTCGAGTAGATTTGTACTCGAGCAGTAGCTTTCTCAACGAGGACTGGTAGTTTCTCATCGGGAGCGGTAGAGAGCATACGCGACCACTCACAATGAAAAACCTGACCTCTCCGCTTTGAGAATCATGCTGGGAGGTTTATTTTCCAAGCTTGATCAGTAACTTGATGTTGCTGATCGCGAACGATTTAAAAGTCTCGCCGGGTTGTTGATTTTGCTCGCTCGCAGTCTCCAACTTGACGTTGAGGACCGCAAGCAAGCAAAAAATGCCCGCTACGCTACACATTTTTGCACTGTGCTACATGCAATTTGCGTAGTGCGTTGTAGTGCAAACTATGCACGCTCCGCAAGCGTAGCGTGGTACTTTCGCCCAGATTTAATTCTGACACCTTACTGGAACTTATGGCATTCCACTTTGTCATATAGATATGCTTTGCCTATATGCTGTGTTAGGTAAGCATGAGCTTATTAGGAGTTTAAACGCCATTTTACCTTCCTGCTGCTTCTGCACACGACACATAACTGTTGCTTTAGCTTTGAGCCTAGTAGAGTGTTTTGATTCACACGAGAATAATATGTTGTCACTCTGATATCAGCCTTGCTTGGTGACCTCTGTCTGTACAGTGAGTGCTGAAGCCTTCAAGGATATCTCGACACAGTGGTTGTTGTGAGGTCTAATCTTTGCACTTTCCTAGACATAACATACATGCAGCTGCGGCCAAATTCTGGCTTTAGGCGCGTTTTATATTGCTTTGCACAGAGCATAAACACACACTTGATGGTGCTTCGCATGCAGAGAGCTGGTGGAAGATGATGTGATCCCTTACCACTAGGATCTGAGGTATGGGCCCGCCCTGCTAAAACCCAAAGAGACCTTCTTAGATATAATATAATATACTAGTTAGGGAGGGTGAGAATTATGTGTTGTTTGACCCTATCCATTTTAGCATTTTATCATGCCTTCACCTTTTGTATTCTATGGACTAGTAACTATGCTTATTACTTTGATTCTTATAATATGTTTGCTTGTATTAGTTAAGATACTGCGTTTGAGAACACTGCATTAGAAAATAAACATTTCAAATGTGCACGCGTCCTCATTTACTCCTTGTTCTGGATTGAAATAATTGTATAACGAAAGAGTGTTCATGTGTTCCACGTTACCTGAGGTGTTCTAAGTCCATATTCTGGTTTGTCTAAGCATTGGGAGTTTGTAATAACCAATGAGACACTGTAGCTAGTCTGGTAGGGGATTTTGGGTACTAAGGTGAGTTTTGGCACACCCTAATTCACTGAGGTACCAAGTCTCTATGCACAGTTCTGTATGAGAACGGAATCCCTGTGACATGGCGCCCAATCGTTGGTGGTCTTATTATATGACACTTGAGTAGTGCAATATTCAGTCCTTAACCCCTTCACCATTGGTTCCGGTTAACCGTGGTGTCGGACAAACCTATCTATATTTACATAGATCTTTTCAAGCTTCAATCTTTGTAAACAGTTCCCTTGAATTACTACCCAGTTGTGCTACAAAGTTTGCTTTGTACCTCTTTCTTTCTGTGTCGCTATGGCCGCGGTGAACATTCTGCAACATAGTTGCATTGTGGTGCGCAATCATTTGCAGACTTATAATGTTCCTGTGGATGGCATGCCGTAATTATGGTGGTGAGTGCAGAGGTAGCTTACCCTTATGAAATGTTTTACCCGTGGGTGACCTTCCCAGCTGTGAAAGCAAATTCTAATGTTTTCGAAACATACACTGCCACGGCTGTGCCACAAGAATATACTCCGTATAGGGCACAGGAAGTTCCTATTGATGCTTGGCAGCACCGCGTATGGTTTGATGGCACCCTACCCCACTCTTTGACAGCTCAGAGATTAGGTCCATTCCTGGCAAAATTGGCCTTTTTTTGGCTGGATTTACACCTCATCCTCAACACGGGGCATGTACCGTAGTTGAGTTACGACGACTACACGTAGTCGCTATTAGCGTGATTAGGTCGTTAGTGCAATACATAACCCGTAATCTCCCGGGCAGGGCCCCAGGAGGTGCGGCGCTTTCTGCCGGACAGGGCGGCATGAAGCTCAGTCCCGTGATGGTCAACGCTGTGATGGGCAAGTGCCCCGAGGATAGGGATGATTTTCTTTTCTGGCTTGCAGATAAGTTGGACCAGCTGGAAGCAGTATTTCCTAACACGACTCCTCGTGAGAAACACAGGAGTCTGACAATTAGCATGCCGAAAGACTTGACCCCAGAAATTGGTGACTGTGAGACATGGGGAAGAACATTTGCGGCAGTCTATGCGAGGTGTTACTGCACTCCGTCTATGACTGATCTGCCAACGGCCCTTAAGCGTGTTCAGGATGAGCACGGACCTGAGGCTGCTGTTGAATTGGATATGAGCCTTTGTGGCTCCTTTGATGTAGTTTGCGATCTCATACTTGCTAATGTCAAAGGGGATGCAGTGAACTTTCAGGTAGCCAATGCTTTGCTGGTGATTCCCGATGTCGAGAAGCCCCGACAGTTAGCACAAATTATTGTGGCAGCTTATAAAACCGTGGGCCGCAATAGTAGGGGTCTCAAGCCTTTTTCTACTAAAGAGAAAAAACAACCACAAGGGCAGAAGTCAGAATCTGACGAACAGCCCAAGACCAAAAAACAAAATTGGCCAAAAAAAAAAAAAGAGGGAAAGCAACAACAGCAGAGACAGGAGTCTCGTCCTGCGTCTCCATTGCCTGCGCCCACAGAACGTGTTTATGACTTGCGGGATTGTGCGATGATAAAATCACCTGATCGTTTTCAGGTTTCTGATCAACGCTCTCCTCGACCGGTGGTGGAGAAGGCGGCAGAGGTCGGGGTGGCCAGCAAGGACGCGACCAGCCCCGCCCAAAAGAAGGTAAAGGCAAGCAGGACTATTCTACATCGAAAAGACCCCAGTTTCAGGAAAAGAAAGTCGCCGCTTTAACAGCGAGATATGCCACAGATAGTGAGAACGCAGCTTCGGAATCAGACATGGGCTCTGACCTTGCTGGACAGCGCGTCGGAGATCACCATAGTGCGAGAGGCCCTGCGTCCACTACTAAAGGTGACAGCGACTGATCGTTATGTTGTTGTGTAGACAGCTACACCAGAGTAGCTCCTCCTGATAGACTTTATGAAATAGTTTTGTTCATTGAAGGTGACATACAGCGTACCATATAAGGGCTATTTTGGGAAAATCTTACAACTACCTATGACATTTTGCTAGCGGAGGCTGACTGGCCCCCACCTTTTGTTCTCGTAGCTCCAAGAGGGGAGGAGGTAATCCGCCCTAGTTTCGCGCACACGGTCTCCAAGGAGCATGCGCTGAGTTTTGCAGAAGAGTGGGCTAGAGCCCTTGGGCCGGCTCTGTACCGTAAACACTGTGGTTGGGATAAATTTTCCCCACACCACGAAATACCATTCGGGTCTCAGCCACAGCCTCAACCTCAATATCCCATTAGACGTGAAGCTAAGGCTTCCGTTGCGGAAATCCTTGAACAATCGGAATATTAAGGAATGATTGAAACATGTGTGTCACCAATGAATTACCCTCTTTTTCCTGTGACCAAGCCTGACGGATCATATCGTTTGGTATTGGATTACCGGCATTTAAACTCCCATTGCCGTACCTGTGCAGTACAGAATACTTACGGCTCTGCCTTGGTGGATAGTCTTGTGCGTAAGCGGTTTAAGACCACGCTTGACATTTCAAACGGTGTTTATGCCCTCCATTTAGATGGTCTAAGTTCCCAATCGACTAGCTTTACATGCGGCGGCGTACAAAAACAATTTCGACGTTTCCAATGGGCTATAAGAATAGTCCAGGCGTATTTGCTGCCCGCATAGTCTCTCTCTTGAAGAGAATCGACCCTGATGCATGCTCGTATGTGGATGACATTTATCTCACAGACAACGAACTTTGGGAGCATCTGTGTCGAGTTCAATTTGTAGCTTTGCAGATTTCGGTTACAAATTCAACTTTGCAAAGTCGCACATTGCAGAGTACACAGTGTTGTTCCTGGGCTATGAGCTCAACAATGAAGGTAGAGGATTTGCTCCTCACTTCTTGGAGAAATGCGCACAATTGCGCGCTCTGACAACTCTGAAAAAATTACAGTCTTTGCTGGGATTTTTGAATTTCGGGAGGACATACATTCCGGAATATGCCCAGCGTATCAAGCCTTTGTATGCTTTGATACAACCTACTTTCACCAAATCGTGCTGGCTGCTAGAACACTCAGCTATACTGCAATCTTTGCAGGCTGATCTGCTCGCTTCTAAATACTTACTGACTCATGATAACCACACCAATCTGATGATAAGAATCGTCCCTGGGGCGGTGGGTTTCACTTACCTCACTTTTAATGAAGGAGACACAGTACCTATTGCCTACAAGTCACACTTGTACACTTCGGCTGAAATGCGATTTTCCACTGTGGAGGAAGTTTTAACAGCTGTACAGATGGCGATTCTTAAGGAACGTCCTCTGTCACAAGGAAAACGCATGTTGGTTGTTACACTGTGTCATGCTTTGGAGGCAGTTACGAAAGCCAGTGTACCAAATTATAAAGCTTTGCACCCTCGGTGGATACAATGGGCTGCATCATTGATGTCCCCGGATGTCACATTTATTTTTGATGCCTCCTTATAGTCGCAGGAGTTTTTGTAATATGAATTTGTTCATCCTGCACATTTGGCTATGCGGCCTTTGGAGGATTTCCATTGCATCATATACTCTGATGGTTCGGCGCAGGTTGCGCATGGGTCTAAACACGCCTACTTTCTGCATGTGCCATTGTGGTAGGTGCCATGGTGAACGATAAGTTCAAGCCCAGAGTTGTGCACATGCAAACTCTAGGGGACTGTACCGCACAATTGGCAGAACTTTGTGCTCTGATACATGCATTGGAGTACGCTGATCCTAGTGTGACGACTCTTATTGTAAGTGATTCTTATAATGAAAACGTGTTCTTTTGGATTCAGATTGATTTTCGTGATTCCAAGGGTAGCACAATAAAACAAAATTATCTGGGTCCGAGTGGCTGAGCTTAAAGAGCAGTTGCCACTCGTGTTTGTAATTCATACTCTCAGTCATCAGCGCGTGGGGGTCCACGCTGTTGGCAACTTGCTTGCTGATGAAGCAGCGAAATCAGCAGTATCAACATATTTCGTTGCAGCAGTTACACGGTCCAAAAGTAAGATTGATGATGATATCTTGGCGGCTGTCGCTGCCACTGAGAAGGGAGGTAAATATCCTAAGGGGTTCCCTTCGAAGTACTCATACCACTTAAGTCCCGATAAGGTTCCTTATGTGAAAATACCTGATGTTGGGGAGAGATTGATTCCCAATTCAGATCGCAGAAATGCATTGATCACAGCGGCCCATGAAGGTGTTGCGTCTGCGCATATGGGCGTGTCTGCCACAGTGTCTCAATTACAACAGCATTTTGGTGGCGGGGACTGTACAAACAGACTTGCGATTATGTCCTTCAATGTGACATTTGCCAGCAGATTAAGCCTTCAACTGCTGCGCGTCTGCCCCAAACACAGTTGTTCATTACTAATAAACCGCTAGATTGTGTTTATTTAGATCACTGTGGTCCTTTTTCTTCTGATACTGCATATAAGTATGTCTTAGTCTCAGTTGATTCATGCACACGCTTTGTGTGGGTGTGGCCGCACCGCAGCGCTGATTCACGGACTGTCATAAGGGATTTGCGTGTCTTTTTAGGGATTTTTGCCTGTGGTACCTTCCATTCGGATCAAGGTCCTGCTTTCGCCTCAAAGGCGCATAAGGATGCCATGGCTTCGTTGGGGGTCCAAGTCAAGTTTTCGTCTCCATACGGGCCTGAGGGCAACATTGTAGTGGAACCAATGAACCGTGACTTAAAGCAATCATTGACAGCTCGAGTTATCGGCACTGGCAGGAACTGGCTGGCCCATCTCAATGGCGTGCAGCGTGCTCTTAATAATCTTCCTAGAAGGTCTCTGGGTGGGTGGACCCTGTACGAAATGCTCTTTGGTATCAAGATGTATGTACCGGACCTTGACGGTCTAGACTCGGTGGCTGTTGCTGCCTCCTTTGACATAGATGAACATTCCAATGTTTTACAGACTGTGCAAAAGATAAGAGACAGTTTCGCAAAGGAACATTTGCCCTCCACTTCGGATGATGCGTTGCAGATCCCGGTAGTTGGCTGGCTACCCTAAGTTGGAGATTTGGTTCGGGAGAAGATCGAAAACAAGAAAGAATTTGGTCCCTCTTACTGTGCTCCAGTTCCTGTGCTTGGTGTGAAGGACACAAGAACAGTCATTTTACAACCACTTCCAGGTCGTAAGGAAAACAGGTATATCTGCATTGACAATGTCAAGATACACAGAGTGGCCGATTCTTCTTAGTATGACACCGGCAGTCTCCTGTCCTTCGATGGTGAGAAAATCTGTATTGGCCACTGCTTCGAATCCTGAGACAGAGGTGTCCCTCGAGATGCCTGCAATTTCTAGTCCTTTATTGAGTACATTGCCTGGTACTCAACTTGATGAAACTGACTACACTTACCCAACTGACTTATCGATGCCTGATTTACAAACTCGTTTGGCCACAGAATCCAGATTTTCATTTGACACTGTTTCACACACATCAGGAAAGCCCTCACGGATTGCAGTCTATACAAGTTTATTTAAAAAACATTTTTTGATTCCCCCTTGGACATATATGTGGCTGTTGCTTTTTTTGATTTACCTTTTTATGTCAATTGGTTTTGTGTTTTATTTTTTTCGGTTCGTCAATGGACACTATGTCGAAGAGAGAACATGCATTCGACATCTAAACGGAACATTGGCACCCCATTCCTCATCACATTCCACGCACAGATTGCGGAGAGACTTTGTTTTTGTTAACATCACTGCTTGGCCTGTCCTGGATGGGATAGTGCGGGATGCTGTTAAATTTCAAATCCATGGCCCCACTGAGGTTGTAAATGTCCCTAATGTGCTTAGAGTTAACATGGGAGATGTCGCTAAACAAAACATACGTTATGATGATTGGGATGTTTAGGTCGTAGAGGCATTGTTCTCTGATTTGAAATATTATGCTGCCTTTGATGCTGAAGATTTGTATTTGAAATCTGCTAATTATGGGGATTTATTTTGTTTCCAACACTATGGTAACCATTACTTACATAAAACTAACTCCAGGAGGAGTACTGCAAATTATACACAGTGGGAGCATTGCCCAGCTCCTTTGCAAGGCAGTTCGAGTACCTTTTTGAAAAAGTACACTTATTTTACTGACTTTAATCAGTCCAATCCTGCTTTATTTTATTTTAAAATGACAGAAAAGACCATATCCAAGGTTAGACTTACCGATACCAAGTTATTGTACTCAAAGTCCTTTCTAGACCTGCTACCTGTTGGAGGCTACGAGTAGTGGAAGGAAACAGTTGACCTTAAATCTGTTTGGGGTTCTAAAAGTTGTCAGGTACAAGGCACTGAGGCTTTGCACCGTGCATGTCTCATCCCAAATCATATGTTGTTTTTTAATTCTACCATTTCACAGACAACATGCTTTGGATTGGCTACTTGTAAAAAATTAAATACTCCTTCCTTCCCTGATTTGGAAGAATATTCAGGTTCGGTTAATACTACAAAATTTTCTATCAGGGAGTTGCAAACTCTATTGCTAAATTCGTCCTTTAACATATCCAGTTTGGGTCCCAAAGGTTGACTGCTGTGGCACAGACGTGCAGACTCGTGCCAACATCCTTTTCTGGGTTTAGCTGATGGCTTTACACAGGTCAGGGTCGATCCCCGTTTTGAGAATGACCATTCTGTCACCACTTATTCAGTAGGCAAATTATGTCAGAGTTGGCTCAAACATTCTACCTTGGCGTCAGTTAAACTGCATTTATTATTATTATTAATTATTATTAAATGGGTTTTATTAAGCGCAGACAACCCGGAGGCCTCGTAGCGCTGAGTGTGACTGGGGGACAGGTGAAGGCGGTGTGATTTATGTGAAAAGGAGGGTTTTTAATTCCTTCCGGAATTTTAGGAGATTAGGTTCACCGCGCAGGGAGACTGGCAGAGAATTCCATGCCTTAGCCGCATTCTAGGAGAAGGAGCGGCCTCCCCATCTGGCACGTTTGACTTTGTTGGTGGCCAGAAAGGCTGTGCTGGAACGCAGCGACCTGCGGGGGAGATATGGGGTGGCCAGCGAGCAGATCATTGCTGGCGCTTCCTTCCACATAGCCCTATGCATAAAGCACATGGCTATATCTAAACTAATTGATGATGTTGATTTGAATGATTTCATAAAAGGCCCGGCTAGAGGTAGATCTAGAAGATGGATATATGCAGTTTACAATGAAATCTGGAAGACGTCACAGATTGAGGCAGCTACCCGCCTTAGGGCTATTGATCAAGCTAATTTAGAAAAAGTGCTTGCGGTTGTGGATAATAGCATCAACACGCTTTCTTCCCGCATTTACACATTGGATAATATTGTGTCATCTGTTGTTGATATTGTGCAAAATGAGGTGTCTGTGTTATACCATGGCCAAAATCAAGTGTGTTCTATTATGCAGTTTGCGTTTACCCTGAAGACTCTTAAGTCCTGGAAAGTGCCTTGGAATTACATGAATACCTCCTCTCTTTTTGCCCCGTTTAATTTGACTGGCAAGCAGCGTTTGCTTTCAATGAGAGATGCATCTTTTTCCATGTTACACATTGAACGATTAGAGTCTTTACCATTCTCTGTGGCAGAGGCCACTACTGCAACGTGGCTTATCCATGGATTAATAACTTTACCATTTGCTCTTTTCGAGTTTAAAAATTGTATGAAATATTTTGCCATTGGCAGATACGAGCCTCTTGGTAGCTCCTATTTGCAGGAAACCTGGTCACTTCCTTTTACATACAGATGCCTTAGGGAGGGAAAGGAAGTTTATCTGAAAGGTGAAGAGTGCACCGAAACGCCAGATCACTCATTAATGTGTAGACATATTCATTATACGGCTCTTGCAATCAAGACCAGCCTAATTTAGCCTGTGTTTTGAAAGGTACACCCGTGCCCGCTATCATCCCAACATTCACATTACTGGCAAACGGCAGTTATTTACTTTTAAAAAATGAAGATTGCTGTGGATTAATAAAAGGCATTGTTTATGTCATTAAAGTCAGTGAACGGGTGGTTTGCTGTAAGAATGTTTTGTATCCACCCACGCATGGGAACTTGGATGTTTCCATCTGGCCGAGGATTCCGACCTTGAAAGCAGAGTTCAATGGGATGTGTCGAATAAGAGCCCTATTGTCACAAAAAGAAGTTGCCCTGACATCTGCTCGTGAAACATTTGTCCTTCACGTAGCAAACACCCTCACAGAGGTGCATGTTTTATTGAATACTGACCTACCATTGCATTTCAGTGAACTGATTCATACAATCTTTAACGCGTCCTCCACATCGGGGCTGGCACACTTTTTTAAAGTAGTTAGCAGTGGTCTTGGGATTACATTCCAAAAGATATTCGGAGTGATTCCTGCTTTCTTTAATTCAATCTTTTCCAGCCTATTTGGTGGATTTCCTTTTTTACTGGCGCTGGCTGCGACCGTTCTGGTGCTATTTTGTTTTATTAAAAATGGATGCACATCCTGTGTTCCAAGACAAGCTGTCGTGGTGTTGTAAATCAATGGCGATTAGGTTAAGCATTAGCAGAAGACATGCTGTATTTGACCATTGTCGTAGCAATGGAACTGACTCCATTTTGGATTTGTTGCAGCCATTTTGTCTGCCACATGTTGCCATGTGCTCATCATGTGCTTTGTCCTACCTCCTTGTTAACTGTGCCAGAAATCTGCCCAGCAACAGGCTATATTTAGCATCCCCCACTTTCAGCATGCCCAGGCATGCCCAGTAGGGTCTGCAGCTGTTACTAATTAGTTCCAGATAGGAATGTGTTTACTAGTTTCTGAAAACTGTTAACTCCGCCCACTCATCGATTGTGCCTTCCAATATGCCCTTATATGTACATAAAACTTGCTCTTGTATTTTGTACCGCCTTCTTTTGAGCCCCCTCATTGTGTATAAAAGGGGCCATGTGCTTTAACTCGGTGTGCTACTCTATGCAATACTGAAGGGTGTTGTGTGGACTATAGTACCACCTTTAAAGGTTTAATAAACTATGCTTTTGTATTTTCCAGTTTCTGTGCCAACTTCTTCCTATGGTCTGAGGTCTCTGTGCAGAGAAGGGCGAACCCCTTGCACTAGTAGGCCTAGCTGAGGCGTGCTTACATTAGCTGCTGGCACTGATTCACAACAGGATGCTTGGCTACTATGGTGCGCTGCCGCTCGACACCTTAAGTGCAGCTTATGGATTATCGTTTCGATTTTCCTATTTTACATTTGCCCAGCCTGTCTTTCATTGCCTGAGCTGCGATTTCGACTGGGCCCTGGATTTGTATCTCTGCAATGTGGTGTCTCCTGAAGTTGATTTTAATCGACTCATGAGCCCCTTAGTTGCTCATGAATTGCTTTGTTCTGACGGAGGGATTATGGCCTTTGCAGCGATGCATGGAATACTGGGTCGTTGGAATATATTCGCAGCGGCGCAAGATTTCTTGGCACACAGCTTCATTGAGAACCCACTGAGTTGTCCTCTGATGGTGCTAGAGGCTCCGGTAATTGTTATGAATGTATGTTCTTTCCCGCTATTGAATTGGATGGCTGAATTGTTTTCGGATGATAACAGTGACTTCCTTTTGGAAGCTGTTGCTGCTTATTTTGCATATTCAGTCCTAGGCTGAGACCAATCGAGGCCTTTTGTTGAAATTGAACTTTTTCGTAATTTTTTGGGGGGGAATTATGAAAAACTTTTTAAGTCCCGGAGCTATTGACTTTGATTAAAGCGAACACTAAATTGTCATGATAGCGAGATTTTGATTTTTTGGGGGACGAAAATATTTTTTTCTCACTTACTTAAATTTGAGCTGACTATCGTTCTTGAACTCTGCATTTCAAAAATGAGCCCCTTATCTTATTTTATCTTATCTTATCCGTGCTCGGATCATGGGAGGGTGTCATATAGATATGCTTTGCCCCTATGCTGTGTTAGGTTAGCATGAGCTTATTAGGAGTTTAAATGCCATTTTACCTTTCTGCTGCTTCTGCACACAACACATAACTGCTGCTTTAGCTTTGAGCCTAGTATAGTGTTTTGATTCACATGAGAATAATAAGTTGTTACTCTGATGTCTGCAAAAACCAGAGGTGATGGACAGAATGCAGAACAATGTCATACATTCACCCCAGTACAGAGATCTGGGCCTAAAAACGATGGATTTGGGCCCAGATCTCTGTACTGGGGTGAATGTATGACATTGTTCCGCATTCTGTCCATCACCTGTGGTTTTTGCATTTGTCACCCCGAGTGGGATGGGTATGCTCAGACGTGAGTCCCATGCACTCCACACCACTGGATTCAAGCAAGTTGGGCTGAAGACGGCTGGAATGCCAGAAACCGGTCCTCAGAAGCTTGTTTGTGGTCCAGGGAAGGCATGGCTTGGCAGTTCCGGCTGGACTGTTCCCATGAGGCACAGGGTCAGACTGATCTGCATATGGCCATGTCTGAACTGGGGTGGTGTGGAGTGCAAAAAAACGATGGATTTGGGCCCAGATCTCTGTACTGGGGTGAATGTATGACATTGTTCTGCATTCTGTCAATCACCTGTGGTTTTTGCATTTGTCACCCCGAGTGGGATGGGTATGCTCAGACGTGAGTCCCATGCACTCCACACCACTGGATTCAAGCAAGCCGGGCTGAAGACGGCTGGAATGCCAGAAACCAGTCCTTGGAAGCTTGTTTCCGGTCCAGGGAAGGCATGGCTTGGCAGTTCGGGCTGGACTGTTCCCATGAGGCACAGGGTCAGACTGATTTGCATATGGCTATGTCTGAACTGGGGTGGTGTGGAGTGCAAGAAAACAATTAATTTAGGCCCAGATCTCTGTACTGGGGTGAATGTATGACATTGTTCTGTATTCTGTCCATCACCTGTGGTTTTTGCATTTGTCACCCCGAGTGGGATGGGTATGCTCAGACCTGAGTCCCATGCACTCCACACCACTGGATTCAAGCAAGCCGGGCTGAAGACGGCTGGAATGCCAGAAACCGGTCCTTGGAAGCTTGTTTCCGGTCCAGGGAAGGCATGGCTTGGCAGTTCGGGCTGGACTGTTCCCATGAGGCACAGGGTCAGACTGATTTGGATATGGCTATGTCTGAACTGGGGTGGTGTGGAGTGCAAGAAACCGATGAATTTAGGCCCAGATCTCTGTACTGGGGTGAATGTATGACACTGTTCTGCATTCTGTCAATCACCTGTGGTTTTTGCATTTGTCACCCCGATTGGGATGGGTATGCTCAGACGTGAGTTCCATGCTCTCCGCACTACTGGATTCAAGCAAGCCGGGCTGAAGACGACTGGAATTCCAGAAACCTGTCCTCGGAAGCTTGTTTCCGGTCCAGGGAAGGCATGGCTTGGCAGTTCGGGCTGGACTGTTTTCATGAGGCACAGGGTCAGACTGATTTGCATATGGCCATGTCTGAACTGGGGTGGTGTGGAGTGCAAAAAAACGATGGATTTAGGCCCAGATCTCTGTACTGGGGTGAATGTATGACATTGTTCTGCATTCTGTCCATCAACTGTGGTTTTTGCATTTGTCACCCCGAGTGGGATGGGTATGCTCAGACGTGAGTCCCATGCTCTCTACACTACTGGATTCAAGCAAGCCGGGCTGAAGACGGCTGGAATGCCAGATACCGGTCCTCGGAAGCTTGTTTCCGGTCCAGGGAAGGCATGGCTTGGCAGTTCGGGCTGGACTGTTCCCATGAGGCACAGGGTCAGACTGATTTGCATATGGCCATGTCTGAACTGGGGTGGTGTGGAGTGCAAAAAAACAATGGATTTAGGCCCATATCTCTGTACTGGGGTGAATGTATGACATTGTTCTGCATTCTGTCCATCAACTGTGGTTTTTGCATTTGTCACCCCAAGTGGGATGGGTATGCTCAGACGTGAGTCCCATGCTCTCCACACTACTGGATTCAAGCAATCCGGGCTGAGGGCGGCTGGAATGCCAGAAACCGGTCCTCAGAAGCTTATTTCTGGTCCAGGGAAGGCATGGCTTGGCAGTTTGGGCTGGACTGTTCCCATGAGGCAAAGGGTCAGACTGATTTGCATATGGCCATGTCTGAACTGGGGTGGTGTGGAGTGCAAAAAAAAGATGGCTTTAGGCCCAGATCTCTGTACTGGGGTGAATGTTTTTTGCGTTACTCTGATATCAGCCTTGCTTGGTGAGCTGTGTCTGTACAGTGAGTGCTGAAGCCTTCAAGGATATCTCGACACAGTGGTTGTTGTTAGGTCTGATCTTCGCACCTTCCTAGACATAACATACATGCAGCTGCAACCAAATTCTGGCTTTAGCCGCGCTTTATACTGCTTTGCACAGAGCATAAACACACACTTGATGGTGCGTCGCATGCAGGGAGCTGGTGGAAGATGATGTGATCCCTTACCACTAGGATCTGAGGTATGGGCCCGCCCTGCTAAAACCCAAAGAAACCTTCTTAGATATAATATAATATACTAGTTAGGGAGGGTGAGAATTAGGTGTTGTTTAACCCTATTCATTTTAGCATTTTAACATGCTTTCACATTTTGTATTCTATGGACTAGTAACTATGCTGATTACTTTGTTTCTTATAATATTTTTGCTTGTATTAGCTAAGATACCAAGGTAATCAAGTGGAAGAAATGGACACTTGTAACAATTCTAAACCATTGGTTAGAAATACTATGGTATCCTCAAAAGACCCAATGTGTGCTGGTGTTGCGGTATATTTCTTTCATCCGCCCCTACATTGTGGTTTTCGGCAGTTATCATCGGATACCATAGAGAGTGTGGGTGCCTGCCTCATCCAGAGGCTCCTCTAGTCTAGATTGCAGTGTCCAGAGATGAAAAATAGGGTCAGTGCAAAAAAAGAGAAAAGGATAAAATAAGATCAGCACCTAAAAAGATTTTTAATGAATTGGTGGAGATCTTATATTAAAAATGAATGGGTACTTGTCCTAGATCGAGTTACTGGATCTAGAAGTGTGGATTTCCAAGGAGTGTCGACATGTTTCAGCCCTCTTTGCTCAACGGAGTCTATGGGACTTTCGTCAGGACAGAGTGGACAAACAAACATAGAAAATCTACTCACACTATTTGTGTGGTGTTCAAGGGTTGATTTTTGGAGGGTCAACATTCACCACTCGAGTCTTATTAACCTGAAAAAGAAAATAGACACAGACATATTGTACAAGGATAAATATCCTACACACTCACAGTATTTAAGGAGCAGGGGTACTGGCCCCGTAGTAAGCTATAGTCAAAACTACTGGGTGAATGCATATTAACCAAGTTTAGCATGTACATTTAGCACGGTGGAGTAAAACCTGGAAAGGCAGAGGAAAGAGGGAGGGAGGCGAAAGTGAGCAAATTGTAGGTAAAAAAACACTGCGATGTTGTGGCAATGAGCAGGATATGACTAAGTCATGGTAGTGGATTATCAACATCATGTGGAGCTTAATTCTGCGCTAGGACCTCTAAGAAAATAGAAATCACTATGCCAAGGTACCGGATTATTAAAGCAAAAAACTGTATTTAGAAATAATTTCAGAATGAGAAATTGAAAGGTGGCCCTTCTAGTATCAAGGTGTTATTAAGGTAGAAGTTGTTAAAAACCTTGTGTAGAGAAGCGCGGAATAGCGCCTGGGTCCCTTCGTGGTTTGTAACAAACAGCGCAAATAAACGCTGAAAAACGATCACTCGTAAAGCTATATCTTAAACTTACCCCGATTTGCAGAGTAATTAGCTTTCTTCGGGGAGGCCCAGAGCTGGAAGAAAAGGGTGAGGAGAGGTGAGAATCTCCTTACCTTCTGGGAAGAAAATACTTCCCTGTCTAGTGGATGCCGCCATTACCCGCGTGTGTCGGAACATTCGCTGCTTGTGCTGACTCTGCCCCCGGATGTGGAACCTGCATCGGGGGAGGCGTTTTTAGCGGAGTTTTTTTGAAGAAACAACTTTATTGGCTGTAAATGGAATTAGACAGCGGTAGTGCTCGTATATAGTATCGAGAGGCAGCCAAACATTTGAGGTGAAGAAAAACCTGCATCGAGGCGTTTTTAGTGGAGTTTTTTTAAAAAATGACAACTTAATTGGCTGTGAATGGAATTAGACAGCGGTAGTGCTCATATTAAAAATCAAGAGGCAGCCAAGCAGTTATGGTGATCTGTGAGTACTCATTACACAAACTAGCTGCGTGAAGAACATTGATGGAGTATTATCATGATGCTCAAAAGGCAGCCCGATAAGTTGTAGCCATCTACTTGAAAGTATTTAGCAAACTGGTGAAAAGAGGATGTCAGAATAGTGATGACATAAGTACTTAAGAACAGGCAATAATAGGGTCAGGTTGGTTGTTCATATAGACAATGTTGAGTTAGTGGGCAGCAAACTGGTGCCAGGGGACATTATTGTTCAAGCCCGTGACATTGGTTTTCAAACGGTCCACCCATCTCTGTTCTTTTTCATACAGTTTTTTCTCTGCATTTGTGGTTTTTTCAGTAAGCATTTCGATGACAGTCCATCTGATGTCATTACAAGAATGACCCGCCTCCACAAAGTGGGCACACAGTTTTGTTGTTGTCTTTTTAAGCCGGATGTTGCTCCTATGTTCCCCTATTCTGGTTTTGACCTTCCTGCACGTCATTCCTATGTACAGTTTTTTGCAAGGACAATTGGTAATATATATTACATGGGAAGAGTTGCAGTTCGTGTGTTGTTTTTGGGTCCATAAAAGGGTCTCTGACAGTTGTAATTGTTTTGAATGAGTAGTGTATTGGCAGGCTGCACAGTTACCGCATGGATAATGGCCACTAACTGGTGACATAGTAATGCTTCTGGTTATCTCTTGGGTTTGTACGTTTTTAGGTCGTGTATGGACCAACGTATCTCGCAGATTTTTAGTTCTTCTATTCGCAAACCGCGGTCTTGGCCAATTGAATTTCCCTGTATTGAGGATTTTCCAGTTCTTATTAACCAGTTTTTGAACCTCATAGGTAGATGGGCAAAATGTTGTCACACATGTCATGAGGTCCGGTATGGGGTCTTTGGGATAGGTTTGAAGGAGACATTCTCTGGGTAAGTTATTCGCACGTTTCATGCATTTGCGAATGGTAGTTTGAGTATAGTCTCTTTGTTTTAATTTGATGCATAGTTCCATTGCTTGGGCCTTATAGTCATCTGTCTTTGTACAGTTACGTTTTAAACGTAAAAACTGGCTGTAGGGCAAGTTGTCCCTCAGCGGTTTTGGGTGATGACTTTTGTAAGAAAGTAAACTGTTTTTGGCAGTGGGTTTGGTATATGTTTTTGTTTTCAACGGGTTATCTTCTGCAAAGATCGTGAGGTCAAGAAAGTCTATGGATGAATTGTTGGCCATGTATGTAAATTTTAGCCAGGGATCCCTCTCATTCAGCCACCTTAAGAAAAGTTCCAGATCGAGTTTTATATCCCAAATGAGGAGGATATCGTCAATGTATCTCTTCCAGTATAAAATACTGGAAGAGTACGGATTGACCTCATTGAGTACATGTTGCTGTTCGAAGTGGCTAACGTACAATCCAGCCACCGAAGGGGCGAAGGCACTGCCCATAGAAGTTCCGTGGTTTTGTAAATATAGAACTCCGTTAAAGTCGAAGAAATTTTCTTTGAGTGCTAACTGACAACACTGTAGGATAAAATGTCTCGGTGTGTTGTAATTCCACTCTTCATTGTAAAGGACATCTTCCAGCATTTGTAAGGTGTCGTCTTGGGGTAGGCTGGTATACAGCGACTCCACGTCGAGGCCTACTAGAAGCATTGTTTTTTGATCAAAGGGTATGTCCTTGATTTGTACCAGTAGGTCTCGTGTGTCTTTAAGATAGGTTGGTGTCTTTTGCACCAAAGGTTTGAGGAATTCATCTGCGAATTTGGACAGTGGTTCAAGTAATGATCCTATACCTGCCACGATCGGGCGTCCTGGTGGTGCAACATGTACTCAATGAGGTCAATGAGGTCAATCCGTACTCTTCCAGTACAAAGACAGATGACTATAAGGCCCAAGCAATGGAACTATGCATCAAATTAAAACAAAGAGACTATACTCAAACTACCATTCGCAAATGCATGAAACGTGCGAATAACCAACCCAGAGAATGTCTCCTTCAAACCTATCCCAAAGACCCCATACCGGACCTTATGACATGTGTGACAACATTTTGCCCATCTACCTATGAGGTTCAAAAACTGGTTAATAAGAACTGGAAAATCCTCAATACAGGGAAATTCAATTGGCCAAGACCGCGGTTTGCGAATAGAAGAACTAAAAATCTGCGAGATACGTTGGTCCATACACGACCTAAAAACGTACAAACCCAAGAGATAACCAGAAACATTACTATGTCACCAGTTAGTGGCCATTACCCATGCGGTAACTGTGCAGCCTGCCAATACACTACTCATTCAAAACAATTACAACTGTCAGAGACCCTTTTATGGACCCAAAAACAACACACGAACTGCAACTCTTCCCATGTAATATATATGGCCAATTGTCCTTGCAATAAACTGTACATAGGAATGACGTGCAGGAAGGTCAAAACCAGAATAGGGGAACATAGGAGCAACATCCGGCTTAAAAAGACAACAACAAAACTGTGTGCCCACTTTGTGGAGGCGGGTCATTCTTGTAATGACATCAGATGGACTGTCATCGAAATGCTTACTGAAAAAACCACAAATGTAGAGAAAAAACTGTATGAAAAAGAACAGAGATGGGTGGACCGTTTGAAAACCAATGTCACGGGCTTGAACGATAATGTCCCCTGGCACCAGTTTGCTGCCCACTAACTCAACATTGTCTATATGAACAACCAACCTGACCCTATTATTGCCTGTTCTTAAGTACTTATGTCATCACTATTCTGACATCCTCTTTTCACCAGTTTGCTAAATACTTTCAAGTAGATGGCTGCAACTTATCGGGCTGCCTTTTGAACATCATGATAATACTCCATGAATGTTCTTCACGCAGCTAGTTTGTGTAATGAGTACTCACAGATCACCATAACTGCTTGGCTGCCTCTTGATTTTTAATATGAGCACTACCGCTGTCTAATTCCATTCACAGCCAATTAAGTTGTCATTTTTTTAAAAAACTCCACTAAAAACGCCTCGATGCAGGTTTTACTTCACTTCAAATGTTTGGCTGCCTCTCGATACTATATACGAGCACTACCGCTGTCTAATTCCATTTACAGCCAATAAAGTTGTTTCTTCAAAAAAACTCCGCTAAAAACGCCTCCCCCGATGCAGGTTCCACATCCGGGGGCAGAGTCAGCACAAGCGGCGAATGTTCCGACACACGCGGGTAATGGCGGCATCCACTAGACAGGGAAGTATTTTCTTCCCAGAAGGTAAGGAGATTCTCACCTCTCCTCACCCTTTTCTTCCAGCTCTGGGCCTCCCCGAAGAAAGCTAATTACTCTGCAAATCGGGGTAAGTTTAAGATATAGCTTTACGAGTGATCGTTTTTCAGCGTTTATTTGTGCTGTTTGTTACAAACCACGAAGGGACCCAGGCGCTATTCCGCGCTTCTCTACACAAGGTTTTTAACAACTTCTACCTTAATAACACCTTGATACTAGAAGGGCCACCTTTCAATTTCTCATTCTGAAATTATTTCTAAATACAGTTTTTTGCTTTAATAATCCGGTACCTTGGCATAGTGATTTCTATTTTCATAGAGGTCCTAGCGCAGAATTAAGCTCCACATGATGTTGATAATCCACTACCATGACTTAGTCATATCCTGCTCATTGCCACAACATCGCAGTGTTTTTTACCTACAATTTGCTCACTTTCGCCTCCCTCCCTCTTTCCTCTGCCTTTCCAGGTTTTACTCCACCGTGCTAAATGTACATGCTAAACTTGGTTAATATGCATTCACCCAGTAGTTTTGACTATAGCTTACTACGGTGCCTACCCCTGCTCCTTAAATACTGTGAGTGTGTAGGATATTTATCCTTGTACAATATGTCTGTGTCTATTTTCTTTTTTAGGTTAATAAGACTCGAGTGGTTAATGTTGACCCTCCAAAAATCAACCCTTGAACACCACGCAAATAGTGTGAGTAGATTTTCTATGTTTGTTTGTCCACTCTGTCCTGACGAAAGCCCCATAGACTCCGTTGAGCCAAAGGGGGCTGAAACATGTCGACACTCCTTGGAAATCCACACTTCTAGATCCAGTAACTCGATCTAGGACAAGTACCCATTCATTTTTAATATAAGATCTCCACCAATTCATTAAAAACCTTTTTAGGTGCTGATCTTATTTTATCCTTTTCTCTTTTTTTGCACTGACCCTATTTTTCATCTCTGGACACTGCAATCTAGACCAGAGGAGCCTCTGGATGAGGCAGGCACCCACACTCTCTATGGTATCCGATGATAACTGCCGAAAACCACAATGTAGGGGCGGATGAAAGAAATATACCGCAACACCAGCACACATTGGGTCTTTTGAGGATACCATAGTATTTCTAACCAATGGTTTAGAATTGTTACAAGTGTCCATTTCTTCCACTTGATTACCTTGATATCTGCCCTGGGAAATAAATGGACATTTATTCCTCCTCCCTACTCTCTTGATTGTATACATTAGCTAAGATACTGCATTTGAGAACACTGCATTAGAAAATAAACATTTCAAGTGTGCACGCGTCCTCATTTACTCCTTGTTCTGGATTGAAATGATTGTATAACGAAAGAGTGTTCATGTGTTCCACGTTACCTGAGGTTTTCTAAGTCCATGTTCTAGTTTGTCTAAGCATTGGGAGTTTTTAATAACCAATGAGACATTGTAGCTAGTCCGGTAGGGGGTTTTGGGTTCTAAGGTGAGTTTTGGCACACCCTAATTCACTGAGGTTCCAAGTCTCTATGCACAGTTCTGTATGAGAACGGGATCCCTGCGACAACTTATCACACAAAGTTTTGCCCCGGATGATGCTCTGTTATTGGATATATTTTTGCGTAACATTTTTTTTTCCCCATATGCTCAAGGTCCTGCCTTGGACTTTGGTTTCAATTTGGCCTTCCGATAAGATGCTTTGGCTTTGCTTACCTGTGACTTCTGTATTAGTCCTCTGCTAACTACTGACCAAGAGGAGGGTGTCACGGGTGTCTCAAGGCTACTGACCTAAGGGTGCCCACACCCTTGGTGTGCTCATCCCACATGTGGAAGTAGGCACAATCTCTAATCCTGATTGGAGAGTGCCTGCCATCTGCAAGATGGTGGGCACTGAAGAGTGGTCTTCACCTTGCCTCCCCCACCTGAGGGGTGGATTGGCAGAGGTGGGCACACCTTGTGGGCTGCGCTAATTTTTCCCACCTGTTTCCACACCGAAAAAGTGCTGAGACAGTAAGGGCGCTGCTGCTGATAGCAGCAGTGGCCTTGGGGTCATGGTTTCAAAGGCGGCAAAGCTTTTGAAGCTCCTCTGACACAGATGGTTCTTCTTTGCCTGGGCGATGTGTGCCCAGGAAAAGCTTTGTTTCTGGGCTTAGGGGTCCAGAAATATGTCTTGTGGTGGCAGGCTGGTGTGTACCAGTCAAGGAACTGGCCATTTTTCAGGGGCAATCTCCAAGATGTTCTCTGAGTGCATTTTTCATTAAATCCCACACTGGCACCAGTGTGGGTTTAATGTGCTGAGAAGTTTGATACCAAGCGTCCTAGTTTTCATTAAAGCCATTGTGCTGTGGATTCATAATGACAAACTTCCAGCACCACATATGCTTAATGGCATTACTGCACTTACAATGTCTAAGATTTGGTCTAGACAGTACCGGGCTCATGCACCTCATGCACCTGTACCCTCACCACTGGTATAGTTCACCCAACTAGAGGGGTGGCTCACCTATGCCAGGGTTCTAGGCATGGCACACAGGGATGTGTGCCAAGTCGACTCAACTTTGTTCTGCACCAAACCACGCAGCCTGCAATGTCAGTGTGTGTGTGTGTGTATGTGTAAAGGTACAGTGCTTCTAAGGGAGGCACATTAAGTGCTGCAGCCCTTAGAGGCCTTCCCTGGCAACAGTGCCCTTGTAACCCATGGTGCCTTTTACAAGGGACTGACATACGGCCAGAGAGGTGCCAATTGGAGGTACATGGTACAGTTTTGGGAAAGAACACAGGCCCAGGGAACCTGATTGGCAGAGACCCAGGATAAATCAAGTCAAAGTGCATCAGTTGTCTGGCAAAAAGTGGAGGGGTTACTGTGAGAAGTTGGCCTGGTATGTGATGCTCACTAATTCTAGTGATCACCTTGTACCATGCCAAGCAACCCTTATGAGGATCGGTTGTAAGTCAACCTTATAGACCAGTTATCCTAGTGGTAACGTGGACAAAGTAGTTTTACGCTAAACTCTGAAAGGCATGTGAATCCAGCTGTATTACCATACACAACCCCCTTGAATACCAGATGAAAGGACACCACACAGATATATATTGAAAATATATATATATTTATTAACTACAAATATCCCCTGAACTCTTTATGAGCACAGAAGCACAAGCGTTAAACAAAACACAGTTTAAAATACACACAATTTGCACAATATGGATGAGCCCTAGGGGCCACCTAAACCATATACTAAGAAAGTGGTATAAGAGATACCAATCGAAAAGGGAACAGGCCTAGGGCCTTGGGAATCGCTGGAGCTGATCGGGAGTAGCAGTGACTAAGTCGGGAAAGGACCGCGGGATTCGGGTGCAATGTTTAAAGTGCACGCACTCACCAATACAAAGTCTATTGTGTGTAAAAGTTACAAAGTTAGATAGTTAGGAACCTTACGAGTGACCTAGAAAGCTGAAACTTGAGACACAAGCCCTAGAGGTGTGTACCAGTGTGTACCAGTGTGGGAACACCGGCATTGCTGAGTTACCTCACCCACAGGAAGCGGGTGCATAAGGTCGAAGTAGTGTCGGGTTTCGTCACGCTGGTCGATGGTGCTTGGAGATAAAGATGCTGCAGGCGGCTCGATGTGAAGAGTTCCGGTGGATCCAACGGTTGAGCTGAAGTGTTGAAGACCTGAAAGCAGAGGGGACAATGTTCAAAGTCACTAGCCAGTGACTACCGTGGAACCAGATTGGAACCAGGCGATGTCGGGTGCAAACAGGCATTGAGGTGTAGCTTCTCTCTGCAGCCACGTGGACACGAGGGGTCGAGGACGTCCAGCAGTCAATCACGACCTGTCCCACGCAGGCTTCTCGCTGTTGGCGTGTCGGCAACTTGATTGCAGCAAACAGGCCTTGGCTAATGCAAGCCATGCAGGAATCGAAAAAGGCTTTCTACTCGGACCAGCAAGGTCAGAGCGGGTGCTCCTTTTTACAGGAGCAACCAGACCCGCAGTGTAGTTTGAAGGTTTCGTCACCAAGATGGCCGCTGACCACGTGGCAAGTGGCCGGGATGGCGCATCAAGTGGCACAATGCAAAAGGGCCCCACGTAGATCGTGGAGATGCTGGGGGGCTGATCTTCGGTGCAAGGGCTGCTCGGTGGTAGGGCTTCTCAGTCCCTAAAGCACAACGTCGAGGGTGCCTCAGATACTGGGAAGTCAGCTCTTCGGGGGTCTTTCAAGAGGTCCGGTCCCACGTCTCTCGGTGCCTCCATGGGTCCCTTCTTTGCAGGGACTGTGGACCGGGCTGTGAGAAGTCTGGGAGTCTGGGTCTTGTCAGGCTCTGGGCTCGGGCTCCGGCGGGAGGCGGCGGCAAAGCAGATGTCGAGTTGCTGGATGGTGCCTGTGTTCACAGGGTGGCCACTCCTAGGCCACAAGGGAGATACTCTTCAGTCTTCTGTGCAGCAGAATGTCGAAGTCCAGTCGTCTTCTTAGTTTAAAGTTGATTTCAGGATGATCTGAGGTGCTCTGGCACTGCTCCCACTTTTATTCCCAATCTGAGGGGTGGATCACCTGCTAGGTCCCTCCTCTGGGTGGGACCAGGAAGAGAGGCGGTTACACCCCCTTTCCTTTGTCCAGCTCCTCACCAGGCCTGGGTCTGGAAAGTCCCAGGACCGGTTTGGACTGGCTTATGCACGGGGACACCTTGTGTGCCCCGGGCATGTCTCAATCTATTCAGCCCTGTCCTACCCAATACACAAAATCCTGTCTGGGGTGGTGCTCGCACCTCCCAAGGCAGGAAACCCTTTGTCCAAGCCTCCCTCGCTGGAAGGACTCCCAGCAGCAGGAGGTCAGACTTTTGTCTGTGGTGGCAGCATCCATTTTGTGATGCTGAGGCTCTGGTTAACTTTAACCGGGGTTAAGGCTACACACGTCGTGTCCCTCTAGAAGGGTGGAATGCTATCCCCGTTGACAGAACTGTTGCGGGGATAGTATTCCAAATCGTATGACACCTTACTCGACATGTTTTGATAAAGCCAAACCAAAGTTAGCATATAACCGCGAGGATTATAATGCACTTAAGAGTATATGGTATGGCAATATCCTGGAACAGCTAAGGGAGTGGTTCCCAACAGCTGCAGACAGGCTCAGCTCATGCTAGAGCACCATCGCACATGTAACCACGCACTCTGCCCCCAGGATTGCAGGGGCCTTCCATAGGAATGGCTTATAGGTTAACATGTGTCCAGCTAAGGTTAGATATAGGGATACTATATAATAATAATAATAATACTGAGTTTTATAGAGCGCAACAGCTACCTCCGTAGGAAGTGTCCCGGCGCTGGCATGGGCAGTGAGAGTCATAATGCAAGAGAGAAGAGATTTATTGCGTGAAAAGCCATGTTTTCAGTAGGCTTCTGAAGCAAGGTTCGGAGGGTGCTTGTTGGATTTCCTGTGGCAAGGTGTTCCAAAGCCGTGCCGTACTTACGGAAAAAGTTCTTCCACCTAAGCGCGCCCTTTTCACTCGAGGAACGTGGAGATGGACCTTATAGCTAGACCTTAGGAGTCTGGTCTGAGAATATCTAGGCAGTCGTTTTTTTAAGTAATTTGGGCAGGTCCCATGAAGGGCTCTGTAGGCCAAGGTGAGCGCCTTGAATTTTATGCGACTTGCCACAGGCAACCAGTATAGCATGCGCAAATGGGGAGAAATGTGATGTCTAAAAGGGACCTGCCTGAGTAATCTAGCCGCTGAGTTCTGCACGATTTGCATCTTTTGCAACAAAAACTTCGGAAGGCCTAAATAGAGGCCATTGGCATAGTCAAGCCTTGAAGTGATTGTGGCGTGGATCATCGTTTTGCGGCAGCTCACTGGGAGCAGTCGGAGAAATCTGCGTAGGCTCCTCAGTTTACCAATGCATCCTCCAACGACCTTCTGTATCTGGGGAGCAAAGGATAGGCCATTATCCCATGTAACCCCCAAATTCTTTGCCTTTATGCTCGGAGATGGAGCGGGACCCATCTCTTCCGGCCACCAAAACTCAGCGGGGGGGTGGTCGCTTGTGCCAAAGAAGATCACCTCCGTTTTGCCTGCGTTTAATTTCAGTTTGTTGGTATTCATCCAACAGGCCACGTCGCGGAGGCAGCCCTTACAGTTAGAAAATGCTGCCTCCGAAACCTCAGAGAATGGGAAGACCAGCTGGGTGTCATCAGCGTAGGAAATTGCAGTGACTCCCCAATTGGCAATCAGTGTGAACAGCGGAGCCAAGTAAATATTAAAAAGCAGCGGGCTCAGGGCAGAGCCCTGTGGGACCCCGCAGTTCAAACTCCTGGAATCTGAGGAGAAGGTACCAAGAGCCACCTTCTGCGATCTGTTGGACAGATAGGAGTGGAGCCAGCCTAATGCCTGGGCTTGGAGGCCGATCCCAGCCAGGCGTTGTAATAGCCTGTCGTGATCCACCGTATCAAAGGCGGCCGATAGATCCAGGAGCACCAGCATTGCCGATGCTCCTGAATCCAGCGACCACCTGACTGACTCGGCCACCTCAATCAGGGTGGTCTCGGTGCTGAAACCGTCTCTAAAGCCTGATTGTGTTTCATGCAGAGCGTTACTGTCCTCCGTGAATTTATTTAGCTGCCGCTGGATTAATTTCTCAAGCATTTTACCCGGCGCTGCCAGTAAGGAAATGGGACGAAGATTACTCAAGTCTTCTGGGGCCCCGTTTGGCTTTTTTTTCAACGGGAGTAAAGTAGCATGCTTCCAGCACTCAGGGAACACTCCAGAAGAAATGGACACATTCCATATGTGCTGGAGAGTGGGTGCCACAAAATCCGCCATCACACTCCAGAGTTTCGGTGGGCAAGGATCATCAGGAGATCCTGATTTGCAACTGTTAATTTCCTGTATAACAGCTTCACGTGTGATTGGTTGAAATTGGCCCAAAGTTAGTTGCGGCGCTCTATACTCCATGACATCAGATTTAACAGTGCTTACTGCAGGAGTGAAAGAGTCAGATACTTTCAGAATTTTGTTCTCAAAATATTCAGATATAGTATCACAGAGTTTGTCAGACGGAGTCACATCCAGCTCAATACATCTGGGTTTAAAAATAAGACTGCACTATCTTGAACACTTCTTTGCTAGAGTGTTCTGCTTGCTGGATGGAGGTGAGGAAAAAAAGTTTCCTCGCAATTTTTATGGATTTGTGCAAAGCGCGGATGGCGGCCTTGTAACGTGCCTTCGCCAAGCTGCAGTAGTCCACCCTCCAAAGTCGCTCTAACTTTTTGCAGGCGGACTTCTCCGCCCTCAGTTCCTCAGAAAACCAGGGAGCGGAGGGGGAGTCTCTGCGGGACATAGCCCGTTTAGCTGGCGCAATGGAATTCACCATATCGCCAATCCATTTTGACATAGCCACTGCATCCTTATTAACATCAGATGAGAGTACAGGAGGGTTGTGGGCCAGGACAGGACCTATGTTTTCAGGGATCAAGCTTTTCCACTGCCTCTTCAAAAAGGAGCGTCTCCCTGTTTTGGGCCCTGACCCGGGTAGCCTGACCGAGAATGGGATTAAAGCATGGTCCGACCAAGTTAGCTCTAGAGGTGAACCCACTACCAGATCATTCATATTGGAGTAGATTAGGTCAAGCATATGGCCTGCTTTGTGTGTGGGAGCTGTGCTGCATAGTGTCAAATTAGCGGCATTCAGTGTTGAAATAAGCCGCTCAGCAAGTGGACAAGCCGCCGCCTCAGCATGCACATTGAAATCCCCTACAGCTATAAAGTAGGAATGGAGGACAGAGCTTTGGACAATGGCGTCAATAAGCGCCAAAAGAGCTGTATCTGTGCCGTCTGGAGGACGGTAGATAACCATGCCTGCCAGGGATTGGCGGGGATTGATTTGTAGGCAGAAGAACAAGCCTTCCAACCCTACAATTGTAGTGGGTAATGAGGACGTGAGTTTATAGCAATCTCTGAAGAGAAGGGCCACCCCCCCGCCTCGCCTCCCATCCCCTCTATTAGAGAAACACATTTTATAACCAAGTGGCACCGCTAGGGCGATGGTAGGCATAGTGTGTTCATTCAGCCATGTTTCGGTTAAAAACATCGCATCCCACTCACCATCCTCAAGCAATAGCCAGATGTCATCGGCGTGTTTGGGCATGGACCGGCAGTTTAAGAGTCCCATTTTCAAGCTGCAACAGCTTGAGTCAGGCCGGTCAGCAGAAATGTAAGTGGAGCTAGAGCCAGAGAGAGTAACCCAGCTCAGCGGGAAACCGCACAGCGAGCAGACCTGCAGACTCTGATCAGCAGCTGGATCCAATAGGGCTTTGCAAGGCAGCTTCGTATTTAAAGCAACCAGCTCCTCTTTGGACCTATATCTAAGTAAGAGGTGATTACACCAACTTACCCCAGCTGAGTGATCAGCCAGTTGTGTCAAATATGGAGGCCAGGCCAGGGGTGGCACAATACATGCTGCAGCCCCTGGTAGGCCTTGGAAACACCTATGCCCTGGGTACCTAGGGTACACTGTTATCGGGGGCCAATAAGGTGAACCAGTTCCAATTCGTAATGCACCTAGGGTGCATTGGCAGTAATTTAGAGAGAGAACAGCAGGCTGTGGGTCTGATTAGCAGGCCCACAGCCACGTTAAGTCATAAACCAGTGAAGCAAAAAGCAAAAATTTGGGGTGACCATAGGATAGCAGACCCTACTCTCCTACACAACCCCCCCCCCCCCCCCAAACACAGGGACATTAGACTAACCTTGACCAGTTGTGTCTTCATGTTCTAAGTGGAAGTACCTGGAGAGACCATCTGCGTTGCCATGGTCAGTCCCTGGGCGGTGCTCCACTGTAAAGTCCATCCCCAGTAGGGAAATGGACCACCTGAGTAGTTTGAGGTTTTCACCCCTCATCTGATTAAGCCATAAGAGGGGCTTATGGTCGGTCTGAATCTTGTGTGAGTGCCAAACAAGTATGGTCTCAACTTCTTCAGGGCCCACTCCACAGCAAAGGCCTCCCTCTCAATAGCTGACCAACGTTTTTCTCTGGGGGTCAGCCTTCTGCTAATAAAAGCAATGAGCTGGTCTTGACCATCTACATTCAGCTGAAAAAGCACTGCTCCCACTCCCAACTCAGAAGCATCTGTTTGGACAATGAACTCTCTTGAGTAGTCAGGACTCTTCAGGATAGGTGCAGAGCACAAGGCCTTCTTCAGGTCCTCAAATGCCTTTTGACAGTTTACTGTCCACTGAACCTTTTTGGGCATCTTCTTGGATGTCAGATCATTAAGAGGAGTCACAATGGACCCATAGTTCTTAACAAACTTCCTGTAGTACCCAGTCAGGCCCAAGAAAGCTCTGACCTGAGTCTGGGTAGTTGGAGGGGACCAGTCCTGGATGGTCTGAATCTTACTCTCCAGGGGTTGAACTTGGCCTCCACCTACAAGGTGGCCCAGGTATACAACCTTACTCTGCCCTATCTGGCACTTTGTTGCCTTGATAGTGAGGCCTGCCTTTTGCAGAGCCTCAAGCACTTCCTTCAGGTGGACCAGGTGATCCTCCCAGGTGGAGCTGAAGACAGCAATATCATCCAGATATGCTGCGCAAAAGTCATCCAACCCAGTGAGGACTTGATTCACCAACCTTTGGAAGGTGGCAGGTGCATTTTTCAAACCAAAGGGCATCACCACAAATTGATAATACCCACTAGAGGTAGAAAATGCAGTCTTGGCTTTAGACTCCTCAGCTAACCTGATTTGCCAGTAGCCAGCTGTCAAGTCAAATGTGCTCAAATATTTGGCAGAAGCCAACTTGTCAATGAGCTCATCTGCCCTTGGAATAGGGTGTGCATCTGTCCTGGTGACAGCATTGAGTCCTCTGTAATCCACACAGAACCTCATCTCTCTCTTGCCATCTTTGGTGTGAGGTTTGGGGACCAGAACCACTGGGCTAGCCCAGGGGCTCTCTGAAGGCTCAATGACACCTAATTCCAGCATCTTTTGCACCTCAGTCTTTATACAGTCCCTGACATGGTCAAGTTGCCTGTAAATCTTGCTTTTTACAGGAAGACTGTCACCAGTGTCCACCACATGGGTACACCAGTTAGTCTGACTGGGTGTCAAGGAGAACATATGCCTGTATGCCTGCAGAACTTGCCTGCAGTCATTTTGCTGATGTTCAGTGAGGCTGCCATCTATGGCCACACCATCAACTGAGCCATCCTCAGGGTTCTGAGTGAGCAGGTCTGGGAGAGGGTCACTCTCTTCCTCCTGACCCTCATCTGTAGCCATAAGCAAGCCCATGTCTTCCCTGTTGACATATGCCTTCAGTCTGTTGACATGGAGCACCCTGTGGGGGCTCCTGGGAGTTCCTAGATCCACCAAGTAGGTAACCTCTCCCTTTTTCTCCAGAATTGTATGGGGTCCAGACCATTTGTCTTGGAGTGCTGCTGGAGCCACTGGCTCCAACACCCATACCTTCTGTCCTGGCTGAAACTTAACCAAGACAGCCTTTTGGTCATGCCAAGCTTTCTGTAATTCTTGGCTAGCCTCAAGGTTTTGGATGCTTTTTCCATGTACTCAGCCATCCTGGAGCGGAGACCAAGTACATAGTCCACTATGTCCTGCTTAGGCTTTTTGAGAGGTAACTCCCATCCTTCCTTCACTAGACATAGGGGTCCTCTTACAGGGTGCCCAAACAACAATTCAAAGGGGCTCAAGCCAACCCCCTTTTGAGGGACCTCTCTGTAAGCAAACAAAAGGCAGGGTAGAAGGATTTCCCATCTTCGCCTGAGCTTTTCAGGTAATCCTTTGATCATACCCTTTAGGGTCTTGTTAAATCTTTCAACACACCCATTACACTGTGGATGGTAAGGAGTGGTGAACTTGTAGTTGACACCACATTCCTTCCACATAGCTGTCAAATATCCTGACATGAAGTTGGCACCTCTGTCAGATATTACCTCCTTAGGAAACCCCACTGTGGAGAAAACTCCAAGCAAGGCCCTGGCCACAAAAGGAGCTGTTGTGGTCCTAAGTGGAATTGCCTCTGGATACCTGGTGGCATGGTCCACCACCACCAGTATGAATCTGTGCCCAGATGCTGTAGGGGGATTCATTGGACCTACAATATAATTCCCCCCTCTTTCAGAGGGAAACCCCACCACAGGTAGTGGTATCAGGGGGGCCTTTGTGGTGCTACCTGCTTTACCACTGGCTTAGCAGGTTACACAGGAGCAACAAAACTCCTTGGTGTCTTCAGACATGTGAGGCCAGTGAAAGTGAGGGACAAGCCTGTCCCAAGTCTTATTCTGGCCTAGGTGTCCTGCTAAAGGAATATCATGGGCCAAGGTAAGTAGGAAGCCCCTAAATTGCAGAGGTATAACCAACCTCCTGGTTGCACCAGGCTTGGGGTCTCTACCCTCTGAATAAAGGAGTCCATCATCCCAATATACTTTATGGGCACCTTGAGCATTCCCAGCAGCCTCAGCAGCAGCCTGCTGTCTGAGGGGTTCAAGAGAAGGACAGGTTAACTGAGCCTGCCTCAAGTCTGCCCTAGAAGGTCCCCCTGTCCCCAGAAACTCAACCTGGTCAGGTTCAAGTTCTTCAGAGACAGTTCCTTCAGGGGTCTCAAGACCAGCTTCCTGTGAAGGCTGATCCTCACTTGTAGGCAGTTGGGAAGGCACAGCCTTTACCCTCCTGTTCTTCTTCTTGGAAGTTTTGGACCCACCCTCTGCATTAGTTTGGGGCCCTGTTGAAGACTTCTGGTCTTTAGCGTTCTGCTCCCCACCCTTCTGGTCTGTTTTCTTCTGGTCACCACCCTGGTTCTGGTTCTGGTTCTTTTGCTTAACTCTGGTTCTAACCCATTTATCTGCCCTCTTTCTCCAATTCTTGGGGAGAGGTCAAATCTGAGTCAACCAAATGTTGATGCAACTGCTGGTTCTGACAATTGTTTAAAATTTGTTCTCTCATAAGCAAATTGCACAATCCTTCATAGTCTGTAACCTTGCTTCCCAGCAACCATCCCTCCAGAGCCTAGGTGGCACACTCAACAAATTCAGACCAGTCCTGAGTCTGTGTCTTCTGGGTGTCTCTGAACATTAACCTGTACTGTTCAGTGGTTAAGCCTAACCCATCAATCAGAGCACTCTTCAGGACCAGGTAGTTTCTAGAATCCCCATCACTAACTGTGAGGAGTCTGTCTCAGCCTCTACCTTCAAAGGAGAGCCACAAGATTGCTGCCCACTGCTCCTGAGGGATCTGCTGTACCTTGCAGGCTCCTTCAAGTGCAGTCATCCATTTGTGGATATCATCCCCAGCTTTGTAGGGGGGCACAATCTTACTCAGGTTTCTGTTATCAAAAGACCGGTCTTTATCCTTGTGGATAATGCTGCCACCAGTGGGTTCTATTACCCCACTCTCTCTAGGCTGTCTTGCTATAGCAAGTTTCTCTTGGGCCAGGGCAACTTCTGATTCTTGTCTCTGGATCCTAAGCTCAGCCTCTCTCATTTTGGCCTCATGTTCCCTTCTCTGAGGGCTAGTCATCTCCCTTCTGGAGTGACCATGAGAACCTCTAGAAGCCTGGGAGGTATTGGAGTCACCTGAGTGATTCCTCCTCCACCTACGCTCCTGGTTAAGTCCACTTGGGTGTCTGAGCAAGGTCAGCCTTGCTTCAGTCCCAAATACACTTAGGTTAGCCTGGTTAAGCCTGCTGACTAGCACCTGGCTATTTCTGCCATCATCAGAATCACTGCTCCCCCCTTCTGTCTCCTCTTCCTCTTCCTCATCAGGCTGAGTACCTCCAGTGACTTGGTCATCCTCATCTAACTGGATTACAGGGACAGGGGCACCAGTACTGTCATCTTCAGTGGGAGAGCCTCCTTCAGCATTCCCTGTGGGGTCTGCTTTAGAGGTATTTAGAGCCTCAGACTGGTCTAAGAGCTCTCTAAGGTGGTCTGTAGTAGGGGATGGCCCTGTCTTCAGACCCCTTAAGACACAAAGCTGTCTTAGTTCCTTAAAGCAAAATATAGCAAATCCGGAAGGTGCCTTTGGAGGGTCACTCTCAACAGAGACATTCCCAGTGGAACCCTCTGCTCCAGACATTGCTCTAGTGGGTGGATATGTTGCAATCTACCTACACTGGTGTTTACCTACTAAACCTATCTAGTAGTTGTAGTCAGGGTGTGCTACTCCCTATCCTCTACAACAACTAAGTTCAGTAGAACTTAAGTATACTAGTCTTGTTTTATATGTACCTAACAGGTACCTGTATGATCTTTCAAATGATACTCTCAAAGATTGTAATGGTAAAACAACAGCAAGCTCAGATCCCAATCCGCTGCTCACCAATGTGAGAAGTTGGCCTGGTATGTGATGCTCACTAATTCTAGTGATCACCTTGTACCATGTGAAGCAACCCTTATGATGATCGGTTGTAAGTCAACCTTATAGACCAGTTATCCTAGTGGTAACGTGGACAAAGCAGTCTTAGGCTAAACTCTGAAAGGCATGTGAAGCCAGCTGTATTACCATACACAACCCTCTTGAATACCAGATGAAAGGACACCACACAGATATATATTGAATATATATATATATATTTATTAGCTACAAATATCCCTTGAACTCTTTAAGAGCACAGAAGCACAAGCGTTAAACAAAACACAGTTTAAAATACACACAAGTTGCACAATATGGATGAGCCCTAGGGGCCACCTAACCCATATACTAAGAAAGTGGTATAAGAGATACCAATCGAAAAGGGAACAGGCCTAGGGCCTTGGGAATCACTGGAGCTGATCGGGACTAGCAGTGACTAAGTCGGGAAAGGCCCGCGGGACTCGGGTGCAAAGTTTAAAGTGCACGCACTCACCAATACAAAGTCTATGGTGCGTAAAAGTTACAAAGTTAGATAGTTAGGAACCTTCCAAGTGACCTAGACAGCTGAAACTTGAGACACAGGCCCTAGAGGTGTGTACCAGTGTGGGAACACCGGCGTTGCTGAGTTACCTCACCCACAGGAAGCGGGTGCATAGGGTCGAAGTAGTGTCGGGTTTCGTCACGCTGGTCGATGGTGCTTGGAGCTGAAGATGCTGCAGGCGGCTCGATGTGAAGAGTTCCGATGGATCCAAGAGTGGATCTGAAGTTGTGAAGACCTGAAAGCAGAGGGGACAATGTTCAAAGTCACTAGCCAGTGACTACCGTGGAACCAGATTTGAACCAGGCGAAGTCGAGTGCAAACAAGCGTTGAGGTGTAGCTTCTCTCTGCAGCCACGTGGACACAAGGGGTTGAGGATGTCCAGGAGTCAATCACAAACTGTCCCACGCAGGTTTCTTGCTGTTGGCGGTGTCGGAAACTTAATTGGAGCAAACAGGCTTTGGCTAATGCAAGCCACGCAAGAATCTAAAAAGGCTTTCTACTCGGACCAGCAAGGTCAGAGTGGGTGCTCCTTTTTACAGGAGTAAGGGAAAGTCTGGAGCAACCAAACCGGCAGTGTAGTTTGAAGGTTTCGTCGCCAAGATGGCCGCTGACCCCGTGGCAAGTGGCCAGGATGGCGCGTCAAGTGGAACAATGCAAAAGGGCCCCACACAGATTGTGGATATGCTGGGGGGCTGATCTTCGGTGCAAGGGCTGCTCGGTGGTGGGGCTTCTCAGTCCCCAAAGCACAATGTCGAGGGTGCCTCGGATGCTGCGCATTCAGCTCTTCGGTGGTCTTTCAAGAGGTCCGGTCCCACGTCTCTCGGTGCCTCCATGGGACCCTTCTTTGCAGGGACTGTGGATCAGGCTGTGAGAAATCTGGGAGTCTGGGTCTTGTCAGGCTCTGGGCTCGGGCTCCGGCGGGAGGCGGCGGCAAAGCAGATGTCGAGTTGCTGGATGGTGCCTGTGTTCACAGGGTGGCCACTCCTAGGCCACAAGGGAGATACTCTTCAGTCTTCTGTGCAGCAGAATGTCGAAGTCCAGTCGACTTCTTAGTTTAAAGTTGATTTCAGGATGATCTGAGGTGCTCTGGCACTGCTCCCACTCTTATTCCCAATCTGAGGGGTGGATCACCTGCTAGGTCCCTCCGCTGGGTGGGACCAGGAAGGGGGGCGGTTACACCCCCTTTCCATTGTCCAGCTCCTCGCCAGGCCTGGGTCTGGAAAGTCCCAGGACCGGTTTGGACTGGCTTATGCACGGGGAGACCTTGTGTGCCCCGGGCATGTCTCAATCTATTCAGCCCTATCCTACCCAATACACAAAATCCTGTCTGGGGTGGTGCTCGCACCTCCCAAGGCAGGAAACCTTTTGACCAAGCCTCCCTCGCTGGAAGGACTCCCAGCAGCAGGAGGTCAGACTTGTGTCTGTGGTGGCAGCATCCATTTTGTGATGCTGAGGCTCTGGTTAACTTTAACCGGGGTTAAGGCTACACACATGTCGTGTCCCTCTAGAAGGGTGGAATGCTATCCCCGTCGACAGAACTGTCGAGGGGATAGTATTCCAAATTATATGACACCTTACTCGACATGTTTTGATAAAGCCAAACCAAAGTTAGCATATAACCGCGAGGATTATAATGCACTTAAGAGTATATGGTATGGCAATATCCCAGAACAGCTAAGGGAGTGGTTCCCGACAGCTGCAGACAGGCTCAGCTCATGCTAGAGCACCAGCTCACATGTAACCACGCACTCTGCTCCCAGGATTGCAGGGGCCTTCCATAGGAATGGCTTATAGGTTAACATGTGTCCAGTTAAGGTTAGATATAGGGATACTATATCTAAGTAAGAGGTGATTACACCAACTTACCCCAGCTGAGTGATCAGCCAGTTGTGTCAAATATGGAGGCCAGGCCAGGGGTGGCACAATACATGCTGCAGCCCCTGGTAGGCCTTGGAAACACCTATGCACTGTGTACCTAGGGTACACTGTTACAGGGGCCAATAAGGTGAACCAGTTCCAATTCGTAATGCACCTAGGGCGCATTGGCAGTAATTTAGAGAGAGAACAGCAGGCTGTGGGTCTGATTAGCAGGCCCACAGCCGCATTAAGTCATAAACCAGTGAAGCAAAAAGCAAAGATTTGGGGTGCCCATAGGATAGCAGACCCTACTCTCCTACAGTTACTGTAACAGAAACCCAGTTTTCTACAGGATATTTAATCAAATCCAAAAGTTCGGGCTGACCACGATGGAGCACTGTTTGGATACAGTCCAAGATAGGTCCCACTGAAATTTTACCTTTTTAAGTTTTGTGCCAAGAGTCCTGTTCGTGGAGAAGTTCACCAAGAGCAAGGAGAGCGTCATGGTGGGGCGGTGTGAATAGCGCCTGTCATCAAGGATGAATGGGCTGGAACCTCGCAATCACAAGCAGCAATACTTGCTGTGCAAATTGATGAACTTCTGCTTTCTTGCGCTCATCCGATTGTGCAAGCGGGGCAGTTCTAGAGTTATTGGGCCCATTCTCAATATTCTCAATAGAGAAGAGACCAAAAGATTGATTTCAGGAGCCAAAAACGGACTTGAAAGGCTCCGCTTGGGGGTGAGGAGATTGTTGTAGACTGGTCCAGGAGCTGTTGGGAGACTGTTATGTCCTGAGTCTCAGAGCAGGAGGCCAGCAGATTAGCCCTTGGGGTCACTCTGGGGTCCTGGATTCAATATGGGTTCCAGGTCCAGCTCTTTATCTCCAGGCACCAGTCCAGCAGGTCAGCACAGCAAGGAAACAGTTCTTTCAGAGCATTAGTCTGGCAGAGTGACAGCCCTTCAGCAGCACAGCAGTCCTTCTCTTTGGTAGCGTATCCACACGTCCTGAAGTGTACTAAAGTGGTGTTGTCAGCGGTCCTGTACTTAAACGCAGTTGTGCCTTTGAAGTGGGAAGACTTTAAAGACAAGCCTTTTAAGTGCACAGAGTCCCTGCCCTTCCCGCACTGTCTCCAGAAAAATCCTACTTTACCATAATTTCTGTCTTTAAATTGTGAGTCCACAGGCACCAGACTTAGGGTTCTTGGTTTCATCTCTTCAATCCAAAATGATTGGGGTGGCCCTGAAGAAAGGGCCGTTTCCAACAATTTTGCAAACGTGTATGTATTTGTGTGTCCTGTGGGTGATTGTTTATGTGCTTGTTTTTGAGTATGTTTTTTGGATTGTTGTGTGTTTGTGCATGCTAATGTGTCTGTTGCTGTTGATTGTATGTGGTTGTGTGTGCGTGTGTGTGTGTTAGCAGGTCTGTCAGCATGGCAGACAGTGCTGTTATAAGCTTTGAGGAGTTTAGGAAAATTACAGGGGGGCACGTGGCTAGTTGAAATAAAGCAAGACGAAAGTTTGTGCTCTTTGGCAACCATGGAGGAGATAAAGAGGAGAGGTGTAGAAGTGTGTTGCTTTCTCTCAGACAACTTATTTTTTCCAATAGATCAATAGAGCTAATTACTAATTAAAACAGCAGCAGGATGGCTGCCCATTAAATACGCTTGTCTGGAAACTGAAACCCAAAATACTGTGTCTAGGAATGACATAACGCCAGCCACCAAAAACTCACTCAAAAACAAGTTGGAATGTTGGAGGAAATGTTTCAGGGTAAAACCTGCAGCGTCTTTCAGCTTCAGAAATGAGCTTAATCGTTTTGTGCAATGCATTTCTTTACTAAAACCTAAATCATATGTATTATCATCGATAATATCATCACAAATCATCTGTTTTTGTCATTCTTCTCTATCTGCCTACCCTCAAGGGCACAACTCAATTGCTTGAATACAAAACACTGTATTTCAGTTTCCTTGTGGTTTTTTTCAAATGTGGGACTTTGATGATTTTGATCAATGCATGTAACAGAGGTGATCCACTCACACATAATTATTCTATTAGGGAATGGGTTACTAGATACTAGGACATTTTGTGCCATTAGTCGACAGGTAAGATAATATCCACAGCTCATTTGCTTTATTTGATTATGGGTTGTGTATTACAAAAAGTCATTTTTTTTATTAAAGAGAAAAGACTCACATCGTATTAGACACAGTGCACTGATTTCACTGAAAAAGGACAGGTACACAGTTCAGAGCATCAAAGAAACAGGACCACTGGTTCTACTGCTTGCCTTGCCATTTTCATTATTTGTTATTTTCAACAACTATTTAAAGCAGTAAATATAGTTAATTTATAATACAAACCCTACAGTCCTGTGAAAAAATCTGTTGCACCTTACTTTAAATGTTTTCCATAGTGTTTGTGATGATTAAATATTAGCTATCAATTAACTACCAGCCAAGAAAAACGCGTTTTGTAAGGAAATTTAGTACCTCAGGCTAGTGATAAAGACAGGCTTTATAAACCACGATTTAGAAAAATACAATATTCATGTTCCACTCCTACACTCCTTACCTGTTGATGTAATTGTCTTTTGACTTTGAAATGTTGCAGTGCCTGAAAACAGAATATAAATGCTCATTAGTTTTATTTAAAGGTTTTTGACATAGCACTGCAAAAAGCTATCCAGTGTACTAGAGCGCAATGCACAAAGATAGCAATACTAAAAATAGATTGTGAGAAGCAAATAATGAGGCAAAAGCCTGGAAATACAGAATAAACTTTAAAACTGTTATGAGTACAATACTAAAAACAATCCACAGATGCATAGACATGGGGAGAAAAGAAGGATGTTGATGTGTTTTATCTAGGACCCCGATCAATATTGTGACCTCATGCCCCTATACGGCTATGATCAATACATATCCCTATAATGGCATAATAATCAGAGCAATATTTCAGTAACTCGCCTCTGCAGTCCATGACACAGCAGAAGCCACTTCCTTAGATTCCTAGATAGCACACCGAGTTCTTTCAACATACCAAACCCCCAGCAACCTGGGAAAGCCCCGCTTGCTTTGTTTTGATTAGTAATAGAACTCCTGCGAGCACTGTAAGAACGACCAGTTCTTAGTGACATCTTTATTGACGTGTTATGTCCAAAAACTTACGTCAAACTCGGCACCTTTCAGGTATAAATATACCAACATTGCCTTAAGCAAGCACACGGTGGTGGTGAATACAGGAGCAGAACAGCTGTCCCCTTGCAGAGGGGCTACAGCAGATGCGAGAAGCCCACGGACGCTGCCCCCCCTCCTTGACGCGCTGAGAAAGACGCTGTCTTTTCTCCTGCCGAGAAAATCCAGCTCCGGCATTTTCAGCCTACCCTTGTGGGTGACTGGGATATCGGGTCCTGAGAAAGAGATATCAGACCTCCTGCATTCTATTCCAGAGGTACGGTGCTGACTAAACCCTTAGAGAGAATTCTTGAATCAAACTCTTGGCAAAACCAACTTAACTTAAACTGCTACTTACTTACTCCCTCCCACGTATTAGGCTTAGGTCAGGTACACCGGGGTAGGCGAAGTTAGAAGCACCAGTTGAGGTCGTTAGCGGTCGCTCCTCACACTGCTTCCTGCTCACATTGTGGTATCGTAGCGCTATACTGCCAGAGTGCTCTTTGCCTTTATAATCAGCAGCCCATTGCTCGCATTGCCCCGGCAACTATTTGTGCCTTATTTGTGCCTGACTGTATTTGAATCATAGCGCTATACTGCCTGCTGAGCTGCGCTTTAATTATTATTCGTTTGTGCATTGCTGCCTTTGATTTATTTTGTGCCTGATTGTGCCGGTGACGCTTCCCTTTTAATACCGATTGTTGGGGTCTCGTCCTGTGTGGCTTTTGGCTTGCTGCCATTTTGTTGTTTGTTGTTGTGCCTTCCCAGCCCGGCTCTCCACCCCGCTCCCGCCTCCCAGCTGCTCCTCCCTCCCACAGAAAAGTTAGGCTCTCCCCTCTCGACCCAGCGCTGTGACCGTCCTGAGCTCCTCAGAAGCAGTCGCTCCTCACGCTGCTTCCTGCTCACATTGTGGTATCGTAGCGCTATACTGCCAGAGTGCTCTTTGCCTTTATAATCAGCTGCCCATTGCTCGCATTGCCCCTGCAACTATTTGTGCCTTATTCGTGCCTGACTGTATTTGAATCATAGCGCTATACTGCCTGCTGAGCTGTGCTTTAATTATTATTCGTTTGTGCATTGCTGCCTTTGATTTATTTTGTGCCTGATTGTGCCGGTGACGCTTCCCTTTTAATACCGATTGTTGGGGTCTCGTCCTGTGTGGCTTTTGGCTTGCTGCCATTTTGTTGTTTGTTGTTGTGCTTTCCCAGCCTGGCTCTCCACCCCGCTCCCGCCTCCCAGCTGCTCCTCCCTCGCCCCACCCCCCTCCACTATCCACTTATGACAGATGCTTTTGCGCGCAGCGTTCACGCGCACCGGACGCGCCCTTTGCACGCCGAAGGTGCGCCAAAGGTAAGCCCGTATACGCCCGTCCGCGCCTGGACCGCGCCCAGCGCCAGACCCCCTGGCCCCGCAATACCCTCTCCGCCCGCATAACGTACGACGCCACAACCCTCTCAGCCCTTAACCCCGGCCGACCACCAAACTGCTACCAAGCCGCCCCAGGGCACACCCATGGACCCTTCACCTGCCACTCGTGCAAGTTCGACTGCATCACGACCCACACCACATCCACAAACCCCAAACAGAGCTCCGACACTAACCACCTGAAATGCATCCTGCTCAACACCCGCTCGGTCCACAGACACGCCATTGACCTTTGGAACCTACTCAACACCACATCACCGGACGTCGCCTTCCTTACAGAAAACTGGATGAACGCCTCATCTGCTCCCAACATCGCCATAGCCATCCCGGACGGCTACAAGATCATCCGAAAGGACCGCACCAACTAAACAGGAGGAGGCATCGCCATCGTCCATAAGAACACCATCCGCATCACAACCAGTTCCGACCATAACCTCACTACCGCCGAACACCTTCACTTCCAGATCCACACCGACCCCAAGACCACACTCAGAGGCACCCTCATCTACAGGCCACCAGGACCCCGCACACAATTCAGCGAAGACATCACTGACTTCATCGGCCCACAAGTCCTCCCCTCCGAGAACTACATTCTACTGGGAGACCTTAACTTCCAACAACCACAAACTGGTAGACGGAGGGTCCCAGGGAATATTTAATGACCACACAGTTACAGACCCCTAACCAAAAGTACAAATACAAAACAGAGTAACTGTGGGTCAAACAAAGTGTCTTAATGAAATGTGTCTGGATAACTAGGTGCGTGCTAATAGGGTTGTTAGAACAACACACAACAAGATATCGCACTATGTGGGAAGATATCCATCAGTTACTCACCCTTTGCCGCCCTGTCATCATTTGAAACACTTCCCAAAGTGGAGAGTCTTAGTTGTCGCCACTTCAACAAGGGAAGGGTGTTGTAATGCGGTAGGGGAGGTGCTGTATAGTAACTGAGGAGCAGTGCAAGAGTAAGTTAGTGAAAATCAAAAAAAGGGAGAAAAGTGCTCCATAATAAAATTGGATAATGAACGCTGAGAGACTTTATTCTGGTACTGTTCATTTCCAAGGTTAAAAAACATTTCAGTGCAAAATAACCAGTGAGTAACCCTAATAGTCACTGGCTTGTTGTGATGGTAGACATGTTTCTGCGGTAGTTTAAAGATCACTAAGTATCTCCCGCTTCTTCAGGACCTATAGTATTTGCTACTGCTCAGGGGTGCGATAAAAAAGGATTCCTGATACAGATATCACCTGTTCAAACCTGGTGATCCTCCTAATTGTGCAGGGGATGTCCAGGAAAGACGTCATCAAGACACAGACAACATAGATAAAAAGACACATACAAAGATAAAAACGACATTACCATGGTTAGTGTAAGTCATCTCATATTATTGACTCATGATATGGCATTCCTATATGA
The DNA here is from genome assembly GCF_964263255.1 of Lissotriton vulgaris. Lineage (NCBI taxonomy): Eukaryota > Metazoa > Chordata > Amphibia > Caudata > Salamandridae > Lissotriton > Lissotriton vulgaris. The sequence goes on along the minus strand of NC_141691.1, from coordinate 767,237,433 downwards.
CCAATTACCAATCACCGGACAATTTGAGTCCTCTTGCTCACCTATAGGGTAAGAGGAACGTGCCACTCCTCGCCTGGCTACAGCTCAGGAAGATAGTGCACCGCTCTATGATGTAGAAAAAGTGAGATGTAAAGCCAATAAGTGCTAGGCATGAAATCGCTTCATTTAGTCTTAATGAGATATCCTTGTCCATATTTATACCATGTGTATAAAATATCCCTCTTCATCATGTATCTCCAACACTCTCTTAGGTTTGCTCACTCTTGTTTGTTCGAATGTTATGGGTAAACAGTTATTTTGGTTAGTTCTTTTTTGAAAAAAATAACACTGAAGAAAACACTGAACAAATAGTGAATGAACAGAATACAGGTCTGAGGAATCCATCAACGTTTACACCTCTTAGTTCCACGGTCCCAGCGAAAGTTATTACTTTCGAAGAAGCAGTTCAACATGACGTACAAAACCTGTTCAGGGAAAGACAAAAAACGTTTGTCAATATCACCAAAGCTGAACAACAGGCACTACAAGAACTGTCTAAAGACCCTCTAATCACAATTAAACCTGCAGATAAGGGTGGAGCTACAGTCCTGCTCGACACTACTACTTACAGGGCAGAGTGTCTTAAACATCTGAGCGACAGTCGGTCATACCGTCGTTTATCTGAAGATCCAACACCCAGATTGATGACTCAGATTGGTCATCTGGTGGAAGAAGACCTCTCAGAAGGATGGATAACTCCCAATAAAGGAAGCTACCTACACAGAACACATCCTACGATGTCATATTTTTATATCTTACCAAAGATACAAAAAAAACAGAGACCACCACCTGGCCGGCCGATAATATCGGGTATCGGCTCATTAATGGAACCTCTTTCATCCTTTGTGGATGTTTTCTTGAGACCACTAGTACGGGTCATGCCGTCTTGTTTACAGGATACTAAAGACGTGCTAAGGCTTCTACCAGAAATTGAATTTGACTCCACATCGTACATACTACTGTCCTTTGATGTGGAATCGCTTTACACCTCGATTCCACAGGACGAGACCCTCAAGGTGATCGAACAGCTTTTGAATGCGAGTGACCTGGATTCCATCACGCCGGTCTGTTTGATCATGGATCTCGCATCTATAGCGATGAAAGAAAATTTCTTTCAATATGAGGATAATTACTATCTACAGACGTCAGGTACCAGCATGGGCAGCGTTTTCGCGCTGAGCCTGGCGAACCTTTACATGCACAAATTTGAACAGGACCATGCATTGAATATCACAAACCCGTATTTACCATCTGTACAGGTTTGGAAAAGATATATAGACGACATTCTAGTGGTATGGCGTGGCAGTGTACATGACCTCATGAATTTCCACAGCTGGTTGAACAATTGTAACAACTTTCTAAGGTTCACCATAGAATACGACCACCATTCGCTTGCCTTCTTGGATTTGTTAATAACTGTATGTCCAGAAGGACTGAGATCTGAGCTATATAAAAAGCCTATGGCTCGTAACTCGCTCCTAGAATATGGGAGTTGCCATCCCAAATCCTTCCGGGACAATCTTCCCTTTGGATAATTTTTACGTGTCCAACGCAATTGTTCAACAAGGGAGACCTTCAAAAGGCATGCCCAGGATCTGGAAGAAAAGTTACTTGACAGAAAATGATTCGAACATCAAAAAAGGGGGCCTCCAATAACAAACGGAGCCTTACTAGAACCGGCTCCCCCAAAGGAACAGAATGAGAGGATAACATGTGTGAACACATTTAGTACCAGATCCAATGCCATCCAACAGATCATTCGCAGACATTGGAAGATCCTCAATACAGGCCCTGAGAAGTTGGAACAACCCTTGTTTGTCTTCAAGAGAGGAAACAGTATTAGAGATCAGCTGGTTCACATGAGACCACGACCAGACAACATTCGTCAAGTCGGGACACTCTGGGACATGCCAGCAGTGACAGTAAGTAAATTTATTGCACAGTTAATTAAAACTCACAATCTAAAATACATAAAAATTGGTTATCAAACATTTAAAATAATTTGCGTAGTACGTATTGTCGATTAGTCAGTTAATGTACTTCGTTTAGATCGTGAGCTCAGAGATGCTCAGGGCAATGTCTGGCTATTGCACATTTACATCTTTTTGTGCTTCATTAATTCTTTTTGCCACTGCGTCAAAGTATTTTGTGATTCTGCAGTTTAGTTGGATCTCTTGTGGATTGAAACACAGTTTGACTGCCTGTCGGCAGGATCTAATCCCCTTCTGATTCCATGTTGCACGCAATAGTGTTCTCCTTAAGTCCATTAAACTGGGACAAATACATATTGTGTGGACTAGATCTTCAGGACCTGTTTTGCAGAGTCAACAAATTTGGTCGTCCTGAGTTCTCTTCCATGGAGCCAGATGAGGGAGAATTGGAAGAATGCCTAACCGCAGCTTTAGGAATTTTTCCTTAGTCTTCTGTTTAAATCCTTGATCTAAATACACTTGAGGCTTTAGAGTTTTATAGTCATTTAAGACTATCCATCCATGTGCCCTTTTTGACAGAGTTTCTTTGTCTTCCAGCAGGGATTTTATTTTAGTTACTTTTGTTACCAGCTTTTTAAAGTGTTTGTGGTCTGCTGGGCTATTCCAAAGGCCAGTCAGCTCAAGATTTTGTAGAGATTCCACAGATACTCTCTAGCGTGTGATCGTTCACGTCTTTGCAGTTCAGTCCAGAGGTGGGAATTTAGGGTGCCTGGCTCTGCGTTTCTGATCTTGTGCCAGCATTTTATGAAGCTGCCCCTTCTTTCCACAGTTTGCTTTTGTACCCCGAACTCCAGACGGATTTGTGCTGGTGAGACATAACTAGGAAGCTGGAAGATTGACCTATAAGTTCTGGTGATTACTTTGTCTATTGTCAGAGCGTCTTTTCCAAAAGTTGATTCGCTCCCATATGTTAATGTCGGTTGGAGACAAGCTCTCAGTACCTGCAGAAAAGGGTCGAGCGTGTGGTCAGGCAGAAGCTTCTTCAAGGGTTTCATCGCGAGGAAGGTCATGGTTCCTTTTCGGTGTAGCGACTCTAGTTGAGGTTTAAACGACCCTCTGCTATCCAGTAGGACACCCAGGTACTTGTAGCACGTCACTTGGTCCAATTTGTGACCATCCAGGAGCCAATCGTTCTTCCTGGCCTTCTTGTAATTCACAGCCATGATTCTTGTTTATTTCAAATTGATGGGTAAGCTGTTACGATGCGAGAATGAGCTAGTAGTGTTCAAGATATGTTGGAGACCTGTAGGAGTGCGGCTTATTAGGACAAGATCATCGGCATAGAGGAGATTGGTCAGCGTAATGTCCCCTAGCCGCGGGGCATGCGATTTAGTACTGTCCAGTTCCCCTGGTAGATCTGCCAGGTAAAGGTTGAACAGGGTCGGGGCTAGGACGCACCCTTGTTTCAGGCCTTTGGAGGTGATAATTCGCCTTGAGAGGTGCGTCCCGTCTCCCAGCTTGATCTAGAGCCATGTGTTGGTGTGGAGTAAGATGAGTTGCCTCAAGAGGGGGTGGGGTATCACCCATTTTTCAAGCTTTTGCCATAATTTACCCCTGTCCACATGGTCAAAGGCTGAACTGTAGTCTATGAAACACAGGAACAGCGGGTTTTTTCCTAGTTTTGCTGCATCTGTAAGTAGGGATAGAGCCATGATATTTGTGGAAGTACCCTGTCCTCTGCAGAATCCTGTTTGGGTCGGTGGAATTATATGCATTGTCTCTGCCCATGAAGTCAGTTCTTCTAATAGTATGCCAGCATAATATTTGGCCTCTATATCTAGTAGGGCTATCAGCCGGTAATTGGCAGGATTGCTCCTATCTCCTTGCTTATAGATAGGGTTTACGATAGATCCTTTCCAGGATTCCGGGCATGTCTCTAAATCCAGTGTGCACGAAAAGAGTGGCACTAAGATATTGCTCCAGAACTCGATGTCATGCTTGAATATTGACGATGGTATCCCATTTGGGCCTGGGGCTCCTTCCGCTTTCCCCTTCTTTATTTGAGTTTTTGTTCGTGACAGGGCATCACCCATGTGGCAATTGCGCAGCATGTCCACAAACTAAAAAATCCACAAGTATTGATATTGGAACAAGTAGAGCTTGGGAGCAAAGGCGCTTTACGAACTGCAATAGCAGCAATCTAATATACTTAATCACTTGCCCCTGCTCCTTAAGATACGTAGGGATGACAACTAGGAAAGTTAGAACGAGGATTTTCCGAACATAAAAGCACCATCCGCTGTAAAAAACAGGCAACTCGTCTAACTAACCATTTCTTGGAAGTCAATCACAAACCTACGGACTTCCAATGGACAGTACTGGAGCAACCCCTGATTCCTACTCACATCACAGACGTGTCCAAACACCTTTTCAAACTAGAACAGAAATGGGTGTATAAGCTGAACACGGATAAGGCTGGTCTTAATGAGGACATCCCTTGGATGTCTCTGTAATACCCTTGTACCACTCACATTGCAATATGATATGAATCGGATACAGGGTTGTAGTTATTTCTCCAAGTCCTGCACATCTATCAATCTCTGATGAAAGTATGCTGTCTTTAATATACCCACGACGTATATGCATGTTTACCTAAATCTCACCAAGTCCTGCACATATCTGATGACAGTATGCTGTCTTTAATATATCCACGACGTATATGCATGTGTATCTAAATTCCCCAGACGAGACACAACATGCCCTTATCTCTTTTACATCTCTAGCTCGCAATTCACATTCCATTAATTAATAGGTTTGTTCTGGATAAAATATCCATTATTGTGTCCCTATTACTTAATAGTTCCACTACGTGTGTACTAGGATTGGCAAATAATACAACGTGTCATCTCCAAACACATTACCACCGAACCCATTATTCGGTTAGTATACAATTGCCACGGTTCTCTGGGTGACATACGATAGACCTACACATAATATCGATGTGAAACACTTTACCACCGAATCTCTATACTTACACATAATATCGGTGTGAAACACATCACCACCGAATCTCTATTAGACCCATTACTCGGTCATTATACAAATGCTACTGTTCTGTGGGTAACATACGATGTACCTACACATAACATCGGTGTGAATCCGATATCGGAATACCAGCACAAACAAGCCCCGCTTAAAAACATCATTTCCCGACATACTCCGTCGCCGGAGTGTGACGTCATTTCACGGCGTGATCTTAATAGCGGATTTTGAGCATATACAAACTACATGTACCGGCATACTCGGCCGCGGGAGAATTACGTCATTTTACACTAGTACAAACTAACAAATAACGGTGACATACCCAGTCCCGGCACCTCCCCGAACAGCACAGACGGCTGCCGAGTGTACCGACGGGCAGGTAAGCCCATGAGTAAATGCCTGTATGTACCGAGCAAGTGAGTCGCGCACTGGGCGCCCCGCTAGAATGAGCAAATGTTTGGGTATACTTAACAATTTAATCGCGTACTAAGCGCAAACTGCTGAGAGCGCGTACAATGTGGTTTCCGACTGGTAGTAAGCCCATTCTATCCCAGCAAGTGAGTCACGCACAGGGCGCCCCGTTAGAATGAGCAAATGTTTGGATAAACTTAACAATTTAATCGCGTACTAAGCGCCAACTGCTGAGAGCGCGTACAATGTGGTTTTGATGGGAAGTAAGCACATTCTATCACGCCAATTGACTATATAGGTGTACTAAGGAAATTGTACACACAGGGCTTTACGTTGCTATGTATGAACTGAAAGGTCTTTAGTGTGACAGTATGAACAATAGTCACACATGTAGTCTTTGACCTCTTCGCCCAGATTAGAGCTGGAACATAACTGTTTACCCATAACATTCAAACAAAACAAGAGCGAGCAAACCTAAGAGAGTTTTGGAGATACATGATGAAGAGGGATATTTTATACACATGGTACAAATATGGACAAGGATATCTCATTAAGACTAAATGAAGCGCTTTCATGCCTAGCACTTATTGGCTTTACATCTCACTTTTTCTACATCATAGAGCGGTGCACTATCTTCCTGAGCTGTAGCCAGGTGAGGAGTGGCACGTTCCTCTTACCCTATAGGTGAGCGAGAGGACTCAAATTGTCCGGTGATTGGTAATTGGTCATATAGGAATGCCATATCATGAGTCAATAATATGTGATTACTTACACTAACCATGGTAATGTTGTTTTTATCTTTGTATGTGTCTTTTTATCTATGTTGTCTGTGTCTTGATGACGTCTTTCCTGGACATCCCCTGCACATTAGGAGGATCACCAGGTTTGAACAGGTGATATCTGTATCAGAAATCCTTTTTTATTTTTTGTCGCACCCCTGAGCAGTAGCAAATACTATAGGTCCTGAAGAAGAGGGAGATACTTAGGGGCAGATTTATGAAGGACTTGCGCCGTCGGTGCATCACTTTTTCCCATGTTAAAAATGATGCACCAGCGGCGCAAGGCCTTCATAAATCTGCCCCTTAGTGATCTTTAAACAACCGCAGAAACATGTCGACCATCACAACAAGCCAGTGACTATTAGGGTTACTCACTGGTTATTTTGCACTGAATTGTTTTTTAACCTTGGAAATGAACGGTACCAGAATAAAGTTTCTCTGCGTTCATTATCCAATTTTATTATAGTGCACTTTTCTCCCTTTTTCTGATTTTCACTAACTTACTCTTGCACTGCTCCTCAGTTACTATACAGCACCTCCCCTACCGCATAACAACATCCTTCCCTTGTTGAAGTGGCGACAACTAAGACTCTCCACTTTGGGAAGTGTTTCAAATGATGACAGGGCGGCAAATGGCGAGTAACTGATGGATATCTTCCCACATAGTGCGATATCTTGTTGTGTGCTGTTCTAACAACCCTATTAGCACGCACCTAGTTATCCAGACACATTTCATACAGACCTTAACTTCCACCTGGAAAAGAAAAACGACAGCAACACCACCACCCTTCTGGCCAACCTGGCCAACCTCGGACTCGAACAACTTGTTGATACCCCCACCCACTATGCCGGGCACACCCTCGACCCAATCTTCACCTCCAGCAAGCACATCTCCTTCAATCACACCACAGCTCTCCATTGGACGGACCACGGTTGCGTTCACTTGAACTACAAAAAGACCACAACCCACAACCACCCACAACCAATTCCCCGAAGAAACTGGAACAAAATTACCACCGACCAGCTCTTCACATCGCTTCACCAAAACCCTCCTGTCAAATCATCGGACCCAAACCAAGCAGCCACCAACCTCACACTATGGATCACCCACAGCGCCGACATACTAGCACCCTTGAAAAACCATCAAATCAAGCAAGGTAGCAAAAAAGCCCCCTGGTTTAACGATGACCTTAAGAAATCCAAGAAGTTCTGTCGCACCCTCGAGAAAGCCTGGAGAAAATAACCAACCACTGACAACCTGGCCACCTTCAAGAACGCCACCCGCAAACACCACCAACTGATCCGATCCACCAAGAAATCAGCATTCAAGGATCGACTTGACAACAACGCCCACAACAGCAAGGAACTATTCAACATCGTCAAAGAATTTACCAACCCCACCGCCGGCACCAACGACATCACTCCCTCCCAAGAACTCTGCGACTCCCTCGCCTCATTCTTCCACAACAAAATCGCCGACATACATAACAGCTTTGAAAACCAGTCCGAAGACCAGTCCACTCCACCCACCTCCGAACCAAAACACCCCTCTTACAACCTTTGCGCCTGGATCCCAATCACCACTGAAGACACTATCCGCCTGATGAACTACATCCACTCAGGATCACCAACCGACCCATGTCCCCACCACATTTTTAACAAAGCAGACTCCAGTATCGCACCCCATCTCCGAAACGTCATCAACTGCTCCCTCAACTCCGCTACCTTCTCGGAAAGCTGGAAACATGCCGAACTCAGCACCCTTCTGAAGAAACCCACAGCAGACCCCACTGAACTTAAGAACTACCGCCCCATCTCACTCCTCCCATTCCCTGCCAAAGTCATTGAAAAAGCCATCAACAGACAGCTTGCAGCCTTCCTCGAATCCAACAAATCTCTCGACCCCTCACAGTCCGGCTTCCGAGCCAAACACAGCACCGAAACTGCCCTCATCGCAGCAACAGACGACATTCGAACACTACTGGACAACGGAGAAACAGTTGCCCTCATCCTACTTGACCTCTCCGCAGCCTTCGACACAGTCTGTCATAGCACCCTCATACAACGCCTCAGCAACATCGGAATACAAGGAAAAGCATTGGACTGGATCATCTCGTTCCTAGCCGGAAGAACCCAGAGAGTCCGCCTCCCCCCTTTTAGATCAGAGGCCACCGAAGTCATCTGCGGCGTACCACAAGGATCATCACTCAGTCGCACCCTCTTCAACAAGTACATGAGTCCCCTCGCATCCATCGCGCGCCAACACAACCTCAACATCATCTCCTACGCAGACGACACCCAGCTAATCCTCTCGCTCACCAAAGACCCAAACACCGCCAAAACCAACTTACGCGAAGGAATGAAAGAAGTAGCGGAGTGGATGAAGAACAGCCGTTTAAAACTGAACTCGGACAAAACAGAAGTCCTCATCTTAGGTTCATCCCCCTCTGCCTGGGACGACTCATGGTGGCCACCGGCCCTGGGAACCGCACCCATACCTACGGACCACGCACGTAACCTGGGCTTCATTCTGGACTCCTCCCTCTCGATGACCAGACAAGTCAACGCCGTCTCATCATCATGCTTCAACATCCTACGCATGCTCAAAAAAATCTTCCGTTGGATCCCCACCGGAACAAGAAAGACAGTCACCCACGCATTGGTCACAAGCCGACTGGATTACGGAAATACCCTTCACGCCGGAACCACAGCCAAACTACAGAAAAAACTCCAACGCATCCAAAACGCCTCAGCCAGACTCATACTCGACATCCCCCGCCAAGCTCACATTTCCGGTCACCTGAAAGACCTCCACTGGCTCCCTGTCAACAAGAGAATAATGTTCTGTCTCCTCACCCACGCACACAAAGCCCTCTACGACCTAGGACCCGAATGCCTCAACACGCGCCTGTCCTTTTACACCCCCACCCGCCAACTACGATTGTCCAATCAAGCCCTCGCCGCAATTCCGCGCATCCATAGATCCACCATGGGAGGAAGGTCCTTCTCCTACTTAGCGGCCAAAACCTGGAATTCTCTCCCCACCCACCTCCGCCTTACACAGAACCACCTCTCCGTCAGAAAACAACAAAAAAGCTGGATATTCGATAAGTAAAGTACCACCCTCCCTCAAGCGCCTTGAGACCCTCTGGGTGAGTAGTGCGCTATACAAATATTGAACTTGAACTTGAACTTCATCTTATGGCTAAGAAACCATATCAATGCTTTTACAGTATTATTTCGTAATACTCCTTTTACTGTACGCACTTTTTATAATAACAAGTCTTGCAATTGTGGCAATTCATTTCTCTTGCATGAGAAAGAAGACTGCTCAATGAATAATATCTTTTATTGAAAACGCCCGTCTCTCTATTCTTAGCACCCTGGTGAAACTAAGAACGCACGTCTGACTGAGTGAAATAACCATCTATTGTTTCACACGACTCTAGAGATTGACTCTTATTCTGAGGAGCAAAGTTGTCATGTTTATGCGGTTGTCGGAAACTGAATCCCTTCTTGTCTGAGCCTGGGAAGCTGATCAGTTCCTATTCAGTCAAGAAAGTTTCCAGTGACCTATGAGCTAGCTGGCGCAAACCTAAATTAAGTCTAACATAGTCAGTAGAGACCTAGAAGACCACAGTCCTACGTCTACACTGCTGTTTATGTTATTCCAATGCGCAGGGCCTATAGGGAAAATAGGAACTACACTACATGGTGCCCAACGTTTGGTAAGGCGATAAAACTAACGCAAGACGTTAGAGTAACTCAGTCGTGCTTTTTCACACAGACCCTTTTTCCCGTAAATACTCCAATAGACGTCTGGAGTGGGTGAAAGGTTAAAATCCGCCGGAACTTAGTAGGAAGAGATTCCCATGTAGAGTTTCTGGTTTAGTCAACGTTGAAGGATACAGTGTTCCAAAATATTATGCACCTAATCTTTGTTTCCTTGAAAACAGTTCTGACAGTAAAATGCCAGATAGTGATGAGGAAAGGGATGCTGCTATATTAGTAAATCAACTGCAGAATGACCAGAATGCAATCCTTATTCCGGCAAACAGAAGAAAACTATAACTTCAAAACTTATAGAAAACGGACTGACAGCACAAGGTGGTACAGTCATTTTCGTGATAGAGGCACACGAATATCGGCAGACAGAGGTATTCTATTCTTGGATAAACTTTCCAGCGGCAAACGCTACAACACACAAGTTTCACTATTACAAAATAGAGGAACCACCGGAAGAGTACGCTCCTTTCGAGGAGATTGAAATCCCATTAAAATACCAAGAGCACCTGCTCTGGTTTAAAGGCGCACTAAAACATAATGATCACATTACCAGGCTCGGTCCACTAGGGAAACCAGGAGCAACGCGGCTGGTTCTAGCCAGCTACACTATAAGTAACAAGACAAGGGACCCTGAACCTAATGAAAGGATAAAGGGGAACAACCCACCGGGGAGTTCAACAATAATCAAAACATGACCGGGAAGTTCCCATTATTCTAAAGGACAAAATTGTACAGATAGTAGGAAATTGCCCACAAAAACACTGTCGGATATCAAAATTATTTTATTTTCATATATTTAAATAGATAGAAAAAACATTCATTTGTTCAAAAGGATTATAAACATCAGACACATTATTTAATATATACAGATTACTTTTGCCATACTGGCCCAGCGCCTGAAAACAGTAAACATAATTTACACATACCGTTCATACTCACAGGCATACACACATTCAGCCATCACCATGTAAATAGGGAGAAAAACACTATAGACACATTTAAGACCAACAAACAGGGGAAAGCGCCGACGCGCGTTTCGGAAAAAAGTGCCAATATTTAAAATTCCTTCATCAGGGTGCAGGTAAATTGCTGTTACAGTTCCATTTTACCTTGGCTGGGCAACAAACTGAAAACCGTAGTGTTTCTGTAACACACGCCCAGGTGTTACTTCATAGGGCTAGAGAGAGGAACATCGATATACTCGGAGAGGTAAATACAAAGAAAGAGGTACTCCAAGTTATCTGGATGTGCATACATAAATAAATTCAGGGGCAACAGACCGTGAGTGTAGAGGAGAATCTTAAAAAGGTGCATGCATCGGGTTCGTAATGATTTTCACGAGTCCCATGGGGTGCTTCAGGTAGTGTGTCCCCCGAATTAAGCTTGGCTCAAAAAGATGAAGAGTGATACGCTTGGGCTAATTCCTGGCGAAATCACGGAGAGGCTCTCCCGACGGTCTGCTGCCTGCTTCCACTCGGAGGAAGCAGGCAGCAGACCGTCGGGAGAGCCTCTCCGCGATTTCACCAGGAATTAGCCCGAGCGTATCACTCTTCATCTTTTTGAGCCAAGCTTGATTCGGGGGACACACTACCTGAAGCACCCCATGGGACTCGTGAAAATCATTACGAACCCGATGCATGTACCTTTTTAAGATTCTCCTCTACACTCACGGTCTGTTGCCCCTGAATTTATGTATGCACATCCGGATAACTTGGAGACGCTCTTTCTTTGTATTTACCTCTCCGAGTATATCGATGTTCCTCTCTCTAGCCCTATGAAGTAACACCTGGGCGTGTGTTACAGAAACACTACGGTTTTCAGTTTGTTGCCCAGCCAAGTTAAAATGGAACTGTAACAGCAATTTACCTGCGCCCTGATGAAGGAATTTTAAATATTGGCACTTTTTTCCGAAACGCGCGTCGGCGCTTTCCCCTGTTTGTTGGTCTTAAATGTGTCTATGGTGTTTTTCTCCCTATTTAAATGGTGATGGCTGAATGTGTGTATGCCTGTGAGTATGAACGGTGTGTGTAAATTATGTTTACTGTTTTCAGGCACAGGGCCAGTATGGCAAAAGTAATCTGTATATATTAAATAATGTGTCTGATGTTTATAATCCTTTTGAACAAATGAATGTCTTTTCTATCTATTTAAATATATGAAAATAAAAAAAAATTGATATCCGACAGCGTTTTTGTGGGAAATTTCCTACTATCTGTACAATTTTGTCGTTTAGAATAATGGGAACTTCCAGGTCAGGTTTTGATTATTCTAGCCAGCTACACACCACATCCAGACATTGAAAAAATGTCAAAAGAAGAACTTTTAGCACAGCTAAAATTAATAAATAAAATACACAGATAGTTAGTCCAATATGTAATGCGGACTGCAACAGTCCAAACAGCTGTTAATATTCCACAGCTAACCCCTCATCAGGGGAACACAAATAAAATAACATCACAGAACATACAATCATGTCTTGGAAAAACTCCCGCAAAACGGGAACAAATCCCTTTCTGGTTAGCACAGAAAATTACTCAAATAGAGGCAGTATTCCCGAATACTTCCCCTATTGAGAAACACAGAATTCTGACTATCTGCCTTCCAATGGGGGTCGCACTACATGTGGAGGATTGTGACACTTGGGGTACAGTCTTTGCTTCCATTTACACAAAAACGCATGGTGTTCCGTACATGACGGTAATACCAGATGTGCTAAAACAAATTCAGAATGAATACGGTCCAGAACCGGCTTTAACTCTTGGTATGAAATTACTGAAAGACTTCAAGCAGGTCTCGGCTATATTACTAGTCAACATAAAAGGAGAAGCAGCATCTGTGGGTGCACAGACATAATATAGAGTCCAAAATATCGTTTGGACGTAATATCGTGTATTTAATATCGAGTGGACAAAATATCGACAGGACAGAATATCGACTACAAAAATATCGTTTTTAAGGTAAGTGAAGTAATATCAACTGTAAAAAATATAGATAGTTAAAATATCGAAGTATATAATATAGATAGAACAATATATCCAATTTTTAATAATATATATTTTTTATAGTGTCTTTTTATGTTATTATATGTGTGGACATTGTGTATTTATGTTATAAATTATTATATTTAACGAATTTAGTTTTAATAATTTTTAAGTAATTTTAATCTGTAGCGGGTTGTGGGTTTATAGGGGAATAGGGTGGGAAGTAATTTAAATATATAAATTTATTTATTGATAGTAATTAGTAATTAATTGCTAATTATTCATAATTGATCATTAATTTAAATAAAATTGTTAATTAATTTAGAGTAATAGATTAATTGTTAATTATGTAAATTTTAATAATTTAATTCTGTAGCGGGTTGTGGGTTTATAGGGGAATAGGGTGGGAAGTAATTTATTTATAATTAATTAAATATGTATATTTATTTATTGATAGTAAATAGTAATTAATTGTTAATTAATTTATATTTGTTAAATAATTAATTTAAAATAGTTAATTAATTTATATTAATTGATTAATTGGTAATTATGTAGATGTAACTAATTTAATTTATGTAGCGGGTAGTGGGTTTATAGGGGCATAGGGTGGAAATTAAATTAATAATTATTAATTAAATAATAAAACTACAATTTATTTATTTGCAAATAATTGTTATATTTGTTTAAGTTATAATATATTAAATTGTTAATGTTTAATTAATTAGTATTAATAGGTGATTAATTTAAATATTTATTGTTATATTATTTTTTTTGAATTAATTATTAATAGATATTTTTTTGTAGATTTTTGAATAATATATGCATTATTTAATTTTCCTAATGTTTTATTCTCTGGAGTGGGAATAGTAATTTTAACCCCTACGCTATCCAACGCTTTCCCTACTGTTGCACCTACTGGAGTGGGAATAGTAATTTTTACTACTACGTTATCCAACGCTTTTCCTACTGTTACACCCACTGGAGTGGGAATAGTAATTTTAACCTCTACGCTATCCTACGCTTTCCCTACTGTTGCACCCACTGGAGTGGGAATAGTAATTATAACCCCTACGCTATCCAACTCTTTCCCTACTGTTGCACGCACTGGAGTGGGAATAGTAATTTTAACCCCTACGCTATCCAACGCTTTCCCTACTGTTGCACCCACTGGAGTGGGAATAGTAATTTAAACCCCTACGCTATCCAACGCTTTCCCTACTGTTGCACCCACTGGAGTGGGAATAGTAATTTTTACCCCTACGCTATCCAACGCTTTCCCTACTGTTGCACACTCTAGAGTGGGAATAGCAATTTTTACCCCTACGCTATCCAACGCTTTCCCTACTGTTGCACCCACTGGAGTGGGAATAGTAATTTGAACCCCTACGCTATCCAACGCTTTCCCTACTGTTGCACCCACTGGAGTGGGAATAGTAATTTTAAAACCTACGCTATCCAACGCTTTCCCTACTGTTGCACCCACTGGAGTGGGAATAGTAATTTTAACCCCTACGCTATCCAACTCTTTCCCTACTGTTGCACCCACTGGAGTGGGAATAGTAATTTTAACCCCTACGCTATCCAACTCTTTCCCTACTGTTGCACCCACTGGAGTGGGAATAGTAATTTTAACGCCTACGCTATCCAACGCTTGCCCTACTGTTGCACCCACTGGAGTGGGAATAGTAATTTTAACCCCTACGCTATCCAACTCTTTCCCTACTTTTGCACCCACTGGAGTGGGAATAGTAATTTTAACCCCTACGCTATCCAACCCTTTCCCTACTGTTGCACCCACTGGAGTGGGAATAGTAATCTAAACCTCTACGCTATCCAACGTTTTCCCTATTGTTGCACCCACTGGAGTGGGAATAGTAATTTTAACCCCTACGCTATCCAATGCTTTCCCTACTGTTGCACTCTTTGGAGTGGGAATAGTAATTTTAACCCCTACGCTATCCAACGCTTTCCCTACTGTTGCACCCACTGGAGTGGGAATAGTAATTTAAACCCCGACGCTATCCAACGTTTTCCCTACTGTTGCACCCACTGGAGTGGGAATAGTAATTTTAACCCCTACGCTATCCAACGCTTTCCCTACTGTTGCACTCTTTGCAGTGGGAATAGTAATTTTAACCCCTACGCTATCCAAGGCTTTCCCTACTGTTGCACCCACTGGAGTGGGAAGAGTAATTTTTATTCTTTTGTTATTGTACGTTAATATTATTGGCTATTATTTAAATATATTTTATTACTATATATATATATGTTTTAAGAAATATGATTAAATATTTTTTATTTTGTTACTTTCATTAATTATTTAATTATCATTAGTTAATTTAAGTATTCTTAAGTATATTTTAGTACTTAGTTTTTAATATTAATTTAATTTAATAGTGTTTTTAGTAAAGTCGATATTTTTAAAACTATATTTTTGTAAACGATATTTTAAACTCGATATTTTTGTACTTACCTGTTACTAGATAGAAACTCAATATTTTGTCAGTCGATATTTTTTACACAATATTTTTGCAGGTCGATATTTTGGCATTCGATATTATTTCAGTGATCCGCATCTGTGGCGATCCGCCAGAAATTGAAAGAAACAGATATAACAGATCAACCAATTGATCTTGCCAGAATAATTGAAAAATGCTATGAAGAATTAGGTAGAGATAGTTTGGGTGGGAAACCAGTAAAACCCCAACTACTTGAAAATCCTGAAAAATTATTTCTTAAAAATAATCTAAACACTCCTAAAAGAGCTGGGATGGAAATAAACAATCCACTCCCAAAGAAAAAGTTTTCCAGTCCAGAGGAAGGTCTCCTCGGCGGAGAGAAAGAACTCCGAATCGAGAACACCAGTCTCCCCAGAGGGAGCACTCTGAGAAAAGATATAACCTTAGAAATAGGGATAACTTGAAAAAACCTGATAGATATCAAAGTATTGATACACGTCCCTCTCGATCTTTTTCGTAGAAATCTGAAAGAAGAGGACGTCAGATCCAAGGGAAGTGCACACCAAGTCCAAAGACAAGGAACCTGCTCAAAGTAAAAAATTACAATTTCCAAAAAAGAAGGTAGCCAGTATTAGAGTAATCGAATATGCCGAGAATACTGAGGACACATCTGAAAAACGGAGAGTGGGCACAGACAATGCTAGACAGTGCAGCAGAAATCAGCATAGCTCACAAGATCCTGATGAGTCATCTGGAGACAGTGGACACGAATGAATACATTCAAGTAGATACCGCACACACCAGAGTTAGCGAACTTCATAAGATATACGAAATAACACTGCGTATAGAGGGAGATAAGACTAGGAAAATAAGGGGTCTATTTTGGGATAACCTCTCAAAAGGCTATGACATTCTGTTAGCCGAGAAAGATTGGCCCCCAGAGTTTGTCAGGGAGTGCCCTCATGGCGAAGAAATGATTATGCCTGCCTTCTCAAATCACATTCCAATTCACACTAAATATATATATGCAAGGAAATGGGTAGTAGCCCAGGCACCTGCATTATATAAGAATCATGTAGGATGGGATGAGGACTCTCCTCCTCACAAAATCCAGTTACAATGTCAACCAACTGCACAAAGGCAGTACCCAATTAAGCAAGAAGCTAAAAAATAGGTCAGGGAGATTTTAGATCAACTTGAATACCAAGGGGTAATTGAAACATGCACCTCTCAAATGAATAATCCTTTGTTTCCTGTCTCCAAACCAGACGATTCGTATCGCCTAGTCTTGGACTACAGACACCTTAACTCATGTTGCAAAACATTTGCGGTACAAAATTTGCACAGTGCTGCACTAATGAATAACATAGTTCGGAAAAATATAAAACGACATTAGACATATCTAATGGTTTCTTTTGTTAAAATATTGTACCAGAAAGCAGGTACTTGACCGCTTTCTCAATAATGGGGTCACAGAAAAATTTCTGTAGGCTCCCACAGGGATTCAAGAACAGCCCAGGACTATTCTCAGCCAGAGTAACAGAGTTACTACAAATGTATGATGATGAGGCATTATCTTATGTCGATGACATCTATCTCACTGACGACGACTTGGATACTCACTTGAAAAGTGTGAACACCATAATACTAGGGTTCGCAGCAGAGGGTTACAAATTCAACTTTAAAAAGTCACGACTTGTCCATCTAACTGTCCTATTTTTAGGATACGAATTATCAAGTGAAGGAAAAAGCCTAGCAGACAACTTCTTAGAGAAGTGCGCTGTACTCCAAGCACCAAAAACGCTGAAGAACTTACAATCGATTCTAGGCTTCCTGAATTTTGGAAGAACTTACATTCTAAACTATGCAGAGAGGGTTAAACCTCTCTACGAATTAATAAAACCTGATTTTAAACCAATCAACTGGACTCAGAGATCACTGCAAACAGACATGTTAGCTAAAACAAAATTAGAAACACGTGACAATACACGCAACCTTGTAATCCGGGTCATCCCAGGAAGATACGGATTCACATACAGAAAAAACATTCAGTCTTACAGAAAATACTGTAAAGGCAGTTCGAACTGCTGTAACAAGAGACCGAGCCCTAGCCCAAGGCAAAAGAATAACTGTTTTCACAGCAGAATCAGCCTTCAAGGCGCTTTTCAGCCCAGTAAATCTAAAAACAGTGGCCCTTGATCCGAAATGGATACAGTGGGAAAATTCTCTTGCTGCAGAAGACGTGACATACTATTTTGTCCCGAACATGAAAAAACGGAATGATTTAAAATATGAAAAGGAATATCTTCTGCCTATCGTAATTCTGCCTCTAGAACAGTACTCTTGTATAATCTATACAGACAGATTTGTACAGCATTACAAAGTAGATGATAAAACCTACAATGCAGCCTGCGCGATTGTTAAAGGTCGCTGGCTCTGCGGTAAATTCAGACCGAAAATAACAAAAACTGAATCACTGAGAAAATGTTCGGCTCAGCGAGCTGAAATCAGGTCTTTAAAGATGGCGCTTGAAAATGCCGAACGTGAATTCCCGACACTAATCGTGTGCGATTCGCATTTTTGCGTCAATTCTTACAATAATGAGTTGCAGAACTGGGTTCAAAATGATTACAACGATGACACAGGTGCCACAATCAAGCATAAAATGCTTTGGAAACAAGTAGTTCTTTTACAGAAAGAACCGCAAAAGACTCACGTGATACACACTCTGAGTCATCAACGTGATGGCGTTCACGTTGCAGGGAATTCATTGGCTAATTCAGCCACAACGGAAGCAACTAAACCGGCTTCCGTAGCAACAAAAAAGCGTTCAGAAAAATACATAGACGGGGAAACCATGCTGGCAGTAAAAACGTCATCAAAAGACAACTGTGCAGCACTACCTGTGAACTATCCACTCAATTATACATACGTAATTGATGCAAACTCCGTTCCTTTTGCTCGAATCCCTGGAGTGGGGGATAGGGTAATCCCAAACACGAACCGGAGAATCTTATTAATAGCAGACGCACACATGGGTGAAGGTCCGAGGCACAAACAGATGAAGGAATCTCTGATAGAATTACAATCAAAATTTTGGTGGCCGGGGATGAGCCTGCAACATTATAAATTTGTAAAGAGCTGTTCAGACTGCGACAGAGACCGCAGTAACGAGTCAACCGGAGTAATGCCATGGCCATTTCTGTAGGTAGCATAGGGCTATCTACACATGAAATCCAGTGTCCTATTAAGTTTTTTTGAGACTGTATTCACTTAAAAATGTGGCCCCAGCGCTCAGCTGACGCCATAACTGTTATAAAAGATTTGCGAGTCTTTATCGGCACATACGCAATTGCCATGCTTCATTCTGACCAGGTTCCTGCTTTTAGCTCTCGAGCTTATAAGGAGGCCATGACCAGCATGGGCATTGGATTGCGGTTCTCTTGTCCCTTCCATCCTGAGGGAAATGGGGTAGTGGAAAGAAAAAACCGAGACATAAAGCAATCTATAACGGCAAAGGTATTAGGTTCGGGTGATTGGTGGGTCCAGCATTTAACAAGTGTCCAACGTAGTCTTAACAACTTGCCAAGAAATTCTCTAAAAGGTTTCAGCCCGTACAAACTATTGTTCGGAACTAGAATGTATGTTCAGGACTTAGATAGTCTTGCTTAAGTGGTAGAAGATAAGAAAAAAGACTTTGACATCAAAGATCGTTTGGCTGTTTTACAGGACTTAAATGAAACAAGAAAAGCCCTGAGCAACATAAAGGTAAAGCAACAGCCAACCACCACTGAAGACACATCACCTGTTCCAGCAAGACCTGTCTGGATTCCAAAGATTGGGGATCTGGTCAGAGAGAAAATAGCGGTGAAGAAGGAATTTGGGCCTTCTTACAGAAAAGCAGTACCTGTCTTAGCAATCAACGGAACAAGATCAGTAGTACTACCGCCCTTTGCTGGTAACAAGGAGAACAGAGTTGTATCCATCGACCTGGTAAAACCACAATCATGTGGCCTATAATAAATACTAGGCCCAGTGGACTCCCAAGAAATAACAGAATACCCAAATTTGCTAGTATCCAAGAGGGTCAAACTGAAAGACTAATCACATTTGATAAACCTGCAGTGAATAAAAAAGGACTATGCAGAAATGCCATGGAACTTGTGCCGCTTGAAACCCAAATTGAAACAGTTCGTCATGAAACATCAGTCTACAATGATGTAGCATCAGAATGTGCTAATGAAAGGAAAATTGAGAAAACAATTCCAACAATCGACAGAACTGCATCTGGCTACTTCATCAATTTCGATAACTTTTCTGAAGATCAAAGCGAACCTGAAGTGATGCCAGCAACAAAGACTTTTAAAGAAAAAGCAACAGAACTCTTTCATCAACTCGAAGAAACCTATCTTATTTCTCCATGGTTAGAATTTTGGATTGGGCTAGGTGTATTTTTCCTCCTGCTTTGGCTCATCATGGTACTTTGCTTGGGAAAATTCATTGAGGGAAAATACAGTACAATGGACACAGCAAGTCAGAACATCAACTTAGTTCTGAAGCCTCACAAATCATCTCACATCGAGAAAAGAGAACTATCATCAGTGAATGTCACAGCCATTTCAATACCCGGCGGGGTAGTTTAGGACAAAACTGACTACGAAATATATGGCCCGGTCGAGCTCTTGAAATATCCTCATCAGTTTAAGGTTTCATTAAGTGACTTTGTAAAACCAAGTACATTCTCTGATGATTGGGATATTGAAAGTATAAATAATATGATGTCGGATTTAGTTTTGTCAGCAAAATTTACAGAACATGATTATTTGCAAGGTTCATCTAATTATGAACAGATGTACTGTTTTACCCATTATGCAGACCACTATTTACATAAATCTGCTCAACCTACAAATGTTTGTAGATATAACCAATGGGAACATTGTGCTACTCCACCTAAAAGCAGTTCAAAAACATTCTATGAGAAATTCCAATACTTCTCAGGGTTTAACACAAGTAATGCAGAAACATTTTATTATAAACTGTTAGATAAAACAGGGACAAAAACCATGCTGACAAATACTAAATTGATCCATTCAGAAGCATTTTATGAAAAAATGATTACATTTGGTTTTGATTTCTGGAAGAATAACATTGAAACAAAAACCATCTGGGGTAGAAAAGATTGGCAGGTACAAGGCCTAGAAGCATTATTTCGAGCCTGCATGATCCCAGAACAAATAATGTTCTTGAATGACACAATTCAACAAACAACCTGTCTTGGTCTAGCCAAGATTAAAGACCTTAACAAACCGTCTATTCCAAAGCCAATACCTGATAATGCAACCACAGTTATTGAAGTAGACGTATCCCATATCTTAAATGAAAACAGAACACATCCAGATGGGAAAAAGTGGTTAATCTGGCCCACAGACACGAATAACTGTCAAGACAGATTCCTGAACAAATTACAGGGGTTAAAAATGACCAGACCAGACCATAGATACTCCCAGAGACAACATCCAGGGATAGTAACAACATACAGTGTAGGGAAACTATGCCTTGAATGGCTACAAACATCCACACTGGCACAAATTAAGCAACACTTGTCTTTACTTAAAGATGGTGCTGACTTGCGAGATTTCATAATGGGACCACGCAAACAGCGTCAAAAACATTTCATAGCGGCCAGTATATATGCTGCTTACAACGAGGCATGGAAAGAGACTCAAATTGAAACAGCAGAGAAAATACGAGAAATTGATCGTATTAATTTGGAAAAATCACTTTCTGTTGTGGACAATGGGTTTATGACTCTGTCCTCCAGAATATATGCACTGGACAGTATTGTATCATCTGCTACTGATATAATAGACCAGGACATGCTAATGTTACAACATGGCCAGTCCCAATTACGTTCTATTGTACAGCTAGGCTGGACATTGCAAAACCTCCGTTCAGGCTATGTGCCATGGCGTTTAATCAACACAACGTCATTGTTCTCTATCTTTAACCTTACTGATAAACAAATCAGTTTGGTACAAAAAGGAGCAGACTATACAATCCTGAGCATCGAAAAACTTGAGAGGTTATCATTGACAATGTCAGAAAGACCTGTCATTGAATGGATAATACACGGGATATCACAATTCCGATAACAACTTTCCAGTTTAAAAATTGCCTTGAGTATATACCAGCAGGCCAGTATGAAAGGTTGGGTAAAGGATACATTAAGTCATCATGGAAATTACCTTATACACATACATGTTATAGTGACAACAACAAAAATGTATTTCTTAGTGGTAATGAGTGTAATCACTAAGCGGTATACTTTTGTGCCAAGGTATTAACTTGCATGGGGCCTGTGAGGGTACTTCGAATAACCTTTCATGCCACCAGCACGGCACACCTGCAACACAGATAGAGCCATTCTTTAGGCAACTTTCTAACAGGAGTTACGTTCTAATAACGGATCACAGCTGTTGTGGCTTGGTGCCAGGGAAAGCATATCTCTTAAGTGTCAGCTCCATGGTCACTTGCTGTATGCAGGCATTGTATCCAAATGGCCCTGGAGACTCAGTGGCTCCGATTTGGCCTCCTTTGAATATCTCGTCTGTACGAATTAATACTTTAAGCAGAATGAAGTCTGTGCTTTTGCAGACAACAGTGCCCATCACGTCATCAAGAGACGTATGATCTCCAAGTTGCAAGGACAACTGCAGAGATACATACACTTTTATCAACAAATTGCCCGGTGCATTTCACAGAAATGCTCAGCCAAATCCTAAATATGTCGAATGCCAGTGGTATCTCGAATGTATTTAAGACAATTTTTTCGGGACTGATAACACCATTCGAAGCAGTCCTGGGCATCTTTCCCAATTTTGTCCATTCGATCTTTGGCGGCCTACCACTACTTTTGGGACTCGTAGCAGGTATTTTATTATTGACCCTCCTGCTCTGATATGGCAAACCAAAACGCAGACATGACTCTGGCAAGGATGGAAGAAACGATCCTAGCAATACGCTACCGGGACCGCATAACTAAAGTCCTTGGACTAGCCCGGCTAAGAGATCTGAATATGACCTGGTTCCTTTCATTCAGACCTATATGGCCGACCTGCATCTTACCTGTGCTTCGATGTATGCTATGCGGAGAGGAATGCGTGTTAGACACCTGTCTTGCACTACAATCAGCAGTACCAATGGATGTCAATACTTTGCTAAGTCCAATAACGGCTCACACATCGTGTTGTCCCCAGTGGTTACCAATCCTGATGACGGCATTCGTTGAGACTCCTGCACTATGATTGGGTGGTGGCAGTGAAGCAAGAAATGAAAGCAACATCACCCAGGTACGACCTTCTGTGAGCATTGCTGATCCTGAAATCGATGATAGCAATCATTCTCACAACTGCCAAGTTATAGCATTATCGAACTTGGTCGAACTGTCACCTTAATATGTAGACCAATTCTTTGCGAGCCTGTCTGAAATGATGTTCTCCCCTGAACAGAAACAATAACTTTTTGGAAAACAATCCGGCACACAGCTTTCTCATGAACTCTAAATTCGGCCTTCAGCTTTGATAAACAAAAGCTACTGAAAAGTGTTTGGAACTATTTTTGCCCCGCTCACCATGAAATTATTTTTTCCAAAATATTTACCTTTTTTCTGGCACACGTACTTTGCTTAAAGTAGAACTATTCATAAAGAACAGAGCTTCTATTTTTATTAGATCCAGAGACAAAATATTACCTCAGCCTCTAGCACATTTTACAGCAATTGTATTTATATGTGATGAAATAGTCTCGCCCTTCTTTTCTGTATTGAGAGACGTTTCATGTGTAATTTTTCACAAAATCTTTCAACTGAATATATATGCAAAAACATTTTTGAATGATTACTCTGCTTAAAAACGTACAGTACCTATTATCATTTTCATGTATTTCATGTACACCATTTCAAATGCAAAATGTATTTTGGGGTGGGTAGGAATGCACGTGCATCTTATTGCTTAAGTTTTTAGTAATTGATGGACATAAATTCGTGGAGTGGGTGATGTGTTTTATCTAGGACCCGATCAATATTGTGACCGCATGCCCCTATACGGCTATGATCAATACATATCCCTATAATGGCATAATAATCAGAGCCATATTTCAGTAACTCGCCTCTGCAGTCCATGACACAGCAGAAGCCACTTCCTTAGATTCCTAGATAGCACACCGAGTTCTTTCAACATACCAAACCCCCAGCAACCTGGGAAAGCCCCGCTTGCTTTGTTTTGATTAGTAATAGAACTCCTTCGAGCACTGTAAGAACGGCCAGTTCTTAGTGACTTCTTTATTGACGTCTTATGTCCAAAAACGTACGTCAAACTCGGCACCTTTCAGGTATAAATATACCAACGTTGCCTTAAGCAAGCACACAGTGGTGGTGAATACAGGAGCAGAACAGCTGTCCCCTTGCAGAGAGCCCAGCAGATGCGAGAAGCCCACGGACGCTGCCCCTCCTCCTTGACGCACTGAGAAAGACGCTGTCTTTTCTCCTGCCGAGAAAATCCAGCTCTGGCGTTTCCAGCCTACTCTTGCGGGTGATATATCAGACCTCCTGCATTCTATTCCAGAGGTACGGTGCTGACTAAACCCTTAGAGAGAATTCTTGAATCAAACTCTTGGCAAAACCAACTTAACTTAAACTGCTACTTACTTATTCCCTCCCACGTATTAGGCTTAGGTCAGGTACACCGGGGTAGGCGTAGTTAGAAGCACCAGTTGAGGTCGTTAGCCAATGTATATATGAATGTATATATTTTATTAATTTTAACTATCTTATGGCTAAGAAACCATATCAATGCTTTTACAGTATTATTTCGTAATACTCCTTTTACTGTACGCACTTTTTATAATAACAAGTCTTGCAATTGTGGCAATTCATTTCTCTTGCATGAGAAAGAAGACTGCTCAATAAATAATACCTTTTATTGAAAACGCCCGTCTCTCTATTCTCTGCACCCTGGTGAAACTAAGAACGCAGTTCTGACTGAGTGAAATAACTGTCTATTGTTTCACACGACTCTAGAGATTGACTCTTATTCTGAGGAGCAAAGTTGTCATGTTTATGCGGTTGTCGGAAGCTGAATCCCTTCTTGTCTGAGCCTGGGAAGCTGATCACTTCCTATTCAGTCAAGAAAGTTTCCAGTGACCTCTGAGCTAGCTGGCGCAAACCTAAATTAAGTCTAACATAGTCAGTAGAGACCTAGAAGACCACAGTCCTACGTCTACACTGCTGTTTATGTTATTCCAATGCGCAGGGCCTATAGGGAAAATAGGAACTACACTACAGAGGAAAGTATTAACCATTAGTACAGTCGTCATCTTCGTCTTTGTGAGTAACAACTGCCCAAATTATCTTAGCACACTCTGAAAATGCTAATGTTGAAAAATTATATTATTGATCAACACAGGTAATGTACCAGTGATGCGCACCTTTTCTGTAGAAGAACTTAATGATAGTAAAGCTGTAAAATTCAATAGCAGCACAGCTTTGGAAGCATGTCTAACATGTCATGGAAAGGAAGGTTGCTAGGAGACCTTGACCTGCATTAAATAGGACTGTTATGTACATTACAAGTCGGAGGATTTAATGACATGGTACACTAAGTTTCTAAAACAAATGACAAAGTGAATGTGTTTTGAACATTATAGGTCCATCAAGATATTTATTTTATAAGCTATTTGATGTTGATAATGGCAAAAGCTAACACATTACCACCACACAGGGACTTCGACTGTAGGATAGATCTTGTACCTGGTGCCACCTTGCCCTGTAGTAGGATATATGCCCTAACCGTAAAAGAGAACGTACACCATAGAGAATATCTTGACGAATACCTTGCAAACGGCTTTATACGACATTCCAAATCACCTGTGTCTTCTTCTCCTGTTTTCATTCCGAAAAAGGGAGGAGAATTGCGCACGTGCATAGATTATAGAGCCCTGAATAACATAACCATTAAAAATAGGTATCCACTGCCTCTAATTCCCACACTTTTGGACCAAATAAAGAAGGCAACCATTTATACGAAATTGGATCTGCGTGGAGCATACCACCTTGTACGAGTACGAAAGGGTGACGAGTGGAAGACGGCCTTTCGCACCAAGTTTGGCCTCTTTGAGTATCAAGTTATGCCTTTCGGACTCTGCAACGCTCCCGCAGCCTTTAAATTTTTTATAAACGAGGTTTTGCACGAATTCATTGATGTATGCTGTGTAGTTTACATAGATGATATTCTCATTTACTCCAACTCTGAGCAAGAACATGTGCAGCAAGTTCGTGCTATTCTCCAAAAACTGCTTTCAAATTCCCTTTACGTAAAACTTGAAAAGAGTCTGTTTCACGTGTCTAAAGTGGATTTTCTTGGCTATGTCATCAGTCCCATGGGAATTGAGATGGATCCTAACAAAGTTAATGCAGTCAGTTCTTGGCCAAGTCCCACTACTGTGAAGCAGATTCAAAGCTTTTTAGGATTTGCAAATTTTTATTGCCGATTTATACAAGATTTTTAACAAATAATAACTCCCATTACTAAGTTGTTACGAAAAGGCGTAAAATTCCTTTGGTCAGCCCCTGCAGAAGAAGCTTTTCAAGAGCTAAAGAAGAGGTTCACATCAGCTCTAGTTTTGTCCCATCCAGATCCTATTCAACCTTTCATAGTAGAAGCTGACGCTTCACAATTTGCTTTGGGTGGCATATTGTCTCAAAGAGATCTGGATACAGGTCAAATGCATCCAATAGCCTATTATTCCAGGAAATTGTCCGAAGCCGAACAAAATAGGCAATTGCTGATAAAGAACTATTGGCAATTAAGGCAGTGTTTGGAGAATGGCGTCACTATTTGCTTGGAGCTCGTCATCCTGTAACCATTTACACAGATCACAGAAACCTTCAGGCCTTAAAATCTGTAAAGGCCCTTTCAGCCAGACAGTTACGATGGTCATTGTTTTTCAACGATTATAATTTCGTAATCACTTATCGACCAGGGAAAGAGAATCTAAAGGCTGACGCCTTATCCCGAATTGGGGATAAAGGACCAGATCAACCAGAAAAGATTCTTCCTGTAATCCCAACTTCTTGTTTTCAGGCAAGTCTATCCAATTGTGATATCATTACCGAGATTAAAAAGGCCTTGGAAGTAAAGCGTTTCGATCTCTGGAAAGAAGATCATCCTTTTCTTCAGGAAAAAGACAAGTTGTTGTTGGTTCATGATCTTATTTTTGTACCTACCGAATCACTTAGAAAGGACATAATTTATCTTCATCACGATACTCCTCTAACTGCTCATCCCAGTATCATGAAAATTTATGAGCTCATCAAAAGAGATTTCTGGTGGCCTTCGATGTTCCAAAACATCCAACAATTTGTAGAGACTTGTAGCATTTGTATTCAGAACAAAGTATCTCATCAAGCTCATAGTGGATTCACGATGCCACTTCCTATACCACCTCAGCCGTGGCATACAATATCTTTAGACTTCATTGTAGAATTGCCTGAAACCAAGAAGGGATTTACAACAATCCTAACGGTAGTAGACCAATTCTCTCGTATGGCTCACTTTATTCCCTTAAAAAGACTTCCTTCTGCTATGGAACTTGCCCATTTAATAATGATACATATCATTTGTTTACATGGCATCCCATCTGTAGTCATTTCGGATAGAGAATCTCAATTTATATCCCGAGTTTGGCACAATTTGAGTTCTTTGCTTCACATGGAGGTCAAACTGTCTTCTAGTTACCACCCTCAGACTGATGGTTTAACAGAACGGACCAACCAGACCATTGAAGAATTCCTACGTTGCATGCTGACTGAGGTATCAGAAGAATGGTCAGATCTGTTAAGTCCTTTAGAATTCGCCTATAACAATTTAGAACATTCCTCAATCAAGATGTCTCCATTCTTTTGCAACTACGGATTTCACCCCAAATGTATTCCTAAGCTAACAGACAAGGTAGAGTCAGTACCGGCAGTTTCTGAATATGTTTCTAAACTGTTTGCAATCCAAGAAGAAGCTAGATATAATTTAGCTAAGGCAAAAGGAACTCAAAAGGGGGCAACCGATAAACATAGAACGAAACAACCTGAGTACAAGATTGGAGACAAGGTATGGTTAAGTACCAAGAATTTAAAATTAAAGGGAAATAAGAAATGTAATCCTAGATTCATTGGTCCTTTTCCAATACAGAAGGTAGCCAATCCTGTTTGTGTAAAATTAGATCTTCCCCGAAAATACTTGATACACCCAGTATTCCATGTTTCTGGACCAGGGTCAGCGGACTCGATAATTCTCTCGCCTCGGTGCCCACTCTGATCAGCAATCACACTCGGCAACTCTGGGCACTAGCTTGCCTCATCTTCACTAACGGCCCCACCAGACCGCCGGGGATGCCTGGTCTCACCCTGGAGATACCCATTAAGGGACAATCTCTCAGGGAAGCCAGGAAGGGTTTTGCAGCGGTCGAAGCGCGGAGGTACCCCTTCGGGAGTGATTCCAGCGCTATATAAGCACATAATTAATTAATTAATTAATTTAAAACCTTTCCTTTTGAAGACCCGCCTGATCCAGTCTCCTCCCTCAGTTGAAATTGAGGGTCATCCAGAATTCGAGGTTAAATCAATCCTAGATTCTAAAAGCATCAGAGGAAAACTTTTCTACCTTATAGATTGGAATCGATTTGGCCCAGAGGAAAGATCATGGGACCCTTTGGAGCACTTGAAAAATGCTCCGAAGTTACTTAGAGCTTTTCATATTCGGCACCCTGACAAACCGAAACCTATTGCTACAGTTCTTGGGGGGATCTTGAGGAGGGAGTACTGTCATGAGGTAGAAACCCCTACAGGAAAACCCACCCCTTTCCCGTGCACCCAGCACGCAGCGGATTGTCAGTGTGATTGTGTACTGTGAAATCGTGATTTTCCATTTGCATTGAGACTAAGAATTGTTTCCTTCATTCATGCTTTTTCCTTTTGTTTCTGTTTTATTGTTTATTGCTCGCTTTTTCTTACATCTTGGTATTAAAGAATAGATCCTAATTCAAGATAGTGAAGTGAGCCTTTGCCTACACATTGCCCGGAGTGCAGGACACCAGCCTCTTTGCAGGTAAGGGCCTTGTGTACTAATTCCCAGCGCTGCACGCACGCACGCTGTCTGTGCGCAAAAGGGTGCGGCTGGGTGCGGTTCCCTATTTAAACCGCACCCAACCTTCCAGAAGACGCTTTGCCTTCCGCCCAGCTCCGAGGAAGGATCGCGCTTGGAGCCCCTCCAGGCCTCTTCAAGGTGAACGGAAAGAAAAGCGGCAGGAAACGGTTCCAGAGGCTTTTCATTCACGACGAAGAAGCTAAGTACAACTTTTGAATTATTTCATCAAGGCGCCCTTCGCAAGAAAGGTCAAGAGAGTATTTCAGGACAAAAGACTTTCTCTGAAAACAAGACAAAAGGCTTTTTTGGAACTTTAATTCAGTTTGGGACTTTATGATTTTAGGCAAATAGTATTATAAGAAAACTGAGTGCTACAAAGCTTTCTTGGAGTTTGTTTAAACCTAAATGTTCAGTACTTAATGCTCTGTTTATTTTCAGTGAATTACCTTTTGGAAAGCTTGGTATTTGTAACAGTTCTTTTCTCAGTCTACCAAGAATCCCTTATTGGAAGGAGACTCACAAAGAAATATATAGTAAGTGAATTTCAAGGAGTTTGGCTTCCTTGATTAAAGAATTAGTTAAGTAGTATCTAATACAGGAATTTTATATCCACAACTTCTTTAAGGTCATTTATCCGAGGAAAGGACAGCCCAAGACAAGACTACAGAGGTACCTGATGCCTAGACCACCACGACAAGACAAGACAAAGAAATACTGGACGAAGACCACACAACACTGATCGCAGGTAGGCGATTTACAAGAGAGACACAGACTCTAACTACAGAGGGAGGGGTTAGGCAAGGAAGACTAATGTTTCAGATCTAGGGGTAGTTAAGAACTGTTTTTAGGAAGAGACTTGTTGTAGTAAAATCTGGGTACTTGTTGTTCCGCAGGTCGACAGCAAGAACCAGGCTACAACCCTACGCCCACGTCCAGTACCGGCCCTCTTCCCTAATTTCTAGTTTAGTCTTGCTGTGAATAGTATTTCAGTAAGGTTTAACTTAGTAGTCAGGGAAGTTGGTCCCTTGCGTCTCTGCAAAATCTTCTACGTCATTCACAAGGCTTCAGCTTCAAGACAAGGTAAGGGACGACGTAGCTGGTCTTGACAAGAAGCAGCGGAGGAGGAGGCGGAGGTAGAGGTAGAGATGAAACATAATGGAGACACCGTAACAACAAATAAGTCCCAAAAACGCCAGTATACACAAGAGTCGATGCCAGCGCCAGATAAGGGCTCACCTCTAAGTAGTCACTGAAAAACAACCGCCAATACTGCTAGCAACAGAGACATACGGGATTTTTTCCTACATAAAATGTCTAATTGCTCACACTTGTACTCAGACTAAGACCAAGAGAGCATAATAACTAACTTGGACTTAGACACTAACCCATCAGGAACCAACATCCTTCTGAGCGCAGCAACCCTGCTATCACTTAAAATAATCATAGCACCGGGTGGTATACCAGCTAAGATAAAAACCACTCCGACTGTGTCTAAAAACAACACCGGCTTAGAGATCCCCCATGCATTAGCAACTCAACAAACTGGGGACACCCAAATGGTTCAAAGGGCTCTTCTGGCCGAAGGCGAGACCAAAGCATACCAGGCAACAGCGCTGACTCACAGCAAGGGGGTTGGCGAAATCAGCACTTCAGCACCAGTGCACACGCAGAGCCATTCAAAATCTCTGCAACATCCCACTCACCCCAAGCTAGCCCTGGACTTGATTATAACGGGATTAAAGACAACCAACAAGACCGGGGGCAGACCCCATAACCGAGAGGCAGCCGGCTAAACTGGACCATCACCTTGTACTGATCAACGACGTATTGTCCTCAATGGTAAATGCAGCTATAATGCACGCCGACAAGCTAGACGTCCAGATAAGCCTTCTTCACACAGTCACCGGCCTGATATCAGGCATAGATTCCCAACTAGAAGCTTTGAACTCTCTAATTCAACGCGCTCAGGCAAATACCACAGTCACATCCAAGCCACAGGACTGTGGATGTAGCCCGGTGCTGCTCTGCCTGGAAAAACTGCCAGTTATAATAAACACACTGATCAATGATCTAAAAGCAGAATCCAGCAGGCATAGGAGTAACGAAAATTTGAAGCCGTTAAACATTGATAACACTTCACCTGGGACACTAACAGGACATTATAAAGACGTCAGCAAGTGAACCAAGCAGGACACTGCAAACAACTACATGCAGTACTAAAACCAAAGAACAAGCAAACTCAAACAGCTTGCAGGTGACAAGCCTTGAAACTGGTCACTTATCTCGGGAAAAATAAGAAAAAATTAAAAAAGCTAAATAAACAAAGAAAAAGCAATCATAACCAAAACGGCTCAATTAAGCTGTGGTTACTACCGGCATCTAAAGAAACTCTTAAGTACAGTGAAAACAATGTCATGTCTACCACCCATCAAAATCTTCCAACCCTAGACGGAAGAGCTACTTGGCCGAATAACCCAGCTAAAATCAATCTTGACCCAACCCCTGGTGATGCACAGGAAGGCCTAGGCCAACGCTCTAAAAATTGGGATAGAAATGTCGCAATACCCAGCGGGCTTCCCAACCATCTCGAGGAACAAACAACTCGGGCAGACAGTCAGGCTCTGCCAGAATCCCAGGCACTCCATCGAGACAGTTCTCCGACGATTAACGCGACGGATAAAGCCCTACAATCAGAGAACACACTGGAAGGATCCCAATGACTCCAACAAGATAGTAGTAAACGAAACAAGCGAAGTTCTGTTGCAAAAACAGGCACCAAAAACTATGCACGCGGCACAGCAAACCGGCCAGGATTTAATTAGTCAAGATTCATCCTTAAAAGGGACACATAAGAACCACATCCCTTATAGACAGGATGATCTGAAACTATGCCTCTACCCAGAATATGTCTCACAGGGTAATTGGGACACACTTAACCGCAGCAATTTATTAAAACTCTTTGCGAACATCCCAGGCCTGGAAAAAATAAAGTCATCTGATATCGATACTGTTTCCTTTTTCACGCAAGGACCAGGTGACATTAAGGAATCCACAGAACTGTCTTTTTAAAATCGAGACATAACCCATATACTAAAAAGAAATTACCAAGTATTGGAAGATTGGGGCATGAAGATCACGAGTCGGCCGACAATAAAATACCCTATGCCGCTGAAATATGCCCACTTGAAGAACCAAAATGATTCTAGAACATCAGACTCACAAAGAGAGACTTTGACAGCAGAGCTACCACCCCCACCCTTAAAAACACTTACTACACTCCATGGGAATGATAGTGGAATAAATACAAAACTGGTAAGCGGTGGGCTAATCAAGATCACTACTAACATGAGCAAAGGTACACGAAACTGCTCAATTCAGAACAACACTACTGAAGATTGGTCCTGGGTGCCTCGAGCCTTAACTCACAATTCCTAAACTCCTTACTGGTGCAATTAAGACTACACAAGCGCACCGGCAGGCAGATTTACCAGGCATAAAACAGAAAAGGAAGATAATTGGGAAACAGAACTTATGAATCATGTCCTGGAACGTAGCAGGGATACAAAAATTAATACAATATCCAGCGACACTCCTATTCTAATATACACAACATTGGAGACAAATCAGCAGAAAGCTACAGTTCCCCCGCAACAGAAGCATTCAATGCTCTCTTGCAGGCCTTTCAGCTAGCATCAGCCCACTCCCTACTCTCAAAGGACTCCCCAGGAAACCTCTGTCAGCCAACTTACAACAATCGGATTACAATTGATTATATCCTCCTAAGTTCTCGGCTACAGAGCCTAATGACAGGGTACAAAGTTGCACAGCGGAAGGAAAGCGACCACGCGGCTCTAATAGCAACCCTTAACTTGACAGCAGATAACCATCATACACTTAATCTACTTGGATCAACAACCGGTGTTGAACAGCATATGTTGGTAAGAAGGATTAAATGGCCCGCAGGCCCTATACATAAGTTTGAGGAATGGAAAAAAGCATGGGTGGACAGCACTTTAAAGGATACAAACAGGGGCACAATTAAAGAATGGGATCGGCTGGCCTACACTCTAGTAAGGCACCTACAAGGAGGGAAAATAAGTAAAACTAACTATTACCCAAGGCACAACATTGGCGATATCCTTGCAATTTGAGAAAGTGCGAAATTAGTGCGCACTAAACGAAGGACTTACCTGAAAACAGGCTCAACTAAAGATAAGCAACTCCTGCAGGAAACATTAAAACTACACTCAAAGCAAGTTTGGGCGGAAAAACTGAAACAAACTGAAGCAAAGTGGCTAAAGATCTTTGGATTGTTGAGTCCCAGTAAAACGCAAAAGTTCTGGCAATACCTAATTCTCTAAATCAAGGGAGCATGCAAAGAGAGAACTCAATTGACTCTGACACCTGGATAGCCCACGTGACAACTTTATACAAAGAGGAAGGCATCCGGAATTACTCAAATACAGAACTAGACAACGTAACACAACTGACTAACCCAATAAACTTAAACACACTGGAAAAAAAGTTGGTCAACACAATATTAAAAAAAATCAGACCCAATGGATCGGCAGGCCTCAACGGCCTGCCGGGCTCCCTTTTTAGAAAAGGGGGTGGTGATGGACAGAGTATCAGAATTAAGCAGAACACTCGAACCCAGTCAACAGATCAGGGCTTGATCCATCACCGTTTTTTAGCTCACTGCACCATCCCAGCTCAGAACCTGGCTACATGCAAATTAGTCTGTCCCTGGCCCAGTGCATCATGGGAACAGGGCAGACCAAACTACCAAGCCAATTCTTTTACTGGGAAGCAAACAAGCATCCGGGGACCGGTTTCTGGCATTACAGCAATCTTCGGCCCGGCTTGCTTGAATCCTGATGGTGCAATGAGCAAGGGACTCATGTCTGAGCATACCCTTCCACGCTTATGGTGGACAAAACGATTCAGAAAAGGGGGTGGTGATGGACAGAGTATCTGAATTAAGCAGAACACTTTTTAGGCAAGACACAGACGTTTGGACCGCAAAACTGTCTGTGTTATACGCCGAATGTCGAATGGCAGGGAATGTTCCGGATTGTTGGCGAGGGTCGCTTCTGCATCCCATCTATAAGAAAGGGCCGAAATCAAATCCACAAAACTATCGTATGATTGCTCTTCTTGACATCGAGGGAAAGGCCTATGCAAGCACCCTATTAACGGAACTCTCAAACTGGGTCAGTAAGGAAGGCCTTCTGCCATTTTATCAAACAGGATTCAGACCAGGAGCTTCAACGGTGGATAACATCACAGCACTCTCATACCTAACATACAAGGCAGTGGCTGGAAAATCTCTCCCTATCTTTGCCTGCTTTATTGACTACACTGCGGCCTTTGATGGTGTTGACCGTTCCATCCTCTGGCAGAAACTGGCCTCCTGGAATATTGACCCACATTTATTAAAACCAATTATATCCCTATATTCAAGCACGTGGGTCAGAATTAAACTGTCAACTACGTCAGCCTCAGAGAAAATTTACACCAACCGCGGCTTGAAGCAAGGATGCGTACTAGCCCCGATGTTATTCAATTTATACACAGCAGTCTTGGGCAAAGCCTTGATGGGAGCATCACTAGCATCTCCCCGTCTTGGGCACACCAAGATTCAATTACTGCAGTATGCGGATGACCTGGTACTACTAGACCACACTAAAATTGGGCTTCAAAAAGCCTTAACCGCCTTGGGCACTTACAACGTAAAAAACAAACTGATCGCTAATGCAGCCAAATCAAAAATAATAATATTTGGTCCTTTTCCGAAGAAAAAAAACGATAACATGGAGGATAGGACAACTGACGTTGGACTGTACACGACAATACAATTACTTGGGAGTTTGGTTTTGCGAGACAGGGCGCCCAGGAGTACATCTAGACAAAATATGGGCAAAAGGGAAAAGTATCTCGTATGCCCTAGGGAAGCTGCATGCAACTCTAAATAGTCCCACGACAACAGCAATTCAAAGAGTATTAAGGGCAAAGCTAATACCATCACTAAATTATGCCCAGCAGGCCTTCCCAGGGAAACTATCAAGCACCCTGGAAAAAATCCGCTGCTCGGCCTATAAAAAACTATTCCACCTACCCTCCAGCACCAGAAACACCCTGGTGCGGCTAGAATTTGGCTTGACACAACAAAAGCTTGAGGAACTGGCAGCAATTACTAAATACTTGTACCTCACAACCGCTGCCCCAGAAAACTCGCTAAAATCTAGTATAAAGAGCATTTTTCTGGAAGAAAAGAACCCGTGGTCAAATATTCTCTCTTCCGCTAAAGACATCCTGAACCTTGCTGTGGATAACTGGGACCCAGAGTTACTCAACTATGCCGCCAGTAAAAGCGCAATAAAACGACAAGTCCGGCTTTGCTCACGCACTACTGACCTGGAAGCATTGGAACTAAGAGGCTTCCATGAGTCCCTAATACTCCCGCAGCTGGCACAGACCTCGAAACCGCACCTCACCCAAGCAGTGGGCAAGGCGGCAGTCAACAGGATTCTAGCGCTCTGACTACACCCTTTTTTTTTTTTTTTAAACCTTTATTTGGAGATAAGCCAGAGAAGAGGTAGTGCAATCATGATACATACAGTCGTACAAGGACAATGCAAAATGGCAATACAATCAGCAAGTCCGGAATACAGGTCGACATACAATACAGTGCAGACAGCAATGGATAAAGACAAGTAGCGATCACAAATGGGCATCATATAGCACATCCTAACAGAATGGCATACAATGGCAGGAGCAGAAGCTGTCAGCGCACACCCTAGATGGAAGGGAGAGTCCCACCATACCAGCGGAGGATCCACCCTCCAAGCATGAAGTAGTCCACACAGGCCCACCCCCCGTTCGCCAACAATAAGAAGACAGGTAGCGGTCCAACATCGCGGTCACAAAAGTGTCACAGAAGGGCATACAGATCCCTCATCTCAGCAGAAGAAGGAGATAATCTACCCCCCAACCAATGCCAGAGGACCAGCAAATGTCAGTGTAATATCTCAAACTCTACGCCGGTTTTAACCAACCCCAACCCGGTCCTCACTTTCAGAATCAGAGTCCTGCACCGCTCTAGTGAGGAGATACACCTGTAACGGGCTCCAAAAATCCTTGGGCCTACACCTCACGGGCATCAGCTCCGCATAGACGTTATATTGGTCCTGACAATAAATGAGATCACGTAGCCAATCCTTGAACTGCGGCACCCTGCCACGACCCCAACAACAGGCCACCCTACGTTTAGCCAACAATAATGCCACATCAGCAAATCTACGGTGGAGGGCAGGTACGTCCCTGGTATATCCCAGCAGTAGCACCAAGGGGTCGAACAACACTCCATCCTCAGTCATAATCTGAAGAGCCGCATGGACCTGAACCCAGTACTCCAGAACGCCCGCACATCCCCATGCCAAATGCAGAAAGTCGGCTCCCTCTGCCCGGCACCTAGCACATCTGTCATCTTCCGCTAAATGAAACCGAAGTTTCCTCGCCGGGGTGTAATAAAACCTTTGGACGAATTTGTAGTGTATGATTTTCAGACGGCAACTGGAGGAGACATTAGCAGTAAGACCACAGCAGTACTTCCATTGTTCGTCAGTAATAGTGACGCCCAGCTCAGTATCCCATTGCTCCCGCACCCGGCTGCCGGGACAGCACGTTGCCGCCGAATGGCACCATACAGCTTCGAAACTAAATGGCGACCATCTGAGACCAAGAGTACATGGAGAGGGAGGGTCACCTCCGGTTCCGCAGGGAAATCCGGCAACAAGGTACGTAGGCCCTGTCTTAGGCGAACATAGTAAAACAGCTCCAAAGGGGAACAGTCGGCAGTTCCAAAAAACTGAGCCTGGGTACGGAAAGCGCCCTCATGAAAAACGCCACCCCACGTAAGGATTCCAAGCCGCTTGCAAAGACGCTGAAACCCCGTCTCCTGCAACAGAGACAAATCAGGGTGATAGGCTAAGGGCAGTGCCGGCGAGTAGAGAAAGGAAACACCCAATATTCGCACCACCCGTTTCCAAGCGTCTACCGTGCACGTCACCGTCGTTTGATGCGTGTCCACATCGGTCACATTGCCTAGTACCATTCCCTCCAGTGGGAGCGGATGGGCAACCCATTGTTCAGCCGCAACTTGTGGCATAAACGGCGTGGGGCGCATCCAATGGTAAGCATAGTGCGTTTGAGCGCTAAGGTAGTAAAGCTCAAAATTAGGGACATCAAAGCCCCCATCGGCATAGGGTAACGTAAGGGTAGCCCACGCCACACGTGGCTGTTTGCCCCCCCAGAACAATCGGATGAGCTCCGATCGGAGCCTACGAAAAAAGTAAGCCCCAGGGTGATACAGAATATTTTGAAAAAGATACAGAAACCGGGGCAGGACCACCATTTTGATAAGGGACGCCCGACCAGCCATGGAAAGAGGCAACGACATCCATCTAGTGACGTCATCCGCCAGCTTAGTAATAGCTACGCCGTAATTAAGCCTGACAGTCTCTTCCCTGTCCAATGATACAACAATACCGAGGTACCGCAGCTCCGAATCGCACCACTCCAAAGGGAAATCTAGAGGAAATCTATGAACCGCCGCAGTTAGCGGGAAGAGTTGGGATTTCTGCCAATTGATGTGTATCCCGGAGACACCCCCGAAAGCGACCAGCTCACGTAATAGCGCATTAAGATTAGCCTGTGGATCTTTCACATAAAGTGTGACATCATCCGCATATAAAGAGATCCCGACCTGACGTTGAAAACAATTGAACGCGCTCTGCTGGTGTCGTTGGCGAATCCTGCAGGCTAGGGGCTCTATGGCAATGGCAAATAGGAGGGGCGAAAGGGGACATCCCTGTCGGGTCCCCCTAGTAAGAGGAAACTGGGGGGAAAGCACACCATTCACCACCACTCTCGCCACCGGGTCGGAATACAAGAGTTTGACCCAAGATATAAAGATCCGAGGAAATCCCATCCGGCATAGGACATCAATAAGGTAACCCCACTCCACCGAATCAAACGCCTTAGTGGGGTCTAGGAAAATGGCGGCGACCGGGAGCTCAGGAGCAATAGTCGGGATAAGGGAAAACAGAGTCCGAAGATTGTGGGAGGTGGCGCGGCCAGGCACAAACCCAGACTGGTCAGGCAAGACAATAACAGGCATGAGCTCAGACAATCTGACCGCCAATACCTTTGCGAGTATCTTGACATCACAATTAAGTAATGAGAGGGGCCTATAGGAGCCCACGTCTAGGGGATCCTTACCCGGCTTGAGTAACGAGGTAATAGCGACTTCTCTCATGGAACATGGCAGCCGTCCCTCCTCAAGGGACTCCTCAAAAACCTCGCGGAGAACGGGAGCCATAATATCCACGTAACATTTATAGAATTCAGCAGGAAGGCCGTCCAAGCCAGTGGCCTTCCCGTTATTCAGGGACATGATGGCCCCCCTGATCTCCTCCACCTCAAGTGGTCTACCCAAGAACGCCCTATGATCGTCCGACAGCCAACAGAGCGCCAAATCATCCAGGAATCCGCCATATCGTGTCTCTCCTGACTGCTGTGTTGTGTACAGTTGGGTGTAATGGTGAATAAATGTCTGCTGAATCTCCGCAGTGTCCCTACAGCGAGTGCCATCCGGCAAAACCAATTCCAGCACGTCCGAACCATACCGTTGATGCCTAGTAAGCGCAGCGAGGACCTTCCCCGGCCTCTCCCCTTCACAGTATCTCCTCGCCGTCCAGTACTTCCCCCTATGTTTAGCCTCCCTGGCAGCCTCTTCCTCATATTCTGAGAGCTTGGTACGGAACTGGCCCAATAGATCGGGATCAGAACCAGCCTGCAATCTGCGCTCCAAGTGTCGTAAATCACCCTCCAAGCCCTCGAGAGTTCGAACTATCAATTTAAGGATCCCACAACTCTTGGAAATAGTGACACCCCGGATTGTAACCTTAAAAGCCTCCCATATCACCTCAACACTATCAACAGAGCCTTTGTTCCTCGGGAAGAACGCTTCCACCTCCTCGCCAAGTTCCGCCTTAAACACAGGGTCCAGCAGGGCAGTCGGGAAAAGTCGCCAAGGTGGGCGCGGCCTGTGCAGGCCGGGCACAGAAAGCACAACCCTCACCGGGCAGTGATCAGAGTATGTCCGAGCCAGATGTACCGCCTCCCGCAGACCAGCTACCAGCCCCCTGGAGAGAAAGACATAGTCTAGCCTCGCCCATGAGCGTGCGTGCGCAGTGTAATGTGTGCCCTCCCTAGTGGCAGGGTGAGCATACCTCCAACTGTCGATCAATCCAGCTTCCTCCACAATACCCCGTAAAACATCCCTAGCTTGCACATTGTACTGAGGGCATCCCTCCGACCTATCCACTAGAGCTTGAAATGCAAAATTGAAATCCCCTCCCCACACAATATGGGAGGCATCGACAGCAAGCAAATGGCCCCACAGGGTAAGGAAGAAAGCTGGCGTATCAATATTAGGAGCATAGCAATTGACGAACAGCACAGTGATTTGCCCAAGCCGCCCCCATAACAGCACATAGCGCCCCTCAGGATCCACCACAGACCCCAATTCTTGAAAGGCGAGCGATTTCTTAACAAGAATAACAGCCCCACGAGCATACGAGGAGTACGATGCAAATACCCTAACCGCAGCCCACCGCCCACCAAACCGGGGAGCAGGCACACGCCGCAGATGCGTCTCCTGCAGGAGGGCCACATGAATAGCATGCCTATCCAAATACTGTAGCACATTTCGACATTTCCTGGCATCATTAAGACCTCGTACATTCCAGGACAATATTGATATCTTGTCTATAGTTTCAGTCGACATCAGCCATGATCCGGGCACCACAGGACCCAGTGATACGGGGCATTGTCCCAAACTCCCAGTGCAAGACAACAACAAGTCACCGGCCCACACCACAACCGCCCCAATACATACACTCCACAGACATCCCAGCCATCTCCAAACCAACCAATCAGAGACCCACCTCCCATCCCCAAACAACACCATCCGTGCAACAGGCATGCAAGAGGTACAAAACACAATGCGCGGCATACACATCTCTCCCGGTCCGCACCACGCACGCGAGTTCCCCACGTAGCACGCTCTCGCCCATCCATCAAACGGAGATAGCGGCCATGACACTCAGGCACAATGAGCACGGAGGCATAGTTCACAGAACCATTAATGTCCAGCATGTCAGAGGACCAGCCAGTGCAGCGGAAATGCGTCAGTATCCGCGCAAGCACACAGCAAGAGCAAAGAGCACCACAATCCCAAGGACCAGGCCGACCACGTGTCACCCACATAGTCCCCTCCCCCCCCTCCCACCTGATGAATCCCCAACTATCAGGACCCTCAGACACCCACCCCCCTCCATCCCCAAACATCCATCTAGTCAACCAACAAAGGACTAGAAACCAAAACACAGGTAATAGTGGGGAACACCCTATGGGGTACCCACTAGAGGTGCACAGCACCACGCCCACACACCACGCCAGTCTCCGAGCCAACGGGTCACACACGGCCCAGGCGCAGTGCGGGGGTGGGTGCCCGGAGCACAAAAAAGTCACCAACCATCGTTCCCATACTGTCCCCAAGGAATGACACTCAAACACAAATCGGCAATCCATC
The DNA here is from genome assembly GCF_964263255.1 of Lissotriton vulgaris. Classification (NCBI taxonomy): domain Eukaryota; kingdom Metazoa; phylum Chordata; class Amphibia; order Caudata; family Salamandridae; genus Lissotriton; species Lissotriton vulgaris. The sequence continues at coordinate 767,197,153 of NC_141691.1, read as the reverse complement.
ATGGTTATCACCCACAGTACAAGGCAAGGTAGTGCCGAGGCCACAGAAACAGTCAAGCGCATGGGCGCGCAAAGCAGGCGCCATCAACGTCTCATGAACGTAAAAACACCCCATTCAAGCGTCCTCCTCCTCAGCCGCCGATCGGTCGCCTTCGGGGTCCCGGTCACCCCTCCGGTCCGCAGCAGATCGTTCTCGCTTGAGACGCTTTACAAAGTCCTCAGCATGCTGCGGGTTTGTGAAAAAGTGCTGCTTTGCCTGATGGGTCACCCTCAGCTTAGCAGGATAAAGCAAAGCGTAGTCCACTTGTAGATCTCGAAGTTTCTTCTTTACCCCTAGGAATTTACGACGCTGGTCCTGCACCATCGGCGTGAAATCCGGGTACACAGTAAAGTTAACCCCATCAAAAGAGAGGGTACGATTAGTGCGGGCAGCTCTGAGGGCAGCGTCCTGGTCGCGGTAATTTAGGAGCCCTGCAATTATAGGGCGCGGCGCAGCCCCAGAGGCCGGCCTCGGATCAAGTGAACGGTGCGCCCTCTCGACAATGAACTGCGCAGAGAAGGCCTCCGCACCAATGGCACCAACAAGGAGTGTCTCCACATATGTCTCCATTTTCCCAACATTCGTCGTCTCCGGCACACCTACTATGCGTACGTTGTTGCGCCGACTCCTCACCTCCAACTCCTCATTCCCCGCAGTATATTGTCAATCCTCGCCAACTGGGTGGTATGGGTGGCAGCAGTATCGTCATGGTCAGAGATGCGCTGTTCCGCCGATGTTAGGCGTTCCTCATGCACATCTAGTTTCTGCACCACCGCATCCATGCGCGACGACAGTTTGTCTACTTTGTCCACTATAGTGGCAAATCCTTGCCTCATCTCCTGCATCATCTGCTGAAAGTCCGGGGCATGTGGCTGCGGCTCCGCATCAGCGACAGGTGGGGGGGGAGAACGCGAGCTCCCAGCTTCCTGCACCAGGCGTGTACCCCTCCTGGCCGCCCCCGATTCAAAGGACAATTTGGACTGCTTAGTGTCCGGTTTCCCCATGATAAACCGCTACCAGCTCGAGGGGGCACACACATCGATAAAGGCCGAGTCGTAGGCAGTTCCCAACGCAACAACTCACCACAGTCGGGGGCACGAGCAGGCATGGACACCCCGCCACTCCCGACGAAACAATGGCCGCCGCTCCCCTCAGGCCAAGGGCTCGACTCCTTCGCGCCTAAACGACAGGCTGCGGCGTCTCCGCTATCCCACAGCTTCGGTACAGCTAGAAGTGGAGACCGTCACCAAGTCTCGTCCCAGGGGAGCGATCAGCAGCGTGCCCAGTCTGCAATCTGGTCCGGAGGGGGGAGGGGGACCTGGGCCTCCACCCCACGTGCGAAGCCTCGGGTTAGAGTAGAAAGTGACGCCGGGCTATGGAACACCCGGCTTCCAGAGCGCGAGTCGGGGAAAACTTGGAGTCCTCGTAACTTCGGCTAGCAAGCACCGATCGGCACAGGAGTTGGACCGTGGGTGGCCAGCAGGTACACCAGCAGGGATCCGGGGTCAGATCAGGGCGCAGTGATGGTTAGCAGGATCAATATACGGATAAAAGCTCCGGGCAGCAGGAGCCTCATGGCAGTGCGGCCATTCTGCAGTGCGCCCTCTAGCGCCCCCGCGCTCTGACTACACCCTTTGCCCTTTAAAGAGCTTTACTCCACGAGTAGACTTGAGATAATGCACTCTGAATGCCGCTTATGCAATTAAAAACAAGAGAGATTTGCTCATATCCTGTTTTGCTGCTCGGGGCTATCCGCCGAGCGTACCCGCTATTTAAAGCCAATTTTACTCAGACAAGGAGTTCGAACGATAAAGGAGGCGGTTAACTACCTATTCACAATGGAAATAGTGAAAGACATGGCTGTGTTCAGCAAATTCATCCAACAGGCACGCCGCAAGCTGATGGCCCAGCATAATTAGGCCATTTCAAAGAAATGGACTAATGAACTTAGTTTTTTAATCATGTTTTTATTTATTCTTAAGCTCCTTTTTCTTTTCCTTTCCATTATTTTACTTTTGACATGATAACAAAGTTTACTTAAAGTTTGACTTTATTTAATGGTTTTAAGTAACCAAAAAAAAAGTTTTTATTCATTCATTCATTCATTCATTCATTTATTCATTCATTCATACTTATTTTGTATCGGTAGAGATTTTCCAGCTTTCTGTGATAGCACCAAGTCTAAGGTCATGTAGCGTCACTTACTCTACTTTCATTAGGTCCAAAGGGCATGTGATGTTACTTCCTGTGATGTCATCAGGTCAAATGCCTTGCAATGCTACTTCCTCTGACATCATTTGGGGAGGGTCAAGGAGCAGAGAATGTCACTTCCTGTTAAGTCACCAGGTCAAAGAACGTGTGATGTCCCTTTCTGTGACATCATCACGTTATCAAAGGGCGCTACCCCTGGTATTCTGATGAATCAACATCCATGAATATTGTGGTATAGTGGGTAACTTGTTATGAAAATGCTGACTGCCCACCCAGCCTAAACCTTAAAATGATAAATAACACATGTTGAATGTCAAGTATCAGCATACATGTAGTTTATCAGACTAATTAACACTACTAATCCTAGGGGCCTATTAGGATGGCGGAGGGACCTGCGTCCGTCCGCCACCCCCGAGGTGGAGGGACCGTCCGCAGGTGCGAAAACCACAGTTGATGGACAGAATGCAGAACAATGTCATACATTCACCCCAGTAAAGGGATCTGGGCCTAAATCCATCGTTTTTTTACTCTCCACACCACCCCAGTTCAGACATGGCCATATGCAAATCAGTCTGACCCTGTGCCTCATGGGAACAGTCCAGTCTGAACTGCCAAGCCATGCCTTCCCTGGACCGGAAATAAGCTTCCCAGGACCGGTTTCTGGCATTTCAGTCGTCTTCAGCCCGGCTTGCTTGAATCTAGTGGTGTGGAGAGCATGGGACTCACGTCTGAGCATACCCATCCCACTCGGGTTGGCAAATGCAAAAACCACAGTTGATGGACAAAAGGGGCAGCGGGGGTCCCTCCGTGCAAATTAGGATGTGACCTATCACATCCTGTATATTTAAAATTGCGGCGGGTGCTGCTTTAAGCAGCACCCGCCGCAAGGTAAAATATGCATGCTTTCCATTTGCATGCACAAAACGGCAGGCACCGCATGGTGCCTGCCGCCTTGTACATGCAAATGCTGGGGGGTATCATAGGTAACCCCCATGTGCACCCACCACCCCCCAACACCCTGTGGGCCCGCAAGGGCCCCCCAGAAGCTATTGTCCACATGCGTTTCCACGGCGGTAAATCCGCAGCGGAAAAGCATGTTGTCAAACCCATTGTAATTTGGCTGGCGGTGTCTTGCAGACACTACCACCAAATTGCGGCCAACACCCTGCGGATCAGCGGCGGACGGACCTGCGTCCGCCGCTGATCCCACCGCCATCATAATCTGGTGGTGGGTGTTTTAAAGGTTTGCAGCGGTGATTCACCATCCTCCGGGCCGGCGTTGGCTTCCACCGGCCCGGAGGATGCGGAATAACCGCAATCATAATTGACCCCTAAGTTTGGTCAGATAAGTCTTCAAACTGTTGAGAACAGAGGAATATTTAAACAGTTGATTCCGATACTAATTTTTCCAAACTAATATTCTTGTATTAGGTTCCCTCCCAAAAGAGAAATGCCTGGTGACAACTCGGTTCCATCCGCACCGTACTTGCCTGTGTTGGGGAGACCCATGGGTCTCCCCCTGTGTCCTAGTCGTAAGGCTGTGGGTAACAGGAGGTCCGACGCGGACCCCTGAAGTTCAACTCCTGGAGCAATTGCGAGCCGGGCGGTCCGACTCGATCCAGCTGTCCGAATCGAGCATCGTACTAGCTCGGTCGTGAAACATCTCCATTGCGGGCCACGGCTTTGCTTGTGACCGAGTTGTACAGCGGTTCAGACCCGCAAACGATTCAAACGGAGATTTTGCGCCTATTTGCATCATACTTTGACGTCCGGACCTGTGTACGACTCGGACGGAAATCCAGGATCTGAATCGGATCCGCTAATGCCAAACCTGATTCGGTGCCCTTCCGCCCGAGATCGGAATCGGCCCCATAGTTGGGACTCCAATGCCAAATAATTCCAGCAGCCCTTCTTATCAATTCTAAAATCAACTGACACAAACAACTGCTAAAAGAGTAAGAGTAAAAAAAATGTTCAATGGTATCAAATTATAAAAGAACAGAAACAAATCATGGAGATTCAAATAGAAAAGGAGCACTATCAAACAGAAAAGCGAAAAGATGACTATCGTTCAAATAATCAGCAAAGAAAACTGACTACATTGTCACAGGCTTTAATGTTAGCTTGTTTACCGTAAATGTTCAATATGTGCACATCCTAGCGTTATATGACATATTGCCTTGTCTAGTTATTCCCTCTGCTATTCAAGTGAGTAAAGGCAGTTCCGTTGTAAAAAAATGTCTATAGTTTTGTAATAAAACTATGATATAACTCTTGTCTTATTGCCTGCCTACTTTCACTTTCTTCTGCCTTTCTTGATCAGTGAATACCAGAAAATCACTACTTTCTGATATATACTGCAACACCTAATATAAGACAGAGTTAGGGTTTTATTCTTCTCTGCCAAACACCTGTCTCATCCTACACTTCCCCAAAAAACTCCCTACACGCAAATCGCATATTTACACCGCAAGACCCACCCCAATGGTCCCTACATGCTGTTGTGTTTGACCCCTGTGCCTGGGTGGTCCCAGAGTCTAAAACTGAAATAGAAATACAGATACTGATTATTTCAGAAAAATGAAAATGTATGTCTGGCAGGTGATGAACAGCTGGGCTTAATTGTTGTGAAACACAATAGATACCTATTACCTATAGACATGCAATGATACGTTCTGTGCAATATCGACAGAATATAATGCGATGTATGCAAAGTGCTCCTGGTCTGCAGTTCGCACAATTTACAATTCTCTACCAAATAATATATTGATACACCATTGGGCATCTGTGCACGTAAAACAAAATAGCTGATCACCATATATTTCACCATGGATGGTAATCATATCACCTTTCCAATCTGAAGCTGTTTAAAAGAACTTTATAAGGATGCATGACTTGGATCAGCCTTAAAAGTGACAGGTGCAACAGTCCAGAAATGCTACATCGTCCACATCTGGTATTCCAGGCCCATCAGACCTGCCCCTGTGGAGCGTCGGCGTCCAGCTCCACCAAGATACCAAATCACTAGGGCGTAATAGGAATAGAACTTACACATTTCTACACTGTTGTATAGTTTATGTGTCTTCCTATTTCTCGCACCATGTGACAAATTCACTGTGTATTTTGGTGTGGGTGAAACAAGTAGGCTAGTTCTTCATCTTGTCAGTCCACTTGTTCAATTTTTATTCAGGATTGGTGCCTCAATGACGTAATTTGTTGAGGCCTTGCACAGTTGTCTATATTTATTGTTATCACAATTGTCTATATGTGTATCATTTGATTGAATGTATTGTGTATGGTTTATTCAATGCATTTGTGAACCTCTGTAAATGTGGTGGTGTATCCTTTGATGCTAAAAAACTTGGTTTATAATCTTTCATAAAAAATAAGTGACTAAACACAAATGGTTTTTCAGCCTAGCAATTCATTATACTAGGTGTGCATTTGTTTCTAAAAAGTTACACTGTACGGCTCCTTTGTTTGTTTATTCTATAAGAGTGGTCCAGGCCGGCCAGGGACAGGACCCAAGCCTTCCCCCTTTTTCCTGCCCTGTGGAGTGACGGCACATCCAGTTCACATACCCCAGAAATTACATCACTTCCAGACCATGTGACCAGAATTTGACATCACCCACAAAAGTAGACTCTGGAAGGCAATGTGACCAGGATGTACTTTCGGTCACGAACTACGACCCTGGAAAGCCATGTGAATACAATGTAACAACACTAAGCCAAAAACATCCAAAAGCACAGCATCCCTGAGCACCACTTGTCACCGCCCTGCCATCTGGATGATTACATTGTACAGCATGTAGGTCTTTCTACCAGAAGCATTGCAATGTGCAGCAAGTGTCGAATGAATTTGACTCTCACAGATTTCTCAATAAGTTTCAGGCTGAGCATACCCTGGCTTATTTCTGCAAACAGTATGCAGTTAATATCATGGCGAACATCTTTGTGAGGGTTACCAAAAATGACCAAAATGCTGGGTGAATCGAATGCAATGTACATGTGTTTATTCTATTTAATCTTTTGTTTTTTTTAAATATCTTTATTCAGACAAAGTTTTTTCCCCCCCCACATTTTTCTTTTACATCCGGTGTGTTTACAACATTACACAGTCATTTGCAACAAATACAGATTTGTATTAATAAACAAGTAAACAAAACAAAAAAGAATAAACAAAACAAAAGAGAAGAGAACCAAAATACATATTTAAAACAATCGTGAAGAGAGGCAACAAAAACCACTAAACTTCAAAATAGTGCGTCCTACGTTCTCTCCATAAAACTTATAAAGTTAACAAGTTTCTCACCTACTATCAGAGACAGATTTCCTGCATTTCCATTTCTCAATAGGTAGCCATATCTTACCCCCCAGAGCTTTTGCCTTCCTTCCTCTTCTATCGTATATGGCCCTCTCCAGGTTGTATGTAGATAGTAGTCTTGCTACCCACGTCTGAAACGACGGTGCTGATTTCTCCTTCCATGCTTTAGCTACAATTATCCTAAATACTGCAGTGACCATGAATAAAAATTCTGGATAGGTTGTATTTACATCTAGGCTTACCCCCAAGATTATCAGCTCCTCAGTTAGTTTTGTTTGTATTCCCAGTGATTTATCCAGAAACTCTTCTATCGCCAGTTTTAGAGTATACAATTGTGGGCAGTTTGCAAACATATGTGTTATATTAGCCTCTGTAGAATTACACCTTGGACACGTTATTCCAGAGGAGCCGCCCCAGCTGGCTATTCTGGCTGGTGTGAAATATAAAGAGTAAACTGTTTTATAATGTTGAGTTTGCAGTGTCGCGGAGCATAAAATAGTTCGACCATAATCTAAGGAAGTTTGTAAGTCTTCCGGTCGAGCCTTTACCTGTTCTCTCCATTTATTACTGTATTTTTCTCTATCGTCTATCTTATAGACTTGGAGCTCTGCATACAGCTGTCTTATTGAGCATGCAAGGCTGCTTCCCAGGTATTCCATTATCCTACATCTCTTCATCCCTCCTACACCCCCTGTTTTTGTGTGAAAGTAACTCCTCACTTGAAGGTATTTGAAGAAATTATTCCCAGCTATGTTGTATCTTTGCTGTATATTTTGGAATGTTAAAATTGCCCCCTCTGCATCCATTAGATCCCCCAGTTTCTTAATCCCTTTTACGTCCCATTCCCTCATAACTGTGTCACGGAAGATTTCCATTGGAAGATCGTTATTCATATAAAGCCTTAGATACCTGTTGTACCTTCCCAGTCCCAGTCTTTTCCTAATTGCTTTCCAAACTTTATAGATCGCACTCAGGGTCTTAAATTTTGTGTGCTTAAAGTATGCGAAGTCCACTGTTGTTACTAAGGCGTTTTCTGCCGCTTTACCTAAGAGGGCTTCATATACATTAGCCGGACCCTTTCTTCCCTCCTCCTCCTCCTGAGCACTTCCACCTAATAGTCCTTTGGAGTATTGTAGAGCTGTTGCCCAGTAATAAAATCTAAAATCAGGTGCTCCCCAACCTCCCCTTTCTCGTGATAGAGTTAAAAAGCGGTATGCCCTACGTGTCTTCCCCTGTGCCCAAATTAGTTTATTTATTACTGATTCTATTTTATTAAACCATATCCCTTCAATAAAGAGTGGAATTGCCCTAAACAAATATAAAAATTTTGGAAAAGTAACCATTTTAACAAAATTAATTCTACCCATGAGAGTCAAGTGTAAGTTATTGACCCTCTCCAAATTGGTTTTGACTTTGTCTAGTAATGGTTCCATATTTATCTCTACTAAGTTTTCCAAATCCGTTGTCACCTTAATACCCAAGTATTTTGTATCTGAGACAACTCTTGCATCTATGAATGTAGTATGTCTATTCTGAACTATTTGTGTTTTTCCCTTATTTATTGAATAGCCCGACACCTCTCCAAATTTTCTTGCCTCCTGTTCTATCTCGGCCAGTGACTCCTCTGGTGTAGATGTTATAACAGCCACGTCGTCTGCGTAAGCAAATATTTTATAATTCTTTCCATGCAATAAAACTGGCTTAATCCACCTATTTTTTGTAAGCCTTCTCAGATAGGGATCTAAATAAATTGCGAATAATAGAGGTGAAGCTGGACATCCCTGCCTAGTTCCCCGTCTGATCTGTACTGCGTTGGAATATGATCTATTAATGCGTATCCTAGCACTAGGATGTTTATATAGTGCCTGGATTGCGGTTATATACCCTCGACCAATACCAGCCCACTCCATAGCCTTCCATAGGTAGACCCAAGAGACCCTGTCAAAAGCCTTCTCAGCATCCAAAAAGATAGCCGCGACAGGGTCCCCCAAGGCTGCTTCAGCATCCAGAATAGTAATCAGCTGTCTAATATGTTCGGTAGTTCCTTTGCCGGGTATAAACCCATGCTGTGTAGGGGACACCACCCTCTCTATCACCTTACTCAATCTATTAGCCAATGCCTTAGAGAATATTTTTGCATCGGCATTGAGCAGAGTGATAGATCTGTAGGAGCCCGGCTCAGTGGGGGGTTTATCTTTTTTTAATATGACAATTATATCAGCGCCCGCCCAAGATTGAGGAACTATTCTGCCTCCCTGTGCCAGGCAGCAGATTGACCAAATATCTTTAGCTAGTGCCTCCCAAAAAGTTTTATAAAATTCTACCGGGATCTGATCCTGGCCTGTTGCTTTGCCAGAGGGTAAGCTGAATATTGCATCCCTTATCTCCTGCACCGTTAGCTGCATATCCAATTTGTCCCTTTCTTCTATGCTCAATCCCTCTTGTAAACTTTCCCTTAGATATTCCAGGCTTTTCAACTCTATCTCTCCATCATTTTTATCCTGCTCATAAAGCCTCTCATAAAATCTTCTGAACACCTCCTGTACCTCTTCAACTTTATTAACGATTACCCCATTGCCGTCCTTAATTTCTTTAATCTCGCCTGCAGCTAACGTTTGTCTAGTTCTTATTGCAAGCAAGTGCCCCACCCTCTCGTTATATTCATAGCATTTTTCTTTATTTGCTAGGTATTTTCTTGCTGTTTTTTGTGCCAAGGTAGTCCCTGTTTCCGCCTTCTGCGCCTCTATAGCCACTAAAATCTGGTCGATGGGCTCTTGTCTTTTTATTGCATCTAATAGCATATTTTCCAGCTCTGTCAGAGTTCTAATTTCCTCTTCCACCTTTTCCTTTTCTTTTTTATTTCTTCGTAATGTATAGCTCAGTGTCTCTCCCCTTATTCCCGCTTTAAAACTGTCCCAGACCATATCTGCCGGGGCTGAGTATCTATTTATATCCCAAAATTGAGTCATCCATTCTTTCATCCTTACAATATAATCCTCTTCTTTCAACAAGCCTCTCTCAAATGTCCATGTTGAGTTAGCTTTCCCTGCTTTTTGTGTCGTTGCTAGGCTTAATACCAACGGGTTATGATCCGACATTATTCTTGGGAGACATTCTATTTTAGCCCTGCTGACTAAAGAGCTAGAGATAAAGAAGTAGTCCAGTCGAGCTACTGTTTGATGTGGCGCTGAATAAAAAGTACTGCCAACGCCTAATGGATTAAATTCCAACCATATATCCACCAGCGCATTATATCTAGCGAGGTTTTGTACAGCTTTATGCACCTTTTTTTTCCTTCCCTGATATATACCTCCACTTGCATCTAATATTCCATTCAGCCCATTGATATTGAAATCCCCACAACAGATCACTGGCTCTGGACACAAGGCCAACTCCCTATCAATAAAATCTACTAATGCCGGATCATCTTCGTTTGGGCCATATAGCGAGACCAAAGTGCATCTTCCCATAGCTGTTTCTATGTCTAGTATCACCCATCTTCCATCAGAATCCTCTTTTTTCTTTTTAATTTGGGCTACTCCTTTTCTGGCCAGAATTGCCACCCCCTTGTTTCTTCCCTCTTGGCCTGTGCTAGCAAGAATCTCAAATCCCATTTGGCCAAGTAGGAACTTTTCTTCAGCTGCTATGTGTGTTTCCTGTATACAGGTTATATCTATTTTCCAGTATCGCAGCAATGAAGATAACTTCTGCCTTTTTTCCATATTATTCAGCCCACAGATATTAATCGACATTATCCTAACTGCCATAGTTCTAACTTAGGATTTGCCAGCTCCACATCTACTTTTTTGTCTTTTTCCATGCATTCTTTAAGTGCTACACTCCAAACTTTACAAATCTGTATTATTTTACACCACCACCTTTCACCCATGACTTCTTCCCTTCCCTCTCCCCCCCCTTTGAAGCCCCCCACCCCGAAAGTTCCCCCCCTGTGACAGGCAAATAGGTCATCCCTGACCTATGCGTGTCCGCTTAGCACTGTAGAGTCGCCCCCCCTCCCCTGCCCTCTTATCACCTACTACATTTTCCTATCAGGCATAGTCAGGTATCCTTAATTATTTCCTTCTGGCCCCCCTTTGTTCTTTTAATTCTGTCAAAAACTCTCCCGCTTTTATTTCAGAAAAGAACATTCTAGTTCGACCTGCTACTATGACCTTCAATTTCGCCGGAAACATTAAATATGCCTCTGCTCCATGGGACTGAAACTCATTAATCAGCTGTCTTAGCCTCCAACGCCTCTCCACTGTTATGTGACAAAAGTCAGGTCTCGCAAAGAAAGTTACCCCTTCCACCGATTTTTTGGCATCAGGTCTGGCTCTCTCCATAAGTTCTTGTCTTGCCAGGTAGTTTCCAAAAAATACTAGCATAGCCCTGGGTAGTGTTCCCGAGCCTTCCTTATGATTTTTTCTTACAAAGAGTGGATACCTATGGGCCCTCTGCACCTCTTGTTCCCAGTTCCATGGTACCTCCGGGAATGCTCCCTTTAGCAACTTGACCACAAAGCCTCTGGGATCTTGGCCTTCAATCCCTTCCTCAATTCCCAGGAGTCTAGCATTATTGCGTCTCTGGCGATTCTCCAAATCCTCCACCTTCCACTGTAAATCTTCCACGGCCTTAGTCTGTCCCTCTTTAGACGCTTGCCACTCATTTACTTCGTCTTCTAAGCGGCCAGTTCTTTCTTCCACTTCGATGACTCTTTCCTGCACCTTCAAATTTTTTATTTATTTTCCTAATTGATGCTTGGATTTTTTTTGTGTCATGTCTGGCTCTTCGGCTTTCAGCCCTTGCCTCCATTTGTATCTGTTTCAGTGTGGCAAACATTAAGTCCAGCTTCCCTCCATCGTTTTGTGACTCTTTTTCATCTTCCTTATATATACTAGAGATAGCGGAATAGTCCCATACTAGCCTTTTAGTTGTTCCCCTATGCATGTTCTGGGGAGAGCCCGCTCTTCTAGCTGCTGTTTTGCGCTTCTTTTGCGTGCCTCTCCCTCTAGAAGAGTCGCTATCCTCAGAGCTTGAGAGTGAGCCTGATAAGTCTTTTTCCTCCTCACTACTTGCTAATGTTGACTCTGATTCTGACTCTGTTTCCTCTGGGATAGAGAAGAACCCATCGCCATCAGCCCCTTCAGCCCCTTCAGCGCAAACCGCCCCTGCCATATTGCCATCATATGTCTCCTGTGCAATATTCTCTTTGTCTTTGGCCTGTAGCTGCTCTTCCCGAATTTCATCTTCTACCTCTTTAAGGGCCTCGAGCATTTGCCCTGTATTTGAAATCATACCCCCACTGCTTGCCTCTCTCACCTCTTGAGCCGGGTCGTGGTCGTGGTCCTGTAGCTCCAGCGTCTGTACTTGATCCAAAGCGCCGCCGTCTGACTGTGCCTGCGCTGCTGTCTGATGCTCCGCCGAAGGCTCCGCGGGAAGCGTGAGCTCCGTAGATTCTGGTTGCTTGGCAACGCTTTGGCTTGCGTCCTCGAGGACGTTCTGAGCTGAGCCTGCGGGCGGCTTGACTGGCGCGTCTTGCACAGTTCCTGGCGCTCCAAGGCTTCCCGGTGCCTCCGCCCTCACCCTGGCACCAAAAGCCTCGGACACTGAAGGCTGCCGATACACGGTATCGTTTCTCTTTCTTTCCGCTGCATCCCGTGTCCCTGGCGCGTTGCTAGCGCTTCTCATGTCTTTGTTTTGGTTCAGCATTTTCTCTTTTTCGCCGGCTTGCTCCAGTTTTCGAAGCTGTGTCTTTGTTAAGGTGGAGACCGTAGGGGTTATCTTTTTGTTGTTAGGTGGCGCTTTTGTTTTAGGAATAGCGCCCGATCTGCTCAATTCCTTTTGAGATGATTCCTTGCTTGTAGCGCTCGACATGGGTAATTGCTGCTGTGTTTTCTCTTTTCCTCGCGTGGCCATCTCTGCCATCAATACATTAAGGATTCTGAAATACCACGATTTTGTTTTCTTGAATAGATTTGCAAAGTTAGTGAAGCCTCCGCGGTAAATCAAAACTGTGGATTGCATACTGCTTGCAATTCTCCATTAGCGCCTGGAGTTTAACTCATCAGCAGGAGAGGGGTCTGAGTGCGACTTACTCCCACAGCGCCTCGGCGGCCATCTTGCCTCCTATTTAATCTTTCTGCTACTTATGACACTGTCTCCAACCTCATACTGTGAGCAGAATGGAGGAGATGGGATGGAGGAAAGTGTCTCAAGCTGGTTGAGCTTTTTTCTGAAGCAGAGATCAGCAACAGTACTCCTTCGTTAATTTAAATCTCCAGCTAAGAAGATTTTCTGTGGTTTTCCACAGGTTTCATCGCTAATGTCCACAATGTTTACTTAATGAGCAAGACATTTGGCCTCACTGATTTGTTCTTTGGTTTCACTTTTTGTTGTCATGTAGAAAGTACTTAATTGATGGTCCTATTGGGAAGAGATGATGCAGATACTTGTGACAGCTTTTAAAGGTGTGTGCCAGCAGTAACAGATTTGATGGCACAATATGGACTCCACATCAGCAAAGCTTAGAGCGAATTGCTCGTAGTGGACAAAGATCTACAGAGCTCCACGACTAACTGGTGGCCAAATAACATGTGTCCAGCACATACACCCTCAAAACAGTGACACATTCAGAAGCTATTATTGACTCTCTACTTATTCTTACCCCTCAGATCACAAAGTTGCTGCCACCCATTTTATAATTTTGAAAACCTTTAAAAAATCTGCTCCTTCTGCACATAGATTATAAGAAGACAGTGATTGAAGCAGCGATTATATCATGTTTGGACTCCAGAAACTCCCTGAATGTAGAGTTACTTAAGCATCTATTAGTGGCCCTTCAAAAAGTTCAGAACATGGCCAGCAAACGTATGTTAGGCCTTAACAGGAAGCACACAATTGTGCCTTACCTTTCTAAGCTTCATTAGCTCTGAATCCAAAAACAGGGCCAATATTTGTGCAAAATAAATTTACAAAGTATACTCCATCTGTATCACTGAGACTTAAGAACTGGCTTCTACTGAGAATTCCAAAAATCTCCTGAAAATTCATACTGGTGATAGGGCGTTGTCAGTTTCTACAGTGAAACATGGAACCAGCTGCCTCAGCAGACCAAGGAAGAAGTCCTTTACTCAGAATTTGGGAAGCTACTAAAAACTCAAATGTTTACCTTATTTTCTGATTATTTGGGACTCTTGCACTTAAGATATACACATATGCATGTATGTGTGGGTTGTTGTGAATGTTTAATGTTAAAAATTGTGTTCCTGGTTGACTGAGGTGGAAGACCTTATCAAATAGTAACAACAATTGTAGTCAGGGTATGTCACAAACACACATTTAATTAACCTGTGCTCACCTTTGGTAGCGTCGCAAAAACCACAGTTGATGGACAGAATGCAGAACAATGTCATACATTCACCCCAGTACAGAGATCTGGGCCTAAATCCATCGTTTCTTTGCACTACACACCACCCCAGTTCAGACATGGCCATATGCAAATCAGTCTGACCCTGTGCCTCATGAGAACAGTCCAGCCCGAACTGCCAAGCCATGTCTTCCCTGGACCGGAAACAAGCTTCCGAGGACCAGTTTCTGTCATTCCAGCCGTCTTCATCCCGGCCTGCTTGAATCCAGTGGCAAAGTGAGCAAGGGACTCACATCTGAGCATACCCTGCCACACTTATGGCGGCCAAAAGCGGTACAAAAGGGGGTGGTGATGGACGGAGCATCTGAATCAATCAAACACTCACACCCAGTCAAGAGATCTGGGTTAAATCCATCACCGTTCTTTAGCCCACTCTGCCACCCCAGTTCAGACATGGCTATATGCAAATCAGTCTGACCCTGTGCCTCATGGGAACAGTCCAGTCCGAACAGCCAAGCCATGTCTTCCCTGGACCGGAAACAAGCTTCCGAGGGCCGGTTTCTGGCCTTCCAGCCGTCTTCAGCCCGGCTTGCTTGAATTCAGTGGTGTGGAGTGCATGGGACTCACATCTGAGGATACCCATCCCACTCGGGGTGACAAATGCAAAAACCACAGTTGATGGACAGAATGCAGAACAATCTCATAACTTCACCCCAGTACAGAGATCTGGGCCTAAATCCATCGTTTTTTTGCATTACACACCACCCCAGTTCAGACATGGCCATATGCAAATCAGTCTGACCTTGTGCCTCATGGGAACAGTCCAGCCCGAACTGCCAAGCCATGCCTTCCCTGGACTGGAAACAAGCTTCCGAGGACCGGTTTCTGGCATTCCAGCCGTCTTCAGCCCAGCTTGCTTGAATCCAGTGGTGTGGAGAGCATGGGACTCACGTCAGAGCATACCCATCCCACTCGGGGTGAGAAATGCAAAAACCACAGTTGATGGACAGAATGCAGAACAATCTCATAACTTCACCCCAGTACAGAGATCTGGGCCTAAATCCATCGTTTTTTTGCACTACGCACCACCCCAGTTCAGACATGGCCATATGCAAATCAGTCTGACACTGTGCCTTATCGGAACAGTCCAGCCCAAACTGCCAAGCCATGCCTTACCTTGACCGGAAACAAGCTGTCGAGGACCGGTTTCTGGCATTCCAGCCATCTTCAGCCCGGCTTGCCCAAATCCAGTGGCAAAGTGAGCAAGGGACTCACGTCTGAGCATACCCTGCCACACCTATGGCGGCCAAAAGCGGTACAAAAGGAGGTGGTGATGAACGGAGCATCTGAATCAATCAAACACTGGGGTGGTGTGGAGTGCAAAAAAACGATGGATTTAGGCCCATGTCTCTGTACTGGGGTGAATGTATGCCATTGTTCTGCATTCTGCCCATCAACTCTTGTTTTTGCATTTGTAATCCTGAGTGGGAAGGGTATGCTCAGACGTGAGTCCCGTGCTCTCCACACCACTGGAGTCAAGCTATCCTGGCTGATGACGGTTGATAGCCAGTAACCGGTCCTAGGATGCTTGATTCCGGTCCAGGAAAGACATGGCTTGGCAGTTCGGGCTGGACTGTTCCCATGACGCACAGGGTCAAGGCTGATTTGCATATGGCCATGTCTGAACTGGGGTGGTGTGGAGTGCAAAAAAACGATGGATTTAGGCCCAGATCTCTGTACTGGGGTTAATGTATGACATTGTTCTGCATTCTGTCCATCAATTGTTGTTTTTGGTAAAACATTGACATCCCTAATGTTGGAAATAATAGGATCTAATAAATGGCATGCACTATGAGTTGCTCCTGTTTTTAATAACATCATGTTCTGGGCAGATAGGTCCGATATAAATTTTGATATGATGGTACAGGCTAAGTTCTCCAAATGTATATTAAAATCTCAGAGGAGAGAAACATTGGCAGCTGACAGTACCAGGGGACTTATAATCTCAGGTAGGGTCGTCATCCAGTCCAGAGCTGAGCTTGGTGGACGATATGCCAGCAAACCGGAAAATGTGAATTTAGGGGTAATCGCCAGCTTAAAAAAAAACGCCTCCCCTTTGACGATTGCGAGTCTTGTAAACTTACAACTATATTCTTTTTTAAAGAGAAAGGCTATGCCACCTCCTAATTTATTAGAACGGTTGAGCCTAACAATTGCATAATTATCAGGCACGGCCACTGCAATCTCCGGCCCTGAGCTCTCTTGGAGCTATGTTTTGGTCAGAAAGAGGGCGTCTGGGTTTTCCTCCACCAGTAGATTAAAAATTTCATATTTTTGCTTGGGTAATGATCTACAATTTAAGCTCAAGAACGAGAGCATTTTAACGTTCTGTTGTGGTAGATTTCCCTTTGGGTATTTCCTTTCCTTCCCTCTTTGTCTAATCGTTGTGGATAAACCACAGTTCCGGCAGGAGGCAATTCCAACGTCTAGATGTAAAAACGTACAAGCCTTCTGTATGGGTATTCTCAAGTCTCTCAACTGCTTGGAGCTATACTTCCAATTGAAACACGTGTTTTTACCAGAATTAGTTTTCTCCTTACTCGTTCCTTCATATATATTACTTGCTGGCATAATTGAAAGTAGGAATGGCCAGGGATTATGGCCCTAGGCCCGATCCCGGCACGGCGGGCGCAGACAGGCTTGCCTTTGGCGCGCCTTCGGCACGCAATTGGCGCGCCCGCTGCGCCTACGGGTGTATGACGCCATTTATGCTATGGGGAGGAGGGAGGTCAGGGCAACTAAAACGCTAACCTTGAACCTCTAGCAAGATGGCGGCCAAGGAGGAGATCGTCGGTTCGATCCCACTCTCAGCTTCAAATTGGCTCTAAGTGGGGGAGGAACCTGTGAGGCTTAAACAGAATAAAATGCACCAAAACAATTTCAAAGTGGTCCAATGATTAAAATACAACAGATAGCGCCACAACCTCCAGGCTTTCCGCCTCAAGAGGTGTTGCAAATTATAGATTTACAGCGCCTTTGTAAATGCGCCAATTTATGCAATCTAGGGCGGGAGGTCAGGGCAGCTAGAACGCTAACCTTGAACCTCCAGCAAGATGGCGGCCAAGGAGGAGATCGTCAGTTCGATCCCACTCTTTACCGCGCCTGTGTAAACGTGCCAATTTATGCAATCCTTCCACTTGCGCACCATCAAGCTCACCCTGGTTATCCAAACAAATGGGGAAAAAGCATAAAGACGAAGACCCCTCCAATCCTGCCTGAAAATGTCTATCCTAGCCGAGTCCGGATCCGGGCGCCAACTGAAAAACATCTCCAGCTGTCTTTTCTACCTGTTCCTAACCAGATCCACATAACAAGGCCCCCACAACTCCATTATTCTCAAGAACACCGACCTATGTAGAATCCATTTGCTGGAATCCGTTTGATTCTTTGAATACCAATCCACCTGCATATTCTTCTGACCTGGTATATACTCCGCTTGAAAAAAGATATTCTGATTCAAACAATAATCCCAAAACACTTTTGCAAGATCCGCTAGATCCTTTGATTTCGGACCCCATATATCTCACTGCTGAGACATTGTTCATCCTCAATAATACTGAGTACTTGGCTTTGTCTTTCGTAAAACTCTGCCCTTGCCAACAATTCCAAACAACTTATGTGCAATTCCCTTTCTTCAAGGTCCACATACCTCCTGTCGAAGTTGCACCACAACAAGCTCCCCAACTAGATAAACTTGCATCTGACTCTATCATTAATTCCGGATTCGATCCGAAAATTGCTTTCCCATTCCTTGCCTCCATATTCTTTAGCCACCAATTGAGGTCTGATCTGGCCTCGCCAGAAAGAGTAATCTCCTGTGAATATTTCATCCCATGCCTTAAGTGAGTGCTCTTCAATCTTTGAAGTGCACGATAATTCAGGTGTCTTGGAAAAATAGCCTGAATAGTCGATGGTAACAGGTCTATAATCCTCGCTAACATTCTCAAAGAGATAACATCTATTGACAAAACCCTTTGAATTTCTTTCCTCATCTTCTTTATCTTGTCCAATGGTAACCTCAACTGACCCTGAATTGTGTCTATCAAGAACCCTAAAAACTGTGTTTCCTGACTCGGGGACAGACAAGACTTGTCCCTGTTTACTACAAACCCCAAACTCTCCATAAGGTCCACAGCTAGTTTCGTATGATCTGCCACTCTCCCATTCTCCTGATCCATAATTAAGCTGTTGTCTAAGTAAATTATCACGCGTATCTCCCTCTCTCCCAAAAAGGCAACAACTGGATGCAGGATTTTGGTGAAGCACTATGGGGCCGATGAGAGCCCAAAGGGGAAACAAACAAACTTCCATAACTGTCCTCCTCATTCGAACCTCAGAAACCTCTACTGTTCTGACCATATTGATATCGTTAGATACACGTCTTTTAAATCCAGCAGAGTCATCCTATCCCATGTTTGAAGTACATCCCTCAACATATGCATGCCCTCCATCTTGAAATGTTGGTACTCTATCCAATTTTTCAGATTGTTTAAGTTTATCACAGGCCTCATACCTTTCCCTTTCTTTTCTGATAAGACAATATTGCTTACAAAACCCACACACGTTTCCAATTTCTACACAATTGCTCCTTTTATTACCAACTCTCTTACTTCTTTATCTACCAATCTCTCACAGGGCCGAATCAAATCTTATCATTGGAGGGCAATGATTTTGTTTTGGTACTTCTATGAAATCTATTCGATAGCCCAAGACAGTTTGTAGAACCCATGGGTCCCTTGTTAACATCTTCTTGATCTCCTGTTCCCTCGTGAATTCCCTCTTTCTTTCTGAGTGTAGAAATTCCTCGGATGATATCCAGACTGTTGTTGATAGTTATAGTTGTAGGGTTTAAAACCCCTAGAAAACGAGGCCCTTGTGATACCTTGGCCTTGGCCAGAAAATCAACCTCGACTTCTACCAGCCCAGCCAAAAACACGACGGTCAAAGACCTTCTTAATTTCTCTCTGAGACTTCTGCAGAGAACTAAAAGCACCCACATACTTGCTCATTTCTTTAATGAAAGCCTCTCCAAAAAGCATCCCATTTGCCTCCAATCCATCTTCATTGTTTGCTAATTCAGCAAACTTGGGATCAATTTTAAGGAAGATACTCTTTCTCCTTTCCACCAAAATTCGTGGTGATTGCATTCCCCAACAAACACACCGCCCTTTGAATCCATTCCCTAAGCTCCTCAACATCCAGTAACTTCTTTCCAAAATAGGCCTCTTCGGCCATGTCAAATATTTTTGTAAGTGGACCAGTGAGATCCAGCAGTCTGTCCTGACACATCTTCAACCTTTTATCCAAACCCATTTTTGGATCTCTTCCACCCTTCCCGATGAACGCAATTATTTTTACATCTAGGTCGGGCGTCAAAACAATTTTACTCAACAGTCTTGGTCTTGGACACTCAGAACGGAGCCTCAACCTCACATCCTTTGGAATTTGCTCCCTCAGCCACAACTGGACGTATTCAGCAACATGAGGAGACGGGCTCCATTCAGGTGATAATGGGTTCTTTAACAATATTGGGTCAAACATTGACTCACCTAATGGGTCCTTGACCCCAACTTTTTCATTAGGCTTATCCTTAGACTTTGCCTCTGCATGCTTCCCCTTATCCACTATTTCAATATCTGAAAAAAGGCAGAGGAACAACTTAACTCAATCTCCGCACTACCCAAAGACTCATCACATAAGATGGTAGTATGTCTCCTACCACTCTGACCTCTATCAAGGTCCCCTTGTGTGTCCTCGACACATCCATGTCTTGCACGCTTGCGAAATCCTGAATCTGGGTAGGTAGTTTTCGCTTTTTTGCTCCTAAAACCATCATCTTCCACATTCTTTCTTTTCCTACTCACTTTCCCAGTCTTTTTATCTAATACTGGACCTTTTCCTGGGGACCAAAAGTGCTCATCCTGGGATGGATGGCCACTACCTCTTCTCAACTCATCAAATTTCTTCTCTAATTTTCAATCTGGTTCTGAGGCAAATTTACTCAATATTAAAGAGATCCTCTCTTCCATGCCCAAACTGTCCTGAGAACGTACGTTTTCCTCAGACATAGTTAAGTAAATTAAATTACCACCAATTAAACTCATAACCAGCCAGAACAAAAGCTTCCTCACAAAACCAAAATATCTGACAAACAAGAGACCTTATCACAGACTAATTTTTCAAATCAATCTGAACTCAGTAATACCAAACACCACTAAACACTAAAACGTAAGCTAATTAATTCGACAAATAAATATTTCCGACTCTCACAATTGGTCAGGAACACCTCCAACGTGTAATTATTAGTTCCAACATCAAAATCCCCTTGCGCTGGCAGTTCTGTCATTTTCCAGTTGACAGACACCGGCTCGTTCCGATCGCACACATCACTGCGACGTGCGAGAGCACGCAAAATGCCTAATTTGTCTCTCTTTCACAAAAAATTCCCCTGCCTGACTCCAGATGGCAGTCAATCTTTGTGATGTGCTTCTCGTGTCCGACAAACAGAATGGTAAGCCCGCATTTAAAATCTTTAACGTCCCTCAACATTTATAAAATTTAACTGTCTAATTTAGAAATAAATTCACTCGCTAAAACATTCAACGTGCTTGTCACGCGGTCTAACTAAAAGGATTCACCCGTCTAATCAGTCACAATAATAAAATATTCCTCTTAAGAAATAACAGATCGAAACTCGAGTCAAAACCCCGAGCACTTCATCGAAAGCGAACGCTATCACACATCATGATTATATTTTCAATACAAATACTCTTGTTATTATGTTTAACTATCGAAAAACTAATAAATGGGGGAGGAGCCAAGATGGCGACCGGAGCAGACGTGTGAGCTCTCGGCTCCACCAGCCCTTGAGCCCCGCGCCGACATCCTGCTTCTTATCCTGATGGTTTTTGGCGGCGGAACGTTTGGGATGTTGTGCTGATTTTATCCGTGTTCCCCCGAGATCTCCGCCTGTCCGGTGGCCGGAGATATCTGCAAAACTGCTCGCAGCCCTGGACCCTCGCCTGCACTGCCTCGCGCCACCGTACCTCGGAGGATCAGTGGCGGCCGGGCTACCCGCGTGGTGCCGGGGACTTGGAGGTGGTGCCATTTGCACGAGACACGGTCCTGACTACACTGCCTGCCATGGTCTATCGCAAGCCGAGCCTAAAACGTGCTTGCTGGGATGAGACGCTCTGAAGATGCGGTCTCTTTGATAGGAGCTGGATGTGCGCGGCATAGATCGCTCAGTTATCCCTGTTCGACATCGGCTGCCTGCTTCTTTGTCCCAGCGATCAGCCTGATACGAGGCGGCTCTCAGTGACGGGTGCTCGATTTAACTCGACCCTGGTGGCATCGGAGACCCGGCTTGGTGCTTGTTCGTGCCGCACCCGCCCCGGCTACTACACTGGATTATCGGTAACATGGCTTTGTCTGGTGACTCGTGGCATGGGGAAGATCGCCCATCCCTGCCCTTCGACTGTGTTACCCTGCCTGCGCTGTGGGCCAGCTCGCATGCACCCTCTCGGGGTTTTGAGACAAAGGGGCTGCAGCCACCACTGTCATGTGGGACCATCTTGGCCGCCCTATGTGACTTTCGATCAGCGACGCGCAATGGCTTCCACGTATTGGGTGAGAAACTTGACGAAATGGTGTCCGGTCTGGGGCGGGAGCGCAATGTCTATTCCCAGCAAGGCTTGGACCTGCCTTTGCCGGTGCTTCGTGATGATACAGTGTTTCTCCATGCCTACAGTGATGATGTGCCTGTTATTGACTCTACTGGCACCCGCGGCCGTCCGTCCGCCAGTTCCGCCTGTGATACTTTGTTTCCCTCTCCTCCGGGGACTGAATCATTGTTTCCTTCACCATCGTTATTGACTCGGGAGCCGGCTAAGCAACCTCTGGCCCCCTCGATGGCTCTTTCTTTGTGGCCCTCGCTCTTTCCACTGCGGTGCCTATGCTCTCAAGATGTCCCGGAGGAACTTTTCATGGTTGACAAAGGACTTCATGGTGACTGTCGACGGCCATTTTGCGCTCCTGAGTCGCCCCCTCCCTCTATGTGGCCATATTGTCTCTTTGTTTCTGAGGGGGCGGGCTTTCCTCGGGGAGTGTATTCAGGGATGCATCCACGATCGGGTCAGGGCTAGGCTGCTTTTCTTTACTATCGGCTTACTGGCTGGCGGAGACAGGGCTGGGTCTGTTTTACATATGTTTCAGATGCACACTGCGAGATGACTTTCCCCATCTGTATTAGCATTGATACTTGCTATTGTACTGTATATTTAAGGTGGAAGATGTACCTGTGACTGGGGTGACCGGGAGCATATAGAATTGGCCCTCCTCTCGACTCATTTGTGTTCTATGGGAGTTGTAGATTAGGATGCTCTTTTCTCACTCTCTATATTTTGGATATTATAGTACTCTTTTTTCTTTTTCTCTCTGTTCTTTCTTGCTCTATATTTCGGGTTTATTGGGCGACAGACACACTGCTGGGGGAGGGGGGGGGGGGGGTTAGGCCGTAGCCTCTGCATGCGTGTAGGGTGGGGGGTTGGGGGATGGGATTTTAGTTTCTTGGTTTCAGTTTCTATGGTGCCTTATTTTTTCTCTTCGCTTTTGTTTTTTCTTCTTTATTCTATCTTGGGTCCGTGTCTGGGATTGCTAGGGGGAGGGTGGCGGTGGACATTGGGTGGGATGTTAGGTCTGATACCCCTACTGCACACGCTTCTAGCTGCCATACCGCCTGGGGGGACTTGACTTTTGGGTTGTCAGATTACGTGGTGAATTTGTCGCTAATGTCATGTTACGCCTGCACGGACTCTGCTTTCTTAGCCTATTGTTTCTCTTTCAAAATTTAAAAAATGGACAAGTCAAACTTAATAGCTGCAACAAAATTTAAAATTAACCTTCATTGCTCCTGGGACATGGTATCACAATGCTTTACAGTGTAACTCTTAAATGCTTGCTTAAGGTAATAATGTGTTACTGTGTCGCCGTATTGCATGCTCTGGTGCTTCATGAGTATCTGTGGCCGGCCTGATGGTTGTGGGCCCGTATTTGTTCTTTTACTGATGCCCAATAAAGGTTTTCAAAAACTTTTTTAAAAAAAAAGAAAAACTAATAAATATGAAAATACGAGCTACTATTTAAATTCCAAGTCATTTATGCTTCAGAAACTATTATCTACTAATGAAATACTAAGCATTTTAGGCATAAAACATTCAATTAATAAGAAACAAGCATCAAACTCATTATAATCTCACATACATAACATTTGTTATTCAATCTAAAAGAGAGTGAACGCATGCAAGACTTATCTCTTGGGCAACAGCAAAAAAGAAGGAAGAGTCATCGAGGTTCTGGCTCTTTGTTATGTTCTAAAGAACTTTGTTGTGTTCTATGTTCTTGGAGATGCTGCTGTGGGTGGCGCAATAAAGAGGATTGCATAATCTTTGCCTCCGGTCTTCACATTAAGGGCCAGATGTAGGTAAATATCATTTACCAATTCTAAAATACCGAATTTACTGATTCGGTATTTTAGAATTGGTAATGATTCAGTAAATTTTACTGAATCGGTAAAATTTGGTAAATACCGATTCAGTATTTAAAGATTCGGTATTCCCCATTCATTCCTATGAGAATTACTGATTCGGAAAACACCGAATCGGTAATAGGGGGTAGACTTACAAAGGTGGCATGGGGTCACATTGACACCTTGTTGCACCCCTGCATGGGTGCACATGTGGCACACATACATGCCTTAAGGGCATGTATGTCTGCCACACAGCACTGGTAAAAAAGCACAAAATTGCTTTTGTAACGGTTTTCGTTATTTACCACCAACTTGTAGTTGGTGGTAAATAACGAATCCGTAAATGTGAAAAGCACTCACTTGAGTGCTTCCTACATTAAGGATTCAGTAATTTACCGAATTGGTATGTTAAGAATTTGGTAATTTATCGATTCCTTAAGTTACCGATTCGGTTAAATACAGAATCCTAAAACCATGCCACCTACATTCCAAATGGCAAATACCGGTCGGTAACGGCCGAAATTCGGTAATTTCGGCCGTTACCGACCGGTATTGGGCGACCTACATCTGGCCCAAAATCCTTTGACACTGCCTAGGATAGATGTTTTCCTGAACTGAATAGGTATGAGTTTGAAAAGAAAAGGAAGTCTTATAGCTCAGCTAGTTCCAATGAGTTCAAGTTTTTTGAGTTTTAGAATTTAACTATACAACATTATAGGTGCGATATACAAGATTGTAAAGATAGTGTGACTCCTCTAGAAATCAATGAAGTGATTTAAGTACGTGTCATTCAACTCAATTTCTTCATATAAGTAGGAACCCATCTGTAGGGAAGAGGACGGCTTTAATGAGTGCAATAAGTGGCTTACGAAGGTTGGTGAGCAGGGTTTTTCTTCATTCAATCTGAGAAATGCCAGGAGCTGCAACAGTGGTTTAGAGGTCTTTGATGATTCTGTGACAACCAGCGTGAAAGGTTCCTATTAGATTGCTCTCAGAAAATAAATTATTAAATTGGGTTACAAACCAATGCTCTACTATCGAGACAAGAAAATGTAGCCCTGTGACAGTTGGATAGTTTGCAAAAAGACCATACATTAGGCATCTTGTGGGGTGGTGAGGCATATCCTATTTTAAGGGCACCCAGGATTGTGCTCATTCTGAATAAGGCATTATTTATCTCAAGTGAAGCTGGTATGAAATGTTCAGCCAATTCTGTGGCAATGACAGAGACACTAGGTAAGAAAAGTACTGCGAAGGTTTGTTGTTATGAATGGTGGCCTGCAAATCAGTGACAGAGGTGAGAAGAGAATTGTTTCAAGGGGAGCCAATATTGTCTAAGGTATCATGTATATGATGTAGCGGAAATCGAAGTTTATTTGTAGGGAGGTCTTAAAGTCACACCTGTAGAGCGCACCCACATATTATACTTTGTCACATTAATGTATAGTCTTCGAATTTTGAAATGTAATAAAATGAAATGTGATGTTTTCAGGCCATTGAATAGTAACCTGGGTGAAGACGTGTCCAGGAGCTGTGGGGAGCCTGTTATGTGTCTGAGGCTCAGATCAGGAAGCTAGCAGATTAGCACTTAGAGTCATTCTGGGGTCCTGGGTTCAAGATAGGTATTAGGTCCAGTTCTTCCTCTCCAGTCAATAGGGAAGTAGGCCATCACAGCAAGGCAGCAGTTCTTTGAGAGTAGTAGTCCAGCAGAGTGATAGTCTTTCAGCAACATAGCAGTCCTTCTTCTTGGCAGAATATCCACAGGTCCAGACATGTACTGAAGTGGTGGTGTCAGAGGTTCAATACTTAAGCCCAGTCGTGCCTTTGAAGTAGGAAGACTTTAAACACAAGCCTTTGGAGTGCTCAGAGTCCCTGCCCTTCCTGCACTGGGTTTATACACACTACAGGAGGGTATGCAGTCCTTTGTGTGTGGACAGGGCACAGTCTATTCATGTGTTAGTGAGGCTGTGCCCTGCTCCTCCCTCCCATACTGTCATCAAGTCACACCTAAGCTCCTATTTTGTGTGTGTGTCTAGGAAGAATACACAAAGCCCAACTGTCACCCAGCCCAGGCATGTGACCAGAGGCAGGCTGCAGGCACCAAATGGCTAAAGTAAAAAAAATGCCAACTTTCTAAAAGTATAAATAAGAAACAATGACTCAACCGGTAATCATTTAAGTAAGGTAGATACAGATTGGAAAAACAAATCAATATGAGAGAGAGGGTAAAAAAGGGAGACTACAAAGGAAAGTGGAAAATGAGGCAATTATTATCTGGAATGCAAGTAGTTATATCAGAACTACATTACAATGTACAAGTAACCAAATTGTAGGTGTGCACATTCGTACTCATGAAGGTGAACGGCACAGTGACACAACACAGTGCAGAATTACAATTAAGTTGAAGGTCACGAAAACAGTTACCAGATAATTTTACAGAAAGGGGTTCAACTGTTTACGGAGACCACAGTAACATCCACAATTAAGCTGAAGGGTCAACAGCGCTTTAATCTGTACAATTTTAGGTCATCATCTGGACTGGGTTACATGAATAAGGTAAGTGCTGTATAGGGGAGTAAGAGGAAAAAGGGGAGAGGTAAGAACCAGGACGTACCAGTGAAGGTAAAAGTGAAACGTCAGTAAAGGAGGGAGAAAAGTGCCACCTTGGAAGGTTGCGTAGAGCCAGTCAGAGAGGAGCAAATCAAATAAGGTGAATCCAGGCTGGGCCTGTAATGGAGGAGTAAGAGTAATGAGGGTGCATCCACAGGGCTTAGTTTCAGCATGACATGAGGCAAATTGTAAAAGGCAGTAATCACAATAGAAATCCCTGGGAAGGACGCGAGGAGCCAGAGAGATTGGGGGAATCAAGTTAAGCCATCCAGGATAGGTCTGTGGGGGAAAGAATTTAACATATGAAGGAATACCAGCAAGGAATGAGGTAATCGAACCTAAGGGTGCTGCTCACGAAAGAAGAAAAGGGCTTACCAGTAGGGACACGTGAGGTCCATGGTGCATGCTGGGAATGAGTGTATTGAGGACAAAAACCCTCCTGTTGCTTACAGTGCCAAGGCAAGAATTGAATTTGTCCATGGGAAGAAACCTCGATGTGAGTCGGGAAGGGACATCAACTGGGAAGGGGAGGCGTGAGGGCAAGCTGTACAGATAAAAATATTTAAGGACAGATACGTGATACTGAATTGTGTAAGTGAGATCAAAGGTGACCTATAACGGATCAAATCAGTGGTTGTAGCAGTTACCACTCGTTGGGTTGGGTAACTGGGTTTGAATTGTTAGGCAGTGCACAGCAAACTTCTGGGTCCGGAGGGTGAGTGAAGCACGTGAGTGCAGTTAGAAGGGTCAGGGTATGCTGGGGCAAAACCAGTGTCCAGAATATGTTTTTACGTGGAATGGTGGGTCACGTGCTGGGAGAGAGGATTGGGTCGGAGAGATACGTAACCATCCAGTGCCCCCAGGGAATACAGAGGAGGATGGGTAACATGCCGGTTCTCAGGCAAGTTAGGAGATCAGAAACGATGATTTAACAGGCGGAATAAGAAAAAGAAAAAGAGTAAAGGACACTGAAAGGATTTTGGGGTTGTGTAAATAAATTGGTCGTGGCCGAAGGTATGAGACCACAGGTTTACAACTATACGTAAAGGCAAGGAGGGCGGTACATTTTTAAGAAAAAACAGTGATTCATTTTACCACCTCTTGTGTTGCATAATACTCTGTTTGATCATTGTTGGAGCGGTAATTGGAGAATGGTTTTAGTTGGTAAATATGGCCCTTGGCTATGAATTCTTTTTTATTGATAGTGAGGGCACAGACCGCACATGTTTGGCATTTATAATGGCCCAATACGGGTGACACATGTTGTATGCTTGTTTCTATCAGGCAAGGTGATATCCTGTTTTAGTTGGTCAGGTAGATTGTTGGGCCTTTTGTAGGAGAATAGTGGGGGTTCCAGAAATATTGTTTGTGTACCGAGAACTTGACAATTCTTTTTAATAATTTCACTGCTTTGTTGCTTGATGGGCAATAAGTAGAGACAATCAGGATGCGTGAGTTGGCACTTTTAGGGTAAGGTGAGAGGAAAATATTCCTATGGCAATACCATGCTCGTTTGCAGGCACAGATAATTAGGTGTTTTGGGTTTTGGGTATGTGGAGAAGTGTGGCTCAGTGGTTAGAGGCGGCAGACCCGGAAGCTGAGATCGGCCGTGGACCAGGGTTCGATTCCCCGCCTCGGCGGGTCTCGGGCTCAAAATTGTGTCGACAATTCTCGCTCCGGTGTCTACTCGACTCACGGGGTCACACTCTGGGCAATAGCTTGCTTAATCTCCACTACCGCCTCTCGCGGCGGGATGCCTGGCTTTCACCTTGTGGATACCTGGCCGGTGTATCTCACAGGGGAATACCAGGACGGGTTCCCTATGCAAGCGCCTTGAGACCCCTGGGTTAAACTGTTGCGCTATATAAATCGAAACACATTTACATTCACACATTTACATTTATCCACGGTTGGTCAGATTCTCAGACAAATGTTTTTCCATTTGCAGCTCCTTCGAATGTGAAGGAACAGGCCATACGGATAACCATCCCCGAGGCCACAGGGATGGTAACTGGAGTGAAGTAGGATTGTGTTTCGATCCGTGGATTTACTGAACAGTAATGTTCCGATGGAGCCATCCTCAACGTGAAGGGTGAGGTACAAGAGAGGTAGTTCATTGGTCCTGGAATCCGATGTAAATTTGAGGTGAGACTAGCAGTCATTGAGCCAAGTGATGAAGGCCGACAAGTTGTCGGTTGTGTAATGCCAGAGTAGAAGGATATTATCAATATATCTCCACCATTGGACAATTAGATTGAGAAAAGGGTTTGCTGTGGATAGAATATGCGTGGTTTCAAAATTGTGGACATAGAGGATCGTAAAATTGGAGCGAAGCATACTCCCTTCGAGACTCCCTTGACCTGTAGGTAAAATATGTCTTTGTACAGGAAGGTATTGTTACTTAGGGTAATGCGGAGTCAGTACATTATGAATTCTGTAGGGGTTAATGTGGGTCTAGGACAGGTATCAAGGATGTTCTGGATGACTGTTAAACCTTCATTGTGGGGAATATTGGTGTACAGGGATTCAATGTCTGAGTCGACCATGAGGTCAGTTTGGACATTAAATGGTCTATCCTCGATGATGTTGATGAGGTCGGTGCAAACTCAGATAAAGGTGTCCCTGAGGAGGACAAATTCTTTCAGGATGGCATCGATGTATTTGCCAAGATGGAGCACCAGCCAGAGAATATTGTGCAGTCAGGAGGATTTGTGGTATTTTTATGAATTTTGGGACGGACATAGATGACTGGGGTCGAGGGGTGAGGGTTGTTTAGAAAGGTGTGTTCCTTTTTGGAAATAATGTCTGAGAGTAAAGCCTGATTGGTAACCTCTTGTTTCTGTCTGCAGATGTTGAGTAAAGGATCAGTCAGGAGGGACTGGTAGTGTGTTTCGTTGACGAGTTGTCTCATGATTTCGGTGTCATATTTGTCAGTGTCCATAACAACTATACTTACCCTCTTGTCCTCTGGTTTTATAATTATGTGGGGGTTGTCAGGTAGATTGGTAAGGGCAAGTTTTTTGGTCAGGGGGAGATAGTATAGGACAAATTCAGGATGGTGTTCATTCATCCTTAACTTCATGTATACCAGTTGCTCAAGGGTGAGTATCTCTGGAGGCACGGTAGCTGCCGGAGGGAGGAAGGTAGAGGGGGGCATAACAGGTGCTCTTTAGAATTGTCTGTTGGTGGCCTGTCTGAGAAGAAAGGCTTGAGCCTGATGTACCAGAAGAAACGTAATAAGTCTTCCTGGAGTTTGAAGACATTGCTATGGTCAGCAGGGACAAAAGACCCTTGCTGAGAAGTGAAATTTAAATATGGGACAAGAGATGGTATTGAACTGGCAGGCTAAACTAGGAGTTATGCTAGAGGGGTCCACTTCACTAATTTGTGTATTTATTCCTCAAACCTCCATTGGTAAAATTTGCAGTGAGTCTGGCGTTCACCATGTATTGATATTGATAATTTGATCTGGTTCTCCCTCTGCTGTGTCCACGTTTCACTCCTAAAAAAACGGTAGGTAGGAGTAGTTGTGGATGAGGTCTATTTTGATTACGTTCTGTGCTGTGGCCCTCACCGGGATCTGAGTCTTCAATGGAAATGTTTGAGGTATCTGAAAAGGTGATGGTCTGATTGTTTTTGTACCTACCCCAATTCTTATTTCTGGGGGGCTGGTAAGGGGTGTTGTAAAAGGTCTCACGTAAGTAAGGGTATGTAGTCTTCCTGTTGTAATTGTTTATGCATTTTTGTATTTAGTTTATTTTTTTGGTTTTGCTCAAAAGTGTTGAATGTAGCAAAGGTACTGTTGGTTTGGTCAAGTAAACTTTTAGCGTAAGTGATGGTGGAATTGGCAAGAATACGTTTTTCTATCTCTGCCATTTCTTCAGGTTCCTTTCGGCTGTGCTCAATGGCTGTATCAATGCCTATGACCATCCAATGTCTGGAACAGGTAGTTGCCAGATGACTAGAGCCAGTTCAAAAATTGGGGTCTTGTATGAATATTGCTAGGATATTGCGGAATTGGAGTCCAAGGGGAATTACATAATATTTAAAGTATTCTGTTAGCATACGGGCATGGAGATCAGTGTGAATCTGTTTTTTCTTGAGTTTCTCAAGTTTGTCTAATAGGACCCTTGAGGTGTTGGGAGCAGAAGGGAGGGGGATGGAAGAGTGAAAGAGGAGAGAGGGGCAACTAAGGATATGTTGCATGTAGTCATCTGAATAATTAGGGGTCATTGTGGGCATGTGTGTTACACATAATGTCACACATAATGCGTCAATTGAATAACGTGAGTCTTAAATAGTACTCTCGCAACCCAGCGGTTGCTCAATATAGCAAAACAGGAGGAAGCCTGTTACCCCAGTCAAAACCTGGGTATAAACAAGTAACTTTGGGCATCCTTTTGTAGAATTGGACCGCCCGCCATTGGTGCGGGGGTCCCATTGGTGACATAAGGTTGCGCTCGCCACACTCGCAGGCATATCCTGCATTCTTGACATTGCTGTGGGCGGTGCTCTCAGCACCGCTTGCCGCAATTCCAATAAGGCAGGTCCTCCCTGCCATGGTAATGTGGCGGGGGAAATTTCAATCTGGGCGGTGGTTTTAACGTGCGTATAGCTACCGCCATACGGGTGGTGGAGATCCACTCGCTATCCTAATGACCCCCAATGTCTCAACCTGTAATCATTTAGGTAAGGCAGATAGAGATTTGAGAAAATAAATCAATATGAAAGAGAGGGTAAAAAAGGGAGACTACAAAGAAAAGAGACGTGAGTCTTAAATAGTACTCTTGCAACCCAGCGGTTGCTCAATATAGCAAAACAGGAGGAAGCCTGTTACCCCAGTCAAAACCTGGGTATAAACAAGTAACTTTGGGCATCCTTTTGTAGAATGGGACCGCCCGCCATTGGTGCGGGGGTCCCATTGGTGACATAAGGTTGCGCTCGCCACACTCGCAGGCACATCCTGCATTCTTGACATTGCTGTGTGCGATGCTCTCAGCACCGCCTGCCGCAATTCCAAGAAGGCAGGTCCTCCCTGCCATGGTAATGTGGCGGGGGAAATTTCAATCTGGGCGGTGGTTTTAACGTGCGTATAGCTACCGCCATACGGGTGGTGGAGATCCACCCGCTATCCTAATGACCCCTAATGTCTCAACCTGTAATCATTTAGGTAAGGCAGATAGAGATTTGAGAAAATAAATCAATATGAAAGAGAGGGTAAAAAAGGGAGACTACAAAGAAAAGTGAAAAAAGGAGGTAAATATTATTTGGAATGCAAGTAGTTATAACAACACTACATTACAATATATCAGTAACCCAATTGTAGGTGTGCACATTCGTGCTCGTGAAGGTGAACGGCACAGTGCAAAAATACAATTACGTTGAAGGTCACAAAAACAGTTAGCAGGTCATTTCACAGAAATCAATCAATCAATCAATCAATCAATCAAAACACTTGTATAGCGCGCTACTCAACCGGGAGGGTCTCAAGGCGCTTGGGGGAGGGGGGCCGCTACTGCTCGAACAGCCAGGTCTTGAGTTGTCTCCTGAAGGCGAGGTGGTCCTGGGTCAGCCGAAGGTGGGTGGGGAGGGAGTTCCATGTCTTGGCCGCCAGGTAGGAGAAGGATCTGCCTCTGGCGGTGGCTCTTCGGATGCGTGGTACGGCAGCGAGGGCGAGGCTAGCGGACCGTAGCTGGCGGGTGGACGTGTGGAAGGTCAGGCGGTTGTTGAGGTACTTGGGGCCCAGGTTGTGGAGAGACTTGTGTGCGTGGGTGAGGAGTCTGAACCTGATCCTCTTGTTGACGGGGAGCCAGTGCAGGTTCCTCAGGTGGCTGCGTCGAGGGATGGCCAGGATGAGTCGGGCGGAGGTGTTCTGGATTCGTTGTAGTCTTTTCTGTAGCTTGACTGTGGTTCCGGGGTAGAGGGTGTTTCCGTAGTCCAGCCGGCTGGTGACGAGGGCCTGAGTGACCATCTTCCTGGTTTCGATCGGGATCCATCAGAAGATCTTGCGGAGCATGCGGAGGGGGTGTGAAAGCATGAAGAGGAGACGGCGTTGACTTGTCTGGTCATCGATAGGGAGGAGTCCAGGATGAAGCCCAGGTTGCGTGCGGGGTCTGTCGGCTTGGGGGCGGTGCCCAGGGTTCGGGGCCACCAGGAGTCGTCCCAGGCGGAGGGTGATGGTCCAAGGATGAGGACTTCCGTCTTGTCTGAGTTCAGTTTCAAGCGGCTGTTCTTCATCCACTTGGTGACGTTTTTCATCCCTTCGTGGAGGCTGGTTCTGGTGGTGTCGGGGTCTCAGGTGAGGGAGAGGATAAGCTGGGTATCGTCGGCGTAGGAGATGATGTTGAGGTTGTGTTGGCGTGCGATGGCTGCGAGAGGTCTCATGTAGACATTGAAGAGGGTGGGGCTGAGTGATGATCCTTCGGTGGCTTCGGACGATACGGGGGGATGCGGACTCTCTGTGTTCTTCCAGCGAGGAACGAGATGATCCACTTCAATGCCTTCTCTTGGATGCCGGTGTTACTGAGGCGTTGGACTAGGGTGCGGTGGCAGACAGTGCCGAACGCGGCGGAGAGGTCCAGGAGGATGAGTGCCGCTGTTTCCCTGTTGTCGAGAAGGGCTCAAGTGTCGTCGGTGGCTGCGATGAGGGCGGTCTTGGTGCTGTGGTTGGCTCTGAAACTGGACTGCGAGGGGTCGAGGGATCCATTCGTCTCGAGGAAGGCGGCAAGCTGTCTGTTGGCGATCTTCTCGATGACTTTGGCAGGAAAAGGGAGGAGCGAGATAGGGCGGAAGTTTTTGAGGTCGGTGGGTCCGCTGTAGGTTTCTTCAGTATGGCGCTGAGCTCGGCATGCTTCCAGCTCTTCGGGAAGGTGGCGGTGTCGAAGGAGGTGTTGATGACATCTCGGAGTTGGGGTGCGATGGTGGAGTCGGCCTTGTTGTAGACGTGGTGGGGGCAGGAGTCAGTCAGGGAACCGGAGTGGATGGTGTTCATCGTGCGGGCTGTGTCTTCGGTGGTCACTGCGGTCCAGGTGCGGAGGATCGTGGTGGGGTGCATTGGTTCGACGGTTGGTTGCGAGGATGGTGTGCTGAAGCTGTTGTGGATATCGGCAATCTTGCGGTGGAAGAACGAGGCGAGGGAGTCGCAGAGGTCTTGT
Organism: Lissotriton vulgaris; assembly: GCF_964263255.1. Taxonomy (NCBI): domain Eukaryota; kingdom Metazoa; phylum Chordata; class Amphibia; order Caudata; family Salamandridae; genus Lissotriton; species Lissotriton vulgaris. Next base: position 767,163,861 of record NC_141691.1, on the reverse strand, counting down.
GAGGGGGTGATGTCGTTGTTGCCGGTGCTGGGGTTGGAGAACTCCTTGACGATGCTGAAGAGTTCCTTGCTGTTGTGGGTGTTGTTGTCCAGTCGCTCCTTCAGTGATTTCTTCTTGGTGGTGCGGATGAGCTGGTGGTGCTTGCGGGTCGCGTGTTTGAGGGCGGTCATGTTGTCAGTGGTCGGGTCGAGTAGCCAGGCTTTCTCGAGGGTGTGGCAGGTCTTTTTGGAGTCCTTGAGTTCGTCGGTGAACCAGGCGGCCTTCTTGCCTCTGGGTTTGCTGGGAGGGTTCTTCAGTGGTGCGAGGTCGTCGGCGCAGGCTGTCAGCCATTGCGTGAAGTTGCGGGCAGCTTCGTTGGGGTCCGGTGTGCTGGCAGGTGGGTTCTGGTGAGGGAGGTAGTGAGCTGGTCGGTGGTGATCTTGCTCCAGCTTCTGTGGGGAACCTGTTGCGGGTGGTGGTGGGTAGTGGTTTTCCTGAAGCTGAAGTGGACGCAGCTGTGGTCGGTCCAGTGAAGTCCGGTGGAGTAGTTGAAGGTGATGTGCTTGCTGGATGAGAAGACGGGGTCAAGCGTGTGGCCGGCGTAGTGGGTGGGGGTGTTCACCAGTTGCTTGAGTCCGAGGTTGGTGAGGTTGTCCAGCAGAGCGACGGTGTTGCGGTCCTTGTTGTTCTCCAGGTGGAAGTTGAGGTCCCCTAGGAGGATGTAGTCGGTGGAGGGGAGGGCGTGTGGGCTGATGAAGTCCGTGATGTCTTCGCTGAATTGTGTGCGCTGTCCCGGGGGTCTGTAGATGAGGGTGCCTCTGAGGGTCGTCTTTGGGCCGGTGTGGATCTGGAAGTGGAGGTGTTCTTGTGGACGATGGCGATTCCTCCTCCGGTCTGTTTAACGCAGTCCTTCCTGATGATCTTGTATCCATCCGGGATGACGATGGCGATGTCGGGGGCTGAGGAGGCGTTCATCCAAGTTTCAGGGAGGAACGCGACGTCTGGTGATGTTGTGTCGAGCAGGTTCCAGAGTTCGACGGCGTGTCTGTGGACGGAGCAGGTGTTGAGCAGGATGCACTTTAGGTGATGGTTGCTGGTGCTTGGCTTGGCGGGTGCAGTGCCGGTTCGGAGGAAGGTGAACTTGCAGGTAGTGCCGGTGAAGGGTCCGTGGAAGCGTTTGGGAGCGGCTCGGCAGCAGGCGGGGTTTCGGCCGATGTTGAGTGCGTTGAGGGCGGCGGCATCGTAGGTCCTTCGGTTCGTCTTGTGTCGGTGGGGGACAGGGGTCCTGGCGCGGACGGGCGCAGACAGGCTTACCTTTGGCGCACCTTCGGCACACAATCGGCGCGCCCATGGCGCGTGACTGCTGCGCGTACGCGCGGTCGCCATATATGGTAAAGAGGGAGGGAGGGAGGAGCAGCTGGGAGGCGGGAGCGGGGAGGGCACAGAACAGAATGGGGGCATGGCCGTTGGACGGCGGCGGGAAGCGGGGAGCGTGGCGGGCACAGGGGGCTGAGCAGCAGTGCCGCGAAAAAAACACACGCACGAGGAAGAATATAGGGGTTCAAATGTTTAAAGAGACCACAGTAACGCCCACAATTGTGCTGAAGGGTCAACAGTGTTTTAATCTGTAAAATTTCAGGTCATCATCAGGACTGGGTTACATGAATAAGGTAAGTGCTGCATAGAAGGAGAGGAGAAAAGGAAGAGGTAAGAACCAGGCAAAACAGTCATGTGAACTTCGGAGTGGACAAACCACTCCTTCCACGTCTTGCTACAAGAGCAGAGCAGCCACACCCATCCAATCGCCCGCAAAGCAGCACAAAGCATAAAATGAAAATAACTCAAAGTTATTATTTTATGTTGCTAGTTTTCACTGCTTAAAAACACCTCCACCATAGATTAGACTATGGTGGCCACTGAAAGGTGAAGTAGTGTGCTACTTTCTCTCAGAGAATTAATTTTTCGAATAGATCAACAGAGCTAATTACTAATGAAACCAGCAGCAGGCTGGTTGCCCATTAAACATGCTTGCCTGGAATCTAAAACCCCCCAAATGTGTCTAGGAATGACATCATGCCAACCCCCAAAAACTCACTCAAAAACAAGTTGGAATGCTGGACGAAATGTTTCAGGGTAAAATCTGCAGTGTTTTCTAGCTTCAGAAATTAGCTTTATTGTTTTGTGCAATTCACTTCTTTGCTAAAACCAACATCATCTGTATTGTCATATTTAATATCATCCTACATCAACTGTATCTGTCATTCTTAGAGGTAATGTAAATATTTTTCTCCATCTACCCACCCCAAGAGCACAACCCAATTGCTTGAATACAAAACACTTTATACCAGTTTCATTATAGTTTGTTTCAATTGTGGGACTCTTATGATTTTAATCGACGCAAGTAAGAGAGGGGATCCACTCACACATTATTCTATTAAGGAATAGGGTACTGAATATTAGGACATTTTGTGGCATTGGTCGACAGGTAAGATAACATCCACTGCTCATTTGCTTTATTTTGATTAAGGGGCTGTGTATTATAAAAACTATTTTGTTTTATTAAAGAGAAAACACACGTATTAGACACAGTGCACTGATTACACTGCAAAAGAACAGGCACACATTTCAGAGCAGCAGAGAAACTGGACTACTGTTCTACAGCTTCCCTTGCCATTTTCATTTATTTGTTATTTTCAACAACTCTTCAAACCAGTAAAAATAGTTTTTTTTTTTAAAACAACTTTTATTGCATATTCTGGAACTTATACAGCCTTCTTGCCACAACCCTGAGGCCGGCAGCATACTTGTTTCAGTGCATTGTACACAGCTGTATTTGCCAACAACCCAACGGGCTGGCAGCGCGAGCGATCAAATTGACCAGTCCCTTCCACACCTATTCCATGTAATAGCATTGGTATGTCAGTCAATTATTTACATTAATAAAGATAACATTCCCCTCCCCCCCAACATCCATCCAAACAGTGCTATATATATTTTTGGGCGTAACAATCCACTTAGCAAATCTGGGCCGCACACATTTCCTACGTGTACCCATCCTATTACAGTGCCAAACACATCATGTGCCATACGAGCCTTGGTTCTTTTCTTCAACACTTATCATCACACCTGCATGTACATCACACACCGCCCTACGTGGAATGGTCCAATTGCAAATCTCCTCCTCCCACCCTATGCCTAACCATGAAAGGCTCCCAGATGTCAGATGGATGGGATCTGCTGGGTGTTAATTCCCAGAAAGTGGTAGACTGATCTCTGCAATAAGTGACTGCTTTAATACATCCTGCTATTGTGGGAGGTGCACGTTTCTTCTAATGTATTACTACCCGCCTTTTTGCTAGCAGTAGCACCATGGCCGTAAGCTTACGGTTCTCCTTCGGATGTCTTTTACATATCCTAACAGTGCCACTTGTAGCATCTCTGGTATCGTATCATTTATTATATGTCCTATATGTTTGAGTATGTCAGTACAATAGTTCACTATAGGCCCACAAGCCCAAGCGAGATGAGCAAAAGAAGCATCTTGTGCACCACACCTCCAGCATCTCGCATCTGGATGTAGCCCCATGCGGTGTAGTTTCAGCGGAGTACGGTATAGTCTATGTAGGACATTGAAGTGGATTAGTCGTAGCCTATAGTTTGGCGATAGCTGTTCCAACTGGGAGCAGCAAAAGTGCCATTGATTATCCGGTATGTTCAAGTCAGCCTTCCTCTCCCAATCATCCCTGGATGCTGTACTAGTAACTGGGTAGTCTCTCTGTGTCGTGCTATATATGCGTGTAATGAATTTGCGGGGAGACGCATTACTTAAAATATTCTCCAGTGCTCATAGGGTGGGCGGCGCAGCAGGGAACTCAGCAAACCTGGCTTTGCATGCTGAGATACTACAGCAGCATATCTGAGGCAGTAGGCGACTGTGTGCCACACATAAGTGATATAGTAAAAAATGCCCAGTTCGGGAAGAGATCCCCACCTTTCTCCAGTTTATGTGCTTGAGCTCTCATCTTAGTTGCCTTGTCCATTAAGGGCCCAATCAACGGGTTATCACCTAAGGGCATAGACAGCGCGTATAGTTCCTCCTGGTGTGCCCTCTTAGCTATACCCTTCCACGCCCATCTCATCGTCGCCACTGTGAATATTTCATCATGGGGTCGCTTATATGGGGCATATACAGCCGTTTTCAGTGGCAATGATTTAACCGTATCTATTTCTATCACCACATGGGCTTGAAATGGCATGGGGTGGAGCCAATAATGCAAAAATTGAGCCAGCTCACTGTATGCATATAGTTTAAAATCTGGAGCACTTTGCCCTCCTTGCGTGAAAGGTAGCGTCAGCTGCCTTCATGAGACTCTAGGTTGCTTTCCCGCCCAGATGAATTCTATCACGTTGGATACTAGGCATTTAAAAAAATGTGCATTCAACGCCATGGGGATATTCACTAATAAATAAAGTAGTTTAGGAAGTATAACCATTTTTGTAATGGCTATTTGCCCCATTAGGGACAGCAGCAGTCTTTTCCATCTTTGGACCTTACTTTCCAGCCAATCTATCATTTGACCATAATTTGCTAGCCATATTTCCTGCAGTGGCCTGCTCATCCAGATGCCTAAGTATTTTGTCTCCCTATCTGTCCATTATATTGGGAATTCCGTATCGAATGGAATTGTGTCTTCTGTTAGCAGCATCACTACAGATTTTGACCAATTAATCTGGATCCCGGTCAGACCCTAGTATTTTATTAATTCTCTCATTACTGTGGCGAAATTGTCATTAGGATTGACCAAATATATCGTCATGACGTCCGCATACATAGATATTAAGAGGCCCCTAGTCGTGAAACCTATGCACCTCTGTGTGTGGTGTTGCCTAATCTTGGCAGCCAGCTGTTCCGTGGCTATGGCAAACAGTAATGGCGACAGTGGGCAGCCCTGTAGTTATGAAGCCTGCTTGCTCTGGTAGTGCTATCTGAGGCAGCATGGGTTGTAGTCTATTTGCTATTAGTTTGGCATAGATTTTGGCATCCAAATCTATCAGTGACAATGGACGATATGAATCCGGAATAGTTGGGTCCTTGCCTGGCTTCAATATAGTGATGATTGTGGCCTCACGGAGCTTTGGGGGTAATTTACAAGTTTCCATCGCCTCCATAAATACCTGCAACAGTCTAGGGGCAACAATATCGGCGTACTCTTTGTAAATGCTGCCGTTAGGCTGTCCACCCCTCGGGCTTTGTCAGCCGGCATACTATTTATTATTTGCAGTATGTCTTCTGTCCTTATTGGCAGCTCCATGTATTCCCTGGCTCCGTTATTAAACCATGCCAGGGCCGCATCATCTAGATAATCATTTATCTGAGACTGGGCCGGGTCTGTGTGTGAGGTGTACAATTGTCCATAAAAACACGCCATTTCGCATAGAATATCAGGTGGTGCTCTCACCATGTCCTCGTCTTCCGAGCGCAGTTCAGTTATGTATTCTGATCCCCTGGGTGTGCGTAACAGTCCTGCTAATGTTTTTCCTGTTCTGTCGCTTTACCCATAAAGTCTTGCTTGTGCATACTTAGATAGGTACTTCATTTCTTTTTCTGCCTCTTCCTGAAATCTTTATCCGTTTGATCTGAATCTTTGCTACATAGTTAGGGGCTGGATTTGTCTGTTGTAAATTCTCTAGGTCACCTATCCCTTGCTCCAATCTGTGTAAGGTGTTACTTATGTCCCTTAACACTCCTGATTTAAGGGCCATGCAGTGGCCCCTTACCACCACCTTAAATGCCTCCCACAGAGTCCCTGGAGAGTCCACTGTTCCCTCATTAAGCTCGAAGTATTCCATAACCTTTTCCCTCAGCCTTTCACAAAAGACCAAGTCTAGTAAGGCGGTTGATGGAAATCTCCACGTGAACGGCTAGGCATATGCAGGAGGGACGCTTAATCGTATCTGCGCAGGCGCGTGGTCTGAGAAGGTTCGGGGTAGATGTGCGGCGTCCACCAGCCAGGCATGCAGGTCTTTAGAGAGCAGCCAAAAATCTAATCGCGACCACGCATTGCGGTGATGCGTTACACATGTCCCCTCTCTCGCTAACGGGTGTAATGCGCTCCAGGAGTCGACTAAGTGAAGGATCTCCATTATGGTGTGTAACATTGCTTCCACCTGTGGGTGATACACTCGGGATGCTCCCTGCCTGTCAGCCTGCGTTGAAAGTACAACATTAAAAACTCCACCCCACATTAACCCCATGTGTCCTAATGTTGTCTAATATGGTGAAAAAAGTATGGGTTATCCGTGTTCGGCCCATATGTGTTCACTAAAGTCACAGGAGTATGACACAGCGTCCCCTGCAGAATGATGTATCTATTCTTTCTGTCCTTTATCGTATGGTTTGTCTGCCAGTGTAGCCCCCTACGGAGCAATATTGCCACTCCCCTTGAATAATTAGAATATCCATCTTCAATTATCTCTCCCCATCTTTTATTCCGACGCAAACCCTGCCAGTGTGTCAATTAGGGGCGTTTCCTGTAAAAAGCCAATATCTAACTCATGTCTAGTAAGATAAGAGTGATATAGGGCCCGATGTAGGTAAATCTCATTTACCGACTCTAGAATACCAAATGTTACCGATTCGGTATTCTAGATTCGGTAACTAAGATGTAGAAAAAAATTCAGTCATTTTTACCTAATCGGTATGATTCGGTAATTACCGAATCGGTATTTACCGATTCGGTGATTGCCATTGATTCCTATGGGCCTTGAGGCCCATAGGAATCAATGTCAATTACCGAATCGGTAAATACCGATTCATTAAAATTACCGAATTGTCAAGGGGTACAGGGTGTCACTTTGACACCCTGTTGCACCCCTGATTCTGGCTTGTGTGCCATGTGACACATGGCACCTTAGGGCATGTATGTGTGCCACATGGCACAGGTGTACATGCACAGATGTGCATCTATACAGGAATTCACTATTTACCATAAAATAGTATTTCATGGTAAATAACGAATTCTTAAGGGCCTGTGGCACTGTTTTCAGTGCCACCTACATCTCGATTTACCGATTCGGTAAATTTACCGATTCGGTATACCGAATCTGTAAATTTTAGGCCCCCTACATGTCAAAAACCAAATACCGGTTGGTAACGGCCGAAATCGGCCGTTACCGACCGGTATTTGGTGTCCTACATCGGGTCCTTAGTCTCATTTTTCTGCGGCCGTTTAGTCCACTTACATTCCATGTAAGGCACTTCAAGATAGTCAAGCTAGATGATCGCGTCATCAGTAATCAGTAACATCCTGGGCGTATAATGGCTGTGTTGTCGAATGTCCCACCGTTGTATTGTGCTGGAGCTTGTAAAATGCCTATCAATATCATGTGGTTGTAGTATACCTCCCAGCATGTGACAGCCTCTCATTGCCCCCTCCACTAGGTGCAGTGCGCAGTACATCTGTAAGGACGTTAAAATATACAACTTTCCTCCCTCCACCCACACCAACCCCCCCAATTAGGTTGTACAACAACCTCCCCCCTCACCCACACCAAAAAACATACTACATATTGTAGCCAACAGAAGGGAATCATCCCATGGGGTGCGCGGGCCGCTGGTTAACAACCCTGCACTCAAGGCAGGGTGGCCAAGCATGAGTGACCTATGACCCTGCTCGCAGGCGGGACGCTCCCCACGCTGCTGCACGGCTCTGTCTGCATTGTTTTTGCCTAATCTTCCCCTGTGCCTAACTTGCTTTCTTGCCCAGACTTGTTTTTATTCCCCTGTGCCTGTACTTGGTTTCTTGCCCGGACGTGTTTTTATTCCCGTTTGCCTGTACTTGCATTCTTGCCCAGACTTGTTTTTATTCCCCTGTGCCTAACTTGCTTTTTTGCCCAGACTTGTTTTTATTCCTCTGTGCCTGTACTTGTTTTCTTGCCTAAACTTGTTTTTCCTTCCTGTGCCCAGTTCTCCTACGGCCCCCACTCATTTTTTCCGCCACTGCCTACCTGCGCCCCCCCTACCTCCAATCCCATTCACCACCCCGCTCCCGCCTCCCAGCTGCTTCTCCTTCCCACATCTACTCATATGGAAGCCGCACCTAAGGCAAGCCCGTCTGTGCCTGGACCGCGCCCAGCGCCAGGAACCCTGGACACCATGAACGCCACGACGCCCGACACCGCTACGATGCCAGAACCCTCCACGCACTCAACACCAGAAGATCACACACCTGCTACCTGGCTGCCCCGAAGCGCACCCACGGAGCTGGAACTGCAGCTTCACAAGCATCCGCCCCACCATGCTGCCGACCAGAAAAGAACCCAACCACCTCAGATGTATCCTTCTCAACACCTGCTCTGCCCAAAAACATGCCGTTGAACTCTGGGACCTACTCGACTCAACCTCCCCAGACGTCGCCTTCCTGGCGGAGACCTGGCTGAACCCCGCCTCGGCACCCGACATAGCCATAGCCATCCCGGAAGGCTACAAGATCACCCGCAAGGACCGCACCAACAGAGCGGGAGGAGGAATCGCCATCGTCCACAGAAACACTCACAGAGTCTCGACCAACACCGACGACACCCTCAGCACCGCCGAACACCTGCACTTCCAGATCCACACCAACCCCAACACCATCCTCAGAGGAACCCTCATCTACAGACCGCCCGGCCCAAGACCACAGTTCAGCGACTCCATTGCGGACTTCGTCAGCATACACGCGCTAGCCTCCACGGACTACAAAATCTCCTCGGGGACCTGAACTTCCACCTCGAGAACAATGACAACACCAACTCCACCACCCTGATCGACAACCTTGCCGACCTCGGACTCAGACAACTCATCACAACACCCACCCACTCTCCCGGTCACACGCTTGACCCCATCTTCTCCGCAAGCCCCCACGTCTCCTTCAACCATACCACCGAACTCCACTGGACCGACCACCGTTGCATCCACTTCACCTTCAAAAAACCCACCACGCATCACCGCACCCAACAGATGCCTCACTGCTGCTGGAGCAAAGTCACCGAAGATCAGCTAACCACCACCCTCGCCCAGAGCCCACCCGCCGACTATACCGACCCCGACACCGCCGCCCGCAACCTCAGACTGTGGATCAATGACTGCGCCAACACCCTCACCCCGATCAAGAAACCCTCCAACAATCATACCAACAAGAAAGCCAGCTGGTTCACTGAAGGCCTCCGGACCTCCAAGCAAACCTGCCGAAAGCGGGAGAAGATCTTGCTCCGTGAACGAACACCGGACAGCCACGCCGCCCACAAGAATGCCCCCCGCAGACACCATCACCTCATCAGATCCGCCAAAAGGGCCTCCTTCAAAAACCGCCTAGACAACAACGCGCACAACAGAAAAGAGCTCTTCAACATCGTGAAGGAACTCTCCAACCCCAGCTCCAACACCAACGACATCCCACCCTCGCATGACCTGTGCGACTCGCTAGCCACCTTCTTCCACCACAAGATCACAGACATCCCCAACAGTTTCAACGCCACGACCGCCCCGACAACCACTGAGACCTCCGCCCCCGCGACCACCATCCGACCAACATCAACGACGATGACACCATCAAGATCATGGACACCATACACTCTGGATCTCCGTCAGATCCATGCCCACACCACATCTTCAACAAAGCCAGCAAATCCATCGCACCCCATCTCCAGAAAGTCATCAACACCTCCTTCGAGACAGCAACCTTCCCGGAGATCTAGATGCACGCCGAGATCAACGCCTTTCTCAAGAATCCCAAGGCAGATCCCAAGGACCTCAAGAACATCCGGCCCATCTCCCTGCTCCTGTTCCCAGCAAAGGTCATCGAGAAGACCGTCAACGAACAACTGACCCGCTACCTTGAGGAGAACAACATCCTGGACCCTTCCCAGTCCGGGTTCCGCAGCAACCACAGCACCCAAGACTGCCCTCATCGCCGCCACCGATGAAATCAAATCCCTGCGGGACAACGGAGAAACGGCGGCCCTCATCCTCCGAGACCTGTCAGCCGCCTTCGACACGGTCTGTCACCACACACTACGAACACGCCTCCACATTGCTGAGATCCAAGAGAAGGCCCTGGACTAGACCACCTCCTTCCTCTCCGGCAGAACACAGAGCGTCCGCCTTCCCCCCTTCCGCTTCGAAGCCACCAAGATCATATGCGGTGTACCCCAGGGCTCATCCCTCAGACCAACCCTGTTTAACTTTTTACAACAAGGCGGTCTGTGTACTTGTAGTCAGTGAACAGACTTGATTACATTTTTAGGGTACCATTGTACAGAGGAATTATGAACATTTTAGGTACATATGGTACTAGTGTGTCGATGACGTTTTGATGCCGAAACCTTAGATACATGGCATCATCTTCAGGACAAGTATTTAAATCATGTTTGTCTTGAAAGGATAGGTAACAATTACCTTACATACTATAAACAATCAACATAGAATAAACAATTTCAGACACAAATTAAAAGGGGGAGAAAGGAAGAAGGAAAAACAATGTGATTATATTTCTAGGCATGTATAAAAGGACCAGTCGTGACATGAATGCATGCAATGCATGAATGCATCAGTCTGTTCACTGACTACAAGTACACAGACCTTATTCGCTCTTGCCTGAATTTTGTTGTTTTGTCTTGTTCACTGTAGGTCACAGGCTGTGCCCACTTGACATTACTTTAAGTTTCAATTCTAATTGTGTGCATCTTTCTAATAAATTCCTGTCCGGCTGGATAAAGGACATACTGACTATTGAGTGTATGTGTATTCTTACCCTGATCTCTTAAGTACTAGGGTTCACTGTTTTTTGTAAAATGTTAACGCCCAAGGTCCCTAGTGTATTACCTTCGGGTTCCCTTGTCTCCGAATAACACAACCCTGTTTAACATCTACATGGCACTGCTCGCCCACGTCACCCGTCAGAACAAACTCAACATCCTCTCCTACGCCGATGACACCCAGCTGATACTCTCCCTTACCAAGGACCCCCACACCACCAAAACCAACCTTCACGAAGGAATGAAGGCCGTTGCTGAATGGATGAGGAGCAGCTGACTGAAGCTGAACTCGGACAAGACGGAGGTCCTCATCCTCGGATCCAACTCTTCGGCCTGGGACGACTCCTGGTGGCCGACCGCACTGGGAACCGCTCTAACACCCACCGACCACGCACGCGACCTAGGGGTCATCCTCGACTCCACCCTCTCCATGAGTTAACAATTCAACGCCGTCTCCACCTCCTGCTTCAACACCCTCCTCATGCTTCGTAGGATCTACAAGTGGATCCCCACTGAAACGAGAAGAACAGTCACCCAGGCCCTTGTCAGCAGCAGGTTGGACTATGGAAACGCCCTCTACGCACGAGCCTTGACCAAACTCCTGAGCCGGCTCCAACGCATCCAGAACGCCTCTGCACGCCTGATCCTCGACATCCCTTGCCGCAGCCACATCACACCCCACCTGAGAGACATGCACTGGCTCCTGGTCAACAAGAGGATAACCTTCAAGCTCCTCACCCACAAGGCACTCCACAACACCGGACCAACGTACCTCAACAGACGACTCAGCTTCTACACCCCCACCCGCCATCTCCGCTCCGCCGACCTCGCCCTCGCTACAGTCTCCCGCTTCCGAAGAGCGATCTCAGGCGGCAGATCGTTCTCCCACCTCGCCGCCAAGACCTGGAACACCCTCCCCATCCACCTACGGCAGACCCAAGACCTGCTGAACTTCAGAAAACTCCTCAAGACCTGGCTTTTTGAGCAGTAGCAGCATTCCCCACCCCAGCGCCTTGAGACCCTCACGGATGAGTAGTGCGCTTTACAAATAATATCAGCAGTGCTTCCGGTATGGGAGCGAAATTACGTTCCCTAACTCATTGTCAATTACTTTTCCACGCGGTTGGAGGGAGGACCGCGTTCCTGGAATGCACGCATTCTACTGTTAATACTGATGATATTGAATACATGGATGAAATGGAGTGCACTTTAGCGTTGAGAGGCACTAGAGGGAAAGCGCTGACTGAGTTTTTTTAACAAAGTACACAACGAACAATGATATTGCAATGATATGATATGCATTTTAAAACATGAAGTCCAAAATGTTGTTGTTTGAATTTGTAGTGTACCCCTGACGAAGGTTGATAAAGGCAACAGAAATGCATTGGGAAAATGATACTACTGAGGATGAACTATGTATGTTTCCTGCAGTAAAAATAAGGCTCGGATGGGCATATTTACCGCATCAGAATTAAACTAATGTTTGATCAAAAAAGTTATCAAACTGTCGAGTACAGAGGAATATTTAGACAGGTGGTTCCGATACTAATTTTTCAAAATTAATATTCTTGTATTAGGTTCTCTCTCAGTAACCCTGGTGGCTCATTAATATGCGATCCTAAACACATCCGTGTGTAAGATGCAGAAACATTTTAGGGAGCATCATTAATTTGATAGTATACATTAACACAAGCAATTATGCAATTTTGGTGACATATTAGAAACATGAATTAAAACTGCCAAAACACTGCAGGTTTTTATAATAATATTTCTACTTTGCATTTTAGGTTCATGTTGATCAGCTTCGCTGCAGGATTCCAGAAGCACAAAGCAAGTCTACCCTGCCAAATATTCGGGCCTCCATTGTCACATAATTCCAGCATCCCCAAGTATGAATTCTAACATCAACTGACAAAAAAAACAGCTAAAGAGTAGGAGTAAAAAAATAATGTTCAAAAGTATCAAGTTATAAAATAACTGAACCAAATTGTGGAGATTGCAATAAAAACTGAGCACAATCAAACAGGAAGGTGAAAAGGTGACTATCATTCAAAGAAGCAGCAAAGAAAATAGACTACATTCTCACAGGCTTCAATGTTAGCTTCTTTATCTTAAATGTTCATTATTTGCACATCCTAGCGTTCTATGACATATTACATTGTCTTCTTAATCCCTCTGCTACCCAAATGAGCGAAGGCATTTAAGATGTAAAAAATTTAAAAATTAAAAAAAACTATGACATATCTCTTGTCTTATTGCCAGCCTACTTTCACTTTCCTCCGCCTTTCTTGATCAGTAAACACCAGAAAATCACTACTTTCTAACATACTCCAATACCTAATGTCAGACGTATTTTTGGCTTCATTCTTCTCTGCCACTCACCTATCTCATCCTATAATTTGCAAAAAAAACTCCTTGCACACAAATCACTTATTTACACCACAAGACCCACCCAAATGTTCCTTACCTGCTATTGTTTTTGAGCTCTGTTTCTGGGTGATCCCAGACTCTAAAAATAAAATAGAAATACAGATACTGATGATTTCAAAAAAATGAAAATGTATGTCTGGCAGGTAATGAACAGCTGTGCTTAATTGTTGTGGAACACAATAGATACATATAGACATGCAATTATATTTTCTGTGCGATATTGATAGAATAACATATGCTTAGATCATTGGTACTCTTTATCTTATGTAGACCTTATATTTCGTCTCGATTCCCATATGTGATGTACACAAAGTGCTCCTGGTCTGCAGTTCGCACTATTGACAATTCTCTACCAAATAATATATTGATACATCATGGGGCATCAGGTGCCCATAAAAAAAATTGCTGATCACCATATATTTCACCATGCATGGTGATCATAGCACACTTCCACTCTGAAGCCGTTTCATAGAACTTTATAAGGATGCATACCTTGGATCAGCCTTAAAAGTGTCAGGTGCAGTGGCCCGGAATTAAATCACTTCCAAACCTGGGACTCCAGTGCCCACTGGACCTGTCTCTTTTAAGGCTGATCCAAGGTATGCATCCTTATAAAGTTCTGTGAAATGGCTTCAGAGTGGAAGTGTGCTTCCAAGCCCGAGAAATTACTTAACTTCCAGACCATGTGACCAGAAGTTGACATCACTGATAAAAGCAGACTCTGGGAGGCAATGTGACACTCACACAAACAATGTGCAATGTGTCACTCACAAACTATGACCCAGGAAAGCCATGTGACTACAGTGTAACAACGCTAGGCCAAAGGCATCCCTGAGCACTGTCCCTGAGCACCACTCAGGTCACCACCACAGCCCTGGAATCTGGATTATTACATTGTACAGTATTTGAGTGTTAGACCTGGCTTTTTCAGTGGGCTCCTGTTTTTGACCCTGATTTTGTTTGTTTTAGGACTCTGGGCTCTTTATCACTGCTGATCAGTACTTAAGTGATTATGCTCTCTGTGTGAATTGTTAAAATGGATTGGTGTTTTCATGATTGGCTTATTTGATTTTCTACTAAGTCCCTAGTACTGTGCACTGTGTGCGCCCAGGGCCTGTAAATCAAATGCTATTAGTGGGCCTGCAAAAGTCACACAGGTGATGGATAGAATGCAGAGTAAATTAAACATATTCTCCCACTCAATAGATCTTGGTTAAATCCATTATTCTTTTGCTCAACATGCCACCCCACTTTAGACCCAGCCATATGCATATCATTCTTGACCCAGCATCTCTTCGAAACAGCTCAGACCAAAATGCCAAGCCAGGTCCTCTCTGAACCGGAATCAAGCATCCTGGGACCGGTTTCGGGGCATCACCCCTCATCAGCCAGGCTAGTTTGAATCCAGTGGCACAGTGAGCCCGGGACCGATGTCTGGGCATAGCCAGCGCACTTAGGGCGAGAAAGCAAAAGACACAGAGATGGTGGACGGAATGCAGAGTAAATCAAACATTGTCCCCCAGTCAATAGATCTGGGTTACCTCCATCGTTCTTTTGCTCACCATGCCACCCCAGTTTAGACCCAGCCCTATGCAAATCGGTTTTGACCCTGTGCCTCTTGGGAACAGTCCAGACCAAACTGCCAAGCCAGTCCTTGCTTGTTTCAAGTCCAGGGTTGCAAGGTGACCTGTGACCTGACCCTGTCCCCAGGGCCGAACGCTCCTCGCACCGTGCGGCTCCCTCTGAGTGCGCCTGGTCTCCCCCACTGCCACTGCGAGCCCGTCGCTGCCCCTGAGGTGTTTTCTTTTCTGTATCTTGTCTCTTTTTCACGCCTGATTCTGTTCTTGTGCCCTGTTGTTGCCCCTGTTTCCCTCACTGTATTGTTGTGCATATGTTGTGACTGACTCTGTACTTGTGCCCTGATGCCGCCCCTGGTATCAGCTGTTATTTTTTGCCGCCCTTAGGACAGTTTTTCCCGCTCGTTTCACCCCCGCTCCCTGCCGCTGCTCCCCTGCAGCCCTGCCCCTTTTCCCTTCTGTACCCCTCCCATTCGCCACCCCGCTCCCGCCTCCCAGCTGGTCCTCCCTCCTACTTTGCCACTTATGGCGGAGTCCACGTGTATGCGCAGCGTTCACGCGCAGCAGGCACGCCGATTGCACGACGAAGGCGCACCAAAGGCAGGCCCGTCTGTGTCTGTCCACGCCTGGACCGCGCCCAGCGCCAGGACCCCTGGCCCTTGACGAGGCCGGCCCACCCGACGGACTTACAACCCCGCCACCCTCCATGATTTCAACACCGGTCAGAACCCCGCCTGCCATCCCGAAACGCACCCAGGAACCCTTCACCTGCCAAGCCTGCAAATTCATCTGCCTCTGAACCTGCACCGCACCCGCCTAGCCAAGCACCAGCAACAATTACCTCAAGTGCATCCTGCTCAACACCGGCTCCGTCCACAGGCACGCCGTCGGACTCTGGAACCTCCTTGACACAACATCACCAGACGTCGCCTTCCTCACTGAAACCTGGATGAACGCCTCCTCAGCCCCCGACATCGCCATAGCCATCCCGGATGGCTACAAGATCACCCAGAAGGACTGCGTCAACCAAACCGGAGGAGGCATCACCATCGTCCACAGAAACACCATCCGCATCACGACCAACTCCGACGACACCCTCACTGCCGCCGAGCACCTTCACTTCCAGATACACACTGACCCCAAGACCACCCTCGGAGGCACTCTCATCTACAGACCCCTGGGACCACGCACACAATTCAGCGAAACCATTGCAGACTTCGTCAGCCCGCACGCCCTCCCCTCCTCAGACTACATCCTCCCTGGGAACCTCAACTCCCACCTGGAGAACAACAAGGACTGTAACACCGCCGTCCTGCTAGACAACTTCGCTAACCTCCGACTCAAGCAACTGGTGAACACCCCC
Source organism: Lissotriton vulgaris (assembly GCF_964263255.1). Classification (NCBI taxonomy): domain Eukaryota; kingdom Metazoa; phylum Chordata; class Amphibia; order Caudata; family Salamandridae; genus Lissotriton; species Lissotriton vulgaris. The sequence continues at coordinate 767,147,718 of NC_141691.1, read as the reverse complement.
ACCCACTACGCCGGCCACACGCTTGACCCCATCTTCTCCTCCAGCTAGCACATCTCCTTCAGCCATTCCACTGGACTACACTGGACAGATCACAGCTGCATCCACTTCAACTTCAGGAGAACCACGACCTACCACCACCCACAACAGGTTCCCCGCCGAAGCTGGAGCAAGATCACCGCCGACCAGCTCACCACCGCCCTCAGCCAGAACCCACCCACCAATGGACCAAACCCCAGCGAAGCAGGCCGCAACCTCACACCTTGGCTCACCAACTGCGCCGATGACCTCGCACCACTGAAGAACGCTCCAGCAGACCCGGCAGCAGGAAAGCACCGTAGTTCACCAACGACCTCAAAAACTCCAAGAAAACCTGCTGCATCCTCGAGAAAGCCTGGCACCATGACCAGACAACAGAAAACATGACCGCCCTCAAGAACGCCACCCGCATACACCACCAGCTGATCCGCACCACCAAAAGGACAACATTCAAAGAACGCCTTGACAACAATACCCACAACAGCAATGAACTCTTCAGCATTGTTAAAGAGCTCTCCAACCCCAGCGCCTGCAACAACGATATCACACCCTTGCATGACCTCTGCGACTCACTCGCCTCGTTCTTTCACCGCAAGATCACCGACATACACAACAGCTTCGGCGCACAGACCACGCACCCAACCCCCGAACCAACGCCCCCCACCACCACCCTTTGCACCTGGACCCCTGTCAGCACTAAAGACACCACCTGCCTGATGAACACCATCCACTCTGGCTCCCCAACTGACCCCTGCCCACACCACATATTCAACAAAGCCGACTCCTTCATCGCACCCCATCTCCGGAACATCATCAACAGCTCCTTTGCATCCGCCACCTACCCGGTGAGCTGGAAACATGCCGAGCTGAGCGCCCTCCTGAAGAAACCCACCGCGAACCCCACGGACCTCAAGAACTTCCCCCCCATCTCGCTCCTCTCTTTTCTGGCCGAAGTCATCGAGAAGACCATCAACAAACAACTCTCCCCCTTCCTCGAGACAAACGGATCCCTCGACCCCTCACAGTCCGGCTTCCGAGCAAATCACTGCACCGAGACCGCTCTCATCGCAGCTACCGACGACATCAGGTCCCTGCTCGACAACGGGGAAACTGCTGCCCTCATCCTCCTAGATCTCTCAGCAGCCTTTGACACCGTATGCCACTGCACCCTGATACAGCGCCTCAGCAACACCGGAATCCAAGGAGCGGCCCTGGAGCGGATCACCTCGTTCCTCGCCGGAAGAATCCAGAGAGTCCGCTTCCCCCCGTTCCGATCCGCCGCCACCGAAGTCATCTGCGGTGTTCCGCAAGGATCCTCACTCAGCCCCACCCTCTTTAACGTCTACATGAGCCCCCTCGCAGCCATCGCACACCAACACGCCCTCAACATCATCTCCTATGCCGACGACACCCAGCTGATCCTCTCCCTCACCAACGACCACGCCACCGCCAGAGCCAGCCTCCAGGAAGGAATGAAAGACGTCGCGGAATGGATGAAGCTCAGTCGTCTGAAAGTGAACTAAGACAAGACGGATGTCCTCATCCTGGGACCATCCCCTTCTGCCTGGGACAACTCCTGGTGGCCAACCGCCCTGAGCATCGCACTCAAGCCAACAGACCATGCACGCAACCTGGGCTTCATCCTGGACTCCTCCCTCACGATGACCAAACAAGTCAACGCCGTCTTATCATCCTGCTTCAACACCCTGCGGATGCTCCGAAAGATCTTCCGTTGGAACCCCACTGAAACCAGGAAGACGGTCACCCATGCCCTCGTCACCAGTCGACTAGACTACGGGAACACCCTCTACGCTGGAACCACAGCCAAACTCCAGAAAAGACTCCAAAGCATCCAGAACGCTTCTGCACGACTCATCCTGGACATCCCTCGTCACAGCCACATCTCTGCCCATCTGAAAGACCTGCACTGGCTCCCCGTCAGCAAGAGGATCACGTTCAGACTCCTCACCCACGCACACAAGGCTCTCCACGACATGGGCCAGAAATACCTCAACAGCCGCCTCACATTCTACACACCCACCCGCCAGCTCCAATCCGCCAGCCTCGCCCTCACCGCCGTCCCACAAATTTGCAAATCCACCGCCAGAGGAAGGTCCTACTCCCACCTGGCGGCCAAGACATGGATCTCCCTCCCCACCCACCTACGACTGACCCAGGACCATCTCTCTTTCAGGAAACAACTCAAGACCTGGCTGTTTGAGCAGTAGCTTCTCCCCCCCCCCCCCCCAGCGCCTTGAGACCCTAGCGGGTGAGTAGCGTGCATTACAAATTTGTTTGATTGATTGATTGATTGAAGGTGAAGACCGATTTGCATATGACTGGGTTCAAACTGGAATGGCATGGGGAGGAAACAAACAACGGATTTAGGCCTAGATCTCTGTACTGGGGTGAATGTATGACATTGTTCTGCATTCTGTCCATCTATTGTTCTTTTTGCATTTGTCACCGTGAGTGGGATGGGAACGCCCAGATGTGGGTCCCATGTTATCAATGCCAATGGAGTCAAGTTATCCTGGCTGATGAGGGGTGAAAGGATGCTTGTTTCCAGTCCAGAGAGATCCTGCCTGGCGCAGCGTCAAGACTGATTTGCATATGGCTGGGTTCAAATTGAAATGTCATAGGGAGCAAAACAACAATGGATGTAGGCATAGATCTCTTTAGTGAGGTGAATGTATGACATTGTTCTGCATTCTGACCATCAGTTGTTATTTTAGAATTTGTCACCCCGAGTGGGACGGGTAAGGCCAGGTATCGGCCTGTGCGCTCCATACCACTAGAGTCAAGCTATCCTGGCTGATAAGGGGTGATACCCCAAAACCGGTCCTAGGATGCTTGTTTCCAGTCCAGGGAGAACCTGGCCTGGGAGTGCGGGTTGGACTGTTCCCTTTGAGCGCATGGTCAAGACTGATTTGCATATGACTGGGTTTAAACTGGAATGACATGGGGAGTAACAAAAACTATGGATTTAGGCCAAGATCTCTGTACTGGTGTGAATGTATGATATTTTTCTGCATTCTGTCCATCAATTGTTCTTTTTGCTAGTGGGCCTGCAGCACTGATTGAGCCACCCACACAAGCAGCCTTTCAAAAGGTTCTCAGAACCTGCCACTGCAGTGTTTGTGCATAGTCTCTACTGCCATGTCGATTTGGTAAGCGCATCCAGTTCCTGGGTCCCAAATCTCTCTTTTATGACACGTGAGTCACCCTTAAGTTAGGCCCTAAGTACCCCTGAGGCAGGGTACAGTGTATGTGAAAGGTATGACATGTACTGATGTGTGTGACATGTCCTGATAATGAAATACTTTATATTTCGTTTTTCACTATTGAAAGGCTATCTGTCCCGTGGGATAGAATAGGAGTTTATTTATAACATCTTATAAGTATAACTTTCCATTGGGACAAGATGGGAAGGTGAAGTTTAGGGTGCCTGAACTCAGAAAATATAGATGAATCTTCCAGTAAAGATGATTTTTACATTTTGTGTTTGAAAATACCACTTCAAGAAAGTATGAATTTACTTGCTTACCCATCCTGTGTGCATCTGGTTTGTGGATTGACTGTCTGGCTTTGGAGTAAAAGGGGAGGGGAATGTGCATTCAATGTAGACAGCCACTGGGGGGGGTCGAGGTATGTCCTGACTTACCTGGATGAGTCAGGGCTGGGGTGACTAGACCTGGGCTGCATTTAGAGTAGTGAGAGGAGATTTCCTTGCACCTGAATGGGCCTGGTCTGCCTTGAACAATGCTGTTTCTACCTCCTGCCTGTAAGCTGGATCAGAGAGGAACAAAATGGTTTGGACTAAGCACAAACACTCTCTGCATAAGAGAGCAAAGAGAAATGCAGTATAAATATTGTGGCCCAGACCCCACAACTTTAGAGCTCTTTTGGGACCTAGATGAAAAGCTGAAAAGCTGAGAGGAGGAACAACCTCTCTGCTGTGTGCTTTGCTGTGTTGGCCTGCAGTGCCTGCTTCTGTCTTGGTCAGTGAAAGCACTGGACTGGACTGGACTGAACATTCTGCAACTTCTTTGTGTGAGTTTCTCCAAGGTCTTGAGGTAGAGCTTATCCCCTATTCGAGAAGTCTCAGGAACAGCAAAGACATCAAGCACTGGGAATTGTGTGTTTTGTGCTGCAACAGAAGAGAAAGCAAACCGAAGCCATCAATGACGCCACTACTGACTCCGTGTCCTGAAGGCACCGCAGAGATTTACCACTGCACTTTGCACCACAACCCTGGTCTCACTGACAACTCCACAAGATGCTGCTACCCACCGGCTGCTGGCACCATGACCAGTGGGCACAGCACTCCACAACGCCTCCCTTGATGCTGCTGCCCCGGTATCACTGACAGTGACGCACCACGCTGATTTTAACGCTGCTGCTTGCACCATAGTTCAAGGGCACCACTCCTAAGTCACATAACGCACCATCCTTATCCCGCACTGCAATCTTTGCTGGCACCATTGAATCAAGTTCGTCAGCTGAAGACAGTGCCTCAGCAATGATGAAGCAGCAGCTTGCACCATGACCTGTCATCACTAAAACGAGCGCCACATCACTTCGCAGAGCAGCCCTGGTCTCAATGATGCAACTGGATGACCGTCACCGAGCCGCTGCCTGCAGCTAAACCTTAGGACACTGCACATCGCACTTCTGCACTTCTACCACAGCACAGACACCAGAGCTCCCGACTTCAACCGTGAGGAGTTTGATCTGCAATGCATGTGACTTCAAGATCCCAATGACTCCTGCACTGACCTCGAGAACGGACTCTAAAGGTAGTGTTTTGCGGGTCTTCCCAACATTATAGCTGGCCCACGACACCACGGTCAGCCAAAACTGTTTGGACGCCGTTATAGCCCTTGATGGAGCTATCGACTTCAAGGAACTGAATTTTATAGCTATTTTTGAATATTGAGATTTCTTAGAAATGTATGGTGGATTTTTACGTTTTTAGTCTTGTTTACACAGATAAAAGATTGTGTTTTTTTTCTAAAACTGGGGTCTTTTTGTATTTTTTTTACTCCATTACTGAATGTTATGTGCAAATGCCTTGTGACACCACGCGGTGCCTGCCACCTTAAGCATGGCAATGTTGGGGGTACCAAAGGTACCCCCCAAGTTCAGCCAACCATACCCCTCCACCCCGGAGGCCCGCAACTGACCCCAAAGAAATTCTCGCCAGCCCTTCCTTAGTGGCATTGCCGCCATGGAAATGCCTTAATCACCAGGCATCATAATATGGATGCGGTGCCTTCCAGGCACCTCAACCATATTATGCCCAAGTTCCCCTTGGCCGGCAATCGTGGCAATTGCAGACTGACGTAAAATCAAGGGACAGACTTTCCATCTGCAGCAGTAGCCCCCGCCATGGTAATAAGGCAGGGGTAAATGTGGTTGTGATGGCAGGTGGATCGCCAAAGCCGGCCGGACGGTGGCGATCCGCCCACCATCATATTCACCCCCTTAGAGTGAAATCTGTAATGGGCAAAGATCTGAATAGCTGCACTACTAACTGGTGGTCCAGCACATAAACCCCCAAAAACAGTGACAAATATAGAAGCTATTTTTGACTCTCAACACATTCTTTACCCTCAGATCACAAAGTTTCTACATCCCATTGCAGAATTTTGAAGACATTAAAAAAAATCTGCCCTTCTGTCCATGGATTATAAGAATACAGAGGTTGAAATGGCAATTATATCATTCCTGCACTCCTGAAACTTATGTTAGGCCTTAATAGGAAGCACACAATTGTGACTTACCTTCCTAAGCTTCATTAGCTCTGAATCCAAAAACCAATGATTTATAAAGGTCTTTGCATGATTCACCAAAACATTTTGTGGCTCATGGCTAATATTTTTGCAAAATAAATGTACAAAGCATACTCCATCTATATCACTGAGATTTATGAACTGGCTTCTCTGAAGAATTCCTAAAAATTCTGAAAATGTAAACTGGTGATAAAGCCTTGTCCATTTGTACAGTAAAACTTGAGACTAAGCTACCTCAGCAGATCAAGGAAGAAGTCCTTCACTCAGAGTTTGGGAAGCCACTAAAAACTTACCTCATCTGGGGCCCGATGTAGGTGTCCATTTACCGACCGGTAACGGCGGATTTCGGCCATTACCGACCGGTAAATGGTCATTCCTGATGTAGGTGACCTATTTTAACGATTCGGTAAATTTACCGTATCGGTAAATTTACCGAATCGGTAAAATACTGAATCGGTATTTTTACCGATTCGGTAAATTGGAGATGTAGGTGGGACTCTTCTGAGTCCCACAGGCCTTACCGATTCGGTATTTTACCACCCAATCCAATTGGGTGGTAAAATACTGAATCCAGGTGTGCATGCACATGTGTGCATGCACACCAGTGCCATGTGACAGACAGACATGCCCTTAGGGCATGTCTGTGTGCCACATGGCACACGTGCCTGAATTCAGGGTGCTAGAGGGTGTCAAAGTGACACCCCCTTCACACTTGCAAAAATCGGTATTTACCGAATCAGTAAATACCGATTCGGTAATGACCATTGATTCTTATGGGCTTCAATGCCCATAGGAATCAATGGGCTTTACCGATTCGGTATTTACAGAATCAGTAAATACTGAATATTAACGATTCGGTATTTACCGAATCTCAAATACCTACATCCCCCCCCTCCATTTTACCACTTCTTAAATACCGAATCGGTATGATTCGGTATTTAAGAAGTGGTAAAATGAACTTACCTACATCGGGCCCCAGATCTTTACCTTATTTTCTTATTATTTGGGACTCTTGCACTTAAGCTATACTTATGCATGTATGTATGCATATATGCATTTGTCATGTGGGTGGTTGTATATATTTAATGTTAGAAATTGGGTTCCTGGTTGACTGAGGCTGAAGGCCTGGTCAAATCGTAACCACAATCCTAGTCAGGGTAAGTCACTAATACAGCCTAAATTAACCTGTGCTCACCCCTGGTAGAGTGGCAAAGAGCAGTAAGGCTCAACTTTGGAGGCAATGAGTAAAGTATTTGTGCAACACTTCAAAGAGTGACACAATGAAAGCACCACAAAAAGAAAAATATGGCTTAATTTTATAAATGAAACAAGACCAAAATGACAAATATCCAATACATAGAACCGCAGAAATTAGTTGCTGACAAATAAGCTTTAATATAGTGCCTAAAATCATCAAGCTTCAACAAAGGATAGCTAGTCAAATCCAGAAGCTCAGGCTTAGGGCGATAGAGCACATGTTGGATACAGTCCTGGAGAAGTCCAGATGACGTTTTACCTCTTCAAGTGTTGGGCCAAGAGTCCTGTTCTCACAAAAGAAGTTCACCAGGAGCAAAGATTGCATTGCTGGCAGGGGTCCCGTGGGTGAGAAGAGCATTAGACGTTGCAGCTGAACAGGCTAGAGCCTAGCTGTTATGAATAGTCATACTTGCTGTGAAAAGAAACAAGCTTGTGCTTGCTTGTGCAAACAGCAGAGTTCCAGAGTGATCGGGCCCATTCACATTTGTGAAGACCTCTAAAGCTTGATTTCAGAAGCCAAAAAACACTTTCAAGGACCCAGGACTTGAGAGGTGCCTCCTGGAAGTCAGGAGCTTATTGAAGATGGGTCCAGGAGCTGTGGCAAGCCTGTTATGTCCCTGAGGCTCAGAACAGGAGACCAGCAAATTATCCCTTGGAGTAACTCTGCGGTACAGGCTTCATGATAGATTCAAGGTCCAGTTCTTTCTCTCCATGCAAGAGTGCATTAGGTCAGCACAGAAAGGCAGCAGTTCTTCCAGAGCAGCAGTCCAGCAGAGTGACAGTCCTTAAGCAGCACAGCAGTCCTTCTTCTTGGTAGAGTATCCATGTGTCCAGAAGTTTACTGAACTTGGTGGTGTCAGATATCCTATACTTGGACCTAGTTTTGCCTTTTAAATGTGAAGACTTCAAAGGCATGCCTTTGAACTGCACACAGTTCCTGTCCTCCGTGCACTGGCTCCGGACTCACTGCAAGGGAGTTGTAGTCTTTTTTGTGTGGACAGGACACAGCCTATTCAGGTGCAAGTGAGGCTGTACCCTGCTTTTCCCTCCCATCCAATCCACCAGGTCACACCTAAGCTCCCTTTGTGTGTATCTGTCTAGGAAGAATGCATAAAGCCCAAATGTCACCCTCTCTAGACATGTAATCAGAGACAGGCTGCAAAAGAAACAATCAATGGACAGAATACAGAACAATGTCATACATTCATCCCAGTATAGAGATTTAGGCCTAAATCCATCATTTTGTTTGCTCCCCATGTCATTCCAGTTTGAACCCAGCCATAGGCAAGTCAGTCTGAACCCAGCTCCCAATGGGAAGATTCCAGCCCGAACTGCCAGGCCAGATCTTCCCTGGACTGAAAGCAAGCATTCTAGGACTGGTTTTGGGGTTTCACCCATCATCAGCCAGGGTACCTTGACTACAGTGGCATGAGGAGCACGGGACCCATGTCTGGGCATACCTGTCCCACTCAGGGTGACAAATGCAAAAAGAACAAATAATAGAATGGTGCAAAGACAGAATATCGATGGTGGTAAATATCGAGGTAAGTTTTTCCGATGTTAAAAATATCGTTTTTTGTGTAATGAAGAAATATTGTTTTTGTAAATCACGATGGCAAATATATTGTTGCAAATAATATTGACTATATTTTTTTGGGTTAATGTTGTTTTTTAATTCATTTGGCAGTACTTGTTTTATATGATTTAATTAATTTTTTATGTTCACATTTTTTTTACTTAATGTTTATGTATTTTTAGGAGAGGGATGTTTATAGCGGCCAAGGGTGGGGAATAATAACAAAATATTTGTTTTAAGTCTAATGGCATTTTAAAATGTATGTAACATTTTAGGAGCGGGGTGTTGGGTTTGCAGGGGAAAAGCGTGGGGAGTAGTTTAGTATTATTTATTTAATTTTTTATATATTTTGGTTCATTTTTTGTCAATATTGAAGAGCAAGACATTGGGTTTATAGAGAATAAGGGTGGGGAGTAATTTAGGAATGTTGGTTAAAAATATATTTGAATAAAAAATGATTGAACGATGTAATAATTTTTTTCAAAAATAAAATGTGAAAAATTTTAAATGTTCAAAAAAGTTGAACGTGTTTTTTGGGTGCTAATATTTTGATGTAAATTATATAAAATATTGTGTATTTTTTATATAAATGTTTTTTAAAAAAATATACGGAAGGTTAAATGTATTTTTACATACTGTTTTATTGTTTTTATTGTGTCATTTTGTGCATTAATAAAAAAATTAACATTTGAATGATTTAGAATGTTTGCATTTGAAACATGTTAATTGTAATTTAGGATGTAATATTTATATTTTTTGTGAGAATGGGTATCTCAATGTTTTTTATTTTATATTTTATATATTTTTTATTTACATTTTTAATATGTAAAAAAGTGTTGGACACATTCTAGTTTTATTTTATTTTATAAACTTTAGTATATATTTATCGTTTGTAAATTATTTAGCAGTTTCCTTTCGTTTTTTTGTTTTGGAGTTAGGAATAGTAATTATTGGGGTGAAATGGAAATTAGTTGGTTTTGGAGTTGGAATAGTATTTGTTTTTTAGGTTTATGATCCAGCATGTTTACTGTCTTTAGTTGGTTTTGGGATTGGAATTCTACATTTTTATGGTTTATTATGTAGTTTATTTTAGAGTTTATATGTATATTCAAATAAAAATGAGACATGTTAGTTTTTATCAATAACTTTTTTATTTTAAAAAACAAGTATTTTTTTCTGTTGTTCACAATTAAATTGTTTCGATTTTGAGTTGGAATAGTAATTTTCTTTGTGTGTTTATAATCTAGCACTTTCCCTGTGTTTAGTTGGTTTTGGAGTTGGAATTGTAATTCCTTTGGGTTATTATCTATCACTTGCATTGAGATCAGTTGGTTTTGGAGTTGGAATAGTAATTCTTTTGGGATATTATCCAGCACTTACCTTTTTGGTTTGAAATAGTAATTTTCTTTGTTTATTGTCCAGCACTTTCCTGAGTTTAGCTGGTGTTTGATTAGTAATTTTTTATGGTTTATTTACCGGCACTTTCCCTTAGTGTAGTGGGTTTTGGAGTTGGAATAGTATTTTTTTATGGTTTAATATCCAGCACTTCCAAAGAGTTTAGTTGGTTTTGGAGTTAAGAATAGTACATTTTTATTGTTTATTATGTATTTATTTTTAGAGTTCATATGTATATTCAAATAAAAAAGGAGAAGTATGGTAATTTTTGTTGTTAACTTTTGTATTTGCAAGCACATGTATTTTTTGTTTTTGTTCACAATTAAATTGTTTTTTATTGTTTTGTTTCACAATTTTTGAAAATATTGAAAATCATGATTCAGACTTTTTGACTTGATTCAGAATTTGATTATAAAGTAGAATATATTTTTAACATATATTTTTCATGTACATTTAAACAACATATTTTTACATACATATTTTTGTAAGACTTTTGAAAAATAGTACATTTTTTCAGAAGTATAGTCGTGTAATAGTAAAGTAGATATATTTTCAGTATAAACATTTTGATTGTAATTATTATCATTTTGATTTCAAAAAAGTAAATATTGTAGTACATTTTGTTGTAAATTTCAATAATTTGTATTTTAAAAAGATAAAAAAGTAGTATTTATTAAACATGGCTGCACATTTAGAATAGTCTTATTCTATTGTATACTTTGAAGGTGAGTACATCAAACAAACATACATTTTAATATACATTAAATATTATGGCCCCTATTAGGATGGCAGGTGGACTGAAGTCTGCCCACCACCCAAGTGGTGCTGGGACTGGCCGCCAGTGGTGCGGCGGTCCCGCATTGCCAATTAGGATGGCGGTTTCATCCCGCATATTCAACATTGTGGCGGGCGGTGCTGTAAGTAGCACCCACCCCAATGTTGAAAATGAATGTTGTGCATTGGCATGCACAATGTGACAGGCATCGCTCGGTGCCTGCCACGTTGTGAATGCCAATGTAGGGGGTACCCTCCAGGTGCAGAGCCCCTGGGGGGGCCCGCTAAGGCCCCCCAAAGGAAACACTGCATGCCTTTCCATGGCCGAATCTCCGCTTGGAAATATGGATGGCAGTGCCAACCTCGGTCTCAAGCAACTGGTGAACACCCCCACACACTACGCCGGCCACACGCGTGACCCAGTCTTCTCCTCCAGCAAGCACATCTCCTTCAGCCACTCCACTGGACTACATTGGACTGAGCACAGCTGCGTCCACTTCAGCTTCAAAAGAACCACGACCTACCACCACCCGCAACAGATCCCTCGCAGGAACTGGAACAAAATAACCGCCGACCAGCTCACTACCTCCCTCAGCCAGAGCACTCCCGCCAGCACAACGGACCCCAACGAAGCAGCCAGCAACCTCACACAGTGGATCACCAACAGCGCAGACAACCTCGCACCACTGAAGACCCCCCGCCAGCAGACTCGGCAAAAAGAAAGCCTCTTGGTTCACCGATGAACTTAAGAACTCCAAGAAGAACTGCCGCACCCTCGAGAAAGCCTGGCGCAACGACCAGACCACAGACAACATGACTGCCCTCAAGCACACCACCCCCAAACACCACCAGCTGATCCGCACCACCAAGAAGTCAGCATTCAAAGAACGACTGGACAACAACGCCCACAACAGCAAGGAACTCTTCAGCATCGTCAAAGAGCTCTCCAACCCCAGCACCGGAAACAACAACATCACTCCCTCGCAAGACCTCTGCGACTCACTCGCCTCGTTCTTCCACCGCAAGATCGCCAAAATACACAACAGCTTCGGCGCACCAACCTCACACCCAACAACCAAACCAAAGGCCCCACCACCATCCTCTGCGCCTGGACCCCGCTCAGCACCGAAGACACCACCCGCACGATGAACACCATCCTTCCCGGAAAGCTGGAAGCACGCCGAGATGAGGGCCCTCCTGAAGAAACCAACAGCGGACCCCTCCGACCTCAAGAACTACCGCCCCATCTCGCTCCTCCCTTTTCCCGCCAAATGCATCGAGAAGACAGTCAACAGACAGCTTGCCGCCTATCTCGAGACGAACAGATCCCTCGACCACTCGCAGTCCGGCTTCCGAGCCAACCACAGCACCGAGACTGCCCTCATCGCAGCCATTGACGACATCAGATCCCTGCTCGACAACGGGGAAACAGCGGCCCTCGTCCTCCTGGACCTCTCCGCAGCATTCAACACTGTCTGTCACCGCACCCTAGTGCAGCGCCTCAGCAACATCGGAATCCAAGAGAAGGCACTGGAGTGGATCATCTCGTTTCTCGCCGGAAGAACCCAGAGAGTCCGCCTCCCCCTGTTCAGATCCGAGGCCACCGAAGTCATCTGCGATGTACCACAAGGATCATCGCTCAGCCCCACCCTCTTCAACATCTACATAAGCCCCCTCGCAGCCATCGCACGCCAACAAAACCTCAACATCATCTCCTACGCCGACGACACCCAGCTGATCCTCTCCCTCACCAACGACCCAGCCACCGCCAGAACCAGCCTACACGAAGGGATGAAAGACGTCGCCAAATGGATGAAGAACAGCCGCCTGAAACTGAACTCAGACAAGATGGAAGTCCTCATCCTGGGATCATCGTCCTCCGCCTGGGATGACTCCTGGTGGCCCCCTGCCCTGGGCACCACTCCCAAGCCAACGGACCATGCACGAAACCTGGGCTTCATCCTGGACTCCTCCCTCTCGATGACCAGACGAGTCAACACCGTCCCATCCTTGTGCTTAAACACCCTGCGCATGCTCCAAAAGATCTTCCGATGGATCCCCACCGAAACCAGGAAGACGATCACCCAGGCACTCGTCACCAGCCGACTGGTCTACGGAAACACCCTCTACACCGGAACCACAGCCAAACTTCAGAAAAGACTCCAACGCGTCCCGAACGCCTCCGCACGACACGTCCTGGACATCCCCCGACACAGCCACATCTCTGGCCACCTGAAAGACCTGCACTGGCTCCCCATCAGCAAAAGGATCATGTTCAGACTCCTCACCCACACACACAAGGCTCTCCACGACTTGGGCCCCAAGTACCTCAACAAACGCCTGACCTTCTACACGCCCACCCCCCAGCTACGGTCGACCAGCCTCGCCCACGCCGCCGTTCCACGCATCCGCAGAGCCACTGCCGGAGGAAGATCCTTCTCCTACCTAGCAGCCAAAACATGGAACTCCCTCCCCATCCACCTTCGGCTAACCCAGGACCACCTCTCTTTCAGAAAGCAACTCAAGACCTGGCTTTTCGAGCAGTAGCGGACCCCTCCCCCCCAGTGCCTTGAGACCCTTCCGGGTGAGCAGCACACTATACAAATGCCATGATTGATTGATTGATCTGATAGGCAAAGTTGCAATTGGTGGTGTAATCTGTACTTAGGGGGCGATTACAATGGCGGTTGAAGGCATCTCCGCGGTGCTGGCGGTGGCAGATAACGTCCATTTACTTACTCATGCAGCGGTCCTCACGTCCGCCATATTACAACGGGCAAAGATAGCCCATTTGCCATCCATTGTGGAGTTTTCAGACCCGCGCGATTTTTCATTCTGCAACGGTGGCGGATGGAGCCAATAGAGAAAGACCACCGTGCGGAATGACATTACGACTGCCAGACAAATCCCAATGCCTCGAACAGCCCATCAGAAAGCAGCGGAGAAACCAGCCACTCTGAGACGGCGGAAGCAAACTGCAGAGATAGAAACTCAAATTCAAGACACCTCCACATGTTCCTGGTCACCATGGATCCAGCACATCTAATTTCAGCAGATAAAACGCTGTTGGGGTCAACGCCGAAAGTAACAACACATCCACGCATACAACCCCAACACACAACTGTCGCGCTGAAATATGTGTCCTGTCTATATCGGACCCCCTGATGGAGACAGGAACATATCCCCTCTGCATCAGGGTCACCCATCACCATAGAAATGACTGCAACTAGCCTAGTTGTGCCGGTGATTTCAGCGCAGTGGTGAAGCCACGGGAAAATATGCCCACAATGTAGTAAGAGTCCAGGACATTGTCCCAGACAAGTAAGACCAACATTACAACATCCACACCACATGTAACATAAAAGAAGCACCGCACAGCACCACATACCTGCAGCAAGAGGTCATGTGCAGGGACACTGTCTAGAGCGACATTTCATTAGGATCATCTTCAAATGTATAGTAACATGAGTGTGGGATGAGGCAAGAGTCCCTTGAAAATGATTATAGTCATCATTGCACACAAATAAGGGTCAGTCCACATACAATGTGAAACAGAGGAGGGCAGCCCAAGCTGGGTGTGTATCTATATTTCACAATGGGCCAACAAGGTGTTGGGATGAGTCAGTGAGCCCAGGTAGATGACACATCATACTAGAAACCACTGCCAAACAATCATAGATCACCACAGCCCCCAAACAGACATTGAATGGCCCATCACATACAATGGCAGACCATATCACACAATGACAGCCTATACCATGCAACACAGTAAGAAATTCCTGACTCAAACAGCAAACACAAAGTACGTGCATTTGACTCACAAGTGTACTGCTACAATGAATGACACCATGTAAGTCAAATGCATCAACAACAATGACTACACTGCCAACTGACAGAACACCCACACTCCATCACTCCATCTTAACAAAGGGCGCACCAACTACAAAGTAGTGAATGAATGCCAAAGTATCAGGAAGAGTCCATCGTGACAGCAGGAAACTCTGATCTGAAACTCAGGACAACCCTCCTCCTACTCACACCTGCCTTCCACTCATGTGAATCAAAGTGAGTAATTGAAGAAATGTAAAGTCACTGTGTAGATTAACAACCATGGACCTGTTTACACTGCATGTCAAGTCCTTCAGACACCTCACACACTAAAACTTAGCCTCATACACATACCATTAGTCAGCAGGAATGTATGACAATAACTAAACTAGCCTAAAGTGGAGTTCACAGTGCAGAAGAAACATAGAGATATCTCAGATAGCATTTGTACATGACATGCAAGAGGCGCAACATAGCAGACTACACCTAGGTATCAAATCAGACATGGGTGGCGCAGTGATTGAACATCAGCTAAAGAAACAACTGTGCAATATCCCTGTGATACAGCAATGCAAGCTATGCATTGGCCCAGGAATTATAGGAACTGTCATAAGCCATACAGTGACCAGCCTCACATCTGTGTCAACTCCCTTGACATGTGTATCCCACTAACACAACACTCAAGGCTCATTGTCACACTCCCTGACTGTCAAACCAAATTATAACCTTAACACATACCCCTAATCTACCCTTCTCACACCTTCACTACTCCACACCTGTGTGAAACACAGACAAAGGTGTAAATAAGGTCATGTGAATTTCCTGATAACCAATGCCACACCTTGGTGTGTATCTACAAATGTCAGAATCCCACTCAGGGATGTCTGAACCAAAGTTGATCAAAAACCAATTGCCAAACACATGTCTCACAAACAACATCCAAAGAAGTCCAACAAGCTCAGCCATGAGTAGGCAAACAGTGGATAGGCAATGTGACCCTAGACAGCACAGGAATAGATACAAGTTTTACTCTGGCCAACTGCACAGACACCATCACTCAACCCAATCACAAAATACATGATTAAATTCCAATCATGAACCCTAGCGGTGTTCAATGGGACACATCTACTAACACAGACACAGACAATGCACAGTGACCAAGTGAACATGGTGTTATAGTGTAGCACAAGCATGAACATGCACACTCCTGATAAGTGACTGTTCAAATATAGGAGGCCATAGCACAATTGTGAACTCAAAACAAGCTTATGAACAAGACTCCACATTGCTGCATGTGGCATTAAAACAATAAATGCACGCTACAAATTCAGCACACATGTGAATGTATTACAATACACAAACTCCTCATACACATTTTCATTCAAATATGACATTACATACACATGGATCTGTCAGTAGAAAGAGCCAACACAGGCCAAAGACTGCATCCATCAACATTAAATACACAACATATGCACATACAAAATCATCACATAGCAAACTCAGCGGACATCAGGGGGACTCACACCAGGCAAGGACAAGGCAACATACACTGACAGTAGTGCTTGCACAGGAAGCAGTGTGTGAGCACCAACAAAACCAGTGTCACACATATCTAAGTGCTCCACCATGAACCTCAACACCACAAATCATCAAAGGTCACAGATCACAATACACTCAAGATGGGTAGTGGTACCTCAGCAAACCCACATACACTTTAGCTATCACCTACTGCTGCACAACTCTGGAAAACACAGATGCATGGAACATGACTAGAGGACTGTGCTGGTAAAACATCTGCACTGTACATGAGCAACCATGACTGCAATCAAGTAGAAGAAAATAGCACATAAATTGTGAAACAGTCTTGAGTGGAGCACTGGTCCTGGACACAGATCATCCTCCCGCAGTATAGTCAAGTCAAGAGATTTATATAGCGCGCTACATAACCATAGGGTCTCAAGGCGCTAGAGGAAGGGTGGGGAATTACTTGTCGAATATCCAGGTTTTAAGTTGTTTTCTGAATGCTAGGTGGTTCTGAGTAAGGCGAAGGTGAGTGGGAAGTGAGTTCCAGGATTTAGCTGCCAGGTAGGAGAAGGATCTACTCCCATGGTGGTTTTGTTGATGCGTGGTACAGTGGCAAGGGCTTGGTTGGAGGATCGCAGCTGACGGGGGGGGGGTGTAGAAGGACAGTCGTGTGTTGAGGCATTCGGGTCCAAGTTCATAAAGTGCTTTGGGTGCGTGGGTTAGGAGGCGGAAAGTAATCCTCTTATTTACGGGAAGCCAGTGGAGGTTTTTCAGGTGACCAGAGATGTGTTCTTTACGCGGGATGTCTAGTATGTGCCTGGCTGAAGCGTTCTGGATGCGTTGGAGTTTTTTCTGGAGTTTTGCGGTGGTACCAGCGTATAGTGTGTTTCCGTAATCCAGGCGGCTCGTGACCAGTGCGTGGGTGACCATTTTTCTAGTTTCGGTGGGGATCCAGCGAAATGTTTTTTTGAGCATGCGAAGAATGTTGAAGCAAGATGAAGAAACGGCGTTGACTTGTCTGGTCATTGAGAGTGAGGAGTCCAGGATGACGCTCAGGTTCCGTACGTGGTCCGTTGGGGTGGGTGCTTTTCCAAGGGCTTCTGGCCACCAAGAGTCATCCCAGGCGGAAGGGGAGGTGCCTAAGATGAGGACTTCTGTTTTGTCTGAGTTCAGTTTCAGACGGCTGTGCTTCGTCCACTCGGCTACTTCTTTCATTCCTTCGTGTAAGTTGGTTTTGGCGGTGTTAGGGTCTTTGGTGAGTGATAGGATCAGTTGAGTGTCATCCGCGTAGGAGATGATGTTGAGATTGTGTTGGCGAGCGATGGCCGCAAGGGGGCTCATGTATACGTTGAAGACGGTGGGGCTGAGTGACGATCCTTGTGGTACGCCGCAGATGACTGCAGAGGCCTCTGACTTGAATGGTGGGAGGCGGACTCTCTGTGTTCTTACGGTGAGGAACGAGGTGATCCATTCCAGTGCTTTTCCTTGGATTCCTACGTCTCTGAGGCGCTGTAGAAGGGTGCTATGACAAACTGTGTCGAAGGCAGCGGAGAGGTCGAGGAGGATGAGGGCGACTGTGTCTCCATTGTCCAGTAGAGTTCGAATGTCGTCTGTTGCTGCGATGAGGGCGGTTTCAGTGCTGTGTTTGGCACGGAAGCCGGACTGTGAGGAGTCGAGGGAATTGTTGGCTTCGAGGAAGGCGGCAAGCTGGTTGTTGACAGCTTTCTCAATGACTTTGGCCGGGAATGGAAGAAGCGAGATGGGGCGGTAGTTTTTGAGTTCGGGGGGGTCAGCTGTGGGTTTTTTCAGAAGGGCGCTGAGTTCTGCGTGTTTCCAGCTTTCCGGGAAGGTGGCGGAGTTGAGGGAGCAGTTGATGACATCTCGGAGGTGTGGTGCTATGAAGGAGTCTGCTTTGTTGAAGATGTGGTGAGGGCATGGGTCCGTTGGGGATCCTGAGTGGATGGAGTTCATCAGGCGGATGGTGTCCTCAGTGGAGATTGGGTTCCAGTCATTAAGGATGTTCAAGGGGGGTGAAGGTCCTGCAGAAGGTTGGGTGGGTTGGTCTTCGGGTCGGTTGTCGAAGCTGTTGTGGATGTCTGCGATTTTGTTGTGGAAGAAGGAAGCTAGGGAGTCGCAGAGGGCTTGGGAGGGGGTGATGTCGTTGGAGTTGGCTGGTGGGTTGGTAAATTCTTTGACGATGTTGAATAATTCCTTGCTGTTGTGGGCGTTGTTATCTAGACGGTCTTTGAATGCGGCTTTCTTGGCAGACCGGATTAGTTGGTGGTGTATGCGGGTGGCGTTTTTGAAGGTGTCTCTGGTGCTGGTGTTTGGGTCTTTTTTCCAGGCCTTCTCGAGGGAGCGACAGTGTTTCTTCGATTTCTTGAGGTCATCGTTGAACCAGGAGGCGTTTTTGCTGCCTAGTTTGCTTTGGCGTTTTTTCAACGGTGCTAGGATGTCGGCGCTGTTGGATAGCCATTGGGTGAGGTTAATGGCTGCTTGGTCGGGGTTTGAGGAGTGGGCGGGGGAGTTTTGAAGAAGCGATGAGGAGATCTGGTCGATGGTGATTTTGTTCCAGTTTCTTCGTAGAGTAGGTTGAGGATGGTTGTGAGTTGTGGTCTTATTGTAGATAAAGTGTACGCAGCTGTGGTCAGTCCAATGGAGAGTTGTGGTGTGACTGAATGAGACATGTTTGCTGGAGGTGAAGATAGGGTCGAGTGTGTGACCTGCGATGTGGGTGGGCGTAGAGACAAGTTGTTTGAGTCCGAGGTTGGCGAGATTGTCCAGAAGGGTGGTGGTACTGCTGTCATTGCTCATTTCTAGGTGATAATTGAGGTCTCCCAATAGAATGTAGTCCTTGGAGGGGAGGGTTTGTGGGGTGATGAAGTCAGTGATGTCGTCACTGAATTGTGCACAGGGTCCTGGAGGTCGGTAGAGGAGGGTGCCTCTGAGTGTGGTCTTGGGGTCGGTGTGGATCTGGAAGTGGAGGTGTTCGGCGCTGGTAAGGTTGACGTCTGACGTTGACCTCCTCCTGTTTGCTTGATGCGGTCCTTGCGGATGATCTTGTATCCTTCCGGGACGGCAATGGTGATGTCTGGGGCTGAAGAGGCATTCATCCACGTTTCTGTTAGGAAGGCGACGTCCGGTGAGATGGTGTCTAGTAGATTCCAGAGGTCGATGGAGTGCCTGTGGACCGAGCGGGTGTTGAGCAGGATGCATTGTAGGTGGTTGGTGTCAGGTCTCTGGTTGGTGTTAGTGGATGAGGAGTTGTTCTTGGTGCCGTCGAACTTGCAGGAGTAGCATGTGAAGGGTCCATGGGTGTGTCCAGGAGCGGCTTGGGCGCAGTTGGAGAGTCGGCCGGGGTTAAGGGCTAGGAGGGTGGCGGCGTCGTATGTGATGCGGGAGGGCTGGGCATTGCGTGGACCAGGGGGTCTGGCGCTGGGCGCGGTCCAGGCGCGGACGGGCGTAGACGGGCTTACCTTTGGCGCACCTTTGGCGCGGCCGTAGCACGTGGACGCTGCGCGTGGGGGCATTGGCCATAAATGGATGGTGGAGGGGGCGGAGCGTGGGAGGGTCAGCAGCTGGGAGGCGGTAGCGGGGAGGAGGGGCGTGCCTGGGAACAACAACAACAGAAAACAAAATGGAGGTCAAAGGGGAGGCGAGGCAGGGGCAGCAAATCGCCTGATTTACCGAGAGTGAAATCAATATAATTGAAGTTGCTGGCAGAAGTAAGCATACACAGACAATTACAAAGCAGGGCGAGCGGCGCTACAATTACATGCGCTATGAGCCGGTCAATTACAATGCGGAGACAACGTTATAGTGAGCAGCTTCTAAAATCCCACTACGCTAATGTAACTAAGCGCAGGCGATACCGTGGTGTCCAGTTAGGGGTGCGATGATCACCAGGCAGGCAGCAGCAGTAATGGGAGAGGAGCGAGGAGGGAGCAACCGGTCAGGAACGAGTCCGGGCGGTCACAAGGGTTGAGAGGAGGTGGCGAGCTCTATGAATGTGGGTGGGAGGGTCAGCAGCTGGGAGGCGGTAGCGGGGAGGAGGGGCGTGCCTGGGAACAACAACAACAGAAAACAAAATGGAGGTCAAAGGGGAGGCGAGGCAGGGGCAGCAAATCGCCTGAGTCACCGAGAGTGAAATCAATATAATTGAAGTTGCTGGCAGAAGTAAGCATACACAGACAATTACAAAGCAGGGCGAGCGGCGCTACAATCACATGCGCTATGAGCCGGTCAATTACAATGCGGAGACAACGTTATAGTGAGCAGCTTCTAAAATCCCACTACGCTAATGTAACTAAGCGCAGGCGATACCGTGGTGTCCAGTTAGGGGTGCGATGATCACCAGGCAGGCAGCAGCAGTAATGGGAGAGGAGCGAGGAGGGAGCAACCGGTCAGGAACGAGTCTGGGCGGTCACCAGGGTTGAGAGGAGGTGGCGAGCTCTATGAACGTGGGTGGGAGGGTCAGCAGCTGGGAGGCGGTAGCGGGGAGGAGGGGCGTGCCTGGGAACAACAACAACAGAAAAAAAAATGGAGGTCAAAGGGGAGGCGGGGTAGGGGCAGCAAATCGCCTGAGTCACCGAGAGTGAAATCAATATAATTGAAGTTGCTGGCAGAAGTAAGCATACACAGACAATTACAAAGCAGGGCGAGCGGCGCTACAATTACATGCGCTATGAGCCGGTCAATTACAATGCGGAGACAACGTTATAGTGAGCAGCTTCTAAAATCCCACTACGCTAATGTAACTAAGCGCAGAGGCAAGCCCGTCTGTGCCCGTCCGGGCCAGGACGGGCCTAGGGCCAGATACCCTGCCCGTGTCTGAATCTACTCCCACCACATACACGAAAGAGGAATTAGTCCTTTTAAAGCCGTCAAACTCGCGTTATTGTCATCATGGATTAGGAGCTGATGCCCTATTCATGCCATGTGTCTATTGCTCATTCAGGGACCAGGTTGGGGGAAACAAAGCTCTTACTAAAGACCCCCTTAGGCTAGGGCTTCTGAATTGGAGGTCCCTGCCTAAACACGCATTACAAATCCTACATTTGATTGAAGACACTAACTTAGACATCCTGTTTCTTACCGAAACATGGACATCTGCTGACTCTGATTTTGACTTAGTTAGTGTCCTTCCATCTGGCTATCTCATTCAGTCCCTCCATAGACCATTGGGAAAGGGAGGTGGCTTAGCTATAATCCACAGGGAGAAGCTGTCTTGCAGAATAGATAAAGGGCCCATCCAAGATGCAGAGAGCTGTTATTTTTGGATCCAGTCATCGCCGAATCATTCCCTTTCGGGCATTTTGGTCTATCGCCCCCCGGGGACAATAAAACAGTTTTCCACCTCCATTCTGGACCATGTTCCCGTCTTAGCCGCATCCTCTCCCAATTTCATTCTATTGGGGGATCTGAATCTTCATTTTGTCCTACAGGAGGATAAAATAGCATCTGACCTGAGATCGGAACTTATGACAGCTAACCTCAGGCTCCATAATCAGGAACCTACACATGTGAAGGGACACTTGTTAGACTGTGTGTTCTCTAATATCTCACATCTTCAGACGAGCCCTCCTCTCCCTATGCCCTGGTCGGATCACTTCTTGGTGCCGTTTGAATTGAACTTTATGAGGGATCCTCCTCCTCCTCCCGGTCCTAGGGCACCTCGTACCTATAAGAGAATTTGGTCACGACTATCAACTGAGAATCTCTCCCTTATTCTTGAACAATCAGTCCTCCCATCTGGATGCGATCCCCTGGTAGCCGATGTTGCCTTCCATGACTGGCTCCGCCAAGCATTAGATATGGAACTTCCTCTCAAAGCCATCTCAAATAAAAGGAGCGGCCCCAAGTCCTCCTGGTACACCCCTGAATTGGGATGTATGAGAAAGAAATGTAAAAAGCTGGAGCGAGAATGGCGGAAGAACTGGGCGACCACCAAAAAAGATAACTATCGTGAAGCCATGAGAGCATACAAGGTGGCTTGCAATTTGACCAAAGCCGCCCATTTTGAGGAAAGAATCAGAATGGCAGGTTACTCTTCTAGAGAAACTTATCAGATCCTTAAAGAGCTTCTCACTGTCCCTACTCCCCCGGTAACTCAGGAGGTAAATTCTGATAAATGCAATCAACTGGCCCAGTTTTTTGATGTCAAAATACAGAACATCTTAGCCAGCCTTCCTCTGAGCACCGGTAGGGTAGACAAAGCAGCTCCGGAGGCCGCACTGGACGTAAAGGTGTTGGATAGCTTCCCCCCTGTCTCAAAGGAGGCTTTTTGTGAGGAGCTTTCAGCCCTGAAGAGCGGCTCCCCTTTGGACCCCATGCCCATCCGGATCCTCAAGCAATTCACGAACATCATTGCAGGCCCAGCTATCGACCTGCTGAATGCCTCATTGCCTCATTCACCCATGGCATTGTTCCACCTAGTTGGAAGCAAGCCATTGTCAAGGCCCTTCTGAAAAAACCAGGCCTTGATCCGGCCGATTTGGCGAACTACCGTCCCATCTCGCTTCTGCCCGGGCTGAATAAGATCGCCGAGAAGTTTGCCAATCGCCAGCTTTCGCATTTCCTGGAATCTAACGATCTACTGGGTCATACTCAGACGGGCTTTCGGCCTGGCCAGGGAACCGACTCGGCCTTGATTTCAATGGTGGAGGAAGGCAGATGCATCTTGGATTCGGGAGGATCCGCTGCGGTGGTCCTCCTGGATCTAAGCGCTGCATTTGATACGGTTGATCATAATATCTTGATCAACCGTTTGGGGAAGATTGGAGTGAGAGGGTCGGCCCTCAAATGGCTTGCGTCGTACTTGAGTGGCCGGACTTATCAGGTCTGCGAAGGCAATTTTCGATCTCTGCCTACCCCCCTTCAGTGTGGAGTACCGCAGGGCTCTTCATTGAGCCCCACGCTTTTTAACATCTATATGGCCCCACTGGAGGCGGTGGTTTCACCCTTCGGGGTGAAAATCGCAACCTACGCAGACGACACTCAACTGATCGTCTCGCTGTCCCTCTCGGAAAGCCAGGGGGAAAAGTTTGCATCGTGTTTAGTCAACATCATGTCATGGATGTCGGATTCCCGGCTCAAACTAAATGGGACGAAAACGGAGCTGATGCTTCTTGGCAATCTATGTTCAACACTCCCCAAATCCATGTGGCCGGATAGTCTAGGTGCCCCCCCAGTTCCCAAAGAAGCAATAAAAAGTCTGGGGGTCTGGCTAGAACCCGAACTGTCAATGACCACTCAAGCTAAACGAGTGGCAGGGACTTGCTATGGTCTGCTTAGGTCAGTACGGAAGATCCTCCCGCTACTCCCTGAAAACTCCCGGAAACTACTGGTGCAAGGATTAGTCATGTCAAGGCTGGATTATAGTAATGCCCTATTCCTTGGCTCACCAGAATCCACTCTGAATGTGCTCCAAAGAGCTCAGAATGCGGCTGCACGAATGCTCACTGGTACTGACATTTACCTCAGGTCTCCTTTTTACCCCCCAGGTGATCGATACAATCTCTTCCTTAAAATTCCTTTACCGGCTGGTGAGGAAAATATCACAGCATTTACTGCATAAGGTATGTACGAATAGGAACGTTTACCTTTTTTTGAAATACCTATGACTAGTTGGGTATTGATTATCAACCTTATCCGCAGATTCCGCTTCTGACGGATCCACTACCGAGGGTGTCGGCTGACCCCCTCCCTGCCCAGACGACTGTTAAAAAGCAGGAAAACCTTCAAACTTTCAGGTGAGCTATGCCATATGTGGCATTGACTCACGGTTTTAGAACCCCTCTTTATACACACCCAGAACTAAAATAAATCCTTATTTGTCCCCAGGTTGTCCCCTGTTGTTTGTCCTGATGAAGACCCGATACGGTTGCCAGAAAGTCTGCACCTCTTTTTAGGGTCGAAACGTCGACGTTATGTTATCTATCTGTCCATACTAAGTTTCAACCAAAAAGAAAAATATACGTGTTTGTTGGAACAATTAGTTTTGAATTATGGACTGATATATATGTATACATCTTTGTATGTTATTGTTTCACTACACAGTCATCACTTGTCACTATCACTCACTTGAGCACCTTATTGTAATTGTGATACTATGTTAATAATGTTTTGGACAACCCTTGCTCAGTTATGATGAACACATACCTGATTTTCCCAATTTTTTTTGTGAAAATCGAAAGTTTGGTGTGTATGTTTTCTTTCTTTTTTATTTATTTTTAAAAAGTTATGTTGTCTCTCCCTTTCCAAAAATAATTTAAAAAGTATTTCCAAGAATAATATTGTGAAATATATACAAAGGGCTACATATAAATAATCGGATCTGACAAAGAAATTTGTGTATTCCCAACAGAACCATTGTTTTTGTATATACCTGAGCAGGTCAGCATAGTGAGCGCAAACGTAAGCAAGAGAAAACAGCTGATCAACAAACCACAACATAGACATTGCAGTGAACCACTCTGCATACTCACAACTGACGGTGACAACAAGTAGGTGTACCCCAGGACTTCAGGGTCATACCAACACATTGCACAGTGCTCAACCAACAACTCCTACATGTGCCTACAATCTAAAGCATGTGTCTGATAATATAAGCAAACAGGCACTCATTTTCTGGATCATACGTGTGTAGGTGTCATGTTCAGGGGCACATACACCTCAATACTTCTGCCAATGACAGGGCAATCACACTGCATGACTGCTCAAGTGCACACATTCAAATGTACCCATAGGACTATGAAGCCATGCCTACACAACAATGCTACACATCTACACTGCTGTTCACACATTGAGATAGATCCAATGGATATGTCGGACCCTGTCCACCATGCAAGTTATCCTGTTGATAGAATTATCTTCTGTTGTGGTACAGCACAGACAACCTCTGAAAAAGAAAATCAAGTATATGCCAATGTGAATGTGGCATACAGAGCATGTGCCACATGAACGTATACACATACATTGCCCTGCATCATTAGCAAGGGCAGCAACAAAGCTCACACCATGAGTAACAGTCTTTATTACATAAACTCTGTATAGGCATCAAAAGTGCAAAACATCAAGGCCATTAGCCTGTCCAAATTTCTAGTCCGCATATGTGTGCATGAAAATTTGCACATCAAATAGGTAACAAAGTCCACTGCCCTGGAAATCACCACAGGTCAGGGGTTTTGACTGGGCAGTCCAGGCACCGCTGTAGGAGAAATGGTGTGGGGGGCACTTGGCTTCAACTTTGGCTTGAAGTTGAACTGGAGGGTGCTGAATGTCGGGGCCAGTTGGAGGACTGAACCTCAGAGGGAAGTAACTGGCTGACGTAGAGGTATCCATGGATGTGGGAGCCTGAGGGCTGCTTCTCCCGGGTGGAGTGGTGGCACGGGGAGGTGGAGACATGCTGTGTGGAGGATCAGTGGCTGAGGTTGAATCTTGAGGGTTGGGTCTCAACTCTTTGGGGATCCAATATCCCACAAGTGTCTTGGCTGGAGTTAGAAGTGAGGTGGGCACAACAGCCTCACTCTTCCCCAAAGATATAGCAGGTGCAGGTGTCTCTCCCCGTGGGGATTTGCTGGACCTGGTGGTACGCTGGGGTGGCATTGCCTTTTCTCCTACAACCCCTGTTGTTGGTGTACACTCCCCACTTTGCTCTCTTGTCCATGCTTCACAGGGGTGTGGGTGGGAGTCGATGTTTTGGGTGTAACTGCCTTTGGAATGTGTTTGAGCTTAGTTGTGGCAGGCAGCAGTTTCAATGCAGACAGGGAAATGTTTGTGTGTCTTTGGGATCAGGTGTGGGGATGGGAGTACCCTTGGATGGTGAGGATTTGGAGGAATGTAATGTAAATGCATGCTTTTTGCCCTATGTTCCTGTGTGTCCTGTGATCGGCTTTTTGTCTTGTGGCCATGTGTACTCATTTTGTGTTGTAGTGATGGTGTATGGTGTCTTTTATGCTTTGAGTGCTGATGTTGTGTGCTGTGTTTGGATGACGGGGTGTCTGGCGTGTCTGTACTCCGGTCAGATGGGGTGACTCGCAGGGCGGTTGCCAAAGGGACAGGAGCTGGACTGGGAGTTTGGGACTGCTGAATAGCTGCCGTCACTGTGGAGTGTAAAGACTGGATAGTTTGGTGTAGGCCACCCATGTCCGAATGAATGCCTTCCATTAGCACAACAACCTGTGACAACTTGATGCCATGATCCTGGAGGGCATTCAGGAGAGCAGTCTGACCCCACACAGCTGGCGCAAATTGTCTGTGGCCTCCACACTTAGGGCAGCTGGGGAGACAGGAGCAGCAGTGCTTGGGGGGAAGGAGACTCTATCCTTCTTAGGGCTGTGGGCACAGACAGCACTTGGGGGAGCATCCGGGAGGGTGGGCACTGGTGAAGTGTGGTGGAAGAAGATTCAGATCTGGATCTTCTGGTGTCCCCCTACATCAAGAAGCCATCACTGTACTGGAAAGATGAGGAGGTTGGCGTGTCCGGCCCAGACTTCTCCAGGGAACTCCTGTCCCCCTCCCAGGCACTGGTCCCCTCAGTATCACTGAACTCCTGTGTCCCAGTAGCTTCCCCAACACTGTTGGGCCCATGTCCTTCCCTGCCCTTGGTAGATGCTGCAAGAGACAGAGACACAGGTTCAATATAGTGCCATACTCACAAACATCATATGCAATCAAAACTCCAATCATGCAAATGAAACTCCCATGTTGAACTACTCAATGTAATTTCAGCATATGCCACATTTATGCAACCATCAGCTGATGTATAGAAACATGCATAGTTGATAGTCATGCTCCATATTGCGAAGACACAGCCAAATAGCTGGGCCTGTGCCTCCCTGTAACCACACATACAATTGTCTGTAGGCACACCTACGTGCCTTTAGGTAACATAGCTATACATCAAAACATGTTGTCTCAGTCACATATGGAGTATATTTCATGGAACTCCACATATACAAAGTCAAATATGTCCTTTTGCAAGGGCGATCACCTCCTGAAATCCACCATGTTGGGCTTTGAAGCACAACTACAGTTGTCCATTGGTGTCAGCTGTGTAGATGTTACAATTTATTTAATGTGCACAGCACACACCTCTAAATGCCCCCTATCATGATGCTCACTGCTGTTCACTGCCTGTTGATGTCTCTGACACTCACACTGCAGTATATGTCACAAAGCCACATCTTATTTATTAATGAAGTGCTAATGAGCCCCATGTAACAAAGTAGTCACAACCACAATGCACAATAGCATGAGAATGGCAAATTATTGCAAGGCCTCCCCACTGCCTGACAGGCCCTCCTATATCCAAGGCAGGATTGTGTCTTCTTGTTGAGGAGGAAGTTGGTGGACTCCATTAGGACAGCTAATGTGTAAAAATACCTACGGTCTGGCATATGACATCTCTACGTTGTGCTGACTGATGACATTGAGGACGCATCAATATGCCAAAAAGTCACTCACTCATTAAAAGCAATAGCCGCAACTTCACCATGCACTGATGCACATGGATACCCCTCCACAATGCACACATACTGAGGACTGAAACTCTGAGTAACCTTTGTTCATTATCATCTTTCAATGTATTGTACAACACCTCAGTCGGTAGGGTATGCCCAGACATGGGTCCCTTGCTCACTTTGCCACTGGATTCAAGCTAGCCTGGCTGATGACGGCTGATTAGCCAGAAACCGGTCGCTGGATGCTTTTTTCTGATCCAGGGAAGACATGGCTTGGCAGTTCGGGCTGGGCTGTTCCCATGCGGCACAGGGTCAGACTGATTTGCATATGTCCATGTCCGAACTGGGGTGGCGGAGTGAGCTAAAGAATGATGATGGATTAAACCCAGATCAGTTGACTGGGGGTGAGTGCTTTCATTGTTCAACACTCCGTCCATCATCTCCTTTGGT
Organism: Lissotriton vulgaris; assembly: GCF_964263255.1. Classification (NCBI taxonomy): domain Eukaryota; kingdom Metazoa; phylum Chordata; class Amphibia; order Caudata; family Salamandridae; genus Lissotriton; species Lissotriton vulgaris. Next base: position 767,119,618 of record NC_141691.1, on the reverse strand, counting down.
TTTGCTTTGTTCGCACTAAGTTGGCAGGGTATGCCCAGACATGGGTCCCTTGATCCCTTTGCCACTGGATTCAAGCTATCCTGGCTGATGACGGCTGATTAGCCAGAAACCGGTCCCAGGATGCTTGTTTCCAGTCCAGGGAAGACATGGCTTGGCAGTTCGGGCTGGACCGTTCCCATGAGGCACAGGGTCAGACTGATTTGCATATGGCCATGTCTGAACTAGGGTGGCGGAGTGAGATAAAGAATGATGATGGATTAAACACAGAACTGTTGACTAGGGGTGACTGCTTGCATTGTTCAACACTCCGTCCATCATCCCCCTTGGTTTTGCTTTGTTCGCCCTAAGTGGGAAGGGTATGCCCAGATGTGGGTCCCTTGCACACTTTGCTACTGAATTCCAACTAGCCTGGCTTATGACGGCTGATTAGCCAGAAACTGGTCCCAGGATGCTTGTCTCCGGTCCAGGGAAGACATGGCTCAGCAGTTTGGGCTGGACATGATTTGCATATGACCATGTCTGAACTGGGGTGGCGGAGTGAGTTAAAGACTGATGATGGATTACACCCGGATTAGTTGACTTGGAGTGAGTGCTTGCATTTTCCAACACTCCGTCCTTCATCCCCTTTGGTTTGGCAACACCTCAGTCACATCACAATTTGCCATACCCACTGATCACATCCAACCATCGTAAGTCATAGTGCCAAAACAGTTTTGCAATAGCTAGGTTCAGCTAGATTGCATTCAAATCACAGAGTCTACTCATCCCAGTCAAGTTGCCATGTTCACAAATGGCAAATGCAAATCAGCCAATGCATTACTGCAATCATCACCATCTATCCCATCAGAACCTGTGTGTACTTGCTGTCACTATGGCAGGAAATTAAATCATATTATGCCATGGTGCTGAAATTAGGCACACATATTTTGCAATGGTGTTGACATCTCCATCATTGTGAAAAAAGGACCCATGGGACAGGTGTGACCTTTACCAACTCACTGCTCCCTCAGACCACATCTATGCATGTCTCTAGCCACTAACACATCATCACATGAGCACACAATTGTGCTAGCCACAGAGCACGCACTAGCCTGACACGTGTACTGGGCTACACACTTCACACAATTAATTATCCTGTGTAGGAAAGTCTCAGTTCAGACAACATTCATACAATGTAAGATGAAAACATGGCAAGATGATTTAATATGACAAGGTTCATGGGTTTTAACACATGAGAATCAAAATGTAGTACAAATGCAGAACCGCGGCACTCAACACTGAAGCCACTTAGAAACCATTGCATCACACCAGAGACACCACAGAGGTCTGCACTTGCTTAGGTCTGGGATTCATGCAGTCACTTATACGCAGTCACACTTTGCACAAAACTCACCCCCAGCTTAGGCCCTCAAGCGTCCATCCAGCTCTGGCTAGGTCACTGCCAATATGTGGTCCATTAGTGGTGTCAAGCTCCTGTGCACCAACCTGCCACTTCGAGGGACCACCACAGCACCATCTCAGCTACGTTTTTGCTCAGGTGGCATATGTGATCCCACCTCTTGGGGCAGTGTGTATGACGTCGGTTTGAGACACCCAGAGAACGCACCTTGCAGGCAATGGCAGTCCATATGGCTTTATGCTGATGGACCGTAAGTTGCAGACATGGGAGACAAGAAGAGGAAGTTTTTGTAACACTGTGTTGTGTACCACTGTGTGACGGTACAGGAACTTGAAAATACGTAGCACACTAATACAGCAATGGAGAGCAGAGCCCATACAGCATGTCAGATAGTACACTTGGATCAACCCATATCATTGCAATGTATACATCTATGATGATGGATACACTACATGCCCATCTCATACACATGCAGAATTCCAGCACCGCCTTTTTTTGTTTTTATTTCTAAAACATAAATAAAAGGCATTGTCATTTACAATGCGAATAGCTTAAAGTCATGTAAATGGGAGACCTATTGCATTGCAAATGCTTGTTAATTACATTGGCCTCTGCCACACTCTCCCCTCCACCCCCTAGGCATCTCTTTACATAGATTGGCTCTGAATTGGACCTTGGCTGCAACCCCAGCATGCCCGTCTATTGACCTGCTGGCTGCAAATGGGAAATCTGCAGCAGGTAGACAAAAATATCATATGTTACTGTTTTAGGAGTCTACGAGGGCTCGCAAAATGTCCTTAAAGAGAACTTATAATAATTTGTAAAGTGAAATATCTGCTTACTTAGTGATCATTATCGGCAAAATGGCCTGGGCTCCTGCTGGGCCGGAAGGGGAGGGAGTCTGCCAGAGCACAGAATATTCTTGCTCTGCCCTCAAGTAGCAATTCCCAGGGGGTCGTCATTAGCGCAGCCTCCCGAACTCCTGCAGCCTCTTGTTCCCATGACTTGTTCCTCTGATTGTCCTCCATGAAAACACCCTTGCCCAACACACTGCATGCCGTGTACTCCTATTTGGAATCTGCTTGAGTGGGTGAGGGGCAGAGAGGGTTTAGAGCTGCTGCAGCTTGGGGTCTGGGTCTGCTTGGAGGGTGCATGTTAAGGGATGTTCCTGTATGTCTGCAGAGTGAGTGGTGTGCCTGAACGAGTGTGTGAATGATTTGTGCAAATATGAGTGCAGGGTGAGTAATGTGTGAGTGCAGGGAGAGTGAAGTCTTTGTGAGTCCCTTTGACTTAACAAGTGTGGGAGTGATTTGTGCATGTATGAGTGCAAGGTGAGTAATGTGTGAGTGCAGAAAAGTGGAGTCTTTCAGAGTCCATTTGCACCTTTTTTCCATGTTTTCTTGAAATATATGATCCAAAGGGGGATTTAGGGGGCAGCCGAGCCACGAGGTCTGCCCCCCGGGCAGGTTTGGGAGGGGGAAGGGTTTTCATGGGCGCGGCCATTTTGCCGCCGGTTGGGCTGCCTGGGAGAGCCCAAAGGCAGCCCAAAACTTACTAGCAAGCCCAAAAAGGGCTACTTAAGGGGGCTTCACTTCCGCCCAGCCACCATTTTAGGTATTGTAGCCTGGTGGCTGGGTGTGAAGTATTGTAGCTTGTCTCGTAGCTTCTGCGTGGGTCGCTTGTCGGTTGTGGATCGGATAATGGCTGGCGCGGACGATATACGTGTACTTGAGGCCATCCGCCTGCTCAGCGAAGCAGGGCGGATGGACCTCTTGGTGGGGCCGCGGGAGGCGCGGCCGGTGAGGCAGGCGTCGTTTAGGTGGCGGCGGCCGTCCTGGCCTGCTTGCCACCGCGGAAGACGCAAAAGCTGCAGGTGAGTCTCCAGGGCCGCGCCGATGTCAAGAGCGCGGCCCCGGATGACGGAGGGTCGCGGGCGAGGCGCGTTGCCAGGGGCGCCTCGCCGCGTTTCCAGGGAGCCGTGGGAGGCGGGGGGGAGAGGTGGTAGGCGAGGTCAGGGAGGAAGCGTGGTGGAGGGCCAGGCCATGAGGAGGCATAATGAGAGCCCCTCGCCGGCCCGGCAGGGGGCGGGAGAGAGGGGCAGGAGCGCTGGGAAGAGGGGAGGGCGAGGGGGAGGGGTGGGGGAAGCAAGCAAGGGGAGGGGCAAGGTGGGGACGGCTGTTGGGGGGCTGGGGGAAGAACAGGGGTATAGGGGGGGGGGTCCCGCTTCTTTTTGATTCGGAGGATAGCGAAAGGGAGTGGGAGGGGCTGGATGTGTTTCCCTCGTGGGAGGAGGGGATCAGAGAGGCCCGCATGGTGGTGGAGGGGAAGCAGGCGAGGGAGGCGAGGACAGAGGAGGAGGAAGCGGGGCCGTCGGGGCGGGCAGAGGTGGTTTATGGGCGGGGTGGCGGCGGGGAGGGGGCAAAAGGGGGGTGAGTCGGGGACGGGGGGAAACCGCGGGCGGCGCAGGGGCAGGAGTAGGGGGGCTCTGTTGGAGCGAGGACGAGGAAGAAGGGGGGGCAGGGGAGAGCTGGGGGAAGTGGCGCTGGGCGGGCGAGGCGGATCAGTGGCAGGGGACCAGCACACCAGCAATACCTTTTTTATTGCAGGGAAATAGCCGGCGAGGGTGAGCAGACTTGGTACGGCTTGGGGCGGCCCGGCGACACCAAGGAGAAGGGAGGGCGGAGCTTCCGGCGGCGAGCCTGGAGATCACGCGGGATCACGGCGCGGCTGGCTCAAGAAGGCCCCAGGCGGGCTCGCCGGTCCCAGCACCCACAGGGCCCAAGCGGCTTGGGGAACAGCAGCAAACATGGAGCAACGACATGGAGGACTATTTTACTTTGAGTGAGGGCAGAGGCGAAAGGAGGGCCTCTGGCAGGTTTAAGTCGGCGCCGCCGGCGGCGCGCCGGAAGTATAGGTGGGGTGGTGTGGAGTTGACGGAAGGTGAAGATAGTGTAGAGGAAGGTGAAGTGAGAGAGGGGCCGGGCGGACGGGGGTCCGGTAATGGTGTTGGTTCTTTGTTACAGGTGTCACGGGGCCTGGGTGCTGCGGCGGCCCGGACACAGTCGGGAGGCAGATCGGCGTCGGACAGGAGAGTCGAGGTGCGGCGTGGGGATGCTTTGCTTGCAGGTAAAAGCGGGGAGACGCCGCGGATGGTGTCGGTGGGGGTGGGGGGAGGAGGGGATGTGGGGCGGGTTATCGGTTATGCAAGGGGAGGTATGTGGTGGACCGGGATGTGGGGACGGATGTGGCTGCGCTTGGGGGGAAGGGCGGGGGCACTGCGGGGTTGCCGGAGGGGAAGGTGGAGAAACCGGAAATAGGGGGCCATGCAGACAGCGCAGCAGCGGGCAGCGCAGCAGTGGGCAGCGCGACAGCGGAGGAAGAGGGCGCGAAAAAACCTGACAGCAAAGAATTAAAGTTTAAACGACTTCCTTATATGGGGGTCACAAAGCCGCTAGGGGCGCATTTGATGGCAGCCACTAAAGAAAAGATATGGAAAGGAGAGTATGTGGAATTGTTGAAGCTGTAACATAGGGAAGTTCGGTCGAAGGAAGGGTCAAAAGAGGAGGAGTACGAGCTACAGAAGCGCCCGAGGGTGCTGCTTACAATTGAGAACTGGACAGCGGCATTTCTGATTTTCGCGAGTGTATATTGCGAGAAATTCCCAGAGAGGTCGGTGTCCCTGTTTAAGGACATGGACGTTATCCGGAAGGCGCAGATTACTGGGGGGGGGGGTTTGCGTGGGCGCAGTACGACGAGGAGTTCAGGGCAAGGATGGCGTGGGACACGGAGGCGAAGTGGGGCGAGCTGGATTGCGATTTGTGGCAGCACACGATGGGTCTGGCGGGGTCGGGCAAAACTATCTTTACTGCCAGCGGGCTCCCGATAATATATCAGCCCTTTCAAGGGCGCCCCACCCGAGGAGGGGTGGGGGCGGGAGCCAGGAGCCAGCCCGGGACCGCGGGGCCCTGCTGGGACTTTAATAGAGGGGCGTGTGCCAGGGAGCACTGCCGTTTTCGACACGAGTGCTCGGGGTGCGGGAGGTATGGGCACCCGGCGACTCGCTGCTGGGGCCCGCCCGGTCAGCAGTATGGCGGCGCACACACGGCGGCGGGAGCGGCACGACCCGGGAGCGGGCAGCAGTCGGGAGGCGGCCGGGGTGGAAAAGGGCCTGGGCCGAAGGGCTCATACGCTGGTTAGAGTGGATACGTTGACGGCAGCCCTACGCAATTACCCAGACGCGGGGGCCGCAGAACGTCTACGGAGCGGGTTTCGAGACGGTTTTCGGCTGGGTTACGAGGGTCCTCGGGTGCGGCCGTGGGCGGACAATTTGCGGTCAGCGCGGGAGCACCCGGAGGTGATACAGGCTAAACTGGACAGGGAAGTACAAGAGTGGCGCATGGCGGGGCCTTTTGAGGACTGGCCGATGACGGACTTGATAGTGTCCCCTATAGGCGTAGTGCCCAAGAAGGAGGCGGGGCAGTTCCGGCTCATACAACATTTGTCGTGGCCGGACGGCGGGTCTGTAAATGATTTTATCAGTGAGAGCGAGGCCACAGTGGTGTACTCCTCGGTGGAAGCGGCGATGGCATTGGTGGTGAAGGAGGGAAGAGGCGCAGTGATGGCCAAGTGTGACATCAAGTCGGCTTTCCGGTTACTGTCTGTTTACCCAGACGACTGGGGCCTACTGGGGATACAGTTTCACGGCCGCTGGTATGTGGACAAGGTGCTGCCGATGGGCTGCTCAATGTCCTGCTCGCTTTTTGAATGTTTTAGCACGTTCCTGCAGTGGTTTTTTACAGAACGCACGGGTCACCAAGGAGTCACGCACTACCTGGATGACTTTTTCTTGGTCGGGGCGCCGGACTCCACGAACTGCCAGGTGGCTCTGGACAGGTTTCAGGAGATCATGGTGGACCTGGGGGTGCCGCTGGCACCGGAGAAGACAGTGGGGCCAGGCACGGCGCTGTCATTCTTAGGCATCGAGATAGACTCACAAAGGATGGAAGCACGGCTGCCGGCGGACAAAAAGCAACAGATGCTGGGGCTGCTGCAGGTGATGGTGGCCAGGAATAAGGTTGGAAGTGCAAGTGCTGCTGGGGCACCTCAACTTCGCGTGCAGGGTGGTGCGGGTCGGTAGGACCTTTTGCAGACGCCTGGGCCGGGCTTTGGCGGGGAGGAGGCCTCCACATCATCGCGTGCGCATGTCGGCGGGGGTGCGGGAGGATTTGCGGATGTGGCGTTTTTTCCTGCACCAGTTCAACGGAATGCCCTTACAGCGGGACGTGGACTTGGTGTGGGATGTGCAGATCTTCTCGGACGCGGCGGGTAGCGAAGGTTTCGGGCTCTACTGGAACGGGAAGTGGTGCGCAGAGAGGTGGCCCCCGGAGTGGTCGGGGGGCGGGAGGAGCATTGCGTTTCTGGAACTCTTCCCTTTGATAGTGGCGATCTGGCTGTGGGGAGAGGTGCTGGCGCATCGTCGAGTGACGTTCAATGTGGACAATATGGCAGTGGTGCAGGTGGTAAATCGCCAGTCCGCCAGGGATGAGCAAGTGCTGAAGCTGCTGAGGGTGTTTGTGCTAGGCTGCTTGCGCCATGATATTGCTTTTCGCGCGGTACATGTCCCAGGAGTTGACAATGACATTGCGGACGCTCTGTCTCATTCGCAGTGGGGGAGATTCCGTGGGTTAGCCAAGGACGCGGAACGGGACCCGACTCCACTGCCGGCGCGGATGTGGGACATAGGCAACACCAGATGTTGCAGCTGATTCTAGGATCCTTGGCAGAGTCAACCAGAACAGCGTATGTGGCAGCCTGGGGGGAGTTTGTGGCGAATGGGGCGCGGTGGCGGCCGCCGGGCAGGGACAGGCAGGAAGAGGTGGTGCAATACTTGCTGGAACTGTTTGGAAGGGGGTTGTCGAGAGTGACGATAGCGGGTAAGCTGGCAGGGATCAGTTTCATGGGTAGGCTACTGTGGGGATACGCCCCGTCAGCAGGTGAATTGGGGTCCAGGATGTTGGAGGGTTGGGCGCGGGAATGCGGGCGGGGGGGGAGGTGCGGCGGCCGGTGTCAGTGGAAATGTTGGGCAGAGTGGTGTCGAGGCTGCCGCGCGTGTGCAGGGATGACAGGGAAGCATGCTTGTTTGGGACACTGATGGTGTGGATGTTTGCGGGGGCTTTCCGGGTGTCAGAGCTTTTGGGCTACAAGGCTGAGCGGGGCGTGGAGTGGGCTGAGGTCCAAGTGTCGCAGTCGGAAGTGCGCTTGTGGTTGCGTAAGTCCAAGACGGACCAGAGGAGTGTGGGGGCCTGGGTGACCATGGAAAAGGGGGGAGAGGGCAGTGAGTGCCCGGTGCTTTGGGCCAGGAGATGGAGGGCTGTGGGGGATGCGAATGGTCTGGTGTTTCAGCACGCGAATGGGAAGGGGGCGTCGGGGCGTCAGTTGTTGGGAGTGTTGCGGAAGGCATTGGCGAGTTTGGGAGTGGATGGGCGACACTTTGGCACGCATTCCTTTCGAATAGGGGCGGCATCCGAGGCGCACAAACGGGGGCAGGGGAGGGGGGCCATCATGCGCTTGGGTAGGTGGACATCAGATTGTTATCAACGCTATGTGCGCGGCGCAGACCCAGCGGGTGCGCGCGGGTTGGAATTGGGGGGACAGTGTTGATTGACATATGTTTCTAATTCCAGGTTCGGTGGCGGGACCCTCGTCCCGAGAGATGTTGATCTGGATTGTGGGTCACTCGTTTGTGAAGAGGGCGAAGCTGCAAGCACAAGACAGCTATTTTGGAGATGGTTTGGGGTTCAATCCTGATTTGTTCAAGGTGTTTTGGTCGGGGAGGGGGGGGATGAGATGGAAAGAGCTGGTCACAACCCTTAATGGTTTAGTGTGCGGGGGGCGGTGCCCCGACGTGTTGGTCCTCCATTTGGGGGAGAACGATCTGGTACAGGAGACAGGCCTGGTGCTGATGAGGGCGATGCGGCGGGATCTGGCGGAGCTGCGCAGGTGTTGGGCAGGGTGTACGGTGGTTTGGACCGAGTTGGTACCGCGCAGAGTGTGGCGAGGAGCGGTGAAGCCGCAGGCGGTGGATAAGGCGAGACGGAAGATAAACGTGGAAATGGTGCGTTTCTGTCGTCATTTGGGTTTCACGAGCATTTGGCACAGGGACATCAAGTATGATGCGCCGGAGATGTTTAGAGGAGATGGAGTGCATTTGTCCCGGATGGGAATGGATCTATACCTGTTGGAGCTTCGGGAGGTGTTGGCGAAGTTGTTGGGGGTGCGACAGGAGTAATGGGTTGGTGACGTGCGCGGAGGTGACGGGGTGGGGGTGGGGGGGCAGGGAAAGGGGAGATGAGGTGTAATCACCTACCCCACTTTCCCTGGGTGGCGGAGTTTGGGTTGATGTTGGCCAAGTTTGGATGGAGTTCGGGTCTTTATCATGTTGTTTGGGGATTTGGGGAGCGGGAGCGGGGAAAGGGAAAACAGTTTTGGAGTTACATTAGAGGGGCTTAGTTACAGTTGCAATAAGGCAGATAGGTCTGCAGGTATTGACAGGTTTTGGAGTTAAGATGTAGGGGAGAAAATGGATACATGAGGATGTTATGGAATTGTATATCTGTATATGCAGGGTGGGGGGATTGTATCATGTGGGGATCGTAGGGGTGGAGGGAGACACAAACCTAAGGGGTCAGGTAACTCGATGTTTAGAGAGGTGTTAGTTTTGTGAGGCGGTTGCCAGTTTTAATACATGTGATGTGCACCTGTTTCAAATAAAGCGGCCTTTTACACACAAAATGGTAGTCGGTCTTGATTGCCCCATTCATCCCTCCCAAGGGGGATTTGGGGGGCAGCCGAGCCACGAGGTCTGCTCCCCGGGCAGGTTTGGGAGGGGGAAGGGGTTTCATGGGCGCGGCCATTTTGCCGCCGGTTGGGCTGCCTGGGAGAGCCCAAAGGCAGCCCAAAACCTACTAGCAAGCCCAAAAAGGGCTACTTAAGGGGGCTTCACTTCCGCCCAGCCACCATTTTAGGTATTGTAACCTGGTGGCTGGGTGTGAAGTATTGTAGCTTGTCCCACCCTCCCACCCTTAAGAGAGGGCTCGGGGGGGTGGGGAGGATTTTGGCGGTTAATCCCTGGTCAGGTGGCGGTGTTTGAGACAGGTGCACAGGGGAGGTTTTTGCTGTATGGATTTGTCGCTTGGAACTGGTGCAGGCGGAGTTTGGGTTGATGTTGGCCAAGTTTGGCTGGAGTTCAGGTCTTTATTATGTTGTTTGGGGATGTGGGGAGCGGGAGCGGGGAAAGGGAAAACAGTTTTGGAGTTACATTAGAGGGGCTTAGTTACAGTTGCAATAAGGCAGATAGGTCTGCAGGTATTGACAGGTTTTGGAGTTAAGATGTAGGGGAGAAAATGGATACATGAGGATGTTATGGAATTGTATATCTGTATATGCAGGGTGGGGGGATTGTATCATGTGGGGATCGTAGGGGTGGAGGGAGACACAAACCTAAGGGGTCAGGTAACTCGATGTTTAGAGAGGTGTTAGTTTTGTGAGGCGGTTGCTAGTTTTAATACATGTGATGTGCACCTGTTTCAAATAAAGCGGCCTTTTACACACAAAATGGTAGTCGGTCTTGATTGCCCCCTTCATCCCTCCCAATGCACCATTTGTGGCCATTTTCTCCCACATTTTCTTGCAGAGGAAGAACTCCATCACTGCCCCTCTGTCTGTACCATTCTAGCTCACTCACATTTTATAATCAACTTAAGACTTTCTGCCCATCAGTTTTCAAGTGCACCAGCCGCCATTGCTGCTAACATCACGTGTGTTGTTAGTGACAGACTAATGTCACTGGTTAAAGAGGTTCATTGCACAAAGATTTAGAAAATAAAGAAGTAGTCACTTTAAAACATATTTTTTACTGTATTTTTTGTAATTTCCGCCTTAGGTTTTTTGCCCCTGTTATTGTGGGTGAAAGAGCACAATACAATACTTCGTTACTTTTACTTTCTGAACCAATAAGACGTGCCGACACTACTGTATCCACACCATTTTTAAAATGTTCGTTAGAATGGGTTACCGTTTTCTTTCGCCGTCTTGTTATGTTTGTCAAAACGAATTTCAAATATATTCTTCTTGTGCTGTTTTGTTCTATTACCCTGTGAATATCTTCCTTTGGCACAACAAAGGAGTACAGTTGTGAATTCAAGAATTACACAGATAGTATACAAAAGATAATATGTGTATCCTGTGCCTGGGGAGGCGTCTGGCCACAACCATTCTGCTTTTCACAGACTGTGGGTGTTTGTTCCATGGATGAGTCACTGATTTTGAACAACATTGAGGATTCAATGCGCTGCTGACGTCCTGACATGGCTGTTAGAGTTCCAGTGTTTATGGCCTTGGCATTTCATCCTTCTGAGGCCAGGTGGATAGGTGGCGAATACTTGTGGGCCGCTGTGCTTAGAGACGCTCAGGAGACATAGGCGGGGGTCGGGCGCTGTCTGAGGTGGGTTGAGGGGTGGTATTGCAGTGAGAAATTCAGTGAAGGTCCAGAGGTTGTTTGCTCAGGTTGTGCCGAACAGATGTTTGCCTGCTGACGGAACAGGGCATAAAAGGTAGCGGGCGGTACTCCTGGCTCAATGTTGCCTTTAGAAAGTAATACTGGCATATGGGTGCTATTGTCGGCAAGTACTGAGCGCTTCGAAGTGCACTATCATCGGCAAGTATTCAGCGCTTCGAAGTGTTGGTTGGTGGTGGCTTTGGTAAAATAAGTGTGTTCGGGTAGCTGAAATGATAGTGCGGTAAGGGCCTCTCAGAGTTGTAGTGGGCCTTTGGTACAACTACAGTTGGGCAGAGATTATATACAATTCCGCTGGGCGGATGGGTGCGGCTGCACCCGAGGCTTAGCCCAGGTACCACCTCGAGGGCCATGCAGTGGCGCACAAGCGTGGGGGAATGGTAGAGCGGCGATTGTAGCGCCATTTAGAGAAGATGGAGGTTTTTAATTTTTTTTGCCGGGCTCGACCCGCGAACAGTGGTTATAGTTGAGGAATTTGAAGTTCCGCCGAGGGTTCAATGCGCATGTTCAGGGGGTGGGATGTAGGGGGGTTGGGTGCGAATTTACACAAGTGGGTAATGGGTGGAAGTTCGCATGGGAAGGGGTGCGGGAGGGCTGAGTGGGGCTGGGAGACTGTTTCTCGGACTGTTGGAGCGTACTTTGGAGGTGGCGGATTGCGAGGGGGGATAAGGGCACAGTATTGGTATAGCAGGCATATGGTGGGCAGTGTAGGGGTCCCATGGGGATGGGTCAGGCATTGTGGGCAAGGCTGTTGACTTTGGGGCGGTGGGATGGCGTGCAGATTTTGGTGTTGATCACATCCGGTGATCCTGGGCAGATGGTTTACTATCCTGGGAATAGTAGGGAAGGGACGTTAGCCTGGTGAGATGAGGCGGGCACGTCTGAAATACACGCACAAGCACTGATTGGAAGTGTAGGGAGATGGGGCAGCGCCAGTAGGAGAGGAGGGGAGCACTGGTTTGGGCAGCTCGGAACCAGGCAGCAGAGGGTCTGGTTTTGGGATTGAGGTGGGTCCAAGGCCGACCAAGAGAAGAAAATAACATTTGGATGGGAGACCGGGGTGGAGAGTCAGGTTGGAATGGCGGAGTTGGGTTGAAGGGCAGAAGGAGCTGTGGGAGCGGTAAGAGGGGATGTGCAATACAGGGAGAAATGCAGGGGAGCCGGGAGGTAGTTTGCGCAGGTGGTTGGGGAGCGGACGGTCACCCTCAGGAAAGGGGGGAGGGGGCTTTGTCCTGGGTGCTGACCAGGTGTGAGCGTGACTGATAGCGTTGGTAGGTAGGTATCACAAACGTGATTCGGGGCTAAAGCTCTGAATGACAAAGGCGCGCGCGTGGCTCTCTCGCAATGGCAGGAAGTGGATGTCTGCACATATCGTTCTGTCAGTTTAATTGCTTCCTCTCTTGGGACTGCCCCTTAGCGGCACGGGTGGGTCATCCTCTACAAGTGATTCCACCACTGCATTGAGGGCACTGGTGGGCATTTTTGTCCTAGGGGGTGCTGTGTAAAACAGGGAACTAGAGATAGATTTCCTGGCCTAAACCATGAGTTGTCACAAAGAGGGGTGCTAGGCCTGGAGGATGCCTGGCATGCATGGAACCCAAGGGAAGGCAGTTAGCACACTAATCAACTTGTCACAGGTGGCACTTGTGATTTGATAGTATTTGTATTCAAATGGTACACCAAGGCACCACCAAAGGGACGCCGGCGGTTGGAGGGCTTCGCGGTTACACCTTCGTGTCAGTCACGGGTGCATTGGGGCTGTGCAACGGGCAGGGGCCTCCATGCTCGGGCAGTGGTGGGGGTGCAGATGAAGCACTTTCAGCTGGCCGCTGTTGTATTTCCCAGGGGATGTTGTGGCGCTGCGGTTCAATTGGGCTCGTAGTGTTTGTTGGCTCAGCCGGTGTTTTGCGGTGTCTGGGGGACCGTGGTGCCCATGGTGGAGACACAGTGGGATGCGGGGAGGGAGAGTGGGGATGTAGGAACAGGCTGCTGCTGTGTGAAGAGGTTGTGTGCTGGTGTGGTGTTAGGCTCTTGCTGTGTGCATGCGTTGCCAAGCTGCTGCTGTATGAAGAGGCCGTGTGCATGTGTAGTGTTGGGCTCTTGCTGTGTGTTTGTGTAGTGTCAGGCTCTATAGGTGTGCTTGTGTACTGTCAGGCTCTTGCTGTGTGTTTGTGTAGTGTTGGGCTCTTGCTGTGTGCTTCTGTGCTGCTAGGCTGCTGCTGGGGGAGGGGGAACGGTGATGTAGTGCTTTCGGAGGCCAGACAGGGCAGGGTTGTTGGTCCTCCGCCTCCGGGTCGACTGCTGGGATTTGGGGAGCTGCTACCTTCCTTGGAAGCCGGGTTCCCCCACGGCCTGTGCCGCTAAGCCTCTTCCTTGCCTGCACCGCCAAAATCCCTGGACCTCGATGCAAGGTGGGGTCCGGGAAACAGGCATCCAAATTCCAGGCATGATCAGAATGCGCAGATTCAGCAGGTGCAGGGGGTGCGCGAGGACTGTCTGCAGCCTGTCTGCACAGCTCCCACTCCTGGATACGTGGCGCTACATCAAAACCAATACCAGGTCTTGGCTGCACCGCAGTGGATCAGGAAGTACAGCGGCCACCCTATCAGGTTGAAAATGAACATTTGCAGACACACTGGCTTTTGCAACACCATGCTGATGTAATTCCCAGCTCCCTATCGGCCAGCTAAAGGGCACCACTGCTAATTAAAACAAGTGCGAGCGGAGGAAAACTGTAGTTAAATAAGAAAAGCAATGCCACAGCTAAACGAATTGTAAGCTTTATAACAAATTACACAGAGTTTCACCCAACATACAGATTACTTTAGGTCTCGCTGAGAAAGCGCATGCACTGCCAGGGCGAGACCTAAAAATGGGCCTCAGCTTTGATGCACTATGTGAGTGAGAATGACATACAATACACTGGTAATGATGAGTAGTGGTCAGACTCACTGTGTCCTACACTACACATACCATCATGTCTTTGACCATTGCATAGTTACATGTGTCATGGCTGTCACATTTAGGTCCCTATTCTTACATTCTCACAAGGTGGAGTCCTGTCTTGTGGAATCCTCAGGCCCATGATAGCTCATTTAGAAATAGGGTGGGGGACAACACATATGTTTTACTCAGTCCTTTTAGTGATGGGTCCATGTAACATTGGGCAGTTACTGGGCAGGGCAGAGGGCCTTACACTGAGGGTAAATGTGGTCCATCAAAGAAATCACATGCATGTACAATGTGAATGGAGAAACAGTGCATACACTTGCGAGAGTCAACACATCATGGAACCACCTCACATTTAGTTGATGTGTCAGAGGTGAATAACCACCAAGAGTGATAGCATCAGGCATTGTACTCCTGTGCCGAATGGACACACCTCCGTAGGGTCAATTTAAAAGCTGTACACACATTATTCAGTACCCTCTGGCCAATATACATTTGAAATGTCACAATTGAGCATATGACCACTTAATGGACCATGGCATCACATAGTACAGGGAATATGTGTTCAGAGTTCGAGTGTCTCATACCAGCTGTGTAACTGCTAAACCACAGTATGTCATTCCCATCCTTATATGCAGTCAGAGATCTGTTGAAATAAGACTACACAACCCATTGACATGAAGTCAGCATGCTAGGCAGTGTCTCACACATTTACATTACCCAGTCTCAGAAAGTGTGTTTTTTTGGCTTAAATAGAGCTGTACAAGTGTCTATGTTGCCATCCTCCTTACATACTCAAGTGCAAACCGCACTAGGTCATGTATGGCCATTCTGTTGGCAAAATAGTGATGCATGAACATTGGCTTGCACTCTCAGGCACATACTCCCGTACAGTCCCATCATGTGAGCATTCTTAGTACTCTCAAACTTTTACTCAGACACTTACCTGTACCTCTGGAGCACCATATAGCCTTCCACACTGTGCAAGGACCTTGTCCACTAGGACCTCAAGCTCTTGTCTGGTAAAGGGATGGGCCCTGATGTTCTATGTTTGAGCCATCACTGAGTCCAGAGTACAGGTACAGCAGCAGTTGGTGGTGATGAATGGAAGATGAGGAAATAATAGGGAAATTACATGTGCATCGCCTTACCCTTCAAATGCTATATGCTCAGTTGGAGTCCCAGCAGAGGCCTCACAAAACCTATCCAACAGCTTTGATGCCTACAGTTAAGGTGATGGCCGCCCTGCATTTCTTTTCCACTGGTTTGTTTCAGTACACGGTGGCCATCACTGGTGGGATGTTCTCAAGCTATGTTCAGCCTGGTGCTGCGTGATGTCCTGTTCGCAATGTTGACCTACAAGGACAGCTACATCCACTTTCCAAGGAGACATGAATAGGCAGATGTGAAGGGTGATTTTTATGACCTTGGACACATACATAATGTTGTTGAAGCCATTTTCTGCATACACGTTGGCCTAGTTCCACCACAGGCACATGAGCACATATACCGTAACAGGAAGCATTTCCATTCCATTAATGTGCATGTGGTTTGCCAAGCAGATATGACTATCTCCCATGTATGTGCAAAATGTCCAGGTTCTGCATATGACTCCTACATACTGCGTAACAGCATCATCCCACAATTGATGGAAAATCAGCATTGGAGTGTGCGTGGCTTATCGGTGAGTACGCTGAGTCAAGTAGTGTGCTGTTGTGTAGTGGAGCGTGATTTTGGGCTTCTGAAGTCTAGATTTCTGTGTTTGGATAAGAGCAGTGGTGCTCTACTCTACTCTCCCCAAAAGGTGTGTCAGATCATAATTGCATGCTGCATGCTCCACAACCTAGCCTTGCACAAAGAGATCCCCCTGCTCCTGGACGATGATGAGCAGCAGATGCCCCCCCGCTGCAAATCCACACATAGGCAGTGATAATGATAATGGAGAAGAGGAAGGTGTTGACCTGCATCAGAAGCTCATCGACAACTACTTCCCTTGAGTGTAAGTAACATTGTACAACAGTGACATTGTCGGTTGGCTTTGATGGTAGCAGCAGGTGGAGCTCAGGCACTTCTTCAACAACCTGGCCCATCTGTCCCTGGTTCTATTGGTATGCACCAAGGACTCTTGCATCGGTGGCCAGAGCTTCTGTCTTGGTGTCCTTCTGTTATTGTCCCCCAGTATCCATTGCCGTGGACCTGTGACATTGGGAGTCGACACACCCACACACTCTCTCAGGCATCCTCAGATTGGGGGGTAGTGTTGTTAGCCACTGAGGCAGGGACAGTGTTGCATGCTGCAGTGGTTATGGTAGAGGTGGCCGCCGCACAGGTTGTTGTAGCAGGGGTCAGTGTAGTGGTTTTTGCTGTGGTGGTCGGGACAATGAGGCCCTGAGATGAAGTGCGCCCTGGTTGTTGCTCCTCATCCGAGAAACACGGAGAATCAGCATCAGAGAGTTCATGTTCTGGGGGGAGACTGGCTCTGCTGGTTGTTGGTGTTTTCAGCAGAAGTTGCTTGTGGATCTCCTGTTGTGTGTTGTACGTAAGTGCATTTAGGTCTACGAAGTGTAGCTGTCTAGTTGTGCATGACAGTACATGGCAGTGTACTGGGAGTCATTTATTGGTACTTACCAGCACCACCCCTCCGGGTATTCCTGTGAGACTCTCTGGATGCTGTATGGCAAACACCTTCTCCTCCCATTCGGTGAATATTCGTGGTGGAATGACAGGGCCACGGCCAGTCCTCTGAGCCAGCAAGTTCTTGTTGGCACGCTCTTTCATCCTGCTCTTGAGGTCATGCCACCTCCTCTTGATGTCACGCAGCATGCGCAGGGTGGTCCCCACTGCATTGACTTTGTTGACTATCCTTTCCCACATTTGATTTTTTTCAGAGTACTGGTGTCTCTTGGACCATGCTTTCAATCAAATGTGGTTCTACTCTGATAATTTCATCTATCATGACTGACAACTCATTGTCTGTGAATTTTGGCATTGTTTTCTGTGCCATGGTGTGTGATGTGCAAATGGGTGACAACTGCAGGTGGGAAGGTGTGTGTTGGTGTTGTTGTTGTGGGCTGGTTGTGATGGTGTGATGTGTGATGATGTGCCTCTTCTTTCTGCTGTGGTATTTGGCCCCTCACTTCTGGAGTTGTGCAAAGGATGCTGGCCAGGGAAGGGGTTGGCTTTATACTCAGCTATATGAGTTTGTCCAAATGGAGTATTCATGTCAGGTGGATTTTCTGGGATGACCTGGTATTTGTTTTTTTTTTTGCCATGGGGATGTGTCAAATATTATTGAAGGCAGCGTAAAACAATAAGCAACACTCGGTAGCCTTCTTGTGTGGTTGCATTTGACCGCCATTCCTCCTTCCGCGCTACCGCAGCTGTCTGAACGCAATGATTGCCCGCCAGCTCTGTCATTCATCTTTTTGCGTGACCGCGGCGGTCGCAAATGAGTGATCATTCCGTTTGCTCTGCCAAATCCTATCATATTTTCACTAGTGGTAATTCCGCTGGTTGATCAGCGTTTTTGGTTCTTTCCACAGCATTACCGTCTGCCGCGGTCAATGTTCTGGTTTTCTGGACGTTGCATAGGGATTTTTGTGAAATCCGACCGCCGCAGTTGGATTGTTCAATCATTGCATCGTAATGTGACCGCCGGTGTACATGCAGACTTTTTTTCCGCAACCACAGTGGTCGGAGTGCTTTTCCGTCCACCATCTTAATTGACCCCTGTTAGAACTGGGGGTCTCTAGTTGGCAGAGGTAGGTACCACTTTTCAAATAGGCACCCTTGATTGTAGTCAGGGTAAGGAGGATACACTCTTTAGATAACCCCTGCTCACCCCTTTGTTAGCTTGGCACGAACAGTCAGGCTTATCAAAGATAATGTGTAAAGTATTTGTACCAACACTCACAGTAACACAGTGAAAACACCACAAACTGACTCCACAACAGTTTAAGGTAAAACAACAAAAATCCAACATACACAGTTCAAGAATATGGTTTCAAATGAGTTCTTAAGGTTGCGTTAAAATAATCCACAGTTGTGTCATGTTATAGCCAACAGTACCTGTAGATGCGACAAAAATTCCAAGTGAAACCCTGGGGAGGCAATGCGACAACCCCGCTGGATGCAGCGGGCGTGTTGCGGTGACTCCGGTCTGTATGGGGAGCGATGCGATACCTTGCGTGGATTTGGGTGCACAGGTTTCGGTGGAAGCGGATCGCAAAAGGTATGATGCGAAGATCTTCGGGGCGGCGACGATCTCTGGTGCGGCGACGATGTGCGGCTCAGCGTCGATCTTCTACCCTCGCAGTCCTTCAATGCGATGGCTCTGCAACAACTCTCGCAGCAACGTGATGCGGTCCACAAGCAAGCGGTGCGAGGATCTCACCCAGTAACGACAGGCTCTGCGACGATACACGCAGCAATGGCAATCTTCCCGCACCGGACTGGTGCGTCCCGCAAACGAAGGATGCGATGACTCTGGCATCGGCAACAGGCGCTGCGACGATCTCGGCCTTTGTAGCGGCGGGAATTTCCTCGCACTGACGGGGGTGCGCTCCGCAAGCGAGCAATGCGATAAAACTTGCAGAAAGTATCTAAAATCTTGTTTTTCAGCTTCCCAACACAGGTACAACTTCCAGAGGCATCACAAGTGGCCCAAGCACTTTAGGAAGGACAGAACTCTCTCAGCAGAGTTCAGGGAAGCTGGGGGTGAAGTCCTTTTGTTCATGGGACATCAAAAACAGGTCATCTCTTCTCAGGCCCTTGGAGATTCCTTCAAGCAAGGGGACCCAGCACAAAGCCAAGTCCTTCCCCTCTCCTTGGCAGCAAAGTAACAGCAGGTCAGTCCAGCAGAGCAACAGCAGGACAGTCTTCCTTCTTCAGTTTCAGCTTTTTCCTTGGCAGAGGTTCCTTCTTGATTCCAGGATGATCTAATTTTCTGAAGACCGGGGTCATGTACTTATACCCCTTAAAAGTCTTTGTTCCATTTGTGCAGAAGGGCTCTGAGCCCGGTCTGAACCAGTTCTGGGTGTTCCTTGAGCACTTTGTTTTCCTGACCTCTCCTTTCCTTTCAGAGAGAGGGGCAGGGTCATCAGCCGCCCAGCAGGAGGTGGAGTCAGCATTGTGGAAGGCAGGCACAGTCCTTTCCAGGCCCAGGTGCTACCCCCTCCCACCACTCTAGATGCAGATAGAGATATTCAGCCCAGGGATGGCCCACTCAGCCTCTGGGAGCCACCCAGCCCCTGTCACTCACAAACCAGACAGTCAATTCACAAACAGGCCAAGACACACAGAAAGGTCAGACAAGAGAACAGCAAATTTCTAAAAGTGCTGTTCTCAAACACGGGATTTAAAAACAACCTTCCCTAAAAGATGTGTTATTAAATTATGAGTTCAGGGATAGAAGACTTTTATGTCCTACTTTGCTCCTATGGGAAGATATGCTGGTAGCCACTGTAGTCAACATTCCCCATGATAGCCTATGGGCAGGTTAGCCTTACAATAGTGAAAAAGAAAAAAAGCTGTCATTCACTACCAAGGTATGTCACCTACACTAGTACATGCTCTACCTTTCACATACACTACACCCTGCCCAAGGGGTTACCTTGGGCCTTCCATAGGCGTGACCAATATGTACAGAAAGGGAAGGGCTAGGCCTGGTCAGTGGGGACACTGACCAGGAGAACATGGCAGTTCACAGACTGCACACAGGCACTGCGGTGGCAGGCCTGAGACACCATTTTAGGGCTATTCATGTGGGTGGCACAATCAGTGCTGCAGGCCCACTAGTAGCATTTGAATCACCAGCCCTGGCACACCCAGTGCACTTTATTAGGGACTTCTTGGCCAACCATGGATAACCAATTACAATAACAACTTACACAGTGAGCACTTGCACTTTGAGACTGATCAGCAGTGGCAAAGTGCCCAAAGCATCTAAACCAACAAAAATGAAATCCAGCACAGCATCAAAAATACAGGAGGTAGAGGTAAAAAGACAGGGGAAACCATGCCAAAGATCCCAGGTCTAACAACCCCATAGATTAGATTTGTTTTGGTGTCTCCAGATACTTTGGTTGCAGTGATAATAGCAACCTTGTATTGCAGTGTGTGGTATACTTTAAAAATGTACTGAATCATTGCTTGTTCAAAGTCAATGATTATTTTTTGTGGGAAGTAGTTGTCACAGTGCTGTTATATTATTGTATGTAGCTCTTTGTAGGTGGTATTTTGCTTATTGGGGAGAAGTGTGTATATGAGGGACATGTTAGTGTCTTTATATTCACCGTGGATGGCATAGAGTTGGTAAAAAGGCTTTGGGCAAACTTTGAAATTACCATCCATCAGCCACGTTTTGAGGTTTTTAATTTTGGTTGTTGTAGTTGGTGGCAAAGATAATAATTTGTTTTTCATGACTGTTATTGTCGTGAAGAATGAATTTCTCATCTTTGTGGGTGACAGTGGATTTCGGTAATATTTCTATCTCTGCAAATATTTGGGGGTGGGTGGTGTTTGAGCAGTGCCTCTTTTAGCTATGGCTATTCATCTTTTTAGAGTGGGAATGGATGTTAGTTGTCCTGCGACATGTTCAGGAACCCTAGTTATTATGTTTTTTAGTATTTAGTTACTGGTCTGTTGGGAGCTGGTGCTTACTTCACTGATTATTTCTAGAGCATCTCTGACCTCGATTTCTATCACATTGGGGGGGCTGGTTATAGTCCCTGAGGACCCTGACATTAACTACATTTGTTTTTACAGTCCCATAGCATGATTTGAAGTAGTATTTACTACATTCCAATGGGTTTTGTTTCCTGTTATTTTTTCTTGTGTATGAGTATAGCCCATGTAGCATAGAAGTAGTTTTCACTTTTGTGATGTGATGAAATTTGCTCCTTCTGCCATTTTTTTGTGTATCTGTGAATATATGTATATACATATATTTATTAATTATAAGGTTTTGAACAGTCAACATGTTTGTATAATTATTATATTTGAAAATAAACTTACATTTGCCTTGCTTTAATTTCCTTGTTCGATATTTTATCGATATTTGTTGATGATTCACTGGTTTCTTTTTTTCTGTTGATTTAATAGGAAAATGTTATGTTTATTAAAGTGTTACATTTAATTAGAATATTTTTTTAAATATTTTTTTATTTAGTTTAGAAAAAAAATATTTACTATTCTTAGTTTCTTTAATTTGGATTTTGTTTTTGTTTTCAAAGTTAATAATTGTTTTGAGTTTTTTAGGTGGAATTTTAGTGAAGTGTAATCTGTGAAACATAAAAGAAAACGTTATAGTTTTAGTTAATTTGCATATTTAGTCTCTATCTTTATTTAGTTGTAAAAAACATAAACTTACTATTTTTAGTTGAAGACGTTTCTTTCATTGATTTTGTTGTTTAGTTGACTTCTCTAGAAGCTGTTAAAAGAAAAGTATTTTTTTAGCTATGTTTTGTATTTCTTATAAATTCATAACTTTTAATGTGTTTACTTTATTTGTTTGATAAAACATAACCTTTACTTTGTTATATATATTTTTGATGTTGATTTTATTGTTGTTTTGTACGTAAATCTTTGTTTAGAATTTTCTAAGTGGTGTTTTAGTGAAGTTTAATCTGTGACATATATAGGAAAACGTTATGTTAAACTAATTTTATTTATTTAGTTACTATGTTTTTGTTCTCACCTTTATTGAGAGTTTTTCTGAATAGTTGATTGTGTAGTTCTTTTTGATCTGTTTTCTGTCTTGCAAAGGTTTGTGCCTCCTCTTGGTTAGTGCCATTATATGGTAAATTTGGTGTTAATTAATTGATTGCTTTTATAGTGTTTATTTAATTAGAGAGGGCCCGATTCACAGAATGAACTAAGACTCAATCCTAAACTTACTACTATTTTGGTATTTACATAATGCACTTACGACTTTTGGCATTCACAGAATGAACTTACTACTTTTGGTATTCACAGAAGTTAGGATTTTGTCTTAAGTTTGTCTTAAGACAGACTTAAGAAAGACTTAAGACAGACTTAAGACAAACTTAAGACAGACTTAAGACAGACTTAAGACAGATTTAAGACAGACTTAAGACAAAATCCTAACTTAAGTCTGTCTTAAGTCTGGCTTAAGACAAACTTAAGACAAAATCCTAACTTCTGTGAATACCAAAAGTAGTAAGTTCATTCTGTGAATACCAAAAGTAGTAAGTGCATTCTGTGAATGCCAAAAGTAGTAAGTGCATTCTGTGAATACCAACATAGTAGTATGTTTAGGATTGAGTCTTAAGTTCATTCTGTGAATCGGGCCCTTAGAGTTTTCCATTGGTTTGTGGTGGTGTGGTTTAAGCTATTGGTCGAGATAGCTTTTTGAATTTGTTTAATATTCATTATGTTTATTTAACCCGTTCTGTGCTCATGACGGAACCGCTCCGTCATGAGCCTCGGTTGAGCTGTGCTCATGACGGAGCGGTTCCGTCATGGCCCGCACGGCGCGCCTGCGCGGCGCGAATTTCACGCCTGCGCTGAGCGTTCCATTGAGCGGGCGCGTTCATGATGGAACCGCTCCGTCACGAGCACAGCTCAACCGCGGCTCGTGACGGAGCCGCTCCGTCACGAACATGCGAGCGCTGCTCGGCCCCCCAGCCCCCTTAGCGCTGCGCCGGAATTCCCACCGCAGCGAAGGGGTTAATGTTTTTATATTGTTTATTATTGTTTTTAAAATGTATATGTAGGTAAATGGTATATATATAATGTTTTACATGATATATAGTAATTCTTGTTTATTATTGGTAGTTGTGACTTGTTTATGGTGTATTGTGCGTTTATTTATTTGTTTTTGGATTTTCAATTTTATTAATTTTGTAATTAGAATATTTTATTTCATTGTATTATTGGAAATAGTTAATTTTATTTTTAAATGTTATTTTCGGTATGGTTTATATGTATGCTTTCCCTCCTGAGGCTTGAGCCGGGAGGTTACATCATTTTTAACTCGCTCTATTTTTAAAAAAACTGTGACCTGTTGAATTTTCCCTGTGTGTCCTTTCCCCCCCTTCGCGCTAAGGGCTAGACGCGATCTTGCCTTGTGCTATTTTTAAAATTCCAGCTACTGTTACATAGCTACGCCCATATTTTCTTTTTGGAGGAAGGAGGCTCAATACTTAGTAAATCGCTCCGTTTCCCCAGCCAGAGCAGCCTACTTGCTCGGACTTCATCGGTGGGTGTGGCCGTTTACAGAGCCGTCATCTGCAGGGACTAGGTGAAAACTAAAGCAGCCATATTAGTGAGGGCTCGCTGAGAATCGTCGTGCTGACGACGTTATAAAAACAGGCCAGACCACAAGCCGGTAGACTGCTGCTTTCCCTCCTGAGGCTTGAGCCGGGAGGTTACATCATTTTTAACTCGCTCTATTTTTAAAAAAAACTGTGACCTGTTGAATTTTCCCTGTGTGTCCTTTCCCCCCCTTCGCGCTAAGGGCTAGACGCGATCTTGCCTTGTGCTATTTTTAAAATTCCAGCTACTGTTACATAGCTACGCCCATATTTTCTTTTTGGAGGAAGGAGGCTCAATACTTAGTAAATCGCTCCGTTTCCCCAGCCAGAGCAGCCTACTTGCTCGGACTTCATCGGTGGGTGTGGCCGTTTACAGAGCCGTCATCTGCAGGGACTAGGTGAAAACTAAAGCGGCCATATTAGTGAGGGCTCGCTGAGAATCGTCGCGCTGACGACGTTATAAATACATACGTGCATGGCTCCGCGCAGCGGACGCGCATTGTGGGCGCGTCGATCGCGCGCCGGAGTCAAGCCAGAGTCCTGCCCGTCTGCGCCCGTCCGCGACAGGACGGGGCTCGGGGCAGGACACCACAGATCCACCTCCCAATCACCTATGCTACCTCAGAACAATCAAAGTCTACGGTATCAGTACACTAAAGCACACCTGCTGAATCTCGGTAAGCCTTCATCACCTCATTGTATGCATGCTACAGATCCGTTATCTTTACCCGCACAATGCAGCATATGCCACCAACTACTTCCCAACACTACCTCCACCTTAAACAAAACTCAGCACCTAAACATGATACTACTGAACTGCAGATCTATGCCTAAGCATAAAAATGAAATTCACGACCTGCTGACTAATGGAGACCTCGATATCGTGTTTCTAACTGAAACATGGTTAGAGGAAGCCTCCTCCCCAGAGATCTTAGAGGCTATACCGAGTAATTATTGCCTTCTAAGAATCGACCGCCAGAAACAACGGGGGGGAGGACTGGCAATGATTTTTAAAAATAACTTTGAGTGCACTTTAATTGAACAAAAAATCACGGATACGGAATGCGGAAGATTCACTATTAAATTAGACACCACCAATACCATTACGGGATTACTAATATATAGACCTCCTGGAGCTGCAACATCCTTTTGTAACCAACTTATTGAACTGGCCACCCAACTAGCCGTTAGACATAAAAATATCATCATATTGGGCGACCTTAACATCCACCTAGAGGATAGCCACTCTAAGGAAGCGCAACTCCTTCTGAATGCTTTCAATACTATCGATCTGAAGCTCCTATCTATCCTACCTACGCATCAACAAGGGCATTTATTAGATCCCATATTTACGAACTGCAAGGGCATTGAAACTTCCCCACCAGTTCCACTGATATGGTCTGACCATAGTATGGTGCCATTCAGAATAGCTAAAAACGTTATCACCAAGTAATATGCGAAAAACCCCCCTTACAGACGCCGTAACTTTAAAAAATGCACCCCTGAAATACTGCTGCAGGAACTTACCGATCACCCCCTGACTGCAGGCACTTCCCTACAGGAGGTATGGGACAACTTTGAATCATGGCTAACAAAAGCGTTAGACAAAACTGCTCCCTGGACGACCAAGCCCCCAGCTCGACAAACTAAAAGTGCCCCCTGGTTCTCTGAAAAATTGAAAAAGGCTAAAGCACAATGCAAATTCATTGAACGAATGTGGAGGAAAGACTACGCCCCAGAACTCAAAGAAAAGTATAGAACTGAGCTGAAAAAATACCAAAAATTGGTACGAGTAGAGAAGAGTCTTTATTACAAATGCAGAATTATGGAAGCTAAAAACCCTACCAAAGAACTCTTCGGTATCTATAAAGAAATCACCATACTATCTCGCTTGGATACTAAAGACACCTACTCCACGGAGATATGTGAACAAATAGCCGATTTCTTCGTGAAAAAGGTAGAAAATATTCACGCCACATTCACCAGCAGCACCAGGTCAGATAACAATAAGGCAGAGACTCTAGACGTCTGCCCTCAAAAACCCCAGTTTACCAATTTCAGGACCCCCAACAAACAGGAACTGATGAATATCATAAACACCATTGGTTCTGGCTCCCCTATGGATGCCTGCCCTCCGGAACAGTACAAAATGGTCATGGAAAGCGTACTACTGGATCATATAAGCAACATGATCACAACCTCATTCCGTGAGAGCATTGTCCCGAGAAACTGGAAATCTGCCCAGGTAATACCACTAAAAAAGAAACCGAACATCCCAATTACCCAGCTTCAAAATCTGCGACCAATCTCACTTCTCCCTTTCTGTGCTAAGATCATAGAAAAGGTGGCCAATCTCCAACTCATGGAGTTTTTGGAGAAAGAATCTCTCCTCCACCCCTCCCAATCAGGGTTTAGAGCAGGCCACTCAACGGAGTCTGCCGTTCTGTTCTCCACCGAACAGATCCGGAAACTGGTGGATGAGGGAGAGACAGCAGCGTTGGTCCTATTGGACCTAAGTGCAGCATTTGATACCGTGCTGCACACCACGCTGCTGTCTCGACTCTCACACATGGGAGTTAAAGACTCTGCTCTCAATTGGTTCCAATCATACCTTTCTGACAGAACTTTCCAACTTCACTGCCCACCCTTCAAGTCATCTCCTCGCAGTGTTAGCCATGGGGATCCACAGGGCTCAAGTCTGAGCCCTACCTTATTTAACATCTATATGGAACCCCTGGCACACATTGTAGAGGAATTTGGGGTGGGCATTGTCAGCTATGCTGACGACACCCAGTTGGTGTTCAAAATAACGCCAGACAGTAGAGACCTAGCCTCCAACTTCTCAAACTGTATGCTAGGGATAGCGACATGGATGAACGCCAACTGCCTCCGTCTGAACGGAGATAAAACGGAGGTACTGATTGTAGGGAAGAATCCTTCCGTCTGGTCACACGCCTGGTGGCCTAGCGAATTGGGAGAACTTCCTGTGCCTGCAGAGAAGGTGAAGAACCTCGGAGTCATGCTTGACCCAAATCTCTCAGGTAGAGCCCAGGTAAATAAAGTGACAGGTAAATGCTACAGCACCCTTAAAGTGCTGCGCAAAGTACTTGACCTGCTGCCAATTGAAGCAAGAAAAACTATAGTCCATGCTCTAATATCTCCCCATCTGGACTACGGTAATGTTCTTTTACTGGGTCTCAATCAAAAGAGCCTGCACCAGTTACAATGCATACAAAACTCTGCAGCGCGACTGGTGCTCGGTCTCCCCCGTAGAGCATCGACAAAAAATGCGCTTGCCAAGCTTCACTGGCTCCCTGTCAAAGAAAGAATAATATTCGAAACTCTCTGCTACACACATCGCATTGCCCAAAACAAAGGCCCTAGCTATCTAAGAGGCCTCTTGACCATCCACAGGCCAATCAAAAATCTTAGATCAGCGGGCACGATGCTGTTTAAAATCCCTCGCATCACCAAAGCCAAGATGGGAGGAAAATCCTTCCGCTATTTAGCCACTAAGCTTTGGAATGCCCTGCCAATTCAGCTACGTATGGAGCCATCTGAAACAAGGTTCAGAGCCAGACTCAAAACTCACCTATTTCCCAAAAACTAATCCCCGTTTGCCTGATCTCTTCCTTTAGGTGGTTTTTGCATTTGCAGTCAGCGCGGGGACACACAGTTTTGTGCAGCCAGGCGCTTAATAAATGCTTATTATTATTATTTTTATTTTATCGATGTTTGTTTTATCAATATTTTTATATCGATATTTTTGTTCTGTTAGATTTTATTTTAATGTTATTGACATTTTTGTGTTCTTTACATT
This sequence comes from Lissotriton vulgaris, assembly GCF_964263255.1. Lineage (NCBI taxonomy): Eukaryota > Metazoa > Chordata > Amphibia > Caudata > Salamandridae > Lissotriton > Lissotriton vulgaris. The sequence continues at coordinate 767,092,601 of NC_141691.1, read as the reverse complement.
TGTTGTACATAGTTTTGTAATCGAAAACATTTTTTACAACATTTTTTATCAATGTTTGTGTTATTTCTGTTTTGTGTATTGGGTGTCGATATTTTTGTATACAATATTGTTGACTCAATATTTTTGTAGTTCGATGTTAAACAAGTCAAAGTTGTATCAGTGATTCGGACAGAATGCAGAACAATGTCATACATTAGCCGCAATACCGAGACCTGGGCCTACATTCATCGTTTTTTTGCTCCCATGGCCATTCCAGTTTGAACCCAGCAGTATGCAAATCAGTCTTGACTCTGCTACCAATGGGAACAGTACAGCGCGACTTGCCAGGCCAGATGGATTGGAAACAAGCATCCTAGGACCGGTTCCGGGCTTTCACCCCATATCAGCTAGGAAGTACCCAGACTGAGTACAACGGGGTATGCAGCCCTTTGTGTGTGGAAAATACACAGCTTATTCAGGTAGAAGTGAGGATGCACCCTGCTTCTACCTCCCATCCTGCCAGCAGGTCACACCTAAGCTCCCATTATGCCTATCTGTCTGGAAAGAACACACAAAGCCCAACTGCCAACTGCTCCAGGCATGTGATCAGAGACAGGCTGCAGGCACCAATTGGCTAAAGTAAGAAAATGCAAACGTTCTAAAAGTGGCATTTTTAGAATTGAAATGTAAAATTTTACGTCACCATAAGTTGCGATTTTAAATTGTGATTCCGCGAACACCAGACTTGGGGGTTTTGGTCTTATTTCTAAAGCAAACAAAAACAAAGAGGAGGAAGGCAAATAGTTTGGGGTGATCCTGCAGAATGGGCCATTTCCAACATTTAAGTATGTGTTTGTGTAACCTGCGAGTGATTGTTTACGTGCTTGTATTTGTTTATGTTTTTGTGATGGTTGTGTTTATGTGCATGCTAATGTGCCTGTTCCTGTCGACTGTATGTGTTTGTGTGTGATTGTGTGAGTTTGCAGGTCTGGGAGAGAGTGCTGATATAAGCTTTGAGGAATCTCAGAAAATGTCAGGGGGACATATGGCTATTTGAAATAAAGCAAGAGGGTCGCAAGAGAAATGTGCTGCTTTTTCTCTGAGAATTGATTTTTCTATTATATCAACAGAGCTAATTACTAATGAAACCAGCAGCATGTGTCATGTAGTTCGCCTGTTTGAATTAGTTAGCTCACAGTGCCAATAAAATCTCAAACTTAGTTTGTCTCAGAGATACACAGAATAAACATTCTGGGCGTTTCAATAAGAATTTATTGAACAGTTGTTATTTTAGTGTAGAATTGATGGGATGCAACAATTATTAGACAGTAGCAGAGATATATGATTAACAATACTACAAAAGTAAAGGGATGGTATATTTCTACCATCTTGCAGAAATCATGAATATATACATGTACATAAAACACATGATAAAAAGTGCGTACTCCTACGATGCCTCCCTAAATAGATGTACATAAATGTACCTAGCATCAGTGTAGGTGTTATGCCAATAGTTTTTCTAAGGTCTAATCATCCCCATTACCTGAGTAATGAGAGAATATGGTATTTTGTCCTGGTCTCGAGTTGGACACCCCACAAGGGATGTTAGACCACTGCTAGATGGATCGTCTGCATGCAGGAACCTCAGCACCTCTGGTCAGTCTGTCAGGCGGGAATTCATGGTCTCTTCCCTCTGCCTAAGCAAGACATGATGTATATATACCCATAGGTCTCCCCAGGGGTCCTACCTTGCTGTGTTACTGTGTTAGCCTAAAGGATGACATTGGGCTTGAACTTTACCATAGATTTTATACAGGAGATGTTCGTCATGCTGCGAGTCCTGCTGTGCTTCCAAGAAACCTCATGCATGAGTGTCGAACCAGGGAAAAACACGCATTCTGAATGCAGTGTTGTATCTAGGTAACAGGTCAGTCCCTATGAACCGTTATGTATGTAATGTAGGGAAGGATAGAGGTGAAAGGTTGTAGTGTTACCTGCGCCTATATAGGGTACCTATATTGAATATAATACCCACTGCTCTGCCGACTGGACGACATTTGTAACCTATAAGTGTACTACCATTCTAACTAGACATTGATACGCATAAGGTGTTAAAAACATTTCTTTAGCTAAAAATGTTTTAAAAACTTCTGAAAAGGTCCCAAAAATTTTTTAAATGTAAAAGGAAAAATATTTTGCAGGCCCTAGCTCTAAAAAGTGTCTGTTGTTAGGGTCCAAACCACTGTAAGCATTAGAAAGCCATTTATGCCCAAATTGAGCTTGTTATTTAAAAAGGGCAAATTTCTCCCAGCACACAAAGCCAAAAATGAGTCAATTGGTTATGTGTCCTGGCTGGCATATGCCAAATTTTCGTTGCTTGCTTCTTCAGTACACGGCCCCTGTAACACCTCGCAATTGACTACAGATTGTGTTCCACGTTGTCCAAAGCCAGCGCTTGGACAGCCTGTGCGCCGTCCAAAGCCTGGGTGTCAGTGGAGGAGCCGGTGTCCATACCAACAGATGGAGTTACTACCTGTGGTGAGGTGTGCCTAGATGTTGTACTATATTGTGACAGTATTTCTGCTCAAGGAGTGCTTTTACCATTTCCTTGGTGACTGGTAGCAGACAGAAGACAATCAGGATACCTGCTATTAGAAACATGATCAGCGGAAGTCCTCCAAAGATGCTTCCGAATACAGAGTGTATGTAGTTTGGTATAACTCAAAGTACCGTCTGAAAGGTGCTTAGAAGTCCAGAACCTGTGGTCTTAAACAGGTGGACAATGCCAGTCATATCAGACATGTTAAAAATACGATTTGCCATTTCTACAAAATGGAAAGGGCAGTTTGCATGAAGAAGCACCTGTATCTCTGCTGAAGATCTTATTCCAAGACCATTATTCCAAAATCTTTAGCTTTGGACAGTTCACGCCGAGGGCTATGAGAGAGGCATCGGTAAGATTGTTGCACTTTTGATCTGGAGATCAAAAGTCTCTTGAGCGGAGGTTAAGGGCACAGATATCTGTAAAAGCATGGCTTTCATTCTGCCTAGAGTATCAAACCGTATGAAATAAACATTCAGTGAAGGCCATAATGGCCACATAGGAAGAGCAGCACACATAGGAAGAGGAAAACGTCTATTAGGATTGTTTTTGTGCAGGGAAAAGCCCCTTCGAGCACAAAAACAGTTCTGCCTGCAACAGGGGCACCCTTGTGCCATGTTGCAAGTGTTCTACGTAGGTGCTAGGCGGGGCTAGCTAGTCAGAAACCACAGAAATGCACTGTATTCGTTAAATACGGTTAATTCCTGCCTTTTCACTTTGGCATAGAGCAGTGCAGCTAGTTGTCTTGCTCTGCTGCCCTACCCCAAAATGCCAAAAATGAGGCCCTTAGTATATGAAAACAGCATGGTGCCTCTGGTGCAGGGAAAAGAATGTGCTGATCAAGTCCGGTGTCAAGGCTGACCCAACACCGGGATCTCAGGCAAAGAACTTGAATTGCTGGAATCTTTTCTGTCAGGCTGCACTCAAATTGTCGCAGTACCACCCTCTTGGTCAAAGTTGAAAGTTCTAAGTTGTGGTATTTCTCAAGAAAAGATAATGTCACCCTTATTGTTAAACATCTACATGGTCCCACTGGCAAAACTGTTGTCTGTCATAGGAACATCTTTTTAGATGTGTGCAGGTGACACAAAACTGACTTTAAAGTTATCAACCCAGCCTCAGCCTTGGTGGGTGGCTCAGTCACAATTGCCGACCCCTTTCCATTATTCCTTGGTGAGTGCCAATGAATTATATGAAATGAAATCCTGACAAGACTGAAGTTCTCCTGACATCAGATAATGCACCAAACTCCACCTTGTCGCCCTGGACGTTTATCATTTTACCCAACAAATAAAGAGTGCTGCGCATTCTTCAAAAGAATTGTCCAATACTGTTAGAAAATTTACCACATCAAATATTTCCAAGATTATTTGCAGTCATCCGCTCTGTGCAATACACTTTAGTAATAAGATAGAACGCATGTTCGAAGTCTACGGTAGCAGGGTGAATTCTGCCCAAGCCTTTCTTCAAGCCAGTCAGACCCTGTGCCAATCCTGCCAGACTCTAAGCCTACTTTCATTAATTTCACCCCTCTGTTTTTCTAATCAGGTTTTGGACCTCATTGTTTCAGCTAGGTCAGGTTCTCCACTGGACCCTTGTCCAGTTTCATTTTTGAAATTGGTCCCTGAAATGATGGGCAATAACTTAATCACCTTGTTTAACATCATGTACAAAACTGGGGGCCTCATTTATGAAAAGTGACGCATCGCTGCGTGAAAGCAGCGATGCGTCACTTTTCACTGCGCACTCCTTGCGACACCAATGATGCGTCATATTTACAGTATGACGCTTCATGGCGCAAGGAGTTACAGATACGTCAGTATTTCTGACGTATCTGTATGGCGCAAAAGTGATGCATTGCTGGAATGTGTCACAAAAATGACGCAACTCCAGCAATGTGTGCTGTGAGGCAGGTGTCAGAAATTGACGCATTTGTGTCCTAGAAGTGGCGCAGTGAAATCTTATAGATTTCACTGCGTCACTTCTATGACCCTTTCTTGCGTCAGAACGCCCCCCTGCATACATTATACCTGGCACAGGTATAATGTGGCGCAGGGGTTTACAAAGGGACGCATCTACCTATATGCGTCATTTTGTAAATATGGTGCAACAAGGCACATTTTTTTACGCTGCTGGTGCGTCTCAAAAAGTGACGAACCAGCGGCGTAAAAGTGGCGCACGGCCACATAAATGAGGCCCTGGGTGTTTTCCTAAGGCCTGGAAACTGCCCTCAATACTTCCTCTTCTCAAGAAATCTAGGGTAATATGTACAAGAAGGGGGATATGCAGCAAACAAATGTCAGGACGTGGTGTAACGCCAAATATGGCGTACCCCTGCATTTCCCTTAGCTCTGGTGCTAAAAAAGCTGCTTCGTGCCAGCACAGGAACCCTTGCGCCATATTGCATCAGTGCCTAGGCTGCAGGGGGGATTCTTGATGTGCAGGAATGGACACCTTCCTGCACATAACCAATTTTTACAGGCGATTTATTGTTTCTATGTGTGCACACATATAAAGAGCAAATTACGGGGAGAATTTGATCATTTCTCCTCATATCGCCACCCTAAGACAAGGTTTTACCTGCCATTAGTTTTTGCTACTGCCCCAGCCTTGCAAATATGGTGTAACGTCAATAGAAATGGGTGTTACAGTGGAACACCGACTGCAAAACCCATTGCACGCTCCTTTGCCGCAGTGGGCATATTTACAAGGTGACGTTAAGTGGCTTAATGCCACCTTGTAAATATTGGGTAGATACCAACACCACCATCAGTAAAAGTGCTGCCCTGGTGGTAGGGGCTTGTAAATATATTCCTTAGTCCTGATCCTAATGATCAAGATCCTCTGGCCTTTAAGAAAAAATTAAAAACATATCTCTTTGTCTAGTGGTTATGACTGACTCCTCTTGGTTCGCGCCAGGACACTCTTCGGAGTAGCTGCACGCATGATAAAATTAAATAACATAACTCAATAATTTTGGTCTATGTCTCAGCTTCCTTTGCCTGCCAAATTGGTGGAGAAATGTATGAAGCTCCAACTTTCCTCTTTGATTCAGGATAATTGAATGCTTGATGACACGCAATATGGCTTCAGAGGAGGCAGCAAATCTACTCTGATTAATTCAAATGCAGAAATGAGAGAGGCTCTAGAATCAGGAGATTAGGTCGCCCTGATCTAATTGGATCTCTCTGCGGCCTTCGATATGGTCTACCGCAACATCCTGCTGGAATGCCTTGCATCCATAGCAGTTCAGGGAGTAGTTCTTGCTCTGTTGCATTCTTTCCTCTCAGACAGGAAACATCTTGTGGCACTAGACTCCTTCGTTTCTGAGCCTTTTTCTCTACCTTGTGGGTTCCCACAGAGCTTATCAATCAACCCGACCCTGTTTAATGTTTATGTGTCCGCTTGGGCACCTTTAATCAGATCCTTTGGGTTTGTTCTGACCTCCTATGTCCATGTTGCACAAATTGCTGTGTCAGTTTCAAACCAGGACTTTGACAGCTATTTCTCTGACTCATGACTGTAGGTGAACAACACTTACAACGCAACTTTTACATTGCAGAGCCTTTACAACGCAACCATTACAACGCAAACTATTACAACGCATTGCTCTGGGGGGCGCTCTAGGATAGGGAATAGGTTAATTTACTATCCAATAACCTTCCCTAGTGTCCACGGGGACTGGAGTTGGAATAGTAAATTAAACTATTCACTATCCAGCGCCCCAAAGCACTATGCGTTGTAATGGACTGCGTTGTAATAATTGCGTTGTAAAGGCATGCGATGTAAATGCATGCGTTGCAATGTCATACATCCATGACTGTATGCTGGCCATCAGTTAATGGATGAGTAACAACTGTTTAAAGTTAAATTCTGAGAAATCGGTTGTTATTCTTTTTGGCAACAATCCTGCCTTCTGGTCTCCATCCTGGTGGCAGGAGGAATTGAGTACATTGCCTAATCCTGTCAGCAAGGGCAAAATCATGAGCGTTATTATGGACAATAAACTTTCCTTTGGAGACCAGGTTAATACCTGGACGTCCATTAAATTGTTAATGCTCAGAATGATTAAAAAGATCTTGCAATTTATTATATTAGAGTCTCAAAAACGGTGGTGACCTCTCATATCCTATCAAGTCCACAGACCTTGGTCCCAGGACATCACTCTCCCCGGAACCTCAGCGGTGCTCTGCGTCGCCTTGCGTCCAGCCAGCCCTCCGTTGCAGGGTTTAACCTACCCTGATCTTTTGGTCTCTTGCCGTGTGATTGCCTTTTTTTTTTGCCTGGTATTGTTTTGCGCTATTGTTTTTAGTTAGACTGTGCCTGCCACTGTAAAATTGTCTTTTTGCCACTGTATATTTGTCCCTTCACCCTCGCTGTGTTCTTGCTCCCATTCATTTCTCCTCTGTTACCTCTGCCAACCTCTGACCCCTCCCCTTCCTTCGGCCCCGCTCCCGCCTCCCAGCTGCTCGTCCCCCCCTTCAAATGCCAACTGCTGCGGGGACGCGCAGCGGCGCACGCGCAGTGGAAGCGCCGTTGGTGTGCCGAAGGCGTGCCTAAGGCAAGCCCGTCTGCACCCGTCCACGTCTGGACAGTGCCCAGTGCCAGACCCCTGGCTCCAGCAACCTCCACAGGACCCGACGCCGCTAAAACGCATACACCCTCCACGCACCCAACAATGGCCGAAACCCCACCTGTTTTGGGCCACCCCGTGGACCACCCATGGATATTTCACCTGCCGAAGCTGCAGCTACACCAGCCAGTGCACATAAGCACGCCGTGACCATCCCAACACTGCAGGCCACAACCATCTCAGCTGCATACTGCTCAACACCCGCTCAGTCCACAAGCACGCAGTCAAATTTGGGGACCTGCTCGACTCCTCCACCCCGGACGTCGCCTTTCTGACGGAAACCTGGATGAACACCTCCTTGGCACCAGACATATCCATAGCCATCCCCCACAGCTACAAGATCAAATGCAGAGACCGGAACAACAACAAACCAGAAGGAGGAATCACCATCATCCACAGGGACACCATCAGTCTCAACCAGCAGCGAAGATGCCCTCAACACAGCCGAGTACCTACACTTCCAGATCCATGTCAACAACTCCAACACCCACAGAGGAACCCTGGGCTACCAACCACAGTTCAGCGAATCCATCGCCGACCTCATTAGCACGCACGCCATCGCCTCCACAGACTACATCCTTGTCGGAGACCTGAACTTCCACCTAGAGAACGCCAATGACAACAACTCCGTAACACTGGTCGACAACCTCGCCAACGTCAGACTCAAACAACTCATCACAACACCCACCCACTCCGCTGGACGCACGCTCGGCCCCATCTTCTCTGCCAGCGACCACGTCACCTTCAGCCACACCCCTGAACTCCACTAGACCAACTACCACTGCATTCACTTTTCCTTTGAGAAACACACAGCACACACCCAACCGCAACGTATCCCACACCGCAGCTGGAAAAAAGTCACCGAAGACCAGCTCATCACCATACTCGCCCACGACCCTCCTCTCGAGCCCTCCGAGACTGACACAGCAGACCACAACTTCAGACTATGGATCTACGACTGCGCCAACACCCTCGCCCCAATCAGGAAACCCTCCAACAGACACACCAACACTAGAGCCATCTGGTTCAACGACGACCTCCAGAACTCCAAGTATACCTGCAGAAAACATCGAGAAGCAATGGCGCAAGGACCAGACACCAGACAACCACGCAGCCCTCATGAACGCCAGATGCAGACACCACCAGCTCATCAGATCCGCCAAAAAGAAGCTCCTTCAAGGAACACATAGACAACAACGTACACAACAGCAAAGAGCTCTTCAACATCGTGAAAGAACTCGCTACCCCCAGCTCCAGCTCAAATTACATACCACCGTCACTCTGTGATTCTCTGGCTACCTTCTTACACAGCAAGATCGCAGACATCTAGAACAGCTCCAGATGCAAACGGCAGACGCCGACATCCCAGAATCAACACCCACTGAACGCACCCACCTTCTGATCTCCTGGAACAACGTCAACGACAAAGAAACCGCAAAAATCATGAACACCATCCATTCCGGCTCACCTTCCGACTCCTGCCCCACCACATCTTCAACAAGGCAAGCTCCATCATCGCACCCCAACTATGAAAGATCATCAACAGCTCCTTCAAGACCTCCACTTTCCCAGAGAGCTGGAAACACGCTGAAATCAACGCCCTCCTCAAGAAACCCCAAGGCGGACCCAAAGGACCTCAAGAATTTCCAACCCATCTCCCTGCTCCCGTTCACGGCAAAAGTCAATGAGAAGACTGCCAACAGACAACTGACCCTCTTCCTGGAGGAGAACAACGTCCTGGACTCCTTCCAATCTGGCTTCTGCAGCAACCTCAGCACCGAGACAGCCCCATCACCGCCACTGACGACATCAGGGCCACACTGGACAAAGGCGATACCGCGGACCTCATACTCCTGGACCTCTTGGCCGCTTTCGACACCGTTTGCCACCACACCCTTCGCACATGCCTCCATGACGCAGAGATCCGAGGCAAAAGCCTGGACTGGATACCCTCCTTCCTCACAGGCAGAACCCATAGAGTCCACCTCTCCCTGTACCGATCCAAAACCACCATGATCACCTGCGGTGTCCCCCACGGATCATCCCTCAGCCCAACCCTTTTCTACATGGCACCGCTCGCCAACATCATCCGAGCACACCACCTCAACATCGTCTCGTATGCCGATGACACGCAGCTGATTCTCTCCCTAACCAAAGACCCGGCCATCGCCAAATCTAACCTCCACATGGGAATGAAGGCCGTCGCAGAATGGATGAAGACCAGCCACCTGAAACTGAACTCGGACAAGACGGAGGTCCTCATTCTCGGGCTCCACCCCCTCCACTTTGGATGACTCCTGGTGGCTGACCGCTCTGGGAGCTGTTCCAACACCCGCAAACCAAGCACGCAATCTGAGGTCCATCCTGGACTCAAAGCTCGCCATGACCCAGCAAGTCAATGCAGCTCCTCCTCCTGCTTCAACACCCTCCGAATGCTCCGCAAGATCTACAGATGAATTCGCACCAAAACCAGGAGAGCACTCACCCACACACTCGTCAGCAGCAGGTTGGACTACAGCAACGCCCTCTACGCAGGAACCACAGCTACACTCCAGAAGGGACTCCAGCACATACAGAACGCCTCAGCCTCGGACCCCCCCTCCACAGCCACATCACCACCCACCTTCGAGACCTGCATTGGCTCCCGGTCAACAAGAGGATCAATTTCAAACTCCTAACCCACGCGCACAATGCACTCAACAACGCCGGACCAGCATACCTCAACGAACTCCTGTCCTTCTACACCCCGAACCGCCAGCTGCGCTCCGCTGACCTCACCATCACTACTGTCCCACGCATCCGAGGAACAAGCATGCACGGCAGATCCTTCTGCCACCTCGCCTCAAAGATATGGAATACCCTCCCCGCCCATCTACGTAAGACCCAGGACCTGCTGACCTTCAGGAGATGCCTCAAGACATGGCTTTTCGACCAGTAGCTGCCTCCCCCATCCCCCTGTAAGAAAAGTAACACCAAGATGTGCAAACATTTCCTAGAAATGAATCACAATCCAGACTCCCTTCACTGGCTTATCCTAGAAGCAAATCAAAAGATATCCAAGGAAGGGTTATTTTATAAAGAACAGCGTTGGATCCATAGATTATCTTCTGACAGGATTGGTCTTAACGAAGATATACCTTGGGTCAGTCTTTAATAAAATTAAAGGATTACATCTGCCCTAATTTGCATATGTACACTCCATAAAGAATTACAAAAGTTAATACTCCTCAAGAGGCCCCAAAGAGGAACCTACAACCATAGTATATTGTGCCATAAAGAATAATCAATCTAATGAACCCACTAGCCCAAGATGGCCGAATTGCTGCCTTTTATGACCCATGACACTATCCATAATGTAACCTCAGTATGGCATCAGTTACTCTTAGGCCCCACCATTAAGTGTAATTTCTTCCACTGCTTGAATAGAAATAGGCTAGCGCCCCACACCGGAAAACCTAGTGCCTTAATGGTGATTATCCTAATGAACTCAACATGGCCGAAATGTTGCCTCCCAGGACCTATAAATACTGTCCACAATGTTATCATAGTACGGCATCAGACACGCTAAGACCCAACCACTAAGTGTAACTCTTTTTTAGTAATTGAATATGAAACCGCTAGCGCCCAACACCGACAATCTCAAGTGCCAAAGTGAGTTGAGGACAAAAAAACGGGTTTATTTACCGACTTTGTAGTCCCGATTCAATTTCAAACAATTTATTTGATTCAAGCCTAGCGTTCACAAAACCTACACTTATAAAACACTTACATAACAAATAGAGCGACATGTTATATGTATCACAATATGTAAAGCTTTAGCCACTACAATATGGCCCCCATTGTAGTTATCCAATCAGAGCCAGGGCTTACCCTTATAACCGGAACTCACCCCTCCCACTTCCTCCACCCGGTTCCAGCGGCAAAGGGTAGGTGCATTCAGCGAAGCCCAGGCATTACCAAGTAAGAGACATGTAGTTAGGTAACAAAACTATTGTAGCCTTCTACTCGGAGTACCTTTCAGCTTGCAGTTTTAAAATAAGTCTAGCGTCTCTGTACAACCGTAACAAAATGGCCCACCCGTTAAATACATTTAGAGTTGTTGTAAGCGCACAGTATCGAAATAGTTGTAGCCGCCTACTCAGACTCGCTTTCACGAGCAGTCTTGATATTACTCTAGCATCCCTGTACAACCGTAAAAAAATGGCCCTCCCGTTAAATACACGAAGAGTTGTTTTCAGCGCGCAGTACCGAAATCGCTGTAATGCCCCTGTAACACTCTAATTCGCTTAAAAGCCTTTTTCAATGACTCCCCCGTCAGACCCTGGCCACTATTTATCACGAAAATACCGTGAACTAGAAGTCCGCACATAGCGGCAGTGAACACCAAAAAATCTCTAATCGCAATGATCTGACTGAATGCGGGCAATTCTTTCACTCCTGCTTAACATACCCAGAACGAGCATAGGGCATACAACAGTAATGGGTTCACGGCGGACACACTATGTATTACCGATGGTAACGTTGTCATTTAATATTAACCAGCGTTTATGACACAACAAGCAGGCATACACACCAGGGGCCACTTGATTGGGTTCTACTTATTTCTATAGTCCTTGACTGAATGCGGGCAACTTTTTTTGGCGATATATTCCGGCTTTACATACCCTGAACGAGCTTAGGGTACACAACAGCAATGGGTTTAGCACTGAAAAAACAACGTATCACCAATGATAACGTGGTTATTCAGTATTAATCAGCGTTTATGGCACAAGAATCAGGCATGCATACCAGGGGCCCCACTAGTGGGACTTAGCTATCTCTGCATGTCCACTAAAGAATACTACACTAGATCTTGAGAATAAACATCCCCTTATATCAGGATGATAGAATAGAGATTCCTCCAGAATAGCAAAGCCCATAGTGTACCTAAAAGGTCTGCACCATTGACAACTTCGTCCCCATACCTTCCTAACATAACCAAACATCTCTAGATAGCCTTAGAGCCATAGTCAAGTTCCGAAACACTAGAATATATGTACACATATTTAAGAAATGTACCAAAGACAAAAATTTCACAGTAGTTTATAAACATTACCAAGACATTGTATATATGTGTACAAATCATAAGGCACTAAGATTTTTCCTCTACATAGCCTTGTGGTGGAAGAACTCCCTGGAGTTTTACCCGCTGGACACTGTCGTTGTCTGATTGTTTTTAACTTTAGGTGAGTTTTTTGAATGACTGCGAGTTACGAATACCGAATTGGTGTTCATATTTTATTCTAAAAGTTTTATAGATGTTCACAAGACACTCTCACCAAATGTTCACAAGCGAGAGGGTTTGATATACTTGTGCAATGGTGTTGTGACACACCTGATTTTTCACCGGCATGCTAAATGCACAAGTATTACAGTCACTGATGCACCTGTTACCAATCTGTTTGTGATATGTTCTCCCTCTTCCTTCAACAGGTACTGACAATCACAACTAGAAGAAGGGTAATATAATATCAAGTTTCCCCTTACCCACCAATGTGGTAGCCTACAAGAGAATAGAAGCACCACACTCTAGGGTACTAGCGTAGACAGTTTTACAACATTAGATACTTGCTAATAGTCAACCCGGTCCTGAAGAATCGCTGGACAAATTGCACAGTAGCGAGAAACATGTTGACCGGACTACACAAATTCTAGATGACAGTTGAAAACATCATTTTCCACCACTCTCCTCTAGAATAATTGCTTTTAACTAAAGCAGTGGCCCTTCTGAATAAAGTATTCCTGGTACCACTAGCTTTATTTTAACACACAACATCACGTCTACCTTATTGTTCTGGCCCTACACCCGCACTTCATCTATACGGCTGTTGGAAAAAGATCTCCGCCAAACAGCCCCTCTATGAGGTGTTGCCCGTTGGGTATTGCACCGCCGACCCAACGAGGAGCAGGCCCAAATGATGAAGCATGACATCTGAAAGGGTGTGTGAGGGCACTAAATCCAACAAAATGGGTTCCCAGGGCTACCGCCTGGTTACCCTGCCATAAATCATCTGCATCATAGACTGTCATTCTCTTCTCTTCCTTAGGAACAACACGACAATCTTGTTTAGACACCTGCGGTGTCCCCCACGGATCATCCCTCAGCCCAACCCTTTTCAACATGGCACCGCTCGCCAACATCGTCCGAGCACACCACCTCAACATCGTCTCGTATGCCGATGACACGCAGCTGATTCTCTCCCTAACCAAAGACCCAGCCATCGCCAAATCTAACCTCCACATTGGAATGAAGGCCGTCGCAGAATGGATGAAGACCAGCCACCTGAAACTGAACTCGGACAAGACGGAGGTCCTCATTCTCGGACTCCACCCCCTCCACTTTGGATGACTCCTGGTGGCTGACCGCTCTGGGAGCTGTTCCAACACCCGCAAACCAAGCACGCAACCTGAGGTTCATCCTGGACTCAAAGCTCGCCATTACCCAGCAAGTCAGCGCAGCTCCTCCTCCTGCTTCAACACCCTCCGAATGCTCCGCAAGATCTACAGATGGATTCCCACCAAAACCAGGAGAACACTCACCCACACACTCGTCAGCAGCAGGCTGGACTACAGCAACGCCCTCTACGCAGGAACCACAGCTACACTCCAGAAGGGACTCCAGCGCATACAGAACGCCTCTGAACGCCTCAGCCTCGGACCCCCCCACCACAGCCACATCACCACCCACCTTCGAGACCTGCATTGGCTCCCGGTCAACAAGAGGATCACTTTCAAACTCCTAACCCACGCACACAAAGCACTGCACAACTCCGGACCAGCATACCGCAACAAACTCCTGTCCTTCTACACCCCGAACCGCCAGCTGCGCTCCGCTGACCTCACCATCGCTACTGTCCCACGCATCCGAGGAACAAGCACGCACGGCAGATCCTTCTCTCACCTCGCCTCAAAGACATGGAATACCCTCCCTGCCCATCTACGTAAGACCCAGGACCTGCTGACCTTCAGGAGATGCCTCAAGACAAGGCTTTTTGACCAGTAGCTGCCTCCCCAATCCCCCTGATTTTAGCGCCTTGAGACCCTCACGGGTTAGTAGAGCGCTCTACAAATATTTTGATTGATTGATTGATTGATCAAGGCTAGATTATTCACAGTACTATTAAGTTTCAAGAGTCCAGGTGCGAGTCGGTAGCCTTGTCCGGTTACAGCGTTGCTGAGAAGAACACCATAGTCTAACATATCTAGCGGACCGCGGTGGTCCGGGCCCACTCAAATGTCGACAGACTCAGTCACAGTACCTTTTCCATGAGGCGGCCGGCACGGATGTGCGAGATGGTTCCGGGGTTCTTTGCAGTGTAGAAAAAGAAAGAGTTGCAGGTCATGGTGTACTTCCAGTCGCGGTGCAGGCTACGGCTCGGTGACGGCGTCGAGACGGAGTCAGTGATCTCTGAGCTTGCATTGTTAAAGGCGGACGTTGCTCTTTGCGGTGTTTCCAGCTTTACGATGCGGCGACAGATCCGGAGTTCAGGAGCTGGCTTCGGACAGTAAGGATGGCGGTGTGAGTCGGGCTGTGCTTCGTGAAGCGTGTGAGGCAGTGTCCAACTCCTGTGCGATCACAAGACTCGAAGTCAGCAGCAGTGACCGCGTCGGTCAGACCAGTTCGATTCGGTGTAGTGAAGCGTTTCACGTTGCGGTGTCCTTCCAGTCGCGGTGCAGGCTACGACTCATTGGCGGCGTCAGGACGGAGTTGGTGAGCGCAGAGCTTGCATTGTTCGAGGCGGACGTTGCTTGGTGCGGGGCCTACAAGACACCGGGCCGGTCATGAGAGGCGGTCTCAGCTCCCTGCCTCTGTAGCCACTTGTTTCCAGCAGTAATTCACAAAGGCTGATGAAGTTCACTGGTCCTGGGACTTCGGTCAGGGGGCAAGCTCTCTTCCAAGCCCTTGTAGATCTTTGCACAAGTTGAACGAAAAGTCCAAAGTTCTTTCTCCTCTCTTTGGCAGTCAGGCAACCACTGCAGGCCAATCCCCCAAGCAGCACTTCAGCTTGGGAATAGTCTCTCCTCACATTCATCAGGTTCCTTCTCCTCAGCAGAGGTTTTGCCTTATAAGTCTAGAAGTGATCTAATCTGATGGGATCAGGGTCCCAATACTTATACCCCTAAATCATTTGTTCTCTGAGGGGAGAGGGGCCTGTGCCCAGTTCAAGCCAGTTCGGAAGTACTCTTTTTTACCAGACTTCTCCTTTCTTTTCACCACGCAGGGCAGGCACATCAGACGCCCCACAGGAGGTGGAGCCAGCATTGTGGAAGGCAAGTACAGGCCAGGAGCACTTTGTTGATAGTCTTCTTTCAGTGTGCAGGGCAGAGACATCAGACTCACCACAGGGGATGGAGCCAGCATCGTGGAAGGAAGGCCCAGCCCTATTCAAGTCCCAGGTGCAACTCCTCCCTCCCATCTAGATGCAGATCTCCCTATTCACCACCGGGCTGCCCCAGCCTTTCTCCTGGAATTCCCCAGCCCTGCCCTGGCAAGCAAATACCTACTTTCTAAAAGTGGTATTTGCAAACACAGAATATTACAATGAACTTTACTAAAATATGTATTTTATTATTCTGAGTCCAGGCATACTAAACTCGAATCTCTACCATGTTCTCTGAGTCTGCTAGGATTATAAAGTGTAATAATTCTAACAGACCTTTCTGGCCTATGGAGAACAGGTAGCCTTGCAATAGTGAAAAACGAAAATTGCTGTAATTCACTATTAGGGCATGCAACACACATCAGGGCTTGTCCTACCTTATACTTACAATGCACCCTGCCCTTGGGCCTACCATAGGGGTGACTAATATGAAGAAAAGGGAAGGTTTAGGGACTGGCAAGTGGGTGCACTTGCCCAGTCAGCATGACAGTACCAGACTGCACGCAGGCTCTGCAATGGCAGACCTTAGACACATTTTACAAGGCCGCTTCTGTGGGTGGCACAACCAGTGCTGCAAGCCCACTAGAAGCATTTGGAGTCACACACCCTGGGCCAACTCAGTTCACTGCACTAGGGTCTGACAGTAAACCAAACATCCAATCTCGGAACCACTAATCAATACATCATTTTACAGTAGGGAGCACTCACACTGTGGCACTGGACAGCAGTGGCAGAGTGCCCAAAGCATCTAACACCAGCAAAAACACATGAGGCAACAGCAAAAATGGAAGGGAGACCCACACCAATGGTGCCAGGTCTAACAGAGTCCAATTGCATTTTGAGTACTTGCTTGCATTGTGATTGGTGGGTTAATTTGCACTCTTTGCGTTGCATGCACGTGATGCCTTGCATCGTATGCATGTGCAACAAAACAGTGGTGTTCCTAATTCACTGAGGAAGGCAGCAACAGCAAAAGCAGCACCCACCTGACTACACAATGCTTGCCTGAAGCAACAGTTCAGAATCATATATTGCTTCAAATGCAGGCAGGAGCTAAACTTACCAAAGGTATTTCTAGCATTTGTTTTAAATTTCGCTTACCACAAATTCCGGACTCTGCTCTGTGAGAAGTTAGCCTGGTATATGATGTCAATAATTCTAGGGGGCACCTTGCAACAGTCTAAACGCCCTTATGGTGGTGGATGTAACGTCAAACTTATAGACAAGCTATCCTAGTGGTAGCATGGACCAGCAGTCTAAGGCTAAAACTTCAGAGAGCATGTGAAGCCAGTTGTTTTACCATATATAATCCCTTGAATGCCAAATGAAAGGACACCACACAAGGTATATATCAAACATATATGTAGTTATTTCTAACACAACCCCTCTGCACTATTTATGAGGTCAGAGATCGAAATACATTACAAGTTACTCAATTAGCATACTTTGAGTTGCACAAATACAATTCTGTCCTAGGGGCCTCACGAACCATATACTAAGTAAGTGGTATAAGAACGACTGCAGGAACAGTGAATAGGCCTAGGTCCTAGGGAATCGCTGGGGCTGCACTACAGTACCAAAGGTTAGGAAGTATGAGACCCATGGGCGGCGCCTGAAGTGTCTAAACACAGGCGCGGGTTCTCTTTGACTTACAATAGAGAACAAAGAAGTCACACAGTTAAAGATTAAGGGTACTTCCAAGTGGACTACGATAAAACCCCTTTAAGCTAGGACACTTGGATAGTCAACACCCACGGGAGGACTAGAGTACTCGAGTTACCTCACTCAGGGAAGCCGGGTGCATAGGTGTCTTTTCGTGTCGGGTTTCGTTGATGCTTTCAATGGAGTCCTGCAAAAGAAGTGCTGCAGGCGGCCAAAGGAAGAGTGTCCGGGTGGATCCAAGAATGGATCGAAGCTGTGAAGAACCTGAAAGCTGAGGGCACGTGACCATCCTGGTCACGTGCCAGTGACCAGGATGGAACCAGGATGGAACCAGGTGATGTCACAATGTAAACAGGTGAAGAGGTGAAGCTTGTCTCTGCAGCCACGAGGACCAGGAGGCGTCGACAACAACCAAGAGCTGGATTCGGGCTGTCCCACAAAGGATCTAGTTGACTGCGGTGTCAGTATCCAGATTGGACCCAACAAGCCTTATTACCGCAACCCACGCAGGAAGTGAAGATTGGCTTCAGGTCAGACCAGCAAGGTCTGAGACGCTTCTCTTTAGGAAGTAATCTGGAGCAGGCCCAGAGCAATCAGGCAAGCATAGAAAACTTTAAAGGTTCGTCTTCAGGGGGCATACTAGCCAACGGGCTAGCTACTGGGAAGATGCGTCAAGCTGAAATGCAGGAGCGGGCCCCTCGCAGCACTCGTGGAGTGGGAAGTGCTGAACTCTTGTGCAAATGATGCTCGGGTCTGGGGCTTCTCTTACCCCAATGCGCAACTGCGAGGGTGCCTCAGTCGCACAGTTAGCAAATTGCAGGTAGTCCAGGATAACCGGTCCCACGTCTCTCGTGTCTGCCACAGGTCTCAGCTTTGCTGTGGATGTGGATCGAAGTGGGAAAAGTCTGGAAGTCCAGTTTATGAGTCGCTGAGTCGTCGGGTTCCCGCTGGAGCGTCTACAAAGCAAACCAGCAAGTTGCTGGTGGTGGCTGTTTGAACAGGGTGGTCACTCCTTGACCACAAGGGAGATCTTCTTCAGTCTTCTAGTCAGCATACAATGTCGAAGTCCAAGAGTTATGTATCGTAGTTTCTTTCCAGGGTAATGTGGTACTGAAAATTCTGGACCCTGCTATTGTGTGGTACCGAAGCTCTACACTCGTGTCAAAAATATCATCGTATCATGACGATTTTGGTATTGGCAGACCGGTAAGGATTGAGATACTATATACCTAAGCATTTGCGTCATGATCGAGTGACGAAATCACCCTGAAATCGTAGTTTTCGTCTTGAACCCTCGGGTTCCATCTTGTGAGCGGCATCCATTTTGTGATTGCCCTTACATAGCCAAATAACTAAGGCCGAATTCGATCTGAAAGGACACGTACACCTTTGCTGACTCCTCTGTGACCTGGGCGAGCTGACTCCACTGCCTCAAGCCAAACCTGTTCTGGCAGTTCCTCTCCCAATGGCCGAACGAGATTAGTATCAAGGCACAACATGTCATAAACTGTTCATCGCATACAAGCTGTGGCTAATCTCACACACACCTATCCCTGTTTCTTCTTTATGATCTGTTTTACAAGGAGGAGGTGCCCGATTTTATTAGGGGTCCGTCGATATCTGATGAAAGTTCTGGGCCTTGCAGGGTAATCTATCATGAACTGGACAAACTGAAATGTAGGCTTGTCATCATGACTCTGCTTTTTCTTTGTAGTAAAAATATGTATATGGTCAAACTGTAAAACGAGGAATGTTCGCCTGAAGCTCATTATATAGCATAAAAGGAAAAGGCTGGTTCTGTAAAAACGAGCAGTCTCCTGAGAACATACATGCTGTTGTACTTCTAGGATACCTGTTACTGGTTGCAGCCAATAAATACGATCCTTGACTTCATCTAGAAGACTCTGTGTTTCTGTGGTCCGAAACAGGAAGGACTCGAGGTCTTTGGGTGTTCTCCCTGGCACCGCCGGGTCCATAGAAACCCGGTACCTCAGTTGGCGCCCAACTCGGGGCGGTATCAACGGTACCGGTCCAAGCCAGAGATTCGTGAGGAGCTTCGTGTGAAAAGTCCGGAGGACGGCCAACCACTTCAGCGGCCCCTGCATGTCGACGTGGTCCAAAGGTCTTTGCTGCGAGGTTCCCCACGTCCCGATGGCTACGAAGGACTGCTGCCCTGACTATCGCCCTGTTTTGGACCCTTGATGATTGGTAGAGCGAAACAATAGACGAGTCTCCTGGTGACGTCATCGATCATCGATACTTCAGTTAAGTATAAGTGGAGCGTCTCCCAGTCCTTAGTTTGGTTCTTAGTTTGATATCCTTTGGGATAGCTTTGATTTGGAACTTGCAAGTGCCAAAGCCGAAGGACTCGTGTATTCACGAGACTATCGTATTCGATAATCCTTTGAAGTTTGAAGCTAGACTAGTGAGCGAAGATGCCTGGTCTTAGCAGACTTGGAAATTTGTTTTGTCTTGGTTGTAGTAGGGACTCCCGATTGGAGGACTCGTGCCCGGTTCCTCCGATTGGAACTCCAACGTATGAGCTCTATGTGAAGCATGGCGTAGGCCCTATCACATATAATGAAGTGTGGATCCGATACACCAGAAAAGATGGTGTTTTAAAATCGCCCCAATATGGCAGTTTTGACACAGAAATTTTGGATAATCTAGAGGTTAAACTTTTTAAGAAGAAAGCCCGGCCGGCGATGTTTGACTCTTTTCGCCTGTGGCGCAAAGAAGCAAAACAGAAAGAAATGAAATTAGCAAAGAAAAATAAACGATGTATGTCAATCGTACAAGCTGCCGTTGCATTCAGGGATAATGAGGAAGAGCAAGAGAATGAACAAACGCTTAGAAGTAGGAAGTTAGCGGTCGATAAATGCTACCCAGTTCTGCCACGTAAAGGACGAGGATCAAAAGAAGAACTTGATAAGGATCCTTTAATGTCTGATTTACTGAGTTCACCACCTCCTTATGCCCAAAGTGCTACAGCACCACAGCAACCTTTGGTTGTACAACCTCCTATTGTTGGACCACAGGTTCTACCACAATCACCAGCTCCTCTTCAGCTGGTTCCTACTCCTCTGGCGCAGCCCTCTCAAGGGCCGCCGCCTTTGCTACATACTCCATCTGTTTTTCCTACGACTTCGCCTACTGCTCCAACTGCTTATCCTAATACTCCCTCTGCTACTGCCTCCACCTCTGCTTTACATCAGCCTGTCTTTTCTGGCGTATCTGCCTTTCGGCCAGTTTCTCCTTCTGTTCGACAGAGAGTGGCAAACACTGTCACTGGTCTTTTCTCACCTTTCTTTGGGTCGCCTAAAACGACCCCTAACACAGAACGTAAACAGTTGCGGAGTCAACTGCCTGACTATCACGAGAGAGAAGTACTGAAAGATCTAGCGCGTAAATGGGTTATCAATACTGTAAGATATGACGTTCAGTCCGTCATGGAAGTCTTCCGTCAGTGGGAAGCATCTAAGCAGAGATATGTTTTTGAACAAATGTGTGTATTTCTCTGTGAAGATTTGGAGGGCAATGATCCGTAATACGACATGCCTGAATTATTCCGTGTGCGGTTCAAGTTCTCGGAGGGCATGATTGTAGGCACCGATGTTGAACAAGCGGTTGCGACATTATTGTCTTATAGGAGTAAGGGGAGCAATTCTCGATCACTATCTGAGCATGACGCACCAGGTAGGAAAAAGGCGCGACAGTATCCCATGAGAGAGGTTCCCCCAGTTTGGAGGGAAGGTGACGCAAATGCTAATCCAGCCATTCCCTCGCATTTTCAGCGTGTGTGGGTACATGTTCCTTGGAAGAGATCTGAGGTTTTGGCTCTCAAACAGACATTGCCTGACCCCCGTAAAAATCCTGCAGGGTATTATAAGGAGTTATCACAGACTGCAAGCTCCTGCATCATGAATTTAGCCGATATAGATATGTTGTTTGGAAACGTTGTTCCACAGCCTTTAATAAGAAAGATTTGTCATGCAGATCATGATCAAGAATTAGGTGACACATGGGTTAATATCGCTGCTGCTGATGCTAGACAAGTTGGTGGTGCTAAGCCCGAGCCTTTAGTAGCAGAGCTTCCTGGTAGAATTATTGCGTATATGAAGACTTTAATGCCCGAATTGCATGTGAATTGGGACAAGTTGTCTGCGTGCAAACAAAAGAAAGATGAGACTGTGTCTGACTTTTTCACGCGGTTTGAAAAGACCTTCGTCGATCATAGTGGTCAGGATATGGCTACTGAGGGTGGCCAAAGGTTGTTTGTTGACAAATTTGTGCATAATTTGCTTCCTGAATTATGTAATAAGTTGAAAGATTCTGAGAGTGCTTGGGCTGTTTCCACGTCATCATTTAGCTACGGCCCAGTACTATGAGAATAGGCGTAAAGATGAGTTAGAGAAAGCTGATAAAAAGACTAAGGAATTGAAAACTAAAGTCCTTCTGCAGCAAGCTTATCCACCTCGTACTGCTAGTCAGCACGATTATCTGCAACCCCAGCAGTATTCGAGAAACTCGCAAAGAAACGAGTCTTCTCAACAGCGTTTACCGTATGGACCCAATCAGTGTGCGTATTGCAAGGAAGAGGGTCATTTCAAGAGTAGTTGTCCGGCTTTGTTACGGCGTATGAATGGTGCTTCTGGTGCTAGAGGTCGAGGTGTTCAACAGGCTCCTAGAGGTAGGGGTCGTGGAAATTTCCCCCAGAATGCTCCTTCTTTCCCGCCTCAGAATTCTATGAATAGTTTTGACCTGCAGAATAACGCGTTTTCTAGGACAGCTCAGTACTATGCTGATGACTACTATGCAGAAAATGAGAATATGGAGGGTAATGATTGCTAGGACAGCCATGGACAAAGAGAGGAAGTTGTTTCAGTTCCAGTAGATCAGAATGGACCTTATGTTGAGGTGATTACATCAGGTGTGTCAGAGCCTTTTCTGTTGGATACTGGTGCTACAAAGAGTTCTATTATGCACTCAAAACTCCCTGGCGCACCTTTGTCTGGCGAAATGAACATTTCAGTAGGTTTTTCTGGCGCCCCGGTTAGGAACCCGATCTCTAGTCCTATGTCCCTTTCTGTCGGGCCATATGAATTAGAAGCACCCCTCATTCTTATAACAGGTTGTGGTGAAAACTTGTTGGGATTGGATCTATTGAAAAGATTATATGCGACTTTGTACTGTTCTCCTTCGGGAGTACAACTTACACTGGGTAAGAAAGTGTTTTCTGCAATGTATTTGTCAAGGGAAAAACCTCCAACAGAATTGTCTTCTCTTCCAGATATACTTTGGGCTACTGGCTCTAATGATGTGGGTCTCTTGGAAATAGCGCCATATATTGTAACATTGAAAGCCAATGTTAGAATGCCACGTATTCCCCAATACAAGATCTCTAGCGAAGGTGAAAAGGCGTTGTTAGCAATCATTTATGATCTGATTGAGAAAAATGTAATTGAAGAGACAACAGGCAACATTTGTAATAGTCCTGTTCTGCCGGTTTTAAAGCGTACTGATCCTTCCCAACCACCTGTCTATAGGTTCGTGATTGATCTTAGAGAAGTGAATAAGATTGTTGTGCCACAGTTTCCAGTTGTTCCTGATATCACTGCCCTATTAACTAAGATTCCAGCTTCAGCCACTTGGTTTTCAGTGATTGACTTGAAGAATGCTTTCTTCAGCATCCCGATTGCCGAGGAGAGCAGAGATATTTTTGCCTTCAATTTAGGAGGCCAAAGTTTCCGCTTCAAACGCGCTCCTCAGGGCTACTGTGAAAGTCCATCAATATTCAGTCAGGCTCTGAAATCACAGATTGACGCAATTGTTTTACCCGATGGCGCTACTCTTATTCAGTACGTCGATGATTTGCTGGTCGCTGCAGATACTGAGGAGATTTGCAAACAAGCCACTTTGTCATTGTTGCGTCATTTGTGTGATCTGAAACACAAAGTCTCTATTTCAAAGTTGCAATATTGTCTACAAGAAGTGACCTACTTAGGTCACCTCTTATCAAAGGAGGGAAGGAAACTGACCCCAGAAAGAATTCAGGCAATTGCAAAATTGAGTGTCCCAAGGACACAGAGAGAAGTGCGTGCTTTCTTGGGCATTATATCATATTGCAGACAATGGATACCGAACTTTTCCTTGTTGGCCAAACCGTTGGTGGCATTAACTTGTAAAGGTACACCGAAACCCATTCCGTGGTCTGAAGAGTGTCAGAGAAGTTTTTCCGAATTACGTAATGCATTGTGTTCGGCTCCTGTGTTGGGTACCCCCGACTACAGTAAGCCTTTTACATTGTATGTCCATGAGAAAGAAGGTTGTGCATTATCAGTTCTGACACAGTCTTTTGGGGACAAACAGCGTCCATGCGCATACTTTTAGACGACTTTAGATCCGGTAGCTAAGGCGTTGCCGAGTTGCTTGAGGGCCACTGCGGCAGCAGCTGTTTCTATCCGACAGTCTGCTGTGTTAGTAATGAATAATATGTTAATTGTCATGGTCCCACATGCAGTAGACATTCTGTTAAACAGAACAAGGACACAGCACTTAACTAGTGCTCGATTGTCAAGTTATGAGCTGACTCTGTTAGCGAGTCATGTACACATAAAGAGGTGCGATACACTAAACCCAGCCACGTTATTGCCCATTTCAGTAGAAACAGATGAGGTCGAAGAACATGACTGCTGTTGTAGGACAGAAGAAGAGACAAAAGGGAGAGTAGATTTACGAGACACTCCTCTTCCTGAATGTGATGGTACTTTATGGGTTGATGGTTCGTGTTTTAAGTTGCCGAATGGTGATACGACTGCAGCATATGCTGTGACGACTTTGCATACGATTGTTGAAGCTGCACGTATCCCACACAATTCAGCACAAGCAGCAGAATTGATTGCACTTACAAGTTCAAGTTCAAGTTCAGGAATTTGTATAGCGCACTACTCACCCAGAGGGTCTCAAGGCGCTTGAGGGAGGGTGGGTGCATTACTTATCGAATAGCCAGGTTTAGTGTTGCTTTCTAATGGAGGGGTGGTTCTGTGTAAGTCGGAGGTGAGTGGGGAGAGAATTCCAGGTTTTGGCCACTAAGTAGGAGAAGGATCTTCCTCCCATGGTGGATCTGTGGATGTGCGGAATTGCAGCGAGGGCTTGATTGGATGATCGTAGTTGGCGGGTGGGTGTGTAGAAGGACAGTTGTCGCGTTCTAATCTAGGACCCTGATCAATACTGTGACCTTATGCCCCTCTACGGGTATAATCCATTATTCCCCTATAATGGCATAAACGATCAAGAGTAATATTTCAGAAACTCGTCTCTGGCCTAACACGAACAGAGCTACATTTCAGAATCACTTCCTCTGCAGCTTCCTCTGCAGCTCATTATAGCAAATGACACAGCAGAAGCCACTATCTAAGATTCCTAGATTACACTCCAAGTTCTTCAACAAGATAAAACTCAGCAACCTGGGAAAACCCTGCTTGCTATGTTTTGATTAGTAATAGAACTCTAATGAGCACTAAGAGACGATCACTTCCTAGTGACTTCTTTATTGACGTCTTATGTCCAAAAACTTACGTCAAACCAGGCACCTTTCAGGTATAAATATTACCAACGTTGCCTTAAGCAAACGCTGATGTTACTACTGCCGCTACGCTGTCTCAACGACAGTGATGATAGCGATGGTGTGGTGCACATAGGAGCATAACAGCTGTCCCCTTCAGAGCCCAGCAGATGCAAGCTGCCCGCGGACGCTGTCCCTCCTCTTCCTCGACGCGCTGAGAGAGACGCTGTCTTTTCTCCTGCCGAGAAATCCAGCTCTGGCGTTTCCAGCCTACTCTTGCGAGTGACTAGGCTATCGAGTCCTGGAAGGAGATACCAGACCTCCAACATTCTATTCCAGAGGTATGGTGTTGACTAAACCCTTAGAGAGAATTCTTGAACCAAACCTTGGCAAAACCAACTTAACTAAAACTGCTACTTACTTACTCCCTCCCAAGTATTAGGCTTAGGTCAGGTACACTGGGGTAGGCTTTGTTAGAAGCACCAGTTGAGTACGTTAGCTAGATGTATATATGAATGTATATATGTTTTATTCATTTTAAACCATTGTATGGCTAAGAAACCATATCAATGCTTTTACAGTATTATTTCGCAATCCTCATTTTACTGTACGCACTTTTTATAATAACAAGTCTTGCAATTGTGGCAATTCATTTATCTTGTATGAGAAGAAAGAATGTTCAATAAATAATGCCTTTTATTGAAAACGCCCGTCTCTCTATTCTCTGCATATTGGTGAAAGTAATCTGCACAAAACTGACTGAGTAAAATAACTGTCTATTGTTTCACACGACTCTAGAGATTGACTCTTATTCTAAGGAGCAAAGTTCTCATGTTTATGCGGTTGTTGGAAAACTGAATCCCTTCTTGTCTGTACCAGGGAAGCTGATCACTTCCTATTCAGTCAAGAAAGTTTCCAGTGACCTCTGAGCTAGTTGGTAACACACCCAATTAAGTTTAGCATAGTCAGTGGAGACCTGGAAGATCCGCACTTCTACGTCCATACTACTGTTTATGTTATTCCAATGCGCAGGGCCTATTGGGAAAATAGGAACTACACTACACAGTCGTGTGTTGAGGCATTCGGGTCCTAGGTCGTAGAGGGCCTTGTGTGCGTGGGTGCGGAGACGGAACGTTATTCTCTTGTTGATGGGGAACCAGTGGAGATCCTTCAGGTGGCCGGAAATGTGAGCATGACGGGGAATGTCAAGTATGAGTCTGGCAGAGGCGTTTTGGATGCGTTGGAGTTTTTTCTGTAGTTTGGTTGTGGTCCCGGCGTAAAGGGTGTTTCCATAATCCAGTCGGCTGGTGACCAGTGCGTGGGTGACTGTCTTTCTTGTTTCGGTGGGGATCCAACAGAAGATTTTTTTGAGCATGCGTAGGATGTTGAAGCATGAAGATGAGACGGCGTTGACTTGTCTGGTCATCAAGAGGGAGGAGTCAAGGATGAAGCCCAGGTTACGTGCGTGATCTGTAGGTATGGGTGCTGTGCCCAGGGCCGGTGGCCACCATGAGTCGCCCCAGGCAGAGGGGGACGATCCTAAGATGAGGACTTCCGTTTTGTCCGAGTTAAGTTTTAAACGGCTGTTCTTCATCCGTTCGGCTACTTCTTTCATTCCTTCGTGTAGATTGGTTTTGGCGGTGTTTGGGTCTTTAGTGAGGGAGAGGATCAGCTGGGTGTCATCTGCGTAGGAGATGATGTTGAGGTTGTGTTGGCGCGCGATGGATGCGAGGGGACTCATGTATACGTTGAAGAGGGTGGGGCTGAGTGAAGAACCTTGTGGTACACCACAGATGACTTCGGTGGCCTCTGATTTGAACGGGGGGAGGCGGACTCTCTGGGTTCTTCCGGCAAGGAACGAGATGATCCAATCCAAAGCTTTTCCTTGTATTCCTACTTTGTTGAGGCGTTGTATGAGTGTGCTATGACATACTGTGTCGAAGGCGGCGGAGAGGTCGAGTAGGATGAGGGCAACTGTTTCTCCGTTGTCCAGTAGCGTTCAGATGCCGTCTGTAGCTGCGATGAGAGCAGTTTCGGTGCTGTGTTTGGCTCGGAAGCCGGACTGTGAAGGGTCGAGGGAATTGTTGGATTCTAGGAAGGCGGCGAGCTGACTATTGACGGCTTTCTCAATGACTTTGGCAGGGATTGGGATAAGTGAGATGGGGCGGTAGTTCTTAAGTTCAGAGGGGTCTGCTGTGGGTTTCTTCAGAAGGACGCTGAGCTCGGCATGTTTCCAGCTTTCCGGGAAAGTAGCGGATTTGAAGGAACAGTTGATGACATCGCAGAGATGGGGTGCAATGATGGAGTCTGCTTTGTTGAAGATGTGGTGGGGACATGGGTCGGTTGGCGATCCTGAGTGAATGGAGTTCATCAGGCGGATGGTGTCTTCAGTGGTGATTGGGTTCCAGGCGAAAAGGTTGTGAGAGTGTGATTTGGTTCGGGGGTGGGTGGAGTGGGCTGTTCATCGGACTGGTTTTCGAAGCTGTTATGTATGTCGGCGATTTTGTTGTGGAAGAAAGAGGATAAGGAGTCGCAGATATCTTGGGAGGGAGTGATGTCGTTGGTGCCGGCGGTGGGGTTGGTAAATTCTTTGACGATGTTGAATAGTTCCTTGCCGTTGAAGGCGTTGTTGTCGAGTCGATCCTTGAATGCTGATTTCTTGGTGGATCGGATCAATTGGTGGTGTTTGCGGGTGGCGTCCTTGAAGGTGGTCAGCTAGTCAGAGGTTGGGTTTTTTCTCCAGGTTTTCTCAAGGGTACGACTTAACTTCTTGGATTTCTTAAGGTCATCGTTGAACCAGGGGGCCTTTTTGCTGCCTTGTTTGATCTGATGGTTTTTCAAGGGTGCTAATTCGTCAGCGCTGTGGGTGATCCATTGTGTGAGTTTGGCGGCAGCTTGGTTTGGGTCCGATGATATGGTAGGAGGGTTTTGGTCTAGCGATGTGAAGAGTTGGTTGGTGGTGATTTTGTTCCAGTTTCTATGAGGAATAGGTTGTGGGGGGTGTGGGTCGTGGTCTTTTTGTAGCTGAAGTGAACGCAGCTGTGGTCTGTCCAATGGAGAGCTGTGGTGTGATCGAAGGAGATATGGTTGATGGAGGTGAAGATAGGGTCGAGCGTGTGTCCGGCAAGGTGGGTGGGGGTGTCAACAAGTTGTTTGATTCCGAGATTAGCCAGGTTGTCCAGAAGGGTGGTGGTGTTGCTGTCGTTTTTCTTTTCCAGGTGGAAGTTGAGCTCTCCCAGTAGAATGTAGTTCTCGGAGGTGAGGGCATGTGGGCTGATGAAGTCGGTGATTTCTTCGTTGAATTGTGTGCGGGTTCCTTGTGGTCTGTAGATGAGGGTGCCTCTAAATGTTGTCCTGGGGTCGGTGTGGATCTGGAAATGAAGGTGTTCGGTGGACGCAAGGTTAACGTCGGAGCTGGTCGTGATTCGGATGGTGTTCTTATGGACGATGGCAATGCCTCCTCCTGTTTGGTTGGTGCGGTCTTTTCGGATGATCTTGTATGCGTCTGGAATGGCTATGGCGATGTCGGGCGCTGATGATGCGTTCATCCATGTTTCTGTGAGGAAGGCGACATCCGGTGATGTGGTGTCGAGTAGGTCCCAGAGTTCAGTGGCGTGTTTGTGGACCGAGCGGGTGTTCAGCAGGATGCACTTAAGGTGGTTAGGGTCGGAGCTGTCTTTGGAGGAGGAGGATTTGGTGTGGGTCCTGATGCAGGCGAACTTGCATGGGTGGCATGCAAATGGACCGTGGGTGTGTCTGGGGGTAGCTACGCAGCATTGTGGGGTACGTCCGGGGTTAAGGGCAAGGAGAGTAGTGGCGTCATATGTAATGCGGGTGGAGTGGGAATTGCGAGGACCAGGGGGTCTGGCGCTGGGTGCGGTCCAGGCGCGGATGGGCGTAGACGGGCTTACCTTTGGCGCACCTTCGGTGCGAATGGGGCGTGACCGCTGCGCGCAGTAGTGTCTGTCATATGTGGAAAGTGGAGGGGGAGGAGCGAGGGAGGAGCAGCTGGGAGGCGGGGGCGGGGTGGAGAGGACGGGCTCCGAGGCACAACAACAACATGATGGCAGCGTAATCGAAACCGGAACCGGTTGGGGCAACAAACAACATGAGTAGGCACACTTAAATTAATTTTAATCTCTCTGGTAATGTGAGCGCTACGCGAGGCGAGGCGTGTACAATATGCAAAGGCAGGAAGACTCGATGAGGCAATGCGACCAATGCCGGCGTCAGGCAACGGAAATAAACAATAAATGCAGAGCGAGCAGCACAGCAATATGGATAATGGCAACAGAAGTAACCAATTAATGCAGAGCGAGCAGCACAGCGATGTCTATATGGGCAACAGGAAAAAACAAATAAACAAACAATTAATGCACAGCGATGTCTATATGGGCAACAGGAATAAACAAATAAACAATTAATGCTGGGCGAGCAGCACAACGATACCAATGCAGGCAATGGTACAGGCGTGGTGTGTTGAGCGGTGCGATCAGCACAGAGATAGTAGCGAGGGCCAGGGGCCGTGGGGAGCGACCGCTTCTGACGGAGTCAGGACGGTCACAGCGCTAACATCAGACGGGCAAGCCTAGAGAGTCAGTGGGAGGGAGGAGCAGCTGGGAGGCGGGGGCGGGGTGGAGAGGACGGGCTCCGAGGCACAACAACAACAAGATGGCAGCGTAATCGAAACCGGAACCGGTTGGGGCAACAAACAACACGAGTAGGCACACTTAAATTAATTTTAATCTCGCTGGTAATGTGAGCGCTACGCGAGGCGAGGGTTGTACAATATGCAAAGGCAGGAAGACTCGATGAGGCAATGCGACCAATGCTGGCGTCAGGCAATGGAAATAAACAATAAATGCAGAGCGAGCAGCACAGCAATATGGATAAAGGCAACAGAAGTAACCAATTAATGCAGAGCGAGCAGCACAGCGATGTCTATATGGGCAACAGGAAAAAACAAATAAACAAACAATTAATGAGAGCAATGTCTATATGGGCAACAGGAATAAACAAATAAACAATTAATGCTGGGCGAGCAGCACAACGACACCAATGCATGGTCAGATTGTGAAATGCAGTGCACACAAAAAGGTCACCGATGATGTTGGTCTTGGAAATGCGTTTGCGGATGAAGTTGCAAAAGAGACTGCAAGGAATGTAATGAGCCGAATGTATGTTGCAGGCCCTGCGAGATGGATTGGTGACGTTGGTATGTGTGAGGATACAATCCTCACACATGAAATCCATTCAAGTTGAATGAATGGAGAGAAAGTAAGGGTAAACTGGATGCGAATGGTTGTTGGATTGAATTGTCAGAGCATCAGAGATGGTTGTTACCCGATGCATATGTGCGTGCAGTGGTGACAATGGCTCATGGAATGGCTCCCATCAGTGTGAAAGGGATCTGTAAGTTGCTAGCTCCGGTATGGCAAAATGGTGGAATCCCTAAGTGTGCAGAGAATGTGGTCTAGAATTGTATGGTATGCCTGAAATACATTCCTGGTAGGGGAACCCCAACTCCAGCTGGTCATTTTGCGCCTCCAACGTATCCGTTCGAGGTTTTGCAGCTAGATTTCATCCACATGGAAAGGTGCAACAATTTGAAATACGTACTAGTTGTTGTTTGTGCCTTTTCCAGGTGGGTGAGGCGTATCCCCTTAAGGACAACACTGCCTTATCCACAGCTAAAGCCCTTTAAAGGAATTCTTCCCCAGATTCGGAATGCCTAGAATGGTTTGGAGTGATAATGGGAGTGAATTTGTGGGTCAAGTGATGAAGAGAGTGTGTGAAGGGCCAGGCATTCAGCAGAAGTTCCACGCTGCAAATCACCCCCAATCAGCTGGATTAGTAGAGTGCTATAACGGCACGTTAAAACTGAAACTGGCCAAGATTCAAGCAAGCACAGGTCTTAAATGGCCTGACGCCCTGCCCTTGGCACTCCTATCAACAAGAATGACTGTTTACTCTAGAGTGGGACTTAGTCCACATGAAATCATGTTCGGCCGCCCGGCCAACATATGGGGAGTGCCAAGGCCCACCAGGTTTAGCAAAATAGAGCACCCTGTACTGCTTGATTATCTGTATGAATTGATGGCTAAATTGCGTGTTGTACACCAACAGGTCCACGACATTCTACCTCAGGCCTCTGAAGCGCCAGGGCATCCTATCGATCCTGGATCCTACGTGCTTGTCAAGAATTTCCAGCGAACAAAGAATGACCAGCCCCGGTGGACCGGCCCTCATCTAGTTCTTCTCTAGACCAGATCTGCCGTTCGAGTAGAAGGAAAGAAACATTGGGTCCACGGCAATCATTGTAAGAGGGTCCCACTGCCTCTTCCGTATGACCGGTGGGTCCAGGAGGGAATCGCTGATTCTGAGGCTGAGACTGTGCCTCGCTTCCTGCCCTTTAGCGATGCACGTATAAAAGGAACAACTTCTGAAAAGGAGAGCGACAACATTTTGCAAGAAGCTGTGCCTCTCTCAATTCGATTGAACACTACAGAACCTGAACTCTTGTTTCAAGACCAGACAGCACCTGGTAGAAATCATTACGACTTGAGGCCAAGACCTATGACTATGGACAAATAAAGTTCTTTTTTTTACTTTTTATTGTGCAGCTCTCTCATCCAAGAAACTTGCTAATTTTTATTTTTCGAACCGCCATCCGGTTCTGCTGCTAGGGTCGTGGATGCCACAGTCTTTGGAGTGCAGCTGGAGACGGTTAGGTCGACAGGTCTGGTTGGTTTAAGGGAGTTACCCTGGACTGACAGAAGCACTCTTCAGCAGAAACAACCTACCACCGCGGGCAGCAAATTAGAGAGGGTGGAGTTTTCTGAGATGGAGAGACCTGCCAAACGAATGAACCTTAAGGATAAAATGTGTATATTAATGTCGAAGAAGAGATCGTTAATATGTTGTATTTTCATGCTGCTTGGTATGATGATGTTTTTAACAGGATATGTTTTATACACCTTTCAAGTGACATTTGCACCCACTATACAGCCCATACCTCCTCCTACTGTTTCCTCGCACTCTTTCCACCCCCTACCCGAACATGAATCCTCTAGGAGATTAGAATTTATAAATAACTCATTCATTCAGCTCTTATACCAACACCAGTTTATAATGAACACGACAAATTGTTGGGTGTGTGGACTTATGCCACACACGACAGATAAAGGTATCCCATATTTTGTCTTGCCATTTAGATACTATGGTTCTTTGTGGGCATTTCAAACAATGTTCCTAAGTGCCATCGAACCATATCCTCCACGTTCCACAGGAAGCAACTCGAGTAACAAGGCACTAGTGGTGGGAATCACAAATATGAGCAGAGATATCGACATGTATAGAACGATTCCCAGAGGTGAATTGAAGGCTTACAGTAGATGGAATATAACAAAATATGGGATTCCTTTGAGTGAGAACCAGCGAGCAAAGAAATCCTCCCCAATTTGAATAGTACCCCATCAGGGTCACCTATGTCTGCAGGGAAATGGCAAAAACCCCAGAGCTCAGTTAGGGAAGAGCGTCTGTACAGAAACATATGTCTTCTCGTCTCAGACCTATCCTTCATTCTTAGCCGCTAAGGGTACATATTTCATCTGCCATGATAGAGCATATACATGGCTGCCCCCTGATTTCTCTGGCACATGTTTTATCTCGTTCCTGTTGCCACCTACCTACACGGCCGCAGCAGATTACCATAGGACAAGGAGAGTTAGGGGTGTCGTGAGTAAAGACGACACTGCGGAACAGGAGTTTGGGGATTTCGCAAAAGGTTTTCTGCCGTTTTGGGGGCCTATGGTGAACAGCAGGAACATTCGCCAATTGACGAGTGTAGTTGAATCCACCATGATTGAAATGGCTGGTGCCCTTAGTAACTTGACTGCGGAGCTCCAGTCGGACCGCCTCATGATTCTTCAGAACAGGGTTGCCCTAGATGTCATACTTGCAGACCGTGGTGGGGTATGTAAAGTGATCCAATCAAGCTGCTGCATTTTCATCCCCGATAACGCTCCGACAGTATACCAGGCCATCTCCAAATTGCATAAGATCTCTGAGCCCATTCATGTGGACAAAGGAGACTGGTCCTTAATGGGGTGGTTCTGGGAACTGATATCTGCCTGGGGATGGAAGATTCTGATAGTCATTGGGATGATCTTAGCCATCCTTTTCCTGTTCTGTCTGTGTGTGCAGTGTGCTCCTACGATATGTGGCCTCTGTGCTACATCATGTGTAAGGAAACCTGTATCATGAGACGAACTAAGTAATAGGATGATGTTACAGCAACATCTCAATGACTTTATGAATACAGACCTAGACTCAGATTAGCGTGAGTATAGGTTATTGCCTATGCAAGGGCAAAAGGAGGTACTGTGGTACTGAAAATTCTGGACCCTGCTATTGTGTGGTACCGAAGCTCTACACTCGTGTCAAAAATATCATCGTATCATGACGATTTTGGTATTGGCAGACCGGTAATGATTGAGATACTATACCTAAGCATTTGCGTTATGATCGAGTGATGAAATCACCCTGAAATCGTAGTTTTCGTCTTGAACCCTCGGGTTCCATCTTGTGAGCGGCATCCATTTTGTGATTGCCCTTACATAGCCAAATAACTAAGGCTGAATTCGATCTGAAAGGACACGTACACCTTGCTGACTCCTCTGTGACCTGGGCGAGCTGACTCCACTGCCTCAAGCCAAACCTGTTCGGGCAGTTCCTCTCCCAATGACCGAACGAGATTAGTATCAAGGCACAACATGTCATAAACCATTCATCGCATACAAGCTGTGGCTAATCTCACACACACCTGTCCCTGTTTCTTCTTTATGATCTGTTTTACGAGGAGGAGGTGCCCGATTTTATTAGGGGTCCGTCGATATCTGATGAAAGTTCTGGGCCTTGCTGGGTAATCTATCATGAACTGGACAAACTGAAATGTGGGCTTGTCATCATGACTCTGCTTTTTCTTTGTAGTAAAAATATGTATATGGTCAAACTGTAAAACGAGGAATGTTCGCCTGAAGCTCATTATTTAGTATAAAAGGAAAAGGCTGGTTCTGTAAAAACGAGTAGTCTCCTGAGAACATACATGCTGTTGTACTTCTAGGATACCTGTTAATCAATCAATCAATCAATCAGTGACACTTATAAAGCGCGCTACATACCCGTAGGGTCTCAAGGCGCTGGGGGGGGGGGGGGGGGGAGCCGCTACTGCTCGAACAGCCAGGTCTTCAGCTTCTTCCTGAAGGAGAGGTGGTCTTGGGTCAGGCGCAGGTCGGTCGGGAGGGAGTTCCAGGTCTTGGCGGCCAGGTAGGAGAAGGACCTTCCTCCTGTAGTCGCTCTTCAGATGCGGGGGACGGCGGCGAGGGCGTGGTTGGCTGATCGGAGGTGGCGTTTGGGAGCGTAGAAGTTGACTCGGCTGTTGAGGTAGCTCGGGCCTTGGTCGTGTAGGGCTTTGTGAGCGTGGGTGAGGAGGCGGAAGGTGATTCTTTTGTTGACGGGGAGCCAGTGAAGGTCTCTCAGATGTCCGGAGATGTGGCTGGTTCGTGGGATGTCGAGGATGAGTCTGGCTGAGGCGTTCTGGATCCGCTGGAGTCTCTTCTGGAGCTTGGCGGTGGTACCGGCGTAGAGGGCGTTGCCGTAGTCCAGTCGGCTGGTGACGAGGGCCTGGGTGACGGTCTTCCTGGTCTCGGTGGGGATCCACCAGAAGATCTTCCGTAGCATGCGTAGGATGTTGAAGCATGCCGAGGAGACGTTGTTGACTTGCCTGGTCATGGAGAGGGAGGAGTCCAGGATGAAGCCCAGGTTGCATGCATGGTCTGTCGGTTTGGGTG
Organism: Lissotriton vulgaris; assembly: GCF_964263255.1. Taxonomy (NCBI): domain Eukaryota; kingdom Metazoa; phylum Chordata; class Amphibia; order Caudata; family Salamandridae; genus Lissotriton; species Lissotriton vulgaris. The sequence continues at coordinate 767,057,890 of NC_141691.1, read as the reverse complement.
CGGTGCCCAGGGCGGGAGGCCACCAGGAGTCGTCCCAGGCGGAGGGAGAGGAGCCCAGGATGAGGACCTCCGTCTTGTCCGAGTTCAGTTTCAGGCGGCTGGTCGTCATCCACTCGGCTACCTCTTTCATCCCTTCGTGCAGGTTGGCTCTGGCGGCGGCGGGGTCGTTGGTCAGGGAGAGGATCAGCTGGGTGTCGTCGGCGTAGGAGATTATGCTGAGGTTGTGTTTGCGTACGATGGCCGCGAGGGGGCTCATGTAGACGTTGAAGAGGGTGGGGCTCAGAGATGATCCTTGGGGGACGCCGCAGATGACTTCGGTGGCCTCTGACTTGTACGGTGGTAGGCGGACTCTCTGTGTTCTCCCGTCGAGGAAGGAGATGATCCATTCCAGCGCCTTGTCCTGGATTCCGACGTTGCTGAGGCGCCGTACTAGGGTGCGGTGGCAGACCGTGTCGAATGCCGCGGAGAGGTCTAGGAGGATGAGGGCCGCTGTTTCTCCGTTGTCCATCAGGGCTCGGATGTCATCGGTGGCGGCGATGAGGGCGGTCTCGGTGCTGTGGTTGGCTCGGAAGCCGGACTGTGAGGGGTCGAGGGATCCGTTTGTCTCGAGGAAAGCGGCCATCTGCTTGTTGACGGTCTTCTCGATGACTTTGGCTGGAAACGGGAGGAGCGAGATGGGGCGGTAATTCTTGAGGTCGGTGGGGTCCGCTGTGGGTTTTTTGAGTAGAGCGCTGAGTTCGGCGTGCTTCCAGCTCTCCGGGAAGGTGGCGGTGTCGAAGGATGTGTTGATGATGTCTCGCAGGTGGGGTGCGATGACAGCGTCGGCCTTGTTGAAGACGTGGTGAGGGCAGGGGTCGATCGGTGATCCGGAGTGGATGGAGTTCATCGTGCGGATGGTGTCTTCGGTGCTGATCGGGGTCCAGGCGTGGAGGGTGGTGGTGGGGGGTGGTTGTTCGGTCATGGTGTGCGTTGGTTGGTTGTTGAAGCTGTTGTGTATGTCCGCGATCTTGTTGTGGAAGTATGAAGCCAGGGAGTTGCAGAGGTCTTGCGATGGGGTGATGTCGTTGTTTCCTGCGCTGGGGTTGGAAAGCTCTTTGACGATGTTGAAGAGTTCCTTGCAGTTGTGTGCGTTGTTGTCCAACCAGTCCTTGAATGCTGTTTTCTTGGCGGCGCGGATCAGCTGGTGGTGTTTCCGGGTGGCAAGTTTGAAGGAGGTCCTGTTGTCCGGTGTCGGTTCCCTTCTCCAGACTTTCTCGAGGGCTCGGCAGTTCTTCTTGGAGCTCTTGAGTTCGTCGGTGAATCATGGGGCTTTCTTGCTGCCGGGTCTGCTGGGCGGGGTCCTCAGTGGGGCGAGTTCGTCCGCGCAGTTGCTGATCCACTTCGTGAGGTTGTCGGCGGCCTGGCTGGGGTTCGCTGAGCTGGCAGGAGGGTGCTGGCTCAGGGAGGTGGCGAGCTGGTCTGCTGTGATCTTGTTCCAGCTTCTGCGGGCGGCCTGTTGCTGGTGGTGGTGGGTCGTTGTTTTCTTGAAGGTGAAGTGGACGCAGCTGTGGTCCATCCATTGAAGCTCTGTGGCGTGGCTGAAGTCGATGTCCTTGCTGGATGAGAAGACAGCGTCGAGTGTGTGTCCGGCGAGGTGGGTGGGGGTGGACACCAGTTGCTTGAGTCCCAGGTTGGCGAGGTTGTCGAGCAGGGTGCTGGTGTTGCGGTCGTTGTTGTTCTCCAGATGGAAGTTGAGGTCTCCCAGGAGGATGTAGTCAGCGGAGGGGAGGGCATGTGGGCTGACGAAGTCGGCGATGTCCTCGCTGAATTGTGTGCGTGGTCCAGGGGGTCGGTAGATCAGGGTGCCTCTGAGGGTGGTGTTCGGGTTGGTGTGGATCTGGAAATGCAGGTGTTCGGCGGTGGTCAGGGAGTTGTCGGTGCTGGTCGTGAGACGGATGGTGCTCCTGTGGATGATGGCGATGCCTCCTCCCATCTGGTTGGCGTTTCGGTCCCTCCGGACGATCTTGTAGCCCTCTGGGATGGCGATGGCGATGTCGGGATCTGAAGAGGCGTTCATCCAGGTCTCCCTGAGGAAGGCAACGTCTGGAGCTGTGGTGTCGAGGAGGTTCCAGAGTTCGATGGCATGTCTGTGGACGGAGCGGGTGTTGAGCAGGATGCACTTGAGGTGGGTGCTGCTGGTGTTCGGCTTGGTGGGTGCTGGTGAGAGGCAGGTCCGGATGCAGGTGAACTTGCAGGCGTGGCAGCTGAAGGGTCCGTGGGTACGTCGTGGAGAGGCTTGATGGCATTCTGGGAGTCGGCCGGTGTTGAGAGCAGTGAGGGTGGCGGCGGAGTACCTCAGGCGGGTCGGTCGGGGTCTTCGTGGGCCAGGGGTCCTGGCACTGGGCGCGGTCCAGGCGCGGACGGGCGTAGACGGGCTTACCTTTGGCGCGCCTTCGGCGCACAATCGGCGCGCCTGCTGCGCGTGACCGCTGCGCGTTCGCACGGTCGCCATTTAAGGCGAAGTGCGCGGGTGGGCGGAGCAGCTGGGAGGCGGGAGCGGGGAGGGTACAGAATAGAAAAAGGGGCGGGGAAAAGCAGCGGTGGCGGGAAGGGAGGGCAGAGGGCGGCGAGGTAGGCGGACAACAAGGAAGGAAACCACAACACGGGGGAAATAAAAATTAAACAGAACGGGCACAAATTCTCAACAAAACAAGGAAAACAAGGAAAAAACCAAAGTTATATAAAACAGGCACAAATGTTAGACAAAACAAGGGCAAAAACAACCGCAGCGGCGCCAGCCGGCAATCGGCAAAACGAGGCAGCAGCGAGGCAGAGGGCAGGCAAGGGGCACACGCAGCAGCTGGTGGCCGTGCGGCGCGGGGGTGTCCCACAAGTGGGTCACACTCACCTGCGTCGCACGGTCGCCATTTAAGGCCAAGTGCGCGGGTGGGCGGAGCAGCTGGGAGGCGGGAGCGGGGAGGGTACAGAATAGAAAAAGGGGCGGGGAAAAGCGGCGGTGGCGGGAAGGGAGGGCGGAGGGCGGCGAGGTAGGCGGACAACAAGGAAGGAAACCGCAACACGGGGGAAATAAAAATTAAACAGAACGGGCACAAATTCTCAACAAAACAAGGAAAACAAGGAAAAAACCAAAGTTATATAAAACAGGCACAAATGTTAGACAAAACAAGGGCAAAAACAACCGCAGCGGCGCCAGCCGGCAATCGGCAAAACGAGGCAGCAGCGAGGCAGAGGGCAGGCAAGGGGCACACGCAGCAGCTGGTGGCCGTGCGGCGCGGGGGTGTCCCACAAGTGGGTCACACTCACCTGCGTCGCACGGTCGCCATTTAAGGCCAAGTGCGCGGGTGGGCGGAGCAGCTGGGAGGCGGGAGCGGGGAGGGTACAGAATAGAAAAAGGGGCGGGGAAAAGCGGCGGTGGCGGGAAGGGAGGGCGGAGGGCGGCGAGGTAGGCGGACAACAAGGAAGGAAACCACAACACGGGGGAAATAAAAATTAAACAGAACGGGCACAAATTCTCAACAAAACAAGGAAAACTGGTTGCAGCCAATAAATACGATCCTTGACTTCATCTAGAAGACTCTGTGTTTCTGTGGTCCAAAACAGGAAGGACTCGAGGTCTTTGGGTGTTCTCCCTGGCACCGCCGGGTCCGTAAAAACCCAGTACCTCAGTAATCTAATGTCTCTCGACACAGTTCCTAACTTTATACCAAACTAAGGGGCTGGATTACCTGCTAGGTCCCTCCTATGGGTGGAACCTGGGAAAGGGGTGGCTACACCCCTTTCCCTTTGTCCAGTTTCGTGCCAGAGCATGGGCTGGGGTGCCCGAGCAACTGGTTTGAACCAGGCTATGCATGGAGCACCTTGTGTGCCCCAGGCAGTGTCTGGAAAAGCATCTTTCCATTCAACCCACCCTGCCTCAATACACCACTGGCTGTCTGGGAAGGTACTGGCACCTCCCTCGACAGGAAATCTATTGTCCAGGCCTCCCTTGCTGGAGTTCCCCCCAGCTGCAGGAGGTCAGACTCGTGTCTGTGTCAGCAGCATCCTTTTTGTGATGCTGAGGCTCTGTTTAACTTTAACCAGGTAAAGCAGTAACCAACATGTCTTCTCCCTCTAATAGGGTGGAATGCTACCCCCGCCGCCAGGACTGGCTGGGGGTTGGGGGGGTGGTAGTATTCCAAAGCATTTGACACCTTGCATGACATGTTTTGATAAAGCCAAACCAAAGTTAGCATTTAACCGCAAAGATTATAATGCACTTAAGAGTATATGGTATGGCTATATCATAGAACAGCTATATGGATATGATTCTGAAAGCTATAGAGGGGCTCAGCTCATGCAAGAGCACCCTCTCACATAAAATCAAGCACTCTGCCTCCAGGATTGTCGAGGCCAGCCATAGGAGTGACTTATAGGTGCATATGTGTCTATATATAAGGTTAGATATAGGAATACTATATCTAAGTAAGAGGAGATTACACCACTTTACCCAAGATGAGTGATCAGCCTGTGGTGTCAGTTTGGATGGCCAGCCTGGGATGGCATAATACATGCTGCAGCCCCTGGTAGGCCTTGGATGCATCTATGCCCTGGGTACCTATGGTACACTATACAGGGGCTCACAGAGGTGACCCAATACCCAATCAGGTATACCTAAATACATGGAGTCCTCTTTACAGGGAGAGCAGATAGCCTGGGGCCCTGAATAGCAGGATCACAGGCCAACTATGTAAAAAATCAGCTAAACAGCAGGCAAAACGTTGGGGGTAACCATAGACAGATATCCACCTTCCTACAGACCCCCCCCCCCCCAAACGAAAGGAGATACGGCTATCCTTGACCAGGTAAGCCTATATTACCTAAGTGGCCATATAAGGAAGTCTCATGGTCCACTAAGCAATCCCTCACCCTAAGGGTATCAGAGGGTCTCCACCATAGGGAATCTTTATCTGTGGTGTGTTTTGGCAAAGCAAAAGGCTGATGTTGGGATGGAGTACTGAAGTGAAGCTCCACTAACGGAGGGCTCAGCTTCCTCCAATCACTATCCACCATATATGCCTTTCTTTTCATGACTGAGTTGCACTGTGCTCTCAGGGTTAACCTCTGGCTACCTACAGCTGGAGGTTGGGTCCCTTTGGTTGGACTACTGGAGGGACAGTTCAGGTTTGGGGCCACTGGGCTTCAGGTTTGCCTGTGTCCAACAGAGTCCATCTGATGGCAATTCCTACACAAGGGTAAGGGAGTTCCCTCAGAGGTTTAAGGAACTGTTGCCTGGCTAGGGCTGCTAGACTGGGTGCCCCGAATCTATTAATGGGGGGGTTCTTCTGGGCAAGAGGCCCTTTGGGGTCCACTGGCCTCCCTGACCTCTACAGCCCTGGGCTGACTGAGGTAGGGTAGAGAGGGGCAGGTTACCTGTTCCAGACTGGGTCCCACCTTGGAAGGGTCCACTGACATCAGGGGCTCTGTCAGGCCAGGCCTGGCTACCTCTGGGGCAGTTTCTTCACAAGGGGTAGGGTCAGTTCCCTGAGGAGGCTGACCATCACCTAAAGTCTGGTGGGAGGGAGACTTTTCTTCCTCCCCAATGCTCTCTGTCTGTGTGGAGAGATTCATAGTTTTAGGCTTCACAACACAAACATCTGTTTGAGTTTGGGCTGTGACCATCACAGTCCTACCAACATTTTCAGGAAGGCCTACCATTTTGGAATGGGTTTCTTGTTCTATCTCAGCCCAGGCTGATATCTCAAGATCATTGCCCAGTAAGCAATCTACAGGCACGTTTGTAGACACTGCCACTCTCTTTGGGCCAGTGACACCTCCTCAGCTGAGATTAACTACTGCCATGGCATGGTCTTTCTGCACTCCATCAATATTAGTCACCTGGTATGTGGGCCCAGGTAAAAGCTGTTCTGAGGGGACTAGTCTCTCAGTCACAATAGTGATGCTAGCCTGTGTGTCCTTATAGGCCTCAGCTTTCTGACCATTGATGTGGGGATCCTGTCGGTGCTTGCCCAAGGCATTGCGACTAGTAGTGAAGTTGGCAAACCCCACGCCACCATCACAGACAAGAGTTGCTGTGTTAGGGGACCTGGTAAGGCCAGAGTCCACCTGAGTTCCCCAAGTAAACCCAGCCAAATTCTATTTTTGGGGGCACTCCCACCACCTGGGGAATTACTACTAGTAGTAACAGGAGGTGTTGGAGTAGTACTTGGAGGAATATTTTCCGTATTGCTGGCTTTTGGGCAACTGCTAGCAGTTTTCAAATGGCCAGGTTGTCTACATATATGACAATAAGGTTTCTTGACATTAGAGGAAGGAGTTTGGGACCCACCCTCTCTGAGGATTTTTGGGGCCCTGTAGTGGACTTGTCCTTAGATTTATCCCCACCTTTCTCTTGAGGTTTGATAGAATCTTTCTTCTGGTCACCACCCTGATTTTTAGGCCTGATCCTGGTTCTGACCCATTTGTCTGCCTTCTTACCCAATTCTTGGGGAGAGGTCAGATCAGAGTCCACCAGGTGCTGGTGTAGAAGCTGGTTTTGACAATTATTAAGGATCAAATTATACAATCCTGTATAGTCATGTACGTTGCTGCCCAATAACCAGCCCTCCAGAGCCTTAGTAGCACAATCTACAAAATCAGTCCAGTCCTGAGTCTGTGTCTTCTGGGTATCTCTGAACAGCAACCTATACTGCTCAGTGGTTAAGTCAAACCCATCTATTAGAGCACTCCTCAGGACATTGTTGTTGTCAGCATCCTCATCACTAACTATGAGGAGCTTGTCCATACCTTTTTCTGAAAAGGAGAGCCATACGATTGCTGCCCACTGACTTTGGGGTACCTGCTGTACTTTGCAATCCCTCTCCAAAGCAGTTATCCACTCGTGGATGTCATCCCCACTCTGTTAGGGAGGGACAATCTTACTTAGGTTTCTATGATCATTTGACCTTTCTCTACTTCTGGGGATGTTTCTGCCACCAGTGGAATCTAATGCACTCAACTTTTGCTCTCTAGCAAGAGCCAGGATCTCCTTGTCCGGGGCAATCTTTTGCCTCTGTATCCTAAGGTTGACCTCCCTCATCCTAGCCTTATGCTCTCTTCTCTGAGGTGAAGTCATCCTCATCACTGCTGAGGTATTTGACCATACTGAGTCATCAGAGTGGTAGGAGTTACTGAAGAGTGACCTCCTCCTTCTGTGCTCAAGGTTAGGCCTACTTGGGGGCCTGGATTGGAGTCTCTTCAGTCCAGCCTCAGGTAGTCCTAGGTTGCCCGGGTCCAGTTCTTCTACTTGGTCTGATCATCATCCTCATCATCAGACCTCCCCCGGGATTGTTCTCCTGGGAATCCTCTGTTGATGGATGCCCCCCCTTCCACTACCAGTCTGATCTGGGATTGCTGCTTTCTCAGCATCATATTCCACTAACAAATCTATAAGGTGTCTTAGGGTTGGACTCTGTCCTTGTCTCAGTCTCTGAAGTGAACACAAACTTCTAAGTTCATTAAAAGTAAATGTGTCATAGTGGGAAGGGATCCTGGGAGGATCCACTTCCTCTGGGAGAGACACACTAGGCTCTCCTCTCAAGGACTTTTTCTAATGAGGTGTGGTGTGTGCACCTACCTACACTAAGTGTTACCTACTAAAACCTCTCTAGGAGTTGCAGTCAGGGTGTGCTAGGGCCTTTCCTCTACAACAACTAAGTTCAGTAGAACTTAAGTATTATTAGACTTGATTTATATGTACCTCTAGGTACCTTAATGTGATCTTTCAAATGATATCTCAAGATTATATGGTAAAACAATAGCGAGCTCTTATCCCAACCGCTGCACACCAATGTGAGAAGTTAGCCTGGTATATGATGTCTACTATTCTAGTGGGCACCTTGCACCAGTCTAAACAACCCTTATGGTGGTGGTTATAAAGACAACCTTATAGACAAGCTGTCCTAGTGGTAGCATTAACCAGCAGTCTTAGGCTAAAACTTCAGAGAGCATGTGAAGCTAGTTGTTTTGCCATACATAATCCCTTGAATACCAAATGAAAGGACACCACACAAGGGATATATCAAATATTTATGTATTTATTTCTAACAAAACCCCTCTGCACTCTTTATGAGGTCAGAGATCGAAATACATTACAAGTTACTCAATTAGCATACTTTAAGTTGCACAAATACAATTTTGCCCTAGGGGCCTCACGAACCATATACTCAGTAAGTGGTATAAGAACCACTGCACGAACAGTGAATAGGCCTAGGGCCTAGGGAATCGCTGGGGCTACACTACAGTACCAAAGATTAGGAAGTAGGAGACCCACGGGCGGCGCCTGCAGTGTCTAAACACAGGAGCAGGTTCTCTTTGACTTACAAGGGAGAACAAAGAAGTCACAAAGTTAAAGATTAAGGGCACTTCCAAGTGGACTCCGATGAAACCCCTTCAAGCTAGGACACTTGGATAATCAACAGCCACGGGAGCACCGGAGTACTCGAGTTACCTCACCCAGGGAAGCCGGGGACATAGGTGTCTTTTCGTGTTGGGTTTCGTCGATGCTTCAATGGAGACCTGCAGAAGAAGTGCTGCAGGCGGCCGAAGGAAGAGTGTCCGGGTGAATACAAGAGTGGATCAAAGCTGTGAAGAACCCAGTTTGTTTCGATATATTCGAGATCATCAGGATGATTCCTTATAAATAAATCGTAGATATTGCCTATTCTAGTTGTCTGTTTGCCTATGAGATCTAGAAGTGGCATGGGTTTTACATCTATATTTGATATCGACTGTCTGAGGGATGTAGAGATTTGTATGAATTTCAAATAGTCTGTGCGGGGGATTTGATATTTAGCACAGAGTTCTTCAAAGGTGGTTTTACGTTCTCTGCCTAGGAAATCACCAAGTGTTACAAGGCCTAATCTTTCCCACCGCCTAGATGTATTATCGTTAAGATAGAGTGGAATTATGGAGTTCTGCCATAAGGGTGTATATTTAGTATATCTTGGTATTGTCAGTGTTTTAGTAGTTCTTTTCCAAATTTTTAAAGCATCTGTAAGGATCTTAAATGTAATCTTTTTAAAGTAAGATGGTTCAACTTGTCTTAACAGTAGGCCCCTGGCTTTGCTTCCCAACATTAATTCATAAATTGAAGGTATAACCTGGTCTCAACTGGTATCTAAAGGAACTCGAGCTGTAAACAAGATGGTCATTTGTTGTAGAAGGGTTGCCCATAGATAGTATGTTAGGTTTGGGATTGCTAGTCCGCCTCTAGAATATGGTAGTGTTAATTTAGGGAGCGCTCTCCTGATTTTGCCGTAATTCCAGACGAACCTACATATCGCTGACTCTAACGTTTTGATTGTATCGCTGTTAGCTAAAAGAGGAATTGCCCGAAATATATATAAAATCTTTGGAAATACACTCATTTTAATGTAATTTCCTCTGCCAATTATAGAGAGGTGAAGATTATTGACTTTAAGTCATTCTTTTTTGATTTTTTTAATAAGTGGGTCATAGTTTAGTTGGTTGATTTCACAAATTTTTGGCGAAATATTCACCCCCAGATATTTTGCATTATTGACTCTATATTGGCTGACAAAAGGCATGTTCTCAGTACAGATGACCATTGTTTTATCCCTATTCAGGGAGTATCCTGAATATAAGCCAAAGGATCGTGCGATTTCATCAATCTCAGCAATTGCCTCTGTGGGATTTGATGTTACTACCGACACGTCATCAGCGTAGGTGAGTACTTTAGTGCTATGTATGCCTACTTTGATTGGTTCAATTATAGATGAAGTTCTGAGTTTAAGGATTAATGGGTTGATATATAGGGCAAAAAGTAGTGGGGAGCACGGGCATCCTTGCTGCGTGCCTCTATGGATGTTGATATACTCAGATTCGCATCCGCCCACCATGACCTTTGCCTTGGGGTCAACATAAAGGGCCTTAATAGATTTTATAAAGACCGGGCCAATATTGTTTACAGCTAATATCTCCCAGAGGAACTGCCATGAGACCCGGTCAAAGGCCTTTTCTGCATCTAAAAGGATCATCGACATCTGCCTCTACTCCCATGGTGTCAAAAAGGGAGATGACTCTACGAGTATGGTCTGTCGTACTTTTGCCCGGTATAAAGCCGTGCTGCCAGGGGGAGACTAGATGTTCGATGATCCGATTTAGGCGATTGGCAAAAATCTTGGCATAAGTCTTTGAGTCCGAGTTAATGAGTGATATTGGTCTATATGAAGTTGTTTGTTCCGGTGGTTTGTCTTTTTTTGGGAAAATGGCTATGTTAGTTTGTTTCCATGATTCGGGGGTTTACCATGCCATTGTATCCCGAGGAAAAGATCATGAAGAAATGGAATAATTAAGTTACCAAGTATTTTATAGAGATCTAATGGAATTTTGTCTGGCCCTGCTGCTTTTCCTGTAGCTAGTTCTGATAAAGCTAGTTCTACCTCCGTTCTAGATATTTCTTTTTCGAGATCTTCTCTTGTAGCTTCATCTATGGTTTTACCCAGATTTGTCTCTGTAAGCCAGTGGTTCAAAAACTCTTTGGTATCAGATGTTGACGGTCTGTCTTTGTTTTGATATAATTTCTGATAATAATCTTGAAATGATGCTGCTATACCGTCCTGGGTAGTATGTTTCTGTCCCCCATACTCAATAATTTGGATGGAATTACGCGATTGCGTCTGGCGAGTTCTAAGAGCCAGATATTTCCCTACATTTTCTCCAGTTTCATATGTTTTATTTCGATTTACTTGGAGAATTTCCGCCGCTTTTTGTGTAAGGTCACTATTAATCTCGGCTTTGAGGACTAGGATTTTACGGAGGGTGTCTTCCGCATGACTCCCATGGTGTATCTGATTGGCCTGTAGATGTTCTAAATTTATTAATTCATTTGCTAATTGTGCAGCTAGCCTGTCACGCTCTTTTTTACGAGTCGCTACAAAAGTAACAGTTTCCCCGCTTAGAGCTGCTTTGTAGCTATCCCATACAGTCAGCCTAGATGCACTATATTGATTACAATCAAAAAATTCTTTAGTCCATTGTCTTATGTGCGTGGTATATTCCTGATTGGCAAGAAGTTTACGATCAAATGACCACTGGAAGTAAACTTTCTTATACCTGGCAAGTTCAAATGTCAAAGAAAGTGCATTGTGGTCTGATATCGTCTTGGGGGCTTTAGATATGATGGCGTTTAGGGCAATATCAGTAGTCGACAATATATAGTCTATGCGTACGTATTTGTTATGAGGATATGAAAAATATGTATATCCAGGGTCACCTTTGTTCTTCAGAGTCCAGATGTCTCTTAAATTGTGACTAGCAATCATCTGCTGTATTGCCCTAAATACTTTGGGTTTGCGCCCTGTGTACGCATACTGGGATTGTCTATTCTGTGTATGGCCCATCGTTATGTTGAGGTCCCCACATATTATTAGCGTGCCTGCCCATAATGCCAGCTCTAGTTCTAACTCAATAAACAGAGTGGGATAATCAAGGTTTGGCCCATAAATCGAGCAGATGGTGATACCTATATCAAGTTAAATGATGGCCCACCTGCCGTGAGGGTCAGCCTTTTTGCGCGTTGGTCTGCCCAGCTTCGCCCTTGCTTGGATGGTAACTCCCCTGATCTTAGAGGTCTGTGTAGTTGAAACCAAAATGTTAAACCCAGGGATTTTTAGTTGGTCTATTTCGCCTATTGGAATATGGGTTTCCTGTAAACGTATGATGTCCCATGAGCTTTGATATATTATTTGATACAATTGAGCCCTCTTCCCCCTATCATTAAGCCCTGCTACATCCAACAACCTAGATTTAGCTTCCCCATAGTATTCTTCCAAAGATTAGACGATATATAGTATTATTTGAATTAATTCGTTGAACCACAGTAGTTGTGCTATTTACCAAACTGATAGTACCCTTTAGCCTGCTCATTTTACAATGCATTTTTCCCCCCGCCCAGCACCCCCAACAAACCCCTCCCCCCTTATACCCCCCAAAAAGGCAGCTAGACTCCATAAGAGTCTATAGTGATGGATTAGCACTGCCTGACCAATACCAGAAAAACACGCATCATTAAAGAATAAGAAAGAAATAGGATGAAGGGAGAAAATAAAAAATTATGTGAATATAGTTAGAAAGAAAAAGAAGAAGAAAAGGAAAGAGGGAGAGAGGGATAAAATATTATCAATATTAACTTATATCTAAACTGGTGCGTTCAGTATAAGACTATTAGTTCCTGTAATTAGGATATCTTCAAAATTCTTCTATCCATGTGGCGCTACAAACATTATCTTACTAGTTTATACAGAGTCCCAGAAGAGTCTAAAGTCTAAAGTTTGAAAGACTGCAGTTATATTTATTTTATACTCTCAAGGTATTCTTTTGCTTTGATCTTTGATGTAAAGTATTTTGTTTGTCCACCATACATAACTTTCAGTTTGGCTGCATTGTTCAAATATACCACCGCTTTTTTCTCTTGAAAAGGCTTAATTAGCTGTCTGAGTCGCCAAGTCCTTTCTACTGTGAAGTGGCAAAAATCCGGGTGTACAAAGTACGAAATAGAATCTTTACTGCGGTGCTTGTCTGGTGTAACTTTATCCGAGATGGCCTGTCGGAGCGTAAAGTTACCGAAATAGACTAAGACCGCTCGTGGGTATTTCCCTGTTGTTGCTGTGGTTTTTAAAGTTAGTGGCACCCTGTGAGCCCGCTGTATCTCGTAGTTCCAGTCCCAGCTAGCGAGTTCAGGAAGGGTATCGCGCAGCAGCTGTAAAATAAATGATCAGCAGTCCTCGCCTTCAGATTTTTTGGGTATGCCAAGGACGCGTAGGTTATTTCTACGCAGCCTATTTTCATAATCCTCAAGTTTCCATCTTATGTCCTGGAGTTCAGCTTCATGAGCTTCTACTCGCTCATTAGTCGTTGCTGCCTCTGTCTCATTCAATACTATTCGATCTTCCATATCATTTATTCGTTCAGTGAAGGCACCTACGGTTTTAGAGAGCTTGCGTACAACACCTTGGACTTTTTGTAATGCAGCCCGTGCCTTTCGACCGTCCTTAGATGTCTCTTTGCGGTGAGATGCAATGGCTTGTAGTACTGTGTCCATGACTTGTGTTAGCGTAGCCCCTGAGAGTCAGTTTGGTCTGATGTTGACGCCTGGGTTAGGAGTGGCGGTTGAGGTGTTACAAGAGTAGGACTTTGGTTTGAACCCAGGTTTGTTGGGGTATAGTCCCATACCAAGTCGTTTGCTCCATGGTGCCCTCCTTTTTTCTTTATGAGTATAGTCCTCCTTCTGTCGCGCGCCACCTTTGGGGGATCTGAGTCAGTCTCTGAGCTTATATTTGATTCGGGATCTTCTTCTGCTTCGTCGATCTCTTCCTCTGTGTCCCCCGACCAGCTAATGTCCTCCGAAAATGAGTAAAAATCTGTGGGGTCTGTAAGATCTTTATCTGTTTCTGTTGTCTCAGCCAGATCGATCGCGATAGTTTCTGTCGCGTTATCAGATGCACCAGCCCTTTCGTTTACTCCTACATCTACCTTCAGTTCGGTGGTTGCTTGTTTGGGTTTAGTGCCTTGTTGTTCAGATGTATTTTGAGCAGTACCATGCCCCCTAGTGGTGTTTTGTGATAGTAGGGGGGATATAGGTGTAGTTAAGGGCACTTCCATACTCTGTTGAACATTGCTGTCATTAACCTCACCAGTAGGAGCAACAATAGTTAGAGGGGCCTGTACAAGCATTTCTGATGCATCTGTTATCACCGCTACGGCACCCATGTTAGATACTGCACTGCCATCAACCCCTAGGGACATACCTTTCATAGCTTGTGGCTTCAGAACGTCCGTTGGGGTTGCTACATGATTCAAAGTCCCGGGAGTCTCGGGAGCATCCATCGCAGAAATCCCTTGCCTCTCCTTTTGTTCCACAGGGGCCGAGCCTCGAGATGCCCCCATACACTCTGCCATAGATACAGACTCTAGCCGGTCATCAGGTATCCCAGTTGATGAGTGTTCTTCCACCAGAGTAGAAATCTCGGCAGCAGGGACCATTCTTAAAGATTCAGAGGGCGTAATTATTGGATCCTGCTGTACATGTTTGTTTGAGGCTTTGTTGCTCGCTGCTCGCTGCATCAGTGATATCACAGTCGGGGCAGTCGGGGCAGGAGGCGGTGCAGTAGTGGATTTTGCTGCGGCTTTCCGAGACGGTGTTTTTTCTTTAATCCTCTTGCGGGGCTGCCATCCGTATCGCAGCGAGCAGCTCCGCGTCTATTCATCGTTTCCTGATCGCGGAGAGCTTGTTTAGCCGCTCTGGTTTTCGCTGCTGCGGCTGCAACTGCGGCAGAGTTCTTCGGAGCCATACTAGAGGGAAAAGTGGCGTCTTCCGTGTTTCTTGCTTGCTGCTGCCCCTGCTGGGAAAGCCGGACACCTGGAGATGGGCGGTTACCGTTCAGTAGCCGTATCACTGTGAAGCCGATCAGGGAGGCAAACAGTGAAAGCTGCGCTCTCAGTGCCGAGGTTTTGCAAACGGAAGGTGAGTCTGCTGACTCGGCGCTCTGTCCACTCTGCACCACAGACATACTTTCAACCTAATTTCGGGTTGAACATTCTTGCTGATTCTTGTAGATACAGGGACAGGGACAGCATGAGATTTAAGTTTCCAGCCGGTAGTTAATTTGAGGCTTTTTCATCCGATTTTCTCCCAATATCGGCGTGTTCTTCTGGAGCCGGTCAGGAGCTGCTAACGGCGTTCTAGCAAGACGCCGCCATCTTGCCCTACAAACTTCTACGTTCATTAAAAGTAAATGTGTCATAGTGGGAAAGGATCCTGGGAGGATCCACTTCCTCTGGGAGAGACACACTAGGCTCTCCTCTCAAGGACATTTTCTAGTGAGGTATGGTGTGTGCACCTACCTACACTAAGTGTTACCTACTAGAACCTCTCTAGGAGTTGCAGTCAGGGTGTGCTAGGGCCTTTCCTCTACAACAACTAAGTTCAGTAGAACTTAAGTATTATTAGACTTGATTTATATGTACCTCTAGGTACCTTAATGTGATCTTTCAAATAATATCTCAAGATTATATAGTAAAACAATAGCGAGCTCTTACCCCAACTGCTGCACACCAATGTGAGAAGTTAGCCTGGTATATGATGTCCACTATTCTAGTGGGCACCTTGCACCAGTCTAAACGACCCTTATGGTGGTGGTTGTAAAGTCAACCTTATAGACAAGCTGTGCTAGTGGTAGCATAAACCAGCAGTCTTAGGCTAAAACTTCAGAGAGCATGTGAAGCTGGTTGTTTTGCCCTATATAATCCCTTGAATACCAAATGAAAGGACACCACACAAGGTATATATCAAATATATATGTATTTATTTCTAACACAACCCCTCTGCACTCTTTATGAGGTCAGAGATCGAAATACATTACAAGTTACTCAATTAGCATACTTTAAGTTGCACAAATACAATTTTGCCCTAGGGGCCTCACGAACCATATACTCTGTAAGTGGTATAAGAACCACTGCACGAACAGTGAATAGGCCTAGGGCCTAGGGAATCGCTGGAGCTACACTACAGTACCAAAGATTAGGAAGTAGGAGACCCACGGGCGGCGCCTGCAGTGTCTAAACACAGGAGCAGGTTCTCCTTGACTTTCAAGGGAGAACGAAGAAGCCACAAAGTTAAAGATTAAGGGCACTTCCGAGTGGACTCCGATGAAACCCCTTCAAGCTAGGACACTTGGATAATCAACAGCCACGGGAGCACCGGAGTACTCGAGTTACCTCACCAAGGGTAGCCGGGGACATAGGTGTCTTTTCATGTCGGGTTTCGTCGATGCTTTCAATGGAGACCTGCAGAAGAAGTGCTGCAGGCGGCCGAAGGAAGAGTGTTCGGGTGAATACAAGAGTGGATCAAAGCTGTGAAGAACCTGAAAGCAGAGGGGACATGGTCTGGGTCACGTGCCAGTGACCAGATGGAACCAGGTGATGTCGCGATGCAAACAGGTGAAGAGGTGAAGCTTGACTCTGCAGCCACGAGGACTAGGAGGTGTCAACGACAACCAGGAGCTGGATTTGAGCTGTCCCACAAAGGATCTAGTTGATTGCGGTGTCGGTATCCAGATAGGACCCAACAAGCCTTGGTAAACGCAACCCACGCAGGAAGTAAAGATTGGCTCAGCTCAGACCAGCAAGGTCTGAGGCGCTTCTCTTTTGGAAGGAATCTGGAGCAGGCCCAGAGCAACTAGAAAAGAATTGAAAATGTAAAGGTTCATCTTCAGGGGGTGTACTAGCCAATGGATTAGCAACCGGGAAGATGCGTCAAGCTGAAATGCAGGAGCGGGCTCCACACGGCACTCGTGGAGTGGGAAGGGCTGAGCTCTGGTACAAATGATGCTCGGGTTTGGGGATTCTCTTACCCCAATGCACAACTGCGGGGGTGCCTCGGTGGTTGCACAGTTAGCAAAGTGCAGGTAGTCCAGGATCACCGGTCCCATGTCCCTCGTGTCCGCCACGGGTCTCAGCTTTGCTGTGGATGTGGATCCAAGTCGGAGAAGTCTGGAAGTCCAGTTTCTGAGTCACTGAGTCGTCGGGTTCCCGTTGGAGCGTCGACAAAGCAAACCAGCAAGTTACTGGTGGTGGCTGTTTGAACAGGGTGGTCACTCCTTGACCACAAGGGAAATCATCTTCAGTCTTCTAGTCAGCATACAATGTCGAAGTCCAAGAGTTATGTATCGTAGTTTCTTTCCAGGGTAATCTAATGTCTCTCGACACAGCTCCTAACTTTATACCAAACTAAAGGGCTGGATTACCTGCTAGGTCCCTCCTATGGATGGAACCTAGGAAGGTGGTGGTTACACCCCTTTCCATTTGTCCAGTTTCGTGCCAGAGCAGGGGCTGGAGTGCCCCAGCAACTGGTTTGAACCAGGCTATGCATGGAGCACCTTGTGTGCCCCAGGCAGTGTCTGGAAAAGCATCTTTTCATTCAACCCACCCTGCCTCAATACACTACTGGCTGTCTGGGGAGGTGCTGGCACCTCCCTCGACAGGAAACCTATTATCCAGGCCTCCCTTTCTGGAGTTTCCCCCAGCTGCAGGAGGTCAGACTTGTGTCTGTGGCAGCAGCATCCATTTTGTGATGCTGAGGCTCTGTTTAACTTTAACCAGGTAAAGCAGTAACCAACATGTCTTCTCCCTCTAATAGGGTGGAATGCTACCCCCGCCGCCAGGACTGGTGGGGGGTGGGGGGCTAGTATTCCAAAGCGTTTGACACCTTACACGACATGTTTTGATAAAGCCAAACCAAAGTTAGCATTTAACCGCAAGGATTATAATGCACTTAAGAGTATATGGTATGGCTAAATCATAGAACAGCTATATGGACAGGGTTCTGAAAGCTATAGAGGGGCTCAGCTCATGCCAGAGCACCCTCTCACATAAAGCCAAGCGCTCTGCCTCCAGGATTGTCGAGGCCTGCCATATGAGTGACTTATAGGTGCATATGTGTCTATATATAAGGTTAGATATAGGAATACTATATCTAAGTAAGAGGTGATTACACCACCTTACCCAAGCTGAGTGATCAGCCTGTGGTGTCAGTTTGGATGGCCAGCCAGGGGTGGCATAATACATGCTGCAGCCCCTGCTAGGCCTTGGACGCCAAGACGCCTCCGGGCATTCGCGCGCTTTAGAAATGGACAAATCAAATCAAAATCAAATCAAACCTATGCCTTGGGTACCTATGGTATACTATACAGGGGCTCACAGAGGTGACCCAATACCCAATCAGGTATGTACCTAAATACATGGAGTCCATTTTACAGGGAGAGCAGATAGCCTGGGGCCCTGAATAGCAGAATCACAGGCCAACTAAGTAAAAAACCAGCTAAACACCAGGCAAAACGTTGGGGGTAACCATAGACAGATATCCACCTTCCTACAGAACCCCCCCCCCCCCCAAATGAAAGGAGATAAGGCTATCCCTGACCAGGTAAGCCTATATTACCTAAGTGGCCATTTAAGGAAGTCTCATGGTCCACTAAGCAATCCCTCACCCTAAGGGTATCAGAGGGTCTCCACCATAGGGAATCTCTATCTGTGGTGTGTTTTGGCAAAGCAAAAGGCTGGTGTTGGGAAAGAGTACTAAAGTGAGGCTTCACTAACGTAGGGCTCAGCTTCCTTCAATCACTATCCACCATATAGGCCTGTCTTTTCATGACTGAGTTGCACTGTGCTCTCAGGGTTAACCTCTGGCTACCTACAGCTGGAGGTTGGGTCCCTTTGGTTGGACTACTGGAGGGACAGTTCAGGTTTGGGGCCACTGGGCTTCAGGTTTGCCTGTGTCCAACAGAGTCCATCTGGGGGCAGTTCCTACACAAGGGTAAGGGAGTTCCCTCAGAGGTTTAAGGAACTGTCGCCTGGCTAGGGCTGCTAGACTGGGTGCCCCTAATCTACTGATGGGGGGTTCTTCTGGGCAAGGGGCCCTTTGGGGTCCACTGGCCTTCCTGACCTCTACAGCCCTGGGCTGACTGAGATAGAGTAGAGAGGAGCAGGTTACCTGTTCCAGACTTGGTCCCACTTTGGAAGGGTCCATTGACATCAGGGGCTCTGTCAGGCCAGGCCTGGCTACCTCTGGGGCAGTTTCTTCACAAGGGGTAGGGTCACACAAAAGTTATTTACAAAAGTTTAAGCTATTGCCATTTTAAATTACAATAACTTTTATTTAGGTATTAATTATTTTAAAAAAATAAAACCCATTTTTATGTGTAATATCAATACATCTAAGTCACGTAAATACAACATATATTGCATTGCAAATGCTATAGGTGTCACATTTGCGGAAGTTATAACTATTGGCATTGTAAATGACAAAACTATTTCGCTATTTTCAAAACCAACACAAAAATTAAAAAAGTGTCATTTACAATACTAATAGCTCAAACTTTGGTTTGGTGAGGCTTACCAAATATAAACAAAATGCTGTGTGCGATGAATATAGTATATGTACATTTATTCTATTTGATCATTTTGTCACTTTTGACACGCCTCCCCAGAGTATGAACTTTTGTTTTCAAATGAGTTTTTGTGGTTGGGAATAAAAAAACTTTATTCGGTCTATTAAAAGCAATAGATCATAACAGTACATAAAAGAATAATGCGCAAAACTATAAACACACGTGAGAATCAAAAATAGTCATAAAATAAGAGACACAAGGAATTTTGAGATACAAAACAAACACGTCACATGATACATCTGATATCCATGCTTAAATGAGGAACATGACCATAAAAATATTTTGGTATATTGTACAAAGCTGTTTGGCGAGAAATGTCTGGTAATACATCACAACTAAACGGGGAGCGTAAGATGCAGAATGGGATCAATTTGTAGTGCGCTGTTGCCAAATGGGAGTTAAAAGCTACAATTGATAAGCAGGAAGGGGGATAGCAGGAGAACAAAAACCTCCAGTAGGGTCCACCATGCGTTCTTACTGTCCCCCACTACTGGACTCGGCGCATCCACCATGTTCAGTGTATTATGCCACGGTGCGCGTGATATTCTATGGGACTAGCCCGGCATAGTGCGTCTAGCTCTAAGTGCTGCTTCAGGAAGGCACAGACAAAAAAGACCAATTCAGGGTAGCACAAGGATTGTGTAAATGGAGGAAAGCAGAACTGCAGCGATGAAGGCCTAGCCTCCTTCATAAAGGCATCAGAAAGTGATGTTGTGCTAAACTGTGCAAATTGCAAAAGAACATAAAATACAGTAATGTTTGAGCAGAATGATTATCACATGGGCAACAAGAGACCATTTTCCCATCAAAGTCTAAATAAATGTAAAAAATAGATAGCGGGTGGATTAGTCCAGCTCTGAAGCAAAAAAGTAGGGACCACTCCAATGTGGTCAATTCCACGGCTAGATACAGAGGGGAATCATCAGTGTAAAGAAGGCTATAATACTGCAACACCGCAGGTTTCGATTCTCGGATTTCAACCTAATGTTGGTTGGTGGGCCTTAAATAATGTTTTTACCTCCGATTTGGCACTGTAGGGGATGAGGCTCAGTTCAGAGTACCACCAGGGTATGCTGAGGGAGCCAAA
Organism: Lissotriton vulgaris; assembly: GCF_964263255.1. Taxonomy (NCBI): domain Eukaryota; kingdom Metazoa; phylum Chordata; class Amphibia; order Caudata; family Salamandridae; genus Lissotriton; species Lissotriton vulgaris. Next base: position 767,037,799 of record NC_141691.1, on the reverse strand, counting down.
ATTATCTCGTAAATATCTTGTAGAGAACATCATGCAGTCGGATATGATGTCCTTATAGAGCTTGGAGGCTGGGTTCGACCAGTTGCTAACCCATAGTAAAAGCGGCACCATCTGGATTGTATCCTCTATAAAACCCAGGTTTAACTCAAGGTGGGTAATGAGGGTAGGCATGGATGGGGGTGCACTTAAAATCCTTAGCAGGAATCAGCACTTACTAAAGCCCCAAACTCCTGCTCTGTAAGTAGCCAGGGTAAAACATTGAGAGTTAAACACTTTAGGCCTCATTTATGAGGCCCCTTGCACCTTTGGAAAGCCACATTTTGTGACATTCCGTGGCGCAGAAGCCTGCATGATATTTATCAGCCAGCACTAAGCCACTTTTTTTGGCTTAATGCTGCCTGATAAATATCAGTCCCTTTAATGCAGTGTTCTGCGTTAAAGGGGCATGCAGTGGGTGTTGCTGGGGGCGTTCCCAGCAACATCCATGGCCTTTTGTCACTGCCCCAGATTACGAGAAATCGTAAATCTGAGGCAGTGCCAAAAGCTTACGCCTCTCCAGGGGAGGCGTAAGGGAGGCGCAATGGAGAGCAATATCTATATTTCTCCTCGCTTTTCCTTTTTCTAAGTGTGATGCATTCTGCAGCACACATAGAAAGAGGAAAAGCCTCTTGGGATTATTTTTGTACAGAAAGGTTTCCCTTCCTGTACAAAAATAATCATTTTATTAAGTCTAGCTTGAGATGGGGTGTGAGTGTGCCTTTAGGATTATTCGTATGCCAGACTAGACCAAGGCCATCCGCAAAAAGTTGCGTAATGGAGGGTAAGTTACTGTTACATGCCAAGCCCCTGAGCGGTAAAACATAGAGGTGCTTAAGGCGTTATGGTCCCCTCACTCTGTGGTCACGATCTTGCTTTTGGAGCACCAAGATGGAAAGTCTGAGCTAACAAACATATAGTCTATGAGGGAAGTTCTCCTGCCCCCTCTAAATGAAGTCCGCAAAATGCATGCACCCCTAAGGATTTCAAATAAATCGACCAAACCATGGGCAGGAAGATATCTAGAAAGTTCAGTACCCCTAACATCTTGGCAAATATGGTGTCTCTATTTGTGTCCAAATTTTATGGCCTAAGACTCCCATTGATTTTAGCATTATAATCACCTCAAAGAAAAAAGTGAACAAGTGTAGTACTGTTGACAGCCTTAGTTATATTGTAATAAAGATACAAAATGAAATAGGCTAAAAAAGTGTGACCAGCTAGCGTTGGGAAAATCTAAGCTAGGGAGTAAAATCCGTTTTGTTCGCGGAATTTGCGGATTTTTGGCAAATTCGCGGTCAGCAAATCGCCCGAATTTGCTAAAAAATCCACAATTTCGCAAGTTGTGGATTTTTTTGCTTGGGTGCGCTTGAAAAATACAATATCGCGTGCACTGCGTTGACTTACCGTGATTCGGTGTTCACCGAGTTGTTTTTTTCCCGGCTTGTGTGTGCTGCGCCATTTTGGATCTTGCTGCGTGATCGCGTGTGAGTTTTTCGACCACAATTACGTCATCACGGTCCGCCATCTTGCACAGCGAGAGTTTGACAACGCGAGCACGACATAAGGTCCCGCGATCACGCATCGCGGGAGTAAACAATGGCGAACACGTAAATGCGGCGCGCAACTGACATCCAGCGGGAGATTTGAAGCTCACTTTCCCGAAATTGCAAAATTGCAATTATGCACAAGAAATCCACCACAGGCATCATAAACCTTCTGAAAATCATGATTTTGATCAGAATAACTCCTCAGATTGAGATTTGGCTGCACTTTTTTGTGGGGGAGGGGGAGGAAGGAAGTGCCCCAGAGTCTCCAACTTCCTGTTCCTGTCCAGCAGGCTCTTCCCAGTGCTTTGTCCATCTCCTGGTCACTTTTCATTTGGATCTGGAGCTGGAAGGATTACTTTTTGTGGCTGCTGCTGGATATTTGTATTTGAGGACTTTTTGGACTTTGGAGGTTTTGGATCACTTTTGGATTTGAGATTTTACAAGTAAGTTGCTGTTGTTTGTTTGGTGCAACTACAATTTTAAAACTTTTTCACAACTTTAAAAAATATATATTGTGGGTAGCCACAGTATCCAGTAGGCCCAGGGTTAGTCATGGGTGCATGATGCAACTGTTTCTGTGAGTTTTGTTGAACTTAAATCTCATTTATGTCATTGAATTTTAGCTCACTATATTTGGGGTGCCTGTAAAGCCACAATAGCCAGTAGGCCCAAAAGTAGTGAGTGGTGCATGGACCAAGTCTTTCTGTGGGTTGTCTTGAATTTAAACATAATTGAGGGCATGTATGGCATTGGATTGTGGTGATTTCTGTGTGTTTTTCGACTTTTTGGGGTGGTGTTGGGGCCTGGCCATGTGGCTCGGCGCCATTTTGAGGCCTGGTCCAGGCAGGGCCTGGCCATGTAGCTGGGGGTCAAGGACCCATTTTGAAGCCAGGCAGTGTGCTCATGCCTGCACCCAGGTTGCCTTGCTTTCATCCATTAGGCCCAGGGGGGTACTCAGTGGTGCATGGACCAAGTCTTTCTGTGGGGTGTCTTGAATATAAAGATCATTGAGGGCATGGATGGCATTGGATTGTGGTGTTTTTTGTGTGTTTTTCGACTTTTTGGGTTGGTGTTGGGGCCTGGCCATGTGGGTGGCGGCCATTTTGAGGCCTGGTCCAGGCAAGGCCTGGCCATGTAGCTGGGGGTCAAGGGCCCATTTTGAAGCCAGGCAGTGTGCTCAGGCCTGCACCCCGTTTTCCCTGCTTTCATCCATTCGGCCCGGGGTTAGTGAGTGGTGCATGGACCAAGCCTTTCTGTTGGGTGTATTTTATTTAAACATCATTGGGGGGATGGATGGCATTGGATTGTTGTGATTTTTGTGTGTTTTTTGACTTTTTGGGGTGTTTAACTGATGTTCCTCTGGCTTCCATTGCTTTTTGGTTCACAAGAAAACCACCAGTGCCAGGAAGAAGTCCTGCAGTGGTGTGTGCAGCACAACGAAACGTGACGTCATGTGTGGCCACAGACAAGACAACTCTGCAACTCCTGCAACTACGGCCTGCTGTTCTTCTGAAATCTGAAGAAGATGGGCCCAAAGAAAGGTGGCCATAGCGCCTCAGCGAAAAAAGTTGCTAGTGCCACTGCCAGTAAGAAGGAGCAGAAGAAGCAAAAGTGACACCACCTACCAAGTGTACTGGTGTGCCCACCGACACCTTTTTTGGGAAAAAAAACTACGCCTGCAGCAGCACCGGTGTCCGCCGGGGACCAAGCTGGAAGCAGCACCTCCGCTTCATAGGGCTCAGTGCCACCACGCCAAGTTAGGTCCAATACCATGAGTGCTGCTGCGGAAGCCACTTTGGTTGTTCAATCACCATCGACCAGTGATGTTGGCTCATCACAAGAAAGTACCATCCAATCAACACCGGGTGTAACTCAGCTGACGAGTGTTCAACAACCACAGCCGCAACGACAACCACAGGTGCAACTAGTACAAGCGCAAGTACATGGGCAAGGAGAGGCGCAAGGAGAGGTGCAAGGAGAGGCGCAAGGAGAGGCGCATGGAGAGGTGCATGGAGAGGTGCATGGAAAGGTACAACTAGAGGTTCATGGAGCGGCACAACTGCCTACAACGCTTGTTCCTCCAGAAGTAAGGGTAAATCAGGAAATTGAAATTCAAGTGGAGGTATTAATCGAGGAAGCCACTTCTCCTGATGATGATCCATTGTCTTCCAGATCCCCAGCAAGAAAAAGGTCAAGGAGGGCTACTATTACTACAAGTTCTTTTTCAAGCCCCCTTCTTTCTGATGACCTTGATCCTGATTGGAACCCACCAATGTAGTCTGAGAGTGAGGCATGCCATGAGCCGACAAAGGTAGCTAAGCCTAAAAGGAAGGTTCCTGCAAGCCTTCCACTTATGGGTGATGACAACGAACAAGAAGTGTTGTCTTCTGCTGCTGATGAACTGTCTGACGACGACCCAGTCATCACAGTCGTCACTCCAGCCCCCGCGGGCTTACAACAGACAGTCATTTTCACCCTATCCCGAATGGCTGCTGAGCTGGATGTGGGCGGCGTGGCACTGGTACCACCACCAACGCAGTTAACTACAACACCAAAACGACCTACAGCTTCCATATTTTTTAGTCAGAAGGGCCGGCAGGGACCTCCATCCAGCTCAACCTCCATTACCTCAAGTAGTGGTGCTGTAAGTGAACAACAGAAACGAATTCAGCCACGCCCATCCTCCACTTCATCTGGCACTGAAACTCAAAGAAGCACCTCCACCACCAGCAGACTTCTCCAGTCCCCAGTTTGGGTCATCTTCACTGTTAGCCAAAAGGCGGAAAACATGGTCATTTGTTCGATTTGTAGACAAGCAGTTAGTCGAGGTAAGCTTGGTACCAACTATGGCACCGGAGGCCAGATAGGTCATCTCCAAAAACACCACACTATCGAGTGGGATGCGCACCTTAAGAAGATCCAGGAAGCCAAAAGAAAAACAAATCCAAATGTATCCATTGATATTGCATCTGATGATGACGAGGGGCTGATCGTGCAGGGGGGAAGTCAAGAACTGACCAATACTTTTTCTGATACACCCAGTACCCCTGGCAGCAGCACTGCAGTGGTAGCACCCACACCCTCTACACCAGCAACATCTATGAGGCACACTAAGAGTCTGGCAGATACACCAATGCGAAAAACGACTACATCAATGAGCCTAACTGGTTTGAAGAAGTCTACATCATCATCATCACGTACAATGGTCCAGACCACCATTAGCAGAATGTTTTGGTCGGATGCGCCATTTGAACGCAACCACCCAACGGCACGTCTGTATAACGCAAAGCTGGCTAAAATGCTAGCGCTGGACCTTCTCCCTTTCTCTTTCATGGAAGGGGTGGGTTTTCTTGAATTTGTGGCAACAGTCTGCCCTAAATGGAAGGTTCCTAGCCGGTCCTATTTTGCCAGATTTGCTGTTCCAGCACTACATCAAGATGTGCTGGAGGTGATTGGCGCAGCTATTCTGAAGAGTGCTGTTCACACTATCCACATGACAACAGACATGTGGACCAGTTGCCAAGCCCTTGATTACATGTGCATCACTGCACACTGGGGGGCAGATTTACAAGCCCCTTGCGCCACCTTAGCGTCACCTTTCCCATGTTAAAAGTGACGTAAAACTGGAGCAAGGTGCTTGTAAATCTGCCCCTGGGTCTCTTTTGCAGGGGTTAAAGAACAGTTAAAAGCAGGTATTGACACGGACACAGTTATTCAAGCTACTCGGAAACATGCAACAGTAGGCATGTTTGCCATGGAGAAATCTCACACTGCACCTAACCTAACTTGGAGGAGTTTAACAGGAAGATCTATGAGTGGCTGCACCCAAGAAATTGCATAGGTGGTTATGTTTCCACGGATAATAGCTGTAATATAGTTAGGGCCATGTCTGATGGTGAATATTTCAGAGTGCCGTGTTTGGCGCACAGTATTAACATTGTGGTGCAAGATTTCTTGAAAAAAGAAGACACAGTCAGCAAGTTACTGCCCACCTGCCAAAGAATCTGCACACATTTCAGCCATTCTTTTAAGGCCCGGAAGCAGCTGAGGATTATTCAACATGAACGTAGACTGCCAGTCAAAGGACTCATCCAGGAGGTGGCAATACCTTTTACATGCTTGAGCGTCTGTCTGAGCAGTGGGGGGTGATACATGATTACGTCTATAAACTGTGTTCTACTATGAAAGACATGAGGCTAGAGTTGGAGAAATGGAAGCTAATTGGAAGCCTGACAGATATGCTTCGTCCTTTTGAGCTCTTCACGCGTTAAGTCAGCAGGGAGGACTGTTCTTTGGGCAAAGCTATCCCATTGTTGGTCATGCTAGAGCACCAACTGAAGGACGTGTCTTCAACGTTCAGAGATGATGCTGAAAATCAAGACGCATATGATTTGGCTGAGAGGTTATTAAGGCGCCTAGTTCACAATGAAAGGCTAAAAAACATACATACAGAACAACATTACATTTGTGCCACTATTCTGGATCCACTGTACAAAAAGGAAGTGGCCAGCAAAGCATTCATTCCTTATGATGAAGCAGATGTTTCAAAGTACAAACATTGGCTAGCTGTGTCAGCCACTCGGTTCGAAAAAGAGCGGCAGAAAATTCAAGGAGGCAGCACAAGTACAACAGAATCATCAAGCCATCCGGCGTCAAATTCCACTTCTGAATCCATGGTCGAAGGGAGTCACTTTCCCCCACAGCCGTTAACGACACCAGCAACTGTATCATTATCCTCACCTGCACCAGGCCGAGTCAAAATATTGTCAGAAGCGGATTGACTAACTCATAAAGGGTTTGCTCGATCCAGTGCTGCAAAAGCTACAGATGGTACAGAAAGTGGAGCAACCCTAGAGAACCTTGAGTCGATGGGGCAGGCCTATCTGGATTACCTAACAGAGGTCTATGTTAATGAGAACCCATTGCTGTATTGGTATAGGAAAAGGCCTCTATGGCGACTGATCACCAACCTGGCTCTAAATTATTTGTCTTGCCCACTCGCAAGCGTGTCTTCTGAACGTGTTTTCAGTGCTGCTGGTGCCATTGTAACTTCAAAAAGGATCCGCCTCTTGCCCAAAAATGTGGAGAGGTTAACAGTAATCAAGATGAATCAGCACTTAAAACCACCCGATTACAAAATACGTGAATGCACGCAGGAAGAAGAGGGCACCGACTTAGGTGACGCCGATGGAAGTTCTTCTCTGTTACCTGACCTACTCCCGTCTCAATTCATAGACTTTGAGGACGAGCTCCACTTCCCTGACACCAAGGCCTGAAAATGACTTCCTTTTTTTTCGTCCTTATTCACTTTTATTCCTGTGTATCTTTCTTTGTTTTGCAACTTTTACCACAACAAAACTCTAATCACCTAATCACAACAAGTCCATCAGCAGCACTGTCTTCATCTTATTTTCCTTATTGATTTGTAGGTGCCGCAGCCTGCATTCCTGAGGTTCACAAGTTCACAACTCAATCATGCTCCTCTATCCTCCTCCTCCAGATTCCCCCTATCCATTCCCATCAAGGCAGATGGATGGATTACAGAGAATAAATAAACTTTCTCTTAGTAGACGAGTCCCCTCAAGTGGGACTGAAATTACTGACTGACTACATGCTTATTGATTGTTGACAGACTTACTTCTGAAATTGACAGGAGACGCTGCCCTGTGGGCCCTCACTTTCAGAAGAAGATGCGGACAAAAAGTATAACAGGTAATGAATAATGAGAAGATGGCATGCACTGGACAGCAATGGCTGTCTGTCTCTGTTGAAACCAATTGCTGTTTGTTTTTTGTGTTTTTTGGGAACAGGGCAAAGTGGTTTGAAGAAAATCCATGGTGGAAAAGGGGGGTTTTGGCCTAGTTGCAGACAGTGTTTTGGCACAATTTAAACTGAGGCCTAGCAGTATTGCGTGTTTTTGGGGGGCGTTTTGGGTGGGTTGTAGGTTTTTGGGGGGGGGGGTCTGGGGGTCTGGGAGCAATGCTGGGATAGTCTAATTTTGAAGGGGAGTTAGGGCCTAGCTGCCGAGTGTGTTTGGAGTGTTGTTGACTGGCAGGCCGAAAATGTTCTGTCACATTTTGCAATTTTGCTTTTGGCCTGTTTGGGGGTGTTCTACTTTTTTGCAGGTGGGTTGGCGGGTCTGGGGGCATTGCTGGGAAGGTCTAATACCGGGCGCAAGTGGTTTGGAGAAAATCCATGGTAAAAAGTTTTTCAGTTTTTGCTCACTTGCCTGTTTTTGGGGGGCTGTTTGGGGGGTTTCTAGGTTTTTTGGGGGTGGGTTTTGGGGTCTGGGAGCACTGCTGGCACAGTCTAATTTTGATTGCATTCGTTTTTAAGGAAATCCATGGTGGAAAAGGGGAGTTAGGGCCTAGCTGCAGAGCGTGTTTGGACTGAATCGAAGGAAGGCCGAAAATTTTCGAAGTGGGAGATTTTGCATTTTTGCTTTTTGCCTGTTTGGGGGTGTTCTACTTTTTTGCGGGTGGGTTGGGGGGTCTGGGGGCATTGCTGGCAAGGTCTAATATCGGGCGCAAGTGGTTTGGAGAAAATCCATGGTGAAAAAGTTTTTCCGTTTTTGCTCACTTGCCTGTTTTTGGGGGGCTGTTTTGGGGGTTCTATGCTTTTGGGGGTGGGTTTGGGGGGTCTGGGAGCACTGCTGGGATAGTATAATTTTGATTGCAAGTGGTATGAAGAATATCCATGGTGGGAAAGGGGAGTTAGGGCCTAGCTGCAAAGTGCGTTTTGGCATGATTTGGAGTTAGGGTTCAACCTGGTAGCAGTATCAAATGTTTTTAGGGGGCTACTTAGCGGTGTTCTTGATTTTTGCGAATGGGTTCAGGGATGTGTGTGCCCTACTGGTAATGTCTAATTTTGAATGCAAGTGTTTTGAAGAAAACCCATGGTGGAAAAGGGGGGTTTGGGCCTAGTTGCAGAGTGCATTTTGGCATGATTTTGATTTAGGGTTAGCACTTTCGCATTTTTTCTGGGGGCTACTTGGGGGTGTTCTTAATTTTTACGACTGGTTCAGTGGTCTGGGAGCACTCCTGGGAATGTGTAATTGTGATTGCAAGTGGTTTGAAGAAAATCCAAGGTGAAGTTTTTCTTTTTTTTCTCCAAAATTGCATTTCTGCGGACGGCTACTTGGGGTGTTCTAGATTTTTGAGAATGGGTTTAGGGGTCTGAGAGCAGTCCTGGGAACGTCTAATAATCATTGCAAGTGTTTTGAAGAAAATCCATGGTGGAAAAGGGGTCTTTTGGGCATAATTTCAAAGTGCGCTTTCTCCTTGATTTTCAACTAGGCCTCATGATCATCCCCGTCGCAGTATTGCATGTTTTTGGGGGGCTACTTGGGGGGGGTTCTACAGTTTTGCGCCTGGGTTATTATGGGGTCTAGTGGCACTCCTGGGAATGTACATTTTGATTGCAAGTGTTTTGAAGAAAATCCACAGTGGAAAAGGGGGGTTTGGCCCTACTTGCAGAGTGCGTTTTGGCACGTTTTGAACTTAGGCCTGTAGCACTATTGCATGATTTTTAATTGGGGGGGATCTACATGTTTGCAACTGGGTTCAGGGGTCTGAAAGCACTCCTGGGAATGTCTAATATTGAATGCATGTGTTTTGAAGAACATCCATGGTGGAAAAGGGGGGTTTGGGCCTAGTTGCACAGTGCTTTTTGGCACGATTTGAAGGTATGGTTCAACCTGGTACCAGTATCGCATATTTTTAGGGGGCTACTTGGGGTGTTCTACATTTTGCCGACTGGGTCCGGGGGTCTGGAGGCACTCCTGGGAATGTCTAATTTTGTTTGCAATTTTTTTTAGGAAAATGCATGGTGGATCCGCAGACTTCAACTATAGTTACTATTACTATCCTTGTAAAGGAGAACCAGGTTACGGACTTTTGAAGTGATAATTGTATATAATAATAATGTCTGCTCTGAAAACTGAAAGTGTTTTTTTTAACTACACAGCGCACCTTAGATTTTTTTAACTGGTTCACTTCCTGTTTTTTTCCATCAAAAATTACAGGACAGCTTTTACCATGTGCCATGGAACAAACGATGAACTCCATTAGCAATCCCCAATTACTCATCAGGCAGTGTGGACAGTGTGTATGGTCACCAATATTGATCGACGGAACATAAGATGGAATGGAAGAGTATATCGCGAATAAGAGGCATGGCTGGATGATGCAACTTCACCAATTCAACAGGACAACTACAACATAAAGTTACAGTATTCTCTCTTAACTTCTCCTTATCTTTTAAATATTATTGTTGTAAACTTGAACTTCTACGAATGTGACTAGGTGCGTTTCTTTGTTCTCTGCTTCAAAGTCATCTCTCCAGCTATTTCATAAGTTTCTTTGCTATCTTTATAACTAACTTAATGTACTAATAATAAGTGTTTTTATTCTCTATGAGGGCAGAAAGGCAAGTGAAATTGCGTAATTAATGCAGCCCTGTACTAGTGTCAATGCCAAATTGTTTCCTTATACTTATTAATAAGATGTAGTAAGTACAACTTTTCAGTAACCTAACCATCCGTTTAGCAAACAACTTCATGCATGCAGTAGTGTACTACCTTTATGTCCCTTAAACGATTTATGGATATCTTTGAATCCAAACATTTGTTTCTCTTCATTTGTTGTTTGTCCATGCAGTGTTTTTTTTCTTCTCTCCACAAAACTTTTCCCAAAAAACCCCATTCCCATCCAATCTTCAAAAACCCTAACCCTCTTCCCCCGGGCTGTGTGGTTTTTCATTGAGGTATGACTAAATGACAACAAGAAATTCAAACACTTGCAGGGGAGGATAAGGTCTAAGCAACAAAAAAATGTTGGAAAATGGAATTTCATGTGCGACATCGTGGATTGAGCATCAAACATCATGCCCGTAAACATGACAAATCACCATCATCAAAGCTTTATTTCGATATAGATATATCATAAAAGCATTTTCCAGTTTGTTTAAAAAAAAAATTTCAATATAAAAAAACGAAATTAAAAGCATCGCATGATAAAACGTATTCCCCTCTTATACAATCAGTAAATATCAGTTCATCCAGAGAAGGGAGAATACATAGTTATAAAATCAATTACCATCAGGTCATTGGAGGAAAAAATACACAGTACATATTGTTTAAGATTGAATTAAATAATCACAGCTTTGATACAAAGTTAAAACGCAGTTTGGGAAAGAACTTCATCCAACACATAACTTTTTCAAGCAAATAATTCATGACCACCTGAGGAATTTGATGAATCACAGTGTTAATTCTTATGTTTAAGTATCCTTTGCCTTCATAATATTTCTTATAGTAGCCATAGTCCATGAAACTAGTACTTATATTTAGAATACGTTAGCACAGCTTAAGCTACAATTTATAGCACTGTTCTGTAGCGTACTATCTATCGTACTGTTTCTAATGCTACGCTCAGGCCACTCAATGTTTCATTTCCTTTTTTTTCATATGCTGCTACTGCCAGTGTGTACCACTATTACTACCAGCACAACAATGATATTTCATCCGTCGAGGATTGAAGTCAACAACCAACCTTAATCACCATTTGCCATGTAGGCAGCCCTGTGGCTACCCCTATTCTCAAACATGAATCACAGGTAAGATAAGCATTTTGGAGAGGTAGAATAATGGGCTAGGACTGGGAGGAGAGCGAAACTGCCAGTACTACTTGTAAAGTACTAGTAGGTCTACTGAATTCACTAACTTGGTTACTGGCACTTTGGTACATTTCAGGACTAGATGTTTCATTCATGCTGGTAAGTTGAAAGAAACCAAACATCCAGTAACCACCGCCCACCCCCACACAAAATAATATGAACGTATATACTATGTTTTGGTATGAAAACAAATTATTAAGAAGTATATTATGTAGTCCAAAAATGAAATAAATTAACCCAACTCACCCCCCTGCCTAACCCCAACCAATGTCCAAAAGTCCAAAAGTCTCCTTTCCCAAACACCCAATTCCCAACCCCCAACAGTCTTTAAAAAAGGGGCAAGGGACAGTCACTTCCTCCGGTGGAGTAGTGTGGACAGCTGTTGCTGCACGTCCTGCAGCTCTTTGCAGAGATCCCGGAGCAGGCGCTGATGTTTTTCGGCCAACCGCTCCAGGTACTCCACTCTTTTACGGAGGCGGCGCTGATGTACCATCCAGGCTCTGGGGGGGGGGCAGCTGATTGTGTTGCTGCTGTGCGGCGGCGACGGGAGGCTGTCGGGCCACGGCTCTGTTTGGCTGGAGGCTTCTGGCTGGTGGATACGGGGGCACTGGAGGAGGATGCAGTGGTTGCTGTCTCCTCCTCCTGTTCCCGAGCCCACAGCCGCCGATACTCGGCACAAATAGCCTCCAGCTTACGGGCCCTGGCCCGGACAGCCATCTCCTTTCGATGAGCTTTTTCGGAGTAGCATCTATATGAAGAAAGAAAGAAAAATAATGTAGCCAATAGTCTTATAAAGTCAAAATAAATTCAACGGAAAGTTGACTCTCAGTAACACCAGCAAGTAGCAAACACATTATAACATTTTGTCATGTATCTTTCCGCCGTCTTTGTAGGCCTGTGACATTACTGGGAGTTTCAGGAATTCCACTAGTAAGACTAGGGATTGACTCACTAATACATACATAGTCAGAGAGTACTAAAAAAAGTCTTCTGTTTTTTTCTCTTGTTTTGCAAAACAAATTACTGGTACGTGAACTTTTGGTAGCCGGCATGGCAGCTCACTCGGCTTTCACCCAAGAAAAACAGACAGAAGCCATGATGACACAGACTTGCAGTACTTTAAGCAGTACATGCAGGTGGGGATAGGAAGCTCTTACTTTTCTATAGGGGTGGCTCTGCCACTGGCCATACTTGGTTACACCAAGGGCTACTTCTCAATGTAATGATATCTTTCGCACTGCCCCCCGGGCCTTGACTACTACAAAAGAAGAATGAAGATTATTCAATTCTGATTAGATATCATTATCCTGCCGATCACATGATCTTTGGTTATATGATGGATGCCTTTAGGTGTTTTGTTTTGATAGATTGAGTGAATACAGCGATAGTCCACCCATGACAGAGCTGAAATAAAATTATTAACATAGGGAGTGATTGTGGTGCCCATAATTGGCGTAGGAAGGGACTTGACTTGATATAATGTTGTCAAGTATACAATCCATACACAATAGATGCTGTGCTTGCAAAGTAAAGTACTGTACTGTTAGTCAAGGCAGGGAGTTTTTGTGAACAATCACAAATTCTAGTATTTGGATTTCCTCAGCTTTGCTACTCTGGCACGTACATGCTGTTCAAAGTAACAATCTTCATCCACTCAGAGTCTGCTCTACTACATCATGCACCTCTGCTATCGATGAGGAAAAAGAAGATAACATCCAGGCTTCCAAAGTACGTCTACCATTCTTCTTAACCGCATCGCTGCGGTGGCTTTTCCCGCTGTGTGCGGCAAATTTCAAAAAGCTGCGTTACATGACGAGCTCAGCTCGTCATCAGCACACGACCACCATGGCTGATGACGAGCTGAGCTCGTCATCCGCAGCGAAGAGGTTAATGTGTCAAATGTACCAACTTTTCTTTTTTTTCAACAACCAACTAACACCCTTTTCATTATATTTTGGAAACCACCGTCTTATTCTCTTGACTTGCATTCAAAAACACCATTCTTTACAGTCATAAATGTTAAGACTCGCTCTTCCTTCGTTTCACCCTTCTTTAACTTTTCGTTCTTCACACCCCTAAAGTACATGTGATATGACTTGGCTTCAGGATAAAAGTTTGACAGCTGAGTTGAAGTCACATAGAGGGGGCCATTGCTTGCCCAAGAAGTACCACCGCTAATGCTATTACAAGTCAAGGTTGACTGTCTTTTCCATGATAGCCAAAAAAGTAGTTCTAAATTAGTAACTGTTCTTAACAGTACAGTGTACTTGTACTAGTGTACTGTGTACTGTACAGTACATCATACACTCCTTTGCGAGCCTAATCAAATATTTCAATAAGTAAGGAGTATAATAACTTACCACCGTCCGCCGCCGCTGAGCCTTCCCCCCAGCTCCTCCTGGTGGCGCCGCCCCATCCACCCCTAGAGTGGAGCCCTCCGCACTGGTGGTCATCTGTCCGGCGTCAGATGTTGTGACGTCTAGAAAAACATGTCATATTTTCAGATGTCATACACAACCCCCTATTTCGTCTTGTAATGGAAGAAAATGTTACATAACACATTTTTTATTACTGGGATTGAAAAAAAGTAAAGGTTTTGGGGAGGGTGTTAACTTTTTATATGCTTATTCCATTAAATGCTACACTTCTTAGGACAACTGATGAATGCTTGCTTCTTCTGTTCTTCTGGGTCGTAAAATCATTGATCAGACACACTAGATAGTCGGTCAGGGGATTGGGGGTTCAACTTCTGTTCGGACAGAGGTATGTGGAAAGTCGAACTGCTCCTATCATCAATAATGTCCTATTTCTCTTGTCCATACTTCTTTATGTGCAGAATAGTCCCTGAAACACTAGCGGTATGGTATGTGCTCCTAGCAAATCAAAAAGGCAACTGCTACCTTTTTCTTGGTGTAAACATTGACATTTGTTGTTGGAAATTGTCAAAGCACTTACATTAAGAAGACTGGAATGGACAGCAAGGGCAACCCAGATGACTGCACTCAGTGCCTAGAGATATTGATGGATCAGAGTTTTGTTTAACACCGTTTGCCGACTGGGCGAGCTTAGCTACCTACACAGACCGACTCATAATCGTAAATAGTAGTAGCACAGAGAGTGATGGTAGAGGCAGCATAAGAATGTAGAAAGTAGTCTAGATTAGAAGAAGATCAAAGACTATTTTGTAAAAAATAGAATTAGGAAACAGTTTGTAATGAATAGGAGCTGTAAAAGTTAGGGAAGTACAAGTATTAATATAACAATAGAACAACTTACTGGGGCCAGCAGAAGAGCCTGCAAGGGACCGATCCTGTGACTGTCCACCTTCTTCCACCGGAGTCTCAATGGTGCTAGTAGTCACCTTGCCCCTGGGAGGTGGTAATGTCCATGAAATAAAGAAACACAACATTGATGATTGTTTTTTTGAAATATTTGATTTCTTTGACCACAATCTAAAATTATCTTGGGGAAACAAATTAGCAACAATTGCACTACGTGTATTGACCTATCTGATCTGGCCAACTAGGAGGATACTACTAGTACAGTATTGTTGGATTCGCAGACCCTCTACTTGGAAAGTTATGTAAATCACTAACTAAACCAACAACAAAAAGGTTCTACTACGACTGCCAGCACTCAGCAGCATGCGACGTGACAGACACAGTCCGTCATCATGATTGCAGAGCACTAAAAAATGTCCTACTACTACTAATAACAAGTCATATTATACTCAACCTTTCAATCCATCACTATCTCTTCTTCTTAGTGGCAGCAGGAGTACAAAGGAAGAACTAGACTTGAGTCTCTAGTCTCTCTAGCATTACGCAGTTCTGTAAAGTACTACACTCATACATATTCTCAGGCGAAATGAGCACAAAGTTGCAAACAAGTAAGCATAGTAGCAACGCCACTGAGGAGGTGAGCACCTGCAATCACAGAAGCTATTTAAACACTATTTTACCTGCAATGTAATCGAATAGGCAGCATTCTTGCTCTTCGGGAAAAACATATATTAGCAATATAACACAGAGCAGAATAATACAAAGTAGTTATTCAATAGTTATTCACCAAGGCCAGGGATCTCCACACCTAGCAGGTGGAGCAGGTCCTGCTCCTGGTCGAGGACGTCAGCCCACCGGTGCGTCTCATGGTCGTAGGTGCGCCGGACCCCCGACTCCCTCCGCATGGCCCGGCACACCTTATCCCATCGCTGCTGACGCTCCCGGAGGCCATACCCTTTACAGGGCCTGCCCCTGCTGCCAAGGTCTTAGGGAGTTGGCGCTGAACAAAAAATATCAGACTGGCCACCTCCACCTAGGTAAAAACATCCCTGGCCACTACATCCACTCCCCTCAATCGCCCGCAAGGGAGCCGGCTACGGGGTGCGGGACCCTTCCCCTTCGACTTGCCGGCTCCCTTTGCCATGGTCCTGGCAGAAAGAAGAAAAGAATAGGGGGAAAGAAATAAATAAAATAAAAGAGAGAGGTAAACAAAAGAAGCAGTTATTAAAGTAACAAAAAGTTGAAAGAAACACAAAATATAGATCTAGACAAATAGAGAGATAGATAATGAGCAAACAAGAGCAAAAAAAGTTCAAGGAAACAAAGGATTGGAAAGATTATAAGAGGATAGAAAACCCAGGCCCAGAACCATAGCAATGAATGAAAAACAAGATGGCCGCGCCCATTGAGGACCGCGAGGGTAAGTTCGTGCGATATTTCCCCCGCGAGCACGCAAAAACACGCGCGAACTTGTGATAGCGCGCCGCACACAACGCGAGATTGCTAATAGCGCCCAGAAATGGAAATACGCAAAGCGCACAAGATGGCCGCGCCCATATACGACCGCATGGGCAACTTTGCGGTCGATGCGCTGCAAGCAGTCCGCGAATAAGCAAAAAACTGCGCAAACACGCCAAAAAAATCCGCAAATTCGCACAAATTCGCGGATTGTGCGGATCGCAAATTCGATTTCACGAGAATTCGCATACCGCAAATTCACACATTTCGCCCATACTTAGAAAAATCATTGTTATAATAATATAGCAGGTAAAAACCATGCTTCACTTTGGTACTCAAATTAATGATGCCAAAAAGGCAGAGGGATTAGAATTAATCTGTGTAACCTCTACCTGTAGGCACAGGCTAAACCACGTGGCTAATCGGCTGGCCATTCGGCCAGAGGTAGAAGGGGTGGCGGGACTTGAATACCAAGTGTGACCTTCAAAGTACAGTGGCTCAATAAGCCAGGTCTCCTGCAAAATAATTAAATCAACTTGGATACAAATTCTCCCTCCAATCATCGTTGATAATCTTTCATTTGAGGCCTGACCGATTCCAACTAAAGACGAAAAGGGTTCTGTAGTGCAAGTGTGAAGCATTAGCATGGGAAGCTACTGCTGATTCTAGGGTAACAATAATTAACTCTGGGGATGCCTGAAGGGATAAGTGTTGAGACTACCTTTAGGGCTGAGAGTCAATCTAAATCAGAAAGTGCCTCAAATCTGTTGGATGTGGCTATGGGGCAAGAGACAAGGGGGAGCATGCAAAGGGACTAGGGATGATGGTAGGAAATTAAAATGGGGTTCACTGCTAATAGCTCTGTGTGTGTAGATTAAGTGGGGATGTAACAAGAGCACGAGTCATTGGAACTAGATTGGGTGGGCACAGCTGAGGATCAAGGGGGGTCTATAGAAGAAATCTAAAGGGACCAGAGAGAAAATAGAAAAGGTCCCTTTAATGGTTTTGGCATTAAATAACAAATTAAGTAATAAGACTTGATGACTGTTAGAAATGGGGTCTCTAGTTGGCAGTGGTTTGCACTGTGTCAAAGTAGGGACCCTCAATGTCAGGGTAAGGGAGTCACACAGCTAAGATAACCCCTGCTCACTCCTCTGGTAGCTTGGTATGAGCGGTCATGCAGTGTTGGCAGAGAAGTGTTGATTTCTTGCAACAGTGTGGTGTTGATGAGTTTGAGGGGTCACCCATATCGGATATCAACTAAGCAATAAAGTGGTTGAATCGCTGATGTTGACAGCCATCAGGGCTGCTGTGTAAGTCGGGGTGTTGAGTTGTGCTCCTCATGAATGGTACCCTCAGCTCCAGTTCAGGCAGCGGTGTGGCATTGGTGCAAAGCTATGTTTTCGGAGAGGTCAGGGCTGTGGTGTAAGTCAGGGCTTTGGCGCAGGCAGCTACCTCAGCGATGAAGTTGGGGTTGATAAGTTCCAGTTGTTTGCAAAACCGTGGCTGCGGTGTAAGTCAGGGAGGTGCCTCATTCTCTCATGAGTGGTGCTCTCGACTGCGTTGCAGGCAGCGGCATCGCTTGTAGTGTTGATGTTGCTTTTTGGGGGTTACAGCACCAACCACATCATTCCAAGGACCCAGGAACTGAATTTGGCAACACTTGACAATCAAGACCACGAGCAGAGAGGTCCAGGTGCTGTTTAGCAAGATGCAAGTGAAGTCGTTGAGGGCCCTGAGACTTCTTAACAGGAGGCAGGCATACATAAGCTCTTGGAGAACCTTGGAAGCCAGATGTAGAAAGCAAAGTCCAGACCTTTCACTCCGAGGACAGAAGCAACAGCAGGCCAGCACAGGGAAGGACTCAGGAAAGTGGAAGTATCACCTGACTGCAATCCAGCTATTCTTCTTGGCAGAATGTCTTCAGTTCAGAAACGGTTTGATTTTGGGGTGTCAGAGGTCTGATACTTCACCCCCTTCGGCCTTCGAAGTAGTCAAACTTCAAAAGAAATTCTTTGTAGTGCACAAGGCTCTGCTTTTCTCTGACCTGATTCCAGACACACTGCAGGGGGTGAAAAAAGCTTTGTGTGAGGACAGGCACAGTCCTATTCAGGTGTCAGTGACAACTGCTCCCACCACTCTAGCTCAGGAAGGCCCGTACGTTTGGTGATGGCCCATCAGGCTATGTAAGGCACACCTTAGCTCCCTTTGTGGGACTGTCTAAAGTGAATGCACGAGAGCCCAACTGTCAACCAACCCAGACATGGATTCTACAGACAGGCAATGGCACAAAATTGTTAAGCAAGAAAGAGCCCACTTTCTAAAAGTGGTATTTTCAAACACATAATTTTAAAAACAAATTCACCAAAAGATGTATTTTTAAATAGTGAGTTAAGAGACCGGAAACTCAGCCTCTGTCTGTTGACAACAGGAAATGACGCTTAAAAGATATTTCAATGGGAGAGATAGTCCTTACTCTAGCGAAAAAAACAAAATTAGACGTATTTCACTATTAAGATAGGTAAAACACAAGAGCACATGTCCCACCTTTTAAATGCACTACTCTTGTGAAAACCTGATTCCTTTGCTCAAACGTACATAATCTACATTAGAGGCTATAGAGTTGTCATTCCTCATGATAGTCTAAACATGTTCACCTATTTACCTCTCCAGGTACATGGCCCAATTTCTCAAATATAGGAAACTTAAGATCAATTTCCTTAAAGTTTGTTTCAAATTTCGAGCAATGTCTGTGGTTGAATTTGGATGTGTGATGCTGAAACCATGTGTACTTTCTGTCAATTGTCATGTCAATAATAGGGTAGACTGTATATACCACAGCTACAAGTGGCTGTATGTGATCTGGTTATAAACTGCATTTGATAGTGCGTTTAGTTGTAATACAATAATAATAATAGCATACTGCAAAATGCTATTAACACACAAACAGGAGGAGAGCAATGCCTTCGCCTCTCCTATATTGTTTGGGCGCAGATCTCTGTCCACATAATTATACCTTTTACTAGTAAACATGGGAGGGACAGAGGGCAGAAGTTGCACAATGGGGAATACATACTACTAAACGGAGTGGTTAATGGAGGAGTTTGAGCGAGATGAGGGAGGTTCAGGGAGTAGTTAAGGAGGGATATGCCTCCACCGACAAAATAGTAGGGCCATTCCTATTCACAAACTGGCTTTCCACAGTTACTATAGCCAGAAAATAACCAAAACAGGTCTAAATATACTCCAGCTCATAGCTTATAGTAAGTCCAGCACCTCCAGTGGCTCAACACAGGGTCAGCAGGGCCCACCCAAAGAAAATATTGGGGATAGGGGTTGAAAAGAAAACTCGACAGTAACTAATGTTAAAATAAATTAAAATACTTAAACTGTTTAAAAATAAAATTAACTTTAATTAAAAAATATCTAAAAATAAAACAAGTATTAATTTATTTTAAAATATTGTAGGAACTTAAAAAAATAGGAATAATATTTATTTTAGAAATCAATTCATGTTAATTATTTATGCAATCGGTTTTAATAATTTTAAAAACCTAATAACAATATTTGTTTTCACTTAGGAGGGAATCTTTTCGATTAAAATAAGGAAAAATTGTTTTATTGTAAATGTAAGGTATTCAAAATAACTACATTTTTTCTTGTAAAATTTGGTTAGCAATGCTGTAAATTCTATGTGTAAATACATATATAAAATCAATTCACATTAATAAAAATATTTTTGCTTTAATAAACTAATACAAACATGTCTATGCTTTCCCTCGAGACATCTTCACCCAGGCAGTGTAGATCGCTGCTTATGTGTGTAAAGTTACAAGTGAGTTTACACTGTTGAGTGAAATACACATTTGAAAGTTTATCTATAATTAAAAGTGAAAGTTTATTTATATGATTAGGTCACACAGATTATAATAAATTGGAGACTTTGTGACGCATGCTTAAAACACCAAACAAAACCTCTTCCTTCAGAAGATCTAGGGCTAGAGGGATCTTTGTTATTATCCTACAGCTCCTTACCATAACAGTGCTGTGAAAGTGTTTTGAGTGCCTTTCTTATTAGAAGGGGACATTCTGGTTTTCTTTATGAATCATTACTTTAACTCTCCTAAACTTCCCACATATGCATAAACAGCTATCATTCTTCAAAGGCAAATATTAGACATTGAGTTTATGAAATGTAATGTCTTGTGTGTAGTATTTCAGGATAAGTCTCAAGGCTAACAGAACCAGCTGAAAGCCAAGGAATGCACTCTGGCAATGTGAGCCAGAGAAAAGTTAGCATTCGAGTTCTAATACTCTACCGCCTCTTACCATACACACCTCCTCTCAACACTAGAGCTAGTATAAAAGTGAAAGTGACCATAGGTAAAGAGGTGATCCACTCGCACTCAAGTATTCTAGTCTGCAATGGGGTGCTGGATATAAGAGCTTTTAGTTGCATTTGTTGGCAGATAAAAATGAAATTCATGGGCCTTATTTATGAAAAGTGACGCATCGCTGCGTGAAAACAGCGATGCGTCTCTTTTCACTGCACACTCCTTGCGACACCATGATGCGTCATATTTAATGTATGACGCATCAAGTCGATAGGAGTTACAGATACGTCAGTATTTCTGACGTATCTGTAAGCGCAAAAGTGACGCATTGCTGGAGTGTGTCACAAAAGTGATGCAACTCCAGCAATGCGTCCTTTCACATGGGGAAAGCCCCATGTGAAAGGGCTTGCGTCAGTCTTACGCCTGCTGTGAGGCAGGCGCAAGATTTTGACGCAACAGCGTCCTAAAAGTGACGCAGTGAAATCTCATAGATTTCACTGCGTCACTATTACGAGGCTTTTTGCGGGGGAACGCAGGTATAATGTGGCGCAGGGGTTTAAAAAGTGACGCATCTACCTAGATGCGTCACTTTTTAAATATGGCGCAACAAGGCGCATGTTTTACGCCGCAAAAAGTGATGCATCAGCAGCGCAAAACTGACGCAAGGCCTCATAAATGAGGCCCCATGACTTAATTGACCTGTCTTGTTGAAGGTTTGACTATTTAAAAAAAGGGTAAAACTGGGTTTCATCATTAACAGATGGAAAAACCTTTATTGAATTATATATACCGCACTGATATGAAAAACTGATCCAGATTTAGGAACAGCTAATAAAAGGACCAGCGTATTACCTATTTTCTTTCCAATTGTTATTTTCACCCTAACTAAAGTTGACGAACGATCATTCAGGGAAGGCATGCCTTTTTCTGATATATTAGCTGTCTGTGTTCCCGTGTTTCTGTTGTCCTAAACAGTTAGCGCCGGGAAACCCTTTAAGGGTAACCATGTGCTGTGCAATTTTAGTATAAATAGGAATAAAAATAATCTTCAAATCGTTAAACATAGGAAATCTCTAAAATTATGCCTTCCGCCTTGTGGAAAAAATGCTTTCAATGTTGTTCACCTTTTTGATAAATAAACACCAGCTAAGAAAATCAGCGCTGTATGAAGTATTTTATTATCAGTGATTTATTCAATTTTTTTTTTCAAACCTCTTTAACAAAAATTGCAAATGCACACTGCTTACCTGCTGTTGGACTTCCATCCTGAATTGGAATTATTGCAGTACCTGAAAACATAGTACAAATGAGCATACATATTATTATTTTTTATTTAATATTTTATTAAATAGCGGTGCAAAACGACCAACCAGGATGCCCTAGCGCTGGGCAAGAGGATCAAGATAGAAATAAATATAAGACATTGTTAAAAGTACTTAAAGAGGCCAAAGCATGAAAATACACAGCACGCATACGAAGACTAATGCTAAATGGCATTGAAAGACTGTGAATAGAGAATATTTTTACAACACTACATACAATAAATAGACGCATAGAAAGCGAAATTTAAGGAGAATCGTATGTGAGTTATTGGAAACAGTATAAGTGGTACCAGTTATACATTAATCAAGGGACACTTTAAGGTCATATTCGAAAGGGTACAGGGAGGACATTAGATATGGTCCGAAGGGGCACATCTGATCTTGGGGAGAGGGGCCTTTTGAGGTTTGATGTTTTCCTTAATCACGGAAGTTTGAGCCTGAAAAGAAACTAAATTCCTAAGGCTCTTGCTTAGGTTTTTGAGAAATGTTAGTGGGAGAATTAAAGTGTAGCACATTGTAGGTGAACATGCAATCTTGTAAAGAGTGTGTGTCTCCTCTGGGAGTCATTTAAGAGATTTAAGTAGATGTGTGATCTGAATGAATTTCTTGATATTTGCAATTAATTTGGCTGCATTGTCAAGTACAGATTTAACGAGTGCGAGGCATGACTTAGAAAGGCTGGGAAGTAGGATATTGTGTGTTTAATCTTAGAAATAGCAAGAGCTTGAACACCAGTTCTGAGGTCATTCCTGCACAAGATTTCCTCTCATCAATGATGTGATTCTGGCCATGGCAGATTCTCTAAAACCAAAGTGAAATGGTCTACCAGTTTGCTGTCAGAAGTATGTTCTTTGGGTTGGGTTGCAGACCAGTGGTCAATGTACTTGAAGAGAAAAGGTGCCCCTGTGATAGTAGTTTACGAAAGCATCAGAGATGTATTAGGGATCTTGAGGAGTCGGTAAACATCTGGGAATGTGACCTTTTCAGCATTCATTATCGAAAGCCAAGCTGGTATGAAGTGCTCAATCAATTCTGTGGTTAATGAGAGAAGTATCTCTTGTGAAAAATAATGGGAAATTCTGTTTTATCAATGTTGATCCAAATATCTATGGCAGGGATGGGAAGGAGTCTTTCCGAGGAAATTAGGAGTGATTACAATCTCCCGTATCATGCAAATTGTTAGCAAAGTTCTCGGCTAGCTCCTCACAACTAGATTCCTTACATGATGATGGAGAGCTTTTGTAGAAACTAAAGAGCTCCTTCTGCAATTTCTATCATTTGCCTCTCAGCAGATTCATTGTATTTATTTACATGCTACCTGTAAAACTCCGTAATCCATAGTTTACTACACCCCACCCTGCCCCTACCCCTCCCCACGTCACCACCCGGCAGGTGTGTAAGTTCGCTGTAGAGTCGTATATCATACACCCAGGGCCTGTAAATTACATTCTGTGAATGGACCTGTGGCACTTACTGTGCCATGCCACCTACTAAGTAGCCCTTTAAAATGTGGCCCAGGTCTGCATTGCAGCCTGAATGCAATGTTAAACTGCCATGTCGACTTGGCAATTAAACCCATCTTGCCAAGCTATAAATCTCCTTTTATTAAATGTGTCACCTCTAAGGTAGGCCCTAGGTAGCCCATAGGGCAGAGTGTTGTGTAATTAACAGGTTGGGCACTTTAAGGTTTACATGCACTGGTAGTGAAACACTCCTAATTTGTTTTCTACTATTGTGAGTCCTACCCCTCCCAAAGGATAACTCTGGTGATTTCATATTGCATTTCGTAAGCTGTAATGTACCATTGGGAACGGGTAGTGTTAGACCTGGCACCTTGGCGTGAGTCTCCCTTCCACTTTTTGCTGATGTGCCTCCGATGTTTTGCTGGTTTACCGATACTCAGGGCACTGCGCCACGGCTGATCCGGGCCGCAGTGCAAGTGCTCCCTACTGTAAATTGTACATGCGATTGGTATCCATGATTGGTTCTTTGGATTTACTGTTAGTCCCTAGTAAAGTGCACTAGAGAGTGCCGGGGCTTGTAGATGCCAATACTGCTGGTGGACCTGCAGCGCTGGTTGCGCCACCCACCGAAGCAGCCGTAAAGATGTGTCTGGGAACTGCGACCGCAGAACCCGCGTGCGGTCTCGTACTGTCACGCTAGCTGGGCAAGTGTCCCCACTTGCCAGCCCCGACCCTTCCCTTGACTACATGTTAGTCACCCCTATGGTAGGCCTGCGGGCAGGGTGCGTTGTAGGTGTAAGGTAGGACAAGCCCTGATGTGCGTGGCATGTCCTAGTAGTGACTTACAACCAAGACCGTATTTCACTATTGAAGGCTACCTGCTCCATTAGGCCAGACTGAGCTGCTGGGATTATTACACCCTATAATCCCCGCAGGCTCAAGGAGCATGGTAGCGAGTCATGTTTAGTATGCCTGAACTCAGGATGATAAAATATTTCTTGTAGTCAAGTTTATTTTAGTATCTTGGGTTTGCAAATGCTACTTTTAGAAAGTTAGCATTTGCTTGCTTAGCCATTTCAGCCCGCCTCTGCTGGTATGTGTATCTGACTGTCTGGGATGTGTGAGTGACAGGGCTGGAGGGATGACAGGTGGTGAATGCGCAGATTACACCTTAGTGGGAGGTAGGAGTGCCTCTTGACTCGAACTGTAGCTGTGCTCGACCACCACAATGCAGGCTCCACCCTCCTGGGGAGCGGCGGATGACTCTGCCGACGCCTAGCCCAGGAAGGGCGCAGCCCCCATCAACAAGGTACTCTGGCCACCCCTGTCCGGACAATGCTGGCTCCACCTCCTGTGGGGCGTCTGATGCGCCTGCCCCTCACACTGAAAGCAGAAGCCGGAGTACACCCACCGGGGTACTCAAAGACTGAGAGTGGCTATGCAAAGGCCCCCCTGGCCTGCGAGAACAAAAGAATTGGCCTATAAAAGAAGGAGCCCTGCTCCTTGAAAATTAGATCCTGTTTGGGCCACAGAAGGACTCTGCCCTACGAGAAGGACCGTGAGAGACAAGGAAGGGTGCTGACTCTTGCCTGTGTCTGGTGCCTTGCTGCTGAAGGAGAGGAAGGAGAAAAGACTACGAAAAGACTTTTGCTTCACTTTGTGCCAAACTCTGCTAAAGAGATCTCCAAGGGCTTGCAACTGAACTTGCCCCCTGACCAGCGTCCCAGGACCAGTGGACGCTACCCCCCTTGGAAGAAAGCGACTGCGGGTGCTGACCAACGCCGCAGCACCGACGGAGGAGTCTCCTCCAAGGCAACGACATCCACCTGACCACCGTGACCGGGGCCCAAAGCAACAGCGAGAGCAAAGTAAGGACCAGCCGCCGCTGGCCCGAACACCGTGACCGCAACTGCACCGGGAGCCCGAGAGCAAAGTAAAGGAGGACCCGTCCGGTCCGAGCTCTCGAGGTGACTGCCTAACGAGCAGCCACTCACCTGCAAAGACGGACAGTTGCCCTGTGAGAATCCGCAAGGTCGGTAGCCTGCCCGACAGCCCAGCTGTGAGCCCACAGCTGCACCGGCACTTGGCTGGGTACGTCCTGCACTTGGGGACCGTACTGCCACTTGCCACCGTCGCACAGCCGCTGCCTCCAGGGACGGAGCGGACGACGAGGAGAGGACCCTGCCGCCACAGAACACCGCTGCCCCGGATGACCAGTGACCTGCTCGGCTGAAGAGCCGCAACGATCAGCGACCCTGGGAAGGCAACGCGACGTGGGACAGATCCCCTGGAAGCCGCCGGCTCCACAAGAACTTTGGTTAACACCGGCCTACGGGCCTCAAGATAACTGCATAAGAACTGTGGTAACCTGAATTGAGTAAACTTGCAACCGTTATCATAAACGTTGACTGTATTCACAAGCCTGCTTAAAATCTATATAAAGATATATATTTTTACAGAATACAGTCTGGTCTCGTTGTGTGGTGGGTTGGTTGTAAAGGTGTACTATTGCAAGTGTTTAACCCTATGTGCCCCAAAGATTAGCCTACGACTGCTTAAGCCACACTACCTAGAGGGTAAGCAGAGGTTGTCTGGAAGGTAACCCTCAGCCCTGACGAGGAAGAGAGAGTCCCTGCTTGTCGCTAGTGTTGCACTGCGCCAACTAGAGCCTACCCCTTCCTACATTGGACGCAGCGGTGAGGATTTCGAATTTACACTTGCGATATCTATACCTGAGCTTCTGACCACTACACAAGGATTACGGTCCAGTTACTTAGCCACAGACTTTGCTTTTTGAATTTTGCCGAAAGAAGATTCCGAGTGCAGAAGCCATGCCGGGCACAAAGAGCCTGGATGGAGCGGAGTCCACGACCTCCGAGGTGTTGGAGGTAGAGTGGGACGCCGCAAAGCTGGACAAATACTCAAAGACGGAGCTGAAGTTTTTCTGTAGGAAACTCAAAGTTCCGCACGCTGGCTGCAAAAACAAGCCGGAGCTCTACAAGGCCCTGAAAGCCTGGGTGGAGTCCAGAAAGACCCCGGAGGATCAAGACGCCCTCGCCGAGCAGAATGCAACGACGGAGCAGAATGAACTTGGGGATCTGATCGATCTCGAGAGGCAAGACAGCGAGCACAGCTTTGGTAAAGGCCTGTCGCCAGAGGAGCTGGCGGACAGGAAGGAAACGAGGAATCACGAAAGAAAGCTGGCAGAATTGAAAATCCAGCTGGAGCTTGAAACGAAAAGAATGGCGCTGGAAGAGCGAAAGCACCAGATGGATTATGAAGTAAAAATGAGGGAGATAAGTCTCAAGGAGAGAGACTTGTATCGTCCTCCCTCTGGTGGCTGCGCATCGCCAGTGCAGGTAGAGTCAAGAGTGCACATCCCGAAGGACGTAGTTAAGGAGTTCTTTAAGGGGGATGACATAGGACAGTGGTTTAGGGCATACGAGGTAGCCATGTCCTCCCACGGGGTCCCTGACAAGGATTGGGGAGCGGGGTTGTGGGGAAGGTTCCTTAGCGAAGGGAGAGATACCTTGCTAGATTTGCCCGTAGAAAATCAGAGATCCTACGCCCACATGAAAGAAGCTTTAATGAACAGGTACGGGCTTACCCCGGAAATGTATAGACAGAAGTTTAGGGGATGTACTAAGCGGCCTGGGAATACGTATGTGGAGTATGTGACTTACTTTTGCAGAGCACTGGATGGTTGGGTGAAGGGTAGCAAAGTGAATGATTTTCAAGGTCTCTTTGATTTAATTGCATGGGAGCACTTGTCTGATCACTGTTTTCCTGAGTTACGCCAACACCTGATCGATAGCAAGCTGTCCAACCCAAGGAAGCTTGCTGAGGAGGCGGACCGCTGGCTCAGCACCAGGGTCCACAAGGGTCCCGTGGGAGACTCCGCCAAGAGTGGGCAGGGTCCCCAGCAGAAGAGTGGGGGGGACAAAGGGGGAAAACAGAAAGGGTTCCAAAAAGGCCCCCAAAGTAGTTCCCAAGGGAGCCCGCAGCAGGGTTCTCAGCCTCCCCCACCTCCGAAGCAGAATGGGGCCCGACAGGTAAACCTGTTCCAAAGGGGCCCTTCAATTGTTTCAAATGTGGCGAGCCTGGGCACATATCCAGTGACCCCAAGTGTCGCCTGTTTGGAAAACCCGCACCCACTGGTGCTCCGCCCCGACAAGTGACTAGCGTTCACCTGGGAGAAGAAATGATGGTCCCGGGGGGTGGAGATCCCGTTCACATGACCCTAGTCTCGCTAGGAGACAGTGAGATGATCCCTACGAACTACCTGCCCTCTAACACTAAGAAATATGGGCAGGTGGTGATCATCAATGGTAAGGAAGCTGAGGCTCTTAGAGACACAGGAGCCAGTGTGACTGCAGTGAGGCAGCACCTGGTGTCTCAAGAGCAGGTTGTACCCCATGCCTACTGTAGGGTTATCAACGCTGATAATTCAGAGAGTCAGTGTCCGATGGCTCAAGTTCCCTTCGAGTGGGGGGGGGTCTCTGGTACTCTGCAGGTCTGTGTAAGAAAAACCATGCCTGTTGACTGTTTGCTAGGGAATGACTTGGAGCACTCCCCTTGGGAAAAGGTGGAGAAGACGACTCACCTGCGGATGGTGGGTCTGCCTGACTGGGTGTGCCTGACCACCCGGTCAATGGCAGCCAGTAGGGGTGATCGAGAGGTCCTGGGGCCTGAAGGAGAGGCCCAGGAACCGGCCTTAGGGAGGAGGCGCAGGGGGCGCGGGAAACCGGCTCCTGAAGTTCCCACGGTCCAGGAGGAAGCAGACCTTGAGGGGGATGCCCTGGAGCCTACAGGGGAACAGATCGCCGAACTGGGGGACCTGCCTGAGCTGACCCATTGGCAGCAAGAAGGAGGACCCTCCAGGGAGGAATTCTGCAAGGAGCAGAAAGAATGCCCTTCTCTCGTGGGGATGCGGCAGCAGGCTGCAGACCAGGCCAATGGTGTTCAGGCCAAAACACATTACGTGTACTGGGAGAACGACCTCCTGTATTCGGAGCCTAAGGCTGCTGAACCTGGGTCAGCCCGTGTGCTGGTGGTACCCCAGAAGTTCAGAGCCTTCCTACTGGGTCTGGCTCATGATGTGCCTTTAGCAGGTCATTTGGGGATGGACAAGACCTATGACAGGCTTGTCACCCACTTTTACTGGCCCCAAATGCATAAGATTTCAGATGCTTATTGCAGAACCTGTCCAACTTGCCAGGCAAGTGGGAAGACGGGAGGGAAGAACAAGGCTCCCCTCCAACCCTTCCCTGTGGTCGGTACGCCATTTCAGCGAGTGGGTATTGACATCGTTGGGCCTCTGGACCCCAAGACAGCCATGGGCAACAGGTTCATCCTTGTCTTGGTGGACCACGCCACCCGGTACCCTGAAGCCATCCCTCTGAGGACAGTGACGGCTCCCGTGGTGGGGCGTGCACTGATGGGAATTTTCTCTCGAGTAGGATTCCCTCTAGAGGTGGTGAGCGACAGGGGGACCAATTTCATATCGAAGTATATGAAGTCCCTTTGGCAGGAGTGTGGCGTAACGTATAAGTTCACCACACCCTACCATCCCCAAGGTAACGGGTTGGTTGAAAGATTCAACCGAACCCTAAAAGGCATGATCATGGGCCTGGAAGGTCCGATGAGGCGTAAGTGGGACGTTCTCTTACCATGCCTGCTCTTTGCCTATCGCGAGGTGCCACAGAAGTCCCTAGGGTTCAGCCCCTTTGAACTGCTGTACGGTCACCCCGTGAGAGGACCACTGAGTTTGGTAAAGGAAGGCTGGGAGCAATCTCCCAGGAAACCTCCCCAGAATGTATATAGCTACATGCTGGCCTTCAGAAACCAGACCAGACGCTTCAGACAACTTGCCGAGGCAAATCTGGAAGCGAGCCAGGAGGAAATGAAGCGGTGGTACGATCAGAATGCCACTCTGGTCGAGCTTCAGCCTGGACAAGAGGTGTATGTCCTGGCCCCAGTGGAGCCCTGTGCCCTTCAAGATAAGTGGACAGGCCCATTTGAGGTTGTGGAGTGCAAGAGCCCCGTGACATACTTGGTGGACATGAAGACGCCCAGGAACCCTTTGCGGGTCCTACATGTCAACCGCCTCAAGCCCCACTTGCGAAGGTCCGAAGTGGGCATGTTGTTGGCAACCGATGACGGGATGGAGGAGGAGTCGGAGCCTCTTCCTGACCTCTTGGTGGCCTGTGAGAAGGATGGGTCAGTGGATGGAGTTAACCTCTCACCCACCCTGACCGCCGAACAACAGGAGGACTGCCGCCAGTTGCTGGGGCAGTTTCCAGACCTGTTTTCCCTGGTTCCGAGTGTCACAGATTGGTGCGTTCATGATGTGGACACTGGAGACAGCTTACCTGTGAAGCACAAGGCTTACAGGGTGACTGACAGGGTCCGGGCCTGCATCAAGGAGGAGGTCTCCAAGATGCTTGCCCTCGGGGTGGTTGAGTCTTCCAGCAGTCCTTGGTCCAGCCCCGTGGTCTTGGTTCCGAAGGCTGCTGCGCCGGGAGCCACACCCGAACTCCGGTTCTGTGTGGACTACAGAGGACTCAATTCAGTCACGAAGACTGACGCGCACCCCATCCCCAGAGCTGACGAGCTCATTGATCGGCTAGGGGCTGCCCGGTTCCTCAGCACGTTTGATTTAACGTCTGGGTACTGGCAGATCGCCTTGACCGAAGGGGCAAAGGAGAGGTCGGCATTCTCTACACCAGATGGGCATTTCCAGTTCCGGGTTATGCCATTTGGAATGAAGAATGCCCCTGCCACCTTTCAGAGATTGGTCAACCAGGTGTTAGCTGGACTGGACGAGTTCAGTGCCGCCTACCTGGATGACATTGCGGTGTTCAGCGGCACCTGGCCCGAACACCTGCGACACCTCTGGGAAGTGTTGATGGCCCTGCGCAGAGCAGGCCTCACAATCAAGGCAAGCAAGTGCCAGATTGGGCAGGGTTCAGTGGTGTACTTGGGACACCAAGTTGGGAGTGGCAAGGTAGCACCCTTGCAGCCCAAGATCGAAACCATCCTGGCTTGGGAACCCCCCAAGACCCAGACTGCAGTGAGAGCCTTCCTGGGGCTCACTGGGTATTACAGGAGGTTTGT
Organism: Lissotriton vulgaris; assembly: GCF_964263255.1. NCBI lineage: Eukaryota > Metazoa > Chordata > Amphibia > Caudata > Salamandridae > Lissotriton > Lissotriton vulgaris. The sequence continues at coordinate 767,007,564 of NC_141691.1, read as the reverse complement.
CAAGGGCTATGGCACGATCGTGACCCCCTTGACAGAGCTGACTTCGAAGAAGCAGCCCAGGAATGTGATTTGGACTGACACCTGTCAGAAGGCTTTTGACACCCTGAAGACTGCCATGTGCACGGCGCCCGTGCTCCTGGCTCCTGATTTCTCCAAGGAATTCATAGTGCAAACAGACGCTTCAGAGCATGGTGTAGGGGCTGTTCTTTCACAGATGACTGAGGAGGGCTTTGACCAACCCGTAGCCTTCATAAGTCGGAGGTTACTTCCACGGGAAAGTAGGTGGAGTGCAATAGAGCGTGAAGCATTTGCTGTGGTCTGGGCGCTGAAGAAGCTAAGACCCTACTTGTTTGGGTCTCACTTCCGAGTTCAGACGGACCACAGGCCCCTCAGATGGTTGATGCAAATGAGGGGTGAGAACCCGAAACTGTTGAGGTGGTCCATTTCTCTCCAGAGCATGGACTTTATGGTGGAACACCGCCCTGGCACCGATCACGCCAACGCTGACGGTCTGTCCAGATTTTTCCGCCTTAGTGATGTGGAACTCCCTGGGGAAGGGTAGTTCCCCCCACATTTCAGCTGGAGGGGACACATGTTAGACCTGGCACCTTGGCGTGAGTCTCCCTTCCACTTTTTGCTGATGTGCCTCCGATGTTTTGCTGGTTTACCGATACTCAGGGCACTGCGCCACGGCTGATCCGGGCCGCAGTGCAAGTGCTCCCTACTGTAAATTGTACATGCGATTGGTATCCATGATTGGTTCTTTGGATTTACTGTTAGTCCCTAGTAAAGTGCACTAGAGAGTGCCGGGGCTTGTAGATGCCAATACTGCTGGTGGACCTGCAGCGCTGGTTGCGCCACCCACCGAAGCAGCCGTAAAGATGTGTCTGGGAACTGCGACCGCAGAACCCGCGTGCGGTCTCGTACTGTCACGCTAGCTGGGCAAGTGTCCCCACTTGCCAGCCCCGACCCTTCCCTTGACTACATGTTAGTCACCCCTATGGTAGGCCTGCGGGCAGGGTGCGTTGTAGGTGTAAGGTATGACAAGCCCTGATGTGCGTGGCATGTCCTAGTAGTGACTTACAACCAAGACCGTATTTCACTATTGAAGGCTACCTGCTCCATTAGGCCAGACTGAGCTGCTGGGATTATTACACCCTATAATCCCCGCAGGCTCAAGGAGCATGGTAGCGAGTCATGTTTAGTATGCCTGAACTCAGGATGATAAAATATTTCTTGTAGTCAAGTTTATTTTAGTATCTTGGGTTTGCAAATGCTACTTTTAGAAAGTTAGCATTTGCTTGCTTAGCCATTTCAGCCCGCCTCTGCTGGTATGTGTATCTGACTGTCTGGGATGTGTGAGTGACAGGGCTGGAGGGATGACAGGTGGTGAATGCGCAGATTACACCTTAGTGGGAGGTAGGAGTGCCTCTTGACTCGAACTGTAGCTGTGCTCGACCACCAAAATGCTGGCTCCACCCTCCTGGGGAGCGGCGGATGACTCTGCCGACGCCTGGCCCAGGAAGGGCGCAGCCCCCATCAACAAGGTACTCTGGCCACCCCTGTCCGGACAATGCTGGCTCCACCTCCTGTGGGGCGTCTGATGCGCCTGCCCCTCACACTGAAAGCAGAAGCCGGAGTACACCCACCGGGGTACTCAAAGACTGAGAGTGGCTATGCAAAGGCCCCCCTGGCCTGCGAGAACAAAAGAATTGGCCTATAAAAGAAGGAGCCCTGCTCCTTGAAAATTAGATCCTGTTTGGGCCACAGAAGGACTCTGCCCTACGAGAAGGACCGTGAGAGACAAGGAAGGGTGCTGACTCTTGCCTGTGTCTGGTGCCTTGCTGCTGAAGGAGAGGAAGGAGAAAAGACTACGAAAAGACTTTTGCTTCACTTTGTGCCAAACTCTGCTAAAGAGATCTCCAAGGGCTTGCAAATGAACTTGCCCCCTGACCAGCGTCCCAGGACCAGTGGATGCTACCCCCCTTGGAAGAAAGCGACTGCGGGTGCTGACCAACGCCGCAGCACCGACGGAGGAGTCTCCTCCAAGGCAACGACATCCACCTGACCACCGTGACCGGGGCCCAAAGCAACAGCGAGAGCAAAGTAAGGACCAGCCGCCGCTGGCCCGAACACCGTGACCGCAACTGCACCGGGAGCCCGAGAGCAAAGTAAAGGAGGACCCGTCCGGTCCGAGCTCTCGAGGTGACTGCCTAACGAGCAGCCACTCACCTGCAAAGACGGACAGTTGCCCTGTGAGAATCCGCAAGGTCGGTAGCCTGCCCGACAGCCCAGCTGTGAGCCCACAGCTGCACCGGCACTTGGCTGGGTACGTCCTGCACTTGGGGACCGTACTGCCACTTGCCACCGCCGCACAGCCGCCGCCTCCAGGGACGGTTTACAAAAGGGGGTGGTGATGAACAGAGTGTCTGAATTGAGCAGACCACTCTTACCCAGTCCAAAGATCAGGGCTTGATCCATCACCGTTATTTATCTCACTGCCCCATCCCAGCTCAGAACCTGGCTATATGCAAATCAGTCTGTCCCTGGCCCAGTGCATCATGGGAACAGGGCAGACTAAACTACCAAGCCAATTCTTAACCAGAAAGGAGACAAGCTACCGGGGACCGGTTTCTGGCATTTCAGCCTCTTCGGCCCGGCTTGCTTGAATCCTGATGGAGCAGTGAGAAAGGGACTCATGTCTGAGTATACCCTGCCACACCTATAGTGGCCAAAATCGATTTACAAAAGGGGGTGGTGATGAACAGAGTGTCTGAATTGAGCAGACCACTCTTACCCAGTCCAAAGATCAGGGCTTGATCCATCACCGTTATTTATCTCACTGCCCCATCCCAGCTCAGAACCTGGCTATATGCAAATCAGTCTGTCCCTGGCCCAGTGCATCATGGGAACAGGGCAGACTAAACTACCAAGCCAATTCTTTACCAGAAAGGAGACAAGCTACCGGGGACCGGTTTCTGGCATTTCAGCCTCTTCGGCCCGGCTTGCTTGAATCCTGATGGAGCAGTGAGAAAGGGACTCATGTCTGAGTATACCCTGCCACACCTATAGTGGCCAAAATCGATTTACAAAAGGGGGTGGTGATGAACAGAGTGTCTGAATTGAGCAGACCACTCTTACCCAGTCCAAAGATCAGGGCTTGATCCATCACCGTTATTTATCTCACTGCCCCATCCCAGCTCAGAACCTGGCTATATGCAAATCAGTCTGTCCCTGGCCCAGTGCATCATGGGAACAGGGCAGACTAAACTACCAAGCCAATTCTTTACCAGAAAGGAGACAAGCTACCGGGGACCGGTTTCTGGCATTTCAGCCTCTTCGGCCCGGCTTGCTTGAATCCTGATGGAGCAGTGAGAAAGGGACTCATGTCTGAGTATACCCTGCCACACCTATAGTGGCCAAAATCGATTTACAAAAGGGGGTGGTGATGAACAGAGTGTCTGAATTGAGCAGACCACTCTTACCCAGTCCAAAGATCAGGGCTTGATCCATCACCGTTATTTATCTCACTGCCCCATCCCAGCTCAGAACCTGGCTATATGCAAATCAGTCTGTCCCTGGCCCAGTGCATCATGGGAACAGGGCAGACTAAACTACCAAGCCAATTCTTTACCAGAAAGGAGACAAGCTACCGGGGACCGGTTTCTGGCATTTCAGCCTCTTCGGCCCGGCTTGCTTGAATCCTGATGGAGCAGTGAGAAAGGGACTCATGTCTGAGTATACCCTGCCACACCTATAGTGGCCAAAATCGATTTACAAAAGGGGGTGGTGATGAACAGAGTGTCTGAATTGAGCAGACCACTCTTACCCAGTCCAAAGATCAGGGCTTGATCCATCACCGTTATTTATCTCACTGCCCCATCCCAGCTCAGAACCTGGCTATATGCAAATCAGTCTGTCCCTGGCCCAGTGCATCATGGGAACAGGGCAGACTAAACTACCAAGCCAATTCTTTACCAGAAAGGAGACAAGCTACCGGGGACCGGTTTCTGGCATTTCAGCCTCTTCGGCCCGGCTTGCTTGAATCCTGATGGAGCAGTGAGAAAGGGACTCATGTCTGAGTATACCCTGCCACACCTATAGTGGCCAAAATCGATTTACAAAAGGGGGTGGTGATGAGCGGACGGACGAGGAGAGGACCCTGCCGCCACAGAACATCGCTGCCCCGGATGACCAGTGACCTGCTCGGCTGAAGAGCCGCAACGATCAGCGACCCCGGGAAGGCAACGCGACGTGGGACAGATCCCCTGGAAGCCGCCGGCTCCACAAGAACTTTGGTTAACACCGGCCTACGGGCCTCAAGAGAACTGCATAAGAACTGTGGTAACCTGAATTGAGTAAACTTGCAACCGTTATCATAAACGTTGACTGTATTCACAAGCCTGCTTAAAATCTATATAAAGATATATATTTTTACAGAATACAGTCTGGTCTCGTTGTGTGGTGGGTTGGTTGTAAAGGTGTACTATTGCAAGTGTTTAACCCTATGTGCCCCAAAGATTAGCCTACGACTGCTTAAGCCACACTACCTAGAGGGTAAGCAGAGGTTGTCTGGAAGGTAACCCTCAGCCCTGACGAGGAAGAGAGAGTCCCTGCTTGTCGCTAGTGTTGCACTGCGCCAACTAGAGCCTACCCCTTCCTACATTGGACGCAGCGGTGAGGATTTCGAATTTACACTTGCGATATCTATACCTGAGCTTCTGACCACTACACAAGGATTACGGTCCAGTTACTTAGCCACAGACTTTGCTTTTTGAATTTTGCCGAAAGAAGATTCCGAGTGCAGAAGCCATGCCGGGCACAAAGAGCCTGGATGGAGCGGAGTCCACGACCTCCGAGGTGTTGGAGGTAGAGTGGGACGCCGCAAAGCTGGACAAATACTCAAAGACGGAGCTGAAGTTTTTCTGTAGGAAACTCAAAGTTCCGCACGCTGGCTGCAAAAACAAGCCGGAGCTCTACAAGGCCCTGAAAGCCTGGGTGGAGTCCAGAAAGACCCCAGAGGATCAAGACGCCCTCGCCGAGCAGAATGCAACGACGGAGCAGAATGCACTTGGGGATCTGATCGATCTCGAGAGGCAAGACAGCGAGCACAGCTTTGGTAAAGGCCTGTCGCCAGAGGAGCTGGCGGACAGGAAGGAAACGAGGAATCACGAAAGAAAGCTGGCAGAATTGAAAATCCAGCTGGAGCTTGAAACGAAAAGAATGGCGCTGGAAAGCACCAGATGGATTATGAAGTAAAAATGAGGGAGATAAGTCTCAAGGAGAGAGACTTGGATCGTCCTCCCTCTGGTGGCTGCGCATCGCCAGTGCAGGTAGAGTCAAGAGTGCACATCCCGAAGGACGTAGTTAAGGAGTTCTTTAAGGGGGATGACATAGGACAGTGGTTTAGGGCATACGAGGTAGCCATGTCCTCCCACCGGGTCCCTGACAAGGATTGGGGAGCGGGGTTGTGGGGAAGGTTCCTTAGCGAAGGGATCGATACCTTGTTAGATTTGCCCGTAGAAAATCAGAGATCCTACGCCCACATGAAAGAAGCTTTAATGAACAGGTACGGGCTTACCCCGGAAATGTATAGACAGAAGTTTAGGGGATGTACTAAGCGGCCTGGGAATACGTATGTGGAGTATGTGACTTACTTTTGCAGAGCACTGGATGGTTGGGTGAAGGGTAGCAAAGTGAATGATTTTCAAGGTCTCTTTGATTTAATTGCATGGGAGCACTTGTCTGATCACTGTTTTCCTGAGTTACGCCAACACCTGATCGATAGCAAGCTGTCCAACCCAAGGAAGCTTGCTGAGGAGGCGGACCGCTGGCTCAGCACCAGGGTCCTGCCCGACAGCCCAGCTGTGAGCCCACAGCTGCACCGGCACTTGGCTGGGTACGTCCTGCACTTGGGGACCGTACTGCCACTTGCCACCGCCGCACAGCCGCCGCCTCCAGGGACGGAGCGGACGACGAGGAGAGGACCCTGCCGCCACAGAACATCGCTGCCCCGGATGACCAGTGACCTGCTCGGCTGAAGAGCCGCAACGATCAGCGACCCCGGGAAGGCAACGCGACGTGGGACAGATCCCCTGGAAGCCGCCGGCTCCACAAGAACTTTGGTTAACACCGGCCTACGGGCCTCAAGAGAACTGCATAAGAACTGTGGTAACCTGAATTGAGTAAACTTGCAACCGTTATCATAAACGTTGACTGTATTCACAAGCCTGCTTAAAATCTATATAAAGATATATATTTTTACAGAATACAGTCTGGTCTCGTTGTGTGGTGGGTTGGTTGTAAAGGTGTACTATTGCAAGTGTTTAACCCTATGTGCCCCAAAGATTAGCCTACGACTGCTTAAGCCACACTACCTAGAGGGTAAGCAGAGGTTGTCTGGAAGGTAACCCTCAGCCCTGACGAGGAAGAGAGAGTCCCTGCTTGTCGCTAGTGTTGCACTGCGCCAACTAGAGCCTCCCCCTTCCTACAGGTAGCTATGTCATGTATGTGTTCTATTAAATTGTCATGATAAACCCTCTTTAATGGTAAAGTCAGATTTTTTATCACAATTTTTAAAAATGCCACTTTTTGAAAGTTGGTATTTCTGCTCTTAGCTCTTGGGTCACATGACTGGGTGTAACTGACAGTTAAACTTTTTGGATTCTTCCAAGTCACACAAAAGAGGGATTACATTTGCCTCAATGGGCCATCTGGTGGCAGAATGGAGAGGCGGAGCTGAGCGCAACCCCACTTACAACTGAATAGCATGTGCTCTGCCTTCCTACAAAGGGCCTAACAACACCACATTGTTAATGCAGCCAGCTTGGAGCCAGGGCAGTGGAGGTAGAAAATTACATGCACTTCAAAGCCACTGTCTAGAAGCTCCTCCTATCTCCCAGAACAGCGCACCAGGATGTAAATGCAGGACACCAACTCTTCAGTACACTTTTGTATTTGTGGATACTCTGCCAGTAAAGAGGACTTCTATGCTGCTGAAAGGACTGCCCCTTTGCTGGAATGCTGCTCTAAAAGACTGCTACCCGGCTGGATTGCCAGGTTTGCCCTGCTGCTCTTCTACCTTCTGCCTGCGGACAAGGGCTGGATCATCAAATGTCCCAGGACCTTTAGTGTGATTCTTAAGGGCTAGTTTTCTGGCCTCCTGTTCAGAACCTCAGGGACACAAAAGGCATCCTCAATCTTGAACCCACACCTGGACCAGGCCTAAGGGAGTCCTAATCCTCCATGTGGTGCCCCTTCAGTGTTGGACCCTTGCAAGTGGTGTTAAAGGTGCCCAGATAGTCAAAATCCAAACTTCTGCCTAAAAACTGTTTTGAGAACTAGGTGGAGATCAGGACCATCCTGCTCGCCTATTTGCCCGTGGTGCTTTGCCAGTCTCCTGTGCTACATTCTTCTCCGCAACAGAAAATCCTTTTCAGGGCCCTACGCAAAAGGAATATCCGTCCCAATAAAACTGTCTTTGTCTTCAGCCCTCTGCTCCATATTGCTGAAGATTTTCAATTTCCATCTCATCCCAGGGCTGGTGCCAGGCATGAGCAGTGTGGGCAGCTGCCAAGGGCCCAGCACTCAGGTCAAAAACATGGGGCTCCACTTCCGAGTGAAAGGTCACACCACATATTAGCCCACATGTTACTCAGGAGGTCCCTTCCCCATCCAATCGCATCACAAATTAATTTTTTAAGTGAAGTGCCTTGACCTTCTTGGTCCAAAGGCGTGGCGGCATTGCTGAGGGTTCAGGGGTGGGGCAAGGGAAACAGTGGGGTGAGTTGGCCAGACTGAATAGTCAACATTTTTGTTTGCTCACAACATTCGGTGCGGGTGAGGGTGGCAGGGGATGAACGCCTCTCTTAAAAATCTGCCCTGCAACCTTGTCTACCCTTTCTGTTTTTGGTTGCCAGGCAACAGAAGGCAACTTTGTTCCAAGGACTAGCCAGACATTATCAGGTGAGGGGAGGTGGGTCAGGGGAGGAAGGAACAGCCAGATCAGACTGGCATAGCAGCAGTCCTTAGCAAAGTGCATTCTACTGGGTCTTCAAGCACTGAATAAGGATGCAGGATCCAGGTATGGGGCCCATATCCCTAGGCCTTGTAGCCATTATCTAGTGCTGTGAGGCCCAGTGCAGAGGGACTCCCTGTAAAGGCCTCTACGTGATTCTCAGCATCCAAGTGGTAAAGTGGGTTAATCTGTGCCAAAAGGACATTGAATTTTTAGACATACTTTGATGTGCCATATCTTGGTTTCTGTTTTTTGAAGATCAGGACTCTGCTTGTTATCTGTGTGTAACTGGAGTTTATAGCAGTACCTTATTGTCTATTCCTCATTGCACTGATAGAGTACAACTTCGCTCTTTAGTTTTACGGGTGTGTTATAATCATGGTTAGCCCGCATCTACACATAATCCGTTGTTGTTTTTGAGATTGTGCTACTGTAACGTGAAATGTAATAATGTGTAAGCAAAGTGTTAGAGATTTTCTTCATCTATCCAAAGAATTAATGTAGGGAGCATACAAATTTGGGTAATTATATATATGTGTGAAGTATATCCTTGACTAATGGGCATATTCTTTATAAAGGCACCTGTATTGTATGTCTACTATATTCATAGTTCATATATACATGTAGTTTTTTTTTGTTTGTTTTAACAATGTTTATTCGGGTCACAAAATTACACAGCTGCATTATGCCCACAACCCGGGGGCCGGCAGCGTCATAAAATGAACATAGTGCAATATCAATCACAGCTTATACGCCCACAACCCGGGGGCTCGGCAGCATAGATTTATGAAAAACAAAGCATCATAACAATTGTGATAGTATAACCACTGCCCAAAAAAGTATGAATGTACACAGAAAGAAACTTCAATGTTCTGTTGACCAATTGGCAGTCATAGTGAGATAAAATGACCTAATTACCCCCAACCCCTTAACTACATACAACTGCCAATGTACATTGCATCTTAGCGTATCTACCCAGACAATATTAATAGAGAACAGGACACAGCGATCAGTTGTCTCAATGAGCAGCCCAAATACCCAATTGGGCCGTTTCTCTGCGGCCAGCATTCCAAAGTCCACTCCCTAATCATTTGTTCCTATAGTCATATCTGCACCGCCCTTCGCCAACCACAATGCGTACGGTTCCCAGATGTCCGTTGGCCTAGAGCAACAGGATTGCAGTTCCCAGGAGCAGGTTAGCTGATTCTTACAATATGTGATAGCCTGCAACCAGCCTGCAATAGTAGGTGGCCTCTCCTTCTTCCACTGCACTGCCACTTGTCGCTTAGCTAAAAGCAGCAGCATCGCCACCAGCTTGCGAGAGCCCAACGGTATTTCTTGAACATAGCCCAACAGTGCCACCAGTGGGGAGGGTGGAATCAAAATGTCCACTATTTCGCCTATGTGTCTGAGTACTACCAGCCAGTAATTAGCTATCTCTCTACATGACCAAGCCAAATGGAGGAATGTTTCATCTGCGCACCTGCAACGCCAGCAATTTGAGTCCTCCCTGATGTTCATACGTTTGAGCTGCACTAGAGTACGGTACACTCTATGTAGAAAGTTAAAATGGATCAGGTGGAGTCGGTAATTTGGAGAAAGATGTTCTAGCTGCACACAGCAGAAAGACCACTGGCTATCAGTTATGGGCATCTCCAGATCTGCCTCCCACCCCCCTTTTGAAGTGTAGGTCGCTACAGGAGAAGTTTTTTGAGTAGTACTATATATACGCGTTATAAGTTTTTTAGAAGAGGAGTTAGACAATATGTTCTTCAGAGCAGGAAGAAAGGGTGTTTCCTCGGGATATTCCGCCTTTTCGAGCTCTGCATGCTGACCTGATTTGATAGTACAGCAATGCGTCTGACAGTGAGGGTGTCTCTCCCCGGCACATATGCTGTAGCGTCAGGAACAAGGCTTCAGGGAAAAGGTCACCCCCTTTCACCAACCCATGTGCCTTAGCCTTTAAGGCAGTGGCCTTGTCAGTCAGAGGCGTCAGCAATGGATTTCCATCCAGTGGCATGGAAGGGGCATATAATTCCGTTACTCCTACTCTCTTTGCTATACCCCTCCAGGCCCATCTAGTCACTGCCACGGTATCAATTTCGCCCTGCGGACGTTTGTAGCTTCCGTAACCCGCAGCATGTAATGGGGACGGCGCTGATCTTTTGATTTCTATTGCCACGTGTGGCTGAAATGGTGTCGGGTGGCACCACAAATGTAGAAATTGTGCTTGGGCACTGTAGGCGTATAATTCAAAATCCGGGGCCCCCAGCCCACCCTGTTCGAATGGAAGCGTCAATAGGTTCCAGGACACCCGAGGTTGTCGGCCTGCCCATACAATTCAAGAACCGCCGACCGCAGTCGCTTGAAAAAGGCCTTTGTGAGTGGCATTGGTATATTTACAAAGAGCTATAGTAATTTGGGAAGCAGGATAATTTTAGTAAGTGCTATGTGGCCCAACAGTGACAGGGGGAGGCGCCTCCAGCCCTTTACTTTAGACTCAATCCAGTCCATCACCCTGCCATAATTGTCAAACCACAGCTCATGCATGGATCTACTGATTATGATACCAAGATATCTAGTCCCGGAAGCCACCCACTGTATCGGGTAGTCCGTGTCACAAGGCGTCGTCTCGTCTGTGAGTGCGAGTATAGTGGACTTGGCCCAGTTTATTGAATGCCCGTAAGACCCCCATATCTAATGATTTCCCGCATCAGAGAATTGAAATTGTACATGGGATCCACCATATACACAGACATATCGTCCGCATACATTGAAATCAGAAGGCCCCTAGAGGTAAAAAAAATACTTCTGTGTGTGTGGTGTTGGCGCAATCTCGCCGCCAAAGGCTCAGTGGCTATAGCAAACAACAATGGCGACAGTGGGCACCCTTGTCTTGTGACACATGTTATTGAAAATGAGTCTGACACCTGCCCGTTAATTCTTATCCTGGCTCGTGGCTGGTTGTATAGTACTCGGATCTGCTGTATGAAGGGAAGACTTAGGCCCCTCCGAGTCAGTAAAGCAAACAAGTATTTCATTATTATGAATCAAATGCCTTAGTGGCATCCAAAAGGGCAGCCACTGCCTGCACCAGTGGCGCCAGATAGCGTAAGACCCCGAACAGCGTCCGCAGATTGTGTGATGTAGCTCTGCCTGGTATAAAACCGGACTGATCTGGCAGCGCTATCTGCGGTAGCATGGGCTGCAATCTATTTGCCAACAATTTGGCGTAGATTTTCGCATCGAGGTTGATGAGCGACAGAGGCCTGTATGAGCCTGGGGACACAGGGTCTTTGCCTGGCTTCGGCAATGCAATTATCATGGCCTCTCTTAAAGTAGGGGGTAGCTTACCCATGTCAATTGCTTCCATGTATACCTGCCATAGTTTGGGCGCCAAGAGATCCGCATATTCTTTATAAAAGGCGGCTGCCAGGTCATCTGCCCCCAGGGCCTTTTCCGCCGGCATACTACCGATCACTTGTCGTATGTCATCAACCGTTATTGGCAGATTCATATACTCACGGGCTCCATCATTGAACCATGCCAGTGCAATTGTGTCCAAGTATTCCACTACCTCGGCTTCTGTTGGATTCATAGTAGTCGAGTGCAGGTGTGTGTAGTATTCAGTGATTGTGGACAATATATGTCGTGGTGTGCGAGCGATCTCACCCTCCTCTCTCTGCAATTCTGTTATGTAATCTGTGCCCTTTGGTGCCCGCAGCAGCCCCGCCAGTGTCTTTCCAGCCCTGTCTAATCACCATATCTCCTTGCCTGTGCATGTTTATGGAGATATGCCGTTTCTCTCTCTGCCTCTCCCTGGAATTCTGTCAGTTTGGTTCTGATCAAAGCCGCAATGGACGCAGTGGGGCGGGTCTGGAGCTCTCTCACTAGTACCCCAATCTTAGCTTCCAACCTCCCTATTGTGACCCGGATATCCCTCAATACTCCAGTTTTCATGGCTATACAGTTACCCCTAATAACCACAGTGAAAGCCTCCCATAGCGTACCCGGGGAGTCGACCGTGCCCTCATTCAATTCGAAATAATCTACTATCTTTTCTCTGAGACTCTCTTTGAAGACATGATCCAGCAACGCTCCTGACGGAAACCTCCATGTGAACGGTTGTAAATAGGGCTCAGGAATGTGTAGTCGTATTAAAGCAGGTGCGTGATCTGAAAAAGTGTGCGGGAGGTGTTCAGCGCTGGCAACTTGTATATGTATGTCCTTCGACAATAGCCAATAATCTAGGCGTGACCATGACTGCCTATGGTGTGTGATACCTGTTCCTTCCCTATCCATGGGATGTAATGCCCTCCATGTGTCCACTAAATGCAAGTCCCTCAGAATGTCTCTCATCGCCTGTGCGGCCCTAGGATGATGTTCTCGGGCGGTACCCACCCTGTCCAGCGCTGAAGACAATACAACATTGAAATCTCCGACCCACAGAAGCGACACTGGCATAAATGCTTGTATCTTTTGGCACAGATCATAAAAAAATTCTGGGCTATCGGAGTTTGGGCCATACACATTCACAATAACTGTAGGAGTACCATCGAGTGTGCCATGCAACAGAATGATCCGGCCTTCCCGATCCACTACGGTAGTGTGAGTTTTCCAGAGAATCCCTCCACGGATAAGGACAGCGACACCCCTAGAGTAGGAGGAATAACCAGACGCAACAATTACGCCCCATCGTGAATTCTTTAGGGTATCTGTCGCATCTACTCGCAAATGTGTCTCCTGTAGGAGGCAGACATCTATCTCCTTTCGAGACAGATATGACTAAATTAATCTCACCTTGCGCCGGTCGTTAAGACCCCTCAAATTCCAGGAGAGGCATTTTAGCGGTGCTGTTCTTGCAAGAGTACTCCACGTATCATTTACATTGGGCATACTCCGCTGCCAAATGGTATATTTTGTATGACCAACGCCCAGTCCCTGTGTGTTCCTGATGCAAATACAGCATTATATTGTGTGACAATTGAAACTTGTAGAACAAAACCATCTTCTCCCCACTCTCCTACACCAACCCCCCAATTAGGTTGTGTACATACCCACTCCCCCACAACACCCCAATTACAGTCTATCCAAGTTTGTGAACAAACGGGAGTCTTCCCTGCGGGGTACATGAGTCAGTTAGCCATGCTCCCCTGCACTCATGGCAGGGTGGCCGAACAAAAGGCATGCGGTCTAGGACTCACCCAGGGCCATACAAATAGTTTATCGTGTCCGGCTGAATCAACACCCAGTCTAAGGATCACACAACCATAAAGGTGCAACTAAGTTGTGCGCCCATGATGCCCAGGGACCACACCGCCACTCCACCAGCACACCTGCGATCAACCATTTGCACTTATCTGTTTACATGATGCGCCGAGCAGCCATCCTTCACTCAATGTCACTAAGCGATTTCTCCTGTTGAGAGTCAGGCGTCCCATCGCATTGTTTGTGTTCCTTCACCATTTTCTTCGCATGTGCGAGGGCAGCCTTGATGACCGTAAAGAACAAAGGTTTGCCATGACCCTGTATTCTGAGTTTAGCAGGATAGATCAACGCGTAGTGGGTCCCAAACTGTTGAAAGATTTTCTTGGCAGGGAGGAATTCTCTGCAAGCATTTTGAACTTGTGGAGGGCAATGTTATTACCTTTGTACTGTGTGTCCCCCTTTTCTCTGGCGAGTCTCAATATAACATCTCGATCCTTGTAATTCAGTACTCTCGCCAGTATCGGGCTTTGGCCGTGGACCCAACGATCTGTGAGCGTGTTCTATCAGTAACATTGGCGACAATTCCTTTCCGAAGAGTTACTTCATCATTTCCTTTATATACTTTTCCATGTTTCTATGTCCGTCGTCTCCACAATCCCTGTAATGCGTATGTTGTTCCTGCGTGATCTTGCTTCTAAATCCTCATTCTTTTGTTTGATAAGTTGAAGCACACCATCCATGCCACGCAATTTTTTGTCCAGCTCCGATTGCCCTTCTACTGTTTTAGTGACTCTCGTCCGCGCACACTGAGTGATGCGATCCATTCTCTCTGCAAGAGTGTCCATTTTGGTGTCTAAACTTTGCAGGCTAGTTTTTAAGTCTTCAAACATGGAGCGGATATCATCTTCTGGTGGCAGCTGCTACGCGGATCCCTTCGGGTGCTCCAGTTGGGCCCTATCCGCATCGCCAGTCTTATTTGATTTTCTCTCAAAGTTTATTTTGGGCTGTCTAGTTTCCGGTTTGCCCATGCTTGCACCAGAGGGGGGCGCACACTTACTGCCGTTTAGGCCACACGAAAGGCATCGCTATTCACCACACCACCCTCCAAACTGGCCGTCACTGCGTGAGCAACCCCAACTACGTCTATCCAGTTTCTTCGCTCCGCTGCCCTCGGGTCCACATGGGTGGTCCCGGGCTTCTGGACTTACGTAGATCGGTCAAGGCACAGCAGGTTATGGGTGCGAATATAGACCAAATATTCTCCCCTACCACGGAACCACTGGGCATCCTGCCAGGCAATCAAAAACCTTCTAACCGGCACGAGTATCCCCTGAGTTGGACATGGAATGCTGTGGTTTTGGTGTAGGAGTCTCACTCATACGCTGCGTTCTACAGGGTCACAGCTGCGCTCAACAGGAGCGGGGCCAGTTTTATTCACACACAATGTCCAGATCTCGCGCCCCCAGGTGGCGACCCGAGGGTCCTCCACCGGCCTAAGGTAAATAATGACTTGGGCCCAAATGGCGCAGGGCGTGATGTGACCCAACAGTTTCTCCAACTTCATGTCTCCCAGGCCCACACTCAACCAGGGCCTCCAATCTAGTCCCAGCAGGTGACAAGCAGGCCCTCATGTTTATGGGTCTCTGCAATCGCCGCAGTTCTCTCCAGCAACCCTGGCCTCAGCTGGCGTTCTACAAAATGGCCGTTCGTCACCTTGTGTACTGGCTATCGTGTAATAGCGCCGGGGGGAGCATCAACCTCACGTCCCCCTACCGTCAAGGCGGTCACGGAGGAAATATCCCAGTAGCTCAATGGGGTCTCAATGCAACGCGGCCCCTGGCAATCGCTGCTATGTATGGGCCGGCCCCGGGGCTCACCTACTCAATCCGCCGCTGTCAGCTACGGGCCACGGAAAGCGCCTCCTCCATCCACAGCACTTGGCAGGCCGCCAGAGCAGCATGGTTACTGCATCCGCGCTCGGGCCCGACCTCTGCTCCGGAGCATCGCGCCGAAAGCCGGGGCACCACCCCGTCCCCGGCGGCCACCTCCCAGGTCCCGGTCGGCGATGGTCGCCGTCCACGTCCGGGCAGCTCCAAACTTTAGGTCCTGGCTCTGCACTCGCACTACAGGCCCCAAGCGTCGATGGCGGGCCTGCTCTCCCAGGACAGCAGCAATCAGCCTGGCGCCCGAGTCAGCCACCAAGACACAGCAGGGTGACTTCCGCTGCGATTTCGCCGCAGTAGGGTCGGTCTAGCATGCCAATGAGCAGGTATTTTGATGGATTTTCAAGTCGGCCGGAGGAGCTGCTCTAGCAAGTAGCCATTTTGCAGCTCGACCAAGCCACGCCCTCATATATACATGTAGTTACATGTAGTTTAAATGTGTGTACTATACTTATGTTAGCTGAAAATTGGTAGGCCTAACTTTATTTCCCCTGTTTGCTCTTGGGTTGGAGATGCTAATGAAAATGTATGTTCTTTTGGCATTCTCTCTTTTCATGTCTCCAATGCAGGTGCAGGAATTTGTTCTCGTTAGCTTGAATAACGTCTTTGTTTTAGGAGTTGGACGAGACTTAGGGAGGAGTGAATACCTTTGAACAAAAGGGGCTGATAATGTGGGAGGATGTCCTTCACATATGGAATGGCCTGGGACCCAAGATCATCGATAAAGAAGTTAAATGTCCATTACCGCATGGAAGAATCCTAACAAGAGGGGTCTAATTAGATGCAGTAGTTTCATGATGTATTCAGGGGTGTGATTTTCGCCTTTTGCATTTGGGTTTGTCTTACCTGAGGAGAGGAGAGCATCTTAGAACGAGCTCTGTAGCTTTGAGTTTGAGTTTGAGTTTAAAATTACTTTTAGAGCGCACGTATACCAGCGGTTTCTTGGTGCTATAGCTAACAAGATCCTGGGCTAAAAAGCTAGGAGAGCTAAAGGAGTGGTATTCGAAAGACTTCGTGAATAAGTGGGTCTTGAGGTGTTTACGGAATTGTGAGTAGAGAGTGATGGTACGAAGTTCAAGGGGAAGGGAGTTCCAAAGGGTTGGGGCAAGGGTGGCAAATTTAGAGCCTCCCCACTTCTTTCTCCGGTAGCGTGGGATTGTGAGGAGGGATTGGGAAGACGAGCGGAGTTCCCTGGTGGGAACGTATGGAACGATCTCGGAGGAGATGAACGCTGGTGCCAGGCCAAGTCGGGCCAGGAAAGTGATGGAGGCGAGCTTGAATTGAATTCTGGCTCGCACGGGGAGCCAGTGTAGAGATTTCAGAAGAGGGGTGAAATTTTGGAAGTTTGAAGGCCAGGCGGGCCGCCTGGTTTTGTATCTGCTGTAGGCGCCGCAAGCTATATGCAGGAATGCCGGCATACAGGGCGTTGCCGTAATCCAGGTGGGACACCACCATGGCCAGGATGATAAGTTTGAGAGCAGAGAAAGTGAAGAAACGAGACACCCTGCGTATAGTGCGCAGTGAAAGGAAAGAAGAAGATACCACAAAGCTAACCTGGGAGTGAAGGGTGAGTTGAGAATTGAGTTTTATGCCTAGGGTTTTGACAGAGGAGGAGGGTGCAAGAGAGGGGCCAAGAGAGGGAGGCCAGAAAAGAGAGGACCAGGGGCTGAATGAACCGCCCGTCAACACCAACTCGGTCTTGTCGGGGTTAAGTTTGAGGTGATTGTGGTTCATCCAGTCCCTGATATGGAGCATGACAGATTGAAAATTTAGAACAGAAGAGGGGGAAGAGGATAGATTGAAAACAAGCTGGAGGTCATCCGCATAATTAAATATGGCGACCTCCATCTGTTGGAGAGAGAAAATCAGAGGAGCGATGTACAGATTAAACAGGAGGGGGGAGAGGGAAGAACCTTGGGGAACCCCGCACTGAACTTTCCGGACGTCCGCTGTGAAGTCACCCAGGCGAACGGCCTGGGTGCGGTCGCTCAGGAAGGAGGATAACCAGACCAGGGCGGTCCCCCCGATCCCCGCCACCTTGATACGGGAAAGTAAGATGGTGTGGTCCACCGTATCAAAGGCGGCTGAGAGATCGAGGAGCACAAGGGCCTGGTGCTGATTGGTATCCATACCCTCCCTGAGGTTGTTCAGGACCGAAATGACAACGGACTCCGTAGAGTGTGCGGGGCGGAAGCCGGCTTGGCGAGGGGCAAGGGCTCCATGCTTCTCCACAAAGGAGCTCAGAGCGCAGGTGACATGGCGCTCGAGCACCTTGGCCAAAAATGGCAAGAGGGAGATGGGGCGGAAATTGACAGGGACAGAAGGGTCTGCCCCGGGTTTTTTCAGAATAGGCACAATAACCGCGGACTTCAAGGGGTTGGGAACTACGCCTTGAGCAAGAGAGCTGTTAAGGAGGTGAAGGGGGGGGTCTGGGCAAGAGACAAAGATATGGCGGAGAATGTGAGCCGGACAGGGGTCAAGCGGAGAACCAGACTTGACCAGAGGCACCAAGGAGGTCAAACATTCCCGAGTGATGAAGGGGAGGGTGGTGAGTTCACCCTTGGGAGGGGGGCATTAGGGGTCAACAAAGGAGGGAGAGGGGGGAGGGATGTTGGCCTTGATGGTAGCAATTTTATGAATGAAGTAATTGTTGAGGGAAAGGCAGAGTTCTTCGGACGGGGCGGGCTTAAGGGTTGTTCTGTCCGAGAACGCCAGGTTGTGGACGATGGTGAATATCTCCTTAGACTGGTTTTCCGCAGCTAGAATTTTGGAGGAGAAATATGATGTTTTGGCCTCCAAGATGTCTTTTTTATACTGGGTAAGGGTGTTGGTATACTCCAGTTTTAAAGTGGGGCAATAGTTTCTCCTCCATGCCCGCTCCGCGCGGCGTACTTTTAGTTTGGTGGCCTTAAGCTCTTCGTTGAACCACCGATTGGCGTCCCTCTCATGTTTGGAGGTGATGCGCTTGAGCGGGGCAACGGAGTCGCGGCCAGAGGAGAGCCACTGGTCTATGGCATCAACCTGGGAGAAGGTGGAAAGGCCCTGTAGGGAGGGGAGGGAGGAGGTGAGAAGGGAGGAAAGATTTTCCAGGTTAACTCGACCCCATGAGCGTACCCAGGTGTTTTTGGGGCGGGGGAGCTTGGCTGGGGGGTGAATAGGAAGGAAAAATGAAATCAGGTGGTGGTCAGACCAAGAGCAAGGTGAAATGGAGAGAGATTCCACAGGGCAGTTCAGGGACCAGATCAGGTCAAGCGTATGACCTTTGATATGGGTGGGGGAGTAAACGTGGGATGTGAAGTTGAGGGATTGAAGGGTTTCGGAGAATTCCTTAGAGGACGGACATTCGGCGGGGTCGGAGGGCCAGAAATTAAAGTCGCCAAGGAGCAGAATGGAGGAGTTATTGACTGTAATAGTGGCCAAGACTTCCAAGAAGTCAGGGAGAAACTGTAGAGGGGATTGAGGAGGGTGGTAGATAAGAAAGCAGGTCAGGGGGGGAGAGGTGGAGGTAGTGCGAATGACCAGAAATTCGGTGGTCGCAATGTCAGGCAGGGATAGAATTTGAAAGGGAAGATCGGCACGTGCGATGACCGCCACGCCACCCCCGGCTCTGCCTGAAGGGCGGTCCGCCCTGAGGGCATAGTAAGTGGCCGGTAAGGTGGATAGTAGGGCAGGGAGGGAGTCATCGCAGAACCAGGTCTCAGTTAGGAAAAGAAGATCTGGGGCAAGAAGATCCAGCAGGACCGAGAGTTCATGCGCATGGGCGACAGCGGACCGGGTATTAAGATAAAGAGCTTTGAGGGCTTTGGGGGTTGGCGAAGGGACAATGTTACAAGGCGAGGGAGAGGGGTCAACTGTAGAGAGAGGGAGGAGAGGGGGGGGCGGTGGGGGAGAGACCAAAGGAGGAGATGCGAGAGCAAATGGAAGCCATGATGGGCCAGGGACCCTGGAAGCTGCGTAGTAGGTCCGGGGTATAGGTGATGAGCGGGGCAGAGTGACGTGCCCCTAGTCCTGGCCAGTCGCGGACTGGCGCAGACGGGCTTGCCTTAGGCGCGCCTTCGGCGCGCAATCGTCGCGCCCGCTGCGCTCGTCCGCTGCGCTTCCTCCAAAGACACATGATTTATGCTGGGTGGTCGGGCGTTGGAGGGGGCGTGGCCAACCGAGGGGGCGTGTCACGTGGCACACCTCGCCCTCGTGAATGGCGCCCTGGATGTAATGGATCGTTGCAGCGTAAGCCCGCTGTTTGAGGGAAATGCCAGAGAGTGCAGCTATGCCAGGTACATATAAAAGCAAAGTATCACACAAATGTTTTAAAAAGCAAAGTTCGGCGCTCCCGGCTTCCGCCTCAGGAGTCCTTCGTTAGTGTCGCGCTATGACAGCTGCGCGCACTATATATAGAGATGGTGAGGGGGCGTGGCCAACCGAGGGGGCGTGTCACGAGGCACACCTCGCCCTCGTGAATGGCGCCCTGGATGTAATGGATCGTTGCAGCGTAAGCCCGCTGTTTGAGGGAAATGCCAGAGAGTGCAGCTATGCCAGGTACATATAAAAGCAAAGTATCACACAAATGTTTTAAAAAGCAAAGTTCGGCGCTCCCGGCTTCCGCCTCAGGAGTCCTTCGTTAGTGTCGCGCTATGACAGCTGCGCGCACTATATATAGAGATGGTGAGGGGGCGTGGCCAACCGAGGGGGCGTGTCACGTGGCACACCTCGCCCTCGTGAATGGCGCCCTGGATGTAATGGATCGTTGCAGCGTGAGCCTGCTGTTTGAGGGAAATGCCAGAGAGTGCAGCTATGCCAGGTACATATAAAAGCAAAGTATCACACAAATGTTTTAAAAAGCAAAGTTCGGCGCTCCCGGCTTCCGCCTCAGGAGTCCTTCGTTAGTGTCGCGCTATGACAGCTGCGCGCACTATATATAGAGATGGTGAGGGGGCGTGGCCAACCGAGGGGGCGTGTCACGTGGCACACCTCGCCCTCGTGAATGGCGCCCTGGATGTAATGGATCGTTGCAGCGTAAGCCCGCTGTTTGAGGGAAATGCCAGAGAGTGCAGCTATGCCAGGTACATATAAAAGCAAAGTATCACACAAATGTTTTAAAAAGCAAAGTTCGGCGCTCCCTGGCTTCCGCCTCAGGAGTCCTTCGTTAGTGTCGCGCTATGACAGCTGCGCGCACTATATATAGAGATGGTGAGGGGGCGTGGC
This sequence comes from Lissotriton vulgaris, assembly GCF_964263255.1. NCBI lineage: Eukaryota > Metazoa > Chordata > Amphibia > Caudata > Salamandridae > Lissotriton > Lissotriton vulgaris. Next base: position 766,987,194 of record NC_141691.1, on the reverse strand, counting down.
CAACCGAGGGGGCGTGTCACGTGGCACACCTCGCCCTCGTGAATGGCGCCCTGGATGTAATGGATCGTTGCAGCGTAAGCCCGCTGTTTGAGGGAAAGGCCAGAGAGTGCAGCTATGCCAGGTACATATAAAAGCAAAGTATCACACAAATGTTTTAAAAAGCAAAGTTCGGCACTCCCGGCTTCTGCCTCAGGAGTCCTTCGTTAGCTTTACACTACTTCACCCAATTGACATGAGTGCGCATCTTAGGAAGACTTCATGTGCTGACACCTTTTATTGAACTTGCTTGGGGAAAAGCTAAGTAGGGATGTCACATTAGAAGTAGTATAGGGACAGATGAAATGTTTTTTACTTATGAACTTCCAATAAAGAAATCTCTTGATGTAATTTCTATAATCATTTGTGTTCTGATGCTGGGTTTTGTGCCTGGTGCACCGCCTAAACTTAATGCAAATATTTGGTTTTATATTAGTGCCCATGTGTCTTTACACCCTCGTTTTGAGGTATGTTCAACTTTTCTTATACTAAAACTGAAGTATGAGTTGGTATTCTTTCAGCGTAATTGACATTGGGAATGTATAATCGACAATTGAATTTCTCTCCCCTCCACACTTACAAGCAGGTAACAAAAGAGCCATCGGCCAGGGGTCCCAGAGTAAGTCTAGAACGTGGAATCCGGCTCCAAAAGTTGGTAGCAGAGTAGAATGGTTACCTCTTGAAGTGAGAATCCAGAAAATTTAGAATGAACTCAGACCCAGAGCCCCAAATTAGAGCCCAATGATTGAGAGCGGAGAACGACAGGCTTTGGCAGAGGACAGAGGTGGTTTTCTGTGTGGCGAAGACAATGGTGAACAGTGGCATGAGTATGAATAGGGATGTGTGTACTAGATTGCGTTGATTTGATTGTGTGATGTCTTGCGGAGTTGGGATGCTAGTTGAGTGATTGAAGCCTTTCGGGCAGAACGCGTGCGGTCCATCAGTTTCATTTTGCTGGTTATCCCGGAATATATTTGTGGTGTAGAAAACTCTGATTTGTTAGTAATGATCTTATTGTTGGTTTGTTGTGAAGTCGTGAATCACTATCGATGACCCTCCTGAGACTGGGAACTTTGTGTAAGGGGATTTGTTTAGAATTGGATGTGGAAAGACTCGAGCGCAGGGGTAGACCACAACGATTCGAGTGGCCAGCGAAGGTTGTGGGTCACGGTGGGTGCATGTTCTTGAGCTAGTGAAAACTATTGATCTTTTAGTAAGACAGACAATTACTTGTTTTGTAACTGTCCACACATTAGGAAGACAGGCAGTTACTTGGTTGCATGAATACGAGAGTAAATGCGTATGGTGTGATTGTGTAGGAGGGTGAACCGATGTGAGGAGGAAAAGGTGACATCAAAGTGTGCCAGGCTGCAATAGGTCTTTTGGTGTAACGCCATGCTGGGATTGGTGGGCTGTCATCAGGAAGCAGAAACAAGAAATTGTTAGCAAAAATAATTTTGGATTAATCATGCAATGCTTTAGGGTGCCTTGAGGTTTGTATAGAGGAGACAGAGGTGTGGTAACTCAAGTGGGTGAGAAGCGCCACATGAGGATACTCCAGCACATTGTATGGCAATGAATGTGGGTCTTCATACTATAGTGTGGCTCCAAAATTGGCATAAGATAACTGAGAAGGAGGGGAAATTATCTTATCCCTGGTATGGGTCATTCCAATTGGATATATTACCCATTTGAGGGGAGTGATGTCTTTATTACAGCCTCCACCCAGACCAACATAGTTTGAGGCATTGGAGGCGAGCAGCACGCACAAACAATAGAAAAAAATCTCAAAGAAGAGTGAAAAAGGCAATGAAGGTATATCAGGACGCATAATGGGATGCACAGTAGAAGAGGTGAAGGGTGGATACCATTGGGGGAAAAAGGCTATATCAACTATTAGTGGATGAGGGAGGAAATCAGAACAGAAAGGGGGATTATAGAAATAATTCAGATGACAGCTTGATAAAAAAAAAACATTTAGCAGAGCATCCTCCACACTATAATCCCTTTACAGAGGAAGGTAGATGAGTACTGGCAGATGCAGTGAATATGGAAAGAACGGAAAAGTCACAACCAGCTCCTAGAGCAAGGGTAGTGGGGTGGATTTTAACACGGGCAGAAGGAGTAGGGGGCCACCGTTACAAGCAGCTGAGCTGCGTGGAGAATATATGGTTACCGGAAGCCCTTATGTTACCAGTCACTATTGGACCAATAGTTTCAGTGCATGATCCGAGCCTAGGGGAAATCCACAGTCAGCAACAGTCAGGTCCAGGAGAAAGAATCAATTTGAGGGGAAATGTGGCATGGTATGGGAAAGGTACATTTCTAGTGCCCCTGGAGACAACTACACCATTGCCAGCATACGCAGACCCTCCCAGGGTGTGTGTGGGGTCTAGAATAGTAGAGACAGGTTCATTGGTGAATTCCCAGTCAAATCTGAGAATGTGGGAACCCCCAGCTGGAGGACCCATGGGGAAGATACTGGAGGTAGCAACAAGACAGGGAGGGTCCAGAAATCAGTCAGAGCTGAGAACATGGGAACCTCCAGTTAGAGGAACTGTAGTTGGATACTGGAAGCAGGAACGAGAAAGGGTCTTCTGTCAACATGTTTCACAGAATACAGGGTTAGAAGATGGATAGAGGAATAAATACTGTGAAAGAGAAGGACAGGCTTGTGTGATGAGTCAGGGAATGATTGAAGCTGCAATGAGGGCAAACGTTTTAGACGTGGTGAAATTGAATGGAGAATTCAATGAGATAATTGAGGGAGTCCTGCCTTTGGATAGAATCGCACTATAGAGGCAGGATGAGCTGTTGTTTGTGGTGAAGGACCTTACTCATAAGGCAAGGCGAGCACATGAGAAACTGACCGAATTGGCCCAAAAGTATAATGTAGACCTGACCAAAACTAGAATGCTGCATGGAAATCATAGATTGAATTACAGTGATCAGGAATTAGAAGAGAAAACGATGACAGGTTTGAAGATACACATTTGTGAGTTGGTCATAGGAATGTGTACCTGGTGCAGACTTGACAAGTGGGAAGAAAGGTGGTCTAAGAAGAAGAGTGTCAAAAAGGGACTAGGCGATGCGCCGCCTCCCGGAGTGGGAGCCGTTGGAGTGTAAACTTATCCATTGAGGGAGTTACAGAGCGGAGGATATGTGCCTTAGAGCAGGGGTGATTTAGCATAATTCACAAATGATTTTCCTCGGCTGAGGGAGTAACCTGCTGAATGGTACAAGCAAATCGATTGCTTTGTAAAAATTGTGAATTGATTTGAATACCTTGTTTGATATTGTTGTCCCAAGTGACTTATGGGTTGCATGTAAAATTGCTGTCAATTGGCCATCTGCTCCACTACAAATAGACCTGTAACACATGCGACTTCACCAGGGGTTATGAAAAAGTTTGAACACGTGATCAAATGGTTATAGTCTAAGGTTGCACCACAATACATTGATTAGGTCAAAATAGACTGAATTACACAAGAGCCGCCCAAGGAAACAGTGCATGCATACTATGAGAGGGTTTTGCAAACCTTCACCAGTACAGTGGGGTGGATACTCTAGATGCTAAGGATATAGGACAGTTTGTTTCCAAGTTTGTGCTGGGAGTGAGAACAGAGATTAGCTTCATGATCCAACAGAAATTCTACGATATGCCAGATAAAGTACTGATGGGAAGAAAAGGATGAATAACAAGTTAATGTTCGTACAGATCAGAAATTCATAGAGGGGAGAACAGACCCAGAAGGTAGGGGAAACATTTGGTCAGAGACAGGGAAATAACCAGGGAGGGATGCAATATGTGTCAGCATCTATGGGGAGGGGAAGAGGAAGGGGAACAGATCCCAGGTCAGGAGTAGACATAGTCACTTTGAAGAAGATCACCGCCTGTCATTATTGTCATAAAATCAAGCATTGGAACGCAAGTATAGAGCAAATCCAGTAAATCATATACAAGATGAAGGGATAGTACAGTACAAGTGCCTGATGTTATGAATACTGTAATAAGGCCTAGATCCATGGTTGGGGAGGTTTGAATCGCAGATGCAGGTACCCCAGTCTCTCAGAATCCCACAGAGTAACCAAGTGTACCAACAGCTACCTTTGAGTGAGGTTTTTGATGATTTCAATCCGGACCCGTCATTATGAAGGTGCCCGAGGGGGAAGAAAGATTGGGCCCTTGGAGCAGTCTTGGAGGTAGACCAGAGAGGAACGTTTGTGGAGGTGGGTATTGACTGTCTTCCCATTACATTCTTGATTGATACTGATGCTACCCATTCTACTGTAAGGTCTGCTGTAGATCAAAACCTACACCTTTCTGGACAATCCATCCAGGTTGTAGGAGCTGCCAATCAGAGGATGATAATTCCTTTGACAGATGAGTTGCCGGTAAGGATATGAACATTCTAAGAACGACACCAGTTTGTGGTGTGCGATTCGAGTCCAGTCTGTTTGTTGGTATGTGATCTTTTGTGTAAAGTAAATTGTACACCCAAAGGAATAGAATTATAGACTAATGATGTTGATGTTGCATTTAAATTGGCAAATGAAAATCTCTGTGCAGAAATGTTTCCTGAACTAACGGTGGGTGAACCGCCATATGACTTGAAAGAAGTTGTCTATCCTGTTGTGTGGCACTTTACAGGTGAAGTGATAGGATTGATTCAAGGGGCTGAGCCAGTTCTGTTGGAAATGGCCCTTTTTGTGGGGTTATCCCCAAACTCTTTGCTTCTTCCTCCCTTGTTTTTCCTGACCTGTGGTTGTTGGCAATAGGACTCTGAGCCCTATACCACTGCTGATCACTGCTAAAGTGCATATGCTCTCCCTGTAAATTATTACTGTGATTGGTTATCCATGATTGGCCTATTTGTTATACCTGTAAAGTCCCCAGTAAAGGGCCTTGAGTGTGCCAGGGCTGGTAATTCAAATGCTAATAGTGGGCCTGCAGCACTGATTGTGCCACCCACATGAGTAGCCCTAAAATGGTGTCTCAGGCCTGCCACCTCAGTGATGTGCACAGTCTGTGAATTGCCATGCTGTCCTGGCCAGTGTACCCACTGACCATGCCTGACCCTTCCCTTTTATTACACATTGGACACCCCTATGGTAGGCCCAAGGTACCCCGCCTGGGCAGGATGCAGTGTATCTGAAAGGTAGGACAAGTACCAGTGTGGGTAACATGTCCTGATAGTGAAATATTGCTGTTGAACCTGGCATCTTTGGCGTAGTTTCTTTTTGCCTCTACCTCCTGTATTTGTTACGCTGTGCTGGATTTCAGTTTTGCTTGTTTAGATGCTTTGGGCACTTTGCCACTGCTGATCAGTGTCAAAGTGCAAATGCTCCGTGTTTAAATTGTTATTGTAATTGGTTATCCATGATTGGCATATTTGTATCCCCAAGAAGTCCCTCATAAAGTGCACTGAGTGTGCCAGGGCTGGTGATACAAATGCTAATAGTGGGCCTGCAGCACTGATTGTGCCACCCACCTGAGTAGCCATAAAATGGTCTCTCAGGCCTGCCACCACAGTGCCTGTCTGCAGTCTGTGAACTGCCATGTCAACCTGGTCAGTGTCCCCACTGACCAGGCCTAACCCTTCCCTTTCTGTACAGATTGGTTACCCCTATGGGAGGCCCAAGGTACCCCCTTGGGCAGGGTGCATTGTATGTGTAAGGTAGAGCATGTACTAGTGCAGGTGACATGCTCTGGTAGTAAATTATAGCCATTTTTGTTTTTTACTATTGTAAGGCTATCTTTCCCATAGGCTATCATGCCGAATGCTGGCTACAGTGGTTACCTGCATATCGTTCCATACGAACAAGATAGGACATACACGTCTGGTATCCCTGAACTCAGAATTTAATAACACATCTTTTAGGAAAGGTGTTTTTTAAATCCTGTGTTTGAGAAGAGCACTTTTTGAAAGTGGCTGCTCTCTTGTCTGTCCTTAATGTGTGCTGTGGCCTGTTTGTGTATTGACTGTCTGGTTTGTGAGTGGCAGGGGCTGGGTGGCTCCCAGAGGCTGAGTGGGCCATCCCTGGGCTGAATAGCTCCATCTGCATCTAGAGTGGTGGGAGGGGCTAGCACCTGTGCCTGAATAGCCTGAATAGGGCTGTGCCTGCCTTCTACAATGCTGGGTCCACCTCCTGCTGGGCGGCTGATGACCCTGCCCCTCTATCTGAAAGGAAAACAAAGTGCTCAAGGAACACCCAGAACTGGTTTAGACCGGGCTCTGAGCCCTCCTGCACAAAGGAAACAAATACTTTCAGGGGTATAAGTATAGGACCCCAGGGGCGTGGCCAAGCCGCCTAAGATGGTGGATTGCTTCTTCTAGAGCTCCGGCTGCCTGCCCACATCAATAGCAGCCCATGAAACCCCCTCACCTTGTACAGCGAGGGTGGTGGCAGAATCCGTGACTGGAACACCTCAGGGCAGTCCCGTTATGCCCAGAACTCTGAGACAGGGTCCCTAAGGCGTCTGCGGCGTTCCACTGTAGCTCTCCGTGCGTGGCCTGACAAAATGGCGACCGCCAAGAACTGTTGAATCCTGGTGGCATATGTCCAGCGATCCTTGGCGACAAGTCTACGAGCCCGAGGTGAGGAGGCGACGGCGATCTGGCGCCGATCGCCATCTGCGGAGTCAGGGGAGGAGGGGCCTGCGACGCCCGAACAGACTGCGCCGCCAGCGTGGAGTCCACTCCCGCCGGGCTGTAACATCGCCGCTGCGGCACTGGCTACAGAGTACAGCGCCGAGAAGAAGTGTGCCAAGCCACTTCATTTGGAGGACCTGCCAGCCGTCCTGATGTGGTGAAAACGACCATCCCCCTCTTCGTGTGACCCCTGCGGTACTCAGAGTGCACCCCTCTCCCCTCCGTTGGACCCCCCCCGGCTGAGGCTATGCCTCCCACGAAGTGCTCCCTGTGAGGAAGAGACCGCGACGAGATTGTACGGTGTGGATGCCCCCGCCGCGCGCGCCTGAGCACACCTGGTGGTGGGCTGTGCTGCTGTGGTGGCTCAAGGCGTTCAAGAGGACTGGCGACATACGTGGAAGCGCTGGGAGTGGCCCATTGCCGCTGAGCCTCTGTTCCTGCCTGATCGACACCCCGTTTCCCCACCAAATAGCGGGAAGGGCCCAGTTTGCCACCCCAGGGAGTGCGCGGCACAAGAAAAACGGAGGTGAGTTCTTCCCCATCTCCCACTTGCTGGCTGCCCACAGACCACGAGTGCACGGGGTGAAGCGAGCAGGCGTGGCTGGCCATCCCAGAGCTGTGGGACCCCAATGACAATAAGATTGGGAGTCTGCAGTGAGGGCCTCCCCAGAGTCCCCACACGGTGGGACGACAAGGCCCGGGCGGACAAGTAAGACCATTGGAGAAGGTAACGCGACGGGCGACCCGCCAGGGCAGCTTGCAGCGGGACCGCGGCCGTGGAGTTGGTGGCTACTGTTCCTCTGGAACCCCCCTCTTGAGCAGAGCAGCTATTAATACGTGGCGGGGTAGCACCCTGGTTTATTGGAATTGCATAAAGCAGGTGTACCGGACGTGACGGCGCGGTGAGTAGGTGCAAACGCTCGACCCCACCAGCCCGCCATTGACCACGTGGACTCGCATAGCTGGTCCAAAACTCCCCACAATGGGCGACCAGTGAGTAGTGGGGACCACACACGGGGCAGACCAACAGAAGATGACGCCTCAGCCACCAGCTCCGGCTAAACGGCCAGACGGGCATGATGGAGAAGATTCCACGTCCAGGAAATTAGACCAAGTCCTCGCGGCTATAGAACATTCCAGAGTGGGGAGGGAGAACACATTTGATACTCTAGCTTCGGATTTCAATCTTCTCCGAGATGAACACAGGAAGCTAATGGACAAAGTCACCCAGGGCGAAAAGAGTGCAGGCCCTGGACCCGCCAGTACAGCAACACCACAGCACCATTGCAGACCTACAGTCCCGGATGAAGGCCCTGGAGTATAAGACGGACGATTTAGAGGGACGCCCCCGGAGGAGCTACATCCGAGTCATGAATCTGCCAGAGAGGAAGGGGGCGCTAGAGGGCGCACTGCAGCATGGCCGCACTGCCGTGAGGCTCCTGCAGCCCCGAGCTTCCATCCGGCAATTTATCCTTCTGACCATCATCATCCCCTGATCTGACCTTGGAATCTCCTTTGGAAGGCTGTGGACTGCACTCGGTCCAACTCCCACCACGATCGGTGGTTCCTGTCCGGAGTTAGGAGGTCCGGAAGTTTTACCGCCGGGTGCTCTGGAAGTCAGGAGCACCGCGGGCCGGCTTCGCAGCTCACTGTGGTCCGCTGCCTCACACGTGGGGTGGAGGCCGGATCCCCTCCCCCCTCAGGGACACTGCGAGATCGCCCGCCTCGATGTGGATGGTGACGATAAGTGGGACTCGAGACCGGTGGCAGAGACTGTGCAGTGTCACCACAGGTGCCATTCTGGACTACGGTGTCGGGGCTGCGACGGGGACACCGATCCACCACCGGATTTGATGCACTGCCGGAACTCGGGCGGGAGTGGCGGGCGTGCTTGCCTCCTCGTGCCCCCGTCTGTGGGGGCCTCCTGGACGCTTGTGACCTGCAGAGTAGGGACGAGGGTGACCTGTGGGCCGCGATACGATTTGCAGCAGGACTCGCTGGGCGCGCTGCTGGGGGCCCGCCTTTTCCTCCGTTTGGCGCCATTGTCGCCGCAGCAGCCACTGTGTGATGGTGCCTACCGGCTGGGGCTTTTCAGCGGAGCGCTGTGCTAGCCATTTGATGCCAGGCCCCTCTGACTGCATTGTATGCCGGTGCCTCCTACTTTGTGTTTCCTATGCCACACTGTCCTGGATTGTACTGTCCTGCTTCATGAGGGACGACATAGGAGCTGAAGCCTGCGCTCTGTCCCTGTTACATTGTGGAAGTGGCGCTGCCCTCACTTGTCTGTGTTGTACTATGGTGGTCCGCTGCTGTGTGCTCTCGGTCCACTCTCGCCTGCTGTTGTTGTAAATACCCCTCTGTCTCCCTGTAGGCAGCAACGTGCTTTGTCTGTTTGAGGGGACTAGCGATACTGCATGGATACACGGCTACTGCGCCCTACTCTTGGATTTTGCTATACTGCCTGTTCTGGTGGGCGCATACCATTGGCTGGTGTACGAGGGCTTGTGCCTAGGACTACCCTCGCCTCTGCTTGCTGTGTGTGCGGGACCATGGGGAAGCCGGACAATAAGCAACCTAAACTTTCCTTTGACTCTGCGGCTTCTAGGAGGGGCACTCGCCTGGTGCAGGAAGCTGGGAGCTCCCGTTCCCCCCCCCCCACCTGTCATTGATGCCACTCTGCCGTCCACTGCCCCGGATTTCCAACAAATGATGCTTGAGATGCGGCAAGGTTTTGCTACCATTGTGGACAAAGTGGACAAACTATCCTCGCGCATGGACGCGGTGGTGCAAAAACTCGATGTCCATGAGGAGCGCCTGACTACGGCGGAACAGCGCATCTCGGATCACGACGACACTGCGGCCACTCACACCACTCAATTGGCGAGGATGGACAATATATTGAGGGTAATAGCAGCCAAGAATGAGGAGTTGGAAGCGAGAAGTCGACGCAACAACATACGCGTTGGAAGTGTGCCGGAGACGACGAATGTGGGAAAGATGGAGACGTACGTGGAAAGACTGTTGGTTGGTGCGGTTGGAGCGGAAAGCGTTCTCCACGCAGTTTATTGTGGAGCGAGCGCACAGGTCCCTTGGTCCACGTCCGGCCACAGGCGCGGCACCGCGCCCTATCATTGTGCGCCTCCTGAACTACCGGGACCGGGATGCGGCTCTTCGTGCAGCCCGCACCACCCGCTCACTTTCATTTGAGGGGGTCAATTTCACCATCTATCCGGACTTCACTCCGATGGTGCAGGAGCAGCGACGCAAGTTTCTTGCGGTCAAGAAAAAACTTAGGGACCTGCAGGTGGACTACGCCTTACTATACCCTGCGAAGTTGAGGGTGACTCATCAGGCGAAGCAGACCTTCTTCACGAACCCGCAGCATGCAGAAGACTTTGTGAAACGTCTCAAGATGGAACGTGCTGCTGCGGGCCGGCAAGACGAGGAGGAACAGGATGGCCACCGATCGGCGGGAGAGGAGGAGGACGCCTAACCAGGTTTCTAGTGACGAACAGGCTGAACTACATACTTTGCACTGGCGGTTCTATGGCTGCCCTTGGAGTCTGGGGATTCGCAGGCATGACTGTTAAGAGCGGATGTGTGGATCGCCGGTCTTATCCGGGATCCCGCTAGTTGAGACTGTTGTTATGGAGATGGTTGATGATAACACTTTGCTCCGGGCACCCTCTCCCACACTGTGCCTGGTTCAGGTCTTCGCCTTACGGCTGAGGGGTCGGCGTAGTGTGGGAGGGTAGTAATGTGCACCTCTGGTGGGCACTCCCTCGGGCATAGCCCACTATTGTTAAGTTCTTTTGTGCGCCTGAGTTTCTGGATGGTTGGCTGGATGCATGGAGTGTGGGGAGAGGGGGGGTGGCAAAGGGTCCTGACAGGTCGGGGTTGGTCAGGTGGGCAGAGGGAGGGGGGATTGCACTGGTAGGCTCTGTTTCACTTGATGTACGTCTTAGGTGCGCGATGTTCTCTGGGTGTACCGCGTGTTGGTTGCACGGAGGTTCTTCTTTGTTTGGGGGGCTGCATTTTGGTCTGCCGGCGTGCCTGTTGCACGACTGTTGTTACTTGGGATTGGGAGGGGGGGTCTGGTTTTTTGGTTTGGAGATGACTAGGATGAGTGTGGAGTGAGGTTGTTGGAGAAGCTGTGGTGTGCGATGGTGACATTTTGCTGCTTTGCGCTGAGAGACTGGGACGGTGTACTGCTTCTGTGTGCCCCGTGGCGCCTTGATCACGGGTGATGACGATTGATACTGTGGAAAAGATATCGATCTTGTCTTGGAATGTCCGTGGGCTTAATGATGCCAGGAAATGTCGTAATGTACTACAGTATTTGGATAGACATGCAATACAAGTGGCTTTCCTGCAGGAGACGCATCTGCGGCGTTTGCCTGCTTCTACGTTTGGTGGGAGGTGGGCTGCAGTGAGGACATTTGCATCGTATTCCTCATATGCTCGTGGAACTGTTATACTTATTAAGAAATCGCTCTCCTTTCAAGAATTGGGGTCACAAGTGGATCCTGAGGGGAGGTATGTGTTATTGTGGGGGAGGCTTGGGCAGGTCACTGTGCTCTTCGTAAACTGTTATGCACCTAATATTGATACGCCTGCTTTTTTTCTTACCCTTTGGGGCCACATTCTTGCTGTAGAGGCCTCACATATTGTGTGGGGGGGGATTTCAATCTGGCGGTTCAGGCTCTGGAGGATAGATCGGAGGGTAGCCCTCAGTACAATACACAAGCCAGGGATGCTTTGCGGGGCATTGTGGAGGAGGCAGGGCTGATTGACAGCTGGAGGTATGCTCACCCGACTGATAGAGAGGGCACGCATTTCACTGCACAGGCTCGCTCCTGGGCTCGACTGGACTATGTCTTCCTCTCCAGAGGGCTGGTGGTGGGGTTGGGGGAGGCGGTACACTTGGCCAGAACATACTCTGATCATTGCCCGGTCAAAGTTGTGTTTTCAGTGCCCGGGCTGCACAGGCCGCGCCCACCCTGGCGGCTCTTTCCCTCTGCCCTGTTGGACCCCGTTTTTAAGGCTGAACTTGGCGAGGAGGTAGAAGCTTTCTTTCCAAGGAACAAAGGATCTGTTGATAGTGTGGAGGTGATATGGGAGGCATTTAAGGTTACGATCCGGGGTGTCACTATCTCCAAGAGTTGTGGGGTGCTTAAATTTATTGTTCAAACTCTCGAGGGCTTAGAGGCTGATCTACGACAATTGGAACGCAAATTGCAGGCTGGTCCTGATCCCGACCTCTTAGGTCAGTTTAGGAGTAAGCTTTCAGAGTATGAGGAGGAAGCTGCCAGGGATGCTAAGCATAGAGGGAAGTACTGGACGGCGAGGAGATATTGTGAGGGGGAGAGGCCTGGGAAGGTACTTGCTGCACTTACTGGGCATCAGAGGTATGGTTCGGACGTGTTGGAACTGGTCTCGCCGGATGGCACTCACTGTAGAGACACGAAGGAGATTCAGGAGACATTTATTCACCATTACACCCACTTGTACACTACACAGCAGTCGGGTGATGTGCGATATGGCGGATTCCTTGATGATTTAGCACTTTGCTGGTTGTCGGACGATCACAGGGCGTTCCTGGGTAGGCCTCTTGAGGAGGAGGAGATCAGGGGTGCCATCATGTCCCTGAACAATGGGAAGGCCACGGGGCTGGACGGCCTTCCCGCCGAATTCTATAAATGTTACGTGGATATTATGGCTCCTGTTCTTCGCGAGGTTTTTGAGGAGTCCCTTGAGGTAGGGAGGCTGCCGGGTTCTATGAGAGAAGTTGCTATCACCTCGTTGCTTAAACCGGGTAAAGACCCTCGAGACGTGGGTTCCTATAGGCCCCTTTCATTACTTAATTGTGATGTCAAGATTCTGGCGAAAGTGTTGGCGGTTCGGCTTTCTGAGCTCATGCCTCTTATTGTCTTGCCTGATCAGTCTGGGTTCGTGCCTGGTCGGGCGACTTCCCATAATCTTCGTACATTGTTTTCCCTTATCCCGACCATTGCTCCGGAGCTCCCGGTGGCCGCCGTTTTTCTGGACGCCACTAAGGCGTTTGATTCGGTGGAGTGGGGTTACCTTATTGATGTTTTATGCAGAATGGGGTTTCCTCGGATCTTTATCTCCTGGGTCAAATTGCTGTATACTGACCCGGTGGCGAGGGTGGTAGTGAATGGTGTGCTTTCCCCCCAGTTCCCTATTACAAGAGGGACCAGGCAGGGATGTCCCCTTTCTCCCCTCCTGTTTGCCATCGCCATAGAGCCCCTTGCCTGCCGGATCCGCCAACTGCACCAACAGAGTGCGTTTAACTGTTTCCAACGTCAAGTGGGAATCTCTTTGTATGCGGATGATGTCACACTTTATGTTAAGGATCCACAGACGAATCTTAATGCGCTTTTGCGAGAGCTAGTTGCTTTTGGAGCGGTCTCTGGGATACATATCAATTGGCAGAAGTCCCAATTCTTTCCGCTCACTGCGGCGGTTCATCGATTTCCGTTGGACTACCCTTTAGAGTGGTGTGACTCGGAGCTGCGATACCTTGGTATTGTGGTCTCTTTGGTCAGAGAGCAGACTATTAGGCTTAACTATGGCGTAGCTATCACTAAACTGGCGGATAACATTACGAGATGGATGTCTTTACCTTTGTCCATGGCGGGTAGGGCGTCCTTGATTAAAATGGTGGTCTTACCCCAATTTCTGTATCTTTTTCAGAATATCCCATATCACCCTGGCGCTTATTCTTTTAAACGTCTCCGCTCAGAGCTCATTCGTTTGTTCTGGGGGGGTAAACAACCGAGAGTAGCGTGGGCTACCTTAACGTTGCCCTATGTCGATGGCGGATTTGATGTTCCTGACTTTGAACTTTACTATCTAAGTGCTCAGACACACTATGCATACCACTGGATGCGTCCCACGCCGTTTATGCCACAAATTGCGGCTGAACAATGGGTCGCCCATCCTCTCCCGTTGGAGGGTATGGTACTGGGCAATATGGGTGATGTGGACACCCACCAGACAACGGTGACGTGCACGGTGGATGCTTGGCAACGTGTGGCGCGATTCCTGGGTCTTTCATTTCTCTACTCCCCTGCACTACCCCTCGCGTATCATCCTGCACTGTCCCTATTACAGGAGACAGGATTTCAGCGTCTGTGCAAGCGTCTTGGGGTACTTACTTGGGGAAGCCTTTTTCACGAGGGCGCTTTCCGTACCTGGGACCAGTTTTTTGGTGATGTGATCTGTTCCCCCTTGGAGTTGTTCTATTATGTCCGCCTGCGACAGGGCCTGCGTACTTTACTGCCGGATTTCCCTAAGGAGCCGGATGTGACCTTGCCACTTCACGTACTACTAGTCTCTGATGGGCGACATTTGGTTTCGAAGCTATATGGTGCCATTAGACGGCAGCGTGCTACCCCGGCTAGTCGGGTGCGGGAGCAATGGGACGCTGAACTGGGCATCACTATTTCTGACGAACAGTGGCAGTACTGTTGTGGTGTTACTGCAAATATCTCCTCCAGTTGCCGTTTGAAAATTACACACTACAAATTCATACAGAGGTTTTATTATACCCCAGCCAGGAAACTTCGGTTTCGATTGTCGGAGGACGATAGATGTGCCCGATGCCGGGCAGTAGGTGCCGATTTCCTGCCCCTGGCATGGGAGTGTGCGGCCGTTCTGGAGTACTGGGTGCAGGTCCATGCTGCTCTGCAGATTATGACGGAGGATGGGGTGTTGTTCGACCCCATGGTTCTCCTGTTGGGGTATACTAAGGGGGTACCTGCCCTCCACCGTAGATTTGTGGATGTGGCCTTATTGTTGGCCAAACGGAGAGTGGCTTGCTGTTGGGGGCGAGGCAGGGTGCTGCAGTTCGAGGACTCGTTACGTGATATCATCTATTGTCAGGACCAATACAACGTGTATGCGGAGCTGATGCCCGTGCGATGTAGGCCTAAGGATTTTTGGAGCCCGTTGCAGGTGTACCTCCTCACTAGGGCGGTGCAGGACTCTGATTCTGACAGTGAAGACCGGGTTGGGGTGGGTTAAACGGCGCAAGGTTTGTTGTGTCGCGCAGGCACCTGCCGGATTCCATGCCCCGGTGAGACTGGGGTCATCTCTTTCTTCTGTTGCTGTCCGGCTTATATTTGTCATGCTGTGATGGCCTTGTGTGAGGTATGATGGACCAGTAGCTACTCTTGGAGTTCTGGACTTTTTGGTTCCGTCCAGAGGTGTCAGGGATAACACCCGAAGACCCCGGAGTTCTACCTGTCTCGGTGCACAAATAAACAGAAACACGGGCTTCTCGATGGTGGCGTCAAAGACCAAAGGTTTATTACTGCAGGGACACAGAAGTCACAGAAACTACACACGGGCAGTGTCTAGGAGCCTGTTCGATTTGTACAAAGAGGGTTGCTCCTTATATACCAAATATTGGGCTTCGGGCAAATTCTTTACATGTTAGCACATTCCTAAACCTTTGTATCTTAAACAATAAATATTTGGCGTTGCACAGGAATCGTCAACAATATCTGATGTCAAAACATTACGAACGAGGGGTTCCCACTGTTCCATCATAATCTTATGTCAACTTTACATTCAAGAGCTGGACCGCCTCATCGTAAATTTCGTTACCTCCCCCTAATAAAGGCCCAGAAGGAAAGGAGCAGAGCCAGGTGCAGAAGATAGAAAAGCAGGATAAGAGATGTTTGTGGGTCGTAAATGGGCAAGGCTACCAGCTTCGGCCGCCTAATCATGTTCAGGCCAACGAACACGAGAACCAGTATAGCAAGACTGGCCTCAGGCAGAGGAGGCAACTTCTGTCGAGTCATGCAGCCATGGCGTGTTCTGTTCTAAGGTGCACGTGTCACTAGCAAGGTGAATCTCCGGCTAAAGCTTACGTGTCTTTAAGTGAAAGAGGTCACTGCGTGTCCATTGTCTATGTGAGGGCAAGAAATACAAAATGGCTTCCGTGATCTAAGATGGATGCCATGGGTAGATCAGAAATGTGCTCGTAACAGGAGTGCTCTTGCTCGTAGCATAGCGAAAACACCAGAATATACTAAATGGATCATTTGCGGTTCACTGATACCAAAATTATGTATTTACGACAATGTTGAAAACACGGGTTCAAATCGTCACGGAACCTCACTCTCCTGTTGGTGGTTGGGGGGGCCCTCCTCTGACCACATGGTACATGGTGGTTGGTCGTCCACTAGGCCGATGTTTGTCTCCCTGCCTTACAGACTGTGTGCTACAGATTTATACCCCTGCCATCACCTACTGCTTTGTGCGGATGCAAACCGCGATGCAAGTTTACAGATGTTATGTGTCTTTTCCATTACTGTCTGCTTTGTATTGTGCCTTGACATGAAGCCTGGACATTTTGATCATATTGTCACATTGCACTGTCTCTCACTATTTGTATGGATTATGAATGTACCACTGCTGTCTTTTGCTTGTCTCCAAATAAAGGTTTAAAAAAAAAAAAAAAAATTTATTCTGCCAGAGAGGGGTGGAGGGGGCAGACCCAATACAATTCATCATGGACTGGATCGCGACCTTTACACCTGCCAAAGATTTAACTCCCTATTTCTTTATTGAACGAGCGCACCGGGTCCCAACGAGCAAACCCAAGCCCGGCCTGCCCCAGCGACCGTTCCTGTTGAAACTGCTACACTTTCGAGACAGGGACACTGTTCTCTTGGTGGGTAGGACACACAGGCATCTGCAGATGGAGGATAAACAAGTGATGCTGTTCCCCGACTACTCCCGAGCCGTACAGCAACAGAGGGCCACATTCCAGGCGAGAAAGCACACTCTTCGCCAGAAGAACATCCAGTATGCCCTCCTGTTCCCGGCCAAACTCAAGATCATCCACTATGGCGCTACACATTTCTTTACAGACCCGAAAGAGGCGGATACCTGGGTGGAGCAACATATCTCTCATCGCCCGGCTGCGAGAGGCACACAAGGCAGTCGACCTAGGCGGCAGTCGCGGAGACAGGGCCGCAAAGTCACCCTGATGAAAATCAGTGTCTGATTTAGTCATATGGGGAGCGGCTCCCCCGACCTTACACAGATCATAGCGGAACGCAGAGAGACGATACAGGCGGTATCGGCGCTTGGCCCTGTGGGGGTGGGGTCGGATGTAGAAGGAGAACCCCGTCTGTTCAGCTCTGAAGACGAGGCCAGTGAGGTACCGGCCTCCCACGAAGGTTCTATGTCGCCCCCGATAGGTACACCCCAGATTGCGGATCTGCTGATTTAATAGTGATGTGAACACCGGGACCACGCGGTACCACGGCTCATCTCACAGCAGACCACTGTGTGTGGCTTCTGCTGCCCAGACAGCCGTCTACAGGGACGAGTTAACGATTGGGACTCCACACGAACACGGTGCTACACCACAATGCCCCAAATCTGTACCAAAGAACTGAATTACCAGAGAAACCAGAGGGAACACTTACGCAGCCAATCTAACTTGATCGTGGAGCCGGCAGCAATACAGAAGATGCCCGGCCACCACCTTGTAACAACGAACTAAAGAACTCACATGATGTATCGTTTGGACGTATTGCCTTAGTTGGGCATGTTCCCCCTTTACGTTTTTACTTTCCTGGATACCATGGAGCGGGCGGGAGAGGGAGTTCATGATCACTGCACATGTCCCCGGATTGGTGGGGTGGAGGAGGCCCAAGGTGGGAGACAAGTAGGGAGGATATGGTCATCCCACAGGGACTACGAACTACTCAGCTGAAGCATGATACCAAGTTGCCGAATACGGACCTTAAATTTATGACTCTGAACATCAGGGGTATGCACACGGCCACTAAGAGATACTCGATATATGCCTATATCAAAAGGCAACAGGCACAGGTGTCCCCCCTACAGGAGACGCACCTGACGGAACAAGAGGTAGGTCGCCTTCATAGAAAATGGCGGGGCATCGTATGTGCCACAAAATACTCTGCCTTTGCCAGGGGCACGTTAATATGGATTAGACCCGTGCCATCTGCACTTAGATAGGTTGCACCCTCCCCCACCGCATTCTCCGGCACACAAACAAACGGAACACTTCCGCAAATGGGTGGAACATTGAGCGCTGGCGGATGTCTGGAGAGTACAGAACCCGGCTGCCAGATTGTACTCCTTTCACTCCATTCCACATGACCTACGGGAGAGACTTGACAGGTTTCTGTGTTACGCAGATGTTCTGGCAAAAATACAACACACGGACTATCTGGGACGTATAGTATCAGATCATGACGCACACACGGTGACCCTTCGCTGGAGACCACCCCACCCCCCGGTCCCCACATGGAGACTCCCCCAGGAATGCCTCGATGATCAGGCCTTCCGTTAGACACACTTTCAGCACAATGAAGGCACTGCCTCATCCAGAGCTATAGAGTGGGACACATACAAGGTTAGTGCCCGTGGACACTGCATCCAACAGGTAGTAGGGGTGAGGAGAACACTGGAGCAAGCACTACATAAGTCAGAGACCGCGCTGGCAGGTTTGTCCCGTGACGCAGACCAGGGGCGGGCCACAATAGAGCACATGCGGAAACACTGCGAGACTTATGGAAATACAACTTCCGTATGTACGTTACACGGGCACACAGGGAGGGCAAGAGAGCAGGGACACTTCTAGCATGGGCGGCCAAACAAGACACGACCTCACAGCCCGTCACAGAGTTAGTAGATGAGACTGGGCGCCTCCACACCTCCCAACTAGATATCCTGAGAATATTCCGCACCTACTACGCAGACGTGTACCGCAACCCCGTGCCGGTGACGCCATGCACGCTAGCACACTTAATGAGCGCACTAACGCTCCCCACAATCTCTTTGGCGGATAGGAAGGAACAAGACAGTAAGATCACATCCTCCGATATTAAGTGCGCTATTGGGTCCCTTGCAAGGAAGAAAACACCGAGGATAGATGGGTTTCCGTAGGAATACTATAGCACATTTGCGGCTCAGGTAGTGCCCCACCTAGCGTTCACATAGGAGGAGGCCCTATCCAGGGGTATTTTGCCCGTGTCATTCCGCGAATGCACGATGGTGACATTTCTAAATCCCCACAGAGACCCCACGCACCCGTCCTCATATAGACCCATCACACTCATAAACACGGATTGTAAAATCCGGGGAAAAATCTTAGCCGACTGCTATAGCCAAATTCTCCCAGCCCTGGTGCATCCCGATCAGTGTGGATTTGTATCTAAGCGCAACACCTCACATAATCTGAGACGGCTCTTCCATATCCAGGACAGAGCGCTAGACAGATTCCCCCGTGCAGCATGCCTAATCTTTGATCTGGAGAAAGCGTTTGACACGTTGACGTGGTCCCACTTGTTTGCGGTCCTCCAGAAACTGAATATTGGCCGAGTTTAATGGCATACATGCGACTCTTACATGAGGGACTCACCTCCAGTGTGAGAGTTGGCAGGCTTATCTCCGCTCCATTCCCTGTGGGGAGAGGGACCAGGCAGTGGTGTCCACTCTCCCCACTCCTATTTGCGCTGGTAGTTGAGCCCTTGGCCACGCAGATGCGACTGGAGGGAGCGGCATGGGGGGAACCGATCGTGGGAACTTTACACTGCATATCATTATATGCGACGATCTGCTGCTCTACATCCGCGACGTGACAGGAGATCTTACCTCGATATGGGATACCTTGCAAGCCTTCGGAGACACGTCAGGTCTCAGGGTCAACTGGGAGAATTCGACCATCTACCCTCTTAGCCCTCACCTCGCAACGCACGATGTAGTGATGGGCACTCAGACCTTAAAATGGAGCGGGTGACCTGGGATTGCGACTCTATCATTCCCAGATGGATTTATATGAAGGCAATCACTGTAAAGTGCTGGCGGGTCTGCGATCAGCGGTGGGATTCTGGAAGACTCTGCCCCTGGCACCTATCGGCCGGATGGCCATTGGCAAAAATGATTGTGGTGCCCAGATTGCTCTACCACTTTGCCAAACTCCCAGTGATTCCGCCCGGTCATTCTTCCGGGAACTGGATACCCTGCTCACAATGCTAATATGGGGTAACGGCGGGCGCAGAGTAGCATTGCGTACACTATATTTGCCCACCACAGATGGGGGTCCGGGAGCCCCTTCCTTCGAATCATATTTCCTTCCTGCACAGCTTCTGTGGCTGTCCCACTGGATGGCGGAGCGATGCGTCGGGGAAATGACAACAGAGACCGGTAGGATACCTCTTCCTGTCATCACTAGGATGCTCTTACCCGGAACCAAGCCGTCCCGCACTCACCCGGTTCAGGTCTCCATTGCGTGCAAATGCATGTTGCGCATTCATATAATGTCAAGGTAACGGCCACTCTATTCCCCATTGCTAACCCTAGTGGGTCTCCCACGTGGGGAAAAACATTACACTACCAGGGCCCTACAAATCTGGACCGATCACGATGTGACTGAGATAGAAGCGCTGTTCCACGAAGGGCAATTACGAACCTACGAGCAGCTGGTCGACTGGTATGACCTCCCGCGCAGACAATTTTTAACGCATAGGCAATTTTTAGATAGTTTGCATTCGTTCTGGAATCTATGAGACGGAGAACCACCCACACACCCGGTATTCCACACGATACTCCGAATGGGAGCTGGCAGACACCTAGTCACATAGCGCTACAAAGCCATCAGGGAATTAACTAATGTCTCCCTAGATAATTTAAGACAATCCTGGTAAGATGATGTCGGTAGGATATTTCATGACATGGAATGGATGCGCACTCTGGAATATACGAAGAAAGTGACCAGGAATGCGCGGTTCAAAAACATGCAGTTTAACATACTCCATTGGGCCTACCTCACACCGGACGAACTGCACCGGTACTATCCGGACACACAATTTAACTGTCCCCGTTGTCAAATGTCAGAGGCGAACTTCAGACATATGTTCTGGGATTGCCCATCCCTGCAACAATACTGGACCAAGATACACCAAACACTCTTCACACTGGTTAACCTGCCACACATTGATACTTGGGAAGTCTGTGCATTGAGGACCTACAAAAGGAAAAAAATCAGAAAAATTGCAATGGCGATTTGCATTCCTCGCCCTGCTCCTGGTGAAGCGAGCTATCGCCTTGCACTGGAGAGCCCCCTTGGGCCCAATGGAGGCGTCCTGGGCAAGTGGGGGCGGCAGAGGAGGACATTCCGCGGGAGGAAGAAGTGAAGGTAACGCGCAAACATCCCATCTCCCTAGAATGGGCACAGCTGCTCATACAATTTAAACAGGAGACAACCCCGGATGACACGCCAAGACCATCCCCGCCTCAAGCCCACGGTTCCCCACAACACCCCAACCCACCTAGTCAGATGCTAGGAGACTGAGTTCCCTGACAAACTGGATGTGACATGCCGAGTGCCGGTCCCTCCTGGGGATATGGCCCGCTACCCCCAGCAGAGTGCTCCCTCAATCCCCGAAGCCCTCGTGACCCCAGCCCCTTCGACCACAGGCCGCTAAACCCTCCGCCCAACATACCCACTAGCCCTCTCCAGCCCGCCGTGCTCTCCCCCTTCGTAGGGATCTAGGAAATGTTTTCCCCACAGTTCCAAGTTTAGTTTCAGTAGGCAGTTTGCATACCAACACACACTTCGATTGATAGCAACTGCCTGTCTGGTAAAGGATCACATAGACACACACGAGGATGTCATTCACACCTGCTCCCGCCAATACATAGCCCGAGGGACAAGGTGCAACAAGTCATACCATGATACAATCAGGTTAAATACCTGCAAACCAACAAGCGAATATGTACAATCCTGCTGGGCGGAGAGGCATCTACATGGTGACAATGAGTTATGTTTGTGGATTTTATGTAACCCTTCTAAGTGTGACATAACTGATATATGATTGATGTATTGCCCCCATCGAGGGCTTTGAAATGCAAAACCTTAATAAAAAGATTTAAACAATACAAAAAAAAAATAAGTTTAGGACCCCAGACTACTGAAAATTAGATCATCCTGGAATCAAGAAGGAACCTCTGCCAAGGTGAAAGCTGGAAGACTGCCCTGCTGTGAGCTTGTGGACTGACCTGCAGTAGCTTTGCTGCCAAGGAGCAGGGAAGGACTTTGCTTTGTGCTGTGTCCCCTTGCTTGAACGAATCTCCTAGGGCCTGAGAAGAGCTGGCTCCCTGTTAAAAAGTCCCAGGAACAAAAGGACTTCACTTCCAGCTTCCCTGAACTCTGCTGAGAGAGTTCTATCCTTCCTTCACAGAGTGCTTGGTCCAGTTGTGGTACCTCTGGAAGTTGTACCTGTGCTTGGGAAGCTGGAAATCAAGATACCAAAGACTTTCTGCAAAGTTTCACGCATCACTCGCTTGCGGAGCGCATCCCCATCAGTGTGAGGAAATTCCCGCCGCCGCGAAGATAGAGATCGTCGCAGCGCCTGTTGCTCCTGCAAGAACCGACGCATCCTTCACTTGTGGAACCCATCGCTCCAGTGCGGGAAAAGTACCATTGTTGCGAACATCATCGCAGAGCCTGATGTCACTGGGTGAGATCGTCGCACCGCTTGCTTGCGGACAGCATCAGGCCGCTGCGAGAGTCGTCGCAGAGCCATCGTATCGAAGAACCGCGAGAGAAGATCGAGGCTGCGCTGCGCATCGTCGCCGTACCTGAGATCGTCTCTGCGCGGAAGATCATTGCATCGTACCTTTTGCGTTCCGCTTCCACTGAAACCTGCACACCGGAATACACGCAAGGTATCGCATCCCTCCCCATACAGACCGGAGTCACCGCAACACACCCGCTGTATCCAGCGGGGTTGTGGCATTGCCTCCATAGGGTCTCAGGAGTGATGCATCGCTTGCTTTTCAACGCTGCAGCTTTCACTTGGAACTTTTGTCACATATGAAGGAACTATGTATGTTGGATTTTGTTGTTTTGGTCTTGTGCAGTTTAAATTAAATACCTTTATTTTTCTAGCAGCACAGGCTTCCCCTGTGGCGAATACCTCAAGGTCTGCCAACTCGTATCGCACGATTGAACATCTGCTATTCAGAATAAGTAATACAATGATAAATCCTCAATGACAAGGTTATCCAACAGAGCCTGTTCTGTGCACAGATGCACTGCACCTGAAATTATGCTCGTGGAACATAAACGGGCTTAATAACAAAGTAGCGGATACCGATTTCCTTCAATACGTGAAATTATTCGACATCATCCTTCTCCAGGAGACATGGCTGGAAAAGGCAGTTCATTTAGAGGGTTACACCTGCTACCATTCCGCAGCAATAAGGAAAAGCAAATTTGGTCGTTTGTCAGGAGGCCTAGCAACGTACCTTAAAATATCAACTATTGGTAATGCACAGGCTCTAACCACTAATTCCTCGGCCACAAACACAGTAGAGATATCACTTAACTTTGGGTGGAAAAAGAAAGAGATCCAACTGATCAACACTTACATTAACCCAAAAAATAAGAGACAAGAGTTGAAACTTCTAACGGACCATTTACATCATGTTATCACTACTCGAACATCAATAAACCTAATTTTGTCTGGAGACTTTAATCAATGCATCTTGGGGTCTTCCGCAAACAGTGACATTCAGGCCCAGTCATACCATTGGAATATACCAACCCAAGTATTTAGCAGCCAATGTAAAACATCCAAGCTTGGAAAGTCGTTATTGGAAGATCTGGAACATATGGGCCTAAGAGCTCTAAATGGAAGATTTCCTGATGATTCACTGTCTGTAGCCTCATTCACCTCGAGCAAGACAATCTCTACAATTGACTACACTTTAGTCTCCATCTCACTGTTCCATTATGTATTGGGCTTCAACTTAGGGGACAAGGGTGACAGCGATCATCGCCCTCAAGAAGTCATTCTAGGAGCCCTTCCTGAGACCATACTTTCAAACCCAATGGGACCGCATGACAGCCATACTATAAATCTCAAACGAATTATAACTTCGGTAACAAATACTGTGGAGGTATTACAAGCTGTAAAAAGCCAATTAAACAACGCAAACTACCCTTCTGGCAATACAGTAGTAGGCTGGGAAAAATTCACGACTGAGCTTGCAACTATTTATTCAACAACTGTACGGCACTTTCCACTATCTGCACCCGGTGTCACTAGGAAGATCTCAGGCACCCAGAAAATGACAATGTAATCCCACAAAAAAGTGATAAATAAATCTTTAAGACAGCTGAAGAAAAGCCCGGGAGATGGAATACTCTTAGCGCAGCTTCATAAACATCGTGCTTAACTCAAAAAGCTGAAATGGGGAATCAAAAGAACCAATGATGAAGACTTCTGGGCAAAACTCCATTGTGCTTCCAAGGCCAACAATAGCGCCCAGTTTTGGTCCATTATAAACAAATTGTTAAATCCGAAAAGTAATGGCATAACATCTTATATAACCAAATCGTCTTGGGAATCCTTTCTTGAAAAACATTTTAACCAACAGGCTGCAAATACAGGCGCACCTCAGGTTCCATTGGAGGGCCGACCATTACAAACAGTCTCACCATGTGAAGATGCCAAATTTGAACCTTCTGCGGTTCTAATTAGGAAATTATTTTCCAAAGGTAGAAAAGATGGCGCAGCCGGGCCTAACAGAATTCCGCCGGCCCTCTTTAAACTTGAACCGGAATATTGGGCTGATACATTGATCCCCCTCTATATGTCTGTTAATAACTCTGGGCACCTTCCTGCCTCATGGAGGGGATCAATCATTTCTCCGATTTATAAGGCGGGGGATACAACACTCCCAAAAAACTACCGCCTGATAGCACTCCAAGACATTGAGGCCAAATATTTTGCGGGCCACTTACTGACCCAGTTGCGAGAATAGGCAACAAACCTCAGCTTAATACCATCTAGCCAACCCGTATTCTGTAGAGACACCGGAACAACAACAAATTTGGTGGCCATTTTATTACTTATCGACAAGGCAAGAGCTACCAAACAGGCTCTTCACTTCTGTTTTGTGGACTTTAAGGCGGCCTTTGATAACGTTAACCGAGGAATCCTCTAGAGGAAACTGGCCTCTTGGGGGATTCCCTCGTCCTTACTAAGTCTCCTGATCGAATTGCATACGGACACGTGGGTCCAGGTAAAGCTCGGGAACGGCTCGCACCTTTCTTGGTGTATTCCAACTACAAAAGGCCTAAAGCAAGGGTGTGTGCTAGCCCCTACCCTTTTTAATTTATTTACACAAGAGGCTTGCAATTCCCACGCCCCCCGGCTTGGGGGCAAAGCGCTGCCAAGCATATCTTACGCTGACGACTTGGTTCTGGTCAGCCACACGAAAGTGGGTCTTCAAAATCTGATTAACACACTCCATGGATACGCCGATGACAGCTTATTAGAAGTCAATATCAGCAAGACTAAAGTTTTGTCTATAACCAGGAACAAAAGCTGCACACCTTGTCCCTTGGCACAAAAGTAATCTCCAACTGCTCGGAATATAAATATCTTGGGATCATAGTTGATAAAGGAGCCCGCTATCTAAGCCAATTAGAGGCCATTAAGAGGAAAGGGTTGTTAATAACCATGACATTGAAACAGCTAAAGCTCAACTTGACAGGTGAGACTCTACTGCCACTGCTTCGAGTGGCTAAAACGAAAATAGAGTCATCAATCACGTATGGCAGCGAGGCTCTATAAGGTACAGACGCAAAACTTTTAGACACAACCATATCAAAGGCCTACAGACTTCTCTTTAATCTGCCATCCTACATGTCACAAGCACAGATTCATTTAGAACTTGGTCTGATGAGTCAAACGCTTGCACGAAGAGGGTCATATATAAAATGCTGGCACAAAATAAGGTATTCTCTAGAAAACATCTTGAATCAACAGCTCTGTCAATACCTCATTAGCTCCTCGAGAACACTGGCGAAAAAGGATTTAGAGGAGTCCCTGATCATCACAGGTTTGAAAGAACTATGGGAATCCCCCTATCGCATCCGCAATTTAAGCATGCAGTGCACAAGAGCCTAAAAAGACATTCACATGTGATGGATAAAGCCACCTTTTCTCACAGGCCTGGATGACTTTGTGCACATACAAAACTCCGGGGCTCCAAACATATTTTGGTCTGGGATATGGCTGGAAAACAAAAAAAGTATTTTTTAAACATAGGTTAGGGATTCTACCTGCCATTCCACACTTACCACCGTGGCTGAGAACGAACTATGGGACCAGATGCCCGCTGTGCGGAACAGGGGTCGAAGATTTAGAGCATCTACTATGTAGTTGCTCGAGGCTGAATGAGGAGAGAGTAGCTCTGTTGAAAACAGCCTTTAACGAACTGAGCATCCGCTCACGTAGGCAAGCAGTCCTTGCTTGTTTCGATCCTGGTCTCCCGCCGTTAAATGGAAAGCTGGTGAAATTCCTGAATCTAGCAGAACGGAAACAAATATACCAGGTAGCTGACTAAGAGGAATTCACGGGCTGCAACCAGCCACCATGAACAATATGCCCACCTTGTTTTAGACTAGGTTTAAGCACTGTTATTTTATATCTCTCTTTTAATTTTCTTGTGGAGACTTGTTTTAATACATTTTTTTGTAATGGTTTTAATTAATCTAAACAATTAAGAACTTACTTACATACTTACTTATTTTTCTAAACTGTTGTGGAGTCAGTTTGTGGCATTTTCACTGTGTTACTGTGAGTGTTGGTACAAATACTTTACACATTGCCTTTGATTAGCCTGACTGCTCGTGCCAAGCTACCAAGGGGCTGAGCAGGGGTTATCTAAAGAGTGTATCCTTCTTACCCTGACTAGAAGCAAAGGTTCATATTAGGACAGTGGTACCTACCTCTGCCAAATAGAGACACCCAATTCTAACAACTGCCAATTTCGTTTTTCACTATTGAACAGCCATCTTGCCCATCAGATAGAATGGGGAATGCTGTGTCCCATGTGTACCTACATATCTCCCCATTGGAGCAAGATGAGAAGCTGAAGTCTGGTTTCCCTGAACTCAGAATTTGATAACGCATCTTTTAAGAAAGATGGTTTTTCAATTCTGTGTTTGAAAATCGCACTTTTAGAAAGGGCCTATTTTTCTGTTCAACCTTTTTGTGTGCCTCTGCCTGTTTGTGTATTGACTGTCTGGTTTGTGAGTGACAGGGGCTGGGGGTGGTTGCAGGAGGCTGTGGTGTCAACCCTAGGCTGAATAGACCTATCTACACTTGTGGTGGGAGGAGTTACACCTGGGCCTGAATAGGACTGTGCCTGCCTTACATAATGCTGGCTCCACCTCCTGCAGTGCGTCTAATAGCCCTGGCCCACACTCACAAAGGAAGAACACCTGCCCTGGCAGAGGGCACCCAGAACTGGTTGGGACTGGATCCTTGACCCCCTCACACATGAAGACCAAAGACTTTTGGGGTATAAGAGTAAGACCTGAAACCCCTGTAATTTAGACTTCTGCAATCAAGAGGAATCCCTAACCAAGAAGATCAGCTGATCAGACTAAGGAAGACTGCCCTTGCTGTGTGTTCTGGGGCTGACCTGTAGTTTTCTGTTTTCACTGAGGAAGGGGACAAGGGAGACTTTGCTGTGTGCTGTGTCCCCCGCCACCTGCTTGATGAAGGGACTTTGCTGTGTGCTGTGTCCAAGAGTCTCCAAGGGCCTGATGAGAGCTGGCCTCCTGTTTCAGGAAAACTCATGGATATAAAAGTTTTCCAAAGGATCATCTGCCCTGTGCTGTGTGCGTGTGCTTTGAACCCAGTGTGTTTTACAAGGAGCCCGTGTTGCCCAAGGGAGCTTTCTCTGTGACCTCCACTGTCCATGGTCGTGAGGAGTCCGAGAAGCCCTGGGCCTGCCTTCACAGCCGCTAGCACCAAAATCTACAAGATCACAGTGTCTGCTGGGGGCTACAAGAGCACTATACTGCCGAATGGTGAGCCTCCATGAAGCCTGCTGTACTCAGGAAGAGCTTCTGCCCCGATAATGCTATGTGCATGCGCGCGCCAGGGATCAGGGTGTGCTCTGTTGTGAAGCCTGGCCCTGCCCTGACGCTGAGTGGTGTACCTCTGCTCCATCAGGAACCGCCAAGAGTTTCCCAAGCCCAAGTACGAGCCGTGGCGCGGTGCCAGAGTAGCCGTCGAGGAAATGTCCCCTCCGCGCTGGGATTGGTGGAGGGGCAGCGCATCACCCAGCAACCAGGAGGCTTGACCCAGTGCAGCTGTGCCAGGATTCGCAGCCACATCAAGCATTGCCTGACAGCACGGAGGCCCGTCACGGTGACTCCGCGCTGAGCTCCTGAAAGTGCACCTGAGGCCCGGCTGCGATCTTCAGGAGAAAGAAGTTGCCCTCGAGTGAGGAGGGGCTGCCACGATCCCCCGTCCAGCCAGGGATTGCGGCTCTCATCGATATTCAATCTGAGGTAAGGCTCGCAGTAGAGTGTGAGTCTGCGATGCCTGGAACTGGTGGGGGCCATGGGTGACGGTGCGAACGCACTGGGGTGGCTACAAGTGCAAGGGGGGTATCGGGAACCAAAGTAAGTGTGAAAGGCAGCCCTCCCGACTACCGCTACCGCAGGGGCCTCAGATTTTACAGAAGCACCAGTTCTATCAGAGAGTGAACTGGAGGGAAGGGCCGTATCGCTCATAAAGATAGAAACGCTTCCCAGGGCACTTTTGACCACACTTCCCCAGAGCGGTACCACAGAGGAGAGCATTTCTTATTTCTCCTCTCTTAAAGAAACCTGCTAACGAACAGTGCTGCAAGTGAACTCTCTGGGATAGATAAAGACCATAATTAAGACCATAAACAGTGCTACAAGTTATGTTGTAACCAAGAGAGCCCATGCTGAATTTCAGAAAACGCTGCAATACAACTTGATCCCTGAAACTGTGGCAGGAATACGACCTGTAATTGAGTCCATGATTGCTCAAGTCATTCTCAGGGAGATTAGAGGAAGCACATGCAATTCGCGCATCATGGGATTGCAGAAACCCATTGGCAATTATAGGATTGGGCAGGGCCTACGAAAGGTCAATCAACTGTGATCTCAGGTTGTCCTGTGGTACTGAATCCAGCTGTGATCCTCTTTCAAATCCCTTATGAAGCAGAGTGGTTATTGACTTTTCGACACCACTCCGCGAGTAAAGCCAATTTCTATTTGCTTTCCGGTTGGAGAATCATGTGTTAATATGATGTTGTATCCCACAAGTTTATACTGAGAGTCCATTTAGCTTTAATCAGACTTGAAAAAGAATCTTGAGCATCTAAAATTACTGCACAGACGCCCTCCTGATTGCTTCAGAGACCGAAGAAGCTTGTAGGGTTGATACAATTGCTCTGTTAAATCATTTGACACAAAACAGGAACAGGTGTCCCCAAAAAAACTTCAATACTGTTTTTTGGAAGTCCAGTGTTTGGAAAGGCAACAGAAAGGTGTCACTTGATCGCATTGAGGCGATCATACAAATGAATCCACTTACTGTACAGAAAGAAGGTCGGATGTCCTTGGAAATCGTCGGCTACTGTCGACAATGGTTTCCCAATTGGGTTAACAACTGATTGGTTGCTTTCCAGGAGCTGAGAGAGAGCTTGTGTCATTCTCTGGCTTTAGGAATAGCTGATTACAACAAAGCGTTTTCTCTCTCCTTTGGAGAGAGGGAGTGTTACACCCTAGCTGTACTCACCCAGACATATGAGGGTATCTGTAGACCAGTGCCTATTTCTCAGCTACATTAGATCCTATAGCATCAGCGTTGCCTGGATGTCTCAGATCTGATACTACAACAGGTGGCAACATTGAAAGATGTGAAATTATTGTAATGGGCCATCCACTTACTGTTTATGTTCAACACTCAGTTGAGCTCCTGATGACGAGAACCAAAACACAGCATCTGACTAACTAGAGGCTTACCTGATGTAAGCAGGTTATTTTGGCCTCTGAGAGTGTTACCTTGAAAAGATGCTCTATGTTAAATCCTGCTACTTTGATGCCTTTTCCGATCTCGACAGGGAAGATTGTGAGGACCATTACTGACTGGATGTAACTGAATCAGATCAAGTCCTTTTTGTTGATGGTTTGTCTTTAAGAGACAATGAGGGTCATTTGAAAGCAGCGTTTGCTGTCTGCACTATTTCTGGAGATGTGGAAGCTGCTTGCTTACAGGTAGTATATTTCGCACAAGTCCCTGAAATCATTACCTTGACAAGTGCATGTTTTGTTTTGGATCAAATCTGAGTCACCATCTATACCGATAGCCAGAATGGGTTTGGTGTAGCTCATGACTTCGGGCAGTTAATGAAACAGAGGGGGTTCTTAATGTCATCATGTAGTCTGTATAATCATTTTTTTCTGATGCTGGAATTGGTGATATTGTGCCTGTTGAACCATCTAAATTTAGTCGAAGATTTGGTTTGGTATTAGCGCCCATGTATCTTTACACCCTCATGATGAGGTGTTTGTATGTTCAACTTTTCTTGCCACTTTAATAAATATACGAAAACTGAATTAGGAGTCTGTATTCTTCCAGCGTCATGAACATTGGGAATGTATAATCGACAATTGAATTTCTCTCCATCAGCCAGGGGTTCCAGAGTAAGTCTAGAACATGCAATCAGGCTCTATCAGCAATATTAGCGGTCATACTGAACCAACCTGTATGTGTGCGTTTGCAAACCTTGTGACAACGTTATTATTGGTACAGTACGTACTTTGGGCCTGATACACAGAACTAACTGAAGACAAATTCCTAAACTTACTACCATTTACACATTTTGGTATTCATACAAGGCACTTACTTATTTTGGTATTCACAGAAGACCCTTACTCATCAATGAGTAAGTGCCTTCTGTAAATACCAAATGAGTAAGTCTCTTCTTACTCATTTTGTATTCACTGAAGGCACTTACTTATCAATGAGTGTCTTCTGTGAATACCAAAATGAGTAAGATGACACAATACATATAGTGTGCTTGTGTCCCACCCTTTTACAGCATAGGAGGGAGTTGTTACAAAGGTGGTGGGTTGCAAGGGGCAAAAGATCATGTAGGAAAGCAGTGATGATGCAATTTGCCCCATCAAATACCATTCTAAACCTTGCTCTGGTGAAATTCATTTAATCGTTTTTCAGGAAAGGTAGAGCCCTTAGATCATGCAGTTCAAGGGCTGGGAGGTGACTAGGCTATCAACGTGCCGGGTACTAGCCCACCAAATCCATCTTTGTATGAAAGCACTCTTTAGGAATGACCTTTTTCCTGAAAACTGTCATAACAAGTGCAGGCTGATACCATCTGGCCAGGGAGCTTAAGCGTCGAGACAGAGCGTGAAATCTTGGTGCAGTGAAAAAGGCTACACTTTTAAACAATTTTAGACATAGCACTTTACTCAAACTTGTTTTTAAAGTCTTACAGAACCATTCTATTTTAACCATCTTTTAGAACAATTTACTGTACTTTATCATTGACTAGATCCACTTCCGTGTAAAGGTAGAAAATGTTCGGCTTTTTATGCATGTATTTTACAAAACAGTACCATTTCTTCGAAATATGTAATTTTGGATAAAATGTTATTTAACTCATGTGACATATTGCAAGCGTTTCTTTAAATTAAGCAATACATTCTATTTGACAGTGAGTTCAGGTATTTGTAGAATCATTGGTCAGGCCAGCTGTTAGTTTCAAGCATAATTCCGCTAGTTGGATATGCATCTAGACTTGAACTTACAATCTTGTTATGGTGAGTGGGTAAGCCATTCAGATCCATCTTAGGGTGGGTGACATGGACAAATGACAGAAGCATTGTGACCAGTTAGTATGTCACGGTTCTTTGTTACTATATAAAGCATACAATGTACAGATAACTAGCAGTTCAGGAAGGACCACAAGACCTGGATGTTCAACCAATAGGTGCAGGCAGCTTCATCCCACAGAGCCTACAGATCCTATTGGGTGAAACAACCACGCTTTACAACTCCTGATTGATTGATTAATATAGTCCTACCCATAACGTATAGTTGGAAGCGGACATGTCTGTCCATGCCTGTTAACTATATATGAAAATGAAAGTGAACACATACTGGCATCAGTGGAACCCCATCACTACACACAAAACTGAGGGGATCCGAAGTATAACAAAGAAGCAGGTGCACATCCACCTCTTTGTTGGGATTAGTAAGGTGGTTCAAACCCTGAGCATAGGCATCAGCCAAACTAGGGGTCTCAACTGCAGGGACCCCCAGATTGGCACCCATTTGTGAGGGTTAGAGAGCCCTATCTAAATGTTCAGCCACATTTCATGAATTTGCACCTTGATGTTTAGAGCCAATGGCATCCCTTTTTGATGTGCTGCTCATGTTTGCTTCATATCTTCCTTTGTAATGTATGTAAAATGCTCTGGTTTGGTGGTTGCTCCAGAGCTGATTCAAATATAAATAAATAATAAATGAAAATCAATGGTGCCAGTGACACGTGTACAACAAAGTGCGGATTAGCGATGTGCTCTGATATCGATGTTAATCATGGCACACATCTTCCATTCTGCATGTAGACGGTGAAACATATAATATATCCTAGAAACAACCAAGAATCTCACTAAATCAAAATCTAAAATGTTTACTTTATGAATGATGATCAACTCCAGCACTGCTTACCTATTGTTGGACTTGTATTCTGATTTAGAGTCAATAAATATCAATAAAAAACTTTATTCGGATAAAAAAAGTATATCCATAAAAGTACAGAGATAGCAAATAAATTGTACATTATAAAACCATGTAAAATATTGCACGACAAGTACATGATATGCTATACAGCAGGACTAGTTTTATACGTTTAAGGTAGGTATCTTAGAAGACTGGTGGTAGACGTCACATAAAAGATGGTAACATATTTTTAATAAAGTGCAAAAGATTTTTAACAAATATCTGCAGATGCAAATACTATACAGTAAAGTGCAAGTTGTTGGGAACATAGTGTACAAATACTAGTACTAGGAAGCCACGCTCACTAGAGTCTTTGATTTTGATAGGTGGGAGTACAACAGTTCCTCTTTATAGAGTTAATCACAGTCTCTGCGATATTAAGTGCAAGCTTTTAAAAAACAGGCTATGGGTTTAACACTGAATTCTGTGTCTAGGCATTGTAAAGCTAGGAGCGCCGGACGACAGCGGCGCAATCCCATGTATTTTATTAAAGGAGTAACCCACTGTCTCCGCGGATGTTCATAAAGGCTACAGAAAAAGACTATATGCAGGAGTGATTGCTCATGCTGCTCATCGCAGGGGCAGAGAAAGAGATTAGCAGACCAGTCGTTTTTCTTCGGGAATGTTAACAGTCGATGGAAATGCTAAAACGAAACCGTGTCAGTAAGTATTTCTCATAATCTGTGATAGTAAGTAATAAATAAGGCTGAATCCCATATGAGGTCTGAACTGCTAAGAGATGGACATTTGAGGGCTTAGAGATCTCCTTAGTCAATCGAAGCTCACGTAAATTTGATAAGCATAACATTTTCAGATTTGGTCGTGATATTTCTACAGTAGTTTCTGGATGTAAAAAGTAGGATTCTAAGTTTATATCTATCAAAAAATTACGGACATAGGCCAACCATGCAATATTTTTCCAATTTTCTAAGGCTAGGCAGCCTGTAATCAGAGAGCGGGTCAATTTACATTCCTTTGTTTGCCATATACGGTGCCATAAAAGTATTGGTTGGATAGCAATGATGTCAGATAAGTAATCCAAGCCTAATTCCAGGTGGCAACCGTATATCGGCGAGCTTTTAGGGACAGCCAGGAGGTATCTTATATAACAATTTTCCATCTTTTGGATGGTGTCAGTGGCAACAAAACCCCAAACCCCTGCTCCATATATTGCCACTGAACAGCAAGTGGAAGATGCCTCGCCCAAAGATTAAGAGCAAAAGCGGCAGCCCAGCCCAGCTTTGTGATCACAAAGGTGACCCTGTTAAGGATGAACAGGGCATCTTGGAGATATTTAGACAGATTTATGAGCTGCTTTATCAGGGGGATGTGTATAATAGTGGCAATTCTGCATCCCTGATTAGTCAATATTGTATGAAAGATCTTTCGGAAGATGATAGGGTAATGTTAGATGCGCCTATTACTCTGGAGGAATTAGAATCAGCAGTAAACGGACTAGCACTGGGCAAGGCTGCTGGCCCAGATAAATGACCCTTAGAAATATATAAAACGTTTTTCGCGCTCCTAAAAAACGACCTATGGGCAACGATGCTCGCAGCACAGAAAGGATCCCCCCCAAAACTTGGCAAGAAGCGACTATAGTGACTATAGTGGTGTTTCACAAAAAGGGCAAGCCACGCAATTTACCGGGATCATATCATAAGATCGTTACTAAATGTAGACTGTAAAATTTACTCGAAGATTTTAGCAAATAGGCTCTCTGGGGTTATTTCGGGTCTTGTTTCAAAAATACAGCATGGGTTTATTCCTCAACGTAGTACAACTAATCATGCTAGAAGAGTGATAACATTGCTTGATTATGCTAGGGTAACCAGGGAACCCTTTTGTTTCATTTTATTGGACGCCGAAAAGGCCTTCGACCGTGTGGCTTGGTCTTTTCTGCGGGATAACTTGAAGAGTCGCGGTTTTGGTCCTGAATTTATCAAATCAGTACAGGTTTTGTATCAGCAACTGGTAGCCCGGATCAGCACCATGGGCCTAGAATCGGCGGCAGTACAAATAGGTAGAGGGACTAGACAGGGGTGTCCCTGTTCCCCCTTACTATTTGCTCTATACATTGAGCCTTTCTTAAGAATGCTGGACTCCAATTCTAATATTGTTCCACTAAAGGTACATATATATCATGTTAAGGTGCTAGCATATGCCGATGACGTGGCAGTGGTCACGTCTAAACCCATCATGGCAATGCAGGCGATAGAGTATCTGGCCCTAGAATTTGGTAAATCATCGGGATACAAATTAAACTCAGCAAAAACCCAGCTACTTAGTTTAAATATACCAAATTATACCGATGTTAGACTATGTCAGGAGGTGGTATATCTAGGAGTCACGTTGCGTGCTAGTACAACTGCCTTAGTTAAAGGTAATTGGGACCAGCTCCTAGTCAGTGCTCGGAAAAAACTAGATCAGGCAGAATGTTTACATCTTTCATTAGTAGGTCGGTGTAACCTATTAAAAATGCTGATTCTGCTTCAAATTTTATATTTTTTCCGATGTATACCCCTAGAAGTCCCGAAGACCTGTCTGGAACAACTGCAGACAGTATGCATGCGTTTTATGTGGTCTGGAGGGAAGGCTAGAAGGGCTAGGCGTTTCATGATTCTCCCAAGAAATGTGGGAGGTTGGTCGGTTCCGGATTTCACACTTTAATATTATGCGTGTATGTTGCAAGGAATGGGAATTTTATTAACTGGCGAAGATCCAGCAAGACCTGCAGATTCTCCATCGATCTATCAAATGTTGCTGGGGGTAAAAGTAAAAAACTGTCTATTTAAGTATTTCGAACAAAGCTACTACAAACGTACACGTTTTAAGACAATGACAGCTGCATATAAGGTCTGGCATACAGTTAGGAGGCTACTGGGCCTTGGGAAAATAATGTGGTATACCCCATTTTCATTGTCGTTTTTCTTACCTTTAGATGTCTGGGACAGAATTGTATTTAATTGGAGGCAGAAAGGCATTAGAGTGGTGGGGGATTTGTATGATGCTAGTTATTGTAAATCTTTTGAACAATTACGAGAACAATATTCTCTCCCTAGAGACCATTTCGCAAAATATCTACAGATTCGTAATTATTTAATGGGTCTGGGAGGTAACTTCAAACCGAATTCTTTAATTGAAGACATTATGAAAGGGGTAAGAATTGGTGCATTATATAAACATCTGTTAGACACTAAAGAAAATGATCTAGAGCAGCAGAACAGTAAATGGTGTGCTAAACTAGGCAGACAACATTCAGATAGAAACTTCATTAGTTATGGCTAAAGATTTATTCTTGTCGGCAAAGTTAGTGGCTCAACATTTCAAATCAATCTATAATCTATACTATACCCCAGATAAGGTGTCTAAATGGTCGGGAGATGCAATAGGTAAATGCTTTCGGAGTGGGTTTACCTCAGCGGAGGATGTTCACATTTTCTGTACATGTACTATGTTAGCTCCCTTGTTGTCTCAGATAGAAAAATGTGTCTCGGCAATTGTGGGTAGTCAGATACAATTATCAGCAACGCAGATACTATTGGGTGTTGAAATGGGTACAGGGAATACTAGCATCTCGAAGAAATATGCTAAACTTATTTTTCTAGTAACTGCAGTGTACAGGCTATGTATTGCATCTGCATGGTTGCAACAAGAACCCCCCGCTTTTGAAGCCTGGCGGGCTCGCTTTTTTTCAATACACAATATGGAATATATAGTCTCTATGCCTTCAAGAGCCCCCGCAGAAAGAAGATCGGGGAACAGATTTGGGGGTTAGTTACAAACTATCTTGAGAGGTAAATGGGGAGACTTATCTAGATTTTGTATAATCTCTTGTTGGATTTAATTAAGACTGCCCCGTACATAATTCTGTTCATTCATAATTTTGTCTTTTGCTTTGCTTCAAAATGTCAAGTATTGGAGATGTACTGGATCGAAAAAAAATGTTTTCTCCTTTTGCTGGTTTTTTTTTCTGTATCAACCGACTCATGTGTTTCTGTATAAATAAAAAAAAAAAAAAAAGAACAGCATTTTGCTTGATAGATCTGGAGCATCTCCTGAGAAGGGCGCTGCCCCAGATTCTGTGCAAATGTTACCAAAGCTGTAGTGGTTCTGAGGAATGACATTTTTCTTGCTGGGATAGCTGGACGCCAGTTTGACTTATTGTCAATCAAAATTCCCAGGTAGGGGTAGGAGTTTGTGGATTCTAAAAATAGTGTTATTAATATACATACCTTTTGATTGCCTTGCACTTTTTCCTACGTGCATAACATAGGTTTTCTTTATATTAACCTTAAGATCTAAGCTCGCCATAAAGTGGCAGTATCTATTAAGGAGGGATTGCAACTGACAGGGAGTCCGCGCCATGATGACCGCGTCATCCGCGTAAAGCAACCCAGGAATTGGACGACGGTCAATCATGGGGAGGTCCTGGCTCCCTTCTAACATTGACGCCTCCAGACCATTTGTGTAGAGATTGAAAAGGAAGGGAGCCAGTACACAACCCTGTCTGCCTCCCTTCACCACAGCAAATGGTCTGGTAAGCTCCCCACCTGAACTGTATCTTACTTTGGCTGATGCGTCTAAGTATAGGTCATGCATGAAGTGAACTAATGGGGGATTGACACCTATATTAAGAAGAATTTTCCACAGCTTGCCGTGAGAGACACAGTTGAACGCTGCTGACAGGTCGACATAGGCCAGATGCAGCTTTCCCTTCTATGCCCCCACATATTTACCCATTATTAGGGAATGGTTTAACGCCTGTTCCACAGTCCCCAGGCCCTCGCGAAATCCGTACTGTAAATCTGATATTATTTGATTATTGGCTGCCCAGTTTTGACGTCTTTGAAGGACTAGGCGCCCGCCACCTTTCCGGTTGCGTCCAGTAAGGAGATGGGTCTGTAGCAGGCAGAATTATTACGATCCCCTTTTTTAAATATGGTGAGCAGGATTGAGGTTTTCCATGATTTAATTGGGCCTATTCTGGTTACTGATTCAAAGACCCTGGTAAGGATTGGGGACAATAGGTCTAAGTTGTATTTAAAAATGTCCACAGGGACCCCATCGGGGCCTGGGGCTTTCCCGCATTTAGATGCCATCAGGGCGGTAACTACTTCCTCGTGGTAAAAGCTGAGGTTTGGTGTAGGGTTTAAGCGGTTGTGTAAGTTGCTCCTCCCTGGTGAGCCAATAGACTCCAGTATGGAACCCTCTGTAAGCCCAAAGATCTTAGAAAAGTGGCTGACCCAAGCAGTTTCATCCACTGCCACTTCAATTCGGGGGATTGAATTTGGATCAGTTAAAGAAGGGGGTTTGACAGTTTGCCAGAATGTAGTGGTATCCTTCAGGGTACAGCTCTGATGCAATATATCCCATAGTCCTTTTTTAATGTAAATGTAAATGTGTTTCGATTTATATAGCGCAACACTTTAACCCAGGGGTCTCAAGGCGCTTGCTTAGGGAACCCGTCCTGGTATTCCCCTGTGAGATACCCCGGCCGGGTATCCACAAGGTGACAGCCAGGCATCCCGCCACGAGGGGCTGTAGTGGAGATTAAGCAAGCTATTACCCAGAGTCGCAGAGTGTGACCCCGTGAGTTGAGTAGGCACCGGAGCGAGAATTGACAACTCCGTGGAATTTTGAGCCCGAGACCCACCGAGGCGGGGAATCGAACCCTGGT
Source organism: Lissotriton vulgaris (assembly GCF_964263255.1). NCBI lineage: Eukaryota > Metazoa > Chordata > Amphibia > Caudata > Salamandridae > Lissotriton > Lissotriton vulgaris. The sequence continues at coordinate 766,949,152 of NC_141691.1, read as the reverse complement.
CCACGGCTGATCTCAGCTTCTGGGTCTGCCGCCTCTAACCACTGAGCCACACTTCTCCAAAATGTCTAATTTACACTTTTTAATGCCTGGTTATATTCCCTTCTTAGTCTTATAATTTCTTCTTTATCTCTGACAGCCCTACGCAGTGCTTTCTTCAGGAGAGAATAGGCTCTCCTGGTTGCGGGATTAAACCAGCCCTTTTTTAGGTTTCTTATTGCCCTTGATTTTGCGTAGGAGGTCATCTTTAATTGTGTTGGTAATAACAACAAAACAAGCCAACGTTTGCTCAGGTGCGGAATCAGGGTTGAGGCATACTTCCACTTGTGAGAGTGTACGTCTAAGCACTTTAGCTGTGGTTTCAGCAGGATCGTTTTTTCCCCATTTTATTGTATAACCGTTCATTTTGTCCACCCTCAGTGCCTCTTGAGTTAATAGGGTGGGTACATTACACTGTTTGCGTGAATAAGGTTCTGTGATGATCATAGTGTTAGGAAAATGATCACTACTGGGATTGTTTCCAGTACTAAAACTAGACATTTGTTCTATTTTGTGAAACTAGAATGAAATCGATTAGGCTAGACAGACCTCTGCCATGAAATGTTGGAGAAAAAGCTACTGGTGAAGCTACATGCTGATTTGCAAATCCAAGGTCCAAGTTAAAAATGATCTCCGTTAAATGATTCCCTGTGCTGGTGTGTGGGAAGTGGGTTAAGTTAAACCCAGCCTCATCCGCAATTCCACATTTTTTGGTACCACTTCCCTTACATAGGCTTATTTTGAAGTCCCCTCCCCAGATCACATTAAAAAATGTGCATGTGTGTTTGTCCCGTTCTTCCACTAGGAAGAGGGAAATTTCTTCCAGGACAGGGACTACGTCTTGGGACGGTAGATTATTATAGAAATTAACTATATAATACATGGATTTTTTATTAGGTGTTATTTTGATAACTTGGAAATTAGGAGCATGGATTAGTTCCTTTATACCCGCACTTGGGAGATCGTTAGAGATATATATTGCTAGGCCACCTTTAGGTCTGCCAGAAGGAGAGGGTCGGGCAAAAGAGTTATATGTTTTATAGCCTTACAGGTGGACAGAGGTGGTCAACCAGGTTTCTTGGAAACAGAGGATGTTATGTTGTCGTATACCAGAGAGCCAAGAGGGTAAATCTATCTTTGTGCACAGCCCTGCCACGTTCCAAAATATCATTTTTAAGTGGGTATCAGTTTGTTTTAGACCTCCCATGACCCTATTATCCATGGGAACACCTACGTTTTTTTCCATGATTCCACTCTGCGGAGGCGCATGGTGGTCCGCTTTATTAAAAAGCGGGTCTGCTTTGCCTAAGGAATGGTCCCCTGATGTCAGTTGGGGGGGCTCAGATACCGTAATGATAGAAATGGATTTAGTATTCTCATGGATAGTAGTAGCATTGGTGAGTTGATCATGCGTGCATCCTAAATGACTGTCTGATATTGCCAGTCATTCATTGACATCTAGGCCAGACAGGGGACCGAATCTGTTATGTGTTGGAAAGGATTGGGGCCAGGTATGCAAATCTTGGGTATTTCTCCACACTGATGGCTTCGGGTTGCTCCTGGAAGGGGGGGTAAAAGAAGCCTAATGGTAAGATATTGATCCCTAGAGGATCTAGGATATGATTGGCACCTATTGCTAATATTTCTTTTACCAGGAGAGGGGAAGGAAAGGTTATTGCTATACAATCCCCTCTAAGCGCCTTCTCCCTAGTACCTCTCCACTTCACTCTCTGGATCATTTTAAATTTGTCGAACAAATATCTATTTAGGCCTACCTGGGTGCTTAGCCAGTGGAGGGATTTATTTTTTCGGGCATCAGGAAATTCCTTTTCTTGGCCGCTTAAAAAGGGCACATTTGCCAGCTCTAGCATGTACGGGGTCGCTTCAGGGGGCAAGTCTAAGTGCCGATATTCTGAATTAAACGTTCCCTGATTATGAATTTGATGTAGTGGATATTGCTTCTGTCTTACGGTGTGTGAAGAAAATGGTTTGTGGGTGCCTTCGTAGGGAACTGAAGGACTAAGCGGGTTAGAAGCACACTGCGATGCTGTCGTGTTCGTTGGCCTTATTCCTATGGGTAGTCTGTCATTTGGTCCTAGAGAAAGATTCCCCTTAACATTAGTATGACTGGTTTGTGTAGAGGAGTTCTTCTTAACAGAGGAAATCAGACTCTGTACAGTACCTGGCTTTAGGTTTATAGAATTTGTAGTTGGTTTAACCAGTGGCTCTATTGGGTAGGGAACTTTTGCCGTAAGAAGTTCCTCAATTTGCACCAGTCTGGCTGTGAGTTGGTCTAGCCTAACTCTTACAAAGAGGTCCAGACGCTCAACTAGGGAACCCAATGCCTGTAAGTCCATCTGTGAATTAAAGCTACTGGAGGATGAAATCTTTCTAGCTGTTTGATGTTTTCTATTCGCCTGGGATTTCTTTCCTGATATTGGTGGTTTAGACAGTTTCTTTGGGAGAGAATGGGCTTGAGCGCGGAATTTAGTTGTATTATTTCCTGGCTCCCTAGGAGTAACATCTACTACTTCAACCGGATTTTTAGATATTTTTAGAGGAGGTTGTGTAGATGAATCACTAGTAAGTGTAATAATCTCATCAGGACTTGCTTGTATACAGCTATTTACAAGAGGGTCTGGCGGAGAACCTAAGTCTTTTGCAGCCCTACTCAATGAGACAGAGGAGTCATGACTCAGTCTCGATGTAGTACTCTCAATTGACCCCTCAACCGAGAGAATCTGTTTATCTAGCAGACCCACCACCCCGGTTAGATATTTCAAAAGCGTCTGTTGTGAATGATAAGGGGCATCGCTACTATTTAAGGTTTTAGGACTCGTCTGCTTCCTCTTACCCATGGTAACTTAAGGAAGTAATGACTGAAGATGGAGAAATAAAGTGAGAGGGAGAAAGTGCATAATTTGGATTTACACAATATATATACTATATGTTACTGCAGAGGAATTGGAGAAAAGCCTTGTGGGGATCTAGAACAAGTAAGGTGCACTCCTCCCCTCACTAATAGCAGTGCCACTTAGTTGGGCTACAAATCTGTTTGCCAATCAGTAACCAAAGTATGGACTATTACACGAATAGCTGGATAAAGCATCCAATGTCTTAGGGAAAAATGGGACCAACTGATAAATACACAATCAATCAGGGTAGTACCTCAAGTTCAACAGATCAGGGACCTGCCCCAACCCGACCTCATCTGGCCTCTGAGGGCCTTAGATGGCCCGCCCTTTGCCCAGGCTTCGCTCGGGCGCTCCCGCGACTCAGGGAGTAACGCGGGTATTTGTGCGCCTCCTGGCGCTTCCTTCCGGCACGCAGCTTCCAGCCGCAAGGTTCGATGGGGCTTGTGGTCTTTCGTGGGCCCTGGAGCTCTCCCCCACTCCGCGGCCACAATATAGTTGTGCTAATGTGGCGGCGGGAGGTGAGCTGAGACACCGGCAGGAGGATAGGGTTCCTGTGGCAGAAGGGCAACGTTGAAGCGGGCAGCAGGTAGGGATCTCCGGGCACTCTAGCGTCTCTGAGCAAAGCAATTTAGAGTCATTAGTGTGCCTAAAAGTACAAATGTACATGTCTATCATTACAGAAGCATAAAAAGCAAATGTTTGCATGGGTGCAAAAATATAAATAAATATGTTTACAAAAAAAAGGAATTTTTAAAGGTAGCTTGTTATTTTTCAATCACATAACACCATTACACACATTGGTGTACATATGCATTTGTACACACTTAAACATACACACTAAAAATACTAAGGGAGACGACCCTGCAAAAATGTAGACAGATTATCACTAACATTTATGTGGATATAAACACATGCTCATAAACATAGTCATATGTAGACACACAGGAACAATGACACTTAAAAAATATAATCACATGCCCACAGACAAAGGCCCTGAATTTGAGTCTGGCTGTCCACGGACCGCCAGACTCATTGGGGTGTGGTGGTGGTGGTATTCCGACTGTCAAATTACGATATGTGTGGTTTAACCACCACTGCCCCGCGGTAGCTGCCAGGAAACCACCATGTCCCTGGCAGTGCTCCAGCGGTCAGGAGGCAGTAATATGCTTGGCGGGACTGCCGCAAACCCACCAAGTATTTTACAAGTTTCCTCTCTGCATGGTTTTTCTTGATGCTTACACTGCCATGAAAACCGTGGTGGAGCGCAACCTTGTACCTCACGCCCTGTGGGTACAACAAATTGTAATCAGGCCCATAGACAATCAAATGTCCATGAACATAATTTCCCTAACACGAATAGACACAGCTATGCTTATACAAAGAAACACATGCATTTGGAGAATATTGGTAGCATGAATATGTTCTCTAGTGTCAGAAATATCATCTCCAAAATATATCATCCAGTTGGGTGCAGATGCACTTTTCTTAACTCCATAAGCTTTGTAAAATATATTTAGGACACAATGTTTCATTCAGATTATAATTCGTTAAGACATTCTGGTACCGTTCAATACAGAAATTCAATGACATCCTGATATCCGAATGTGTGCGCAAATGTCTTCATTTTTTCATTTTTCATCTTCAGTTTGTGTCTTCTTATAGATATATGTGTGAGATATGTGTGCTCATGGAAGAATGAAAACACGTAACATATACACAATATTCGAAATCTTATAGTTATCCAAAATTTTCTATTTAGCTAAACGAACCTTGAGCAGACAAGGTGAGGGTGAGAAGAGATAAGTTGGATACAGACCTCAACAATGTGACTTTCACTCATACGCACTAAGGGGCAACAAGAGACAATAGAAAGCTCTCATGGTTTTGCCTCAGTATTTACCACCACTTAGCAGAAATGTTGCAGGCCACATGAAAAGAGAAAACATGGTAATATCTTGCAGCTTCTTTTAGACAGGAGTCACGGATGCCTGGGCCTCCACCAGTACAGTTGCACCCAAGGTGCCACCACAGAAGAAGGTCAAGCATCACCCTCTTCTTCCACAATATGGTACGTTTGGCCTAGACCAACCTGGGCATTTCTTGAATGGGACTTGGTTTCAAGGGGGTGTTTGGGGTCTTCAGCCCCCCCCACCCCAATAAAAGTAGGTTCTGAAAAATAGTTAGGTACAGAAACTTTAAGTCGGGTATGGAGAGCTGTCTTTCGGATTCCTCCAGGAGGTTTTACATTCGCACAGACAAAAAAGCACAATACACTATCTCTCAATGTTTTTAACGGTCTCAGAAATGTTGGTTATTTTACAAAATATTGTGTTTTCTCTCACTTACTACTTCTATCAATCTGCATTCCTTTCTATTTACACTGCCTCTTAGGCCCGCTTTATGCAACCTGCACATCCTATATTGTATTATAACATTATATGCCAGCGTATTTGTTGGGAAAATGTAAACTTACTGGCCAAGCTCCACCCCTGTTCTTTGATAGTGGGATTCTCACTGCCTATCAAGTTGCTGTAGAGGTACACTGTGTGGAATGCAATTCCAAGATTAACCCCCTCCATGCTCATGACGGAACGGTTCCGTCATGAGCGTCAGTTGAGCTGTGCTCATGACGGAACCGTTCCGTCATGAGCCGATAGGCTCATTAGAACCTTCAGCACAGCGCGAAAATTAGTGCCGCGCTGAAGGGGTTAAGATTGAATGTGTTTCAGCATTCTAGATATACCCAACTGGTATGGTTATGCAATTTTCCTAATCTTTAATACAGCATGACATTCATCACTGGAGTCAAGCTATCCAGGCTGATGAAGGCTAATAGCCAGAAACCGGTCCTTGGATGCTTGATTCCGGTCTGGGAAAGACATGGCTTGGTAGTTCGGACTGGACTGTTCCCATGTGGCACAGGGTCAGAGCTGATTTGCATATAGCCAGTGTCTAACCCAGGGTGGTGTGGAGTGCAAACAAACGATGGATTTAGGCCCAGATCCTTGTACTGGGGTGAATGTATGGCATTGTTCTACATTCTGTCCATCAACTGTGTTTTTTGCAATTTTCACCCCGAGTGTGCTGGGTATACTCAGACGTGAGTCCCAGGCTCTCCACACCACTGGAGTCAAGCTATCCAGGCTGATGAAGGCTGATAGCCAGAAACCGGTCCTTGGATGCTTGAATCCGGTCTGGGAAAGACATGGCTTGGTAGTTCGGACTGGACTGTTCCCATGAGGCACAGGGTCAGAGCTGATTTGCATATAGACAGTGTCTAACCCAGGGTGGTGTGGAGTGCAAAAAAACGATGGATTTAGGCCCAGATCCTTGTACTGGGGTGAATGTATGACATTGTTCTACATTCTGTCCATCAACTGTGTTTTTTGCAATTTTCACCCCGAGTGGGCTGGGTATACTCAGACGTGAGTCCCAGGCTCTCCACACCACTGGAGTCAAGCTATCCAGGCTGATGAAGGCTGATAGCCAGAAACCAGTCCTTGGATGCTTGATTCCGGTCTGGGAAAGACATGGCTTGGTAGTTCGGACTGGACTGTTCCCATGAGGCACAGGGTCAGAGCTGATTTGCATATAGCCAGTGTCTAACCCAGTGTGGTGTGGAGTGCAAAAAAAGATGGATTTAGGCCCAGATCCTTGTACTGGGGTGAATGTATGACATTGCTCTACATTCTGTCCATCAACTGTGTTTTTTGCAATTTTCACCCCGAGTGTGCTGGGTATACTCAGACGTGAGTCCCAGGCTCTCCACACCACTGGAGTCAAGCTATCCAGGCTGATGAAGGCTGATAGACAGAAACCGGTCCTTGGATGCTTGATTCCGGTCTGGGAAAGACATGGCTTGGTAGTTCGGACTGGACTGTTCCCATGAGGCACAGGGTCAGAGCTGATTTGCATATAGCCAGTGTCTAACCCAGGGTGGTGTGGAGTGCAAAAAAACGATGGATTTAGGCCCAGATCCTTGTACTGGGGTGAATGTATGACATTATTCTACATTCTGTCCATCAACTGTGCTTTTTGCAATTTTCACCCCGAGTGTGCTGGGTATACTCAGACGTGAGTCCCAGGCTCCTCACACCACTGGAGTCAAGCTATCCAGGCTGATGAAGGCTGATAGCCAGAAACCGTTCCTAGGATGCTTGATTCCGGTCTGGGAAAGACATGGCTTGGTAGTTCGGACTGGACTGTTCCCATGAGGCACAGGGTCAGAGCTGATTTGCATATACCAGTGTCTAACCCAGGGTGGTGTGGAGTGCAAAAAAACGATGGATTTAGGCCCAGATCCTTGTACTGGGGTGAATGTATGACATTGTTCTACATTATGTCCATCAACTGTGTTTTTTGCAATTTTCACCCCGAGTGTGCTGGGTATACTCAGACGTGAGTCCCAGGCTCTCCACACCACTTAAGTCAAGCTATCCAGGCTGATGAAGGCTGATAGCCAGAAACCGGTCCTTGGATGCTTGATTCCGGTCTGGGAAAGACATGGCTTGGTAGTTCGGACTGGACTGTTCCCGTGAGGCACAGGGTCAGAGCTGATTTGCATATACCAGTGTCTAACCCAGGGTGGTGTGGAGTGCAGAAAAACGATGGATTTAGGCCCAGATCCTTGTACTGGGGTGAATGTGTGACATTGTTCTACATTCTGTCCATCAACTGTGTTTTTTGCAATTTTCACCCCGAGTGTGCTGGGTATACTCAGACGTGAGTCCCAGGCTCTCCACACCACTGGAGTCAAGCTATCCAGGCTGATGAAGGCTGATAGCCAGAAACCGGTCCTTGGATGCTTGATTCCGGTCTGGGAAAGACATGGCTTGGTAGTTCGGACTGGACTGTTCCCATGAGGCACAGGGTCAGAGCTGATTTGCATATACCAGTGTCTAACCCAGGGTGGTGTGGAGTGCAGAAAAACGATGGATTTAGGCCCAGATCCTTGTACTGGGGTGAATGTGTGACATTGTTCTACATTCTGTCCATCAACTGTGTTTTTTGCAATTTTTACCCCAAGTGTGCTGGGTATACTCAGACGTGAGTCCCAGGCTCCTCACGCCGCTGGAGTCAAGCTATCCAGGCTGATGAAGGCTGATAGCCAGAAACCGGTCCTTGGATGCTTGATTCCGGTCTGGGAAAGACATGGCTTGGTAGTTCGGACTGGACTGTTCCCATGAGGCACAGGGTCAGAGCTGATTTGCATATACCAGTGTCTAACCCAGGGTGGTGTGGAGTGCAAAAAAACGATGGATTTAGGCCCAGATCCTTGTACTGGGGTGAATATGTGACATTGTTCTACATTCTGTCCATCAACTGTGTTTTTCGCAATTTTCATCCCGAGTGTGCTGGGTATACTCAGACGTGAGTCCCAGGCTCTCCACACCACTGGAGTCAAGCTATCCAGGCTGATGAAGGCTGATAGCCAGAAACCGGTCCTTGGATGCTTGATTCCGGTCTGGGAAAGACATGGCTTGGTAGTTCGGACTTGACTGTTCCCATGAGGCACAGGGTCAGAGCTGATTTGCATATAGCCAGTGTCTAACCCAGGGTGGTGTGGAGTGCAAAAAAACTATGGATTTAGGCCCAGATCCTTGTACTGGGGTGAATGTATGACATTGTTCTACATTCTGTCCATCAACTGTGTTTTTTGCAATTTTCACCCCGAGTGTGCTGGGTATACTCAGACGTGAGTCCCAGGCTCTCCACACCACTGGAGTCAAGCTATCCAGGCTGATGAAGGCTGTTAGCCAGAAACCGGTCCTTGGATGCTTGATCTCGGTCTGGGAAAGACATGGCTTGGTAGTTTGGACTGGACTGTTCCCATGAGGCACAGGGTCAGAGCTGATTTGCATATTGCCAGTGTCTAACCCAGGGTGGTGTGGAGTGCAAAAAAACGATGGATTTAGGCCCAGATCCTTGTACTGGGGTGAATGTGTGACATTGTTCTACATTCTGTCCATCAACTGTGTTTTTTGCAATTTTCACCCCGAGTGTGCTGGGTATACTCAGACGTGAGTCCCAGGCTCCTCACACCACTGGAGTCAAGCTATCCAGGCTGATGAAGGCTGATAGCCAGAAACCATTCCTAGGATGCTTGATTCCGGTCTGGGAAAGACATGGCTTGGTAGTTCGGACTGGACTGTTCCCATGAGGCACAGGGTCAGAGCTAATTTGCATATAGCCAGTGTCTAACCCAGGGTGGTATGGAGTGCAAAAAAACGATGGATTTAGGCCCAGATCCTTGTACTGGGGTGAATGTATGACATTGTTCTACATTATGTCCATCAACTGTGTTTTTTGCAATTTTCATCCCGAGTGTGCTGGGTATACTCAGACGTGAGTCCCAGGCTCTCCACACCACTGGAGTCAAGCTATCCAGGCTGATGAAGGCTGATAGCCAGAAACCGGTCCTTGGATGCTTGATCTCGGTCTGGGAAAGACATGGCTTGGTAGTACAGACTGGACTGTTCCCATGAGGCACAGGGTCAGAGCTGATTTACATACAGCCAGTGTCTAACCCAGGGTGGTGTGGAGTGCAAAAAAACAATGAATTTAGGCCCAGATCCTTGTACTGGGGTGAATGTGTGACATTGTTCTTCATTCTGTCCATCAACTGTGTTTTTTGCAATTTTCACCCTGAGTGTGCTGGGCATACTCAGACGTGAGTCCCAGGCTCTCCACACCACTGGAGTCAAGCTATCCAGGCTGATGAAGGCTGATAGCCAGAAACCGGTCCTTGGATGCTTGATTCCGGTCTGGGAAAGACATGGCTTGGTAGTTCGGACTGGACTGTTCCCATGAGGCACAGGGTCAGAGCTGATTTGCATATAGCCAGTGTCTAACCCAGGGTGGTGTGGAGTGCAAAAAACCGATGGATTTAGGCCTAGATCCTTGTACTGGGGTGAACGTATGACATTGTTCTACATTCTGTCCATCAACTGTGTTTTTTGCAATTTTCACCCCGAGTGTGCTGGGTATACTCAGACGTGAGTCCCAGGCTCTCCACACCACTGGAGTCAAGCTATCCAGGCTGATGAAGGCTGATAGCCAGAAACCGGTCCTTGGATGCTTGATTCCGGTCTGGGAAAGACATGGCTTGGTAGTTCGGACTGGACTGTTCCCATGAGGCACAGGGTCTGAGCTGATTTGCATATAGCCAGTGTCTAACCCAGGGTGGTGTGGAGTGCAAAAAAGCGATGGATTTAGGCCCAGATCCTTGTACTGGGGTGAATGTATGACATTGTTCTACATTCTGTCCATCAACTGTGTTTTTTGCAATTTTCACCTCGAGTGTGCTGGGTATACTCAGACGTGAGTCCCAGGCTCTCCACACCACTGGAGTCAAGCTATCCAGTGAAGTAGTGTGGCTCACTGGTTAGAGGCGGCAGACCCGAGAGCAGAGGACGGCCCGGGACCAGGGTTCGATTCCTGGCGCGGCAGGTTTCTGGACCAGGGTCAGCGGACTCGATAATTCTCTCGCCTCGGTGCCCACTCTGATCAGCGATCACACCCGTCAACTCTGGGCATTAGCTTGCCTCATCTTCACTAACGGCCCCACCAGACCGCCGGGGATGCCTGGTCTCACCCTGGAGATACCCATTAAGGGACCATCTCTCAGGGAAGCCAGGAAGGGTTTCGCAGCGGTCGAAGCGCCTTGGGACCCTACGGGTAAGTAGTGCGCTATATAAATGCCTATATATTTACATTTACATTTACATTCACATCCAGGCTGATGAAAGCTGATAGCCAGAAACCGGTCCTTGGATGCTTGATTCCGGTCTGGGAAAGACATGGCTTGATAGTTCGGACTGGACTGTTCCCATGAGGCACAGGGTCAGAGCTGATTTGCATATAGCCAGTGTCTAACCCAGGGTGGTGTGGAGTGCAAAAAAACGATGGATTTAGGCCCAGATCCTTGTACTGGGGTGAATGTATGACATTGTTCTACATTCTGTCCATCAACTGTGTTTTTTGCAATTTTCACCCCGAGTGTGCTGGGTATACTCAGACGTGAGTCCCAGGCTCTCCACACCACTGGAGTCAAGCTATCCAGGCTGATGAAGGCTGATAGCCAGAAACCGGTCCTTGGATGCTTGATTCCGGTCTGGGAAAGACATGGCTTGGTAGTTCGGACTGGACTGTTCCCATGAGGCACAGGGTCAGAGCTGATTTGCATATAGCCAGTGTCTAACCCAGGGTGGTGTGGAGTGCAAAAAAAGATGGATTTAGGCCCAGATCCTTGCACTGGGGTGAATGTATGACATTGTTCTACATTCTGTCCATCAACTGTGTTTTTTGCAATTTTCACCCCGAGTGTGCTGGGTATACTCAGAGGTGAGTCCCAGGCTCCTCACACCACTGGAGTCAAGCTATCCAGGCTGATGAAGGCTGATAGCCAGAAACCGTTCCTAGGATGCTTGATTCCGGTCTGGGAAAGACATGGCTTGGTAGTTCGGACTGGACTGTTCCCATGAGGCACAGGGTCAGAGCTGATATGCATATAGCCAGTGTCTAACCCAGGGTGGTGTGGAGTGCAAAAAAACGATGGATTTAGGCTCAGATCCTTGTACTGGGGTGAATGTATGACATTGTTCTACATTTTGTCCATCAACTGTGTTTTTTGCAATTTTCACCCCGAGTGTGCTGGGTATACTCAGACGTGAGTCCCAGGCTCTCCACACCACTGGAGTCAAGCTATCCAGGCTGATGAAGGCTGATAGCCAGAAACCGGTCCTTGGATGCTTGATCTCGGTCTGGGAAAGACATGGCTTGGTAGTTCGGACTGGACTGTTCCCATGAGGCACAGGGTCAGAGCTGATTTGCATATAGTTAGTGTCTAACCCAGGGTGGTGTGGAGTGCAAAAAAACGATGGATTTAGGCCCAGATCCTTGTACTGGGGTTAATGTATGACATTGTTCTACATTCTGTCCATCAACTGTGTTTTTTGCATTCATCACAAAGTACAGATTCTGCCCGTCTCCATTCTGAATTTTCCAAAGAGCAAAGCCTCATCAGATCTTTATTTATATATTTATAGTATTTATAAAGCACTCTGCAACCCTACGGGCATCCTGGCGCTGTGTGAATATAGCTGAAACGCTGTGCATCATGAGTAGAAGGGATGTCATTTGATTCTGGGCAGTTAGATTTTAGGGAAAAGCCATGTTTTTACCTTTTTCCGGAATGCCATCAGTTTATCTGTTTTCCTGATGGCAGTAGGTAGTCTATTCCACAGATGAGCTGCCGCTATACTGAAGGCTCTTCCACCATAAGTGGCTTTCCTGATCCTGAGTATACTGATGAGGTTAGTAGAGGAGGATCGAAGGGTCCGAGTGCGTTCATACCATTTACATTTTTTTGAAGTGGTCGGGGGCCCATCCCATGCACTGCTTTAAAGGCAGTGCATAGGGATTTAAAGAGGATCCTCTGGTGTACAGGCAGCCAGTGTATTTCAGCCAGTGCAAGGTTAGTGGAGCATCTTCGCCCTCGGGAAAGTGCCATTTTGCTGCAGCCGCCTGGATGCTCTGAAGTCTGGAAATCAGGTAAGCAGGGGATTCCAGTAACAGAGCATTACAGTAATCCAGGCGGCTAAGAATGGTACTCCTGACTATGGTGGCTCTAACATATGTTGGTAAAAGGGGCAGCAGCTTTCGAAGTCCTCGCATTAAGGCGAAACAACTGCTCACCTGCTTATTGACATTAGTCTCTAGACTCAGACTGTCATTGAAACTGACTCCAAGGTTCCTCACTGATTTCACTGGGGTTAGTAACTCCCCTGGCTCAAGAGGCCAGAAGTCAGTGGGCAGACTTCTAGTGATTCTACCTACTTTGCAATGCATTATTTTGGTTTTATCACTATTAAACTGTAGTGAGTTCTGATTTAACCAGGATGTCATTTCCAACATGCAGGTATGGAAGGTCTTGAGTGAATCTGCGTGAGCACCATCAAGAGAGATCATCAGCTGCGTGTCATCCGCATAGTTGATCACGCTAATGCCGTGAGCCTTGATGATGCCCATCAGGGGTTTCATGTATACGTTAAAAAGTATCGGACTAATTGCAGACCCATGTGGGACCCCGTGTGGAACTGTAACGAACTCTGACTGGTATGGAGGGATTGCTACTGCCTGCCATCTGTCCGTCAAATAGGAACAGAACCAGTCGAGCGCAACTCCCCCGACTCCAATGTTCTTCAGTCTTGTCAGCAGAATATCGTGACTCACCGTATCGAATGCGGCGGACAGGTCCAGCAAGATTAAGATTGCTGATTCTCCCCTGTCCGCCCTCATTCGTAGGTCGTCCAGAACCGTCAGCAAAGCTGACTCGGTTCCATGAGCTGGTCTGAAACCGAATTGCTCCTCTTCAAGGATGCTGTTAGTTTCCAGGAAGAGGGACAATGACCTGCTGACCTGCTGCTCCATGATCTTAATTGGATATGGCAGGAGCGATATAGGTCGATAGTTTTTATGGCAGTTCGGGTCTAAATTTGATTTCTTCAATAGGGGGGTGACAACTGCCAATTTCCAGTCTTTTGGTACAGTACCTGTGTTAAGAGATTGATTACACAGCTGTCGAAGTATTGGAAAGTGTTCGTCCCCAAACTCCTTTACTATTTTGTGAGGTAGAGGGTCCAATGGGGATCCTGATGTTATATTGAGGGCTGTTTGTATGAACTCTTGTTCTGTCGGGGTCTCGAAATTCTCCAAGATGGCCTTTGGAATGGGGTGTCTTACATTTCCTTCGCTCTTCTCCCCATTCTCGATATTACTATTATACTGTGCTAGAGGGGTGGGGGCATCCTTCAATCCCTCAATGATTTTAGTGATTTTTTCCTGAAAGAAGGACGCCAGACAGTCACATAGTTCCTGTGAAGGCTTGATTTGGCTATTAGCACATTCAGGATGGGACAGCTCTTTGACTATCCTGAAGATGTCACGTGATTTGTTGGAGCAGTATTATATCTGCAAAATAGTTTGCTTTGGCTATGGTGATCTCTTTCTTATACTGCACAATTGTCTGCCTCCAGATCAGTCTCTCCTGCTCTGAATAATTTTTCCTCCAGTGCCTCTCCGCCTTTTTACAGGCATTTTTCAGTTCTTTCAATTTATCCGTATACCAGGGCGCGGAGGGTTTTCCTCTTTTACTAATTGCTTTCAGTGGTGCAATATAGTCAAGTTTCCTAGTTACCTCATTGCATAGTAGGTGATAATTTGTGGTAATATCGTTCTCTAGATTAAACGAGTTCCCCACTTGATGGAAGTTAAACTTCCCTTCCTCTTTCCTTTTTAGCAGACCCTTCCAGTCACGGCTGATGAAGGTCCTAATCTGCGTGTTTGCTGGTCCTGTATTTACCAAGGTATGGATGTTGAATAATAGGAGATGGTGGTCTGACCATCCTACTGGTAGTATTGTTCCCATAGTAATGAGATCCTCTGCAGCGAATATTAAATCCAGTATGTTTCCTTCCCTATGTGTGGGGGTAGTTATCCATTGTTTTAAACCTAAATTATTGCAGGATTGTGTGATATTATGAAAGGCCGTGTCTAGTTGGCCGTTATCCCACAAGTTAAAATCTTCCAGTACCAACAGTCTGCTATGTGAGATTGACAGGTTATTAATGACAGTGATCAGTTCCTGCTGTTGCATTGCGTTGATATGCCCCGGTGTCCTATAGCAGATTAGGCCCGTGAGGCAATGGCCTGAATCATGTCTGATCGATATCCCGAGAACTTCAGCCCATGATACCATATCAATATCCAATGTTACAATGTTTAAATCTTCCCTAAAAATAATTCCTATTCCTCCCCCTCGTCCCACGATCCTGGGTTTATGAACAATCTTGTATCCAACTGGACATGCCGGCCCCAGCTCTGACTCCATTCCCACCGCTGTCCATGTCTCGGTTAGAAACAGAATATCCAGGTTATTGGATTCGATCAGTAGCTGTATTTCGGTGGGATGTTTCGGGAGGGATCTAACACTTAATAACACACTTATTATATCTCCCTTAGTAGTATGCTTATGTTCTGCATACTTTAGCGGGATACGCCTGTTGCCTGGGGTCTAATCAGATTTAGATAATGATTCAAGTGGGAGGGGATTAATATGTGGCAAGCACATTAGGCAGTTGGGGCAGGGATTCTTGTCCTTAGATGTTATATTAGGGGCTAGGTGTGGACAGATTGCTCTGCCGGCCAATGGATCCAGCAGCATCAATGCTTCCCTACTATATCTATATGCCTCAGTATCCGGAATAAGTCGGGCAGGGGGGGTAGCCCTAGGCCCGATCTCGGCGCGGACGAGCGCAGACGAGCTTGCCTTAAGCGCGCCTTCGCGCGCAATCGTCGCGCCCGCTGCGCTCGTCCGCTGCGCTTCCGGTAAAAGCACATCCTTTATGGAAGTGGGATAGATGGAAAAGGAGGGCGTGGCTAGTGCTAGTGGGCGTGCCTTGGGATTCCGGCCAATGGCGTCCGGACTGCAGAAACCACCCGCCCGCCTCAGCGTTCTATTCGCTGTGCGGGGATGTTAGTGCCTGAGATTTCAGTGCCCAGGATATCGGTGAGTCTTGAGTTGCTTAAAAGTAGTAAACACAGTATTACAGATGTTAAAACCTCAAAAGTCCCTACTCCCGGCTGTGCCTCAGGAGTTTTCAGCTAAGACGCCGCGCTTGTAGTCAGCGTGCGTTTTGTACTTGGTAAGGGGGCGTGGCTAGTGCTAGTGGGCGTGCCTTGGGATTCCGGCCAATGGCGTCCGGACTGCAGAAACCACCAGCCCGCGCCAGCGTTCTATTCGCTGTGCGGGGATGTTAGTGCCTGAGATTTCAGTGCCCAGGATATCGGTGAGTCTTGAGTTGCTTAAAAGTAGTAAACACAGTATTACAGATGTTAAAAGTCACCAGACTTTCTTTTACCAATATAAATGCAACCAAAACCAAGGAAGCGCCACCAGCATCACCTTCACCATAATCTCATGACTTTTCTTCATGCCTACCAGGACCATCATAGTGCAATGCAGTACAACACTTTTTACATAAATGTTTGAATTGAGCTACTTTGCTTCTATGAATGGCTTCACACAGACTTCTTCCCTATTTCTCTCTGCAAGAATGAAACAAGCATTGGCAATGCCAATAGTTCGAAATTATGAATGAAACCGCCTTTCGTGTGACTGATGGGTGTATCTCTATTCAATGTTACCATACACAATCTCTGTCCCACTCATCTTTGCACTCATACATCCATTCATCCATCAACTAATTCATCCTTCACTTCATCTTATGACACAATCTCAATAAAATACACACAAACTCAGCAACATAGGCAAGATCAATTCAAAGAAAGCAAGTTGAAAAAATAAATATGGCTGCATTCTCAAAGCGGCGAGCATATGTTTGCAATAACAAAACTAAACATAGGAGTGGGTGTCAGTCTTGCAAAGGTACTGGAAATAGTCTATTTTTGCTCTCAAGTGCAAACATGGATGTGTTACACATGCTAGGCATGGATCAGAGACAGAATATCGAAAAAACAAATATAGTGTGGCCAATATATCATGCCAATAATATCGAGGACAAGAATATCGAGAAGGTAAGTGCAAATAGGTCAGTATCAATGTACTATTCTTAACTCCAGATCTTCATACCTTAAACATATATATATATATATCATCAAGGCACATATGTGGAGTTATAGATAGTAAAACTTTGCTTGCCCATAAAGAATGACCTTCACGATATTCTTTTCCTCGATAATCTTGACACAATATTCTGTCCAACGATATTTGTGTTTCAGATATTTTGCCCAAACACCGTCTACAGGTTTAGACCCCCTGAACCTATAAAAGAAGGACTTGGTTGAGTGTGCTACATAATGAGGAAGCTGGATCTGGTTTACTGCAGACCTGCATGCTGTCCCATTTTACGCTGGAAAAAGTGCTTTGTGATAAACAAAACATTCTCTCTTTGAGGGGGATGGTGGTATTCAGGAAACCCATCTTCCATACTTAAAATATCACACTCAAGCACCTGTACTAATAATGACCCAATGTATGTTTAAAAACAGCCTTCTCTATTCGTAGGGGTACCAGATAGGGGTTCCCACTGTCACTACTCATATTCGCTCTTTATATGGAGCCTTTGGCTCAAAGAGTCCGCGAAGACCCTGCTATTAAAGGAGCGCGCTTCGGGGGCTCGGAGCACAAACTCTGCCTATATGCAGATGATGAGGTGGCAACTTTGGAACACCCTAGGGACTCACTGACAGCTTTTTCTAGATGAACTAGACCGCTTTGCACTTGCCTCGAGCTTCCAGACCAAAGTGCATAAGTCACACGCCCTTAATCTGTCATTAGAACCCGAGACACTGGAATTCCTCCAGCGTACTTTTCAGATTCAGTGGGACAATGAATCTTTCTCCTATTTGGGGTTGCAGGTGGCCCCTACTATCACCGCCGCCAGACAGTTGAACGACACAGTGCATATGAAGCAGGTCTGGGGCTCCCTCCGGAAGTGGAGACCCTACTCCCTCTCTTGGCTGTGCCGGATAGCGGCAGTGAAAATGGTGTTATTGCCCCAGATACTTTACTTGTTCCACTCTTTCCCGCTGATGCCACCGTTCAGGGTCATACAGGCTCTATTCAGGATATTGAGAGTTTTATTTGGTGAGACCAGAGGGCTTGGATGCGCCGTGAACTCACTTACTGTGATCTGGTGGAGGGGGGTACTCAGTGCCCCTGACCAACTGGCTTACTGGCGCGCGGCTCAGATGAGGGCGCTGGTGTAATGGGCGCTCCCTGAACCTGAGAAACACTGGCTGTTCATGGACAGGTCCCTTGCTGGATAGCCATTATGGGGAGTTCCCTTCCTCTCGCGTATGGGGCGCCCTCGCAATCTGTCCCTCCCGGAGGTTACCTGACCAACACTGTTGGAATGGGATAAGACTACAACCACTAGGGGGCTTACGACATTCCCATCCCCTATCGCACAGAACCCAGACTTTACTCCTGGACTCGACCACAAGGAATTCCACTATTGGACAACTCAGGCTTGCCTCTCCATAGGCCACTTCTTCGACCTCTCCGGGTTGCGCCCTTACACTGAATTCCACACTGAGCAAGGAATTCCTGAGACGGAACATTACCGATACTTACAGATTAGGCACTGGGTACTTCAAAGGAAAGTAAGGCTTCTCACTTCATTTCAGAAATGGCTATTAACACAACACAACGACGCACAACTGACATTGGACCTGTATAAATGCATTGGGAGGGGGAGTTGGGTAGAGAACTCTCACAAAAGGAATGGAAGTATATCTATCACTGTGCCCGCCGCACAGCACGCAACATAACCTCTATAGAGACGGCCATTAAACTGGCCACATATTGGTATTTAACTCCGGTGAGGCTTCACAGGGTAATTCTTTACATAGCCAGCTGTGCTGGTGAGACTGCACATTACCTGGGTACCCCTATCCACCTACTTTGGGAATGCCCCGCCCTGAGGTCCTATTGGCAACAAGACCTAGAAGAGATGGACTTACATTTCGATACCCATATTCCCAGTTTACGTCGTTCAGGGCCTGCCCAATGCCATCACTTTCCCTCTCAAATCAGAAGGGGCAAACATATGGTGCTGGCCTTGGGTTTGGCGGTCCAGAATGTCCTAACGCACTGGGGTACTAAGACCGTCCCTACACTACTAGACTGGCTCCACAGATTATTGACTATTTTAGGGATGGAGATTTCCCTTTCCTTGACCAATCCAGGGGCTTCTTTTCATGACTTGTGGGCGCCTTTCTAAGCACTGTTGACAGTAAACAGACATAATATCGAATCCAAAATATAGACAGGACATAATATCGAGTAAAAAATATAGACAAGACAAAATATCGACCAGACATAATATCGACTACAAAAATATCGAGTTATATCGATATTAATAGCCAAAATATCGAATCAAAAATATAGACTAGACATAATATCGACTAGATAGAATATAGACAAAAGAAAATGGAAAATAAGGTTAGTTTTTACTACTTTTTAATAGTTGTGTAATATAAATCTGTAGCGGGTAGTGGGTTTATAGGGGAATAGGGTGGGAAGTAATTTAAATAGAATTAATTAATTATGTAATTATTAATAATAATTGTCAAATAATTAATAATTGGTAATTAAATAAAAAATAATTGGTAATTAATATTAATTGATTAATTGATAAATAATTAATTTATAGTAAATTAGTTTCAGTAGCGGGTAGTGGGTTTATAGGGGAATAGGGTGGGAAGTAATTTAAATAGAATTAATTAATTATGTAATTATTAATAATAATTGTCAAATAATTAATAATTGGTAATTAAATGGAAAATATTTGGTAAATAATATTAATTGATTAATTGATACATAATTAATTTATAGTAAATTAGTTTCAGTAGCGGGTAGTGGGTTTATAGGGGAATAGGGTGGGTAGTAATTTAAATATAAATAATTAATTATGTAAATTATTATTATTTGTAAAAGAATTATTAATAGGTAATTAAATAAAAAATAATTGGTAATTCATAATAATTGTTTCATTGATAAATAATTAATTTATAGTAAATTAGTTTCTGTAGTGGGCTGTGGGTTTATAGTGGAATAGGGTGGGAAGTAAATCAATAAATAATTAATTAATTAAGTTAATTAATTAAATTGTTTAATTAATTAATAATTGTCCATGAAAATAAAAATAATTGGTAAATAAAAGTAATTGGTATAGGAAAATAAATTTACTTGGTACTAATTTTTCTATAAATTATAATTAATTATGAACTTTTTCCTTTTTATACTGTTGTACTCACTGGAGTAGAAATAGTAATTTTAACCCCTACGCTATCCAACGTTTTCCCTACTGTTGCACCCACTGGAGTGGGAATAGTAATTTTAACCCCTACGCTATCCAACGCTTTCCCTACTGTAGCACCACTGGAGTGGGAATAGTAATTTTAACCCCTATGCTATCCAACGCTTTCACTACTGTAGCACCCTCTGGAGTGGGAATAGTAATTGTAACCCCTATGCTATCCAACGCTTTCCCTACTGTTGCACCCACTGGAGTGGGAATAGTAATTTTTACCCCAATGCTATTCAGCGCTTTCCCTACTGTTGCACCCACTGGAGTGGGAATAGTAATTTTAACCCCTACGCTATCCAACGCTTTCCCTACTGTAGCACCCACTGGAGTGGGAAGAGTAATTTTAACCCCTACGTTATCCAACGCTTTCCCTACTGTTGCACCCACTGGAGTGGGAATAGTAATTTTTACCCCTACGCTATCCAGCGCTTTCCCTACTGTTGCACCCACTGGAGTGGGAATAGTAAATTTTACCCCTACGCTATCCAGCGCTTTCCCTACTGTTGCACCCACTGCAGTGGGAATAGTAAATTTTACCCCTACGCTATCCAACGCTTTCCCTACTGTTGCACCCACTGGAGTGGGAATAGTAAATTTTACCCCTACGCTATCCACCGCTTTAGCTATTGTAGAATTCACTACAGTTGTTACAATAATTGTTAACTATTTTGCTATGCTACGGTAAAATGATTATATATGTTTATTTAATAAAAAAATTATATAAATATATATGTATTATTTTTATATATTTTTTTTAATTTAAAATAAATATTTATTATTATAACATTATTTTAATAATTTTAAGTAAGTTTCTAATAAATATATTTATTACTACATTAGTTTTAACTTAATTTAAAGACATTTAAAAAAAACAATATTTTTACAGTCTATATTTTAGTAACTCGATATTTTAGAGTTGATATTTTTGTACTTACTTGTTTAAAGATAGCCAGTCGATATTTTGTCCATCGATATTTTGTCAACGATATTATGGCAACTCGATATTTTTGAGGTCGATATTATTTCAGTGATCCACTGTTGACATCTGAAGTTACGGAGCTCACCTGCCCCAAATACCTCAGACTCTTGAGACTTGCGGAGTCTCCTTTACCACCTGCTCTCACTGCGCCCGCTGTACATTTTTTTCTTTCTTGGGGTGTTTTTTTCTTTCCTTTTTTTCCAGAAGGAGGAGGGGGAGGGTTGTTTTTTCTTTACCTTTATTTGTTCACGCCTAGTACATTCCATAGGAAACTGCCGGGTTGTACCCCGATGATTGTTGAGCATACTGGCTCGTTTGTTCTCGTCTTTTGCAAAATCAATCAAAGAAATTTTAAAAAAAATAACCATGTATGGTGGTATGCTATAACTTGATATTATACTGTGATCACAAGACATGAAACCGATTGCTATGATCAAGCACACTATGAGAGTTAACACAATAAACACTTCTATCATGGTTCCCGGGACTACATTTCCTAATTTCTATGGCCACTCTTATCACTGCTCGGAGAGCATGACAAATAAAATAAAATTGCCTGCAGGGTAAGTAAGCAAGTAACAGCTTTTAGAGCGCTTGAATTCTAATTGACGTCTTGGTGCTATCATCCAGACAGTGCCCTTCACAGAGAAACGGAAGGTCTAATTAGCTACTGAAGAAAAAATTAGGTTTTTAACTGCTTCCTAAATTTTAACAAATCTGGCTGAGCTCTGAGATGGTCAGGCAGTGAGTTCCACTATTTACATGTGGAGATAAAAAAAGCCTGCCCAACTAGCCTTTTTAAATCTGGGAAATACTACCCTTCTTGCAGAGCTGGTGTGCAGATTGTGAATAAGTAAGTGCCATTGGAAGATTTTTGTAGAAAGACAGGACTAACTTTGTAAAGGGCCATATGGTCCCAGCACAAGGCCTTCAACTTGACCCGCTTGCACACTGGCAGCCAGTGCAGACTGATGATAGTTTGTGACACTGAGCTGTATGTAAAACGTTTCATCAGTAAGCGGGGTGCAGCGTTTTGAAGACTCTGTAGTTTTTTTAGTAGGCCTTGATGGCTGCTCATATACAAAGTGTTACAATAATCAAACATTGTGATTACCACGGCAACAGTAACTATTTTCTGAAACGCTGTAGGAGTAAAAGGAAAGATATTCCTCAGGATTCTTAGGGGCTTATTTATGAGCCCTTGCGTCACTTTTGCGCCGCAGGTGCATCCCTTTTTGTGACGCACCAGCAGGGTAAAAATAGGCCATGTTGAGTCACATTTACAAAGTGACTCATCTAGGTACATGCGTCACTTTGTAAACCCCTGCACCACATTGTACCTGCGCCAGGTATAATGTATGCAGGGTGGGCGTTCTGACGCAAGTGAGCCTTGTAGAAGTGACTCCGTGAAATCTATGAGATTAGTTCAAGTTCAACTTCAGGAATTTGTATGGCGCACTACTCACCCAGAGGGGCGCCTGCCTCACAGCAGGGGTAAGACTGACGCAGGATCATTTGAAATGGGACTTGCCAATGTGAAATGACCCATTGATGGAGTCAATCACTTTCGTGACACACTCCAGCAATGCATCATTTTAGCGCCTACAGATAAGTCAGAAATACTGACGTATCTGTAACTCCTTGCGACATGATGCGTCATACAGTAAATGTAAATGTCATGGTACTTATAGAGCACACTGTCACCAGACGGTCACCTTGGGGTGTTGCCTATTCGGCTTCCTGGCGCTGATACTCATACCACTGTGGAACCCCTCCTGGCGTTCCCTGTGAAGTGTCCACTCCTGGGCACCCCCAGGGTGAAGCCTTGCATCCTTAGCGCTGTTGGGGCCGGTATGGAGGCTAAGCAAGCTATTGCCCAGAGTTGCAGAGTAGGGCCCGTGATTAGAATAGGCACTAGGCGAGAATTAACAGGTCCGGGGAAATTGAACCCTGGTCCCTGGCCAGAACTCTGCATCAGGGTCTGCCCTTCTAACCATTGAGCCACACTCCTCCACAGTAAATATGACGCATCCAGCATGTTGCAAGGAGAGCGCAATAAAAGTGATGCATCGCTGTTTTCACGCAGCAATACGTCACTTTACATAAATGAGGTCCTTATTGTGAAGAAAGAGGATGATGTCACTTGATTAAAGTGATCAGCAAAATACAGCTTCCCATTGAAAAGGGCCCCTAGAATTTTGGCTTTTTGGACTGGTGGTGGGTGAGCACCAAGATTCGGAGGTCACCGGGTGGTACTCCAAAAACTGGTGTCACTGCCAAAAAGAAGTATCTCGGTCTTTTCAGAATTAAGTTTCAGGCAGTTTTTCTGAATCCAACTGACGATATTACTCATGCAGTTGTTGAACTGTCTGGTCACCTTTTCCACCGCAGGACCAACTAACTTGGATTCCAGTCAGAATACGGCAGGCAGTCTAGTTATGGCTTTGGCAATGTTGGAGCTGGATGATGGCATGGCGGCATGCTCACACACTGCCCATGTCATAATAAGGCCCTTAGTGTTATAATTGTCGCTATGCATGTATTCACACAGAGTGCCTCTCTGTTATCAGACCTTTAACAAGCAGGGCTAGGAGGAAGGAGCCTTCTTTTGACAGTTCAGCCAGACAGCTCCTTAGACCAGGAAGGACAGCAGTCGGTAATCTGTAATCTGATTTCATTATGGACAGCTTGGGAGCAAAGACATCTCTCCTCTGAATGATCAAATGTAAGTTTTTATGAAAAAAACTTACCACTGCATAATCTAACTGACTGTGAATGACAAGTGAGGCAGAAACTTGGTGCAAATAACCATCCAGAAACAGTATCCTTCACATATCTTCGTTATTTTTCAGATGTGTCCCAGGCGACCCTAAAATGTAGATATTTAGTGCATCTTGGCGAGTCTCATGTCTCCTACTTTGATGATAAACTAAAGAGAAAACATTGCTGCTTAAGCTGAATGTGCCTTTGAGTCATGAAAATGTGTAAATAGCTCAGTTAAAGCTGACAAAGGGAGATAGCTATAATCAGGCTAACACTAAGTACATTTAAAAATGGAGTCTGTTTTAGGAATTTATATCAACCGCCACATTTTGGGACCAACCTCTAAATGGTAAAACAATGATACACTATTGACACAAACTTTCCATATTTATCTTGTGGTTTAGAGGAAGTGGCCCTGTGAAATGTAGAGCACTGCAGATGAAATAAGGGGCAGGTAAGCAACCCATAAGTAATGCCAGGAGAGCTGCAGCACCCTATTACAAACATTAAAATACAAAGAGAAGATGCAAAGAAATATAAGGAGAACTATAAAAGGCGAAAGTGCAAAAGTAAAGGACTGTTCAACCAAGCACTTTCAGCTGGATGGACTCCCATTATCAAAAAATGGCATCATTCACTGGGCAAAAGAGCCAATGACTGATGAAGACTGAACCATTACCCCATGGAGTTCGAAGACATGGATGGAAACAGAGTGTAAATTAGCATGTTAGAGGCCAGATATATTTGAGAAATGGACTCCAAGGAACCTCATGGTTTAAACATAAAAAAGTATAAGAAGAATTAAAAAATAAAGAAGGAATGTACGTTCACCTTTAGCTTTCTTTGACTGAAGCTGCAATGTATTTGACTCTACACTTAATTTGGTGAGTTTTTAAATGTTACTTTTATTTATATGGCTTTTCAGCAACACTGCCTGTAAGAATTGAAAGAAGAGGTTAGTCAGTAGGGAAGGGGAATGGCTGTGATTGCATTAGTATAAGGTTATGCCAACTTGGGCTATATTCCATTGAAATAATTTCTTTGTGGAACAGGCAATAGAGTGCCTTCCATAGTGGGTTCAATCATAAATGAATCATCATTCATATCTTATGCACTGAGGTGGGGCCGAGCAGAGGGTGCAACTCTTTGAAGGGAGCAGGTCAATGGAAGCATCCTATAGCATTGGATTGGGAGGTCATGCTGTTGGAATTGGAAGGGTTAGATTTAATACCATCGCAGGAAGACATGCCACAATAACTACACAGTGCACAGACACTCGTCGAGGAGAGATACTGGGACTCGAGATGGCGCACATGCTACTCAAAACTCTTACACTACAGTATAAATGTTTGCAATGGAAGCTATGAGGCAGTCCACAGAAGGATTCCACTGCGACCAGGAGACGGGAGAACTCAAGGAGGGAGCTTTAGGGAGGGAGGGGGGGACGTTATGTTTTTTGGTCATTCACGACGGTATTGGATGAGTACTGCTGATCTTATGTACAGTCGAAAATAAGTAACATATCAGAGATGACTGACGGGCAAATATACTGTGTTTTTTGATGTATGATGAGACAGTGTAATCATGGAAATCGTCAATAACTATTGCTGGGGAAAAAAAGGAAAACAATGACTGCTATGTGTATGTGTTAATTTCGACACCACTGTATTTGTTCCTGTGCAGTCAAAAAAAAACCATATCTTATGCATTGCTATGATGCTATGAGTTTGTGGTATTTGCTGTTAATTATTTTGAAGTATTTGTAGAATCTGATTAAGAACCAAATGAGAAACTGTTTCCCTATGATTTGAATATTTGTCTGAGTATTATATTTGAGGGCAGACTGATTTAGAAATTAAAGACATGCCCAATTGGGCTGTATGCAATTCTATATTAGTTTTAACCACAATAATTATTGCATACTAGAAAATCACATATTAGAATAAATCGAAGTATGGCACAGTGTAATCAAATTGCCTTTTTATGCTGGAATATATACGACTTGGTTTTTTCATTCAAAACTTTATTTCGGTTTGTTTATAAACCATAAAAGTATAGTCAACATATTTATACATTTATCATTCACCCTAGATACATAAGCAATTAGTATACTGTCTTTCACATAATCTCAACTGGTAAGAGAAAGCATGCTGGAATATATATGACTTGGTTTATATACCATACACCGTAATCAAGAATTACTGAGGTGAAAAGTTGGTTTTGATTTGAATATTAATTAAATGTTTATATCATAAACTAAGCTAATGTTGATACAAACCTGCACCTTTCAAGATCGTGCTGAAAAACATAAACCCGAGCTGGTCCGTTGTTGATGTTGATTAATTTTGTTGTTGTCTATATAGTGAGTAAAAAGTGGCAATTGATGTTGTGATGAAGGCGATTAATTCCCAAACGTGTTGACGTGCTATACCTTTACTATAAAAAAGGATTTTGACATTTGAGCTGTCTTGGAGTGTTGTGCTCTGTTCCAGTCTAAAGGAGAGGGAGGAGTATTTGCTCTAAGCGCTGAGGCAGTAGTGCATTTCATGAGCACCCCGGCGAAAAGGAGCAGGTTGCCACACGTCAATCGGATGGATGAGATGGAAACAAATATAAAAGTGAACACATGTATTATTTAGTGACTTATTTATTACAGGATTCTGGCAGATATCTAAGAATTGATTCTAGGAAGAATTATTACAGTGAAAATCTATTCCCCCTAGAGCTTGTCAGAGATAGTAACCAGCAACTAAATCATTCCCAACAAAGGTGAGCTGATATTTCATGTAACAAATAACCCATCTAAAGACTTTAATACAGAGAAATAAAATCCACCCCAAAAATGTATGCTGATTTTAACATATGCTTTTCACAATCAATATGTCAAGCCTGATGAATTTCAATTACTTTTCATTGTAAACAGATCAGACCTATGGCAACTGAAATATGTTTTCCTAGTTAATCAATCAGGTCTGTAGCTATTAATAATGGTTTGTCACCTTTACCAACTGAAACCTCTTGTACTGACTTTAAGCTTTCTCACAATTAACCATCAGGCATACAGTCATAAATGCTATACGCAAATTACAGCTGGAAAAGTTAAATACCATCCATCCTAAGAGGGCCTGACAATGATTCTAACAGTACAAATCTTCTAAATCCACAGTTTGTCAGAGAGGGTAGCCAGCACCAAAATGCTTGGCTACTATGGTAATCTGTGAGATTCCAAGTAACAAAATACCTATCTGCGTTTCATAATTAATATGTCAGACCTACCGCCCCTATCGTAACTTTTCATTATAAACACTCTATCCTATAACCTTTATCATTGGCTTGTCGCTATAAGCAACTCTACTGTGTTGGTTCATAAGAATTCCCACAAGGCAAAAATCAGGTATACCTAAATTAAATTACATTATATACAAAATACAGTTGTCAAAGAAATCAAAAATCCTGTCTATTTGATCCTAATAGGAATTCCCATAGTGCAAATTGTCTATCCCTATTGGTTGTTTAGGTGGGTCAGCAACACCAAATCCCATGCCTACTGAGTTGATATTCAACATTTCTTGCACCATAATGACTGCTGCAGGCTTTATCACAGTGTAATAACAATTCACTCTTAAAAGCTGTTTGCTTGTAACATATACTTTCACAATGAGTATATAAGGTTGCTTCGTCACAACTTTGCATAATGAACACATCAAACCTAGGGAATCTGACATAGCTTTCCCCAGTGAACTGATAGACCAGTACACTTTACCAATCACTTGACACTATACGAAACCTAGGCCTACATAAGTGAGCACAAACTGACAACGATCAGGCATACATTTTAGAGAATGACAAATATGTACATAATTCCAGTTGCTAAAACATTATACAGCCTCTCCCAAAGAACTAACAAGAATCATCACAATGAAAGTCTACTCCTAAGGTTTTTATGAGTGGGAGAACACCACCATTTTAATCTGTGAAATTACATGCAACTAAATACCTTTCTACAGCCTGCAATATAATGTGACAACAATCCACTATTAGAGGCCTCCTGGCTTTACCATATGCTTTTCAAAATAAATGAACCAGTCCACTGCCTTTGTTATAACTATTCATAATAAACAGGACATACCTATGGCATTGAGCACAATATTTCTCTGCACAACAATCAAGCCTATAGTTGTCATTATTGGCTTGTCAACATAACCAGCTCAGGTCTACTGTGCTGCACGTACGCTTTACAGGAAAGCAACCGTTAGGCATCAATCATAAAATTGCAAATGTAACCAAAATTAAAGTTGGCAAAGCAAAATAGTATCTCTCCTAACAAGTTTTAACAACAATTTTCACAGTACAACACTTCTATAATCATAGTTTGTAAGAGGGGGCAACCCACACTGAAACCTTTCCTATTAAGGTAATCTATGACATTCCATGTAACAAAAACCTGTCAATAGGCTTTAAATCACAGTAATAACAATCCAGCCTTAAACGTCTATTGACTTTAACATATGCTTTTCATAATCAATTTTGTTCAGCATACTGCTAACATTGTATAATAAATAGCATATAGTCATTGTCATTGGCTTGCCACCATCCCAAATTACGCCCTTTGTACTGAGAGTAACCTTTCCACATGGCAACCATCTTCATAAAAGTACTAATGTATACATTATAATGCTGGCAAAGCAAAATAGTATCTCTCCTAAGATTCCCTAATTAGGATTATTTTAGCACATATCTTCTATCCAACCAGTTTGTTCAGATAGATCAGCATCACCAAAAGCTTTAACATCTGGAATTTCATGTAACAAATAACCTGCTTGTTTGCTTAAGGATGGTGTAATAACAATACATTCTTAAACGCCTATTGGGTTTGATGCATGATTTTCACAATTGATCAGCCTACTTGCTTTGTCAGAACATTCCATAATATACAGATCAGACCTATGAAATCAGGTATATTTTCCCCAATGAACTGGGGAAGCCTTTACACTTCAACATTAGCTTTTCACTTTACCCAACACCAGCCTATTTAAGTGCATATAAACCGGTAACCGTTATGAATACAGTCATAAAATTACAAATGTGTAGAATAATACATCTTCCAACACAATATAGAACTCCTCTCAAAAGACTCTACAGTGAAACCCACAAGGGTTTGTCAGAGTTGGTAAGTTTCCATGCAAAAAATATTGATCTGTAGGCTTTATTACAGAGTAAAATCAATACACACCTAACTGCCTATCACATTTATCATATGGTTTTCATAATAAATGCATCAGGCCCATTACCTTTATCATAACATTTCATAATAAAGAGATCAGGTTGATAACTATCATCATTGGATTGTCACCATAACCATGTAAGTCTTGCTGCATTGAGTATACTTTTTGACACAAGCCAAAAAGTGCAATACGTGTGTGTGTGCATGTCCACGTTTAAAGTATTTTACTCTATCTTGAAATGCATATATGAAACTAAAGTACAGATGTTTTTGTATAAATGTACTATATGATATTAGCCGAATGTGTTAATATTTTTAATGGTATGACCAGAAACCATATGAATTTAGTCAGCAAATGTATAAGGCTTTAAATGTGCTATTACTAAATGGTGAATCATTAATATAATGTATCATGCAAGGTTAAAGAAATGGGATAGAGTAGCTATGGAACATTTAACTCTTTTCTTGGTACCGATTTCGGTCCCAGCAGTGATCCAAATGTATTTGGGCTAGCATGTTTGTCCTTATGAATATTGATAATGTGAACCTAGACGTTGAACTTTTCCCATCTATTGGACCACGGTATATGAATTATCTTTTGCATCTTCATGTACAGGAGGTATAGCTGATGGTTCAAAGAGGACCTTAAAATTTGAGTGTATTATTTTGTGTACCTATGTGTACATATATGATATGTTTGTATGTTTTGTGGTTGGTGAAACTCATGTCTCTCCATTGTTTATATGTAGACAAACATTAACTAAAGTAATTTTTTTAATAATGATTGTAACACAAGATTCTGTTGATAGCCATTTGACCACCTCTTCCCTTTGTTACAAAATGCCATCAATCACCCACGATACTCTCACCCGAGCAACTACACCATTAACACCAACCGCTCCCCCCTGAGGAACAACCACACCAATCATCACCACCTACCACACCTACCTACCAACACCAAACAGTGGCACGCACCAGACAAGACCCAAAACCCTCTGACCGTCATCTACCCACTCCCCATCTGCAGTGTAGTTCCTACATTCTGAATAGACTCTGTGCATTGGAATAATAAATCCTGTAGTTTAGACGTAGGACTGAGGTTGACCAGGTCTCTACCGAATCTAGTAGACTTAATTGTGAGTGCCAGCTAGCTCAGAGGTCACTAGAAACTTTCTCGAATTCACAAGAAGGGATTCGTTTCTGACAACTGCATAAACATAACAACTTTGTTTCCCCAGGATAAGAAACGTATCTCTAGACTCGCAGAAACAATAGATAGCTATTTCACTCAGTCAATTGTGCATGCTTCGTTTCACCAGAGGTGCTGAGAAAATAGAGAGGCGGGTATTTTCAATAAAAAAGTATTTATTGAATAGTCTTCTTTCTCAAGCATAAGAAATGTACTGCTACAATCGTAATACTGGTTATAAAGTACAGGGCATATAATACAAAAAAAGTATTATAAAGTAGTACTGTAAAAATATATTGTGATACTGTGATTTTAAGAATTGTATTTTAGCGATTTTCACCTGAAATACCAGCAACTTTTTAAAATTACCTGCACCAACTCAGCCGCACTCCCACCTGCCCCCTTAAACACCTTACTCCCCGCGCCTCCCCGGTCCACCGCGGGATTTCTCCCGATTGTTGTGGAGGGAGGAGCGGAGCTCCGGGCACTTCCGAGCTAGAGGGGAGGAGGGGGCGGACCTCACTGGCAACACCCCATCTAAACGGATGATCTTCACTACACGCAGTGGATGCGCGCAGCGGGTGCGCCGAAGGCGCGCCAAAGACAAGCCTGTCTGCGCCCGTCCGCGCCCGTACCCGCCCGTCCAGGGCAAGGGGCCACTCCCCCCGTCCAGTCGCCCACCCGTGTTAGGAAATACAGCCCTCGCCTCCTACACCAACTAAGGAGTGATATAGCCCCATCTTGCCACCCCCCCTGGGATCTGTCCAAAAAGCACACCACCTGCAGTCAGTGCGTTTTTTGACTATTACCCACCGCAGAAATAGAACCCTCACAATGCTCTATGCTCTTGCTCAATTGTAGGTCCCTCCCCAAACACACCCTGGAAGTCTCTTTACTGATAGAGGATACAAACCCGGACATCCTCTTCCTTACAGAGACTTGGCTGCACGAGCAATCAGAACCTGACCTGGTGCAAACCCTTCCTCAAGAATACCAAATACTGCGCAATGACGGCAAGACAGGAATAGGAGGTGGACTAGCAATAATCCACAAGACATGCTATGAAATCACTAGCATCCCCACCCTTGTCCCAGACAGTGAATGCTTATCCTTCACTATAAAATTTAGTCCCACAAACACATTTTCAGGTATGCTGGTATACCGCCCTCCAGGGACGGATGGTCAATTCCTTCCCAACCTCGCACCAATTGTGGCAAACCTTGCCTTTAGCCCTGCAAACTTCACCCTCCTAGGAGATCTTAACACCCTCCTTGACGACCCGTACGCCAAAGAATTATCCTCCAGTCTAGATGCCCTCGAACTAGTGCAGCTGGTCCCTGGGCCTACCCATCAAAAAGGCCACTTTTTAGACCCTATATTTAGCAACTGCTCTAACCTGCGAATTGGAAACTCCTCTCCCCCTCCCCTGGACAGACCACTTTCTCATCCCTTTCACGTGAACTCCCCCCAACCACCATTTACCAAAACTCACGGCAGTCCAAAAATCTCGGAATTGGTCCAAGCTTCCCCAGCCACAGTGGCTGAAGAACCTTGAATCGACCAAACCTACCACAACCCCCAACCCCACAGAGGGCAACCAAAATTATAACACCTGGATCACCAAATCTCTCGATCTAGTGCTCCCACTTAAAAGTACCAACCCCAAACGTGGGAACGCGACTGCCCCCCTGATACCCTGTCGACCTACGAGACGGCAAACGGAATTGTAAAAAAATTGAGAGGAAATGGCGCCTCGATTATTCACCTACTGGAAAAACAGCCTTCAGGGCAGCAATTAAAAGTTATAAAACTAGCATTAAACTGGTACAGGCAAGGTACTTCGAGGAAAAAATTGATAAGGCAACCTCAAAACCCAAGTAGATTTACCGAATAGCGAAATCCCTCCTTCAACTGCCAGAGACACTCAAGGAGCACCGTAATACCAAGGCTTACTGCGACAAACTAGCGGAATTATTCTTCCGCAAAATAGAAACTACTAATTCTCTCTTCTCGAAACACACCCCTCCGACTAGCTGCTCTCTAGACCTAGACCCCGAGTCACCATCCCCCGCCACACCTGAACACTTCCCTACCCTGGATCTCAGCCACTTAAAGAGTATCATGCAGCAGGTCAAATCAGGCTCACCAAATGACCAGGCCCCTCCACGAGTTCTCATCCCGGTCACTAGTCACATTTCACCCACTATTCTGGACCTGCTCAACACCTACCTCCACACTGGCACTGTCCCGCCCCCATGGAAACAAGCCATGGTCAAGGCCCTTCTAAAGAAACCGAGCCTGGATCAGAACAACCCTTCCAACTACAGACCCATCTCCCTGCTACCCCAGCTCAGCAAACTGCTAGAAAAGTATGTCAATTCAGTCTTAACAAACTTTCTAGAATCAAACGCCATACTTGACCCCTCACAGACAGGCTTTCGGCCCCTCCACAGGACAGAAACGGCCCTGGTCGCAGTGACGGAGGAGGCAAGAAGGATCTTGGACTACGGTGGGTCAACGGCCATCGTTCTCCTCGACCTTAGTGCCGCCTTCGACACTGTAAACCACAACATCCTACTCCACCGTCTCAGAAGGATAGGCATCTCGGGAATGGCAATCACCTGCTTGAAATCCTTTCTCACAGATCGCGCGATCCAGATATTCGAGAAAGAATACACCTCCCCCAGCAAACCCCTGAATTGTGGAGTGCCCCAGGGCTCTTCCCTAAGCCCCACCCTTTTTAATGTTTATTTAAGCCCACTAGCTGAGATCGCCCGCCCCTTTGGAGTGAAGAACGTCACCTATGCGGACGACACGCAGCTAGTTGTAGCGCTGGACCCCCCGTTTAATTCCCACCATAGCTTATACAAATGTCTAGAAGCAGTCGCCGCATGGATGACCTCATCCTGCCTAAAACTAAATGGGGAAAAAACAGAGATTATGCTCTTGGGAAATACCGTCAACAAACCTATTGACCCAATCTGGCCCCTCTGCCTAGGCTGCCCCCCCCCCATACCCAAAGAACAAATCAAAAGCCTTGGTATATGGCTGGACAGAGCACTCAATTTCAATCACCAGGCCACCAAATTATCTGCCACCTGTTTCGGGCTCCTGAGGTTGCTACGCAAGATTCTTCCCCTCCTCCCTTTTCATTCAAGACGGATCATGGTACAAGGGCTCATCTTATCCCGCCTGGACTGCGGCAATGCCCTATACCTTGGGGGTCCGCAGTCCACACTAAACAAACTCCAAATTATCCAAAACTGTGCCGCCAGGACCCTTCTCGAGATTCCCCGATGAGTCTCGGTCAAAGCCCGATTAAAGGACCTCCACTGGCTCCCGGTAAAATAAAGGATTGAATTCAAGGCCATGTGCATCGCCCACCGGTCCTATTGGAGAACAGGCCCCTCCATTAACAGTCCCCTTGTGAACGCCTACCAGCCCAATAGACACCTTAGATCCGGGGCTTCCTTCCTCACCACAGTGCCTCGAATCAGGAAAGCTAGGTGTGGAGGCCGTTCACTCTCCTACAACCTGGCCAAGATCTGGAACACGCTCCCCCTCACAATCAGATCAGAGTAAAAAATGCTGACATTCCGAAAGCTTCTTAAAACCTGGCTTTTTAATAAATCGATATAAACTCTAGCAGCTCTGCCTTAGCCCACACCTCCGCATCGCTGGGACGCCTTAGGGTAGCCATTGCGCTATATAAATTATCTTTTCATTTCATTTCATTTCATTTCAAAGCATGATATGGTTTCTAAGCCAAAAGTTGCCTAATACATTTAAAATACATACAGTGATAAAATAATGACTAAAAATACTCAACTGGTGCTTCTGAAATATGCCAACCCCGGTGTACCTAACCTAAGTCTAGTACAAGGTAAGAAGTAAGTGAGGAGTAGCTTAAGTTTAGTATTTCTCTGCCAAGAATCTGTCCGAGAAATCTCTACGGGTCTAATCAGCTCCATACCTTGGTTTAGAATGAAGGAGGTCTTGTATCTCTCTCTCAGGACTCGATTTCCCAGGAACCCGCAAGGGTAGCCTGGAAACACTGGAGCTGGATTTCTCGGCAGGAGAAAAGACAGCGTCTCTCAGTGTGACAGCTGGAGGGTCGATTTCCTTTGGCACTTGCTGCTGCAGGGCATCGGGCAAGTAGTTAGTCGATCTGCTCCAAACCACTGTGTGTTTGTCTGGGCAAATCTAGACATATTTATACTTTGAAGGTGCCGAGTGTGATTGGACTTAATAGCGTCATCAAAGACTCAGTTCTTCAAAAACTCCATGATTTCCTAGATAAATTAGTATTCAGGCAAGGGGAAGTCCCTAGCAGCTGAAGGCGGGTTTCTCTAAGAAATCGTTGTTGATTCTTGGAACTTAGTGGAAGTAGCCATGTCGTATTTGGGCTGTGTGCATCAATCAAAAGTTCTTCTCAGTGTCAGAAGAAAACTTCAGATCGTCTAGGCTGGCAAAGAAACCGTCTACCGTAGTAGGTGAAAGTGGAACCACTTCAGTTAGCAGGTCAAATGTGCATGGATGAGGATCATCGCCGTCAGTGTTTGAAACATTAGCAATGTCCGAAGTAGATGGTACCTGTGTGCCTGTGATGTTGTGTACCTCACCCTCAGTTAGACTTGCCGGTGAGATCTCAATGAATGCCGCCATCAGAATTTGCAGCCGTTGGGGGCAACACGATGTATGAGTCATTACCGGACCGAGCAAAGCCTCAACATCCGTTGGCAGGACTGATGGAAGTGTAAGATAAATGTCCAACACGCATTCCTCTCCGCAAAGCAGGCATCGTAGAACAGGTAAGATGCAATCATGCCAGATTGGTCTGAATGATAGAAACCAGGTTGTGTTCAGATCTCTTAAACAGCCAAGCCAAGAATCTGTCTAATTCTCTCACGATCCCTCTTGGCAAGGAGGGCTCCTTCCATTGTAGTCTGTGTATCGCCGGTGACTGGACTTGCCATATCGGAGCAGAAGGAATAAAAATAGAATTCCTGCTACTAGTCCCAAGATGAGAGGCATGACTCCGAACAAAGAGTGCACGAAATTTGGAAAAATGCCGAGGACTGCTTCAAATGGTGTTAAGAGTCCCGAAAAAGTCGTCTTAAATACATGTGCGATGCCACTGGTATCAGACATATTTAAGATTTGACTTAACATTTCTGTGAAATTTACTGGGCAGTTTGTTGATAGTAATGCATGTATCTCTGCAGAAGTCCTTGCAACTTGCAGGTCATATGTTTCTTTAGACGAGGTCAGTGGCACATTTTTTCGTAAAAGAATGACTTTCATTCTGCTTAAAGTATTAATTCGTATAGATGAGATATTTAGTGAAGGCCATAAAGCCGTCCCCCTGTCTGTCTTGCTCTTTGGATACAATACTTTCATAAGACAAGTGACCTTGGATGACACACTAACTAGATACGCTTTTCCTGGCAACATGCCACAATAGCTGTGGTCATTGAGCATACTTTAACTGCCATTGAATACCTGTCTGAAAATTGGTTCTATCACTGTGGAGGGGGCACCGTGCAGGTGGCATGAAAGGTTATTTGCTGAACACTCGCAGGCTCCGTGTAAATTAATACCCTGGCACAAAAGTGTACCACTTAGTGAGTTCTTACAATGTTTACCACTAAGGAATACCTTCTTTCCCCCATTCCAACATTTGTGTGTCTATGGTAAAGTCCGGGTCGGCATAATGTATTCTTTACCCAACCTTTCATACAGGCACGCTGGCATATGCTTCACACAATACTGAAATTGGAAAATCGTCACTGGTATCGTGATGGTGCCATGTATTATCCATTCAATGACAGGCTTCTCAGAAACTGTCAATGGTAATCTTTCCAGTTTTTCAATGCTCAGCACCGTATAGTCTGCTTCTTTTTGTGCCAATGAGATTTGTTTATCTGTAAGGTTAAATTCAGAAAACAGTGACGTGGTGTTGATTAGACGCCATGGCATGTAGCCTGAACTGAGATTTTGCAACGTCCAGCCTAGCAGCATTATAGAACGTAATTGAGACTGGCCATGTTGTAACATTAGCAAGTCCTGTTCTATTACGTCAATTGCAGATGATCCGATGCTGTCCAAAGAATACATTCTGGAGGACAGAGTCGTTAACCCATTGTCTACTACAGAGAGGCTTTTCTCTAAATGAATACAATCAATTTCTCGTATTCTTTCTGCAGTTTCCATTTGCGTTATTTTCCAGGTTTCGTTGTACGCAGCGTATATACCGGCGTATATGAAAAGTTGTTGACGTGGTTTGCGAGGCCCCATTAAGAAATCTCGCAAATCATTGCCTTCTTTAAGCAAAGATTAATGTTGTTTGATTTCTGGAAGTGTAGATTTCTGTAGCCACTCAAGGCTTAGCTTTCCTACACTGTAAGTAGTTGCAATCCCTGGATGTTGTCTCTGGAAGTATCTTGGATGTGGGCCAGATTAACCATTTTTTCCAATCAGGATTAGTTCTCTTTTGTTGTAAAATCAGTTTTACGTCTACCTCCTCATCTGAAGTGTTATGACTGTCCGGTTCGGGCTTTGGAATGGACGGTTTATTTAAATCTTTTATCTTAGCCAGGCCAAGACAAGAAGTTTATTGAACAGTGTCATTTAAAAACATTATTTGTTCTGGTATAATGCAGGCTCTGAACAGGGCTTCTAAACCTTGCACCTGCCAATCGTTTGTGCCCCAGAAAGTTTTTCTCTCAATGTTGTCTTTCCAAAAGTCAAACCCTAATGTAGACAGCTGAGCAGAACATTTTCCAGAATAAATTTGTTTAGTGTTGGTCAACATTGTTTTCATTCCTGTCTTATTTATATTTTTAAAATAAAACGTTTCTGCATTTGTAACATTAAACACTAAGAAATACGGAAATTTTTCATACAATGTTTTTGAGTTACCCCTTGGTGGTGTTGGACAATGTTCCCATTGATTATATGTAAAAACATTTCTAGGGTTTGCAGATTTATGCAAATAATGGTGACCATAGCGATTAAAAAGATACATTTGTTCATAATCAAATGAACCTTCTAGGTATTCATGTTCTGTAAATGTAGCTGACATTTCTAAATCTGTCATCATATTGTTAACAGTTTCAAAGTTCCAATCATCAGAAAATGTGCAGGATGAAACAAAGTCACTTAAAGAAACCTTAAACTGGTGTAGAGGCTTCAACAACTCCACCGGGCCATAGATGTCATAACCAGTACTGTCCCATGCTATACCTCCAGGTATAGGAATGGCTGTGATGTTTACTGATGACAGGTCTCTTTTTTCATGATGAGATGATTTGTGAGGTGTCAGGACCAAGTTGACTATCTTACTTGCTGGGTCCATTGTACTATATTTTCCATCTATCATCCTTCCCAAACTTAACACCAGTATGAGCCAGAGCAGAAGGAAAAGTACCCCTAACACAATTCAAAAGTGAACCCATGGTAAAACCAGATATGTTTTTTCAAGTTGATAAAAGAGTTCTGTTATTTTTTCATTGGAAGTTTTATTTGCTGGCGTATTTTCATGTTCACTGGGATCCTCAAAAAATGTATCAAAGTTGATAAAATAGCCAGAGGCAGTTCTGTCAATTGTTGGAATCGCATCCAGATTACTTGAAATAGCTGGAGCTGTTTCTTCTTTTGCCATGTTGGTATAGTCAGATGCTACATCATTGTAGACAGGTGTTTCTTGATGAACTGTTATTTGGGTATCCAGAGGCACAAGTTCCATGGATCTGTTGCATAGTCCTTCTCTTCTTACTGCAGGTTTAGCAAAGGTGATAAGTCTTTCAGTTTGAGCCTCTTGGATTGTAGCAAGATTTGGCCGTCTGCTACATCTTGGGAGTCCACTGGGCCTACAACTTATTATCGGCTACATGATGTGGTTTGACCAGGTCGATGGACACAACTCTGTTCTCCCTTTTACCAGCAAGGGGCGGTAGTACTACTGATCGTGTTCCTTGGATTGCCAAGACAGGTACTGCTTTTCTAAAGGAAAGGCCCAAATTCCTTCTTTACTGCGATCTTTTCCCTGACTAGATCCCCAATCTTTGGAATCCAGACAGGTGGGACACGTGGTTTTTCTTCAGTGGTTGTTGGCTTCTGTGCCGTGTTACTCAGACTTCTTCTTGTTTCATTTAAGTCCTGTAAGACAGCCAAACGATCTTTGATATCAAAGGCTTTTTGTTCCACCAGTGAAGTTTGACAATCAAGATCTTCGATTATCATTCTAGTACCAAACAGTAATTAATATGGAGTGATTCCCCTCAGAGAATGTCTTGGCATATTGTTAAGACTATGTTGGACACTTATTAGATGTTTGACCCACCCATCACCCGAACTTAATACCCTAGCTGTTATGGATTACTTTATGTCACAGGTTTTTCTTTCCACTACCGCATTACCCTCAGAATGGAAGGGACTAGAATACCGCAATGCAATGCCCAAGTTAGCCATGGCCTCCTTGTAAGCTCGAGAGCTAAACGCAGGACCCTGGTCAGGATGTAGCATGCCGATTGCGTATGTACCGATAAAGATTCGCAAATCCCTTATAACAGTTCTGGCCTCAGCCGAGCGCTGGGGCCACATCCAACTAAATCTTGTCCTAGTAGTTGTGGGACCGCAGTTGTCTATGGCGACATCTGTGTGTTGATAGTCTAATGCTGTCTAACAAGGGTGTCCGAACTGGTCTGGCTATACTGTAGTCAGGTACCTGGTGGTTTTTGAAGCTATGCTCTTTGAAACATGTGTCACAGTTAATTCCGAATTTGTAAACTTTGATGCTCATTCCCTGCCACCAGTACATCTCCTCTAATTTTATTAGAGATTCTAAGATCCCTCG
The DNA here is from genome assembly GCF_964263255.1 of Lissotriton vulgaris. Lineage (NCBI taxonomy): Eukaryota > Metazoa > Chordata > Amphibia > Caudata > Salamandridae > Lissotriton > Lissotriton vulgaris. The sequence continues at coordinate 766,910,294 of NC_141691.1, read as the reverse complement.
ATGTCTCAGTCCCTCTACCATATGTGCTTCGTGTACCAACGCAGCTCTCTTGATCCTGTTTGGAAGTACTCTGTCTCCACTCCAAGTATTCAAGCAAAAGGAATGGAGTTTGCATCAATCATGTATGTATACGTGAGTGGATAGTTTAGAGGTAACGCTGTATAGTTGCCTTGCATTGATGCTTTTACTGCTAGCAACGTTTCCCCGTCTATTATTGTTTTTGAGTGAGCGATTGTAGCTACGGAAGCAGTTTGCACAACTGCCTTCGCGGCCTCATCAACCAATGAATTCCCTGCAAAGTTAACGCCATCACGCTGATGACTCAGTGTATGTATCACGTGAGTCTTTTGTAGTTCTTTCCTCAAAATAACTATTAGTTCCCAAAGCAATCTATGCTTGATTGTACCACCTTGTGAATTTTAGTAACCGTTTTGAACCCAGCTCTGCAAGTGTTCATTCTAAGATTCAACGCAGAAGTACGAGTCGCACACTATGAGTGTGGGGAATTCGCGATCGGTATTTTCCAGCGCCATCTTGAAAGCCTGTAGTTCAGCTCACTGAGCTGTACAGTCTCCGAGTGATTGAGTTTTAGTGACCATAGGTCTAAATTTACCTTCACGCCAGCGACCTTTAACAATCACGCACGCAGCACTGTAAGCTTGTTTACCCCCAATTGCGGGCTGTGCTGATCCGTCTGTATAGATTATACATCCGTAATGTTATAGAGGCAGAATTCCGGTCGGCAGAGGACATTCGTGTTCGTATTGTAGGAATTCTTGTGCCTTCAAATAGGGGTCAAATACATATTCAAGGTCTGTTGCATCAAGAGAGTTAACCCATTGTATCCTTCTCAGATGTGAAAACTTAGCATTGGGAATGCTCGCTTTCGTCACTTCCTCTAAGGCAGGTACAGGTGTAACAATCATTATGCGTTTACCCTGCGCGAAAGCTCTCTCCTTTCTATTGCAGTTTGAACCGCTGTCAGAATTATTTCTGTAGAAGTGAATTTTATTGCAGCTTGTGTGTACAAGTGTAATTTGTATGCTATTGGTACCTTTTCACCTTCATTAAAGGTCAGGTATGTGAATCCTAATCTCCCTGGGATGATTCTGATCACAAGATTGCGTGTATTGTCGCGTTTCTAACTGTGTTTTTGTTAACATGTCTGCACTGAACGCAAAATTTCTGTGTGTTTTTGAGTCTAATTTGTTGTTTGAAATCAGGTTTGATTAGTTCGTAGAGAGGTTTAACCCTTTCTGCATAATTTAGAACGTAAGTTCTTCCGAAATTCATGAAACCTAGAATTGACTGTAAGTTTTTCATCGTCTTTGGAGGTTGGAGCAGGGCACATTTCTCGAGAAAGTTTGCTGCCAGGCTTTTGCCTTCACTTGATAACTCGTATACTAAGAATAGGACATTGAGGTGGGCAATTCGTGATTTCTTAAAATTGAATTTGTACCCTTCAGAAGCGAATTCAAGTATTATGGTGTGCACTCTCTTCAAGTGCAAGTCCAAATCATCGTCTGTAAGATAGATGTCATTGACATAAGATAATGCCTCATCATCGTACATTTATAGTAACTCTGTTACTCTCGCTGAAAATAACCCTGGACTATTCTTGAATCCCTGGGGGAGACGACAGAAGTGTCTTTGTGTCCCCATTATTGAGAAAGCGGTCAAATGCCTGCTTTTAGGTGCAATGTTTTGACAATAAAAACCATTTGAAATATTTAATGTGGTTTTATATTTTTTCCGCACGATGTTATTCATCAGTACTGCACCGTGTCAGTTTTTTACTGCAAAAGTTTTGCAACAGGAGTTCAGATGTCTGTAATCCAAAATTAGACAATATGAATTGTCTGGTTTGGAGACAGGAAACAAAGGATTGTTCATTGACAAGGTGCATATTTCAATCGTTCCCTTGTTATTCAAGTTTGATTTAAAATCTCCCTGACTTGTTTTTTAGCTTCTTGCTTAACTGGATACTGCCTTTGTGCGGTAGGTTGATTTTTTAACTAGATTTTATGGTGAGGAGAGTCCTCATCCCATCCCACATGAGTTTTATCTAATGCTGGAGCCTGAGCTACTGCCCATTTCCTGGCATATGTGTATTTTTTGTTAATTGGAATGTGAATGAAGGCTGGCATAATTATCTCTTTGCCATGTGGGCATTCCCTGACAAATGCAGGCATCCAGTCATGTTTAGCTAGAAGTATGTCATAATAACCCTTTGAAAGCTTATCCCAAAAGAGAGCTTTTATTTTTCTAGTTATGTCCCCCTCCATCCGGAGTGCTACTTCATATAACTTGTGGGGTACACTAACCCTGGTGTCGGCAGTTTCAACCTGAATGCATTCATTCAAGTTCACTGTCTCCCAATGATTCTTCAGGATCTTGCGAACTATGGTTACTTCTGCTGCGCTGTCTAGCATTGTCGGAGCCCACTCCCCGTTCTTGAGTTGTGTCCTCAAGATCCTCGGCATGTCTGATCTTTACACTTGCTACCTTCTTTTTGGTGAATTGCGTTTTCTTATTTTTTGGAGCGTCTTGTTCTTCTTTGGACTTCACGCGTTCTTCTTTTTGTTCTGATCGTCCTCTTTTTTCTGTTTTCTGCAAGGAAGTTTGAAAGGTACGAGAGGAACATGTATTAGTATATTGATATCTATCAGGTTTTCTTAAGTTATCCCTATTTCTGAGGTTGTCCCATTGGGGACAACCTCAGAATTTCAGAGGGCTCCCATTGGGGAGGCTTACCTCCCCGTTGGGGAGATCTTCCTCTGGACTGGGAATGCTTCTCTTTAGGAAGTGCTTGTTTAGTGTTTTCCCACTTCTTTTTAGGAGTAGTCAGATTATTTTTGATAAAAACTTTTTCAGGATTTTCTGTTAGTTGTGGGTTTTTTTGTGTTTTTTTTATTGAGAATTCATTGATACAAAACAGATGCAGCAAAAGAGATTGTTTTCTTTACAATAAATACACATTATACTAACGGATATATATATATGACATAGTAAAATTCTTCTATAAACAGGGTTACAGCTTAGATAAATTCATACAATATATATACATATAAATAAATATTTACACGTACATTATAAATATATGTGGGCCCAGCCTCATTTAATTATATCTGCCCATCCTTCCAGGTTTTCAAGGGGTCCCACATCTTATTGCCGAAATCGCGCATTTTCTTACCCTTATAGAGATATAGGGTGGATTCAATATTATGGATACCAAGAAGTCTGGACAACCATATTTGGAATGTTGGGGCATTTGGATCCTTCCAGGCGGCTGAGATTAAAATGCGTAATACCGCCGCGGCCAGAAAAATAAAAGCCTCTGTTTCCCTGTTAACAAGAGCCGTTTTACTATCGCTCCCAAAAATCATCACCGTCGGGGATAGGCTGATCTTTATGCCTAGCAGCCCCTCCAAAAATTTCTCAATCTCATTTTTTATCAGACTGAGCTTCTCACAATAGAAAAACATGTGTAAGAGATCTCCAGGACCTTTCTGGCACCTGGGACAGTTACTATCGATCCTCATTCCCCAGTCATGTAACTTAGATGGAGTGTAGTACAGATTAAATAATGTTTTAAAATGTTGGGCCTTCAGGTTTGAGGAAAGCAGTAGTTGCTTATCCAACCACAAATCTTTATCAAGATCGGTGTTCGGATCTTTTAGTCTGTCTGCCCAAGCAGCCTTGTGATTCTCGAGGTCATCGGGTATTTTTTCTAACAGGGCTTGATATATGTTCCTGATCTTATCTCCTCCTCTTATCAAATATCCCAGCACTGGACAAGGTGGGCCACGAGCGATATCCGAGATAGCAGTTTTAAGTGTTTGCGAGACCTGGAGATATTTAAAAATGTGGCCGCTTGTCAGACCGAACTTCTCCTGTAGCCTATTAAAGCTCAGTATGCTGCCATTTGGCATCACATCTCCAACCGTCCGAATACCCAGTTGTTCCCATTGTTGCCAGGCCCCATTCACACTCAAGATTGGAAGATAACCTGAATTCCACAGCGGGGTGTACTTATTAATCTTGGGGATATGAAGCAATTTTTGAAGATTTTTCCACAAATCCCTGGCACTAAGCAACCCTTTATACCAGGATTTAAAAAAAAAATCTGCGGCTAGTTTTTCTCAGCAGTGCCCCTATGGCCTCCTTGCTCATCAATAGTTCGTAAATTGATGGTGGCTCGTATAAATCAGATGTCGGGTCATATGAATATCTTCCACTGGGTGCTGATGTAAATAATATAGACATCGGCGTCAGCAAGCAAGCCCAATGGTAGAATCTTATGTTTGGGGCTGCTAGACCTCTACGGGTCATATACCTGGCTGACTTTGCCATACTGCCAGAAAAAAGCTATTAAAGATAGACTCAAACTTTTTTAACATCCCTTCCTCAATTAAAAAAGGGTATGCATCTAAACAAATAAAGGAGTTTGGGTAACATGGTCATCTTTAGCACGTTGGTCCTTCCTATTAAAGATAAGTGCAGTGAATCCATCCGCTTCAAATCTGCCTCGATTTTTTTAAAAAGTGGAGCATAGTTATCCTGAATAATAGAGCCTGTTTCTGCATTAATTACTACCCCAAGATAAGTTGCGGAGTCTACATACCTTGCATCAGCTTTAACGACCTCTTTTGAGCAAATTACCTGAGTTTTTGACTCATTCAGTCAGTACCCCGAGTGCTTTCGAAACTCTCTGGTGACTTCCATCAATATCCGCATGGCCTCACCTGGCTCTGGAGAAGTGACTGCCAGATCATCGCATACGGCAATATTTTGCTTTCAAATCCATTGGTTACTGCTGGCTGAATTCCCAGGTTCCCCAGAATTTGCCTGATCAGTGGATCAATGTATAGCGCAAACAGGAACGGTGAGCAGGGGCAACCCTGACGGGTGCCCCTGCTATTCCTGATCCTATCAGAGCACTGGCCCATCATCTGAATTCGGGCCGTTGGGTCTCGATACATGGCCTCTATGGCCATCCGGAATTTTGAGCCAAAACCTCTGTCTATCAGGACGTCCCACAGATATAGTCACCTGACAAGGTCGAACGCTTTTTACGCCTCGAGGAGGATCATGGCGACCCCTCTCCCCCCAGCAGCATGAGCCTCAAACAAAGAAATTCCTCTCCTAACGTGGTCCGTCGTTCCCCGGCCGGGAATGAACCAATGCTGCCAGGGCGATACGAGTCTCCCAATGACCCTCCCTAACCGTGCGGCCAAGATCTTTGCGTACAGCTTATTATCTGAGTTAATCAGAGATATGGGCCTGTAGGACCCAGGATTCTCCCTTGGCTTTCCCTTTTTATGAAATACTATGATGGTAGTGTCTTTCCATGTTTCCGGGATCTTACCCGTACATATGATGCCATTAAATAGGTCCAGCAAAATTGGAGCCAGCTCTCCTGAAAGACACTTCTACACCTCGAGGGGGATGCTGTCTGGCCCGGCGGCCTTTCCGGAGGCAAGGTCAGACAGCGCCCCGCGGATCTCTTCCAGTGTTATATCCAACTCCAATTTTGCTCTGTCCTCTGATCTCACTCTGGGCCCATTGTCCGGATATCTGCCATGTGGACGCACCCCACCCGTTTCTTCCTTATACAGGGTTTGATAGAAATTTGCAAAAACTGCAAGGATGCCCTGAGGTTCCACAACCTCCTGTCCATTCTCTTGAATGCTAGTTATTGTATTTTTAATATAGCCTTGCCTGACCCTTAACGCCAATTCCTTCCCCGCCTGCTCACCGGTCTCATACACTCTCCTCTTATATGTCCAATATTCTGCTGCTGCTTTCTCTGCCAGTTGTTTTTGTATTTCCACTTTAATTAGGCAGATACTGGTTTGACTCTCTTTACCTTCTTTTCCTTGTGTTAGATCTTGGCAATGCTGTTCCTCTGCCTTAACTAAATCTGCCATGAGCCTGTTCCTATTAGCTTGAACTTTTTTCCTGGAGTGAGCAGTATAACTAATAACCTCCCCCCTCAATGCTGCCTTGAATGAATCCCACACACAGTTTCTTGATGCGCTGTATCGATTGGCATCAAAGTATTCTCGGGTCCATTTTTGCATATATTCAACAAACTGTGCGTCTATCAAGACTTTTCGATTGAATGTCCAAGCCCTGCAATTCCTAACTAATGCTGTGCCATTATATGAGATCGCCAGCGGGCTATGATCCGAGAGGACCTTGGGGAGTGTCCTGATACTTATCTTACTAATTTCCGTGGACGAAATAAGGAAGTAATCCAGCTTGCTATACCTCTGGTGGGGACAGGAAAAATATGTATAGCCTGGGTCGTTAGGCTCCTTTGCCCCCCCAAACATCTGTTAGGCCATGTGATAACATCATTGACAGAAGAGCCGTAGATACCCTTGGTTCTCTACCAACATACGAACTCCCCGCAGAAAGGTCTATAGAAATATTGAAGTCCCCGCAAACGAGGATGGGGACTGGCCAGGTAGCCAATTCCTCTTCCAATATTTCAAAAACCTCTGGGTCATCCTGATTTGAACCATAAATGCCGCAGATTGTAAGGCCACACTCCAGCTCCACCAGGGCCCATCTACCATGTGCATCAGACTTAGCCCGTTTCGCTGCCCCCAGCATAGTTTTCCCCAAAATCACAACCCCTCCTACTGTTGAGGTTTGAGTGGAGCATGCCAATATATTGAACCCCTCAAGCCTGAGGAGCTGCTTCTTAGCCCATGGTAGGTGGGTTTCCTGCAGGCATAGAATGTTCATAGGTTCAGATTTGATAAACTGTGCCAATCTTGCTCTCTTCCTCCAATCGTTCAACCCACCTATATTTATTAAATATACACCAAGGCTCGCTATACCCATTGTAGAAAAAGCACCCTACTTTTGCCTGCAGAGAATAAAAAATGAAGATTTTTTCTGTAACATATATGTCATTTCCTGAAAATACGAAAGTTACAAAGATCGCAGTATCAACAATTCTCATTTTATTTTGCTTTCCCCCTTCACCCCCCAACCCGTGACCCCCCCCCCCCACACCCCAAGCTACCCTCCCACCCCCCTTCCCCTTCCTACACCCCTCCCACTGGAAGCACTCAGACCTTGGTCTGAGCTGATGATGGTTTAGTGCAGCAGCGCGAAGCGTAGGCGCAGCAATTGATTAAAGCAAAACAATCAAGTGAACCATATCTTACCCCTCCATACCCCCCCAAAAAAGAAAAACCCAGATAGAGAAGAGAAGTCAAAAGAGTGGATCTAGGCTAAGAAAACATCCAGCCCTATGCATAAATCCTTATACCAGAGGTCATATTACCAAATTAGACAAATCAAAACAAGCAAAAAGCAGCAATCACATTATGGATTTTTAAGCCCCTCAACAGACTGAGTACTCCGCCATTCAAACTTATTTAAGTTACAAAGAGTCCAAAAACTCCCTTGCTTTTACTTCTGACGAAAAGTAGAGAGTCCTTCCATCTTTACCTATCTTTAGCTGCTTGGATTCACTAAGTAGACTTGGAGATGTTTATCCTGAAGGGGCTTGATCAGCTGGCGGAGTCTCCACCGCCTCTCGACCGTTGCATGACAGAAGTCCGGTCTCGCAAAAAAGGTCACTCCCTCGCTAGATCTTTTTGCATCGGGGCGGGACTTTTCAGAGACAAGCTGTCGAAGGACATAGTTCCCAAAAGAAATCAAGACTGCCCTTGGCTTGTCACTGCTTCCTGCTCCCGGGCGAGGTCTAAACGGAGTGCGATGTATTGTTTGCATTTCCGCCGCCCAGTTCCACTCCGATAATTCGGGGAATGCTGACTTGAAAAGGTTGATCATAAAGGCCCTGATGTCTGAGCCCTCTGCCCCTTCCGGACCCCCAGAACTCGCAAGTTATTGCACCTTAACCGATTTTCCATGTCCTCCAGTTTCCACTGAATGTCAATAACCTGGGCGCTCTGGGAGTCTACCTTAGATGATGCTACAGCAGCTTCTGCTTCAGTTGCCACAATCCGTTCCTCCAAGTTGGTGACCCTATCCCACACATTAGTGTATTCCTTAGACAGTTTTCTAACGACACCCTGCATCTTGCGCATTGCTGCCTGTGCCTTCCGCGTGTCCTGCCTTGCCTCTTCCCTATGCGTAAGAATGGTCTGATATATGACATCTAATAATGGAGGATAGGATGCAGGGACCTCGGTATTAGAGCTTCCCTGAAGGGGTGTAGCTGATGAGTGATCCCAGGCCAGATCCTGCATGGGTTGTGCATGGGCACTTCCATGGGCAATCTACCCGTATCCTCTTCAAACACCATAGCTTGCCCAGGAGCCATCTCCAGATGGTTACTTGGCTGTGGATACTGTACAGGCACCAGTTGTGTGGTATACAAAGCAAGTTCAATTGACCCCCCACTATCAGATGCAGCCCCATCAGGTTGTTTGTCCGTACCTGTAAGCACCAGGAGTTCATCAGCTACCGCTTGTCCCTCGGTTTCGGCCGGATCTTAGGCCTGCACAGCAGCTGGCAGTGTCGCATCCACCAGCTCCTCTACTTCATCCGGAAGAGGGTAAGTGCAGGATCGATACCTGCTTCTTTAGTCTCCTTGAGTTTTTGTGTCGCTGTCTCCTGGGCTAGGGGCTGCAGCACCGCCACATCAGCGTTCTTTTGGCTCTTACCACCACGAACTAACAGCTCCGAAATAGAAGGGGATTGCCGTAGGCGCTGTACCACCAGTTTTCCTCTCTTAGGTTGCGGCCGTCTTTCAACAATTCCACCTGTATTCGGGACCGCTGAGGATGGGAAAAGGTCTGCTGTCTCATGCTGTGTTTGCTCCGTAATTGGAGCTGCAGCTTGGGCCCCCTGTGCTGCCTGCATTGCCTGTGCTGCTTGTGCTGCCTGGGATTTCTTCTTTGCAGCAGCCGCTGCCTTTGCTGTTGCTCCTGCTGCCGTTTTTGGGGCCATTATTGGTGTGGTATTGACTGAATGCAACCTCCGTTGCAAGTAGCTGAGCAGAGCCGCTCCTCCCGCTGTTCTTCCCTCAACTCACCCGACCTGCCTCGGCCAGCTCCTGACACGCCCCCCGCGCCACAAGCGTCGGATCTAGAACACCAGAACGGCCGCCAGCAGCTTCAGGATCGCGTCTGTGGCCGCGCTCCACCTCGCTCTGAAGCCCGCTGCTGCGGTCCACCAGGGGTTGCAGATCATAAGCGCACCTCCTCTCGACCAAGTAAGTCACTTCTTCAAGGGGGGAAAGGGGTTACTGCGCCTCGTCCGTGCTGCTGCTCCGCGGCTACCTTACACAGCCACCATCTTGCTTCCTCCTGTTAGTTGTGGTTTTAATGGTTTCCCACCCAAACTATCTCTACCTAGTTCTTCATATGATTTTTCAATCATTCTTGCAAGCTCATATGGTTGGTCTGTTATATCTGTTTCTTTTAACTTCTGGCGGATTGCCACTGATGCTGCTTCACCTTTAATGTTGGCTAATAATATAGCCGAGACTTATTTGAAATCTTTTAGTAATTTCATACCCAGATTTAAGGCAGGTTCTGGTCCGTATTCATTTTGAATCTGTCTCAGGACGTCAGGTATTACCGCCATGGACGGAACACCATGTGTTTTTGTGTAGATTGAAGCAAAGACTGTACGTCAAGTGTCGCAGCCCTCCACATGTGGTGCTTTCCCCATTGGTAAACAGATTGTCAGAATTCTGTGTTTCTCATGAGGTGTACTATCAGGGAATACTGCCTCAATTTGAGTAACGTTTTGTGCTAACCAAAACGGAATGTGTTCCCTTTTGGCAGGCAATTTACCAATGACTGATTGTATAATCTGTTTCGTGATTTTGTTTGTGATCTCCTGGTAAGGGGTGTGTTGTGGAATCCTTACAGTAGGTTGGACTGTTAAGGTCCGCATGACATATTGAACCAATTGTCTATGTATTTTAATTAACTGTTTTAGCTGAGCTAATAGGTCTGGACCTGTCATCTTTTCAATGTCAGGATGTGGTGTATAGCTGTCTAGTACCGGCCATGTAGCTCCTGGTCTACCTAGTGGACCAAGCCTGAGAATGTGATGTTGATGTTGTAGGGCGCCTTTAAACCAGAGCTGATGCTCTTGGTAAGTTAATGGAATTTCAATGTCCTCTTAAGGAACATATTCCTCTGGAGGTTCCACTACTTTAGTAGTGGAACTTGTGTGTTCCTGCATCTGCTGCAGGAAAATGAATCCATGAATAGAATACGTCTGTCTGCCCATATTCATGTGCCTCTACGACAAAGATTACTCTGCCACCTCTCGATGATACTCCATTATTTATGAGTTTGTAAGTTATAGTTTTCCTTACATTTACCGGGATGTTTATAACATCTGGGTCATTCTGTAACCTATTTCTGTCATCTAAATCTGCATGTGCTGCTGCTACAGGATTTTTCGTCCTACTCAGTTTTAGCGGATATTATCCTTTAACCCACTCCAGACATCTATTGGAGTATTTACGGGAAAAAGGGGTCTGTCTGAAAAGCACGTCTGAGTTACTCTAGTATCTAGCGTTAAATTATCGCCATACCAAACGTTGGGCGCCAAGTAGTGTAGTTCCTATATTCCAAATAGGCTCTGTGCATTGGAATAATAAATCCTGTAGTTTAGACATAGGACTGAGGTCGACTAGGTCTCTATCGAATCTATTAGACTTAATTGTGAGTGCCAGCTAGCTCAGAGGTCACTAGAAACTTTCTCGAATTCACAAGAAGGGATTCGTTTCTGACAACCGCATAAACATGAAAACTTTGTTTCCCCAGAATAAGAAACGTATCTCTAGAGTCGCGGAAACAATAGATAGCTAATTCACTTAGTCAATCGTGCATGCTTCGCTTCACCAGAGAAAATATAGAGACTGGCGTTTTCAATAAAAAGTATTTATTGAACAGTCTTCTTTCTGAAGCATAAGAAATGTACTTCTACAATCATAATACTGGTTATAAAGTACAGGGCATATAATACGAAAAGTATTATAAAGTAGTACTGTAAATGCATGATATGGTTTCTAAGCCATAAGTTGCCTAAAACATATAAGATACATACAGTGATAAAATAATGACTAAAAGTACTCAACTGGTGCTTCTAAAATACGTCTACCCCGGTGTACCTAACCTAAGTCTAGTATAAGGGAAGAAGTAAGTGAGGAGTAGCTTAAGTTTAATATTTCTCTGCCAAGAATCTGTCCGAGAATTCTCTAAGGGTCTAATCAGCTCAGTACCTTGGTTTTGACTGAAGGAGGTCTTGTATCTCTCTCTCAGGACTCGAATTCCCACGAGTCTGCAAAGGTAGCCTGGAAACACTGGAGCTGGATTTCTCAGCAGGAGAAAAGACAGCATCTCTCAGTGCGTCAGCTGGAGGGTCGACTTTCTTCGGCACTTGCTGCTGCAGGGTGCGGGCAAGTAGTTAGTCGATCTGCTCCAAACCACCATGTGTTTGTCTGGGCAAATCTAGGCATATTTATACTTTGAAGGTGCCAAGTTTGACGTGTGATTGGACTTAATAACGTCATCAAAGACTCAGTTCTTTGAAAACTCCATGATTTCCTAGATGAATTGGTATTCAGGCAAGGGGAAGTTTCTAGCTGCTGAACACTCAAATCGTTGTTGATTTTTGGAACTTAGTGGAAGTAGCCATGCTATATTTGGGCTGCATAGGCTCATTCTAAATATGGTAATGATTTCTATGCCTATGTAAGGATCGGATAATCTATAGCTATGTAAGGGTATGAATCGGGAGCATTTACACTAGGGTCCTAGATTCATTTAAAACACATCTAAATTACTCTTCCCCACTATCAACTACCACAACGAATCCTCAGTCATGGAATTTTATCTCGCTCACTCTACCCACGAGCCAGAGGCGACCACACGAATCACGACGTGACCCACCTCACCCCAGATCCAAGGCCACACTCAGGAATAACTCAGGCAACATTACCAATCAAAAGCTATTATCTCAATTCCAACCTCCCTCTTCCCTGAGCAACACCCCCCATGACAGCCAGCACCCTCTCTCTAGGAGACGAATCAGAGACTCGCTTTCCTGCAAAGCCAGCTTGAATCGGTAATCGTGGGACTCAATTGCAGTGTAGTTCCTATATACCCAATAGGCTCTACGCATTGGAATAATATACACTACAGATTTGACATGGGACTGAGGTCAATATGTCTCTTTCGAGTATACTAAACTTAATTGTGTGGCCCAGCTAACTCAGAGGTCACGAGAAACTTTCTCGAATAAACAAGAAGGGATTAGTCTCTGACAACCGCATAAACATGGCAACTTTGTTTCCCCTAGATAACTATTTCACTCAGTCAATCGTGCATGCTGCGTTTCTACAGAGTTGCACAGAGATAGAGAGAAGGGTGTTTCCATGAAAAGGGTTTATTGAACATTCTTCTTTCTAATGCATAAGAGGTGCACTGCTACAATCGTTAGAATGCAAACTGTAATACGTACAGCGTAAACAGTCATATAAAATGATACTGTAAAAGCATTGTGTATTGCTATGATATATATATAAAAAATGCATACATAAATAACACACGCTAAAATACTCAACTGGTGCTTCTAAAATACGCCTACCCCAGTGTAGCTAACCTAGGTCTAGTACGAGGGAAGAAGTAGGTGCTGTCTTTAGCATAGGTTTAATTTTGCCAAGAATTGCCAAAGGTTTCTCTAGGTTCTAATCAGCTCCATACTTTAGAATGAGAGATGTTGGTATCTGTTTCCTGGGACTTGATTTCCCAACACCCCGCAAGGGGAGTCAGAAACACTGGAGCTGGATTCTTGGCAGGAGGATGACAGCTTCTGGTCAGTGTGTCAGCTGGAGAGTTGACTTCCTTCGGCACTTGATGTAGCGAGCTGCGCCATGCAAGTAGGTTGTCGAACTGCACCATACCACACTGTGCTTTGCCATAGCAAGTGAAGGTATATTTATACCTTGAAGGTGTTTAGGAATGCCAGCATAGATGTAAAGTCGGGCATATGAAGGTCATGAATGAACCCCTAAGGAATTGCTGTTCTTGCATAATAAACGAGTTCTTGGAGAAATCAATATCCAGGGAAGTGAAGTCCCTAACGGCTTAAGATTCAGGTTTTCCAAAAAATCGTAGATGAACGGATGGAAGTAGCCAGGCCTGTAGTTGGGTAGCATGGGCAATGCCTAAATAAGGACTGGATTTCTATGCCTATATAAGGGCAACGCGAATTGTACCTATATAAGGGCATGAATCGGGAAATTAATTTGGAATCTAAAATAGAACACAACACAATGAAATCACAGTTCACCTCACCCCACTCTGGAGTTCTCAGCAACGCCCACACCCCACACCCAACAATAACAGCACGAAACACGCAAGACCTCTAAAGGCTTAATGGCACAGCTGAAAAACAACGCCCCTTGCAAATCAATCATAGACACCCAATAGAACAAAAACAGCTATACCCATGAGAGAGACGATGGAACTTGCCACCTCATAAAAAAAATATCCCCTACGAGCATACCCAACTCCAAGATTCAGGTTGTCACCGGATTCGGTACAGACCGCTCCCCTCCTAGATTGCCAACACCACCTGCTTTCCTCCCTTCTATTTCTATGCCCCCCCTTAACAACAAGGAGAGCAACATCAAAGGCCTACTCACTAACTGCAGATCGGCCACAAAACATGCTACCGAACTGGCAGAAAACATCCTTGATCACGACATAGACATAATGTTCATTACTGAAACATGGCTCAATGAGTTCTCTGCCCCATTCATGGACATGATTGTACCCCCAGGCTTCTTAATCATCAACAAAAACAGAAAAATGAAACAAGGTGGGGGCACTACAGTCATACAAAAGGACAGCATCTCTGTAATAGAAATTGACTTCTTCAAGAATAACTCATTTGAATGTCTAACTGCCAACATTAAGATGAGGGATAACAAAACTCTACCAGGCCATCTGCCAACGCCAATGCATTCGGTGAATACATCTCCGACATGATTACTCACTGTGCACTCCGGGACTCTAACAGCATAATTCTTGGTGACCTCAACCTCCAATGGAATGAGGAAAGCAACTCGATGATCCAAAACCTTGAGTGGACTGCTGCATAACACCAATCTTACCCAACATTGTACAGAACAAACACATAACAGAGGATCAACCTTGGATGCCATCATAGCCCAAGCAGACACACTCACTATCAACTACATCCTGCCGGTGGACTGGTCAGACCACCACTTAACTCTATTCCACATCAACCAAACTACCCAATGCCTGCCACACACACAAGAACCCCCACACTGGGCGAGAAACCTAAATCAAATTCTGCTTAGTGACTTAGAAGAAAAGGTAAGCGCACTCCTCCCCATCACCACAGACAACCTCGCCACAACATACCTCCCCTCACAATACAACACAAATATGACCTCTATCATGGACCAACCAGCCCCCTTGAAAAAGAAAAGAGTCAGGAACATACCCTTCGAGAGCCTGGTTCAACACCGACATCAACATGGAAAGAAGAAAGCTTAGAGCTGCAGAAACAATCTGTCCACAACTCTACTGAATTGACTCAAATCAGTTCACAGGGCATATAATAAGCACATCAAGAATGAGAAAAAGTCCTTCTTTTGTAGGGCCCTTGACAACGCAAAAAAAACAGGCCTCTTCAATTTCATCAGACAACAAACCTCAAAATCTACTGCGCCCACTGTGCAGGCCTCCAAAATCCAACGTGAAACTTTGCCAATTTCTTCGATGATCAAATCACAAAGATTGAGCTCTCACTGGATGTCCACCTCTGCCACCCGGACAGTAGCTCACTTACAGAGACAGAAGCTAACACACCAAAGCACCACCCTAACAAATGGAAATACTTCAACCCCACTCTGAAGCTGAGATACCAAGAATGATTGCTAGTTCGACCCCCTAAACTCATGTCTCGGTGCCCATCCCGACCCAACTGACCAATAAGATCAACCTCATCCTAGCACCAATATGGACCAAGATTATAAATAGCTCCCTGAGAACTGGAGTCATGCCAGACTGTCTCAGAGTCAGACAAGTCACACCTCTACTAAAGAAACCGGGCTTGGACGCTAATGATCTGAACAACTTCAGAATTGTCTCCAACCTCCCTCTCCTAGCCAAAATCCTGGAAAGGTGTGCTCTCATCCAACTTACACAACACAAGGACTGCAATAATCTTCTAGACCCTCACCAATTGGGTTTTAGAGAAGGATGCAGCACAGAGACAGTGATCCTGAATGTCATAGATGACATCTGTGACTCTCTAGACAATGACTAATGCTTTCTACTCATACTCTTGGATCTATCGGCAGCCTTGGACGTGGTTGACCACAAACTACTCATTAAAGTACTACAAGAAAGGGTGGGAGCAGATGAGGTGGTCTTACAGTGGATCACCTCCTTTCTACAGAAGCACACCCAAAAGATAAAATTGAACAACATCCTGTCGGTCCTACGCCCCATCAACAGGGGTGTACCCCAAGGATCGCTCCTCTCCACGCAACTCTTCAACATCTACATGGAACCACTCACTGCCATACTAAAAAAATCTAACATCCCCTTCCACCTCTATGAGGACAACGCTCAGATCTCTCTCAAAACCTCTTCCATGGACGACATCCTAAGACTAAATCTTACTTTAAAAGAAGTCTAACACTGGCTATCACTCAATCACTTGAAATTCAACCAAGACAAAACAGAAATACTCCTTGTCTCCAACAAGGAACAGAACCCCCAGGCTCAAAGCCATGGATGCTCTTAACTGCAAACTCATGCCGAAATCACTGGGAATCATACTGGACCCAAAACTAGATGTGACCAAACACATCAAAAACTCAGCCGAGAGCGCCTTCGTCAACCTCAACAAAATAAAGCCCTTCATCCCTCCGAATGACCTCAAAAAAGCAACTCAAGCCCTAACGGTGTCCATGCTGGACTATGAGAATGTAACCCTCAAAGAAGCAGCAAAATCCTATCTGGCTCCCCTCAGAACAACTCCAAATGCTGCAGCCAGAATGTTCAGAGGAGTAAAGAAATTTTAACACAACTCGCCTCCGCTCAGAGAACTAAAATTGCTCTCAATAGAAATGCCTGCGAACTTCAGAACTGCCCGTTTTATGCACAAAGCCCTACAAGCTGAAAACCCACCTACATGGCTGCGAAACTCAAAAAAGCAGGCCCGACAAGAAGTCTCAGGAGTAGCAACACTCTACTCTTCATCCCTCCAAGAACTCACAAATAAAAAACTGCATCTCAATTTTGGGGGAAATGTGACAAGGTATGGGAAAGGTACATTTCTAGTGCCCCTGAAGACAAGTACACCATTGCCAGCAAACGCAGTTCCTTCCAGGTTGTGTGGGATCTAGAATAGTAGAGAACGGTTCTTTGGCAAATACCCAGTCAAATCTGCGAATGTGGGAACCCCCAGCTGGACGACCCATGGGGAAGATACAGGAGGTAGGAACAAGTCAGGGAGGGTCTGGAGATCAGTCAGAGTTGAGAATGTGTGAACCGCTAGTTAGAGGATCTAAGGGCCCGATTCACAGAATGAACTTAAGACTCAATCCTAAACTTACTACTATTTGGTATCGACAGAATGAACCTATTACTTTTGGTATTCACAGAAGTTACGATTTTGTCTTAAGTCTGTCTTAAGTCTGTCTGAATACCAAAAGTAGTAGGTTCATTCTGTGAATGCCAAAAGTAGTAAGTGCATTCTGTGAATACCAAAATAGTAGTAAGGTTAGGATTGAGTCTTAAGTTCATTCTGTGAATCGGGCCCTATGTGTGGGTACTGGTAGCAGGAACGAGCCAGGGTATTCCAGGATGTCATAATGTCTCACAGAATACAGGGTTAGACGAAGATCGACAGAGGGATACTAATTGTGAAATAGGACAGATTAGTGAGATGAGTCAGGGACCGTTTGAAGCTGCAATGAGTGCAAACATTTTAGACATGGTGAAATTGAATGGAAAATTAGATGAGATAATTGAGGGAGTCCTGCCTTTGGATATAATCGAACCATATGGGCAGGATGAGCTGTTATTTGTGGCGAAGGACCTTACTCATAAGGCAAGACAAGCACATGAGAAACTGAACAAATTGGCCCAACAGTATAATGTAGACATGAGCAAAACTAGAATGCTGCAGGGAAATCATAGATTGGATTACAGTCATCAGGAATTAGAAGAGAAAACGATTACAGGTTTGAAGATACACATTTGTGAGTTGGTCATAGGAATGAGTAACTGGTGCAGGCTGACAAGTGGGAAGAAAGGTGGTCTAAGAAGAAGAGTGTCAAAAAGGGACTAGGCGATGCGCCGCCTCCCGCAGTGGGAGCCTTTGGAGTGTAAACTTATTCATTGAGAGAGGTACCGAGCGGAGCATATGTGCCTTAGAGAAGGGGTGATTTAGCATAAGTGACAAATGATTTTCCACGCCTGAGGGAGAAACCTGCTGAATGTTACAAGCAAATTGATTGCTTTGTAAAAATTTTTAAGGTGTTGTGGATTGATTTGAATACCTTATTTGATATTGTGGTCCCAAGTAACTTATGGCTTGCATGTGAAATTGCTGTTGATTGGCCATCTGCTCAACTAGAAAGAGACTTTGTAACACATGGGACTTCACCAGGAGTTATGAAAAAGTTTGAACACATAATAACATGGTTACAGTCTAAGGTTGCACCACAATACATTGACTGGGTCAAAATAGACGGAATTATACAAGAGCCCAAGGAAACAGTGCAAGCCTACTATGAGAGGTTTTTGCAAGCCTTCAACAGTACAGTGGGCTAGATACTCTAAACCGTAAGGATATGGGACAGTTTGTTTTCAAGTTTGTGCTGGGATTGAGACCAGAGATTAGCTTCATGATCCAACAGAAATTCTGCAATATGCCAGATAAGGTAGTGATGAGTTCACACAGAAAAGTATGAATAGCGCCAAGAAACCGCTTAGCCCTCCGAAGACGGGCGTCGCACCGAGACCCATCATCGCCCGCTTATTCAACTTTAGAGATCGAGATGCAATCCTACAGGCTTCGAGGCGACATGGACCCCTCAAGTTCCAGAACGCGGATGTTAACTTCTACCCGGACTTTACTAGGACTGTTCAGAGACAGCGCCAACGTTTTGCGGGAGTGAAGCGGCACCTCAGGGACATGGGGCTGAAATACTCCATGATGTTCCCCGCTAAACTGCGTATTGAACGCGATGGCCGCGCTATGTTTTTCGACATGCCTGAGGCAGCGAGTGACTGGCTGGACACTTTGCCGCACCGACGCGAGGAACAGGAGGAACATTCCGAAGGTGCCTCTGGAGGCCCGATCATCAGGAGTAGTGCTCATCATGCTAACTTTGTCGGTTGGTGTACCTGTTGACTATGACCTATAATGCCAAGCTGTTGCACTTTATTGTAACTATCCTTTTCCTTACATGGAGGGTGGCGGGGGGGACTACGTGATCTCCTTTCTCCTCTAGGGTCTTCTTGTAGCTTAGTTTATGGGGCGACAGGCACATTGCTGGTTGGGGGGGCTTTTTAGTCTAATGCAGGAGTGCAGGGTGGGGGGTGGTGTGAGGGTTTGTTTTGTGTGCTTTTTTCATTTCTTTCTTCCTTCTTCTAGGCAATGTATTGTATGCTCTGATTCGTTTAATGCATCGGTGGGGTCCATTGGGGTCGGCGGAGACCTGAGGTTCGACGATGGGGGGTAGGAAATTAAAAGTTCTGTGTTGGAATGTTAATAGCTTGGGTGATCGCATTAAGAGAGGGGTGGTTTTGCAATTGTTCAAAAGAAATATGCCTGATGTTGTTCTGTTACAGGAGACACACTTGGTGGGGAATACGTGCCGTGCGCTCAACAGGAAGGGTTTCAAGATGGTGGCACATTCAGGGTTCTCTTCGGGGTCCCTGGGGGCGGGTATTATGGTGCGCACGTCTCTCCCTTTTGAGATTGACTCCACTATCGTGGACAAGAGGGGGCAGTATGCTGCCGTCACGGGGCGGTGGTAGGGGCGTGCTTTGATTCTGGTTTTGGTTTATGTTCCCCCGGGGCTGCAAAACAACACTTTTCAGGACCTTGGAAGCGCCATTTTGAACCTGCCTGCGGGGTTGCTTATTGTGGGTGGTGACTTCAACTCGGTCTGCTCCGGGACCTTGGACAGACATCCGCCTAGAGACCTCCGTAGTTCGCAATCATGGCTGCCCGACTTCCTTGACACTATGGGATTGCTCGACTGCTGGAGACTCATGCATCCCACCCAAAGCCAATACTCGTTTCATTCTGGAGCACATGGTAGCCTCTCAAGAATAGACTATGTCCTTGCCTTGGCGGCCCATGCGTCGGCGATCTCGGAGGCCCGCCTGTTGGCGAGGGGCATCTCGGACCATTTCCCGGTGTGGGTGTCCTTCGATTTTGACATTGTGGTTGCCGAGCGGCCCGTGGTGGTCAATCCATGGTACTTTCGGAACCCAAAGACGCACGGACTCTTGGCCAAGGCTATTGTGTCATATTTCAATGAGAATAATGGGTCGGTTACATCAGCCGCCACCTTATGGGAGGCGTTTAAGGCGGTCTTGCGAGGTGAGGCCTTTGCCCTCATAGCGGACGTCCGTAGGAACAGAGACGCCGACATGGTGCGCATTGAGGCAGAGATCATGGAGCTGGACTCTCAATTGGAGGCGGGCCCTACGCCTGAGCTGCTCCATACCCTCTCTCTTAAGCAACTGGAATACCGCGATCTTGCCTCCGACGCTGCTATCGTTATGGGTAGAGAACAACAGGGTAGGATTTACGATGTAGGTGACAAGGCGGGCAAACTCCTAGCTTGGCTTGACAGGAAGGAGAGAGCCGGAGTTCCGGAGGTGTTGGGAGACGACGGCTTGCTGGTCACTGACCCGAGGGCAATCGTTGAGTCGTTCTCTGACTACTTTCGGGGCGTTTACACCTCGGTCTCGGACCGGTCTGAGGCCGACTCATGCGCTCTCCTGGCAGATATTGATCTCCCGTGCCTGTCGGAGGCAGACCGTGACGACCTAGACAGGGACATTACTGCGGACGAGATTGCCCTCGCCATTCGCTCCCTAAGGTCTGGCAAAGCGCCTGGCCCCAATGGTATCCCTGTGGAGCTTTATAAAATCAAACCGGATGTAGTTTCCCCGCACTTGCGGAACATGTTCCTGGAGGTGCGGGAGGTAGGCATGCTTCCCCACGACCAGAGGTTGGCCACCATTGTGGTTATCCATAAGGAAGGGAAGCCAAGAGATTTGTGCTGATCATATCGCCCCATCTCTCTATTAAACGCGGAGCCCAAGATTCTAGCCAAATTGCTCACCAACCGACTGATTGGCGCAGTTGGCGACTTAGTGCACCCGGACCAGTCGGGCTTCATTCCACACCGCAACACTGCTCTTAACCTTCGGAGACTTCACGGAGCCCTGGCTAGGGCCCACATGCTTGAGGAGCCAGCTGTTCTGGCATCGTTGGATGCCACGATGGCTTTTGACTCCCTTGAACGGAGTTACCTGTGGGCAGTGTTGGCGAAGCTCGGCCTCGGTCCGGAGTTCGTAGGGTGGGTCAAACTTTTATACGCTAGGCCGTTAGCTAATGTTGCGGTCAATGGTCGAGTTTCGGCATCCTTTGTTCTTCAGAGGGGCACCAGGCAGGGCTGTCCTCTGTCGCCCCTCTTGTTCGCACTTGCACTCGAACCATTGGCGGCATGGTTACGCAACCACCCAGACATACATGGCATTCGATGGTCCCCTGACTTCGTGGACCGAGTGTCATTATATGCAGATGACATCCTTCTGTATCTCACTTCCCCTTGCAAGTCTCTCATCGTGGCCTGCGACGTGCTTCGACTCTTTGGTCAGTACTCCGGCTTGGTTATTAACTGGTCGAAGTCGCATTTGTATGTCCTGAAAGGGGGGACGCCTCGCCTCCCGAGAGGCTGCGGCATACAGGTGGCGAGACAGGGATTGAAATACTTGGGGATTTACATCTCCACGGACCCTAAAGCGCGCTACGAGAACAATCTGCTTCCCCCTCTTCTTCGCCTCCGGCGGGATGTGGAGGGGTGGCGTAAACTTCCTCTTTCCCTGCTTGGGCGCGCGGCGCTATTCAAGATGATGTCCTTGCCCAGATTCCTTTACGCCCTGCAAAACACTCAGGACCCGGTCCCGGCCCGATACTTTGGTGAGATTGAGAGCTTGCAACGTGCCCTACTTTGGGATGGTAGGCCCCGCATTGCTATCACGAAGCTCACGCTACCGTGGTACGATGGGAGGATAGCGCTGCCTGACGTGCGGAGATACTACTGGGCCTCCCAGTTGGCAGCCATTAATCATGGCCTATATGGCCCTGTGGATAATCCGGGGTACGCCATGGATCGGTGGCTCCTGGACGGCGGGAAATATCATAGGGTGCTATATACGAGGTCTCTTGATAGGCGGATGTCTGGGCCAACGAAAACTGCTGTACACATCTGGAGAGCGATCACAAAGGCGCAGGGGTGGAAAGACAAAGGTGACCCCACTCTATGATTCTGATATACTGGGTAAACTATGGCACACTAAAGGCTTTGATAGGTGGGACTTGATCGGTATTTCCAAGGTGGAGGACATGATGTTGCGAGGGGAGGTAAAGTCTTTTGCCCAACTACAGTCGGAGTTTCAGCTGGGTGGGACGGAATATTTTCGGTACGCTCAGCTGAGACACGCATTATTGTCCGCCATGCCGGAGGGTGAGGTGATTCCCGACAGTTCTCCCTTGGAGGATCGAGTACTGGATGGCCACATGCCGGACAGTGCTATCTCCTTGACATACAAGAAGCTGATCAATGTTCGCACAGACCTTCTCCTGGGGGTGAGAGATCAATGGGTGCGGGACGGGATAGAGATCGACGACGAGGACTGGCAATGTGCTGTGTCATCCCCAAAGGAGGTCGCTATCCCCTCCCGTCTTCGATTGGTGCAGCTAAAGAGCTTGCATAGAGTCTATGTCACTGGCCCCAGGCTTATACATATGGGACATTCTGCTGATGGTCTCTGTAGGCGTGGTTGTGGTGCTCTCGCCACCTTCATGCACATCATTTGGGAATGCAACGTGATAGCTTCCTATTGGCAGCGAGTGCACATGATCATGAGCGAGGTGACCGGGGTGGAAGTACACGCGGAGGCCCGAAGATGCCTCTTAAATATCTGGGGCCCGACAGATTACAACACTGCCCAGACCCAATGGTTGACCCTTGGGAATATGGTTGCGAAGCGGGACATTGCACAGATGTGGGGAGCAACAACAGCCCCGAAGGTGGTACAGTGGAAGGCCAATATGGATTGGTGTATGTTCCGGGAAAAGACTGTATATGTTGCCAGGGGTAAACCTAAAAAATGGCTGAAATTGTGGGGGGCTTGAAATGAGTATAGGGGTGACATTTGCATACCTCCATAACCCGCTCCACAGGAAGAACACTTGTCCCCATAGCCCATGATTCCAACTGACGGCTAGATATCTCTATTAACCTGTGTTTCCTTCTCCCACCGTTTTTAGTATCTCTATTGTTCTGATTATAACTGTGGTCATTGTGCTTGACCGACTCCTCGACTAGGCCTCACAGCACATTGGTTTCATTGCCTTCTTTCTTAGTGCCCGTTTTGGCGCCTATTTCTGTACCTTTCCTCCCTTTTTTCTTTTGATACAAATAACTGAAAACTTAACCTTCATTCGTTCTGATATTCTATTTCTTGCACTCTGATTTACTGCTTTTCGCATTCCTGCTTAGCCTCCGGGATGTAAGGCTGAATAGCTGTGTGCACTATTTGAAAATAAAGGTTTTAAAAATTAAAAAAAAAAAAAGAAACCGCTTAGCGCCAAGAAACCGCTTGGTAGACGCGCGCTTTATAAATATTTCATTTCAATTTCAATTTCAATAAGTTAATGTTGGTACAGATCAGAAATGCACAGAGGGGAGAACAGACCCAGAACGTTGGGTTTGAGACAGGGAAATAACCAGGGAGGGATACAATATGTGTCGCCTCCTATGGGGCTGGGAAGAGGAAGGGGAACAGATTCCAGGTCAGGAGTAGACATAGTCACTTTGAAGAAGACCACCGCCTGTCATCATTGTCATAAAATGAAGCATTGGAAGCACAAGTGTAGAGCAAATCCAGCAAATCACATACAAGATGAAGGGATAGTACAAGTGCCTGATGTTATGAATACTGTAATAAGGCCTAGATCCATGGTTGGGAAGGTTTGAATCAGCAGATGCAGGTACCCCATTCTCTGAGAATCCCACAGAGTAACCAAGTGTACCAACAGCTGCCTTTCAGTGCGTTTTTTGATGATTTTAATCTGGACCCGTCATTATGATGATACCCGAGGGGGCAGGAAGATTGTGCTCTTGGAGCAGTCTTGGAAGTAGAACTAAGACCGTTTGTGGAGGCCGGTGTTGACGGTCATCCCATTACATTCTTGAATGATACTAGTGCTACCCATTCTACTGTAAAGGCTGAAGTAGTTCCAAACCTACCCCTCTCTGGACAATTGATCCAGGTTGTAAGAGCTACCAATCAGAGGATGACAAATCCTTTGGCAGATGGATTGCCTGTAAGGATAGGAACATTCCAAGAACTATCCCAAGTTTGTGGTGTGTGATTCGAGTCCAGTCTGTTTGTTGGGACGTGATCTTTTTTGCAAACTAAATTGTTCCATCTATTGCACACCCAAAGGAATAGAATTAAAGACTAATTATGTTTAATTATGTTGATGTTGATGTTGCATTTAAATTAGCAAATCAATCTCTCTGTGCAGAAATGTTTCCTATAGTAACGGTGGATGAACTGCTATATGACTTCAAAGAAGCTGTCTATCCTGTGGTGTGGCACTTTCCAGGTGAAGAGATGGGATTGATTCAGGGGGCTGAGCCAGTTCAGATACAGATCAAAACAAATGGTAAGAACGCTGCAATACAACCTGACCCCTGAAACAGTGGCAGGTATAAGACCTGTAATTGAGTCCATGATTGCACAAGGCATTCTCGGGGAGATTAGAGGAAGCACATGCAATTCGCCCATCATGGAATTGCAGAAACCAAGTGGAAATTATAAAATTGTGCAGGGCCTAGGAAAAGTCAATCAATTGACCTGTCGTACCTAATCCGGGAAGCCGAGTGGGTTACTGTTATTGACTTTTCGACACCCCTCGACGAGGAAAGACTATTTTTATTTGCTTTCCGGTTGGAGAACCATGTATTACCATGATGTCATATCTCACAAAGGTATACTGAGAATCCATCTATCTTTCATCAGATCTTGAAAAAGAATCTTGAGAGCCTAACATTGCTGCAGAAGACAGTTATCATGCAATACATAGGTGACCTCCTGATTCCTTCAGAGACCGAAGAAGCTTGTAGGGTTGATACAGTTGCTCTGGCAAATCATTTGGCACAAAACAGGCACAGGTGTCCCTGCAAAAACTTCAATACTGTTTGTCAGAGCTCCAGTATTTGGAAAGGCAAGAGAAAGGTGTCACCTGATCGCATTGAAGTGATCACACAAATAAATCTGCCTACTACACAGAAAGAAGGTCAGATGTTTTTGGCGACAATGGTTTCCCGATTTTCCATTGAAGGTGAAGCCTTTACAGAGCTTGGGATGCATGTGTGTGATTTTTGTACCATGGTTGCTTTCCTGGAGCTGAGAGAGAGCCTGGGTCACGCTCTGGCTTTAGCAATGCCTGATTACAATAAAGCGTTTTCGCTCTTCTTTGGAGAGAGGGAGTGTTGCGCCTTAGCTGTACTCACCCAGCCACATGGGGTGTCCGTAGACCAGTGCCCTATTTCTCAGCTACATTAGATCCTATATCTTCAGCATTGCCCAGATGTCTCAGATCTGTTGCTGTAACAGGTGTCTACACTAAAAGGTGCTAAAGTATTGTAATGGGTCATCCACTTACTGTTTATGTTCCACGCTCAGTTGCGCTCCTGATGACGAGAACCAAAACACAGAATCTGACTAACAATAGGCTTACCCGATATGAGCAGGTTATTTTAACCTCTGAGAGTGTTACCTTGAAAAGATGCTCTATGTCAAATACTGCTACTTTGATGCCTATTCCAAATATTGAAGGGGAAGATTGTGAGGACCATTATACTGCCTAGATGTAACTGAACATTGTACCAAACCAAGGCACGACATTGTTGGCGAACCACTGCCTGAATCAAATCAAGTCCTTTTTGTTGATGGTTTGTGTTTAAGAGACAATGAGGGTCATTTTAGAGCAGCGTTTGCTATCTGCACAATTTCTGGAGGTTTGAAAGATGCTTGCTTACAGTTAGTATACTCTGCACAAGTACCTGAAATCATTGCATTGACCAGTGTATATTTTGTTTTGGATCAAATCTGAGTCCCCATCTATACCGATAGCCAGTATGGCTTTGGTGTAGTTCATGACTTCGGACAGTTATGGTCACAGTGGTGGTTCTTAACGTCATCATGTAGTCTCTATAATTATTTGTATTCTGATGCTGTGATTGGTGATGATTTTGTGCCTGTTGCACCATCTACATTTAGTCTGAAGATTTGATTTTGTATTAGCGCCCATGTATCTATACACCCTCATTATGAGGTGTTTGTATGTTCAACTTTTCTTGTTGCTTTAATAAATGCGCTTGCTCATTTTGGTATTCACAGAAGGCACTCATTACTGAGTAAGTGCCTTCTGTGAATACCAAAATGAATAAGTGCCTTCTTACTTATTTTGGTATTCACAAAAGGCTCGTACTCATCAATGAGTAAGTGCCTTCTGTGAGCACCAAAATGAGTAAGTGCCTTCGGTGAATACCAAAATGAGTAAATGCCTTCTGTGAATACCAAAATAGTAGTAAGTTTATGATTTTGTCTAAGTTAGTTCTATGAATCTGGCCCTTTGTCGATATTGTCTCTTTGCTGAGATGTTTTCACCCGCTTTAGCTATGTAAACATTATGATTGTCACCCCTCGCAGGCTGCAAGGTTCAGGAGATAAGCCTCCTTCCCTGGGCCTTGCAGCACCTATCCGCGTTTGTGAGGCCCATTCTCTTTTCCTTCATGGTGCTACACTATGGCTATGAAGGCTAGGGCACAAAACGCCCGCCCCCGGGCATCGCAGGACATATAGTTGTTTAATGAACCTGGGGAACCAGGCGCACGTCCTGGCATTGGCTCTAAATCCTGTGATTCTGGACAAATCACTTAAATCTTCACAAGTCTCCCAAACAAATTCTGATCTTTTGTAATGCGACCTTCGACAGTGCTTGCAGGCAGGTCACCCCCACACCACCACTTGCCACCTGCTGCATTTTCTGGTGCGACCCGCTCGGCCGCCATCTTCCCCCCGCCCCCAAAGCTCTTCCCGGCCTTCCTGCCGCTGCCTCCCTGTGGCCACACCCAACACACCCATTGGCCTCCCCGCTCCCGCCTCCCAGCCGCTCCTCCCTCCCAGGCATCCTCTAATAGTGGAAGAGTGATGGTGCTCAGGAGCGACCTTCGACCCTGCTTGCAGGCAGGTCGCCCCATATCGTCACTCGCCATCTGCTGCATTCCGCTGCTGTGACCCGCTTCTCCCTCCCAGGCATCCTCAGAATGCAGGACGATAAGCGGCTGCGCAGCTGGCGCGCCTAAGGCAAGCCCATATGCGCCCGTTTGCTCCTGGACCACGCCCAGCGTCAGAACCCCTGGACCTTACGAACGCCATGACACCAGACTCCGCTATGATGCCAGCAGCCTCTAAGCACTCAATGCCGGCCGAAACCTCACCTGCTTCCAGGCAACCCCGAAAGAGACCCATGGACCCTTCTCCTGCCACATCTGCAGCTTCACCTGCGACAGAAGCACCAAACCTCCAAGGACTGCACCCAACCACCGCTGCTGCATACTCCTCAACACCCGCTCCGCACACAAACACGCCCTTGAGCTCTGGGATCTGCTCAACACCTCCACTCCAGACATGGCCTTCCTGACCGAGACGTGGTGGAATGACTCCTCGGCGCCCGACGTAGCCGGAGCCATCCCGGATGGCTACAAGACCACCCGCAGGGATCACGCCAATATATTCGGAGTAGGAATAACCATCATCCACAAGTCAACCCTCAAAGTCCCACCCACGCAGACAACACCCTAAACACCGCCAAACACCTGCCCTTCCAGATACACACAGACCTCAACACTACCCTCAGAGGAACACTCATCTACAGACCACCCGGACCCCAGGCTCAGTTCAGCGACTCCATCGCAGACCTCACCAGCACCCACGCACTCGCCTCCACGGACTACATCCTCGTCCGAGACCTGAACTTCACCTCGAGAACAACAACGATGCCAACTCCGCTTCCCTGATCGACAACCTCGCCAACCTCGGCCTCAGACAACTCATCACCACACCCACCTATGCCGCCGGACACACGCTTGACCCCATTTTCTCAACAGGTGCCCACGTCGCCTTCAATCACACCACCGAACTCTACTGGACGGACCACCACTGCATCCACTTCACATTCAAGAAACCAACCATGCACCATCGCACCCAACAGCTGCCTCGCTGCTGCTGGAGCAAAGTCACTGAAGACCAGCTACTAACCTCCCTCGCCAAGAACCCACACACTGACCCCACCAACTCTGACGCTGCAGCCCTCAACCTCAGACAGTGGATCGACAACTGCGCCAACACCCTCGCCCCACTCAAGAAACCCTCCAACCGCCACACCAGCAAGAGAGCCACATGGTTCACCAATGAGCTCCAGGCCTCCAAACACGCATGCTGTAAACTGGAGAAGACATGGCTCCACGAACGCACACCAGACGACCATGCAGCCCACAAGGAAGCTACGTGCAGACATCACCACCTCATCAGATTAGCCAAGAGATCCTCCTTCAAAGACTGCTTGGATAACAACGCACACGACAGCAAAGAGCTCTTCAGCACCGTAAAGGAACTCTCCAACCCCAGCGCCAACGCCAATGACATCCCACACTCACAAGAACTGTGCGACTCACTGGCCATCTTATTCCACCGCAAGATCGCTGACATCCATGACAGCTTCAACAACACGACCGCCTGACTACGCCAGACTCCACCTCCGCTGTGAACACCACCAGCGACAATTGCCTGACCTCCTGGTCCAAAGTCAACAACGACGAGACACACAAGGTCATGAACTCCATCCACTCAGGAACTCCGTGTGACTCGTGCCCAAATCACTTATTCAACAAAACAGATGCAGCCATCGCACCCCAACTACGGAAGGTCAGCAACATTTCCTTCGAAACAGCGACATACCCAGAAAGCTGGAAACTTGCAAAAATCATCGCCTCCTCAAGAAGCCCAAAGCAGACCCCTAGGAAATCAAAAACATCCAGCCCATCTCCCTGCTCCCATTCCTGGCCAAAATTATCCAGAAAATCATCAACATGCAACTGACCCACCACTTGGAATACAACAACATCCTGAACCGGTCCCAGTCCGGATTCAGACAAAACCACAGCGCTGAGACTAACCTCATCGGCGCCACAGATGACATCAGGCGCCAACTAGACAACGGCGAAACAACAGCCCTCATCCTCCTGGACTTGTCAGCCGCCTTTGACACGGTGATATTTGATTGATTGATTGAATGTAATTGGTACTTGTGTAAAGCGCTCAAAAGACCGTGTGCAGATTTTTCTATATATAAAACAGCAAAAAAAGGAAACGCAACATCGTGTCACAGTCACCTCACATCCTGGCACAGTGCATCATATATGACTTCCAGTTTTTCAGATTGCTTATTTGTACCCCTTCTCTAACTTTATAAACAGCAGGGATGAGTTCTTGATGGGCCTCTTTTGTCTGGTTCGACAGATAAATGGATGGGTAGAAGAGTGGATGTATGTGTGAAAAAATGGATGGCTGAGTGAAAAGCTGGATAACAGATAAGTGTAAGGCAGGAACGATGCATGAATAAATGGATGGAGTAAAGGGTGGATGAAGAGACAGAGTGAATGGGTGGATGGAGGGCCAGAGTAAAAGCATCATTGGATGGGTTAAATGGTGGATGAGTGGCTGGACTGATGAATGGATGCTAGTAAGGGTGAATGGAGGTACTGGTGAGTGAAATAGTGTATGTAAGGATGGATGAGTAAAATACTGAATGAATGAATGAAACAGAGGGTAGATTGATTAGTAAAAGGATGGCTGGCTAATTAAAAGGGTGGATAGATGAGTGAAAGGGAGGATGGATGGATGATTGACAGGATGGATAGGTGGAAGGTTGAGTGCAATTATGGATACACGAGTGAAAGGGAGTGTGGAGAGATAGAAGAAATTATGCATGGATCAGTAAAAGAGTGAATGGATGGTCGGATGAGTGAATGAGATTGGATGGATGAGTAAGTGAAAGGATGGCGGGATGGGAGAAAGAGTAAATGAATGGATGAGTGGATGGATGGGTGGAAGTTTAGATGGGTGAGTGAAAGGATTTATGATGGAGTAAAAGGGTGGATGGATTGATGGATGAGCAAAAGGATGGATGGATGAATGAAAGGGTGGAGGAATGGATTAGTAGACTGATGGATATATGGATGGATGAGGGGTAGGCTTTGAGATGGATAGATATGTTTGGATAGCTGGGCAGATGAATGGATGGACAGACAGACTGAATAGCGAAAGACTGATTGATGGATGATAGAATGAGTGGCTGACAAAATATAAATGTGAATGGTGGATGGAAGGATGACTGGATAGATATTAGGATAGATTGGATAAAATAGACATGATAGCTCTTCTGGGGAGGACCTTGATGACTTAGTTCACTCTCTTGGTGCCATAAGAGCTTTGGGTCAAAGTGGGGGTTAATTTTAATTTCCTGCTTCCTTGCCAATGTGTGACATTTCTGTATTTGCTGCGTGTTAATGTTTGACATTTCTACATCATTTGTATGTGTTTATGTGTGACATCCAACTACTACTTGAATGAAACACCAGTAACTTTAAATTTTAGCATGTTTGGTTTTAAGTGTGATGCTCTACAGAGAGCCTTGTAGTGCCATGAGTTGTACTTGAGAAGTATATTGTGTTTTAGCAATAGACAAGGGACCCAAAATAAATCGTGTAATGATGTATCCTCAGTGCCTTCTTTAAGAAGCTGCAGGGAAAGACACCTTTGTAACTTCTTCCTTCCAGTGCAGCTGTGTGCAAAGCACCAGTCAAAGCATCTATAAACAAAGTCTGGCTCCTTAGTTTAAGTGCCTCTTGCTGATGCACCTATAATGAATTCCTTGCAAGATCTCTTTAGTAACATCCTTGCACCAATGTGATGTAAGAACGTCTTAATGACTTCAAGAGTATCAGACCAATTCTATGGGGATGAGTAGGACGTGTGCTTCATAATTCTAGCAAAGAGAATGAGCTGTTCCCCATTAGCCTTGAGACAAAACCTAATTGCTGATATTGTTTCTCTGTCCAGATGGTGAATGAGTGAAACAGTATTTCTAAAGCGCCTGGTTACCCATGGGCATCCCCATACTATTGCCTGCATACACATTGATCTATGAGCCGTAGATAAGGAAAGAGTAATGCTTTAATCTGTCCCCGAAAATAAGATAGTTAGGTCGGGCACGGATCTTCTAGGCAGACTATTCCAGATTTTAGCCACATTATAAGTGAAGAGATGGCCTCCGCTGTGTGCTCTCTTTATTCTTGGTATTGACAGTAGGTGTATGATTTCTGACTTCAGGACCCTATGTAGGCGGTATAGTTGGACAAGGGACTGGATAGCCAAGGGTTCCTCACCTGAGAGTGCCCTGTGTGCTATGCATAATGCTTCAAATTGAATACGCTCACGACTAGAAAGCCAGTGTAGGGATGCTAATGCTGTTTTAGCTGAGGAGCGATTGAGATGTTCACAAGCATGCGCGCCACGCAGTTTTGAACAATTTGTAGCTTCCTTATCGAGGCCAGGGGGCTCCAAGATATAGGACATTAGCATAGTCAAGACGGGACAGGACGAGGGCCTAGACTAGAACTCTTTTTGCAGGAAAAGAAAGTAGTGGGAGCACTTTATGGATCATTCACAGGATCCCATAGCAGCTTGCTGCTACTTTATTCCCCTGCTCTTTAAAACCAAGGTTCTGGTTGAGCCAAACACACAGACTTTTGATTTGGTCTTTAGGGAATGGGGTAGGACCAAGAGAGCTAGACCAGAGGAGTCCAATATTTGCCATTTCTTTATTCATTAGGAGCATAAGCTCAGTTTTTGACCCATTAAGTTTCAAAAATGAGTCTTCCATCTATCTTGATACTTTGTCCAGTCAGAGGGCGAGACCAGTGGTAGTAGAGTCATGTTGGTTGAAGGAAAAAACCAACTCGGTGTCATCAGCAGAGGTGATGATCTGGATTCCAAAAGGTAGGAATACCTCTGCCAAAGGCCTCAAATACACATTAAAAAGTGTGGGGCTCAGGGAGGACCCCTGGGGAATCTCACAATTAAGAGGTATAGGTTTAGAGAAAATTCCGTCTTCTAAAACTTCAAAGAATTGATCTTCTAAGAATGACTGCAGCCAGATAAGCAAGGCCCGGCAATTCCCACCTCACTTAGCCTTTTCATCAACAGTTGATGATTGATCGTGTCGAAGGCTGCGCTCAGGTCCAAAAGATTAATGGCCACACAGCCTCCAGCATCTAAGACTTTTCTAGCCTCTTCCACAACCACCAGGAGAGCCTCCTCAGTGCCCTGTTGAGGTCTGGGAGGGGTGGAGACAATTATTGTTCTCCAAGAAGGAAGACAGTACAGAGTTCACATGTTTCTCAGCAATCTTACTGATCGCTGGCAGCAAGGAGATAGGGCGATAATTGCTCCACACTTCCGGTTCCAGGGTTGTTTTTTTTAGAGGGGCTTTAACCATACCTCATTTCCACAGTGGGGGGACGATCCCTGAGGAAAAAGAGGCATTAATCAAGTTGAGTATTACTGGAGATAGGGTTTCAGAAGGCAAATTTCGGATATTAGGAGGTGCAGGGTCAATGGGGGAACCAGATTTCAGTTTGCTTATGATCTCTAGCAAAGTGGACGGGTTAAGTGGAGAAATTTTTTCCATTATGCCAGCTCTCACTTTGTCCATGTTTTCCTGCTCTCCAATATCTGATTAAGTTGTTATTTGAGGGAAAGAAGAATATATGGTTTGGATTTTACTGGAGAAGAATTCTGCCATGCCATTACAAAGAGCTAAAGTGTTTTCAGAAACAATGCCGGGAATGGGGTTGGTAAGCAGTCCCTTGGCTATGCGAAAAATGTTGTGTGACAAATTAGCAGCTGCCAACATTGTAGTGTAGTTCCTATTTTCCCAATAGGCCCCGCGCATTGGAATAACATAAACTATAGTTTAGACGTAGGACTGAGGTTGACTAGGTCTCTATTGAATATGTTAGACTTAATTTAGGTTTGCCAGCTAGCTCAGAGGTCACTAGAAACTTTCTCGAATGAAAAGGGAGGAGTGAACTTCCCTGATTAGAAAAGAAGGGATTCAGCTTCTGACAATCGCATAAACATGACAATTTTTCTCCCCCAGAATAAGGAGTATATCTCCAGAGTCGTGTGAAAACAATAGATAGCTATTTCACTCAGTCAGTTGTGCATACTTAGTTTCACCAGAGTACAGAGAAATAGAGAGACAGGCATTTTCAATAAAAAGGTGTTATTTATTGAACAGTCCTCTTTCTCATGCAAGAGAAATGAATTGCTATGATTGCAATACGTGTTATAAAGTAAAGTGTGTACAGTAAAAGGAGTATTATGAAATAATACTGTAAAAGCATTGATATGGTTTCTGAGCCATATGATACTTAAAAGGTATAAAATATATACAGTTACATACAAAGATAAAAGCTTGACTAAACGTACTCAACTGGTGCTTCTAAATACGCCTACCCCGGTGTACCTAACCTAATCCTAGTAAGTGGGAAGGAGTAGATGGGCTGCAGTTTAAGTTAAGTTAGTTTTTTGCCAAGTATCGGACCCAAGAATTCTCTAAGGATCTAATCAGCTGCGTACCTTGGTTTTTAGAATAGAGGAGGTCTTGTATCTCCTCTCAGGACTCGATCTCTCAGTAACCCGCGAGGGTGACTGGAAACACCGGAGCTGGATTTTCTCGGCAGGAGAAAAAGACAGCGTCAAATGGGAGGGACGGCTTCCTTAGGCACTCGCATCAGCTGGACTTCGGATAAGTAGATAGCCGCTCTGCTCCACACCACCGTGTGTTGCTTAAGGCAAACGTTGGTATATTTATACCTGGAAGGTGCCGTGTTTGACGTAAGGTTGGACATAAGACGTCAATTAAAGATATCACTAAGAACTGACCGTTCTTTCAGTGCTTGCAGGAGTTCTAAGACAAATCAAAACAAAAGCACGGGGAAATCCCAGGTTGCTGGAGGTTTGGTATGTTGTAAGAACTCGTTGTGCTTTCTAGGAGTCAAAGTAAGTAGCCTTGCAGCATTTGGTTTGCAGAGGCTTATTATTAAATATTAGGTATGGGCGGAAAATCCGTTCCGCTCGCGGATTTTGCGGATTTTCGGGAAATCCGCAATCCGCGAGATTCGCGAATCTCCCGCAAAATCCGCAAATCCGCGAGCAGCGGATTTTGCTCGCACTGCTCGCACTGTTCGCGTGAGTTCGCGGCTTCCCAGTACAATTTCGCGCCCCGCGAATAAGTGCTAAATTGCAGAAATACGATCTTAGCAAAACTGAAACTACTTGCCAGGTTCAAAAGTTCAGGCTCATCATTAGTAGCCATTTCCTGTAGTGCTTCCTGAGGGGCCCCTCCAGAGTTCAGTTGCCAGTTGCAACTATTATGTGACCCTGCTCTGAACCTCAGAATAGTTACACATATGCCACAAAGGTCCTGAATTACAGCTAAGGGAGACAAGCAGGAGCCAGGCTGGAAGTTAAAATCCATTAATCAGCCCCTAATTCATTATTGTCAGTTGGGGCAGGGCAGGTGTTGTAACTAATTTTGCAGCAATGAAAGCACTTAGCAAGTGCAAAAGATCACTAATCAGGGCGCACTAAGGAAGCAGGTGCCAGCTAAAAAAATATTCTGTGACACATTAATCAGCCCCAAATTAATTCAGGTCACTTGAGGCAGGGAAGGTGTGCTTTGCTTTGCCGAAAATAATGTACACTGGACAACCAGAGGGTGTGGTGATGAAACAGAGGGTGGCATGGGTGGGCCAGAGGGTGGCATGAGTAGTCAGAGAGTGGCAGTGGTGACAGAGAGTGGCAGTGATGAAGAAGAGTGTCCCAAACAGGCTGGACACGTAGAAACAACAAGTTCGCAAAACTTGCGACCCGACAGGTAAGTTCGCAAATTGCGAAATTGTAAAAACCCTCGCAAACTGTCAGAAACACGGGCGAACACAAAAAAAAAAAATCCGCAAATTCGCGGGAATTCGCGGATTTTGCGGATTGCGAGTTCGCAAATCCGCAAAATTCGCGAACGCGAGATCCGCAAAATTCGCCCATGCTTATTAAATATGAAATATTTAATTAGGGTCCTAGATAAAACACAATAACATTTTCTCTTCGTAGAATAGAGTTTGGGCCAAATTTATTTCAGATTTATAGGTTTTTATGGCCTCTCTGTAGATTAGTTTATGATTGGCAGAAAAATCCTTCTATTTCCTTTCAGCTCTCCTACAAATCTACTTAAGTTCAAAGAGTTTCGGGGAGTACCACGGGGTTTGCTTGGTTCCTGCCTTGTTGTATGTCATTTTATTTGGAAGGGCAGTATTCAGTGATGATTCCACCCAGTTGTTACATTTGTTATATGCGTTGACAGGATCTGAGGTAGGTCTGGAATTTTCCAGAACCATTACCCATGACTCAATTGGTAATTTGGACCATGTAAGTGAGTATTCCCTATGTCCCATGGTTGCAGTGGAAGTAGCTTGCAGAACACAGGTGAAAGGAATTAAGAAATGGTCAGACCATGGCAGCATAATGAGGTCTCCGGCTAAGAGATTCTCCAAATTGGAGAAGATGGGATCCAAAGACCTAAACTCTCATCTGATAGCAATGACAGGAATAAATTGCACTGGTATGCTGCTGCAACAAACACATTCACTTGTGTGAACACACTCACACCAAAGCTGTCCACTGCCTTAGTCTCACATCTAGCTTCATTAATGGTTCCAGTATATTGTTCGACTTGGCCCTTTTGGCAGGTTCACCCTATTCACCTAGCCTGTTTCTGTAACCTGGTATTGGTGATTTTAGGTATCTGCGCACTTTTTCACTATGGTCCAGTGTAAAGTGCATGCACCCTCTGTGTATGTGTGGTGAGAGTGGCCTGCCACCCCATATGAATGCATGGGAATATGTGTGTCCTTGGTAGTTCCTGATGTGTGGGGAGTGCAGGGGCAAGTTTGGTATGTATAAACTCGTGAGATTAAATGCTGCGCGACGGTGTGCGCAGATTTAATGTGTCTAGTGTAGATGTGCCACTATTAGAAGTTGGCATTTCTGTGTGCAGTCAATGTGAATTGACTGTCAGGCTTGTGAGTGACAGGGGCTGGCTGGTGTGCTTGGCTCCAGGAGCCAGGATGGGTTTGCTCGGTGGTGAATAGGGAGATCTGCATGTTGCTGGAAGGGAGGAATTGCACCTGGGATCTGAATAGGGCTGTGCCTTCCCTCCACATTGCTGGCTCCACCCCCTGTGGTGCATCTGATGTCCCTGGCCTGTCATGTGAATAGAGGAGAGGAGCTGAGCAAAACAAAGTGCTCAAGTGCTCCTGAACCAGTTGTAACTGGTCTCTCCTAGCCCTGTGCTGTGTCACAAAGGGAACATGTAGTATAAATAAGGGTCTCTGACCCTATGAAAATTTTCTTGTTTTGATAATTGAAACTACCAGGGGTGTGCTGCTAGGGCCCCTTGGAAGGCTTGCCTCCCTGGGCCCTGCCCTGCCCCTGGATGCCTGGAGGACTTCTTTGGGACCCTTCTGCCCTCTTCAACTGTGAGTACCTTGTTACTAGCCAATCTTTGATTTGTGTGTGCACAGCCTTCCTTAGATCTGTGTTTGCTAAATGTTCAACAAATTTAGGTGCTCCTTTGGTGACGTCTCCCATCCAGTTGACGTCAATTGTCTAAATGTGTAACAGTGCTTCCATTAATAATTGGTCACATCCCTTAGTGCCCTAAGGGATGTGACCAATTATTAATTGGAAGCACTGTTACGTACCTTGTTACTGGGACATTTTTTGCTTTAGGGGTCATTCCTTCGGACTTGATGGTTTTTGTGCACCCCAGTGCCTCATGGGAGCGTGATTTATGCTTCCTAGCAGAGCTCTGTCTTTGTCCCAGGAGCTGCGGTCACTTTTATGGGGATTCCGATGTGGAAATTCCCCTGCACTTTTGGCCTGTTGTGGGTTCCCACCCCATTTGTTTCATGGTGGTTATATGCAGGAGCCTACTATGCATTATATGTTAAAGATAACAGGAGCCTACCCCGTCTTCTGGCCAAAAGGAACGGAGATTGCTGCCACCGAACGCAGCCTGCCTGGTTGTGGGCGGGGCCGCGGGATGGAAGAGGAAGTGCGGCTAGACGTTAGGAGAAAGTGCGTGCCGGCCCCACAGGGCTCCTGTATGCTGGTGGGAGCCATGCCCGGACGGAGGAGAAGTGCAGCCGCTGCACGCGAGGCGCATGATTTATGCTTCCTAGCAGAGCGTTTTCTTTGTCCCAGGAGCTGCGGTCACTTTTTTGGGGATCCCAGCGTGGGATTTCCCCTGTGCTTTTGGCCTGTTGTGGGTGCACAACCCGCTTGTTTTGTGGTGGTTATATGCAGGATCCCACCCTCCATTATATGTTAAAGATAACGAGAGCCTGCCCCGTATTGTGATCAAAAGGAACGGAGATTGCCACCGCCTGCGGCAGGCTGGTTTTGGGTGGGGCCACGGGACGGATGTGGAAGTGCAGCCAGACGTGAGGAGAAAGTGCGTGCTGGACCCGCAGAGCTCCTGTATGCTGGTGGGAGCCCTGGGCCATGCCCGGGCAGAGGAGAATTGCAGCAGAGCCCGCGAGACTCTCAAGAGTGAGAGAGCCCCGCCCGCTGCCACCGCCGAGTGAAGTACTGCTGTCGCCTGGAGAGGACTCCCGGTGAAAGGAGGCCACGTGGCGGTGGCGCCTCACCCGGCCAGAACCGGTGAGTTGGGCTCCATGGCGGCAACAAGTCTTTAGTAGTGAGGTGCCCATGAGGCACAGAGTCAGTGCTGCCCCGGTTGCACAGTTGGCCACTCCAACGTCGCAAGATTGGCTTTAGAGGGCCCCATGGGGTCCTGAGGTCCGATGGCAATCATGAGTGGCCCCATCTAGCAGCGGGCCACTCCAACGTTTTGGTATTGATATTCAGAGCCTAGGTGGCACCAACGATAGGCATGTTTATTTACAGAACCAGAAGGCTCCACAGTTTGGCCCCCATAGTTCAGCGCCTACGTGACTCCAACGTGTGCCAGGATAAGTTCTCGAGCCCAGGTGGCTCCAATGATGGGGCAAGGTTATTTAGAGGCCCGTGGTCCACCATGGGAGCATGTTTTGATTCGGGAGCCAGTGCGCTCCCTGGGGGCTAGATATTTTTAGTTTTAAATGGTTTTTATTGAGCCAAGACAAAGCATAGTAAAGCATCGCAGTACAAAGTATATGTAACAGGTAGACCAGTTGCGGATGGTAAGCTCGTGTCCATGTAGCGCTAAGGAATGGGTGGCGTAGAAAACTGTTATTTAATGAAAGCAAGGTGATGCAGAAGATGCTTGTGACAGGCAACGTCGGCTAATAATTTAGAGCAAACCAACCCCACCAAACCCCCCTGTCCCCCGAGCCAACCCCCCCACCCTCCACCCCAACCAGTGTGCCGTATGTTCATGGTGTAGTGTCTATGGATCAGAAAGTGATATGCCCTGCCTCCCCCTGAGGTGGTTAGGTGCCAGTCGCCGGTTCACTAAGGCGTAGCAGCCGTAAGTATTTCGGACAGGTAATTTCGTTGAATTCTTTGGACAACAGCGATATGAATGGTTGCCAGACCTTTTGAAATGTGGTCGTATTTTGGGAGAGAGTAGCCTGAATGCGTTCCATACCCAAAGTGAACCAAAGTTTGTGTAGCCACCCCGTGTGAGTGGGTTTGGACATGGACCCCCAGAGCGAAAGGATGTGTTGCGTGGCAGCTTGCATGGCGATGCCTATCTGGCGGCCTCGGACAGACTTCAAGGGGAAGGCAAGAGCATTAGGTAGTCCCAGTATGGTGTATGCGGGGAATCGAGGGATCTCGGTGTCAAAGGTCGCATCGATGTCGTCTAAGACAAAGTCCCAGTAGCCCCGGACCTCCCTGCAGTCCCAGAGGATGTGTGTCAGAGTACCCTGTTCAGCGCACCCTCTCCAACACAGGTCGCTCCTTGATGGGTTCCCCCTGTGAAGCCTGACTGGTGTAAGGTGCCAATAAGTTGCCAGCTTCACAGCCGATTCCTTGCCTGCTGTGTTGCGTGTGGTGTGCGATGCCCTGTAGTACACTTGGCCCCATTCTTTAGGTGAAAGCGTTCTGCCTAGTTCGGCCTCCCATCTTTTCTGACCAGCGGACTTGTGTGTTGCCGTCGTTGGAGCGAGCATTTTATATATATCAGAGATCAGGTGGCGATCAGTGTCCCTGGTCAGGAGCCATTTCTCGAAAGGGGTCATGGGGCATCCCACCAGGGCGATATTCGCTAGGTCAGTCAGTCAATGTCGCAATTGAAAATATTGGAAAAGGTGAGGGTCAGTGACATCGTAGTGTTATTTGATGTGTGAGAGAGTGAGGAAGCCTTGTAGATCAAAGAGATCCCCAGCGCATCTGCATGCTGTGCCCCGCCATCGTGTGTAGGCCCGGGGGTCGTTACCTGGAGGGAAGTCTGGGTTGTCCAGGAGTGGGGTAAAAGGAGAAGGAAAGGTGGTGAGGCCGCGTTTGACGGCCACCGCGTCCCATACCGTGGTGACCGTGCGGGTGATGGGAGAATTGGTGAGGTATGTTGGTCTATGCTTTTTGGGCAGAAAAGGGATCGCCCACAGGGATCGTTGGGCCATGGCTCTATCTTGGAATAGCCACCTCTTCTCCGACTCGGGCCAGTACCATTCCACTAGGTATCTGAGCTGCGTGGCTTGGAAATACTGTAGTAAGTTGGGGACTCCCAGGCCTCCCTTGTTTGTGCCTCTCTGTGGACCAGTTGTTTGTGAAGTCGCGCCCTCTTACCCTCCCAAATGAAGTGGTGCAGTGCTGCCTGAAGATCAGAGATGGTGCCTTTCGGGGGGAATACTGGGAGAGTCTGAAAGATGTATAGAATTTTGGGTAGGGCCGACATCTTCACCGCCGCCACCCTGCCGAGGAGAGACAGGGGCTGTTTGGACCATCGTGTGAGATCCGCCTTAATCTGAGCGGTAAGAGTCTTGTAGTTAAGGGCCACTGTCGATGTTGTCGAGTGGGTGAGGGTAACCCCCAAGTAAGGGAGTTCTGTGGTGACTCGGAGGTCACAGCCAAAGTCAGATGCTTGGGTGTGCAGGCTGGCATTACCCCCTAGAGGCAAAATTAGGGACTTCCCCCTGTTGATCTTGAAGCCTGCGACCGTGCCAAATGATTCCAGCTCTGTTAGGAAGGCGGGTATCGAGCGGGCGGGCTGAGCGAGAGTGGCTATGATGTCATCAGCGTATAGACTGATGGTATGTGGTTCACCCCCGAAGGTGACTCCAGTAATGCCAGGGTTGTCTCGGACCTTCTGCGCCAAGGGTTCGATGTAGAGGGCAAATAGAAGAGGAGAAAGTGGGCAGCCCTGCCTCGTCCCGCGTTGGATATCGAAGGGGTCTGAGCATATCCCACCTAGTCTGACTCGGGCCTGGGGTCGATTGTAACAACTGGCTATCCAGGAGCTAAAGCGATCGGCGAGTCCGAAGCGGAGCAACACCCGTTGCAGATACGCCCAGTCAACGCGGTCGAAAGCCTTCTCCGCGTCGATGGCCACGAGCGCCGCGTCGGAGTCCTGGAAGTGTGTTTTATCTATTAGGTGTAGCATTCTTTCAGTGTTGTCGCTACATTGGCGAGTGGGCACGAAGCCCGATTGGTCAGGTTCCAGGATTCCGGGTAGGAGCGGGCCCAAGCGAGCCGCCAATACTCCAGTGAAGAGCTTGAGGTCTAAATTCAATAAGGAGATCGGGCGGAAAGCCAAGCAGTGGGTCGGTTTCTTGCCCGGTTTGGGTAGGACGATCACCTCGGCCGCCAACATATCAGGGGGAATAGAGCCTGGACCATCAAAGAAATTATAAAGTCCGGTAAGGACAGGAGCCACTAGGTGACTGAACAATTCATAGAATCCCGCTGAGAAGCCATCGGGCCTGGGATTTCAATGGGCGAAGTCTGGTTAAAGCCGCTGTGACCTCCTCTAGTCGTATGGGAGCATCCAGCGCAGCGGCGCTGGACTGGGACAGCTCTGTAATAGCTGCCGAGGACAAATATGCATCCACCGCACTAAGGGGTGGTGTGTCAGCTTTATACAGGGAGGCATAGTAGGTCCGGAACTTGGAGGCTATCTGGTGTTCCTCAGTGAGAGTGTTCCCAGAGTCGTCTGCTAAGTCTGTGATTTTTGTGCGGTGGGCTTTGGCTTTGAGGGCACTGGCTAGTAAGCGTCCAGTTTTATTGCCCCCAACGTAATATGTGTGTTGGAGGCGAAGTGCAGCGAATTCCGCTCTATCTATGTCAAGGGAGGCCAGTTGGGCCCTCGCCGCCTTCAGCTGCCGCCAGACAAGGGGGGCGCCTGTGCGGCTGTGGATTTTTTCTAGTTCCTCGACTTGGGTTGTGAGCTCGGACCTCTTCTCCCTGCAAACTTTAGCTTCCCCGGCCGCTATAGCAATGAGTTCCCCGCGGACCACTGATTTTAGGGCCCCCCATAAGGCCGACATCGACACGTCTGGCGTGTCGTTATTCGTCAGGTAGTCGATGATACAGGTGTTCAGGTGCTCACGGACCGCTGGTCTTTGCAGCATGGTTTCACGGAGCCGCCACGTGCCACGAGGGCGGGAAGTGACAGGGGCGGTAACGGTAAGCTCAATGGCGTCATGGTCCGAGAGAGCGGCAGGTACAATGTCCACGTCGGTCACGGTAGGAAGCAGCTCAGATGATCCTATGAAGTGGTCTAGCCTGGCGTAGGTGCGGTGGACGTGGGAATAGAAGGTGAATTGCGTTGCGGTAGGGTGTACAGTGCGCCATATGCCCACTAGGTCCCTCTCCCGCAGCCAGTCCGCCCCGGCGGCGGTAATAGCGCCCGTATCCCCATAGCGGTGCCCCGATCTATCTGTGGTGGTGTCCATGACTAAGTTAAGGTCCCCCCCGACTAATAGTAGTGTGTTAGATAATTGAAGGGATTCAGAGAGAGCATTTTTAAAAAAGGTTTCCTGGCCCATGTTGGGAGCGTAAATCGACCCAATTGTGAGGTGTAGGTCACCAAGGTGAAAGGAGTGTGCGAGGAGACGGTCCTTGACTTCCCCTGATTTGGTCCCCACCTTTCCTCTAAAGTGCCTAGAAACCAGGATAGCTACCCCAGCTTTCTTGGAGGGGAGGGAAGAGAAAAATTGTTGGGGAAAGGCTCGCAAGCGCATTCTGTGCCAGTCCTTGGGTAGCAGGTGGGTTTCTTGGAGTAAGCACAGGTCTGCCCCAGAGTGTTCTAGGTAAGAGAGTATCGCCCGACTCTTAATAGGGTTATTTAGGCCTTTGACGTTAAGTGTTAGTATCTTCAGTGTGGGACTAACCATAGTTTTAGGGGAGGGGTCGAAATGCGTTATTGTGTGCGCGTGTTCTCGTTCCCAATGTACAACGTTGTAGAGACACCTGTGGTTTGAGGTTGGGCAGTAAGGCGAAGAAATAGAGTCCCTCAAATCCGTCACTGGCAAATCCCACTTGGCACACTGGTTCCCTCCCCAACTCCCCCCCCCAACCGACCCCCCCTCACCCCCCAAGTACCCATAACTGTTCTCCACTAGATAAGGGCACTGTCAACAATCCCCTCAAACTCCCACTTCCACCCTGAACCCCAACTCCCACGGTTGTGTGGGCATAGTCCCAGTCCTGTCAATGCGCACAGGGCTGTGGTGAAGTCTTCCAGTCGGGTCGTGGCTCGTGGCGGACACTTCGGCCCCCCCGCCCGAAACCCAACCTCCCTTCAGGGAGAAGGTAAGCTAAAAGTGATCTCCCAGGTGTTGCAGCCATCATCCTGAGGAGGAAGTCTCCTTGGCCACCTCTGCGACCGCCGTGGTGCGTTCCTGGGTGATAATAGAGGCGTCCGGTCTGAGGTGGTGCGAGGGTGAACGCCTGCGGTGTACAGTTTGCCATCCATTGTCCCGGGGTCCTCTGGGTGGGCTAAGGGTCGACTCATCCACGTCGTGTTCAAGGCCCAGGAGGGCACACGTGTCCATGAGCGAACGTAGTTGGTGTAGTTTTCCTTCCCACTTGAAGATAAGACGAAACGGGTGGCCCCAAGAATACGGAGTTTCGTGCTGCCGTAGAAAGTCCGTCACCTTACGGAATTCCTTGCGTTTCTGCAGGGTGATGGCGGACAGGTCTTGGTAGAGAGCTATGGAGTGGCCCTGGAACTGAAGAGGCTGGGCGCGCCGCGCTTCCCTGAGGATCCGTTCCTTCAGGGAATAGTCAGGCAGAACGGCTAGTATGTCCGGCGGTGGCGCTGAGGACCGTCTGGGCAGACCCACTCTATGAGCTCTGTCAATGCATATCTCGAAGTCCGCCGCCTCCCCCAAAACGGACCGGAATAGAGTTTGTAGGTAGCTTGTGACATCGGATCCTTCTGATTTTTGAGGGACCCCCCGGACCCGTATGTTGTTCCGGCGGGAACGGTTCTCGAGATCTTCCGTGTGAGTCTGGAGGTCCATTTGCTGGTCAGTGAGACGCACAATTTCTTGTTGGAGGTGCGTGATTTCCATGCTCCTGGACTGGTCCGCCTCCTCCACCGCGGCCACTCGCTCCCCTAGACCCTCCACATCTCGCCGGAGCTCCCAGACCTCTCCCGCCACTTCTTGTTTCAGAGATCGGAAATCATCCCTCAAGGAATTAAAGAGGCTTTCTAGGAAAGTTTTAGTGATGGGTGATTGATCCTCTGTAGGTGCAGACGTCTGTCTTGTGGTCGGGGGGAAGGAGGGTCCTTTCCGGGCTTGGACTGTGTTTTGGCCAGAAGCTCAGGGAGCGTCTGCGACCCTTTCTTCGACCGCTGCCTCGCCATGTTGTCTGTAGGGTCGCAACAGTTCCTGGCGTAGGAGTGCGGGAGATGAAGCGTGGGTACGCGACCTGCGGGCCCCAGTGGCTAGGGCCTGGGATGGAATTGGGCAGATGATGCCCACTCTGTCGCGTCGGGCAGGCGGGCTCCCAGAAGGCTTGTTAAGGGAGGTACCCGGCTGTGGAGCTATATAGGCGGCGATTACCCAAATGTGCGGTAAAGGAGTCAGGAGTCAACCCCTGTGGCGGCTCCCCCTGGTGATGATCAGGGCTAACTTGGAGATGGAGGCCCACTGGAGTCAATCGCCAGGGGCTCGAGCGTGCCCCCCGAGTTCTGATACAATGCCCCCTCCGCGCTCCTCACCTGCGTTTTGCAGTGTCTCGTGGTGGCGTAGCTTCAATCCGGTGCCTCTTCTGGGCACTCAGCTTTCTCCTGCAGGATGCGCCGTCGCAGCATCCCCCGTGGATCAGGGTATTGTCAGTTCAGAGGCACCACAGTGGCTGTGTTGTCTAGGGTGCCCCGGCCTCCCGCAGCCTGTCCCCTGGGTGGCGCTGGTAGGCCCAAAGCTGGGGGGTCGAGTTTGAGGATGCCTGGCCGGCACCCACCTCACCGCCAGCCAGGCCTCAGAATCGGGGACACTCCGCAGGCGGCGGGGTCGGCCCTGGAGTCTCGTTGGAGCGTGACTGTGGGCGCTGTGGTAGGGCACAGGAGCTGCATCGTGGTAGGGCACAGGAGCAGCGCAGGCCGCGGGGGTATGGCACGCCGGCTCCTACCGGACAACCGCAGCCGCCACACTCCGGTTGCCGTGCAGTGCCTGCGGTGGTGCCAGGCGTCCGCCCGGTAGAGGTGTTGGTTGTTGGGCCTTCACGAGAGCCAGCAAAGTGTATGACGGGGGAGTCGCCGCAGTGGGTGGTCCCAGTTGTGTCCGGCCGCGCGGGGCCCCAGGCGGACAGATCTCCCAGGGTACGTGCAGGCCCAAAAGCTGGGGAGTCGATTTTCGTGACTCCCGGCTATCACCTGGCTCCGCCGCCGGGCGTGTCGCTGGGCTG
This sequence comes from Lissotriton vulgaris, assembly GCF_964263255.1. NCBI lineage: Eukaryota > Metazoa > Chordata > Amphibia > Caudata > Salamandridae > Lissotriton > Lissotriton vulgaris. The sequence continues at coordinate 766,865,922 of NC_141691.1, read as the reverse complement.
GGGGTGGCCCGCAATCGGGAGTCGGGGGCCACCCGGATGTGCACAGGCGCGCCGGAGCCTCAGCAGGCCACGGGTCTCCCCCGGGGTTCCGGTGTCAGAGCGCGCCGGTTCTCATAGGGCCGCGGCGGGCGCCATGTTGCGGTCGCGGCCCTCAGTCTTCGGCTCCCTCGAGCTCCGGCCCTTCCTCAGCGGCAGTAAGCAGGCACCGGACGGCTCAGTAAGAGACTGGCCTCAGAATCAGCCGTTTTTAGTGCGGTAGGGAGATCAGGCTGGTGAACAGGGCGCAATTTGGCGGGATCGGCCAGGGAGCCTCCGGGACCTGCGACCGATCACGCCGCCATCTTAGCCACGCCCCAGGCTAGATATTTTTAGAGTGTGTGATGGCTCCAACGATAGGCATGTTTATTTACAGAACCTAGGTGGCTCAAACGTGTTGCCAGTGTTTTAAAAGAGCCCCAGAAGTGGCACAGTGGTGCCAGGCCTTCCACAGCTGCACAGCACCTGGTGCCAGCTGCAGCGTTTAGGGCCGCTGTGATGGTTCTCAGCTGCCCAGCAAGTAGTGGGCAGCAGCAATGTTTAGGTTTTGCGCAATGGCGCAATTGGACTTCTCTGAATTGGCAGCGCGCCCTGACATTCTGGATACAGGGCATTTAAGCCCCTTTGGAGATGGCCAGTTGGCCAGGGGGACGGGTAGAGGTATAGGGTGCAAGGCCCTAATGTGATTTATGTGCTGAAGTGATTGTGGTGCTAGGAAATGTAATGCATTTAGTATGTTTTACGCACCCTGTTTGATACCGCTAGATATAGTTTAGGCTTATGAGGTTGTTTTACCTATTTAGGTTTGTGTTAGTGAGATTATACTTCACTGTGTGATTTACGCCCCTAATGTGAGTTATACTTAGGAGGTAGGGTCTAATGTGTTTAGACTATTGAGGAGATTGCATAATGTGTTTATGCTGATGAGGTTGGTGCAGAATGTAATTCGCACCTGATGGGACTGTATATAATGTAATTTATGTTACAGTTTAAGGTGGAGTATAGTGATTACCAGTGGCTACTGGTTGTACATTTATGATGTGATTTTAATTTTACCAAGTTCACTTTCTGATGGTTTTGACAGTGGTCCTTGTGGCCCTGTCAGGTGTAAAAAATACCCTTGTGAAAATTGACCATGCCAGTTGGCACAATGTATGTTATGTGTTTACCATTCTAATGTGTTATGAGAATACAAAAGCTATTTTTATATAACCTTGCGTGGAGTTCTTTTTGTAGTGTGCCTGGGATGTTGTTGCTATGTGCATGCACAAATACTTTACACATTTCCTTCGGGATAAGCCTGACTGCTCGCGCCAAGCTACCAAGGGGGTGAGCAGGGGTTATCTTTGGCGTGTAACTCCCTTGCCTTGACTAGAGTGGTGGTTTCTACCTTAGCCAACCAGAAATCCCATCTCTAACATGTATCATCAAACTTTCTATTCTAACACAGTAAAAGGCATTTATATGAAAACTGTAACTGTCACTAGCACAGACTTCCACCAGAGTAGGTCTCAAGGTGCTTATTTATACTACACGTAAGTAGTTCAATCTGCTATATTACCTTGAAATCTGGAACTTGCCTTCTTATTTTTCCATCATAAATGCAGGAGTACAAGAGTAAAATTAAAAGACTCGATTACTTCAGCGATGCAAAAGTAGATTAACAGTCCTGTCATGTCACTTGTTCATACAAATTAGAGGGGCCTCAAATTTTCCCTTTCCCCCAGGGCCCCAAGAGTCATAGGACAGGCCATGTCTCAACAACTAAGTCCGAACATAGAAATCTACCTTCTCAGAACATTTTTCTCAAGAATTGTTCTCAAATCCAAAGGTAGGCCCTGACTGGGCCCAATCCACTTCTTGTATCCAAACGGCACTCCATTGTGGTCAGCCATATTTTTCGACTTTGACCTAGTCTCACATGAATGTCCATGGTAGGGGCTTTGATCTTTTAGGCCCCAATTGTTACTAAAAACTTAAAAACATTTGTACTTCCTGTTCTAATGATTGGACTTTTGTCATTTTGGTGTCAATCAGTTTATTGAAATGTACTCTGTTTTTAAAACTGGTTTGGGATATTTGCTTTCTCTTTATTACTGTTTGTTTGCACATAATATTTTACACTAATGCCTCCAAGTTAAGCCTGGCTGGTTTTTGTACCAAGCTACCCAGGGTTAAACACAGATTAATTTAGTGACTTTTTGTGACTAACCCTGAAGGGGATTGTGGCTCTTGCTTGCCCAAAGCTCCCACCCCAGTCAGCCAACAACCCAATTTCTAACACAATTCTCTTGCAGAAAAGATGGAATTTTTGTTTTATTGAAGTATTTCCTCTTAGTCCTAAGGTACGGATTCTGATGAACATTCCCTACATTACCTTTCAGTTGCTCATAAAGGTTTCTTAGTGGGGGTACATACCACAGTGCTACTTAAACGAACCTTACAACGTCTGGACAGAGGCACTGTTTATGAAATTATGGATTGGGGTAGACCCTATTCCAACTCATTATCCAACCTGGAAAAGGGCTGAGGAAAAGGCAACACGTCAGCTCTGTAATAAACACAAAGAGGATACAGTACATGTTGTGTGCTTGTGCCCCACCCTTTTAGAGGATTGGAGGGAGTTGTTACGAAGGTGGGGGAATATTATCAAGGGCCGGGGATAAATATCGCAAAGCGTGCTTAGCGCTTGAATACTCATCGCCGGCTAACTCTGGAATTTATTGCCCGGTTAGCGCATTATCAACAACGCACATCACTGAGGTGATAAAAATTCCAGAGATAGTGGGGATATCGCCGTTTTCCATAGTGGAACCACGGCGATATCCTAGATGATAGGGCTTGTTGTCTTAGCCACACAATCCAACCCCCATGTTAGGTATGCCTTAGTCAGGAATTTAACAGACGATTTTAAATATCAATAACCATCGTTTTCAATATGATGAAGCTGGGCTAGCTTTATTTTCCCATGGGAATCTTGTCAGGCATGCCTCCTTTGCATCTCATTAGCGATGCGATGGGAGGCATGCTGACAAGTGGCGCTGTTACAAAGAAAAACTCGCTAGTGTGTCCTTGTTGATAATGCGATAATATTATCGCCACTTTTCGCCTGAAAAAAGGGCTCTAAAGCAGCAATAATACTATCGCAACCCCTTGTTAATATGCCCTGTGGTGGACTGCCAGGGGCAAAAGATCCTGTAGGATAGCAGTGCTGGCCCGTTTTGACCCATCAAATACCATTCTAAACTGTGCTCTGGTCAAATTCATTTATAATTTTTCAAGAAAGGTAGAGCCCTTAGATCATGCAGCTCAAGGGCTGGGAGGTGACTAGGCTATCAATGTGCCAGGTACAGGCCCCCCGAATCCATCTTTGTCTGAAAGCACACTTTCGGAATGACCTTTTTCCTGAAAACTGTAATAACAAGTGCAGGCCTGTTTCATCTGGCCAGGGAGCTTAACTGTCTAGACAGAGCATGAAATAGTGTTGCAGTGACAAAGGCTACACTTTGAAATTATTTTAGACATAGCACTTTACTCATACCTGTTTTTAAAGTCTTACAGCACAAGGCTATTTTAATATTTTTTTAAAAAACATAACACCATAACACATTGGTCTACATATGCATTTGTACACACTTAAACATACACACTTAAAAACACTGAAATGTAGGCTGATTATCACTAACATTTATGTGGATATAAACACATGCTCATAAGCATAGTCATATGTGGAAAAACACTTAGAAGATTTCATCACATGTCCACACACAAAGGTCCTGAATACAAGTCTGGCTGTCCACGGACAGCCAGATTCATTGGGGGGTGGCGGTGGTGCTATTCCGAGCGCCAAATTATGATCTGTGCGGTCTTACCACCACAGCCCCGCCGCAGCGGCCCGGAAACCCCTATTTCCTGGCAGTGCTGAAGCGGTCAGGAGGCAGTAATATGCTTGGCGGTACTGCCGCGTTCCCACCAAGCAAATTACAGATTTCCTCTCTGTTTTCATGATACCTACATTGCCTTGAAAACCGTGGTGGGGAGGAACCTTGTACCTTATGCCCTGTGGTAATCAGGCCTATACACAATAAAATGTTCATGAACAAAATTTCTCTAACACAAATAGACACAGCTATGCTGTTACAAACAAAAACATGCACTTGGAGAATATTGGTAGCATAAATATCTTCTCTAGTGTCACAAATATCAACTCCAAATTATAACATTCAGTTGGGTGCACTTTTATTAAGTCAATACGCTTTGTAAAATATATGTTGGACACAATGTTTCTTTCAGATTATAATTCGTTATGAAATTCTGGCACCGTTCACTACAGAAATTCACTGATATCCTGATATCTGCAGGTGTGCGCAAATGTCTTCATTTGTTACTTTGTATCTTCTTGTAGATAAATGTGTGAGATATGTGTGTGCAGGAAGAATGAAAACAAGTAACACATAGACACAATTCAAAATCTTTCAGTTATCCAAAATGTTCTACTTAACTACACGGACCTCGAGCAGACAAGGTGAGGGTGAAAAGTAATGAGCAGAATACAGACCTCAAAAATTTGACTTTCACTCATTCGCACTAAGGGGCAACAAGAGACAATAGGCGGCTCACATGGGTGTGCCTCAGTATTTACCACCGCTTAGCAAAAATGTTGTAGGCCACATGAAAAGAGAAAACATGGTAATATCTTGCAGGTTCTTTCAGACAGGAGTCACGGATGCCTGGGCCACCACCAGTACAATTGCACCCAAGGTGCCACCACAGAAGAAGGTCAAGCATCACTCTTCTTCTTTCACAATATGGTGAGTTTGGCCTAGACCAATCTGGGCATTTCTTGAATGGAGCTAGGCTTCAAGGGGGTGTTTGGGGTCCTACACCGCCCCACTCCACCCAATAAAAGTAGGTTTTGATAAATAGTTGGGTATAGGAACTTTAAGTCGGGTATGGAGAGCTGTCTTTCTGATTCCTCCAGAAGGCAACAACGCACAATACACTCTCTCCCTGTTTTTAAAGGTCTCAAAAATGTTGGTTATATTACAAAATATTGTGTTTTCTCTCACTTAGTCCTTCTACCAATCCGCATTCCTCTCTCTTTACACTGCCCCGTAGGTCCCCCCTTATGCACTCTGCATGTACTATATTGTATTATAATATTATATGCCCGCATGTTTGTTGGGTAAATCAGAAACTCACACCCCCCCCCAAAATTTCTGACTAAGTCCACCCCTGTTCTTTGATAGTGGACTTTTCACTGCCCATCGAGTTGCTGTAGAGGTACATTCATCACAAAGTACAGATTCGGCCTGTCTCCATTCTGCAGTTTCCACTGAGCAGAAACCTCATCGGGCCATTTGTTATTTTATGTTAATAGATGCTTATATAGCGCACGTACACCCTTGAGTTTCATGGCGCCGAAGACCAAAAGCTACAATTGAGAGGTTTCTAGACATAGGCTTGCTCGAACAGCCATGTTTTTAAAGCCTTCCTGAAGCTTAGGAGGCAGTTTCTGAGTGTCAGGGGGAAGGAGTTTCAGAGTCTAGGGGCCTAGGGGCCAGACAAGAGAAACGGCAGACTCCCTGTCGCTTCTGTTTAAAAGTCGGAATAGTGAGCAGGCTGAGATGGGCAGAGCGGAGGTTGCACATAGGGGTATGCTTGGTGATCATGCTGCTGATGAATTTAGAGCTGTTGCCCTGCAGAGCCTTAAAGGCTAGACAACCTGTTTTAAAGGCTACACGCTGGGCTATAGGAAAACAGTGCAGTTTCTTCAGAACTGGTCTGGCGGATATCCATTTGGGTTGTTTTCCAATCAGTCTTGCTGCCTGGTTCTGTACCATTTGAAGTCTTTTTTGTAGACCAATTGGCAGTCCCAGATAGATGGAGTTGGAAAAATCAAGCTGTGAAAGGATGAGGGCTGGCACCACCTGTATTAGGGCAGAATGAGTCAACTGGTGGGCAACTTTCCTAACTTTTCGGAGTTGATAGATACTTGAGGAGATTACATCTCCCACCTGTCCACGGAGCGAAAGGTCGGCGTTAATGATAACCCCCAGACTTTTCACCGAAGGGGTGGGAATAGGGGGAGAACCTAGGGGCATATTATCAAGGGGGTTTATCTCCGCTTTTTTGGCTTTAAAAGCCAAGAAAGCTGAGATAAAATTATCTCCCTATTACCTAGCTGCCGCTAACACCAGTTAGCGACAGCTAGTAGGAGATAGCGACCATCTTGGGCCCCACTTTGCATGTCAGTGATATTTATCACTAATGAGATGCAAAGTGGGCGTGCCAAGATGTTAGAGACTGAAAACAGTCGCTAACATCGCTATCTCCTATTACCAACTTTTGGAGTTATTCGCGCTAAGCGGGAATATCTCCAAAAGCTAACACCTGCCCTGAGCAGTTCTTAGCCATGTTATCCAAAGGAAGGTGGATAACATGGCTAAGAGCATTAGCTCGCTAATGCATGAATATCGCTGACTTTTCAGCGATATTCATGCTTTGCGGCGATTTTTACCGCATTTGCGTTAAACCTTGATAATACCAAGGTTTATTTGCGGTAAAAATCGCCGCAGCGCTGCGGTAAATGTTTGTCTCTAACCACGCAATAGCGATAATTATCGCTATTGCTTGGTAATATGCCCCCTAATTCCGCTGGCCAAAAGTTAGTGCTCCAACTGTTCTCACTTTTCCCCAGCAAAATCAATTCTGTTTTGCCCGGGTTGAGCTTGAGATGGTTCTTGTCCATCCAGCGCTGGATGTGGAGCATAGTTGACTGGAACTCTGCTACGGCGTTAGGGGAGCAGAGTGGGAAAATGAGTTCGAGGTCATATGCATAATTGAAAACGGTGACGTGTCTTTCTTTTAATGAATAGATCAGAGGTCTTAGGTATAAGTTAAACAGCAGTGGGGACAGGGAGGAACCCTGTGGGACCCCGCAGGCAGAGGGGAGTTTTGGAGCTGTAAATTTCCCCAACCTTACTGCTCGGGTATGGTCGGCAAGAAAAGATTTGACCCAACCAAATACCGGGCCCCGTAGGCCCGCTTGCTCGACGCGGTTCAACTGAATGGTATGGTTGACCGTGTCGAACGCGTCCGACAAATCCAGAAGCACAAGTGCTTGATGGTCACCCCTGTCTGCAGTTGCTCTAAGCTTATCCAAGATTGTAAGGATCACAGCTTCCGTAGAGTGTGCCGGGCGGAAGCCAGCCTGTTTTGGCTCTAAGTAATTTGAGCGTTCGATAAAGCTGGGCACACACCCGGCTACGTGTGCCTCTAACAGTTTTGACAGGAAAGGGAGGAGTGAAATGGGGCGAAAGTTGGCTGGATTACTAGGGTCGGCCCCAGGTTTTTTTATGAGGGGAACAACCGTAGCATACTTAAAGGTACTGGGGACCTTGCCCTGGGCGAGCGACTCGTTGAGGAGCGGCAGCACACTGTGAGGTAAGGAGGTGAAGATGTCTTTCAAGATGTGTGGAGCGCAGCAGTCCTGTGGGGAGCCGGATTTGACACGAGTTCTGATAGTGTATTAAAACCTATGGGTGGGTACCTGTCTAGCAGACATTGATTGCTGCAGGTGTCATCAAGAGGCTCCCAGTTGATGGTGCAGGGGAGACTAGCTCTGATGGAAGAGACTTTGTTTAGAAAGTAGTCGTTCAAGGTGTTACAGAGGTCCTGTGTAGGGATCTGGTTAGGCGAGGATCTGGCATTGTTGCATAAATTGTTCACTATTTGGAAGATTTCTTTAGTTTTATTATTGGCATTGAGTAGTTTTCCAGAGAAGTAGGACATTTGAGATGGTTTTCTTATATTTGTGGCGAGCCGTCAAGAATAGTTCCCTGTCTATAAGAGAGTATTTCGAACTCCATTTCCTCTCAATTTGACGTAGCTCAAGTTTTTGTTTTTAAGGTCCTTCGTGAACCATTTGTGTGCATCTGAGTGGCGAGCATGAGAGAATATGACCATAGGGGCGTAAGTGTTGCTGGCTAATAGTAGCCACTCGTTGAGATCTCCCTCCATGGAGTTACCGTCTCGGATGAAAGTTGGTAAGGAGTTCTCCAGGGTGTTAATGAAGTTCACTTTATTTAAAGAATTCCATTTCCTGGTAACTCCCCCCCCAAGGGGGTCGATTTTTCGACACCATTGGAGGAGATAGTAAATTGTATTAAATGATGATCCGACCAAATGCATGGGGAAATTGAAGGAGTGGAGAGTGAAATGTTCTGAGACCAGATGTGGTCCAAGATGTGTCCTTTTTCATGGGTGGGGGAGTGTACATGTTGAACTAGGTTGAGATTGGATAATAGTTCAGCTAGTTCAGTGGCGTGAGGTCCCCCTGAGGCCTCAATAGTTTAAGCCCCCAATAAAAAGTACCTTACCGTAGTTTATCACTAGAGTGGCCATTTGTTCACTGAGAGACGTATGGAAGGAAGGCATTGCCTGCAGGGGGTTGTAAATGAGAACCAGTACCAAAGAACCTGAGTCCATATCAAGTTATATGACCAAGTTCTCAGCCTCGGGGAGGTTGAGAGAGGTCATGGAGGAAAATTTAACATTTTTGTTAATTACGGCCATAACCCCTCCTCCCGCCTTCCCAGCGGCCCTGTTTTCCGACAAGATGTAATAGTCGGAAGGGAGGGCGGCTAGAATGTCAGGCAAGGAGTCTTGGGTGAGCCAGGTTTCGGTGATAAGGAGTACATCTGGTTTCCCTGAAATGAGCAGCAGGAAAATGTCGAGCTGGTGTTTGGGAGGGGAACGAGAGTTGAGGTAGAGGAAGCGTAAGGTGGGTTGCTTGTTTGCCATGATTTTGCTAGCTACACGGGAGTGAGGGGGAAGAGACTTCTCTGGCTGGGATGAAAGGATACCGTTAACTAAGATACGGTTACGAGTGATAGGATACAGGGGGGGGCACTTGCTCGCCGAAGGTCTTAGTGCCCATAGCTCATTCGGGGTATATCTGATGATTTGACCAGGGTCCCTTGCCCCCGGGCCCCGTCGGGCACGGACGGGCGCAGACGGGCTTGCCTTTGGCGGGCCTTTGGCACGTCCGCTGCACGCGTCCGCTGCGCGTTCCAACCATGGCCTGATTATATCTAACAGGTAGGAAGGGGGCGTGTCACGCTCTACCCGGTCCGCCCTCCACTCAAACAGCTATCAGCCGCGGTGGACCGGGGCCGGAGCGGGAGGCGTGCGGTGCTATGAGGGACAACAGCGAAGTCAAGGTATTGTAAAACAAACAGTTGCCAAAATGAGAGTAAAAGTTTTAAAAAGTGCTGAAGACAAAGCACAGCGTAGGGTGCAGCCTACGGTAACGCTGTTAATGGAGCTTGGGTCTCGCGCTGCAGAGGCTGCCACCCTTAAATGTGAGGAAATCCAGAGGGGCCGTATCTCGCTCTACCCGGTCCACCCTCCACTTGAACAGCTATCAGCTGTGGTGGACTGGGGTCGGAGCGGGAGGCGTGCGACGCGATGAGGGACAACAGCGAAGTCAAGGTATTGTAAAACAAACAGTTGCCAAAATTAGAGTAAAAGTTTTAAAAAGTCCTGAAGGCAAAGCACAGCGTAGGGCGCAGCCTATGGTAATGGTGATAATGGAGCATTAAGTCACCATGCTTTCTTTTACCAATATAAAGGCACCCAAAACCAAAGAAGCGCCACCAGCATGACCTTCACCATAATCTCATGGCATTTCTTCTTGCCTACCAGGCCCATCATAGTGCAATGTAGTACAACAATTTGTACATAAATGTTTGAATTGAGCTACTTTGCTTCTATGAATGGCTTCTCAAAGACCTCTTACCTATTTCCATCTGCAAGAATGAAACAAGCATTGACAATGACAGTAGGTCTAACGTATGAATGAACGTGCCTTTTGTGTGACTGATGGGTGTATCTACTCAATAATTACCATACACACTCTCTGCCACTCATCTTTGCACTCAGACATCCATTCATCCATCAACTAATCCACCCTTCACTTCATCTTCTGACACAATCGCAATAAAATGCACGCAAACTCAGCAACATAGGCAAGATAAATGAAAAAATAAAGAAGGTTGCCTTCTAAAAGCGGTGAGCATATGTTTACAATAACAAAGCCAAACATAAGAGTGGGTGTCAGTCTTGTAAAGGTACAGGAAATAGTCAAATATTGCTCTGAAGTGCAAACATGAATGTGTTACATATGCTAGGCATGGATCCGTGATAGAATATCAGAAAAATAAATATAGTGGGGCCAGAATATCATACCAATAATATCGAGGACAAGAATATCGAGTAGGTTAGTGCAAATAGGTCAGTATAAATGTACTATTCTTAACTCCAGATCTTCATACCTTAAACATATATATATATATATATATATATATATATATATATATATATATATATATATATATATATATAACGAGATGAATTGAATGAAGTTCACAGCCAGCGTTAGTGGTCACTCAATTACGTTCCTTGATACTGAAGACTTTATTAAGGATGTGCAAATCAATACCAAGCTGTTTAGGAAACCTACAGCAGGGAACTCAACATTACATGCCAGCAGTGCTCATCTGCAGCAACTCATCAACATTATTCCGTATGGTGAGATGCTGCGGATGAGACGGTTGCATAGGAGTGAAGAAGATCTCAAGATTGCCCAAAATGAGTGTATGCATAGATTTTTATCTAGAGGCTATTCTTGCAAAGTAATTGAATCAGCGTTACCAAATCCATGATAAAGACCAGATCTGAACTCCTACAAGATAGAGTGGCAGAAGAGTCAGACACCAACACTACATCCCAGAAAGAGAATGAATGTGGGCACATGACATTCAGGATGGTACTTCAATACAGCAACCAGCAGAGTCAAATCAAAACAATTATACACAAAAATTGGCCATTGGTCCTTGCTGATGCAGTTATTGGAGCGGACCTACCTACTAGATTATCTATAAAACACAGTCGAGGACCATCCATGAGGGATCAGTTGTTAGACACTAATCCTGAAACCATTGACTCAGCAAACTGGCTGAAAAACAAAAAGGGCTTCTATCGCTGCAAGACATGCAAAGCATTCCAACATGTCACTAACAAAACGGAGTATAAGACTCTGTTTAGCGATAGGAAAAGGACCATCAACAAATTGTTAACCTACAAAACAGACCTTGTGGTATACATTTTGTCTTGCCCCTGCAATTTAATCTATGTATTGAGCACCAAATTGGCAGCACATAAACGCAATTTGCAGCATCTCAGGACCATCAGCAATCAAGATAATACCTACCCAGTAGCCAGACATTGTAAGGATAAACACTCCTCAAACAACAAAGATCTTACATTCTATGTAATAGATACAATACCCCCAAGTAGAAGGGGGTGGAGACAGGGAGAGTGCGTTAAGGCTACTGGAGACACGGTGTATTTTAGAACTCAATACGAAACAACCAAATGGCCTTAACGTTTCAGAAGACATGTATACCTGCCTATAAACCTGATCTACCTATTTCTGCCAGTTTGGGTCCTCAGCTAACATAGAATAAAACATGAGACTGATTTTTAAGATGAATTGAATACTATAGAAGCCACATCACACACATGTTTAAAATAAGATAATGTCCATGGCACATGTTGATACCCCGGTTACCTTATATTCAGTGTGAGTAGAATGAGGATTTGGGACAAGTATAATCAGGGTTTTAGATATGTAGTTTTATAAATATTATTTATAATTATTATTTATATATTTATATATTTATTGATCTTATACAATTTATATAGTTGATGTTTTTATATCAACGCGATTTTGCACTATTTATACAAAATATGTATGTATTTATAGGATGATTTTATGTGAATGCGATTTTGCACTATGCAGGTAATCAACTACCAATGTTCTCACATTTGACTCAACTAATGTATTAACATTAGTGATACATTGGGTATTTTACCATTATCTAACCCTGTTAAACTATAACTTCCGATGCCCACACTGTGTAATTGCATATACTGAAATACCTAAATTACAGTTTGCAAACAGGGGGTCTTTCCTGATTTCAGTTCAGTTCATACGTCTTTATTCGAAATATTTCATCATAAAAGACATCATACATAAATATTATACATAAAGGACAATAGTCTTGACAATATTAAAAGACAAGATGCCCCAGATAAAAACATTAAAAACTAATTTCATACAACCCTAGGGTGCAGCAGTCAATTTCAGCACACAAAAAATTCCTGTATAAGTGGTCGAACATATTATACAACCAAATAAAACATAAAACATTATTAAATTACAATTACAGATGTATGATTATATTAAAAGATAAAACTGTCAGATAATCAACTCGTATATGGGTGCCTTGCTCTGATAATCCAGGCCCACCCCAAAACCTTTGCCACTGCAATAGTCACAATCTCAAATGTGTTAGTTCTTAAAAGCCAAAACGCCTCCGCGCTCACCCTCGTTCTCAATTTAGCACAGATTGGTTTTAACCATTTTCTCCGGGGGCGAGGTAAGCAGGGCAGGCAAAGAAAATATGTCCTATTGATTCCCTTTGGTCCCTACACCAAGGGCAATATTCAGAATACTGTGCACGCCACTTATTTGTAAAGGTCCTCACAGGTAACGTCCCAACTCTCAGCTGATGATAAAGCTTTCTATCATTGCTCTTTGAGATGACGTCCCAGTATACCTCCAATGAGGGGTCAAGCTTGTGAACCAGGAACCTGTCAGTCAAAGAGATGGACTCTGTCTGGGCAACGATTTGATATCTTATAGACGCCTAGTAAATTGCCTTAAATTCACCTTTTGAAGGAAAGGCATTATTTCCAGGGTCCGTCCACAACAGACTAAGGCCCATATTTCCCAACATAAGCTTAACTTCCCTAAACCAGGGAAGATTGCCTGAGCCCGCATTTGACCTTACATCTGAGATCTCATTAACGGAAGAAACCAGTTCCGGTGTTGTCCATAATCTCTGCCACAATGCAATCATCCGATACCATTCTACATTAACAATTGAGCACAGCCCATATCGAGCAATAAGGGTTTAATAGGAGTAGATTGTGGAAGACCAACCCGATTTCGTAAGAATTTATTTTGAATCCTGTATGCCCCATCTTACCCTTGCAAAATTATCCTCATGTAATATTATGACTAATTCCAACAAGTCGCAGGGCATTCCCATTTTTCTCAAAGCAACCCATAATTTTTCTCTAGGGACGAGGTCAAAATCAGACCTAAGGTCCACGAACGCTGTGTATAAGGTTCCTCCACCCAATAACACCACCGTCCAGTAAATCATAATAAATCTGAGCACCTGGTCTATAGTGCTTATGCTTGATCTAAAGCCAGCTTGCAAAGGGGATAAAATACTCTCATTATCAATCCAAATCTGTATTTTAGTCAATACTATTCTAGAGATGACTTTCTGAATGGCATCTATTAAGCTTATCGGATGATAATTGCCCTGTGCCGAACGATCCCCCTTTTTAAAAATCGGTAGGATTTCAGCCCCTTTCCATGAAACCGGGATCCGTGCCCCTTTTGCAATGGCATTTGCAAGGGTAGTGATATATGGCACCCAAATCGAGGGATCATATTTGAATACGTCAGCCTGGATACAGTCCATACCCAGAGCTTTGCCAGCTTGGACCAATCCCAGCGCAGACTCAGCGTCCTTGTGTTCAAACACTAGAGGCGGACATGGCAAGGGGGCCACAGGTGCAGAAATGACCAAGCCACACCCAGGATCTGGATCAGGGCCCTTAAATTGGGGTGCATAGTACTCAACCCAGTTCTCAGCAGGTACATAGTTCGCCGGAGATTGCGAGTCCAGGTTCCCACCCCATTTTATGACCTGCCAAAACTTAAGCTGGTTAGAGGACCTACTGTAACGGCCGGATTCTCAGACCAGATAGGATCAGCTCCTCAGAGCACCTCCAACCCAGCCGGAACGTAATCACCTCCCTCCTTAGAACGTATTTACAATAGGTATATATATATATATATATATATATGTCTTGTACCTGAGGATGGGGAATTAGCAATATACATGCATAGGTTTTTCTACAATATCTCACTCATACCGGTTAGTCTCGCGGCATTTTAGGCCCAGACTAATCTACACTAGGGCAGTTCTGATTAGTTACCATTACACACTGACCACAACCAGTGCTCGCTCGGCAAATCGCTATCCTGCGTGCCTACACACTAGTTTCCCCCCCTAGTGTTCTCTCCCTCACAGCCTGGTCCACAATCCGGCGGACCTATGCACTAGTCTCCTCCCTAGTGTTCTCTCACTCACAGCCCAATCCGCAATCCGGCGGACCTACACACCAGTTTCCCACCTGGTGTTCTCATTAACGCCGCTTACCAATGACGATCACTTTCCTATGAGTACCTTTGGAAGGAATCTCTCATTGGCTACTCTGGATATGATACTACAATATTAGGAATTACCACAACTTACCAAATTAGAGAATATGCAATCTATTCTTTACATCAAGGGGTCCCTCTCTCCCTCATTGCTCATTCACCTCTTACCTGACTGGGAATTACATCAGTTCATGAAAAAAATGCCTGACTAGAAGAACAGGTTACCCTGAATGAACAAGAATACGAGGCACATGTTGGTTCACTAAGAACTGGGGTATTTTATTACAATGATCATAAAAACACAATACCACACTATAACATATATCCTGCAAAGAAAAGTGAAAGGTTAGAATGTGCACACTATAGAATATGGGCAGAAGTCACCTTATGGATGCGAAGTCGGGGTTCAGCAGTTATCTAGGTTCCCTTCTCGTCTGTGCCTTGGCTCGTCTTAGTGTCACACCTCAGCAGTCACGAGTACACGTCTGCACCGCTATGCTCTGTCTTCTCTGCTTCCCTCCAAGTCACTGGAACCTTCCTTTTATTAGCTGCTGTCTCTCTCTCTCTCTGGCCGTTCTGCACTACTCCTCTTTCCTCTCCAATCTTTCTAAGAGAGTATCAGCTTCATGATCTTTCTCGGACTTCAAAATGGCGACTGTCTGCCTGGAAATGATTAATGGCATTGATGCTAACGGCTAGCTGCCGCCTACAGACTGACTAACTCACTGCCTCATGCTCTTGCTAATATGGAAGCTTGTCCTTTCATGGAAAGTTACGGCCAGTAACCTGCCGTCCACCAAATTCTTGTACCTCCCCGTACCAAGGACACGCTCTCAGCCGGCCAGCCTGATGTTGTGTCTTCAGAGTGGAGAAAAATACAGTCTTTCGATAAGGGCCAGCCTGAGCCGGTTCTCTCCAAGCGAACAACACTTTGAAACTAAAACATTACACTTGACCTAGAAGCATCTCAAGCTGCCGGGGCAGAAAGCAAGATGGAGTCTCTCCCGTTTAAGGCCTACAAGGCCCGAAATAAGCATAACTCCATAGAAGGCATACTAACACTCTTGCAAAAGGATGGATTATCACTAATACTAATGAATCTATCCCCTAATATAAGTTTATAAGCCCTGATCTAAGGAAAAGGGTACAAAAGTGCATTACTGTGCCTTATGAATAGGCCCTGTCTATAGTTCTAATCCTTGCACTAGAATGTTAATAGACTAGAGTCACTTCCAATCATCATACCTCAAAGGAGGGCCAAAAAAGTCGGTCAGAACAAACGCTCACCAGCCTCAGGTAACTTTTTGGTCCAAAAACCTAATGGTACTTTTTGTCTGTCCTGTTTCTGCCACAGACTCCAATTTGCATAAAGACCTTGCACGGACACATTTAAATCTACATCACCCTCGCACACAGGCCACAGATCCAAAGCATACTGAATTGCTTCTTTAGCCAAATTAAACGCATTCTGCTGTGGTTCTCCCCATTCAAACACATTCTTTTTGCGAGTGACTCAATATAAAGGAGCCAGTATCTGACTCAAATGTGGAATATGCTGACGCCAAAAGCCGAACAAGCCAATGAAGCTCTGGGCTTCCTTCCGATTTCTTGGTTCTGCAAAATCTAAAACTTTTTGTTTAACCTGCGGGATTACCTCTCTGTGACCTTCATGCCAATTGATACCTAAAAACTTCGCATTTTGGGATGGACTTTGTAGCTTATCGGGATTGATTTCCCAACCTTTTTCACGCAAGCAATCAAGAATTTGATCTAGTTGAGTCTGAACTTGATCTTGTGTTTCACCTTGAATCCAAATGTCGTCAATATAATGACATACCTGAATTTGCGGGTGTACAGATACTTCGGACAAATGTTCCGCCACCAGCCGGTGACAGAGTAGACTGTGTACATAGCCTTGGAGAAGACTTCTAAACGTCATTTGACGTCCATTCCATGTAAAACTGAATTGTTCCTGACACTCGGGAGCAATCGGAATTGAAAAGAAAGCATTAGCAATATCAATGGACGCATACCATGTACCTGGATGCTTTTGGATTCTTTCAATTAGGGTAATAATGTCTGGCACTGCAACAGTCAAAGGGGGTGTATGTTTGTTCAACTCGCGATAATCAACAGTCATGCGCCAAGAATTATCACTTTTGTGCATGGGCCAAACGGGATTATTCCAAGCAGAAGTAACCGGAGTTATAACTCCTGCATCAACCAAATCCTGGATAGTGGCACTAATTTCTTCATGGCCACCTGGAATACGATATTGCTTCTGAGAAACAACTTTTGTAGCCTGAGGGATTTTTATGGGGGGCATTCGTAAACGACCAACCCGTACGGGTCTGGACGAAATATAATGTTTAGTTCCAAATTGATAACAGCCGTCATCTAAATGTAAAGTCATACCTTTTAGAATATCAATTCCAATGATGTACTCCAAGAGCGGTACAACTAATACAGAATATTCTTTTCGGGGAATTCTGCCTATTCTCATTTCAAGTGTAGTTTGCACTGAGGGAGTTTCCTTTCCACCTAAACCAGTAATTGTGAAAAATTGGCCTTTGAATTTCTTTGATTTTCCATGAATAAGAGTGGCCTCCGCTCCTGTATCTACCAATGCTCGGGCCCTTTGGATATTACGATGTTTCCAAAAAATTTCAATATCTACATAGGGTCTATTGTCTTTGTGAGCCCACCTGCGTACTGGAGCTTGACCTATTTCCTAGGCATTTTTACTGTGTTCTGTCAACCAGGACAAATCAGGGTAAATGCTCTCATGTTTCTTGGGTATCAAAACATCCTGTTCATATCCATCTCCATTACAAAATGGATTCTTGTCATCTGCATAGTACTGTGAATTACGATCGGAAAGCCTGTGTCGATCCTTCCTTCTCCTCAACTCAGGGGACTGATCCCTTTCATCTCTATATCTGTTGTAGACACGATCATCTCTCCCCCTTTCGCTTTCCCCCTCTCGCCCCCTCTCCTTCTCACGACGAGGGGACACATCACGCTCATATCGTCGTTCACCACGACGATCAGAATCAACACGACGTTTGTCGTCACTACTGTCATCAGAACAACCACGATCACAATCATTCTTACGCACACGACGGGCACCCTCCTTACGATCCAATCCACGCTTGCGAAACATGTCCCATAAGCGATTATTAGGCTCACCTTCAATATCCTCCTTTTTCACACCATCATCCGACAGTGCAAGAAACATATCACGTCTAGAGAATTTATAGTCACCAGCAGTACGACCCTCCGGTCGGGACTGTCTTTCAGGTTTAAACCAGTCACCCAACTCACCAAGCTGACGAACACGTCGAGTGTCCGGGGGAAGCATGCCCTTCAAGATGGCATTAAACAGGCCACATAAGTACGAGCCCAGATTTTCATTTCCGCCCGGCTGAGATCCCCGGGTAACTTATCTAGGCCAGGTGCTTTATTGGGTTACACTTTAACAATGGCACACTCCACTTCACCCAGGGTAATCTCCCACGCACCTTCCAATCGATACTCATGGAAGGGCTTCAGAGAGGCAGTAGAGGCACCCACCTCACTCTGATCAGCATACAGTGCCCCAAAGTGTGCTTCCCAAACTTCGGGCGCTTTGTTGGATTCAAGGGTGGGTCGCCCTCCCCTGTCCCCCAGAACTTATTATTGCCCAAAATGTTTTCAAATCTTTATCATTCAGGGCAATCCTAAGGGCTTCCCAGTTCTCCGCTTCCCAATTTTTCTTTTCTGTTTGGGTATTCCCTGTATACCTCGCCCTGCACTGCCTAATTGCTAGCCTATCCTTTGCCTTCACTGCATTTAGCAGGTCCAGTTTAGCTTTGCGGCGACTTGCATTAAACCAAGGATACTTGAAGTCATTGTTTCCCCTTGGCTTTCCCTCCGGGTAGAATCCTTCGAGTAATTTTGCCGTTAGCTGCTCATAGATTCTTAGGGGCCTGTCCTGTATCCCTATTTGAGAGTTGCCTCCTCCTACCTCCCCCATTTCGATTAATAATGGTAATTCCTGCTGACATATACTGTCCAGTTTAGGTAGGGATTTCTGGATAGGACACCATCTCACTCTCCGCCTATTATTAGATAATTTTGCTCTCTATTAGGCACTGGTAGGGGGTTTGACAGACCCATTCTTCCTGCTTTTAAAGTCATTACTAGAGCATTATGGTCGCTATCGTGCCTCTGGTGGACATGGAAGTCAAGGACCCTGTCCCAAGTTCTCGTTTCAACCAGAATATAATCAAGCAATGAGTTCTGCCCCTCTCTATTAAATGTAAACTGGCCCGGTCTATCATATTTGGTCCACCCATAACATGCCCTCAATGAGAGTGCCAGGGTAAAGGAGTTGAGTTGCAAGACCAATGGCGTCCAAGCTTTGACTGGTGGAATCTGTGGATCGGGTATCGACCAATACTGGTCCTCCTCAGTGGGCCCATCTAAAGTTGGATCAATAAGAGGCTCGAACTGGCAATTAAAATCGCCTCCTATAATCAATAGAGCTGCTGGATCCAAAGTTGGTATGAGATGTCCCAAGTCCTCTATAGTACCTGATTCTTGGCCATTATGAACAGGTCTAGAATAAACATTGATTAGGTTAATTTGTGCCTTGGAGGCAAGTGTTAGGAGAACACATTGCACGTCGTCGGTATTAGTTGGAATCTGCTCGGCTTTAACGCCAAGGTGTGTCCCGACCCAAATAATTAAACCACCTGACGGTCTCCCCCTCCCCTTCATGGTAGCCATGGTGTTAAAGGAAGAAAAACATGCTCTCTGATATTCTTCCCTGGCCCTCGTCTCCTGGAATAAACTGACATCATAATTGTCCACAAAACATCCCCAATCTGGACAGGGTAATTTACTCTTAATTCCAGCCAGATTCCAGGAGAGAATTCCGATACTATCGACCTGTACTCTGGCTCTCCGCCGTAACTATCACACAGGGCCGACAAATCACCGGGATGCAATCCACAAGGATTGCCATCTACCCCATCTAATTCTCCGGTAGAGTCCCTCACCACTAAGGATGGTGCATCCAGGGCTCTCCCTTCCTGCGTAGTCATTGATGGTAAACCAGAAGATGGAGCACCATCTACGCAACTCCCCCCAACTAAAAACGGCCCACAGAAGTCCAAAGCTACCCTCTGTGTGTACTGCAGGATTATGGGGTTTTTACTATCTTGATACTCCCCTCCCAGTCAGTCTACCTCCTCCAGACCTTCATGCCTGTTGTTCACCCTGATGTTGAATTGGGGGTACCTAATATACAGGTCCCATCTTCTCTCCATTAAGATCTCAGGGCCCGTTTTTTGCAATATTGGAGCTACACTGTCTGTTAGTATTTTGTGTTGCTGGGGGTAGAAGAAATCTAGGGAACGGAGACGAATACCTGTTGGGGTATTCTGTTGATTGGTTGAAGTGTGGAGTAGATTTCTGACAGAATTAGGACTTTTAAAGTTAATGATGATACACTACCCTGGTTCTGATTTTCTGTGGGTTCCCACCCACCCTACTCTTTGCACCATAATTATTTCACCTGCTCTGGCATGATCGAAGCATTTGTATCTTGCAAGCCAAAACAGGACTTTGTTCCTATGTTCGAGTGGGGTCTCTCTCACGTCGGGTGCAATTGGTGGAGTTCCTGTTAATACGACAACATATTGGGCACATGCGGGGGGAGATTTATGTGGGGTAAGTTGGATTCATCAGGCGTACTCCCAGCAGCTTGGTGACCATGCTCTACCTGCCCCCTCTTGTTGTTATCAGTATTCACTGTTGGTAGATTAGGACTATTGCTGCATCTTGCGACAGGGGGGCTGCGCTCTATTTTCAAGACCTCACTGGGGTTGCCATTAATTTTCACATCTCTACTACTACCTGCCCCACCTTCGGATATAGTAGGTGGACCCTCCATAATACGTTCTCCCCCTACTCCATTGGTTGTAGAGTTGCCCCATCACCGCCACTTTCCATCCCTCCCCTTATATTCCTTCTGGTAGAATTAGGCCGTATGGCAGTTCCCACACCCCCATTTTCCATCACTTTCTCAAGATAATCTAATCTAGTGATTAGAGGGGCTAGTTCAGTCCCTTACTTTGTCGTGTAATGCGACCATTAGGTCGCGTGCCCATGGTGGATAGAGAGTATCTCCACTGGCAAGTTCGTGTGTAACCTCTTCAAGATCATGCCCTATACTCTTATCCTCCATGACCACATTCTCCCCACAGGGTTTTTTTTTCCTGGGGCCTGCCTCAACGGTTGACTTGCGTTTGCCATTCTTAGGGGCAGTTATACCTGATCTACCCTTGGGCAAGACCTTTTTGGGGGGATTATCCTAGGTAGGCGTCTCAGTTTGTATAACCTCTGGTGATTGGGGCATGACTACTGGTGTAGGTGGGTCAGGTGTTTGTATGAATATATCCGAAGTGAGTGACAGTCTCCGCTTTGTTAGTTTGATTTCTGTATTGACCACCACAATAGCCCTCTGTAGCATTTTATCTATTGATGTTTGTGGCAATGGAGGGACAGGACCAGTTTCTGCTTGGGCCCCCCTTTTCCCCCATTTTTCCACTCCCTAGCTCTTGATTCATGAATCCATTTTAACTCCGGAGGTAAAATATATATATATTTTTTTAAGGTGTACTACCCAGTATAATTTATACCCTTTTTTCCTTGCTACCCGCGATACAGCAGTCCAAAGTTTTGTTTTATGGCTAAAATATAAGTGCAACAAAGCTAGTATAGTCTTATGACATCTTGACCATATAGCACTGTGTCAGGGCCCGATAGTTACTGCCTCTGTGTCTATACCCCCAAGTCTGTATAGGGGTGGTGGGAAGCTTATCTGCTCTTTTCTTCCCCTTGCACAAGCTAAAAGCAACTGCCCAGGGGAGTGTCCCAGCCCAGCCTTTTCTGGCCTATGATGGCCTTAGAATGGCCTGCCCTTGACCCGGGCTTCGCACGGCGCACGCCCGCGCACGTCCCGCGCATGTCCCGCGCACGTCCCGCGATGGGCGGGCCCAAATGCGCTTTTCGAGCGCCTCCTGGTGCTTGTTGATTGCGTCACAGACCGGCGCCACAGGGGGAATGCTGGTGCTTGTGGTCTCCCGGTGTGTTGGTGTGCAGCAGTAAAGACCACCGGGACAGGATGACAAAGGTAGGTGTTGGAACTGGCTGTTCTTGCAGGATCATCCTTAAACTTTTTGCTTCTTCCTCCCTTATTTTTCCTGACCCGTGGCTGTTGGCAATTTATTTATTATTTATTTATTTTTTGCATTTGTATGGCGCTCAGCTACCCAACAAGGGTTTCCCGGCGCCTTTGACATTAAGTTGGTCAAAGGAAAATGCTGAGTAGGTAATTTAGCACAGTTGTTTCTGAAACAGCCAGGTTTTTACATATTTTCGAAATTTGGTGTAGCTGTCCTCCTTCCGGATATGAAGGGGAAGTGAATTCCATAAAATTGGTCCGCTGACAGAAAAGGACTTCCCTCCAGTTCTTTGTAATTTGAATCTGGGGACGGCGAAATTCGAGGCCGTTTGGGAGCGAAGGCTTCTGGTTGGCAGGTAGGGAAAGGCTAAGGCTTGTAGATAGGAGGGAGCCATTTTGTTTTTAATCTTGAACATGTACCTCAGGGTTTTAAAGCTGATCCGATGTTCAACCCTGAGCCAGTGTAATTCGTTCAGGTGTTTTGATACGCTTTCGGACTTTTGAATCCTACACAAGAGTCTTGCAGCAGAGTTTTGAATCATTTGGAGTCGCTTGATTACTGCTAAGTTGGAGCCAAGGCAGAGAACATTTCCGTAGTCAATACGCAATGTTACTAGTGCGTTGACTACGGTTTTTTGCGTGTCAGGGGGCAGCATCCAAATGATTTTAACCATTTTATTATGGTGAAACAGATTCCCGCGACTTTATTTGCCTGCTGTTTCATAGATAGGGTATTGTCTAAAATAACCCCTAGGTTTCTCACCTGAGTAGCTGGCGGGGGAATGTTACCCAGCTCAGGCGGCCAGTGGGAGGGGTTCCACAGTTCCTTGTTTCTTCCCAGTAGGAGAACCTCAGTGTTATCCCCATTTAGCTTCAACTGGTTGGTGGTCATCCAGTTGAAAATCTCTTGGAGTCCGTTTTTCAGTAGGGAGGGGGCTAACGGGTTTGACTCGGAGAGGGAGAAAATAATTTGGGAGTCGTCGGCGTAGGTCATTAAAGTCAGGCCTGCGCTATCGGCCAGGTCTGCCAGTGGTCTGAGGTACAAGTTGAAAAACAGCGGGCTCAGAATGGAACCTTGTGATACTCCATGTGGAGCGGGGAAGATGTCTTGCGATACTGGATTTAATCTGGAAGGTTCTTTCGGAAAGAAAGGACTTGATCCACTGTAAGGCGTCATTGTGAATGCCATTTTTCTCTAGGGTAGCCAGAAGAGTTTTGTGTGATATGGTGTCAAACGCCGCACTCATATCTAAAAGAATGAGTGCGACCGTTTGACCCTTGTCCAGGAGTTGTCGAATTTTTTCTGTCACACCCAATAGGGCAGTTTCCGTTGGATAACCTGCTCTGAAGCCTGACTGTGAGGGGTGAAGGAGGTTGTTGTCCTCTGAAAAAGAGGTGAGGGCGGAGTGTATGTGCCTTTCCATGAGTTTGGAAAAGGCAGGGAGCAGAGATATAGGTTGGTAATTAGAGAGAACTGTGGGGTCGGATGACGGTTTCTTCAGTAGTGGGGTCACCACTGCATGCTTCCAGCTTGATGGGACGGTGGAGGCTTGGAGGGAAGCATTAAGCATGTCTGTTATGACAGTCAGGGGGGTAGGGTCGAGCTGTTTTAAAATACTCACAGGGAGAGGGTCGCAGGGGGAACCTGATGAGATGGATTTTAGGGAGGTTTGTAGGGAGTCCATAGTTACCAGGGGCCAGTTTTCCAGGGTGTTTACTTTGTCTGAGGACATGGGAAAGTCCTGGTGTAAGCAATTGCTAAGGGGCCTGGTCGTGATATTAATGATTATATTCTCAATTTTATCATTAAAAAATGTTGCAAGGTCCTGACATTGTTTTTTGGTTAGGGGGTGGGCGGTAGCAGTTGTTTGGGCCCCAGCTTGATCCTTTACTGTATTGAATAGAGCCTTTGCTTTGTTTGTGGCATTGTTGATGGAGTTTGCCATGTGTAGGGCCCGTGCTTTGATGCAAGAGGAGTGATATGCGTTTCTCGCCTTATTGTATGTGATCTTTTTTTCAGGGTTGTAATCTTTGCGCCAGTTTCTTTCAAGTGCTTTACAATTAGATTTTTCTACTTTGAGAAGTTCGTTAAACCAGGGAGCTGGGGGGTGTTGGAAATTTTTATTTGTATTTAGTAAGGGGAGGCATTGATTGACTGCGGATACCAGCCACTGGTTTGTGGCTACAGCGAGACTTTCCACGTTTTGATCCTGGGGGGGTGTACTAATTGGTAGCGCTTGGTTCAGTTTATTGATGTTGAGTAGTTTCCAGTTTCTCATGGGGTTTGAAGGCCGTGTAGTATTACTGGGGGAGGGAGTACTGACTAGGCTAAAGCTGATAAGGTAATGATCTGACCAGCAAATAGGACTGGTTAGAGTCCATTTTAATTCTGGGAGATTTGAGATTATGGGGTCTAGTAAATGTCCTGCCTTGTGCGTGGGACCGGAGTTGAGAAGTGATAGATTTAAGGCCTTTAGATCATCTATTAGACTGCAACAGGCCAGGTTGGTAGGGTCCTCAAGATGCAAATTTAGGTCCCCTAGGAGTGTAAAATTTTTGTAGTCTAATAGAAATGGCGAGATATAGTTAGCTAGGCTGGCTGTCCAGGTAGTAGCGTTCACAGGAGGTCTATATATTAGGAGGCCTGAGAACGTAAAGTTTGGGTTCAGAGTAATTTGAAAGGAGGCAGCTTCACAGTCTGGGATGTTCACTGAGAGCATGTTGCAGATAAAATCTTTGCAATATATGATCGCAATACCCCCGCCCACTTGGCCTTGTCTGTCTTTTCTTGCTATGGCATAGTTGGCTGGGAGAGCTGTTGCTACATCCGGACCGGAGCTGCCATGTAGCCAAGTTTCTGTGAGGAAAAGAGCACTAGGTGCTTCTTTTGCTAGAAGGGTGAAAATATCTAGTTTGTGTTGGGGCAAGGATCTGCAATTTACCGAGAAAAAAGAGTAGTCACCACTCGAGCGTTTGGGTCGTTTGAATAGAGTTTGGGTATGACTGTCTGGGTCCGGATAAGGTTGGCTTTTAGTAAGTTGCACATTACAATTTGGGCAGTGTGTGACGCCCAGAGGTGAAAGTACAATACAATCGTGGTGTGGAGCGGGACGCAAGGCTTTGAGTTGCGTAGAGCTCCTACCTGGAAGCTTGTCTGTGGAGCATTCTATGCCCCATGCCCCGCCCTGTCCCGGATGGGCCCAGATGGGCATGTCTTAGGCTAGTCTTTGGCGCAGCTTTGGCGCGGCTGCTGCGCGTCATATGGTGTGACTGGGTTTTGTAGAGGCCGGGCTTTTGTTCAGCTCCGCCTCTCCAACTCAGTTTGCCCAATCGGTGCCTGCCCCAGCCAGGAAGCCGGAAGAAGGTACCTCCCTGCACCCTCCCCACAAACAAGCCTAGCGCTTGCGGAGGACCGGGGCTACAGGGGACCCTAATAATTCTTTCTGTTTCAAGGTAGTTACAAGATCAATTTCCACAATTAGCATTCACTTCGTGCAATTTTGTAAAATCAAATCGGCGCAGTGAATTAAAAAAGTGAATTCTGCTCGAACATGCGTTCGATGTTCTGTGTTGTCAAGTGAGGTACGATTTTAAAAGATTAGTGCGTAGAGTGACTATCAATCAGTCACGCAGCTCTAGTTCAGCGTTGCAGCATGTGCCGGCATAACAGCATTACCTTCATTCATCAATTTGTCAATTTGGCAATAGGACTCTGTGCACTTTAACACTGCTGATCAGTGCTAAAGTGCATATGCTCTCTGTGTAAATTGTTATTGTGATTGGATATACATGATTGGCATATTTGTATCACCAAGAAGTCCCTAGTAAAGTGCACTGGGTGTGCCAGGGCTGGTGATTCAAATGCTACTAGTGGGCCTGCAGCACTGATTGTGCCACCCACATGGGTAGCCCTAAAATGGTGTCTCAGACCTGCCACCGAAGTGCCTGTGTGCAGTCTGTGAACTGTCATGTCCTCCTGGTTGGTGTCTCCACTGACCAGGCCTAACCCTTCCCTTTTTGTGCACATTGGTCACCCCTATGGAAGGCCCAAGGTAACCAACTGGGCAGGGTGCAGTGTACCTATCGATCTGTACTCTGGCTCTACGCTGTAACTATCACACAGGGCCGACAAATCACCGGGATGCAATCCACAAGGATTGCCATCTACCCCACCCAATTCTCCGGTAGAGTCCCTCAGAACTACTAAGGATGGTGCATCCAGGGCTCCCCCTTCCTGCGTAGTCATTGATGGTAAACCAGAAGATGGAGCACCATCTACGCAACTCCCCCCAACTAAAAAGGGACCACAGGGGGGCGTGGCTACCTGCCAAGAGAAATGGCCACTGCCCAGAGGAGCTCCGGGGATAGGATCGCTTCCCGACACATCCTGTAATTAATCCACAGTCCAAATCACACCCATAGTCACTGTGTACAGGCCGGAGACGGAGCGCCATCCACCAAGCCGACTCTGAAATCCGGGAGTGCCCGGAATCGTGCGGGACGACCTCCGTTCGGAACGGCCTGCGCCTATACTTGGAGCCGCGGCCACAATTGTTGCGGGCCGACCGACGTCAGCGGTGCACCTGGCAGGCAGTAAGGAGGTGAGAAACGAGGAGTCAGGACCGGAGTGACGGGGGAACTAACAGTTATATCGGCTGTCTGCCGGTACCCACAGGAGTACACAGCGGCCCTTTAGTGGACAGCGTGCAGGATAGACGGCAGCGGGACGGGACAACGAATGGCCGTTCCGGCCCGCGGCCGCCATTTTGGGGTCCCGAACGGCCGAGTGTCCCGCGAACCGGAGAGGCGGTAGGGGATCCATAGCCCAATCAGCTGCACTCTACTGCTGTACTAGGAGAAGAGCAGGGGCCCCAACTGAGTGTCACACCTGAAGGGAAGCCCATAAGCAGAGACCTCCATCTGATGCCTGGCTGAGCAGCGTGGATCGGGTACTGGGGTCGACAGTGAGCAAGCGCTACTTCAGCGAGACTCTCCTGAGATTCCCTACACCCCCAGCAGTGTGAGACCTGATACATATAGCAGAGGCAGGCAAAACGCTACAAGGCCCTCACTATATTGAACATTTGCGCTTCACCAGCAGTTAGTGAATAGCGCCTGCAGACCTCAACGTTGGGGTTCCAGCCTCCAGCAACATGAGTAGTAGGGGAACGCGTACAAATCAACATAGCAAGTTAGAACAATATGCATACACGAAAGACTTCCCAACGCTCCCTGGCAAGGCGGACCACCCGAAGAAAGACGCGGGGCATCGGTGGGACCCAAGGTTACGCTGGAAGACATCATGGCAGCCCTAAACAGCGTC
The DNA here is from genome assembly GCF_964263255.1 of Lissotriton vulgaris. Classification (NCBI taxonomy): domain Eukaryota; kingdom Metazoa; phylum Chordata; class Amphibia; order Caudata; family Salamandridae; genus Lissotriton; species Lissotriton vulgaris. The sequence goes on along the minus strand of NC_141691.1, from coordinate 766,838,961 downwards.
CAGACAACGGTAGGCGCCATTTCATCAGACATTAATCTCTTACGCACTGACTTCCATAAAATGGCCGATAGAGTAACGAACGTCGAACATGCGACAACATCCCTATCAAACGACTCCGCACTTCTAACTAAAAAAGTAGCACAGTTGGAAGAACAAAACAAGAAAATGGCGGCACGGCTCGACGACCAGGAAGGACGTTCCCGCCGCAACAACGTTCGAATTACGGGGATTCCAGAATCGGAAGGCGGCCCTGCAATGGACTTATACGTTGAGGAACTCATCAAATAGCGCCTGCAACCAAAAGGTCTCTCCGCCTTCTTCGCAGTAGAAGGGGCACACAGGGTGCCACATGGACGTGCAAAACCCGGTGCACCCCCACGACCAGTGTTGGCACGCATCTTTAATTTTAGAGATAGAGATACAATACTACAAACGGGCGAGTGGCACCACTGGTTAAGGTCCAGAACTCAGTCATCTACTTCTTTCCGGACTATACCGCAGCGGTTGTGGCTAGGTGCAGGAGCTTCCTAGAAGTAAAGAAGGCACTAAGAGCCAGCGAACTTCCGTATTCCTTGTTATTCCCAGCGAAACTACGAGTTGTAGCAGACGGCAAGACATGGTTTTTTGAATCACTGGAAGAGGCCCACGATTGGAGAGTGGCCGGACAGGAGGGTAAAACACCTAAAGGCAGGAGACCTTGTGGACGACAAGTAAACCCAGAGAAGGAGGAGCATCCTCAAGATGACAGCAACAACACGCGGGAGAGCCTGGACGGCGTGGAGAGCTGAAAAAAAAGGACTCGGACACTACTTGGCGCTAAACTTGCAATGGAACTATAAATGAAGCAGACTCTGGAGCAGGGGAAGCTGTAATCCTCCCTGGACTTCCCGCTCCCAAACGTGCAAGTACTGTTCATGGGGTTGGGTAGTAAGCACTCTGCTCAGTTGGGGTGGCGGGCAGTTTTGAGTCCGCAGGGCAGGGAGGCAGGGAGGGGTTCGGGGAGGGTGGGATTGTTCTACGTTTACTTTAACAGTGATTTTTCTAGGTATTCACACACAGACAGCAATGTCAACACACTGCTCATGGAGCAGGATTCTTATTTTATCCTAACTGATGGTGTCAGAATGGGGGAGAAAGGCGGGAATGTCATCCAACAGTACAAGACGGACTGAACCTTTGAGGGCCAGTGACACAATGTGGCCTACTCTCACGCTACTGACGTGGAATGTGAAGGGTCTATGAGACAAAAATAAAGAGAGGGATAGTTTTGCAAAGTATCAAGAGAACGGGTGCAGCGGTGGTATTGCTGCAAGAAACACACCTCACAGGTACAGCTAATAAAGCGATGGATAGATGAGGATACAAAATGATGGTCCACTCAGAATTTACGTCAGGATCACGTGGGGTAGGCATACTAATGAAAAAACAGTTCCCATTGATAGTGCCTAGTACTAAAATGGATGCACAAGGGAGATTTGCAGCGATCAGTGCACAGTGGGAGGGACGTCCCCTTAACATTGTCTCAGTCTACGTTCCTCCGGCACTACATACTGTGGCTCTGCCGGACCTCAGTGGCTTCCTACTTAACCTTGCAGAGGGAGAACTCCTCATCGGTGGGGAATTTAACGCGACATTACATGATACCATGGACAGATTCCCGGAGAGGGTGGGGACATCTGGAGGGTCACGCATGCAAAGTTTTCTGGACGCAGTGGGCCTAATAGATCTCTGGAGACGACACCATCCCACAGAACACAACTTTACGTATCATTCCGGGGTGCACAACAGCCTCACTAGAATTGATTACTTCCTCTGCTCCTTGGGAACCCTACAGAATTTAGACACTATAGAAATCAGACCCCCGGGTTATCTCCGACCATTCTCCAATCTTACTTCAGTACACATACCACCAACATACACGCCGCAGGACATACCCAATCCGCCCTGGTTATTTACAAATACCGCACATTAGGAAAGACCTTAAAAAAGGGATTGATCAATACTTCACCGAAAACATGGGCTCGGTGACATCCCTTACCACCCTCTGGGAGGCCTTTAAAACAGTGATAAGGGGTAGAGCCATCTCTTCTATAGAGGCACATAAAAAACAGGGGCGGGCAGAATTATGTAGCTTGGAATCCGACTTATGTGTAGCAGAGGACTCTCACACTAGAAATCCCACCCCTGATACAGCGGCTGAACTCCGGCGCCGACAACTCCAATATAAGGAACATTACACCACACTATCTAAGCAACAGATACAAGCTATGCGCCATAATATATATGATGTCGGTGATAAAGCAGGGAAACTATTAGCTTGGTTGGACAAAAGGGAAAAGAGTGACATATGGATAACGCAGCTGAGTACTGGGGAGGGAGACATTACAACTGATCCACATACGATAGAGGACAATTTTTCTTCTGACTCGGATATGACTGAGGAAGAGGCACTAACTTACATCCAAGACTTAAATATGCCCACACTGACCGCGGAAGCGGCAACTGAATTGGAAAAAGATCTGACGATAGACAAATTGACAGCGGCAATGAGGGCACTGCAGTCCGGCAAGGCGGTGGGACCGAACGGGATCCCGGTTGAATTATATAAATGTGCCTGGCGCCTCACATGCTCAGTATGTTCCTAGATAGTTTTAAAAAGGGAGAATTACCCCCAGACCAGCGCATGGCCACAATCGTAGCAATTTTGAAACCCAGTAAGCCAGCGGAGAACTGTACCTCGTACCGACCCATTTCCCTCATGAATGCTGAAGCAAAAAGCCTGGCAAAGCCGCTGGCTACACGAATCACGCCACACCTCACAACTCTCATACACCCAGATCAATCCGGCTTTATGCCGGGTAGGAACACGGTGTTGAATCTGAGGAGACTGCATGGCGTGTTAGCCAGGCGGGAATACTTGGAAGAGCCGGCGGTAGTGTTATCTTTAGATGCCCATGCCCATATGGCATTTGACATGGTTAAGTGGCCATTTTTATTCGCGGTACTAAAGCACTTGGGATTTGGCCCCAATTTTATTTCATTTTTATTTCGGGGTACAACTCCTCTACGCCAAGCCATTGGCGCATGTCACTGCCAATGGTCACATGTCCCATGACTTTCCTCTGGCGCGGGGAACACGTCAAGGCTGCCCGCTGTCGCCTCTACTTTTTGCCTTGGTTCTCGAACCTCTGGCAGCATGGCTGCGATGGGAACCAACGATCAAGGGCCTTAGGTGAACAGACGATTGGGAGGACCGAGTGTCCCTCTACGCAGATGACCTGTTGCTTTATTTGACCAACCCGAGACGCTCTATATTGACCCTCCTGGATGTATGTGCGGCGTATGGTAAGGCTTCGGGATACACCATTAACTGGTCAAAATCCATCCTCTACGTGCTTCATGGCTCCCCGCCGCTCCTCCCCGCTTATGTTGGCTGGCAACTCGTTCAAATACCTGTGGATTAATGTCACTGCCGATGCTAGAGAATTTTACACTAAAAACCTGCAGCCCCCGTTAGAACGGCTCAAAAGAGATGTGCGCCACTGAGAGACGCTACTGCTCACTTTGCTGGGAAAGGCGGCCCTTTTCAAAATGATGGCATTGCCCCACTTCCTTTATGTTCTGGAGAACGCACCATATCAGGTGCAGCCTCCCTATTTCAAAGCCATTAAAGCGCAGGTCTCTAGTCTCCTATGGGGTAACAAGCCACTGCGCATAGCTCAGGTTAAGTTGGTGAGGGGATGGTACGACGGTGGAATAGCACTGCCCGATATCCAACTCTATTACTGGGCAGTGCAGCTTAAGGTAATTAATCATTGGCTTCATGTCCCACACTCAGACCCAGCATACAAGGCAGACAGGGCACAACTAGGCACCAGCACCATGCTCCCTCCCCTCTATGACAAAAACTTGGCGCTAACAATGTTCGGTCCCCTGAGGCACACACTGATATTATGGCATGCTGCACAGACAAAACTGGGGTGGAGGGGGGTACTGACGCAACTTACTCCGATATGGGATAACAAAAAAATGGCTAAGCTCCGAAACAGTAAGGTCTTCGCCCATTGGGATGACATAGGGATATCTACAGTGGGTGATATGTGGCAAGGTGGAAAAGTGGTATAGTTTGAACGTCTCCAGCAATTATATGATATGGTACCCTCCGAACACTACAAATACATACAAATCCGACATGCCCTGATGTTGGTGATTCCTCCCGGCTCTGATATCCCGGAAGCATCCCCTATGGAGGATAGACTACTGACAGATGCTATGTATAAAAAAGCGACATCATACACATATCAAAAATTGATAAACAACTTACCCGACCCCACAGGCCCGCTTAAAGTCAAATGGACACAGGAGGTGGGAGAGATGGATGAATCTGAGTGGCAGGAAGCGTTGGCGTCCCCGAGGGAGGCGGGAGTACCCTCACGTCTCAGATTGGTACAACTAAAAATTTTGCACCATTCATACTACACTAGACTAGTATTACACAAGATGCAACGAATTGAACACCCCTTTTGTCTCAGAAGGTGTGGGGAGGAAGGAACCTACTACCATACGATTTGGGACTGTCCCAGAATAACAACATACTGGACCCAGGTAATGCGTACGATATCTCAGGTACAGAGGGTTTCGCTGATGCCTAACCCACGCAGATGTTTGTTAAATATATGGGAACCCAATGATCTTACTCACCACGGGCAAACCTGGGTCACGTTCGGTATGATGATAGCTAAGAGGAACATAGCACAAAAATGGGGAGCAGTAGGGGTGCCTTCCCTCTCTACATGGGGCATCAACATGGATGAGGCTATGATAACGGAACGGGCAGTGTTTACTAATGGAAGGTGCCCCAGAAAGTGGACTAAAATTTGGGGAGCGTGGAATGATTACAGGGGGGTATTTGTGATCCACCGGCGAACAATGGAAGTGATGGCTCAGATGAGGAAGGGGAATAAGGGATGGAGGGAGGTGGAGATAACCAGAGGGCCACTAACAGACACTCTAAGGGATAAAATATGTATAATGTATACAGAAATATATACTAATGTGTTAAGAAATGCTCCAAAAATGCCGTATATACAATTGTTACAACTTGCTGAAGTGACGAAAATAATAAAAATGTTCCAAAAAAAAAAGAATGGAAAACTGCCATGGATATGTACATGGTAGCAGAAAAAGTAATGTATGCCAATAGGGGGTGCCCCCAGAAATGGAGATGAGTGTGGGGGGATGAATACCATACTACTCCCTGGACATGCTGGATGCAGTGGGGAGCCAACACCAGGCAGCGCTGTGATGACTATAATAATAATAATAATAAAGGGACTTATAAAGCGTGTGCTTACTTCGACTGAAGTGTCCCAGAGCTACAATTTCACTCCCAAAAACCAGATCAGATGAATAAGGTCAGATGAATACTAAGGTACTATACGGATCTAAAAAGCAAGATTTTAAGATTCTTTCGGAAAGCTGGCTCTGCTTTTTCCTGATTAAGCGAGAGAGGAAGATAATTCCACATTTAGGCTGCCAGAAAGCCAAATCCACATCCATCCATATGATGCAAGTATGGACTCTATTCTTCTTATGCTTCTTTGTTGCTACATGTGGGGACAGTCTGGTCAATGTCTGGTTGGTAGGAGGAGGGGTAAAGGAAGGGACGTGGTATTAATTCCAGACTGTTTACTGTTTATACATTTTCCTGTCAGTACCTTGGGTGACAACCCAATTATTCTGTTTAGTGCTGTTTTTATACCTGTATCAACAAAAACAATAAACAAATATTTTTAAAAAAAGGGCCCACAGAAGTCCACAGCTAATCTCTGTGTGTACCGCAGGATTCCTATCTTGTATTATGGGGTTTTCACTATACTGATACTCCCCTCCCAGTCAGTCTACCTTCTTCAGACCTTCATACCTGTTGTTCACCCTGATGTTAAATTGGGGGTACCTAATATACTGGTCCCATCTTCTCTCCGTAAAGATCTCAGGGCCCGTTTTTTGCAATATCGAAGCTACACTGTCTGTTAGTATTTTGTGTTGCTGGGGATAGAAGAAATCTAGGGATCGGAGACTAATACCTGTTGGGGCATTCTGTTGATTGGTTGTAGTATGGAGTAGATTTCTTACAGAATTAGGACTTTTAAAGTTAATGATGATACACTACCCTGGTTCTGATTTCCTGTGGGTTCCCACCCACCCTACTCTTTACACCATAATTATTTCACCTGCTCTGGCATGCTCGAAGCGTTTGTATCTTGCAAGCCAAAACAGGCATTTGTTTCAAAGTTTGAGTGGAGTCTCTCCCATGTCGGGTGCAATTGGTGGAGTTCCTGTTAATACGACAACATATTGGGCACATGCCGGGGGGAGGTTTATGTGGGGTAAGTTGGATTCATCAGGCGTACTGCCAGCAGCTTGGTGAGCATGCTCTACCTGCCCCCTCTTGTTGATATCAGTATTCACAGTTGGTAGATTTGGACTATTGCTGCATCTTGGGACAGGGGGGCTGCGCTCTATTCTCAAGACCTCACTGGGGTTGCCATTAATCTTCACATCTCTACTACTACCTGCCCCACCCTCAGATATAGTAGGTGGACCCTCCATAATACGTTCTCCCCCTACTCCATTGGTGGTAGAGTGGCCCCATCACCGCCACTTTCCATCACTCCCCTTACATTCCTTCTGGCAGAATTAGGCCGTGTGGCAGTTCCCACACACCCATTTCCCATCACTTTCTCAAGAGAATATAATCTAGTGATTAGAGGGGCTAGTTCAGTCCCTCATTTTGTCTTGTAATGCGACCATTAGGTTGCGTGCCCATAGTGGATAGAGAGTATCTCAACTGGCAAGTTGGTGTGTAACCTCTTCAGGTCATGCCCTATACTCTTATGCTCCATGACCACATTCTCCCCACAGGGTTTTTTTTCCCTGGGGCCTGCCTCAACGGTTGACTTTCTTTTGCCATTCTTAGGGGCAGTTATACCTGATCTACCCTTGGGCAAGACCTTTTTGGGGGAATATCCTAGGTAGGCGTCTCAGTTTGTATAACCTCTGGTGATTGGGGCATCACTACCGGTGTAGGTGGGTCAGGTGTTTGTATGAATATATCCGGAGTGACAGTCTCCGCTCTGTTAGTTTGATTTCTGTATTGACCACCCCAATAGCCCTCTGTAGCATTTTATCTATTGATGTTTGTGGCAATGGAGGAACAGGACCAGTTTTGTTTCTGCTTGGGCCCCCCTTTTTGCCCATTTTTCCACTCCCTAGCTCTTGATTCATGCATCCATTTTAGCCCCGGAGGTAAAATATATATATATTTTTTTAAGTGTACTACCCAGTATAATTGATACCCTTTTTTCCTTGCTACCCGCGATACAGCAGTCCACAGTTTTTAACGGGGCGCCCCGCAGTCCAAAGTTTTGTTTTATGGCTAAAATATAAGTGCAACAAAGCTAGTATAGTCTTATGCCATCTTGACCATATAGCACAGTGTCAGGGCCCGATAGTTACTGCCTCTGTGTCTATACCTCCAAGTCTGTATAGGAGTGGTGGGAAGCTTATCTGCTCTTTTCTTCACCTTGCACAAGCTGAAAGCAACTGCCCAGGGGGATAACCCAGCCCAGCCTCTTCTGGCCTATGATGGCCTTAGACGGCCTTGCCCTTGACCCGGGCTTCGCCCGGCGCACGCCTGCGCACGTCCCGCGATGCGCGGGCCCCAATGCGCTTTTCGAGCGCCTCCTGGCGCTTGTTGATTGCGTCATAGACCGACGCCACAGGGGAAATGCTGGTGCTTGTGGTCCCCCGGTGTGTTGGTGTGCAGCAGTAAAGACCACCGGGACAGGATGACAAAGGTAGGTGTTGGAACTGGCCCTTCTTGCAGGATCATCCTCAAACTTTTTGCTTCTTCCTCCCTTATTTTTCCTGACCCGTGGCTGTTGGCAATAGGACTCTGCGCACTTTACCACTGCTGGTCAGTGCCCTAGTGCATATGCTCTCTGTGTAAATTGTTATTGTGATTGGAAATACATGATTGGCATATTTGTATCACCAAGAAGTCCTTAGTAAAGTGCACTGGGTGTGCCAGGGCTGGTGATTCAAATGCTACTAGTGGGCCTGCAGCACTGATTGTGCCACCCACATGAGTAGCCCTAAAATGGTGTCTCAGGCCTGCCACCGAAGTGCCTGTGTGCAGTCTGTGAACTGCCATGTCCTCCTGGTCGGTGTCCCCAGTGAATAGGCCTAACCCTTTCCTTTTTGTGCACATTGGTCACCCCTATGGAAGGCCCAAGGTACCCCCTGGGCAGGGTGCAGTGTATGTGAAAGGTAGAGCATGTACTTGTGCAGGTGATATGCTCTGGTAGTGAATTACAGCCATTTTCGTTTTTCACTTCTGTAAGGCTATCTTGCTTCATAGGCTATCATGGGGATGCTGGCTACAGTGGCTACCAGCATATCATCCCATAGAAGCAGGATAGGACATAAGAGTCTAGTATCCCTGAACTCAGAATTTAATAACACATCTTTTAGGAAATATTGTTTTTAAATCCTGTGTTTGAGAATAGCACTTTTAGAAAGTTGCAGTTCTCTTGTCTAACCTTCCTGTGTGCCTTGGCCTGTTTGTGTATTGACTGTCTGGTTTGAGAGTGACAGGGGCTGGGGATTTCCCAGGAGGCTGGCCGAGTCAGCCCTAGGCTGACTGACTGCATTTGCAACTTGAGTGGTGGGAGGAGTTAGCACCTGGGCCTGAATAGGGCTGTGCCTGCCTTCCACAATGCTGGCTCCACATCCTGCTGGGCAGCTGACGACCCTGCCCCTCACTCTGAAAGGAAAGAAAAAGACAGGAAAACAAAGTGCTCAAGAAACACGAGAACTGGTTCAGACTGGGCTCAGAGCCCTCCCGCACAAAGGGATCAAAGACATTTTGGGGTATAACTACAGGACCCCTGACAACAGGAAATCAGATCACCCTGGAATCAAGAAGGAACCTCTGCCAAGGAGAAAGCTGAAACTGAAGAAGGAAGATTGTCCAGCTGTTGCTCTGCTGGATTGCCATGCTGTTGCTCTGCTGCCAAGGAGAAGGGAAGGACTTTGCTGTGTGCTGTGTCCTCTTGCTTGAAGGAATCTCCAAGAGCCTGAGAACAGCTGGCTCCCTGTTCTGAAGTCCCTGGAACAAAAGGACTTCACCTCCAGCTTCCCCAGAGCTCTACTGAGAGAGTTCTGTCCTTCCTGGAGTGCTTGGCCCATGTGTGGTGCCTCTGAAAGTTGTACCTTTGTTGGGGAGCTGGAAACTAAGCTTGAGAGACTTTGCTAAAGAAAAGTTATTGCATCGCTCGCTGCGGAGCGCATCCCCGACAGTGCAAAAAGATTCCAGCTGCTACGAAGGTCGAGATCGTTGCAGCGCCTGTTGCCTCTGTCAGAGCCGTTGCATCCTTCATTTGCGGGACGCACCAGATCTGTGCGGGAAGTCTGAATATCGCTGCGAGTGTCGTCGCAGAGCCTGTTGTCGCTGGGTGAGATCACCGCACCGCCTGCTTGCGGACTGCATCACGTCACTGCAAGAGTCATCGCTGAAGCCAACGCATCGAGGAGCTGCAAGAGAGAAGATCACTGCTGGTCCGCGCACCGTCGCCCCAGAGATCGCCGCTCCTCCAAAGATTGTCGCATCGTGCCTTTGCGAGAACAAAGTTCCTACTGAACCTACGCACCGGAATCCATACTAGTGGCCTCCCTCCCCATACAGACCGGATTCGTCGCCACACGCCCGCTGCTGCAGCGGGGCTGTCGCAAACACCTCCACAGGGTCTCAGGAGCAACGCATTGCTTGTTTTCACCAGCTTCTGCTTTTGGACCTTTGTCACAACTAAAGGTACTGTGAGCTAAACGTGACGCAACTGTGAACTTTTCACGTAACTGTGGATTATTCTATCGCAACCTGAAGAATTTTTATCGCAACCTTAAGAACTCTTTTGAAACCATATTCTTGAACTGTGTATGTTGGATATTTGTCGTTTTGGTCTTGTGTAGTTTAGATTAAATACCTTTATTTTTCTAAACTGTTGTGGAGTCAGTTTGTGGTGTTTCGACTGTGTTACTGTGAGTGTTGGTACAAATACTTTACACATTATCTTCTGATAAGCCTTGACTGCTCGTGCCAAGCTACCTAGAGGGTGAGCAGGGGTTATCTCAGAGGGTTTCCTCCTTGCCCTGACTAAAAGAAAGGGTCCCCATTTGGACGGTGGCACCTACCTTTGCCAACTATGGACCCCCATTTCTAACAGTAGGTGTTGCGGTCTGCCTAGATCGATTGTTGGAAGTATGGCCGTGTCCTCAATGTCGCGTTAGCGCAGCCTGAAGTGCTCAGCCCCCACTCCGCTTTTCAAGCGCCTCCTGGCGCTTGCTGATGGCGTCACAGGCCGGTGCCACAGCAGGAATGCTGGTGCTTGTGGTTCCCCGGTGTGTTGGCGTGCAGCAGTAAAGACCACCGGGACAGGGAGAAAAAGGTAGGCGTAGCGGTCTGCCTAGACCGATTGTTGGAAGCATGGCCGTGCCCTCAATGTTGCATTGTTCTTCCAAGTTTGCTAAATTTGTTACATTTTCTTGAGCTTGATGCATTGCTGTTTCCACCTCATTCATGACGATTGCTGCTTCATGTTCAAAAATTGGTTGTCCTAGTGGATCTTGATTGTCTTGAAAACTGTCTCTAGCAATCTCAGCTGCAATTGTAGCTTCTTGCTCAATTTCATTGTTCAACATTTTCACATAATTTGCAAAAGCACTGCATTGCATGCCATCTTTACAAGTATCAAAGGAATCTTCATAGCTCTGGAAATCTCCAAGTAATTCCAGTTCTGAAAGCCATGGTTTAATAGTTGTAAAAGGGCTAAATATTAAAATTCCCTTTTGTATCAGCAGTGCTGCAACTCAGCTTCCTGTGATTAATAAAATTTCCTTTTGTTTGTTTCATCAAACAACCTTTGGAACCAGTTACTCCATATTTTCCATCATTGATGTTCTCTGTAGTATTCCGTTTAAAAGTGTAGTTTTGCTGGACTTTTTAGAGACATAAGTTCTCAAGATGATGACTTCTGTTTTAGTAATATGTGTCCAACATATTCGTTTTCAAAATATCTGTACTTTCTGGATCTTTTGCTGCTAAATATTGAATTTCTTGTACAAATTTCAGTACTCGACTTCGCATTGCTGCGAGACCTAGACTCACATAAAGGATTCTTCTAGATTTGGATTATAGACTTGCAGATGATAACCGATCTGAGCATTCATATGCTCCAATTTCTTGATGCGATAACATCTTCAAACTGAAATTGTATAATTTCTTACTGAGAGTCTTCTCATGAGAAATCTCCTCCCACATTTCTTTCAATTCTGTCTTTTCTGATTTTGTAATATAGGACGTGACATATCGAGCAAAGGCAATTGAATTGAATTGCCTGAAACATATTGAACATCCATGTTATCATTCCACATGGACAAATGACTGGGTTGTAGACGTTTATGTATTTGACTCGTCATTTCTTCTTAAGTTGTAGGTATTTTTTGGAGACTTTCTTGTGATAGTTTGTCACAAAGATGACTGTTCAATCTTCCTTTGGACATTACAGGACGTGGAAATTCAAAACGATATTTGGTGTAGAACTTGTCCTTAGATTTGTACTTTCGTCGACAATATTTTCCACATCGGTGGCTTTGGAATCGTAACACTTGTGCTCTTAAGTTGTTTTCTTCTGTGCTTTTGGGTACATCACATGTTGCATATTGTTCAATAAAACTCAAAACAGTATCATCCGCATCTGTTCCAAATTTGGCAGCATCCTTGAGCCATACCAGCATATGTATATGAGGAGCACCTCTTGCTTGATACTCCTTTCTCCAAAAGAAATTTGCAACTTCTCCAATAGGAGGATTTTTGTTATCGTAGATAAAAGACATCATAGCCTCAAATCTATGATTAAAATGCCTGCATACATTAACAGGATCCAAAGAGAACAATTCTCCAGGTGTCTTGTATTCTATATTTTTCATATTGGAATTTGCCTCTCGAAGAAATTCTAGCAAATCATCCCAAGCGTACTCAGCACAGCTTAGGGTAAGGAACCATGTTGGAGTTCCTAAGTTCCATAGCATACATTTCAGTTCTCCATGACAATGGTACCAATATTCATTAGTCCCACGTTGACATGCCATTAAATTAATGAGCTGAGATTCTAGATGATCATCTCTCTGGTGCACTTTATCCATAAAATCTTTTGCAGATACATTTTGAGGATGTATTCCAGTTTTTAGAATATGATTTAATGCATATGAAAGTCCAGACAAGTCACTTTCAAACAAAAGATGAACTATATAAGGGATACATTGTTGAAATCTTGGATCTTCTGCATATAATCTTGTTGTTCGATATTCAGATGCAGGAATCTGCACAGGGCGTTCATCATATCGTCCTCCTTTTCCAGTTGGGAACAACTGTGGAAAACAACGAGCTTCCAAGCTCTCTTCCCATACACTCATGGGAGTTCCTTTTGCTTTTTTCATTTGGAACAAATCAATAGTGTTCCCCATCACTTTTTTTGAATGAAGTGGATGCACATTGTAGTGTTCATATATTTCTTCACATCTTAACATATCCATTTTTTCAATGTGTCCACTTGACAGTTCAGTATCATCTGCTAAAACTATTTCTTCTTCTCTCATATAAACATCCTTAGAGTATGTATTGTTGTTTATCAAATACAATGTTTCCTTTTGCACTTTCCTAACATCCACTAATTCCTGCCAGATTTTCTTATTCTTAGTCGGCACACCATTAACAAGAATAACTAGTGGCTCACTTTCTACACTCTCTACACCAATAGTTTCAATAGTTTTCTTTCAATCTAATGGTAAATACACAACTCTTCCTTTTAATACTCTTTGTAAATCGGAAGGAGGCAATATATCAGTTTTAGGCTCCATACGAACAATAGCCTGAAATGGGTGCACACATTGAATAAGAAGGGACTCATAGGTGTTTAACCCTTTGGATGCTCATGACGAGCTGAGCTCGTCATGATGCACAGTTGAGCTGTGCTGATGACGAGCTGAGCTCGTCATGACACCAGCAAAATGGTAATTTTCAGCACGGGGGGGGGAAAACGCCTAGCAGCCAAGGTGTTAAATCTATCGATTCTGGAGGAATAGCAACCAACTCTAGATTATTACGAACAGCTCTAGCAGGCATTTTATTCTCATCTAATTTGTTATAGCAAACACATAAACCAACCAAATCATTGTCTCCCAATTTCCCCGAATGGACCCTGACTCACAGTGTGATTCTAGACAAATAAGAATATTTCTTATAAACGCAGTGATAGAGTAGTATAGTGGTGTTTGGGTAGTGTAAGGAGTCCTGCTGTCATATATTTAAGCTTTAGGGTAGTGAAATGTTGGTACGAAGTGTAGAGAGTCATGCTGGGGTACTGTTCTAGCATACTGCAGTGGTGTGTATGTACTGTATGTGGTCATGCTAGGGATAGTGTTTTAGGGTTTGAGGTAGTGCAATGGTGTTTTGTGTAGTATAGGGGTTGGTGGTAGGTAACTGTTCTAGGAAAGTACACTGGTGTTTGGGTAGTGTAGGAGGTTGTACTGGGGTACATTCAAGGTTTAGGGTAGTGCAATGGTCTGTAGATAGTATAGGGAATCATGCCTGGGTACTGTTCTAGCATAGTGCATGATGTTTATGTACTGTAGGGGATCATGCTAGGGATAGTGTTTTAGGGTTTAAGGTAGTACAGTGGTGTTTGTGTAGTGTAGGGGCTTGTGGTAGGGTAGTGTTCTAGGAAATAAAATGGTGTTTGGGTAGGGCAGGAGGTTGTGCTGGGATAGATTTAAGGTTTAGGATAGTAAAGTAGAGAATGGGTACTGTAGGTGGTCGTGCTGGAGGTAAATTAAGAGTTTACCGTAGTGCAGTGGTGTTTGGGTAGTGTAGGAGGTTGTGCTGGGGAGGATTTAAGGTTTAGGGTAGTGCAATGCTGTTTCAGTAGTGTAGGCAGTCGTGCTGGAGAAGTGTTTTAGGGTTCCGGGTACTTCAGTAGGGAATGGGTAGTGTAGGTGATCGCGCTGGAGTTAGATTAAGGGTTTAGGGTAGTGCACTGGTCTTTGTGTAGTGTAGGGAATCATCCTAGGGACAGTTTCACTGCAAGAGTACATGTATTTATATGTCTGCAAACACATAAACCAACCAAATCATTGTCTCTCAATTTCACCAAATGGACCCTGACTCACAGTGTGATTCTAGACAAATAAGAATATTTCTCATAAACGCAGTAATAGAGTGGTATAGTGGTGTTTTGGTAGTGTAAGGAGTCCTGCTGTGATATATTTAAGCTTAAGGGTAGTAAAATGGTGTGTACATAGTATAGAGAGTCATTCTGGGGTACTGTTCTAGCATACTGCAGTGGTGTGTATTTACTGTACGGGTCATACGAGGGATAGTGTTTTAGGGTTTAAGGTAGTGCAATGGTGTTTGTGTAGTATAGGGGTCATGGTAGGGTACTCTTCTAGGAAAGTACACTGGTGTTTGGGTAGTGTTAGAGGTTATATTGGGGTACATTTAATGTTTAGGGTAGTGCAATTCTGTTTCAGTAGTGAAGGCAGTCATGCTGGAGAAGTGTTTTAGGGTTTAGGGTACTGCAGTAGTGAATGGGTAGTGTAGGTGAACGTGCTGGAGGTAGATCAAGGGTTTACAGTAGTTCAGTGATGTTAGGGTAGTGTCGGAGGCTGTGCTGGGACACATTTAAGGTTTAGGGTAGTGCAATGGTGTTTCAGTAGTGTAGGCAGTAGTACTGGAGTAGTGTTCCAAGGTTTAGGGTACTGCAGTAGTGAATAGGTAGTGTAGGTGATCGTGCTTGAGGTAGATTAAGGGTTTATGGTAGTGCACTGGTCTTTGTGTAGTATAGGGAATCATGCTAGGGATAGTGTCACTGCAAGAGTACATGTATTTATATATCTACAAACACATAAACCAACCAAATCATTGTCTCTCAATTTCCCCAAATGGACCCTGACTCACAGTGTGACTCTAGACAAATAACAATATTTCTTATAAATGCAGTAGTAGGGTAGTAGAGTGGCATTTGGATAGTGTAAGGGGTCCTGCTGTGATAGATTTAAGCTTTAGGGTAGTAAAATGGTGTTTAGGTAGTATAGAGAGTCATACAGGGGTAGTGTTCTAGCATAGAGCAGTGCTATTTATGCTCCATTGAAGATCATACTACGGATAGCCTTTTAGGGTTTAAGGTAGTGCAGTGGTGTTTGTGCACTGTAGAGGGTCGTGGTAGGCTAGTGTTCTAGGAAATAAAGTGGTGTTTGGGTAGTGTAGGAGTAAAGTAGGGTAGGGTAGTAAATTGGGTAGTGTAGGTGGTCATGCTGGAGGTAGATTAAGGGTTTACAAAAGTGCAGTGGTGTTTGGGTAGTGTAGGAAATCATACTGGGGTAGTGTCACTGCAAGACTACATGTACTTATTTGTCATTTCAAAACTGCATTTTACTATTAATACTAAACTCATTTTCGAAACACATAACCAATTATTATTTTCTAATTTTACCAAAATGTGAGAACACAATACGTTTTAACCCAGTACATGTCGGGAAACACATGAACTACCAAAATGCTTCTCTCAGAGTGATTCCTAAATACACACAGACTCACTGTGTGATTCTAGACAAGCAACTCTATCCCTTGCATTTTACCAAAACAAATTTACCACTCAACAAGACTTTAGGTGACTGTACACATTGCACAACATTTTCTTTTTTTTTTTAAATGTTATGCAAGGAATAATCATACTTCTAAATATACATAACTGGGTAAGTGGAAGCAAAGAAACAAGTCAATACAGAAATAAATGTTTACAAAACATGACACAAAAAACATTGAAGTCCAATCAGGCAAGTGCATTGAGGCAGTTAAGAAAAAACAACAACAGAGAGAGCCACAACAGTCAGAAAAATTGAATAAATCATTCAAACAACTACCCATCATCCAAGGCTAACATAAAAAAATATACCCTAGCTCCCAGACTCTTCAATCCAGTTTGTCACCGGAGCCCATATTTTCGCCCCCATTACTGTCTTCCTGTTTCCCTTAGTCTTATAAATTGCAGTTTCAAGATTATACATCGCCAGAAGTCTTGACCTCCATGAGGAAAAAGACGGAGGGTCAGGGGAAAACCATTCTATCGCGATACAAGCGCGCAGAATCGCCATGCAAATGAACAAAAAAGAGGTCAAAGATTTAGATCTTGTTTGAGCTTCAAAATCTGATTTGACTCCTATCAGTACCATCTCCCCTGTGATACAAACTGGTGAACCCAAAATTAATACGAGAAATCATTGAATTGAGGATAGCAACTCCGCCAGTTTGCAACACAAATAGACATGTAATGCTGTGCACGCATCCTACCAGTCAACAGAACTTCATTTGCCAAGGCGATAGACATTTTTAACTCAATTCCCTCTATGTTTAGATTCCTTGCCCACTTTTCTTGACATTACTGTAAGTCATCTGGTAATGACTTTATCAAATTAGAATAGAAAAAGCCAATGAGCAACCCTTTCCCCATCGACTTTATTAAAGGACATTTACTAAATTGGGACATGACATCCGGGCTTAGCATACTCAAGAAAGAATGGATTTGCAAATATTTTAAAAAGTCGTATTTTGGTAAGCCATATTGTAATTGTAGGTCGGTAAAAGACCGAAGTTGGCCATCTACACAAAGATCTCCTAAGCGGGATATCCCCTTCTGCAACCACGTAGCAATAGTATAATCTAGAAAAATCAAAGGAAGTACCCCTGCGGCTTCAAAAGGGGTGTAAGAGTTTATATTCAACAAACCTAAATGCCACTTGACCCGTCTCCAGACTGCAAAAGCAGCCTTAAAAATTTTAAACTTAGCTTTTTTTAAATAGCTGGGTTCAACAAACTTTCCCAAACAGTTATTGGCCTCTTCACCCAGTCAAAATTCGTAAATTGATGGACTGTGGCAGGGTAACAGCCTAGCCCTTTCTCCAACAACCAAGGGGGAAATAAATTGCAAAACTGCCGCCCAATAATAAAAAAAAAGGATCCCCCAAACCCCAATAGTTCTAAGAAGTACCATCTTTTTGTAAGCCCTTCTATGCCTTTTGTGGTCCCATAAAAATCTAGTGCTGATATTCTCGAGTCTATTAAAACACACTGCTGGGATTTCGAGTAGGATAGTTCTAAACTTGGGCAACACTAGCATTTTTAAAACATTTGACCTTCCATGCAGCGATAGATGGAAATGGTTTAATCTTTCTACGGTAGCATTAACTTTGTATAATACTGGGTTCATCTTAATTTCAGGGATCTTGTTGATGGGTGACCAAAGCCTAATTCCCAAATAGGTGGCTTTCAAGACAGTGGGGATACCATCCGGAGGGTTACCCCAACACATAAAATCTTAGTTTTAGTTTAATTTAACTTATAACCGGACATAAGTCCAAACTGTAGAGCAAGGCCTTCAGTTGTTGACAACACAGAGAGGAGATCAGTAGTGACAATAACAATGTCACCCGCATATGTCAGGGCGCTATACTCAATGTCGCATACTTTAAATGGTTTGATATCACTAGACTGATTTAATTTAGTTTAAAAAAATCAATATATCAAACAAATAATAAAGGTGAGCTGGGCCAACCTTGCCGGGTTCCATGGCTGGTTATGAAGGGTTCTGACTCTCTACCCGAAAACCGTATGTACACAGTAGGTAGCTGATATATAGTCTTCATTGCTTGGAGCATGCCAGGTCTAAATCCCTTCAGATGAAGAACCTCCCAGAGGAATGGCCAAGACACCCTGTTGAATGCCTTCTCGACATCCAACAGGGTGATTCCAATAGAAGTCTTCATGGCTTCCGACCAGTCCATCAACGCTATCACCCGCCAGACATGATCGGTCGTATTGCAGCTGGGGATAAACCCATGCTGGAATGGAGAAACCAGGGTAGAGATAATGCTATACAGATGGACAGCTAGGATTTTGGAATAAATTTTACTGTCGGCATTGATTAATGATATGGGTCTGTAAGAAGATGGTGAGAGGGGTGGTTTATCTTTTTTTAAAAACATTGTTATAGTTGATTTCCACCAGAAGAGTGGGGGTGAGCCCCTTTGTGCACTCAAAAGCGTCACAAACATTTGCTTTTTTAAGACCGACAAAAAAGTTCTATAGAATTCAAGCGGGATCCCATCTGGTCCCACCGCCTTACCTACCGCGAGTGATAAGATTGTTGCATGGAGTTCCTCATAAGAGATATCAGCCTCCAGCTCTTCCTTTTTGTTCTAGAGTTAATTTAGGAAACTCCCTATCTCCCAAGAACCCTGCGATATTCCCTTCTATTTTGATGGCATCTTCAAATAGATACAGCTGTCTGTAAAATTGATAGAAAATCTGCAGTACTTTCACGGGTTCTCTATGAATTTTCCCAAATTCATCCTGAATTGAGTCCACCTTCCTGGCCACCTCTGTCTGCCGTAATCTTTTAGCAAGTAAGCGGCCCGAATTCTCTCCCTCTTCATAGAGGTCAAAGAGGTGTACTGCAATTTGGGCTGCTAGTTTAGTGGCAAAACTTTGATACACCCTCATTTTTTGAATAGCCTGATCTGTTGCTATTTGATCATAATCGTGAGCAGTGTGGAGTGCCAGCGTAAACTTAACTTCTAAAACCCGAAGTTTGTTCATCTCCTACTCCTGTTCTGCCCTCAATCTACGTTGTTTGTTAATGGAGTAGCTAAGGAACTCTCCCCGCACCCCGGCCTTAAATGTGTCCCATACCATACCGATTAGGGCAGATCCAGAATTAAATTTGAAAAACTCTGCTATTCATTTAGACATTTGCTCCTGATAGGCAGAGTCAACTAGCAACTGACGATCGAATGTCCATGTTTTTTTTGCGGGTCTATGTGATGTTTCGGTTTCTAATTCTAAAATAATCGGATTGTGGTCCAAAATTATTTTGGGTTGAATATCGATCCCAGCGTTAATCAAAAGCTCTATGGAACCCAGACACCAAGCATCAACTAGACCAAAATCATTAAGGAAACCCTTAGTAGCTTTAAAAACCTTGTTCTTTTTCTCTTTATACTGAATATTACTACGAATATCTTCAGCTCCTTGCATATGTATATTGAAGTCCCCACATAAAATTACAGGAGATGCTCAAGAAGCCAACTCAATACTGACATCATTCAGCATGTCAGGATCATCCGAATTGGGACCATATAATGAGCATATGGTAACTAACAGATGGTCTATTCTCAACTCGATAATCTCCCACCGACCAAATTGATCAAACTTCGAACATTTACACTCGCCCCACCCATATTTTTTAAAGATAGCAACCCCTCTTGTATTTGAACCTTGCCACGCACAATACAAACGTTCCAAGCCCAAATCTTTCAGCCAGTCCCTGTTGTTCAAAGCAGTATGAGTTTCCTGAACACATAACAGTTCTACCATCATAGTTTTCAGAATCTGAGCCATAATTCCCCTTGGACTAAATGTTCTACTACACATTAGTATAGAGTGCCTCTATCAGAATGATTTATAAGTGCACACAAGACTCACTGTGATACTCTATACAACCAACACTATCCATTGCATTTTACCAAAACCCATTTCATAGTCTAGAATGAGTACTGCATTCTAATGTAGAAACTTGAGTCATTTTTACAAATAAATAAATGAAAAATAACTGGTTTGTAATTCTACCAAAACATGAGAACAGCATAGTTATCTGATTGCAAGCACATAAAATACACAAATGCTTATCTAAGAATGTTTTTTTAAATGCACACACAGTCACAATAAAATTCTAGAGAAAAAAAATATTCCCTGCACTTTAGCAGGACAAACACATTAGTCTGATTAACATCAAAATGCACCACATATATTCCCTCACAAATTAATAACTCACCTTTCAAATTGTTTTATAGAATAAGAAGTATATCAGGCACACAGCACCTTTTCTTATACAGAATCTCTGTTTTCAACACCTCTCAACAGAACCAAAGAATGGCACAGTTTCCCTCTCATTTTCAACACATATACACCTTCACATCAAATCACATTGCTTCCCTCATTAATTCAAAAGCAAACACACATTTCTATTGGTTACACATTTCAATCCTTTCCATTTGACATATATGTGAACCCTACCCCCATTCTGCCTTCTGCCTGTTACCATAGAAACACTTCATGGAACACTTCACTGAGCACACAGGTCAAAAGTTCATCACACAATGTTGCTAATCAAAACAGCAAGTGTGCTTGACTTCTCAATATACTAGCCTATCCTATGTAATGTTCTTTTCAATCACTTTTTGTTAACCAATAAGAATCATTCTTTTAATAAACAGAAACATGCACCCTAGTTTTCAGTGTAGAATGTTGTCAAACAAACAATGTTTTATTTTCTTTTTTCAAAACTTCCTCTTGAATTTTAGACTCTGCATTGGTACCAAAATCTCCCAATAAACACAAGAGCTCTTTTTAGAGCCACCTAAGAACCAAACACATGAGCTTGATGTATATCTAAAAAATACGATTTGTTTTTTGGCTTGGAGTCGCATACCCAATGCGTCAAATTTGTGCAGCCAACCTGTGCAAGACGCGCACCACACGAGCTGGAGTCGCGCACCCTATGGGTTAGAAGCCGTGCTTCCAAAGCGTGCACACCAGGGGCCGCACTGAGCTCCACGCTGAGAGTGCTTCTCCTAATCCATACTAATATAATAAAGAGAGATCCCAAACCTTTGAGGCGGGTAATCTCAGGAACCACAGCACCAATCACAACACCCAATACAGCGTTGGAAAGGGCAGTTGCAGCAAAAGGACATAGGCTACGCAGACGCCCACCATATACATTTAAAAGGTAAAAGAACCGTGCCAGCAAAGTAGTCCCTTGTGGGCGTGTCTGCGTTTGACTGTGGGTGTGACAAACGCTGGGGGCGTGTGGTACGTTCCGCCCTTCATGCCATGTCTCATATTGTGTGCTAATCCCACCCTGCTCCCTTTAAATACCCCTGCACCCCATAATCATAACCCACCCTTACTCTTTAAAATACCCCAACACCCTTAAACACTAACCCATCTTAACCCTATAAATATACCTGGTACCCCAAAACCCAAACCTATCCCTAAACCCTAAAAATACCCCTGTACCCCAAACCTAGCCCTGAACCCTATAAATACCCCTGTCCCTCAAAACCCAAACCTACCCCTGAACCCTAAAAATACCCCTGTACTCCAAACCCCGAACCTAGCCCTGAACCCTAAAAATAGCACTGTAACCCAAAACCCAAACCTACCAATGAACCCTAAAATATCCCTGTATCCCAAAACCCAAACCTAACCCTGAACCCTTAAAATACCCCTGTACCCCAAAACCCAAACCTACCCCTGAACCCTAAAAATACCCCTGTACCCCAAATCCAAACCTAGCCCTGAACCCTAAAAATAACCCTGTACCCCAAAACCCAAACCTACCCCTGAACTCTAAAATACCCCTCTACCCCAAAACCCAAACTTAGCCCTAAACCCTAAAAATACCCCTGTACCCCAAAACCCAAACCTCGCCCTGAACCCTTAAAATACCCCTGTACCCCAAAACCCAAACCTACCCCTGAACCCTAAAAATACCCATATACCCCAAAACCCAAACCTAGCCCTGAACCCTAAAAATACCACTGTACCCCAACAACCATACCTATCCCTAAACCCTAAAACTACCCCTGTACCCCATAACCCCAAACTATATCTGAACCCTTAAAATACCCAAACACCCCAAAGCATATACCTCAGTACCCCAAAACATATACCCCTATACCCATATTTACCTTATCCAAACATTTAAAAAAACATGCTTTTACCATTCATGCATTTACAACGAATTTCGTTGTAAATGTATGCATGGTAAAAGCACATAAAATGTAATGCCATGCGTTATAATGGCATTGCGGAGTCATGGTACTTTCGTAATGAAAGTAAGCGGAGTGATGGTATGCGGAAAGAAAGTTGCAGAATAATGGGTGTTTACCCTCCCCCGGTAAATACATTGGTGGCATGGCAGCCCACATCTCTAGCAACATACTCATATTTTTTCACCACCCATTTGACAAATGCACAGGTCTCCCTCATTGATGGCCAGCACCGACATACACTTTTAGACGCACCTCCCGTCACAAGTTCTAGAATTGCGAACTTTAGAGCTGGGGAGCTACGTTCGAATCTCGGCATCAGCTCAACATCCTGTGATTCCAGGCAAATTGCTTTGTCTCCCCGTGCCTACCACAAATGAATGTGTTCTTCTGTAATCTAAATTGTGCTCATGCCATGTTGTCGAGTTCGCGCTATATAATATTGCAAGGAAAAAAAAAGTAGGGAAACTCGGGTTCACACACTACTGAACGCGCACTCTTAAGTGCATCAGCAGTGCACTGTGAATCGGAGCGTTTCACAGGCCTGTCACAGATAAGAAATGCTATCTAAACGAAATCCTACAAAACAATATACTACTGGCCGGCAGCAATTCATACCCGGACAACGTTGGGACGGGCTGCTAGTTTACCATAAAAAAGAATGAGCCCCTATCACTAATTTTTATTCTCCTCCGGGACCCTATCCCCGGGACTTATATAATACGTTGGGGACCGTGGGGGGAGCCCCAATGCCCCCATGGTCCCAACCGGCTCCCTGCGTCCTTCAGGAGCTGGCATTGCTTTTCCTCAGGAAGAGCAGCTAACATGCTGCTCCCCCTGAGGAAAAGCAATCTGCTTTCCTATTTGGAAGAGAGAGCAGGTTAACCTTCTCTCTCTTCCAAATAGGAAAGCAGTTTGCAATGAAAGGGTGGGAGCCGCGAGGCTCCCACCCTGCCACTGCAAACAGAGATCTCCCGAGGGTAGGCACACCGGGACACTACAGGAGCTGGCCCTGGGTGGTGGCGTTCCCCAGGGCCATCAAGAGCTCCAGGAGGGGGGGCCGTGCGGCTCCCCTCCTTGAGGGTGGAGGTGGTCCCGGAGCTTGGAGGGGCCTCAGAGCCCCCCTCAATAAATGTTTTGAAGCCCTGGGGGGTGGTGGTCCCCGGGGCTGGGAGGCCTAAGAGCCAGAAGGAGCCTTAGGGGTACTTCTGGGACCTCCTGAGCAAGCCTAAGGGGTCACAGTGTATCTACACTGTACCCTTTTCACGTTTTGCCACATATTTCACAAACTTCTTCAGCCTCACTGCTACCGAGGCATAAAATGGCTGCAAACAGTTTCTAGTTTTGAATGTTATCAACCACTTGACAGCCAATTAGCATTCAGCGCGTGATCGGGAGGGTGCGTTTATGGTACGATGACAATGCGCGCAGGATCCGCGGATCCACCGCGCCCATAGATATATAAATGATGTTACCTATAATTTTCTCAGGAACTTCTGAATGGATTTACACTAAATAAGCAAAAGGAACGAGTCTGAACCAAGGACTACCTCTTTGCCAAATAAGTTGTAATTCCGTTCAGCAGTTTGGGCTGAAGCTGTGTCTAAAGGTCCCATGGGAAATTGCATGGGGAAAACACATTTTGGGACCCCCTTTTTTCTTGGCCCCTGCTTGACGAATCACCCCCAAAGGAGCGGACCGGAGCTGGCCAAAAGTTTGGATAATTTCGCACAGATTCGTCAATTGGCGCCAAAGTTATTCCAAATACAATGTTGTGGATTTCCTATGGGTAATAGGTCCTAACTATAAGAAACCTACTGGCAACCGCCAGTAGGTAATATGTATGTATATATATATATATATATATATATATGTATATATGTATATATATATATATATATATATATATATATATATATATATATATATATATATATATATATTGGATATAAAATTACCCCCGACTCCTTTTAAGATTAAAGAGACACTGAACTGTCGATCGGAATACGCAGTATATGTACTAGAATGTCCCTGTGGTCTGAGGTACGTGGGTAGTACCAGACCGCAGGTGTACAAAAGAATTTTACAGCATTTAAGGGCCATCATGAATGCTGACCCTGCGTATCCGGTCGCTAGACACTTCAATAAGGTACACGCAAAAAATGCTTCTCTTTTAACTTATTTTGTTATAGACTGTGTACCCCCGCAAAGGAGAGGTGGAGATATGGAGGTTTTACTAAGAAAATTGGAGACCAGACATATAATTTTACTTGACACCAAGATTCCAAAAGGGCTCAACACCAGTGATGATTGTTACACGTATTTATAGGTTTCCAATCTCAAAATAATATCACCGTTACTGTATGAGTTGGACACAAACCTAGTTCACCACTGAACAGTACTTTGTTAATGAACTTTATGTTTTTGCCCTCTGTATAAGACTTCCACACATCTGTCATTACATGAATTTTAACATCTATTACATGTTTTTAAATTCACTGGTAGCACTTTAAGGTTTTACATAATGGAGTTATGCTATTTAAGCATTTATTATTGCGTATTTTGCACTATAGGGTCTTGCCCACTTGGGCGGTACTATTTGTTGTTTTACAACAGCATTATTTGCACAATAGACCCTACTCAGACTTAGTACTGTATGCCCACTTGGGCTCCATTCTTGCCAATTTTAGAATTACTCTTATGGTGTTTTTTTAAAATAATGGCATTGTATATGATCTATTTATTTCATTGTTGCAGCTATTTTGCACACAGTAGAAATATGCACTTTCAGTAGCATTGGGTGGTAAATGTGATTATTTATTGTTTCAAAGGCACATTATGAAACATAATTGTTTTTATCTACGTTAATATTTACCCCCATCTATTTTTACTTGTATTTTGGATTTTACGCAATCTAAA
Source organism: Lissotriton vulgaris (assembly GCF_964263255.1). Lineage (NCBI taxonomy): Eukaryota > Metazoa > Chordata > Amphibia > Caudata > Salamandridae > Lissotriton > Lissotriton vulgaris. Next base: position 766,814,037 of record NC_141691.1, on the reverse strand, counting down.
ATATTTGATATCATGCTATTGTTCGCACAAACAGATTCTACAGCATTTGTTTGTTTTATTGAGATCATCGTGTCTGGGTTGCATTACGCATATTCAATAGCATTGTGATACAATATGTCGAAGTATCTCTTCACTTTTCATTATGTAAATGAGCACTGTGCACTTTAAATAAGGGTCATCAGCCCCCATGTCTGTGTCATGTGATCAAGGCTTGGAGAAGCCGAAACGCGTCATGTCGGACTGGTGTTGGGTCTCGTAATAAATTGAAAATCTGCACTATCTATGGGTCATGCCTCGTCATTCAAGATTCAGATCTGTTTCTGACGTCTGTGCTTACCGAAGATATTTCCGAGATTGCTTCCTCGTAATCGGCAAGACCCCATCGCAACTGGGCAAGAGCGGCTTGAAGCAGTTGTTTTGCATGCAGAACTCTATTCGTTACTCCGGGAGAAGGGGTTGCCGACGGAGCCCCAGGGACAGCGGATATTTTCGTCAGTGATACAGGAAGTGTGGAAGTGGTTCCGGTTCGGAGGTCGGCGGAGGTTGATCGTGGATGGGAGCTGCACCGCGTACGCTTGGAACGCTGAAGGACTCCGCGTATTTTCCCTGTGCGAGGTGTGCGAGGTGTCTACTCTACAGTACAAACACAAGTAAGGGTATTGACAACCTCTTTATTTCTAATTTGACCCAACAACAAACGGACACGGTTAGGGGGCGTGTGGAGGCATCGAGGGGCATGTTTACGGACTCCCCGGCTGGGGATGGTTCTAACGGCGTAAATACAACATCGCTGCCTGAGCCCCAAAATAATGCCAAAGAACTATTTAAAGCCCTGGAAAAGTGTTGCAAACAGGAGCAAGCTAAATGGTGGGAACACTCTTCACTTACAGGTTATCTCGAAGTAGGAAGAGTGCCCTGCGGCCTAAGATGCATGTTAACTCCGTCCTACAAAAACCCCGATCCTCAAATGCTTTTAGATTGGGCACAATGCAATTTGGAATCTTCACGGAGTCTGATGCTAATATTGGTACAATATGCCGAAAGTGATAGACTGAAGCTTCTGTCTGAAATTGATAGAATAAACGGAGAAATTGACAAGTTACCGAGTTCCCCTGTGATTGTTAAATTTTGCGAGGATATGGAAATGCGCCTTAAGCTTGAAGAGGAGATAATCAAAAAACGCAAGGCGTATAAGTTCCAGCGCGACCGTCTGGACTATGAAAATGGACAAATCTTCACCTTCGCGAAGAAATACGACAATCTCAAAGATTGTAAAGTAACTAATGATGCAGCCTCTGTAAAACCTGTGGGCTCAGCAAGTAAGAATATTCAAGCTGAACAGTCATCCATATCAGAAGATAGCTCACAAGTCGACAGCGAATCAGATTCCGAACTGAAAAGAAAAGAAAGGTCGGGTTTCGAAAATTCACAATGGGACAGGAATTGGAGGTCATGCAAATGGACAGAAAAATGACGCTCAGATCCGGTACCCAAGGAGCATCCGCCAACAAATCTGCAACAGGAAACATGCAGAAAGGCGTAAATGCAGCCGCAAGCGGAAACGCAGGAGGGAGACAGAGAAGACAAAGGGGCAAGTGGCAGCGCAATCAGGTACAAAAGTAGAGGATTCACGCACTGTTGTCAATTTGTCCGATGTTGCACTTACCGCGGGGGGAACTTCCATTTTATCCCTAGGCTTGTCATACAGTGCACGTTGTGATTTCAACTATGCGAGCACCAAAATTGACGTATTCAAATACGTTCGTAAACTGAAGTTGAAAAAACACTTTGCTACCACCAAATCCACTATATCTGATCCGCAGCCTATCTCTGAGCCCACGGCTGTAACGGGGATGGCTCTGACACAGGAACTATTGGAATTACAACGGGATGAAGGGTTGCTTACTCAACCAATTCCCGGCTGGGATTTAGGACCAAAATTGCAACCAACCCCGTTTAAACCAAAGTCCAAATACTGCCCACTTCTTCTCAAGGACAATCTGGACAGCTTTCACGGTAAGGTTTGTGCAGATTTGAAAAACTTGCACATTAAAACATGTAACACAACCAGGAAAAGGAACTACATGGATACACAATATTTTAAACTGATCAAAAAACTCAAGACAAACAAGAATGTTATCATTCGCCAATCCGATAAGGGCGGGAATGTTGTGTTGTGGGCAAGAAATCTATATATGGAAACAACATTGGGCCAATTGACAGACCGGGACTGCTACAAGCGAACAAGTGCAGTGGAAGTACAACAGGCACATAAAGCTATCTATTCTAGTCTGATCGCTTGGAGAAGCATTGGCCTACTAACAATGGAGGAATACAAATATGTTAAAATAGATTGTCCAACTACACCGGTCATTTATTTTATTCCTAAAATACATAAGGACCCACTAAAGCCACCTGGGCGTCCAATTATATCTGCCAGAAACAGCATATTGGAGAATGTAAGCAGATATATAGATTTCTTTTTACAAGAACATGTGAAATCCCTTCCTTCCTATATCCAGGACACAGGCGACCTTCTCAGAAAAATGGCCAATTTCAAGTGGCAACCAGGATATGTGCTGGTATCGATGGATGTGACATTGCTCTATACCAGCATTAATCACAGAGATGGCATTAGAGCTGTGGAACATTTCCTGATGAGAAGACCTTCATGTCATTCAGAACACTCTAAAATGCTTTTGGCCATGATCTCACTTTGTCTTGAAAACAATGTGTTCCTTTTTGCTAACCAATTGTTCTTGCAAGTCAGGGGTGTTGCTATGGGGGCCTGTTTCTCTCCCAGTTACGTATGTCTCCACATGGGTTACTGGGAGGAGCAGGTCTTAATGGTGGAACACAATCAGACCATGACCACCAGGGTTAAATCCTGGTGGCGCTTCATAGATGACCTCTTCTTTATTTGGGAGGGTTCCATTGAAGAGGCAACATCTTTTATACAAGAACTGAATATAAACACACTAAATTTACAATTCACCTGTAATATGAGTGAGCAAAATGTGGTGTTTTTAGATGTTGAATTCTATGTTGCAAATGGTCAACTGCAAAGCAGACTCTACCGCAAACCTACGGCAGGCAATGCCCTGCTGCACGCCAGTAGTCATCATCCGGCGCACCTGATCAGGAGCATCCCGTATGGTGAGATGCTCCGTATCAGGAGGATTTGTAGTAGTGGTTCAGAATGCACAATAGCGCAGAATGATTGTAAAATCAGATTTCAACAGAGGGGCTATTCTAACTCCTGCATTGATAGTGCTATGTTGAGAGCGAACAGACATGATAGACAGACCCTTTTGGCTCCATCTATTGATACTGCTAGGGTCGGCATCCAAACCACCGATGTGGTTCGCCTAATTATTGGGTATTGCAGTCAACACCAAGCCATACATAAAATTGTAAAACAACATTGGCCACTGATCAAGAGTGATCCAGTGATTGGTGACTTGTTGCATAATTCTCCCAATATAACATTAAAAAAAGCCAGATCTTTGCAGGATAACTTGGTTAGTAGTAGCCCAGAAGTAGCCACGGGATTGTGGTTATCTGGTAGTAAAGGCTTTCTGCGTTGTTCCACCTGTAAGGCCTGTAAAATGGTGTCAGTAAATCGGAATATCAGTCTCCACTCCTCCCTACTCCTTTTAAGATTAAAGAGCAACTGAACTGTCGATCGGAATACGCAGTATATGTACTAGAATGTCCCTGCGGTCTGAGGTACGTGGGTAGTACCAGACCGCAGGTGTACAAAAGAATTTTACAGCATTTAAGGGCCATCACGAATGCTGACCCTGCATATCCGGGTGCTAGACACTTCAATAAGGTACACGCAAAAAATGCTTTATTTGCACAATAGACCCTACTCAGACTTAGTACTGTATGCCCACTTGGGCTCCATTCTTGCCAATTTTATAATTACTCTTATGATGTTTTTTTTTAAATAATGGCATTGTATATGATCTATTTATTTCATTGTTGCAGCTATTTTGCACACGGTAGAAATATGCACTTTCAGTAGCATTGGGTGGTAAATGTGATTATTTATTGTTTTAAAGGAACATTATGAAACATAATTGTTTTTATCTACGTTAATATTTACCCCCATCTATTTTTACTTGTATTTTGGATTTTACGCAATCTAAAATATTTGATATCATGCTACTGTTCGCACAAACAGATTCTACAGCATTTGTTTGTTTTATTGAGATCATCGTGTCTGGGTTGCATTACGCATATTCAATAGCATTGTGATACAATATGTCGAAGTATCTCTTCACTTTTCATTATGTAAATGAGCACTGTGCACTTTAAATAAGGATCATCACCAGCCCCCATGTCTGTGTCATGTGATCAAGGCTTGGAGAAGCCGAAACGCGTCATGTCGGACTGGTGTTGGGTCTCGTAATAAATTGCAAATCTGCACTATCTATGGGTCCTGCCTCGTCATTCAAGATTCAGATCTGTTTCTGACGTCTGTGCTTACCGAATATATATATATATATATATATATATATATATATATATATATATATATATATATATATATATATATATATATATATATATATATATATATATATATATATTGGATATAAAATTACCCCCAACAAAGCAACAGGAAATCATCCGGCACTCCAGGGTAGGGGAAAAAAGTCTTCAGTTTATTGCGAGGACAAGTTTCAACATCTATATATATATATATATATATATATATATATATATATATATAGCAAAGATCACAGACGTGGTCGAAACGCGTCGTCCTTGTTTGCTAAACCAAGATTAAACTGCTTAAACCGACCGAGTGGGCTTGTGTGGATTCTTTCGTGAGGATCCCTTTGCTGTGCGATATAGATTCACTGAAAAAAACATACGTTTCAGGGACATTATAGTTAGAAATTAGCATTTATAAACCTTAGAAATTCACAGAAAAAAACATAGGTTTCAGGGATGTTATAGTTCGTTGGACATGTCACTCGTACAAAACCATAGAAATTCAGCTGTTATAGTTAGTTGAGCTAACTATAACTCATAATCCGCAATGCACTGCTGATGACATCACATATTACATCACTCATTTGAGATGTTATCAGTGATGTCATCAGTAATGTCATCAGTGATATCACTGACCATGTGATGTCATCAGCAGTCCATTGCGGGGGCACAAGTTATAGTTAGCTCAACTAATTATAACGTCCGCATGTAGTGGAATAGTGGGTTTAGAAATGGATACACCAATCAGGGCACTGGAAGTGGGATTCACTGCATTGCACTTGGGTGCACTAGGGTGGACCCCATGGCCACTGCCCATCTGCCCACTGATCATCGCCCACAGATACTTTTTGTCTTGGCCGGAGAAGCCTTGCAACGGCTCCAGCCCCAGCGACCATGGCAAAGATGAGGTTCTAATATGTCTTCCCAAATATCACCACGTCACCCTGCCCAACCCCTCATCTGTACTCACGCAGGCATGGCTTGGGAGATGGGCGGGTGTCATGGGCGAGGAGGACGGATCATGGCAGTAGAGCCAGCCTTGCTTCTGCTGCTGGGTCTCGGGATCAGGAGATGCCACGGACCTTTTTCCATTCACCTCCTCCAGCAGCTACCCTTGGATTGCCTCCTTTAGTGCCAGCTGGCAGGGCACACCGGCATTTGTGCAGGGGATGGCACACTGGCCCTCCTCCTCTGGAGACACAATAAAGAGCAGCGGCCTCGTCACTGGCACAGCCTCACCGTCCTCCACCAATCACTGCACGCACAGCATGTCCACCAACCATGCACAGCCAATCAGCGGGCCCCCTCCTCGATGCCCCATGGGGTAGCTGGGCTTTGAACTTGCTGCCCTGGGGCCTTTCTCCTCAGCTATTTCATCCATCTGAAGATAACATCTAATTGCGCTCACTTCTGTTTTCCCCACGAGTGCTGTCTGCTTGTCCTTCTGAGAGCACAACCCTTTCTAACAAGCCTGTCCTTCCTCAACAGAGTTAGTGATCTGCCACTCACTGAGAAACTTACCTACATAGTTTGCCAGAAACCACTCCTTGCAGAGTATTATACTGTACAGCCTAAACTACTTGTGTTTTTGTTTTCGATTTTCCTTTCAATTTTTACCCAAAAGATGACATGCTGTTTGCTGCGATCCTCAGGGTATTGATCGAGTGCATGCAAACAATGTTGAATGATAGTGCAGAGTGGACTAGTGTTCCGCAAAAATCTAACTCTAACTCTGAACACAAATCAATTTGGCATTGCCCCAGGACCTGGCCCACCCAGGGGCTTTTTAACAAACAAAGCGCAGTAGACTGTGCTTTATTTTTTTAAATATAATTTAGTCAGGATTTGCGCATTCGCGGTTCGGAGTGTTGGCAGCCAATCAGAATTGAGTTCGTAGTCAGTAGGGTTAACAAACCCGCCTCGATGCTCAGATATTGATATTTTTATTTTTATAATTTTTCAGCAACTATTGGACAGATTTAAACCATTTAAAAAAGGTCGCTTTCCGAAACAGGAGCAATCTTTTTGCCAAATTTGGTGTAATTCCGTTCAGCACTTCGGGCTGTAGCCTGTACTAAAATTTCCTATGGAAATTAACATGGTGAAAATGCGTTTTGGGGCCCCCCATTTTTCACTGCCCCCTCTTGATAAATCACCCGAAATTTTCAAGACAATAGCTGACTTGAGTGAACCTTTTTTGTGGAAATGTTAGCGAGGATTTGTCAAACGGTCCTAAAGATATTGGCAAAAGAAAAAATGCTTTTTGAATAGAAACGAGGTCCTAACTATACCTACCTGCTGGTGACTGCCAGTAGATAATATATATATATATATATATATATATATATATATATATATATATATATATATATATATATATATATATATATATATATATATATATATATTCACTGAAAAAACCATAGGTTTCACACCAGTTATAGTTAGGAATTAGCATTTAAAAAACCTTTGAAATTCACTGAAAAAACCATAGGTTTCACACCAGTTATAGTTAGGAATTAGCATTTAAAAAACCTATTAAATTCACTGACAAAACCAGTTATAGTTAGCTGGAAATTTTACTGACATAAAACCATTGAAATTCCCACGTTATAGTTAGTTGGACTCACTATAACTTGCGCGCCTGCAATGCACTGCTGATGACGTCACATATTACATCACTCATGACATGGTCAGTGACATCACTCATGACATCACTTGTGGACATTTGGAAGAAATATCTAGTTATATGACAACGGGATACCGACATAACTTGAAGGAAATAAGAACGCCCTGAAGAAGTTCTGTTGTACAGAACGAAACGTTTCGGCTGGCTGTGGTACATAAACTTAAGGAAAATAAAAGCATTTGAATATACACCAAGATTCAGCGCTTCAATAAGTACTCTAAGTGATATGATTTGATTGGACTCATTGTGAAAGTGGTGCTGTGCCAAACTTTGGAATATTCTCCACTACTCTCTACTACTTACTCTCTCCTACTCTCTACTACTCACTCTCTACTGCTCTCTACTACTCACTCTACTACTTACTCTCTACTACTCTCTACTACTCACTCTCTACTACTCTCTACTACTCACTCTACTATTCACTCTACTACTCTCTACTACTCACTCTGCTACTCTCTCTACTGCTCTCTACTACTCTCTACTACTCACTCTCTACTCTCTATTACTCACTCTCTACTCTCTACCTCTCTACCTCTCTCTTCTTCTCTCTCTACTAATCTCTACCTCTCTACCGCTACCTCTCTACCTCTCTACCTCTACACCTCTACCTCTCTACCTCTCTCTACACGCACACATATAGACATATATGCATATATATATGTGCATATGCATTTATATATATGTATGTGTATGTATAAAAAAAACAACTAAACATTTTTTTTCTCTAAACAGCTACTTGTAAAACTGCCATTCTTTTTTCCCATGGTACGCTCCCCGGTACGCGCACCGGTGCGCGTACCGGGCGCTCCCCCCGCCTTTTATGGCCCCCACATCAAACCTAGGGGGTCAGGGGGGGTCTACTCTGCCCCCTTATGGTCATTTCCCTCTTTGTTTTGGCCACCTCTTGTGTCTCGATTTTACCGAGACACAAGATGGCGGCCGCTCCGGACTGTTTAGAATGTTTACAGACACCCGAGAGCCAATCAGCTTTCCTCGCGCAAGTCGCGTGGCGCGCACGGTACGCGCACCGGTGCGCGTACCGGTGCGCTGCTATAGATATATATATTTTTTTGAACCTTAATTACTCAAAATCCACTGGAGCACATATCTTGAGACATAGCAAAGGCACATCGGGCTACCAGTCCCTACAATTTTGCCAAGTTTGGTGGAAATCCATTCAGCCGTTCGGGCTAAAAGTGAAATCGACCGCCCTATGGAAATTAACATGGGGAAAACGCGTTTTGGGACCCCCCTTTTATCTCGGCCCCCGCTTGACGAATCCCCCCCAAACTTTCAGGGAAGGACCGGAACGCCGCGAGGCCATTTTCAGGAAATTTTCAGGCAGATTCGTCAACCGGTGCCAAAGTTATTCCAAATAGAATGTTGAGATTTAACATTGAAAAAAATCCTAACTATAACTACCTACTGGCGACCGCCAGTAGGTAATATATATATATAGATATATATATATATATATATATATATATATATATATATATATATATATATATATACATATACACATATTATATTATCTACTGGCAGTCACCAGTAGGTAGGTATAGCAAAGAGCAAGGCACAAGGGTGCCGAAACGTCATGAAACCGACAGGCAAATAAAGATTTGAATGCCGCAAAAATTTGGTCCGTGCTTGGTGTATCTGTGCCTGCTGTGCCTGCTACGCGCAGAGTATACTTTGGTTTTGGATATATATATATATATATATATATATATATATATATATATATATATATATATATATATATATATATATATTCACTGAAAAAACCATGGGTTATAGACCCTATATAGTTAGGAATTAGCATTTACAAAACCTTATTTTACTCACACAAAACCATTGAAATTCCATATATAGTTAGTTGCACTAACTATATATCGCGCACCCGCAATCCACTGCTGATGATGTCACATATTACATCATTCATGACATGGTCAGTGACATCACTGATGAAATCACTGATGACAACTCAAATGACACAGCTGCCTGCGGTGCCTCCCTGAACCGCTTGACGGAGGCCCCCGAGGGGCGGTGTGGTAGTGCGGACTGGGAGGGGACGCTTGGCTCCTGCCCCCTCCCCTAGTCTTGTTGCTCTGGTGTGGCCTGAGATCGCCCCCGACATAGGCGGCCGGCTCCCGGGGTCCGGCGGAACTTTTTGCCTTTTGGTGACTCTTCCATTCTGGACCTTGTCCCACAATCCGTTTGATCTGACGGTATTGATTGGATCAAGATGGCGGCTTCACACAAAGCTGACTCAAGTGTTGCTGCTGATGATATGCAGACAAAAACTGGTTTTCAGTTTGTACATTCTTCAGGATTTTTCCATCCAAGGCTGGTTGAGAGTTTGTAGAACAATGGCTTCAGATTTTCAACATACTACTCTTCCACATTCTTCATAAATGTAATTCTGGTCCTGCCGCTACTTATTGGAGACATTAAACTATACTCTGGACCTGCCTGTCCTTGACCAAAATGGCGCCAGTATGGGAGCGACTTGCAACTCCTTATGACGTTCTAGTTACTTAGCCTTGACGTTATGGGGGATGTATGCGGTCTTTGTGCCCATGGCGGGCGGGGAAGGGTACTGACTGGAAATACGGACAACCCTATTGATGTTGATTTTTCATTATTGATTATTGTATTAATAAAGCTTCGAAGTAATGTAACCCATGATACTCGCCCATGGTGTGAGTATGGACGATTTTATTGTAACTGATCCTGTTATACTTTCAATTAAAAAATCAACCTTCGCTGATCCTACAACCGTTTATCACGTTTAGTTTTTTCATTATTGATTATTGTATTAATAAAGCTTCGAAGTAATGTTACCCATGATACTCGCCCATGGTGTGCGTATGGACGATTTTATTGTAACTGATCCTGTTATACTTTCAATTAAAAAATCAACCTTCACTGATCCTGCAACCATTTGTCACGTTTAGTTTTTTCAATTAAATGGCTCGCTTGTTACATACTCCTATACCCCTGGCTTTTGAAAGACATCATCTTGTAGAATAAAGGGCTGCGTCAAGGGTGGTATTGCCCAGAATGTCTTGTTTTCTAGTGCTCGTAATAATGAAGCCAGAACTGCTGAAAGGGATTCTGGTCCTGCCGCTACTTATTGGAGACATTAAACTATACTCTGGACCTGCCTGGCCTCGACCAAAATGGCGCCAGTATGGGAGCGACTTGCATCTCTTTATGACGTTCTAGTTACTTAGCCTTGACGTTATGGGGGATGTATGCGGTCTTTGCGCACATGGCGGGCAGGGAAGGGTACTGACTGGGAATACGGACAACCCTATTGATGTTGATTTTTCATTATTGATTATTGTATTAATAAAGCTTCGAAGTAATGTAACCCATGATACTCGCCCATGGTGTGCGTATGGACGATTTTATTGTAACTGATCCTGCTATACTTTCAGTTAAAAAATCAACCTTCACTGGTGGGATCTCCCTTCCCAATCTGGAGGCGTACTATTGGGCAGAACACCTTACCCCGATAAATGAATGGTTACATGCAGCAGTAGACCACCCTACATATGCGCTGGAACGATCAAAATGGTCTCACACACACGCTCTGTACTACCTATACGGGGGCCCACGAGGGAAGCACCTCCTACCGGCCACTAGGATCACGCTGACTGCTTGGCACAGGGCAACTAAACGCATGGGATGGGACAAACGACCCACCCGACAGACGCCACTATGGCACTGTAAGTGGCTGGGTGAACTTAACAAACTGACGGGCTTCAGGCAATGGGATGCTATTGGCATTTCGACCATAGGGGATGTGATCGCTAGGGGGGACCTGAAAACATTCCACGCCTTGCAGGGGGACTTTGGCCTACATAACACCCAGTACTACAGATACACACGGCTACGACATGCCTGGAGGGCTCAGAACATCATTGTGGCAGATATCCCAGAATATGCCCCATTGGAAGGTAGGTTGCTGCAGGAGCAGATAGGGAGGGGGGCGGTCTCCCTCACGTATAGAACACTAACCAACAATACATTGGGAACCTTACAAGACTTGAGAAACAAATGGGAGGCAGACACGGGGGAGATGGAAGACCTGGACTGGGAGATGGTTCTTATGCACCCTCGTGAGGTCGCGATTAAGTCCAGACTCCGCCTCATACAGTTGAAGGTGTTGCACAGGGCCTATTACGACAGGGTGCGGCTATACAAAATGGGGAAGGTCATGGACACTGCATGCCTTAGGTGCCGCCAACCAGAGGGGAATTTCTACCACATAATTTGGGGCTGTGAGACCATACAGGAACACTGGGAGAACATATTTGGGGAATTAGAGGAGGTCCTGGGAACTACTTTACCACGGGACCCGAAACTAGCCCTGTTGGGGTTAACGACCGAAGTCGACCTGGCCCGCCCCTTGATCATCTTTCTAGGGCTAGCGCTGGTGGTAGCCAAGAGAGACATTGCCAGGCGCTGGGGAGCGGCCGAACCGCCGGACTTGGAGGAATGGAGAAGAGGGCTTGACCTCTATATGGCGGCTGAGAGAGTGACATACAAAGCCAGGGGTTGCCCAAAGAAATTCCGGAGAGTATGGACTCTGTGGCGGCGATATCACGGACTAGAGTGACCTCACGGGGGATCTGAATGGGAACCTTGTCACACTTGATGTTTTATACAGGCCTAGAAAGGGTGACGGAGGCTGGACCGGTTCAATGCCTCACTGTAGAACCCGGTTCTCATCCAGGTGGATGTGACTATATCGGCAAAGGTAGACGGACTTCGGGTGGGGGGGAGGTGGGCGGGCATGGTAGGAGCTGTTTCTAGGGGTTGTTTTTTCTTGTTTATTTACATCAGTAACTAGCCTTGGTTAAGCAGTACTGTCGCTTTTGATCTGTGAGTAATCCTACTAAAGAAAAAAGAAAAGTTGCGGAACCAACGGAACTGGCTGAATGTTGAAGCCAACCCGTGTCCTCATGTGTCTTTCAGATGATACGCCTAGTGCAACAATAAAAAGTTATTTGAAAAAAAAAAAAAAAATCAACCTTCACTGATCCTACAACCGTTTGTCACGTTTAGTTTTTTCAATTAAATGGCTCGCTTGTTACATACTCCTATACCCCTGGCTTTTGAAAGACACCATCTTGAGGAAGAAAGGGCTGCATCAAGGGTGGTATTGCCCAGAATGTCTTGTTTTCTAGTGCTCGTAATGACGAAACCAGAACTGCCGAAAGGGATTCTGGTCCTGCCGCTACTTATTGGAGACATTGAACTATACTCTGAACCTGCCTGGCCTCGACCAAAATGGCGCCAGTATGGGAGCGACTTGCAACTCCTTATGACGTTCTAGTTACTTAGCCTTGACGTTATGGGGGATGTATGTGGTCTTTGTGCACATGGCGGGCGGGGAAGGGTACTGACTGTGAATACAGACAACCCTATTGATGTCAATTTTTCATGATTGATTATTGTATTAATAAAGCTTTGAAATAATGTTACCCATGATACTCGCCCATGGTGTGCGTATGGACGATTTTATTGTAACTGATCCTGTTATACTTTCAATTATAAAATCAACCTTCACTGATCCTGCAACCGTTTGTCACGTTTAGTTTTTTCAATTAAATGGCTCGCTTGTTACATACTCCTATACCCCTGGCTTTTGACCCTTTCCTACGCACGGTCTGTACTACCGCCCTCTGGCGATCTATGTAATGAACAGACTACCATTGCCGAAACACAAGGGAATGCATCTCAGAGAGATAAGTCAAGTACGTGGTAGATAAAAACATTTCCGTGTTTATGCACGCTGATGTGCTTTGAACGATGCCCCCCCCCCCCTCATAATTTAGATTACCTCCGCCCATTGCACAAAAGCGTACCGGGCGCTCCCCACGCAAAAAAAAACGTTTTTTTTGCCCCGCAGGGCCCTTTTAAAGCCTCCACATCAAACCTAGGGGGTAGGGAGGATCTACTATGCCCCCTTATGGTCATTTCCCCCTTCGTTTTGGCCTCCTCTTGTCTCTCGATCCTACCGAGAGACAAGATGGCGGCCGCTCCGGACTGTTTAGAATGTTGACAGACACCGGAGAGCCAATCAGCTTCGCTTCGCGAAGTTCCGTTACGCGTCAAGTACGCGAACCAGAGCGCTACCCGGAGCGCTGTCACAGATATATAACTTTTTTTGAACGTTAATTTATCAAAATCCACTGGAGCACATATATTGAGACCTAGCAAAGGCACATCGGGCTAACAGTCCCTACAATTTTGCCAAGTTTCATGCAAATCCATTCAGCCGTTCGAGCTAAAAGTGAGGCCAACCGCCCTATGGAAATTAACATGGGAAAAACGTGTTTTGGGACCCTCCTTTTTTCTCGGCCCCCCCTTGACGAACCCCCCCCCCCCAAATTTTCAGGGGCTGCTCAGAAAGAAAATGTGCCATTTTCCTGAAAATTTCAGCCAATTCCATCCACAAACGCCAAAGTTATTAGACATAGAATTTTCAAAAATCCCATAGAGAAAAAATCCTAACTATATATACCTACTGGCGACCGCCAGTAGGTAATATATATATATATATATATATATATATATATATATATATATATATATATATATATATATATATATATATATATATATATATATATATTGCAGTCGTAAAGCGCCCAGAGTCATAAAACCATCAAAAACAGGTCAGACACATTACAGGAAGAAGGTAAAAAGTTCAGGGATGACCCTGCAAAAAGGGAAAAGTCCAACACAACCCCTTTCCAGCCAAAATGCAGAGGAGACCAATCACTACCTCGATGGGATTCCCTGCTTTGGGTGATAGAACATGGTCCCTGGCCTGCACCAGAAGGGGCATACTCCAGTTTTATGCCAATCTGAACCTATTTGGATCTCTCTATCCATACTCTCAGGGTTCACCAAGCTAACCCATGTGGAAACCCTCTCCTCACCTGTGGACACCACCTGTGCAGCACCTAACCTTAACTTGCTCACAGGGGTATTCCAATAGACAGACAGCAAGCCACAGTGGCCACTGACAGTAGTCTGTGATGAAAAACAGACCTTATGCCTCTCAGGGCTCTCAAACCTCTGTGGTGTCAGAAAAAGGGGCAGTAGCCCCAGGTGCTTGGCACCCTTTGTCCACTCTACCTGCTCTCAGGTCAGAACCCACCAGCCCCAGGCCCATACCCGGCGGCTGGACAAGAGGCTGGGGTGGACTCCTCCACACATAGTCCTCCTCCTCGGGGCTCTCCACCCTCCCACCTGGAGTGGTACCCCCTTCCAGAATTGTCAGGGTGCCTGTAGAAGGTGTCCTGCACAATTTGCCTACCAGTTCAGGGGTTCTATCCTGCAACTGGGCTTCCAGGTCAGGGGGATACCCTAAACCTGGACCTCCAACCTAGGGTCTAAACCCTCCAGTTGAACCGGGGTCAGAGACGAGGACTCCCTCCCTCTGCACCCCCTTCCAGAGTGCTGTACTGTCCCACCTAGAGTGGTACACCTAAGACCAACCAGTCATGACACTGTTTACAGTAGTCCCTCCCTCCAGGTCAGACAACATCTGAACCTGACTCGCCCGCCCAGGGTCTGTACCTGGAGGTTGAACACTTGCCCGGTGCACCAGGACTTCCTTGGGAGCATGCATGCCCCCCCCCCTTAGGGTAACACATAACTCATGTGTTGTGTGATAGTCTTCCTGGCACAGATCTCCCAACCCCTGTCCCTCTGACAGTGCGTGAAAATCCCCCAGGACAGAAGTGGTGTCACCATGGTCACTCCTTGGTGACTCAACCCTTCTGGCAGGCCCCAGACCCACTGGTGCTTCAACAGGGGACTCTTTCCCCTCTCACCCCCCCTCTGGACTTCTGCACCCTCCACTTAGGAGTAGTACTGCCAGACACTAGAACTGATGGAAGCCTGCTTACAGACACTCCCAGTTCACCTGACACTAGGGGATCCCCTCAATGGGTGGCCCATCCGGACAGACTATGCTCCCCAACTGGTATTTCCTTAAAGAACCATTCAGGCCCGGAGACTGGGTTTCGGGCACCTTGGGACATGCAGCCCCACACTGACTCCGTCTCCACTGAGGCAGTATGTGAACCCCCACACCCCTTCCACTATGCCGGGACCTAGCTGGGCTACTCTGAACCACTTCTACCAATCTCGGTTGGAAGATATAGAGCCATTCCTCTTAGGATCACTCCCCAATGCCTCTTGGGACTCTCTGGAATCCACCAAAAAGTTTGCCTCCAATGTGAGCTCCCTCGAGTCAGAGAACTCACTCTCTAACAGGTGTTGGTATAGCTCTGGAAAACAGGGACTTACAATTAACCCTGGGCGTAGTGTGCGGAGTGGGGCTACGCGGAGCTACGCGAAGTGGGCACAAAACTACGCCCACCCGCGCACTCCGCGTAGCCCCACTACGCGCCACCCGCCTCCCTCCCGCCCTCCCTAAATACTGCAATAAATGGCTAGAAAGCTTTTAAAAACACTTACCTTGTCCGCCGCGTCCCTGGGGCTCCCTCTCGCCGTCCCTGGATTCGCGCCGTCATTTCGAATACTAATGCGCATGCGCGGGCGCCCGCGCATGCGCATTTCTCGTGAGAAATGCGCATGCACGGCAGCCCGCGCATGCGCATAAGTATTCGAAATGGCGGCGCGGATCCAGGGACGGCGAGAGGGAGCCCTGGGGACGCTGCTGACAAGGTAAGTATTTTTAAAAGCTTTCTAGCCTTTATTGAAGTATTTAGGGAGGGCGGGAGGGAGGCGGGTGGCGGCCGGCTACGCACCGTCTGCGGAGCGTGCGTAGTGCCGCCTGGCTACGCCCGCTACGCAAAATGTGTAGGAGACGGCACTACGCACACTCCGTGCACGGAGCGTAGCTGGCCGCCCACCCCTACTTACAATATGCTCTCCCACAATTGGATCACACAGCCCCCTACAAGGGTTAACCAAACAATCCATCACCTAACCATCCAGTGCCTCACACAGATACTGCACAATACTCTCCTGAGATTGGCAAGACATTATCTGACTGTCTCTGTCTCTCAACCTACACTCTTCTGAGCGGTCTTCACACTCACATACAAGGACCTCAACCTTGGTGGAAGCCCTATCCCTGCACCTCTCGTCTGAAGTCAGTAGAGTGTCCCTTCCACCACTAGGACCATGAACACCTGCGTCAGTATCCCCATTCTCCTCAGGGGTATTGTGCTCTACTGGAGCTACCTCATGTTCTTGAACCTCCTGGTGTATGTTATACCCCTCCTTCAAATCAGGCACCACATCTCTGGGTGTATGTACTACTCCCTCAGCACTAGATAGCCCAATTTGGCTGCCACCATCTGAGCTGGATTCCTTCTTCAACTCAGCAAAGCTCACTTCCTGAGCTACACACATTTCTTTTTTCTGGACTGAGACACTCATGGCCTCAAGTCTCTTGAGCTCCAAATCAAGCTCCCTCATTCTCAACTCATGCTCAAACTACATCCTCTTTTCCTCTAGGGCCAATTTCCTACTTTGCAACTCCATTTTTCATTGTCCACTCAACTTGAGCTTGGTCAGCTCCATCTCATGCATCCTACACTCCTTCCTGTCCTCCAACTCCTCTGGAGACAGGCCTTTTGGAACTCATCCTTCTTTGAGAGACCGGTCATTGGAACTTTAAATTT
This sequence comes from Lissotriton vulgaris, assembly GCF_964263255.1. NCBI lineage: Eukaryota > Metazoa > Chordata > Amphibia > Caudata > Salamandridae > Lissotriton > Lissotriton vulgaris. The sequence goes on along the minus strand of NC_141691.1, from coordinate 766,797,156 downwards.
CCTGCAGAAGTGCGTTAGCTGTTTCACATTGTAGCATTCCAGTTTCTCCTCTTCACAATCAAAATGCAAGTATGTGGTCGCCTTTTGGTCTGCACTCACTAGTAGTGTTCACCAATCACTGTATATGAGTCACAAATGCAAGTCCAGAATCCCACCGCTGCCACAAATGTTAGATTTGGGGGTCTCTAGTTGGCAGAGGTAGGTACCTTTGACCAAATAGGGACCCTTGTGTCTAGTCAGGGTAAGGGGGTACACTCCTAAAATAACTCCTGCTCACCCCCTTGGTAGCTTGGTATGAGCGGACAGGCTTATCTCAGAGGCAGTGTGTAAAGCATTTGTGAACACCTACAGTAACTCAGTGACAACACCACAGGTGGATACCACATAAGGTGTAGTATAAAAATAAGTATTTTTATACAAGACCATAAACGACAAAAATCCAGTTTCTCTCCCGTTGACTCTCTCTGATATTATCAGTCCCACATGAGAAAAGAGACCGGTGGAAGCAATAGACCTAACAAACATGAGGCTATAGAGTCAATGGGAGAGAAACGATAGACGCAGTCTTAACAAGACGCCAAACAGAAAAACAGCGTGGGTCCCCACAAGTGAAAAAGCATAAACGCAATAATTGAAAAAGCGTGGTTTTAGAAAGAGGGTGGCCCTGAATAAAGAAGGACCCAGTATATTGGAATTTTTAGTATAATATACAAGTAATAAAGCTTCAAATGGAATAACGAGAAAGATGTCAGCAAGAACTCCCAAAAGTACACTGATGTACATACAACTATAAGAAATTAGAGGTCGTAATTTGATTGAAATTGACCAAAAGAATCACTTTCTAACAAGAATCAGGAAGGATAACGTATCCTAATTAATTTAAGGATACAATCAAGATCTTTTTTCAGATCCATGTTTTGTAATTTGTCCTGAAGAAGGTGGGGCCTAGCGCCTTAACCACCGAAACGCGTCGACAACCCTAAGGGGATTTTTAATTGTTTACATTTGTTGTTCTCATTTTAATTTATAATTGTATCAAAATTGTGTACATTTGTATTTACCAACGAGCACTAGGCACTGTATTAAACAGAAATAACGTTTATGATTACAAGCATGAATTTATGTGGTTTTTAATTATGAAATATTTTTAATTTAATAAACAGTCCTTTGCCAATTTCTTTTGCCTTTGTGGTTCTACTAGTGTAAGGGGATATAAATAGATAGAAAAGATTGAGACTGAATGCCTTAGTGAGAGGATTGAAATGGGTGCATGGTGACCAACTGTTTCTTCAATTAATGATTAAAACCCAGGGAACACTTTCTATTTTGATTATACTCTACCCAGTTCCTGTGGGTCCAGAGGGTATTCTCTTTCTCTTTGAAATCGATGTGATGACCCCCTGTTATATGACTGGGCAGGATTTCGCACGGAATTCGAGAAAACCTTCGATAAAAGGGCAGAAACCTTTACGGCCGACAGAGACTTACTAGAACTGAGACAAGGCAACATGGATCTGGTCACGTATCGAAACAACTTTCGACGTTTAGTAGCAGAAGCCGACTGGCCTGAGTCCAAGCAGTCCGCTGTTTTTTATCAAGGGCTTACGGTCGAGCTGAAAGATGCGTTGGCGACCATAGATCCACAACCGAGTACATGTTCCGCTCTCATTGAACTCACTCTGCGGTTGGACCACCGCATGAAAGAGCGGAAAGGAGACCACAAGAAGAAAGACCGCCCAGTGACTCCTTACGAACGTTCAGGGGAGAAAGGCACAGCACCAGCCGAACCCATGGAAATAGGGGCAGTGAGGGCCTTGTTGACCTTAAGCGAGAAGGATCATCGCCGGAAACAGGGCCTCTGCCTTTATTGTGGAAAAAAGGGACATTATTTATGGGAGTGCCCTGTCAAACCCAGATGAGGGAGGTTGAAGAGCGGACAGACGGCAGCAGGTACTACAGAAAGAAGGCCGGAAAACTCCGCTGAAGGTGGAGGAAGTGGAAACCTCAAGTGCAATGGTCATCCCTTCAATGACCCCTTGCTGTAATCCAGAAAAAAATCACCTGTTCTTAGAAATGACCATAGCCATTAACACTGAGGAGAAGCTCATCAATGCTATGATAGACTCTGGTGCCTCGGGTGTTTTATGGACCATGAAGAAGCTAAGAGGCTAGGTGCACTCCTCATCACCAAAGAACACCCAGAAAGGGTATATGCGGTGGATGGCAAAGAATTAGCAGCGAGTCCCATATGGTATCACACTCCTGAGTACAACCTTAGTTGCGAACGTTTCCATCATGAACGTCTATCATTCAGCATTATCAACGCTCCGGACTACGGAACCAAATTGGGTCTTCCATGGTTGAAAAAACATGAAACCTGTATACATTGGACATCCAAAACGGTACGGTTTACCTCCGCTTATTGCAGGGATCATTGCGTTCCGGAAACATGTGGCCCTGCTCGGGCGTTGTCTATGATACACCATGTCGCCACAGCAGCTAAAAAAGAGGTAGAGCTACCAGATGATGCTTACCAAGCGTTTGCAGACATATTCAGCTATACACAAGCAGAGGTGCTCCCACCCCACAGGGAATACGATTGTCGAATCGATCTGTTGCCTGGAGCAGTCATTCCAAGAGGAAAGATTTATGCCCTCACGATCCCTGAGAATGAAGTCCTGCGAGCCTACCTGGACAAACACCTCGCCGCAGGGTTAATTTGACCATCGAGATCCCCCGCTGCATCACCGTTATTCTTTATTCCCAAAGCCAATGGTGAGAAACGCTGTTGCATTGACTACAGAGCGCTCAACACAATAACAATAAAAAACCAGTATGCTGTTAATCCCGGTATTGTTGGAACAGGTTCAAGCAGCAAAGATCTATACGAAGCTGGATTTAAGGGGGGCCTATCACCTGGTGAGAATAAGAAAGGGTAATGAGTGGAGGACGGCCTTCAAGACGCGGTATGGGCTTTTCGTGTATCGCGTTATCCCCTTTTGGCTCTGTAACGCCCCGGCCGCCTTTCACTTCTTTTTAAATGAAGTACTACGGGAACATCTGGATATCTACGTGGTGGTCTATATCGATGACATCTTGATATATTCCACCACCACCAAAGAGAATGTCGTCCATGTAAGCCGAGTACTTCAGGCACTGCAAAACAACCACCTGTAAGGAAGATCACCAAGTGTGAGTTTCATGTTACCACGGTGGAGTTCTTGGGCGTGATTCTCACACCAGCTGGGCAGGTGATGGTCAAAAGGAAAGTAACAGCAGTAAAAGAATGGCCTCGACCTTGTAACGTTAAAGACGTCCAGAGTCTGTTAGGATTCGCCAATTTCTACAGACGCTTTATCCACGGCTTTTCTGCTATGGTCACACCATTGACCCGTCTCACTCAGAAGAATATCCCGTTTGTATTGGAAACAGCGGCACAGATCACGTTTGATCGCCTGAAAACCGCCTTTTCTATAGCCCCTGTGCTCACGCACGCCAACCCTGAGGAGCCTTTCATCGTGAAAGCCGACACATCCGAAGTCGCTCTGGGTGCTGTTCTCTCCCAAAGGAATGAACAAACCGGATGTTTACATCCTTTTGCCTTTATGTCTAGGAAGGTGAGCACAGCCGAAGTCAACTACACGATCACCGAAAAGGAGCTTCTAGCCATTCGAGACGCGTTCCTAGAGTGGAGACACTGGCTTTTGGGGGCAAAACATACAGTAACAGTTTATACAGACCACAGCAAGTTGCAGTTCATGTGAGAAGCCCGGAATCTCACCCCAAGACAACTACGGTGGATGTTGTTTTTTGAGGAGTACCAATTCATCGTTACTTATCGCCCTGGTGTCGGTAACAAGAAGGCCGACGCGCTGACTCGACAGGAGAACCCGGTTATGCACACCACAACCCCGAATCGAGCGATTGTTGAACCCGTCAAGGTCGTGTGTGCTGTTCAAACTGGGGACTTCGTGATGGAGGTGAGAGCAGGTGCCAGGACTTGTGCGTGGTGGACTTGGCTTCGTCACCATAAGGAATGGAAGATGGAGCAAGGGATACCAATGAAAGGGCCGCAGGTGTTGGTACCTACCAGGGCCCTACGGAAAACCGTTTTTTTCTGCTGCCACGATGCACCCAGCGCCAGTCACATGGGATGCCCAAAAACATTGGAGAAGGCATTAAGACAGTTCTGGCGGCCTTCTATCCGTCCGGACATGAAGCAATGAGTGAGGGAGTGTGTCACCTGTGCGCAGATGAAGTCTGACCGACAGCAACCCCAAGGACTGTTGCAGGCCCTTACCTACACCTGACAATCCGTGGGAAAGATTTTCAGTCGATTTCATAGTCGGCCTTCCTAAAGATCAAGGGAAAACAGCTGTAATCGTAGTGGTGGACTATCTCACCGAAATGAGACACTTCATTGCATGTAACCAGGTCCCCACCGCTGAGCAACTGGCACACCTATTTATGGTACACATCGTACGTCTACATGGCCTACCCAGGGTTATTGTTTCGGACAGGGGGGCTCAGTTCACCACCTGCTTCTGGAAAGCCTGGTGGTCTGAGTTGAAAATAAAGTCTTCACTCTCCACTAGTTTCCACCCCCAAACAGATCGGCAAACAGAGAGGCTGAACAAGGACCCTTAAGCAGTGTCTCCGCTGTTATGTTCAGGGTAACACTGGGTCGTGGGTTGACTGGCTGTGGGTGGCGGAAATAGCTTACAACAGCACACAACATTCCTCTACTAAGCATCCCCCTTTTTCTGCTCTTATGGGCACCATCCCAGGTTTACTCCTCTGTTACTCCCTGGTTCCAACGTCCAGTTACCTGAACTTAAGGAGAGGTTGATACGTGTTCGCAAGATCCTCCTTGCCACACGGAGCAATCTGGTGAATGCCAAAGCTAGGTACAAGATGCAGGCCGACAAGCACCGTAGGCCTTGTCCTGTGTACAAGAAGGGTGACCGTGTGTGGGTGTCTACAAAACACATTAAGTTCAGGAGATACAGCGTATTCAACCCAAAGTTCATCGGTTCATTAACCCCGTGGCTGTGGAGGTGAGCCTGCCCGCGCACTTCAGAATTCACCCGGTGTTTCATGTGTCTCTATTGAAGCCCTCTCAATGCCCCGTGAAACAGGCTCCCCTTCCTATGTGGGTCCAACAAGACCGTGAGGTGAAGGATGTACTGGACTCCAGAATAGTGAGGGGGATATTGCAGTACCTTTTGGCCTGGAAGGGCTATGGCCCTGAGGAGGATTCATGGGAATCAGCTGGAGCGGTACATGAGCCTCGTTTGGTGCACAGGATGCACCGTTTGCATCCGGACCGGCCTGCTGCTCGTCAGCGCCCCTTGTGAAGGGGGATGTACTGTCATGATCTGCGGTTTCGGAAGGCGCTGCCTGCATGCCGCTGATGAAACTACAATTTCCGGCATGCTTGAGCAGCGCGTTACGTATGACTCCGCTTACGCTCGCGCATGCCCAGAAGTAAAAGCCGGTGCGAGAAGGTAGACGCTGCCGATAATTCTCCGACTGAGGTCACATTCGGACCACGGTGAAACTGGTAAGACTGTTCGGATTTGTTTCCTTCATATTGTTTGGGTTGTGTCCCGCTCCGGATTTGGATGCAACCATTGGAAGGGCTGAATGCACTAGTTCTGTAACTGTGTGATTTGAACCTAATCCCAGTCTTGAACTCACAGCTACCGAGTCCTGGTTTTAGTCTTGGATACACAGGCTAGCACGTCTGTGTACTTGTGCATTTCTCCCTGTTGGTTGCACTGGTGCATTCCACCGTCCCTTGCGGGGAGAAACTTGGCTCTTGAGGAGCGGTTGACTCTTGATTCTAAGGTTCTATGAGCAATACTGTACCTGACTAGGGGCAAAGACCCTTTAAGTGGATATCGGGGCCCGTGGCCACTTCTGGGGGTGTTAGGAACCAAAACACTGAATTATAACACCCACGGAGATAGTGGGACTTTATCCTGGCACACCATAACAATCGAAGGCGGACGACGTTAAGAAGCATTAACCTGTCTGCTGTTATGTTATGTTTTTTCCACACAACTTTATGTACCCTATCTATATAGGAGAGAGGATCTATGGGGGAACTGTCAGTGGGTTTGGTTACGCAAAGAGAAGCTTTATCTAAGGTATGTTAGAGTACAGAGTCTACCCAATTGCATAACAGATTTGTGTGTTCTACTCAAACCCATTCTTCTTGTCTTCCTCTCCTAGTCAGCCAAAGCCATGGTTCCACCCTTAAACTCTCCATATAGCAAAATCAACTGTATTTTCCTTTACAGGTAGGAAGAGGAGATTATAGGTAGTGTACAAGGGAGAGGAGGTAGCTGAATGCATAGATACATATGTCATTGTTTTTGTGTCTTGAATATCCTCTGTTGTCGTTACAGATCTCCCTCCCTGCTGTCCCCTTCCTTTCCTTCCCTCACTTGATTATCCTGGTAGTCTGTGTATATTACTTCAGACTCTGGGGCCGTCAAGAGGTGGAACCCTTATAGCATCGGCACAATTCTGAAGAGACCGGAAGACGAAGCCTGACAGTTTAATTGAAATAGGCTGTATATACACTGCCACCTAATATTGACAAAATTAAAACTGCCTATTAGAATATGCATACCGGAGCTTTTTGTGTTCAGTCTACACTCCCAGAAGTGTTCCTCATCCATCATCTCCCAATATCTGGGAAATAGCAAAACCGGAGATGTAACCCTACCTGGAACTAAAAGATCTCTATGTGCCTTACTAAGTTTGGGAGCTCTAAGATATATGGGAAGTTTGTGACTTCCTGACAGGAATTACATTGATGGAGTATTGAGTTCTTGTGTTGAAGTATCTTAGGGGCTTAGGACACTATGGCAGCTCTTTTCCTTAGTCCCTTTTTTCTGTAATTATTTAACATCTCAATACTAAAATTCTCTATGTTTTCTCTAGATGTCTGGAATCTCACCTTTAACAGAAACTTGGACAGAATAAGGATGTGCAAATTTTAACTAAAGCTCATGATCTTTTTGTATACAATACCACTAAGTTTGTCTGGACATACAAACTTGCTTGGTTTTAAACTGATGATGACTTCCTCAATTTTTGACTTACTGAAAGTTAGTTTCTGCAGCCCAGGATATTTTAACTAAAGGAGAGCTTTTAACAGTTTTTATTCGGTGGGTACAAATAGATTGTATTAATCAGGGGTCTCCAACTGGTCGATTGCGAGCTACCGGTAGCTCGCCGAACACCCAATGAGTAGCTCGCACATCAAATCTCAATTTTGTAGCCTGTTATTGTCATTTATTGTTCTTAGGCCTTTTTTCATGGACATCGCCTGCCATCTCCAAAACCAGCTGCTCAGATTGGCCTAACTGAGTTTAGACAGGCTGGGGCAGGGCAAAGATGATGATGCTGTTGTTCGACTGGTCACCACGCCACCTGCCTTTCACAGCCTGGCACCGCAGTCTTGATTGTGCAAGACGTGTGCCGGAGCAAGCACCAGGTAGGTCGGATCGGAGCAGCAGGTCCCAGAAAGACTACTAGCATGCAGGTGGCGCATGCAGTATTGAACTGCTACGAACCTGTACCACCTGCCTTTTTCTGTCTTGACCAGGGGTCTCCAACTGGTCGATCGCGAGCTACCGGTAGCTCACCTAACCCCCATGAGTTGCTTGCGCATCACTTCTCAATTTTGTAGCTTGTTTTTGTCATTATTGTTCTTAGGCCTATTTTCATAGCCGTTGTCTGCCATCTCCAAAACAAGCTGCTCAGATTGGCCTAACCGAGCTTAGGTGGGGCAGGACAAAGATTATGACGCTGTTGCTAAACTGGTCACCACGCCACCTGCCTTTCACATCCTGGCACCGCAGTCTTGATTGTGCAAGACGTGTGCGGAGTAAGCACCAGACGGGTCGGATCGGAGCAATAGGTCACTGAAAGTCTGCTAGTAAGCAGGTGGCGCAAGCAGTATTTAACTGCTACAAATCCGCACCACCTGCCTTTTTTTCTGTCTGGACCATATTTCAGTAGCAGATCAAACGGTAAGTGCTGGCCTGGCCAGTAAACACTATAATGCACTGTTCCCTAGACTGGAGGTGCGATGTGTGCCTTCTATACTTAACCGCTGGAATGCCACGGGCTCTTGGAAGACTGGGAATGTCTTTTTCTCCTGCTTTCTAGCTCTGGTTTATAAATCAGAAGTAGTCAAGTGTTGCCAAGTTTAAGTTTCCTTTTCCGAAGGCACGAGATAAAGAAAGATCTTCCCGTCTGCACTCCTAAAAAGAATGCAATTGCTCCACTCTTAAGCACAGTTATGAACTTATTATCCAGTTTCAACTCTTTCATACCCTCTGTGGCCAGGTCACTGACAGAGCAGAGGCACACTCACCCAAATTATACATGTCTTTATATCCAATATTCAGGGATAGTGATATGCGTTTTCAATATTCAACACTGCAGCCGCTCACTAACATTACTGCAAATAGTCTCTGTGATGCTGTCCCATTTCTAATATGTGATATTCTGTTTCGATCAAAAGAAAAGATTTTATGGATATAGCATGAAACATTAACACAAAATTTCTCCGCACAGTCTGTGGCAGACTCTCACACATCATCCACATCCATAATAAATTACAGGAAAATTATATTTAAAACGATTTCTTTAAAAATTAAAGGTCATTTGGGCAAGGCTCTGCAGAACAGAGCTGGCTCTGTCGACCCCCTGAAAATGTGAGGCTCTAGGCCAGAGCGCACTTTGCCCATGCCTTAAAACCTCTCTCTTCCTAGTGCATGTGGTAATCAACATCAACACTACAGCAGTTTCTCTGGGTAGCAAGGTTCTGGACAAATCTAGAGTGTTCTAGGTAAATCCTCAGTTTAAACTTAAGGTTGAGTTTGACTGCCTCTTGGGAATAGAGTATATCTGTTAAGAGTGCTTTGACACCATTATAACAATGAAAATAGTCAGCCTTACTCTTTATAGAATAAAAGCAGTTAAAAACAACAGGTGTTTCCCACACACACATAAAGAGTCGGGTCCCTAAATGTGTTTACGGATGCATTCTGAGCCTCTGGCCAGGCCTAGTAATTACAATGGTGCGGTTGCTTTGGAGATTTTACTTGCACACTAAATGCTGTCTAAAAATAAACGGTGTGAAACTCTGCTTTATTAATGATTACATTTATTCATTGAAATAAAGCAGCATTTCAAACTCTTTTTCTCTCCCAAAAAATAGCATCTATATTAGAAGTTATCCTGTTTACGAACGAAGCCATGGGAGTGTACCTACCTGCCTAAACAGAATAGCCACATAAAGAACTGGAAACCCTCCCATTGGTCCCGAACCTAGAGCATCTGTGACTGTTGAAATTGTATTTTTTCACAAACCCAGTTTTAAGCTTGTACTTTGATTGAGCCATGTATTATGTTGAAAATTCTACATAAAGCAAAATCCCTTTTCACCCCCTCACAAAGAAAACATAATAGGAAATAAAACCCCTAATGAATCAGGATGAACCATTTTAAAACTTTACAAAAAAAGAGTATGTGGTGAAGGGAAATAATTGAGGTTCTTCTTATTAAAATGAGTCACTTTTTTAAAACTAATGACTGCACATCGAAGCTAGACTTTATTAAATCAACATTTGGTAAAGAACATATGTTAAGGTTTCACTTTTGCAGTGTGTGAACAAGTTGATCGAGGATCACAAAAGGAGGTCAAAGGCTTGTATCCAGCAGTAGCTTGTTATACTTTCCAGGAATGCTTCCAAGCAAGACAAGCTTTTGCTTCAGGTAGCACAACCTGCAGCTGTCTGTCACTTCAAAAAGGAAGTGTGCCTCTTTTGTTCAAACGACAGTAAGGGTTCTGAAAAAATTAGGCTTAAAGTCAATTAAACTGGGCGTGGGGCGTCTCTCAAAAAAATCTGCGAGTTCCTTGGACTTTTAGTAGCTCACGCCGATTTTCAATGATCTGAAGAAGCTCTCACTACTGAAAAGGCTTGAGAACCCTGGTATAAATAGTCTTCCCACTGCTTACTTGTAATATGTAGATCCTTGTAACCCACTGTCAGTGACCATGTGAGAAAATTTTCAAAAGTCTTATGACTGTTCCTTACTAGGCATGTTTTCCTATACCTTAACCCTGGATTCTTTCTTTTTCCTTTTAAACAAAATCTTAGTTCAGAATGATGTTGTGCATATGGCAATTCTGTCTTTATGGACCGCTTTCCCTCAACCCCCGAAGGTGGCATTCTTCATTATAGGGTAACCACCTTGCATTTTAAACCTGGTCACAAAGCGGGCTACATCCCCCTTTCTGACAGGTGGGAGCTTGGTGATATTTTTGTGTTGAATAGAGGTATATTAAAACTTGTAGATGAGAAGTCTGGTGAGAGCTAAGAAACAAAAAGGAAGTGTATGTGAGAAAAAACGAACTCTGAGGATGCCAAAGACTTTACTGGGGCATCCCAATGTCAACCCTCAGACAGGTTGCCTATCCGAGGCGCAATCTAGCCCCTGCTACACGTTGTGGCTGAGGACTTAGACACCTCCTCGAGTTTCTTGATCAGTAAACCTCAGCAAATCACTACTGTCATTTTGTATATTTACCAGCTTAGCTAATGTCAGATATTGAGTGTGAAGCTACACACTCCTATTATTGTTGTAAATATTTAGAGCTAATGAGGTTGGTAAAGAGGATGACATGACATTAAAACAAATTATTTGGGACACGTTTAAAAATGTGACATGGTACTTGAGGCTTGTGCTCTGAAATTGCCTCCTAAACCGCAGAACATATGCGCCTTACATACACAAATAATGCAGTCACATACAAACTACTTGTTTATAAGTCACATATAAATGATTTCTTTATTGAAATATATAACTGAGTTTAGAAATTGCTGAAAGCAAAAAGATATTTAAACGAACATGTGGCACTCTGGGATTACATTTCACACTGGCTTTACAGAATAACATTTGGGTGTATGTGTTTTAAAGAGTTGACCACTTACTGCTTCCTTCTTGCATTGGCACCTTTATAATCCAGTGAAAGGTTCTTAGGGTGATGCTAATAGCGCCCAAGATCACAGCCTGCTGAGCAATTCCCACAGTGAGAGGAGGTTGCCATTTGGATGAAAATGCCCTGAGGTGTCATCCCCAGTAGATGTGATGAAGACAGGAAAGAAAACAAAAGTAGATACCGTGACGGGGCCCTAGGTGGCACACAAACCCAGCATTCCTTAGGCATATCCTTAAAAATACCGATGGTGCTGGTAGAAAACTGGTCAGGTGGCAAACGTAACTGGCTCGTTTATTTACTGTTGGGGTTTTTGTGTACATGCCACTTTAGCACAGTCTGTCTGTGATGTAGAACCCCCTATTTTTTTTGAACAACCATTGGATGTCTGATAAGCAAGTGACCAACCACAGGACAAAAGAGGAGAAAAATGGAAGTACTCCAGAGGCCGGGCTTACATCCCCGCCACCTGCATAATAAAAGACATAACGGGGAGCGCGGACGGCTCTCAAAAGATAAAGGGAGCCACGGGTCAAAAAAGTTTGGGAACCACTGGTCTAATGTATTGGAATACCTAATGTCAGACAAAGTCATATTTTAATTCATGTCCATCAAAAACCTACCTCAATCTACAACTCAGAAAACAAACCGTCCAAGTGTAAAGCACATATTTACATCGCATGGTCCACCCCAGTGCTTCTTACCTACTATTGTATATGAGCCCTGAGTGGTCACAGTTTATAAAACAAAATACAAATTAAAAAAAATGAATATTTCCGAAAAGTTAAAACACATATCTAGCATGTCAAGAACAGCTATGCTCAATTGTTGTGAAATACTTTAGATGCCTCTAGAAATCCAATGTTAGTTTCTATGACATCAATACCAAAAAATAGACTTAGAGCACATGGTATCCTTTCTTGCTTAGCCCTTATGTTTCCTCTGTATTGCTGTGTGCACTGCATGTCAAATGCTCCCAGTCTAAAGTGTGCACTATTGAACATAAACAAATGAATAAATAAATACATAATATGTGCATCCGGATAACTCTGGTTCAAGGGGAATGATGTGCTCATCGTGGCTTGTGTCATGAATGACCAACTCAGGCAAAGTATATGCTGGCTGATATTTTATCTCTCAAGCTACACTCAAATGGTCACAATTTCACCATTTGGGCCAAGAGTTCTCATTTGTGCTATTCTTTTGAGCAACTTAACATTTGTAAATGGTGAATAGCCTAAAATAGTAAAGTTACTCAAAAGTGTAAGAGTTAACTTGAATGTAGATTTACCCACTTGCAATTTTAACTTTGTAATTATGCCTCATAGAATATACATTGGAGAGTTTATAGAGCTTGCTGAGAACACCCAAAACATTTGATTTATAAGATATTTGGCCAAAGGTACCTTTGTTATTATCCTACAGCTCTTTATCATGTAAGTGCTATGATAGTGTATTGGGTACTTTTTGTCTTAGAAGGGAGCACTCTGATTTTGTTAGGTTAAGTGCCCTAACGTTCCTACGTGTACATGCAGAATTATCAATATTCAAAGGTGAAGATTAAACACTGAATTAATCTAATGTAATTCCTTGAGTGTTGTTGTTGTGTGATAAGTCACAGGACCAAGAAAACCACCTAAAAGCCAAGAGACTTGTTCTAGTAATGTGTGCTATAGGATTGTCATTAGTTGTTTGAGTCACAAAACCTCTGCCACTTCTTGGTGATAATATTTCCTACATGGCTACCCTCAAAAGTATAGAGAATGTACATTAATTACCCATTGTAAGGACCTCAGTAAATGAGGTCCTGTGAAATGTGAGGTAATCAACAGTATCAGATTTCTTGTCTTTGTGAGAATGACATCCAATGTGAAAGTAACTGCAGGTAAAGGGAGTGATCCATTCATGCACAATTATTCTAATATGGAAGAGGGTACTGGATATTTGAGTATCTTGGTTGCAATACCTGGCAGGTACAATGAGATCCATGACTCATTTGCCCTGTTTGTCTCAAGTCTGTGTATTATACAGAAGCATAATAATTGGTTTTCATCATTGCACATTGTGCAGTGATGGTAGGTAAATTTACAAAAGAACAGGAACCAGTTTAGGAGCAGCAGACAAACACGACCACCATAATACAGCTTGCCATGCCATTTCCCTTTACATGTTATTTTCAACTACTCTTCAAATTTGCAAATACAGTTCATATATAATAGGATTTGTGAAAAGATTGGTTTTACCTTACATTGAACGTTTTTCACCTTTTCAATAAATACATACCACCTAAGAAAATCAGCATCGTATAAAGCATTTTAGTATCTCATGTCAGTATTATTTCCAAACCTTTCTTTGAGACAAACTGCAGACACACTATATCCCATGATTCAGAAAACAAGCCTTTTAATTCCAAAGCAATTGTTTACTATCCATAAGATCCACCCCAGCAATGCTTACCTGCTGTTGGACTTGCATCCTGATTTGGACGTGTTACAATGCCTGAAAACAGAAAATAAATGCACATACCTATTAGTTTTTTTTAATGTTTTTTGACATTGCACTGCAAAATGCCAACTGGAGTTCCAAAGAACTGTACAAGATGATCAAGAGAGCAAGAAGCTTAACACATTGTTAGAAGTACATACATAACGAGAAGAAGAAGTTGCAATGTCCCTAAAGTGAAGGATGCCCGTGGGAGAAGTCCCTCCGGGTTTGGGTACCCACTGCAAAAGTTCAATTACTGGACGCAACCACCAAGTATCACAACAAATACTGTAACTATCAATGGTCAAATTTAGACAACAGCATACAGAAGTATCAATCATGCAAATTACAATATCAAAAAAAATTATGATTTTTATGTGACAGGAAGAGACACTGCTATAGTGTTAAAAAGTAAACATGAGTTTATTACACATTCCCAAACAAAAGAAAAAAAAATGTCATACAATTTTAAAGTACATCATGTTATACCAAAAATTACATAAAACATTAAAAATGTTCATGAGAACACAAGTGGACGTGGCGTTTCAGTTAAAAAACCTTCCTCAGGACAGTTTATATAAAGAAACACAGTATTACTACATCATAATAGAATTTGTACATAGTATATTTAAGCAGTAGTCAAATTTATGTGGCTGTCACAGACTTTGTTAAAAAATGTTATTTCAAAAGCAATGACAATACTCTAACACCAACAGTTGCAAGGGTTAACATTTCATAAATGTGCTGTTTATTTTATTATGTACATAGGGAGTACAGTAAACAATACTTTATACTGGTGGTTGTGCCAATAATCTCGTGGGGACGAACAAACTAAATATAAGCATGGGCGGAAAATCCATTCCACTCGCGGATTTTTCGGATTTTCGGTAAACTCGCAATCCGCGAACTCTCGCAAATTTACCGAAAATCCGCAAATTCGCACGCAGCAGATTTTTTTGCTTGGTGATACAATATTGCGGCGTGCGGCGTTCACTTACCGTCATTCAGCGTTTGCCGAGTTGTATTTCTCGATATTTTGCGAGTGCTGCGCCATTTTGGATCTTGCTGCGGGAGTTTGGCGACGCATCGCGAGAGTTCGCAATTGCGAACATGTAGATGCGGCGGGCAGCAACAATCTCGCACTCGCGAAATTACAAAATTTGCAATTCTGCACAAGAAATCCACTAGCAAGCGGCATAAACCTTCTGAAAATGATGATTTTTATCAGAATAACTCCTCAGGTTGACATTTGCCTGCACTTTTTTGGATTTGAGGCCTTTTTGACTTTCTTTGGATCACTTTTGGATTAGAAATCAACTTTCACAAGTAAGTTTGTTTGGGGCATTACAGTTGCTGTTCTGCAGAAAAACAAGTTCTGCAAAACTGAAAGCACTCAGCAGGTGCAAAAGTTCACTCATCATTAGTACCCATTCCCTGTAGTGCTTCCTGAGGGGACCCTCCAGAGTTCAGTTGCCTATGTTTGTTTGGGGCATTACAGTTGCTGTTCTGCAGAAAAATGAGTTTTGCAAAACTAAAAGCACCCAGCAGGGGCAAAAGTTCAAACTCATTATTAGTAACCATTCCCTGTAGTGCTTCCTGAGGGGCCCCTCCAGAGTTCAGTTGCCTACTTTCAACTATTCTATGACCCTGCTCTGACCCTCACAGCAGGCTCATAGAATAGCTACAAGTATGCCACAAAGGTCCTGGGAAAAAAAATTGCACTGCAACAGAAAGCAAATTACAGATAAGGAAGCAGCTGCCAGACAGGAAGTTTAAATTCAGTGACACATTAATCAACCCCAAATTAATTCATGTCAGTTGAAGCAGGGCAGGTGTGCTTGCTTTTACCCCCATAATCTACAGTGATGAATCAGAGGGTGGCAGTGATGTACCAGAGGGTGGCATGGGTGAATCAGAGGGTGGCAGTGGTGAAACAGAGGGTGCTGTGAACCTGTGATGATGAACCAGACGTAGAAACAACAAAGTCGCGACCGTTGCGAGCCGGTACAAAACCCTCGTGAACTGGTAGAAACCCTTTCGAACACAAAAAAAAATCCGCAAATTTGCGAGAATTCGCGGATTTTGCGGATTGCGAGTTCGCAAATACGCAAATTCACGAACGCCAGATTCGCAAAATTCGCCCATGCTTAACTAAATAGAACAAAAAGCTTTTAGTGCCTCCAATGGTAGGAGGCCAAAACGCCTATTATGGGTGAGTTTCAATATAACCCAACATATGGTATAAGGGTATCTTACCTCAGAATGTTAGTTGTGGTGTCTACCTCAGCTATTCAATCTGAGGTCTAATTTATTAAAGACAAATAGAGGTGTCCTGTTTTGGGTCCACACTCAAAGGTACTGAAGTCCCATTTATTCGGGATATGATAATGCTTGTCTTTATCTATAGAAGAAAAGGAGGAAGAGGGGGGAGAATGGTGTGTTATACAGACCCCACAGTTTCTTGTCTGATGGTTGGTTAAAAAAGCATTAATCACATGCATACCTTAATGATAAGATCTGATAATTTTTCACTGTATCGGAGGGGCCACCAGTAGGTATGCGTTCACTGGAAATAAAATAAGGGAGATGTTCTAGTAGCTCTTACGAGGAATTGATTATCATAACTAGCATACGTTTGCCCTGTATTCCATGGAACTCGCCAAAGGTACTGCTTGTGAAATCGCTGTAGCCGCGTGCTAAATGTGCTTCATCAGCTATTTCTGGTCGTCACGATTTATAAAGCATCTGCAAATTAATAAAACCATATCCAATTTTGGTAATTGTGCTTGAGATTTAAACACAGAGGTTTGGAGTTAATTGCTTGTGGCCTCTTTTTGATCCTAGTGGCTTTCTTTGTAAGTCGCGGAAATATCACATTTGAGCGAAGGATAGTTTTAAAGAGGTGGGTGTTGATATCAAACCCACTAGATGTGCGAATTAGCTAACCTATGATTACCTTAACTTTACTGGTTTAAGACGCACTGGATATGTGAGTTAGCTTGCCTATGATAACCTGAATATTACTGGTTTCAGTTTTATATTTGATTGCAATTGAATTCTTGTCACATATGTATATCTATACGAGGCATATTATAAAGCATAATTGGTTACTCCTGTTTATAAATTCAATACTAGCAAACAGTGTTGGTAGACGGTACGATCGCTCATATTCCACGATGCTGAAAGTAATGTTGTCTCTCACTTGTTTTAAACTACAATGATAACAGTGTTTAGTTTAATATTGCACGTTGTCTATGTTATTATGGCAATACTGGAATCATTGTTTTCTAGTTGTTTATACCAAATGTGGCAGCTTCTAGCGCGTATCGTCTATTTTAATATAGAAATATTCAAAGCACAGTCTTCTAGTTGTTTACCAAAAACGTGGCAGCTTCTAACGCGCATTCCTAGCTGTAAAGAAATTAACCTCCTGTCCTACTTTTCTCTTCGTGGAGATTTGACGATTCTCTCATTTTCTATCATTTTAAATGTTTTTTATTACGGGAAGCTATTGGCAAATAGAGTGGTAATAGGAAGTGCAGGGCCTCGTTGCTGGACACTAGCCGGAACTGTGTTGGTTATAGATGTTGCGGTTATTTAATCGCGCATATTTTAAGGATATTGTTAGTATTAGAAATTATCGTTAACCCGTTGTTTAGCAATGGTATATCCGGGTCTGAGTTTTTACATTCTTTTTTATAAATACATTTATCTCATCAGGCTTTTTTAATACCGACACTACTTACTCTCCTTATTTATAAAATTATCTTACCAACAGTATGCTATTTACTGCAACATAATGCCTTGGGATTCTTCTGGGGCAAAAGGTTACTTAACAGTTACCTAAATTTAACATCACGCCACCTATATTGTGCTCACCTGGATTAAAAAAGCTGGCCTCCCTGCTCCTCCGTATACAGCGTCTGGGGGTTCTGGTAATTTCAGTGAAAGACGCTGCGTCCATGTTAGTTGGGCCTTAAATATTAGCAGCCTCCCTATTGGTCGATCTCAGGGGCCATATTATTGGATAGGGTATAGTCACGTGATCGCACCATTAAACTTTAACGTTTTCACAATAAAGTTAACATTATTGTCAATCGACTAGTATTTAGTTATAAAAAACTGAAGGTTTGGAGACCTAGTTTGCCCATTTCGCGTTAGTTTGCCTCTGTTATCAAAAAAACCTTAGTCATATTCGCGCTAATTTCGCAGTTCCAATGAGTTTTTGTAATCCCTTGCTGGAACTGTCATATTATTACGAAGCGTTTTGTATTAAAGTATAACGCTTCCGAGTTCATGTTACCTCATTTATGCGGGCCTACAGATACTTAATACTAGGATGCCATTAAGTCCTAGTTTGTAATGCGATATCTTATTTTTACTCGAGTGCCAGCAGGATCTTTGTTGACAAATTAGAAAACTTTATTAGTCATCGATAACCTTCCCTAAATATGGAAAGACATCCTTATTTATACGGGTCTACAGATACTTAATACTAAGATGCCATTCAGTCATCGTTTGTAGTGCGATATCTATTTTTACTGGGGTGCCAGCAGGATCTTTGTTCACAAACTAGACAACTTTATTAGTCATCGATAACCTTCCCAAATATGGAAAGACATCCCTATTTAAGACATATAGTGCCATATAAGCGGTAGTTAAATGGTTGCATAGGTTCAGTGTGATTATTTATTTGTTGATATAGTAGATATTTATCAAAAGGTTCTGGCACTGTTGTTGAAAGAGATAGGACACTTGTTTTGTTCAGCTAATGATACGTTCCCAATCCTCGCGACTGTTCAATACTGATCTAACACTGTTAAACCTTTACATAAAGTACTGCTCACGTTTTCTGCATTTCTGATTTATGTCGCCACCTCTATTGTTAATAGTGACAGCTTCTAAGCAGCACCATTGGAAATAATTGATGTTATGGCCCAATGTATGCCAATGATCCGTGAGAGGGGCACCCATCTTGTTATTCCTTATCGCTGATTTGTGCTTCTTCATTCGGATGCGGGCCTCACGTGACATTTCTCCAATATAGATAAAGTCACCTGGACAGCGAATCATGTAGATGATATTTTTTGAATGAAAATTCATGAAACTTTTAATTTCTACAGAGTTGTTCTTGATCTTGATAGTGCTGCCCTTAATGATGATGATGTGATAGGTGATAGGCATGTAGGGGGCATTATTTTACCGAATCGGTAAAATTACCGATTCGGTAAAATAAAAAATCAGTAAATTTACTGATTCTGAGCCACCCATATGTAGGTGGGACTCCAGGAGCCTTACCGAATCGGTATTTTACCATCAAATCCAATTTGATGGTAAAATACCGATTCCTGTGTGCATGCACATGTGTGCATGCACACCTATGCCATGTGACAGGCAGACCTTTTTTTTTTTTTTTTTTTTTTGAAGCGCTGAAGCAGCGACGGTTGTGCTCCTCCCCTAGTTAGCTGCTTCCACGTCTTGACTGTCCCATGTTCAAATAGGTCTCCCATTTTGTGGCCACCAAGGTCACGAAGAGCCTTGCAGACCCCCGCTTCCGCCAATGTAGGGAGCCATAGTTGATAGGCATGTTCGACGCATACAACAGCACTTTGTCTTGTATCTGCAGTAGGGAGTGCCATGCATGATTGGTAGTAAGCAGAGAGTCTAACGTCCCCACTCTGCGATCCATTGGGCCACAGACGGTCGCAGGAAGGGGGACCGGGTCCGCGAAACAGCCTTTCCAATATCACGTGTGGAATGTCCGGACTACCGTGGATCCACGTGTGGAGATGGGCTGCCTGCGCGACTCTATAATATCGTTCCATATCTGGCGCTGCTAGTCCCCCCTGTTCATACGGTAGCTTAAGAGTCTCCCATTTCACTCTGGGTTGCTTGCCACCCCAGGCTAGGCGAATGAGGAGTTTGGTTAACGTGGCAAAGAAGGCCTTAGATAACACGACTGGGATGTTATTGAAGAGGAACAGGAACCGCGGGAGAACCACAATTTTCATTATGGCGATTCGTCCCATAAGGGATAATGGTAGCTTGCACCAAATCTCAACATCATCGGACAGCTTACTATAAGCCACGCCATAATTCTCTCTAGTCATGACATCAGGGTCAGTATGAAGTAGCATATCAGGTCTGTCGACCATTGGAGCGGGTAGTCCATTTCAAAGGGGGCGGTTACAGGAGTGAGAGGGAACGCCACTGATTTGGACCAGTTCACTCGCAGCCCGGATAGGGCTCCGAAGCGCACCACTTCCCTCAGGACTGAGGAGAGGTTGTTAGCCGGATCCCTTACATAAAGTAAGGTGTCGTCGGCGTAAGTAGATATCCCTATCTTGTAAGTGGGGTAATTAATAGCCTCATAGGAGTGGTACTCTCTGATTGCACAGGCCAAGGGTTCAGCCACCAGTGCGTAGAGTAGTGGGGAGAGTGGACAACTCTGCCTTGTGCCCCTGCTGATCTCAAATGGTTCCGAGACAGTGTCGCCCAAGCGGACCCACGCCGTGGGCCTGTAATAAAGCGCCCCCAGAAGTTGGAGAAAGAGGTCGCCCAGGCCCAGTTTCTTAAGCACCCTGCTCAGAAACAGCCACTCTACAGAATCAAACGCTTTCTCCATATCGAGAAATACCGCGATGGCCTTGGAGTCCTGCCGAGTATGCTGGATGGCCCCCATCACCGTTCGTATGTTGTATGTGAGGTTACGTGACGGAATAAAGCCCGCTTGTTCTGGGGCTACCAGTTCAGGGGCGACCATCGCCAGTCGGGCTGCCAACACCTTTGCGTACAGCTTGGCATCCACATTCAGGAGGGACAGCGGGCGGTAAGAACTTGCTTGAGTGTGCGGCTTGCCCGGTTTTAGTATTGTTACGATGATGGCCTCTCTCATGGAGGGCGGCATGGTGCCTTCCTCGCAGACATCATCCAATAGTGAGGAGAGGTGTGGTATGAGCTTATCTTTAAATGCTTTGTAAAAACTGACGGTCAAGCCGTCCGCCCCGGGGGCACTGTCAGACCTCATGCCTTCCAGTGCGTCCGAGATCTCCTCCTGTTGTATTGGGGATCTAAGGAAATCCCTCTGCCAGTCCTCGAGGAACAGCATTTTGATGTAGCTTAAGTAGTGATCGATTTGGTCTTCTACCCCAGATATTTAGGTGGTATACAAGTCTGCGTAAAAGTTCCTGAACTCAGAGAGAATCTCCCCCTCCTCCATGAGCATATCACCCGCACCCGATTGTAACTCTGTGACCACTTGTCGTCTCCTGGCTCCTTTCATAAGCTTGGCTAGGAGTGAGCCAGGTCGCTCCCCCTCCCCGTACACACGTGCTGTTGCATACTTGCCCAGGTGACGGACCTCTCTGTCTGCCTCATCATGAAATTCCTTCAGAAGCTCCTGCAGGTTCCTGGCTCCCTCAGGTATTATGCCCGCCACTTGTTGCCTCTCTATTTCGGCGATTTGCCCCTCTAAGTGTGTCAGTCGCTGTCTAATAGTTTTCAGAACGCCGACGTGTTTAGTCATGGCCACCCCCCGAATGAAGACTTTGAACGCCTCCCACACCGTGCGAAAACTGTCTACCGATCCTATATTCGTTTCAAAGTAATTGTCTATTTCCTCACCTAGGTCACCCCTGAATGCCTCGTCCAGCAATGAGTACGTGGGGAAACGCCACGTGAATGGCGGGATCCTTAGTTTGGGGGAACTAAGTGTCAACAGTAGCGGGGAATGGTCGGACAGCTTGCGGGGCAACACCTTACAGCCTCGCACCATCTCTAAAAGGGCGTGTGTGGCCATCCAGTAGTCTATCCTGGTGTGGATATCGTGGTAAGCAGAGTAGTGAGTGTAACCCCCCCAGTCTCTGTGTCTCTCCCTCCACACGTCCACCAGCCCCAGGCGAATCATCTCTGCCTGCATTTGCAATGCCGCAGCAGCCGGACGTCTAGGCGGACCCGCAGATCTATCCAAATCAGTATCGAAAATCAAGTTGAAATCTCCCCCCCATAGCATCTTGGTGGAATTCAACCCCGCACAACGTCCGGCCACCGCAGCATAAAAGTCAGGAGAGTCGTAGTTGGGCCCATATACATTCATGACCACAAAATCGTGCCCCTTACCCACACATCTGCTCAACACGAACCTTCCCTCCTGGTCAGCGCATATTAATGTGAGGTGAAATCTGGCTCTTGGGTTTACCCATGTGAGGACACCCCGTGCATGTGTGGTGAAGCCCGCGTGTGTAGTGTTTCCCTGGAGCCCCTTGTGGGAGAGCATCCTACTAGTGTTAGGGAGATGTGTCTCCTGCAGTAAGGCCAAGTCTATTTGGTGTCTTTGTAGGTAGTGCAGGACCCTGCGCAGTTTACAGTAATCGTTAAGCCCCCTAACGTTCCAAGTCAGTACTTTGAGGGACTCAGTATCTTCAGTCGAGTTCCTCGGTTGTGCATTAGCCATAATCAGTGCATTGATTCCCATCGCGTGCCCCAAGTGTCGCCCACCGTGCCTCCACAGTGGCTAGGTCATCGTCAGCATAGGGGGCGACACATCCCAACCCCGTACATCGTGGAGAGGTGTGTATCCCACCGCCATTTGAGCCTCCCTGGACCCAAGTGTCCCATCAATGCAGCACCTTTGCAGCACAGTAGCACCCCAGTTACCCAGAACATGTAGCAACAGCAAAGCAACCACCAGCAAAGTAATTGTTCGGAGCACATCTAAGTCCCCCCCTACCCAAACTCCCCGTTTCCGAACTCCCATGCCCCCCCCCTCCCACAGCCAACCAACCCCAACCTGGTCTGACCGAGTCCCCTGTTTCCTCCCCTCTCCCCCCCTGCCGTAAGGAATCCCAATGAAATCCCCAACCTAGGCCCACTGTGGGTCATATCTGCTGACAGTGCTAGGGCAGAGGTAGCCTAAGAAGTCCCGCTGCTGGCCTCCTCCTGCGAGCTCCAATAGGCAGTGTCATTGAAATGCCCCGTCGCCATCACCCTCCGTATATGTGTTGACAGTGTCCATTAAACACTTAATCAGCAAAATGTCAGGGGTCTCCCCCACCCCCCGCCCCGTAAGAGTGACCCCCAGCTGTTTTCCCACAGCATAAAGGCGTCTCTCTCCTGGTTGTCGCATGCATCACAAATGTCAAACTAGGGCACCCTCTCAATTGTTGAGCCCATCATGTAAAAATCTCACCCCAGGATAGCGTACCAGGTCCATCCGACTGAGTCCTATGAAGCGCCAGGAGCGTCTCCCACTCCTCCGAGGGTCCGCCATGTGGATAGTCTAACTGGTGCACCTTCTCAGCCTGCAGGCTCCTTCTCCAAGTCAATCCTGCTCCTCCAGGTCGTTGTTGCCTCCGCCGACTGGGACCCCGGGCTCCCACGCCGTTCTCTAGCCCACACCTTCAGGGACTTTTGTAGCTCCTTAGGGTCAGTGAAAAAGTGAGAGTGTCCTTGCCTGTTGATACGGAGCTTCGCTGGGTACAGCATGGTGTAGTCCAAGCCAAGTTCTTGTAGCTGCTGTTTGTGCGGGGCAAAGTGCCGTCTTTCCTCCTGAACTTTGGCCGTGAAATCTGGGTACAGCGATATGTCCATTCCCTCGTACTGTACTTTCCCTTTCTCCAGGGCTGTTTTTAGGGCTGCATCTCTGTCCCTGTAATTAAGTAATTTCGCAATGATTGGTCTGAGATTGGCGCCCGGGGGGGAACGCGAACCAAGAGTGCGGTGGGCGCGTTCAACGATGAACATTGGCGAGAAGGTGCTCTCTCCTAGAAGTGTCACCAGGAGTTTTTCGACAAACAGCTCCATTTTACCCGTTTGGGTTGTCTCCGCCACCCCTGTAATGCGGATGTTGGAGCACCGAGTGCGCGCCTCCAAGTCCTCGGACTTGTCCTGGATGACCTGCAGTAATCTACTGAATTGCTTTCGGTCACCGTCCCACTCCATTTGCGCCTCCTCGGCCTCAGTCAGGTGGCGCTCCTATATGTCTAGCCGCTCCGCATGCTTGACCATCCTCTCGGTCATGCGGTCCATCCGATAGGACAGCGCGTCGATTTTGGTACCAATGGCCGACATACCCTCTTGGAGACCCTTTTCCATCGTGGTTAGCATCTCCTTAATCTCTGCGCAGAGAGAAGTACCCGGCTCTCCACTGGTAGGCGGCGAGAGTGTTGCTCTCGGCTCCGGCTCTTTCTGCCGCCGCTGATCGAAGGACAGCTTCGTCTGTGTTCTGTCCCCCTTTCCCATGACTGCTGATGTGGGGGCCGTAGTTGCACAGGTCTAGTTTGCCCCAGTTGTCTTCCACTGGTCGCGTAGTCCGCCGATCTACCAGATAGGGCCTCGAGTGGTCAGCAGAGTGGGGCAAATCTCCCCAAGCACCCGAGTCGCCAATGGTGCAGGCCTTGCGTGTCCCCAAGCTTAGTGGGCCAAGATGTCGTCCGCGCCTCGTGGCGTTATAGCATTGTTCGGGGGATAGACTGCGCCCGGAGCTGGGAGGGACTCCCTGCAGCCAGTCTCTCGTTTCTGTCACAGCTTTCGGTCTCCGTACCGCTTGGGAACCACCCGGGGAGGCCACCGGCACCAAAGTGTGACTGGTGCGGAATGGCCGCTCCGCCACGTGTCCTTCCCGGCACCCCGGAGAGGGTGCCGCTACCTCGCGGGATCTTCCCCGCAGCCAGTTCCTGCGTCGACCCTCCGTTGGCCTCTCCTGTGTTCGAGTCCTGGGTTCCGGCGAGCTCCTAGAGCCGGGTCCCTCCCCAGCCGCACATTGGGTGACGCAGTGCGGATCACCAAGTAGGAAAGTCCGATGTTTTCGGGCCCAGTCACGCGCTCGCGGTAGGAGTCCGCCAAACTCGGATACCGGGCGCGTTCCTCGCTGAAAGTCTCACCAGGGCGGTATCGAGGTGTGGGGTGGAGATCCCCACCGTTTCTCTCGAAGGCCACGTCCTAATTAGGATTAATTAAGGATTTTGTTGGGTGATCGCGGGGAGCTTCGCTCTTAAGCGTCCGCCATCGAGGCCGGCTAGCTCCGCCCCCCGTGTGACAGGCAGACCTGCCCTTAGGGCACGTATGCCTGCCACATGGCACCCGAGCCTGTTTTGAGGGTGCCAGAGGGTGTCAAAGTGACACCCCCTGCAGCCTTGTGAAAATCGGTATTTACCGATTCGGTAAATACCGAATCGGTAATGCCCATTCATTCCTATGGGCTTCAAAGCCCAATGGAATGCATGGGCATTACCGATTCGGTATTTACCGAATCGGTAAATACCGAAATCATCCGATTCGGCATTCCAGCACATCTGGAATACCTACATGTCGACACAATAGATTTACCGATTTTCAATTACCGAATCGGTAAAATTCGGTAATTTAAAATCGGTAAATCTATTCTACCTACATCTAGCCCTAGGTCTCCAAACCTTCCGTTTTTTATAACAAAATACTAGTCGATTGACAATACCGTTAACTTTATTGTGAAAACGTTAAAGTTTAATGGTGCGATCACGTGAATATACCCTATCCAATAATATGGCCCCTGAGACCGACCAATAAGGAGGCTGCTCATATTTAAGGCCCAACTAACATGGACGCAGCGTCTTTCACTGAAATTACCAGAACCCCCAGACGCTGTATACGGAGGATCAGGGAGGCCAGTTTTTTTAATCCAGGTGAGCACAATATATGTGGCGTGATGTTAAATTTAGGTAACTGTTAAGTAACCTTTTGCCCCAGAAGAATCCCAAGGTATTATTTTGCAGTAAATAGCATACTGTGGGTAATATAATTTTATAAATAAGGAGAGTAAGTAGTGTCGGTATTAAAAAAGCCTGATGAGATAAATGTATTTAGAAAAAAGAATGTAAAAACTCGGACCCGGATATCCCATTGCTAAACAACGGGTTAACGATAATTTCGAATACTAACAATATCCTTAAAATATGCGCAATTTATTAACCGCAACATCTATAACCAACACGGTTCCGGCTAGTGTCCAGCAACGAGGTCCTGCACTTCCTATTACCACTCTAGTTGCCAATAGCTTCCCGTAATAAAAAACATTCAAAATGATAGAAAATGACAGAATCATCAAATCTCCATGAAGAGAAAAGTAGGACAGGAGGTTAATTTCTTTACAGCTAGGAATGCGCGTTAGAAGCTGCCACGTTTTTGATAAACAACTAGAAGACTGTGCTTTGAATATTTCTATATTAAAATAGACGATACGCGCTAGAAGCTGCCACATTTGGTATAAACAACTAGAAAACAATGCTTCCAACATTGCCATATTAACATAGACAACGTGCAATATTAAACTAAACACTGTTATCATTGTAGTTTAAAACAAGTGAGAGACAACAATACTTTCAGCATCGCGGAACATGAGCTATCGTACCGTCTACCAACACTGTTTGCTAGTATTGAATTTATAAACAAGAGCAACCAATTATGCTTTATAATATGCCTCGTATAGATATACATATGTGACAAGGATTCAAATGCAATCAAATATAAAACTGAAACCAGTAATATTCAGGTTATCATAGGCAAGCTAACTCACATATCCAGTGCGTCTGAGACCAGTAAAATTAAGGTTATCATAGGTTAGCTAATTTGCACATCTAGTGGGTTTGATATCAACACCCACCTCTTTAAAACAATCCTTCGCGCAAATGTGATATTTCCGCGACTTACAAAGAAAGCCTCTAAGATCAAATAGAGGCCACAAACAATTAACTACAAACCTCTATGTTTAAATCTCAAGCACAATTACCAAAATTGGATATGGTTTTATTAATTTGCAGATGCTTTATAAATCGTGACGACCAGAAATAGCTGACGAAGCACATTTAGCACGCGGCTACCGCGATTTCACAAGCAGTACCTTTGGTGAGTTCCATGGAATACAGGGCAAACGTATGCTAGTTATGATAATCAATTCCTCATAAGAGCTACTAGAACATCTCCCTTATTTTATTTCCAGTGAACGCATACCTACTGGTGGCCCCTCCGATACAGTGAAAAATTATCAGATCTTATCATTAAGGTATGCATGTGATTAATGCTTTTTTAACCAACCATCAGACAAGAAACTTTGGGGTCTGTATAACACACCATTCTCCCCCCTCTTCCTCCTTTTCTTCTATAGATAAAGACAAGCATTATCAAATCCCAAATAAATGGGACTTCAGTACCTTTGAGTGTGGACCCAAAACAGGACACCTCTATTTGTCTTTAATAAATTAGACCTCAGATTGAATAGCTGAGGTAGACACCACAACTAACATTCTGAGGTAAGATACCCTTATACCATATGTTGGGTTATATTGAAACTCACCCATAATAGGTGTTTTGGCCTCCTACCATTGGAGGCACTAAAAGCTTTTTGTTCTATTTAGTTTGTTCGTCCCCACGAGATTAATGGCACAACCACCAGTATAAAGTATTGTTTATTGTAATGCCTATGTACATAATAAAATAAACAGCACATTTATGAAATGTTAACCCTTGCAACTGTTGGTGTTAGAGTATTGTCATTGCTTTTGAAATAAAACTTTTTAACAAAGTCTGTGACAGCCACATAAATTTGACTACTGCTTAAATATACTATGTACAAATTCTATTATGATGTAGTAATACTGTGTTTCTTTATAGAAACTGTCCTGAGGAAGGTTTTTTAACCGAAAAGCCGCGTCGACTTGTGTTCTCATGAACATTTTTAATGTTTTATGTAACTTTTTGTATAACATGATGTACTTTAAAATTGTATGAATTTTTTTTTTCTTTTATTTGGGAATGTGTAATAAACTTATGTTTACTTTTTAACACTATAGCAGTGTCTCTTCCTGTCACATAAAAATCATAAATTTCTTTGATTTTGTCATTTGCTTGATTGATACTTCTGTATGCTGTTGTCTAAATTTGACCATTGATAGTTACAGTATTTGTTGTGATACTTGGTGGTTGCGTCCAGTAATTGAACTTGTGCAGTGGGTACCCAAACCCGGAGGAACTTCTCCCACGGGCATCCTTCACTTTAGGTACATTGCAACTTCTTCTTGTCATTCCCCTGGTCCCAGACCATACTTCAGGGGGCCTCCTATACCTTTCATACATAATGAGACACAGCATGAAAATACACAGTACACATATGAAGACCAATGATAAATGGCAGTGAAAATCCTGTGTTTATGACTTGAGGGTATTTGCACAAATCCACATTAAACACATAGGGGTCAATTGCGATCCCGCTCGGAAGGGCTCCAAATCGGAATCAGGTTTGCCGAATCCGACATGGAGCCCTTGTCATGACATGGAGCCTGACCAAATCATACACAGTTACAAATGATGGATTACGATGTCTGGAAACCATTAGGGCTGACAGAAACGGTTCCGAAAGGCGTTCGTTCAGGTCGAGCCTTGCAGAGCCGATTCGTACAGCTCCATGGACATGGTTTCTGAGTGAGCAATTATGATGACAAATTCGGACAAACGTTCCAATTCGGTTTTCTCGGAACGAAAAGGCTGCCGGCATCTATCTGTGGTGGCCCAGAGCAGGCCCACTTCACTCGGGGCCTTTCGAATGGGGCCCGTGGGGGTACCCATGGGTCTCCCCTTTCCAACCACGTACACTGTGGCAGGACCATAGAATGCCTGCCACAGGATGCATGATTTTCCCAAGACATCCCTTTCTTCAATGGGAGTGTGCGTTCTCATTTGGAACACAGGCTCCCATTAAAGTCAATGGGAGTCCGACCGAATCGTTACCGTAAGCATCCGGATGCAACCGAATCCCATGATCTGAGTCATCCGTAAAGCATTCCAGAACTGATTGGGTTGGAATGCTTTCTGGACGACATCATAATCTGCCCTATAGATGCCTAAAAAGGGAGGAATATGATGTTGAATGTGTGAAATAGTAGAAACACTGTAAGTGGAGCTAGAAATACCTTAGTAGAGATTTGTTTTTTGAGGTAAGGCAGGTGTAGAGATGAAGTCTAAGGAATTACCTGAAAAGGATCTTTTGAATGTTAATGTTTTCCTGAAACATGGCAGTTTGAGCCTGAGAAGAAATGTAGGGCTAGATGTACAAAGCACTTTTCCGGTCGCGAACAGCCCAATTTGCAGAATGGGGAACATTTTGACCAGAAAAATGCATTTCAAATTAAGAAAATGCGAAATGCGATTCAGTAACTTGTTACAGAATTGCATTTTGCATTTGTAATTCAGTATTTGTAAGGGGCGTGTCAATGGCATCCCTTCCAAATACCAAATTGGTATGGTATGTATTACTGTTTTACGACTGAATATCGGTCGCGAAATAGTAATACTTTACCACTAGTTTAAAACTGGTGGTAAGCCATTTGCATAGAAATGGGGTCCCTTGGGAACCGCTTTTCCTTTGAGAATGTAAATGAAAATATTTTTTAAGAGCAGATGGTGGTTCCACAGACCACTGCCTACTATTGTACAATGCAACTTCAGGGTTTCATTTGTTTCTTTTTAAATGCATCCAGTTTTTATTTACCGAAAACGGACTGCATTGAAAAAAAGACTGATCTGTTAAAAAGCAATCACAAACATTGTGGTCTGATGACCTCAGCAGACCACCATCGTTATGATGTCTGTGATTGATAATAGGTCGCAAAAAGTAACCTACCTCATTAATATTCATGGGGTAGGTAAACTTGCGACTAACAAGAAATCCCTAAATGAAACTCAAGGAGTTTCATACATTAGGAATATCAATTTCCTAATTGCAATTCGGAGAGAATGTACATCTGACCAGTAAATCTCAAGGCTCTGTTAACTGAATGGAGGTCATGTTTTTGTAAGTGGGAGAGTTATTTTAACCTCATGCGCGCTAGTGGTTTTCCTGCGGAGCGTTGAAATTTTAAAAATCTCGCGTTACGTGACAAGGTCAACTCGTCACACGCACAGCGCAGGTAACGCCCATGACGAGTTGACCTTGTCACACGCATCGAAGGGGTTAAACAAAATGCAGACACACTATATCCCATGATTAAGAAACAAGCCTTTTAAATCAAAAGCAATTGTTTACTACCCATAAGATCCACCCCAACACTGCTTACCTACTGTTGGGCTTGCACCCAGATTTTGAGTTACAGTGCCTGATAACCGAAAATAAATCCACATACATATTAGTTTTATACAATGTTTTTGACATTGCACTACAAAACGTCAACTCAAGTGCTAGAGAGCTGTACAAGATGATCAAGATAGCAATAAGCATAATACATTTTTAGAAGTACAAATATAATTTGGCACAGCACGAAAATGTACAGTATACATATGAAGACCAATGATAAATTTCAGGGGAAATCCTGAGTTTGTGAGTTGAGGATATTTGTACAATACCACATTAAACACATAGATACCCAAGAAGGGGAGAAAAAGGTATTGTATGTGTAAGATAGTGGAAACACTATTAATGGAGCGAGTTATACTTTAGTAGAGAAATGTTTTTTGAGGAAAAACAGGAGTAGAGATTTAGTATGAGGAATTGCCGGAAAATAATCTTTTAAACGTTAATATTTTTCTGATACATGGAAGTTTGAGCCAGAGAAGAAACATAGGGCCAGATGCACAAAGCATTTTTACAGTCTGGAACAGCCCGATTTGCAGAGTGGGGACATTTGTGACCAGAAAAATGCTTTTTCAAATGTGCAAAATGTGATTCTGTAACTTGTTACCAATTTGGTATTTGGAAGGGGCGTTTTTAGGGTGTCCCTTCCAAGAACCAAACTGGTATGGTATGTATTACTATTTTGCGACTGAATTCTGGTCAGCAATTAGAAAATCGGTATTCCTACTGTTTGTACATCCAACCCGTACTTCATAAGGCTTTGTTTACTTAATAGAGGTCAAGTTTTTGTAAGATGCAAGTGGAAGAGTTACTTTATAGTTCAGATATGCAGTCTTGGGAGTTTATGAAGTGATTAAAGAAGAGGTATGATCCTCATGAACATCTTAATATTAATAATCAGCCTGGCTGCAGAGCGAAGAATAGATTTAACTAGTGCGATTTGTGCCTTATGAAGGCAGTTGAGCAGGGTATTTCCATGTTCAATCAGAATTACCATGGTTGACCAGCAGTTTTGAGGTCATTTCTGGGCAATATTTCTTCCCCTCAAAGATTAATTGGTTATCATTGATGATTGTGGTCTTGGGAGATCCTCCAAAACTAAACAGGTGGTTGTCAGAAGTGAAGTCTTTAGGCTGGGATGAAACTAATCCTTAAACATTTTGGCATGAAAATGTACCCTTAAGAGAGGATGATAGTTTCCTAAAACAATATAGATGCATTTGGCTTCTTGAGGAGTGGCCGGATATGTTCCATTTTAAGGACATTTGGGAAAGTGCCCTTATCAAGCAAAATATTAATTAACTCCCTTTTAAAGAGGGATCTCCCTTATTAAGTGTATTTTTGCCAAACCTCTTGTCTAGCACCACACAACTAGATTCCTTATGCAATGACCAGGGAGCTTTGTATAACTGATCATGAAGAATGTTAGAGAACTCTTACTGCAATTTCTAGCATTTTCAATTCTTTTGCAGAAAAGATGGTGTTTTATTCTACCAAGGAATGTCTTATACTATTTTCTCTTAGTCCTAAGTTCTAAGCATCTAGAAATTGATTTAAGCATAGTTCTGCTGTTGTGAATGTATCTAGGACCCTAATAAGACATTCCCGATTTATGCCCTTTTGTGGTTATAACAAATCATATCTTTGTAAAGGCATAAGAATCATATCCATATTAAGTCATAGCCAATGCAGTCCAAATACGGCAAGGCTACTCCCATAGACTCCTAGAAAGCACAACACGTTCTTAAACAAACCAAGCCTCCAGCAGCCCGGGAATTCCTCCTGCTTCTGTTTTGATTTGTCCTAAGAAATCCTGGAGTCCTGAAAGAACTGTCAGTTCTTAGTAACGTCTTATGTCCAACCTTACGTCAAACTCGGCACCTTCCAGGTATAAATCTACCAACATCTGCCTTAAGCAACACACAGTGGTTTGGAGCAGATTGGCTATCTACTTGCCCGACGCCCTGCTGAGTCGAGTGCCGAAGGAAGCCGACCCTCCCTGCTGACGCACTGATAGAGACGCTGTCTTTTCTCCTGCCGAGAAAATCCAGCTCCAGGGTTTCCCTGACACCCTCGTGGGTTGCTGGGAGATCGAGTCCTGAGAAAGAGATACAAGTCCTCCTTCATTCTATAACCAAGGTACGGAGCTGATTAGACCCATAGAGAATTCTTGATTCAGATTCTTGGCAAAACCTGTAACTCATCTACTCCTTCCCTGTACTAGGCTTAGGTTAGGTACACTGTGGTAGGTGTATCTTAGAAACACCAGTTGAGTACGTTTAGTCATTATTTTATCGTTGTATGTATTTTATCCATTTTAAGTATCTTATGGCTCAGAAACCGTATAAATGTTTTTACAGTATTGTTTCATAATGCTCATTTTACTGTACGCACTTTACTTTATGACAAGTATTGCAATTGTGGCAATTCATTTCTCTTGCATGAGAAAGAAGACTGCTCAATAAATAACTCTTTTATTGAAAACGCCTGTCTCTCTATTTCTCTGCATTTCTGGTGAAACGAAGCATGCACGATTGACTGAGTAAAATAGCTATCTATTGTTTCCGTGACTCTGGAGATATACTCCTTATTCTGGAGGGAGCAAAGTTCTCATGTTTATGCGGATGTCAGAAGCTAATCCCTTCTTGTCTATTCAGGAAAGCTAAACACCTTCTTGTTTACTCGAGAAAGTTTCTAGTGACCTCTGAGTTAGCTGGCACACACAATTAAGTCAAACATATTCAATAGAGACCTAGTCAACCTCAGTCCTATGTCTAAACTATCGTTTATGTTATTCCAATGCGCAGAGCCTATTGGGAATATAGGAACTACACTATATGGCGCCCAACGTTTGGTAAGGCGAGAATTTAACGCTAGATACTTGAGTAACTCAGTCGTGCTTTTCACACAGACCCCTTTTCCGTAAAAACTCCAATATACGTCTGGAGTGGGTAAAAGGTTAATATCCACTAAAACTTAGTAGGAAGAGATTCCTATATAATAGACCCATAGAGAATTCTTGATTGAGCTGCTCCTGTTTGTTGCCCGTTTCTGGACACTTCGCCACCACGCCTCGTGGCCCCCGCTCCGCGGGGGCCGCTCGTAGGCGAGAGACCCTGCTAAGGATCCAGTCCTGGTTTTGCCACGTGCTCTGTGCACCAACGTCCCTTCAAGGAAACCACAGCCTGACTGCAAGCTCAGAGGCGGGACTGCGAGGACCAGCGTGCCCAGCGGCGCTGATCGGCCGCAGCTGGTCCTCTTCCCGCCCCCTCCACCGTCAAAACACCGCGGTGTGAGTGCTGCTGTCTGGGATACCTCATCGACCCGGTGGGAGAGCTGCTCCTGTTTGTTGCCCGTTTCTGGACACTTCGCCACCACGCCTCGCGGCCCCCACTCCGCGGGCGCCACTCGTAGGCGAGAGACCCTGCTAAGGATACAGTCCTGGTTTTGCCACGTGCTCTGTGCACCAACGTCCCTTCAAGGAAACCACAGCCTGACTGCAAGCTCAGAGGCGGGACTGCGAGGACCAGCGTGCCCAGCGGTGCTGATCGGCCGCAGCTGGTCCTCTTCCCGCCCCCTCCACCATCAAAACACCGCGGTGTGAGTGCTGCTGTCTGGGATACCTCATCGACCCAGTGGGAGAGCTGCTCCTGTTTGTTGCCCGTTTCTGGACACTTCGCCACCACGCCTCGCGGACCCCGCTCCGCGGGTGCCGCCCGTAGGCGAGAGACCCTGCTAAGGATCCAGTCCTGGTTTTGCCACGTGCTCTGTGCACCAACGTCCCTTCAAGGAAACCACAGCCTGACTGCAAGCTCAGAGGCGGGACTGCGAGGACCAGCGTGCCCAGCGGCGCTGATCGGCCGCAGCTGGTCCTCTTCCCGCCCCCTCCACCGTCAAAACACCGCGGTGTGAGTGCTGCTGTCTGGGATACCTCATCGACCCGGTGGGAGAGCTGCTCCTGTTTGTTGCCTGTTTCTGGACACTTCGCTACCACGCCTCGCGGACCCCGCTCCGCGGGTGCCGCTCGTAGGCGAGAGACCCTGCTAAGGATCCAGTCCTGGTTTTGCCACGTGCTCTGTGCACCAACGTCCCTTCAAGGAAACCACAGCCTGACTGCAAGCTCAGAGGCGGGACTGCGAGGACCAGCGTGCCCAGTGGCGCTGATCGGCCGCAGCTGGTCCTCTTCCCGCCCCCTCCACCGTCAAAACACTGCGGTGTGAGTGCTGCTGTCTGGGATACCTCATCGACCCGGTGGGAGAGCTGCTCCTGTTTGTTGCCCGTTTCTGGACACTTCGCCACCACGCCTCGCGGCCCCCGCTCCGCGGGGGCCGCTTGTAGGCGAGAGACCCTGCTAAGGATCCAGTCCTGGTTTTGCCACGTGCTCTGTGCACCAACGTCCCTTCAAGGAAACCACAGCCTGACTGCAAGCTCAGAGGCGGGACTGCGAGGACCAGCGTGCCCAGCGGCGCTGATCGGCCGCAGCTGGTCCTCTTCCCACCCCCTCCACCATCAAAACACCGCGGTGTGAGTGCTGCTGTCTGGGATACCTCATCGACCCGGTGGGAGAGCTGCTCCTGTTTGTTGCCCGTTTCTGGACACTTCGCCACCACGCCTCGCGGACCCCGCTCCGCGGGTGTCGCTCGTAGGCGAGAGACCCTGCTAAGGATCCAGTCCTGGTTTTGCCACGTGCTCTGTGCACCAACGTCCCTTCAAGGAAACCACAGCCTGACTCAAAGCTCAGAGGCGGGACTGCGAGGACCAGCGTGCCCAGCGGCGCTGATCGGCCGCAGCTGGTCCCGTCAAAACACTGCGGTGTGAGTGCTGCTGTCTGGGATACCTCATCGACCCGGTGGGAGAGCTGCTCCTGTTTGTTGCCTGTTTCTGGACACTTCGCCACCACGCCTCGCGGACCCCGCTCCGCGGGTGCCACTCGTAGGCGAGAGACCCTGCTAAGGATCCAGTCCTGGTTTTGCCACGTGCTCTGTGCACCAACGTCCCTTCAAGGAAACCACAGCCTGACTGCAAGCTCAGAGGCGGGACTGCGAGGACCAGCGTGCCCAGCGGCGCTGATCAGCCGCAGCTGGTCCTCTTCCCGCCCCCTCCACCGTCAAAACACTGCGGTGTGAGTGCTGCTGTCTGGGATACCTCATCGACCCGGTGGGAGAGCTGCTCCTGTTTGTTGCCCGTTTCTGGACACTTCGCCACCACGCATCGCGGCCCCCGCTCCGCGAGTGCTGCTCGTAGGCGAGAGACCCTGCTAAGGATCCAGTCCTGGTTTTGCCACGTGCTCTGTGCACCAACGTCCCTTCAAGGAAACCACAGCCTGACTGCAAGCTCAGAGGCGGGACTGCGAGGACCAGCGTGCCCAGCGGCGCTGATCGGCCGCAGCTGGTCCTCTTCCCGCCCCCTCCACCGTCAAAACACCGTGGTGTGAGTGCTGCTGTCTGGGATACCTCATCGACCCGGTGGGAGAGCTGCTCCTGTTTGTTGCCTGTTTCTGGACACTTCGCCACCACGCCTCGCGGACCCCGCTCCGCGGGTGCCACTCGTAGGCGAGAGACCCTGCTAAGGATCCAGTCCTGGTTTTGCCACGTGCTCTGTGCACCAACGTCCCTTCAAGGAAACCACAGCCTGACTGCAAGCTCAGAGGCGGGACTGCGAGGACCAGCGTGCCCAGCGGCGCTGATCAGCCGCAGCTGGTCCTCTTCCCGCCCCCTCCACCGTCAAAACACCGCGGTGTGAGTGCTGCTGTCTGGGATACCTCATCGACCCGGTGGGAGAGCTGCTCCTGTTTGTTGCCCGTTTCTGGACACTTCGCCACCACGCCTCGCGGCCCCCGCTCTGCGAGTGCCGCTCGTAGGCGAGAGACCCTGCTAAGGATCCAGTCCTGGTTTTGCCACGTGCTCTGTGCACCAACGTCCCTTCAAGGAAACCACAGCCTGACTGCAAGCTCAGAGGCAGGACTGCGAGGACCAGCGTGCCCAGCGGCGCTGATCGGCCGCAGCTGGTCCTCTTCCCGCCCCCTCCACCGTCAAAACACCGTGGTGTGAGTGCTGCTGTCTGGGATACCTCATCGACCCGGTGGGAGAGCTGCTCCTGTTTGTTGCCTGTTTCTGGACACTTCGCCACCACGCCTCGCGGACCCCGCTCCGCGGGTGCCGCTCGTAGGCGAGAGACCCTGCTAAGGATCCAGTCCTGGTTTTGCCACGTGCTCTGTGCACCAACGTCCCTTCAAGGAAACCACAGCCTGACTGCAAGCTCAGAGGCGGGACTGCGAGGACCAGCGTGCCCAGCGGCGCTGATCGGCCGCAGCTGGTCCTCTTCCCGCCCCCTCCACCTCTTCATTTCCCTGATAATCAGTGATAGCAACGCGCACGCGGGACGCACGCGGGACAAAGCCCGGGGCTAAGACCGGGCAAAGAGCGGGCCATTTTAGGCCGTTAGAGGCAGTTAGAGACTGGACTGGGCCACCCCATTTGATTCCTCAAATACACTCTTCACTTCGCATCCATTATGGCAACCCGTGAGTTTAGAGACAGAGCAGCCAAATCTAAACTAAAAAATGGTACCTTGGACGATTTTATCACCAGGACCCACACTGCCATCGATAACGAAATAACTAAGATGCAACACAGGGTTTCATTAGAACTCGAAGCTGCTAGAAGACTGTCAGTTGAGTTAACTGCCGCCAAAAAATCCTCTTTAGGTCCTATTGCTTGGGCGAAAACACCTGAGCGCCCGCCCGGCTCCACACCCACCTTGATTGTTACAAATGCCGTTATCCATGTAGCACAAGCAGATAGTATATCTCCCCCACAGGGGGAATTACCACAAAACCCCACTCCCTCTCCAAATTCCCATCTGGGTGCAATTGTAGAACAAAAGAAGGGAACTGAGGAGGGCTTACCATCCAAAGTCGAACCCACCCCGCTCCACCAGAAAAAGGTGGTAATTCACCCAAATCACAAAAGCGCCCACACAACAAAAGGAAGCGTAACCCCACCTCGGCATACTCAAGGAAAAAGGCCAGAGTGGCCAAGGCGCAGTTACCAACAAAGGCACCTCCCCTTGCTACGCTGCCACTACCTAAATCTCCTCCCCTGGTAACATGCCCAGAAGACACTCCCTCTCACACAGTAGTCATTCAAGAAAATAATGACCTCATCATAGAAAGCGACACTGTAGGAACCCCGCTCTGTACCATTAAAGGGAAGGACGTTGAATTTCTCACTGTTGTCTGGGAAACACTCAAAAAACTACTCTCCCCACTAGAAAAGAGATTCACACACATAGAAACACAGCTACTGGAAATAGAAAAAAGCATACTAAATCTGGCAACTATCACCATGCAGAACCCTAAATTTACATGCTCAAATGGACCCCTGCCCCCAGCAGCACCTTCTGATCCTACGACACAGGTTGCTGTGAACTCGTTGCCCCCTCCCAAGGTCAAGCCACCAGGAACCACCAATACACTTCCGCCTTCCCACCCGGCTGCAACCTCTTCTTCTGCTAGCGTTACCGCTACACCTAAGGTCAAACCAACACCTAAACCCCGAACCAAGGTAGAAACCCATAATCCTCCTAGTAGGGCAATGTCAAATACCATGCAATCGGGGGCTGTATCCCTCCCGCCACCCCCCCTAGCTACATCTGGCCAAAGAGTACCTGCCCCGACTGACCATCCTAATCCGAGGCAAAATGGCCAGATTACAAACCCTCTAACATCGCAGAGAGCCAGCACCAGCTTCATACGATCAAGGGGATTTGTAGATCTGCCCCCTGAGGTTAGCCCCTATGTTGTGGTGCTGACCGGGGTAACTGAATTGACGTACAACCAGCAGGAAAACTTTGCCTCCCTAAAGAATAAAGTGATCCATTGGTTGGACGCCAATAAACCAATACCCAACCACCTAAGGAGCAAAATCCTTATGGTACGGAGGGTACCCTGGGTAGGGACCACACAAAAGTCCACCTGCGGAGACTGTGTGATTGTCTCCTTTGAGGATTCTAACACTGCTCACGCCATTTACTCATGGATTAATCATAGTTCAACCGCCTCAATAATAGCAAGACCACTTACTTTTTTCTATCCACCATGTCCCCCTCCAGCCCAGGGGGGGGGGAATTGGAGTAGGATTCAGGCGAGGAACCACACATGGGGAGTACAAAGCAATTGGTGGGCAGATACACTCGGAGGATGGAACGGGGTCCCGGTGTCCAATAGATATGGATGTCTTGAGGAAGTGGACTGACTTCTACATTCAACAACTACCGTACCCCCTTCACCTACCCGAAAATGAGCCCACATTCAGTCCATGGGCGACGCACTAACCACTAGTGTTCTAAATACACACATGGTCGGTCAATCTTTTCCATCAGCACCAGCCCACATAACTACAAACGACCTCAGAGTAGGGGTAGGTAGGCAAGCCACATGCTCATCCAAGGGTCTAACTATTGATTCCCACCTGAGGCCGGAACATAATCCCCCTATCTCACATAGCCTCAAACTAAATAGCGCCCTATTGGACGCCCCCCCACCCAACCAATGTGGGAAACCTGTAGCACAAGAGCGCTTCGTGATACCTGACACTAGAAGCACACCAGAGGCTCCGGGCATAATATCCATTCTGTCCTGGAATGTGGCAGGGCTAGCCAACAAAGTAGACACCCCTGACTGGACAGACCTAGTAGAGGGCTATGACATATGTCTCTTACAAGAGACATGGGCTAGAGAACAATTCAGCCGCCAGGGATTCGCTATCTTTAACACTGAAGCGAAATGGGGTGGAAAGGGCCGACCCTCAGGAGGACTTTCGACCTGGGTTGGGTTCCATTTGGCCTGTAGGGCCACACAGTTGGAAACCAACTCCTGTGACTTCCAGTGTGTCTCCCTTGATTGGCCATGCGGAGGGAAGCTTGTATTGATAAACATATACTCAAGGCCAGTGGGGGCTGCAGCAACTTCGGGCTCAGTGGAAGATTTAGCACAGTTCCTCGACACACAACATTTTTCTTCCCCTCTAATCATAGGTGGAGACTTCAATCAGCAATACGAACCACTTCCTGACTACCTAGAGGGCATATCCAGCGAGGAGGATGACCAATGGGACATTCCTACCCTGACAGATCCAGTGACTAAGGCATGTTCCCCTCTTGCCATCCAGTTAATGTCCCTCACACTCAGCCACTCGCTGAGGGCGTGTAATGGTCGGACTGAGGGTGATATCCCGCCAAAAAATACCTTTAATAGACCGGGCTACGAGTCACGGATTGATTATATAATGGTCCCAACCAGGGATTGGAGGAGGGTGAAAGACTTTAAAGTTATCCCTAGATACGATAGTGATCATAATCTGCTCTCACTAAAATTCGAGATCCCTGTCCGGCAAATAGATAAGGTAGACACTAATGCACCATCACAGCCCGACCTTGTGCTATCCAGCAATAGGCGCAGAATCAAATGGGCCAAATTGCTGGAAAACCACAACAACATTGAGAGACTTTATGCACTAGTCGCCCCCGCCCTGGAAAAAGTTGAGTGCTGCATGAACCATTCAGCCAGCGAATCCGAGACCAAAACCACAGATAGTTTGGGTACTCAGGCACAATTGGCTGTTCTTGGTAACATCCATTCGGACTTATGCACTAATCTTGCAGAGGTACTGAATCCAGTTGCCAGGCCTCACAAGCCCAAACAGAGAAGAGCGACTTGGTTCAATGCATCTTGCAGGGAAGCAAAAATCCTATTGTTGGAATCACTCAAAGCACGAGACACTTTAAACACAATAAGGGAGAGACGAGTAGCCTACAAATCTGCCCTCCTCACTGCAAAAAAAGATTGGGACGAGGAAAATTGGACAAAAATAACAGCTGCCCTCGCTTGCCAAGACTCACGGACCTTTTGGCAAATTGTTAGGCACGGCCGAACCACTTGCAGCAGTTGAGGCCAGCATAGCACCATCTGTTTGGGAGGAGCATTTTAAAAACTTATACCAGCCATATAGCAGTGACAGTGGGAGAAGTGAACTTGCAGGAGTGTCCCCCAAAATCAAAAATAGTCTAATTGTCATGGATAGTTTCAGCATAGAGGAAATCACCCTGGCAATTTCCTCCCTGCCTCCAGGTAAGGCGCCAGGCCTAGACAGGCTCCCAGGCGATCTTTACAAGCATGAACCTAAAGTCTGGGCTCCCTATCTTGGGGTATTATTCAATTCCATTTTGAAAGGTCTGCCAATCCCTTCCACCTGGCCAGGGGCCAAAATAGTGCCAATTTTCAAAAAGGGTTCCCCTCTCCTCCCTGCAAACTATAGGCCAATAAGCCTAATTGATGTATCCCAGAAACTTTTTTCCAAGCTCTTGTTAAATCGCTTGCATGAGTGGATCAGGGGCTTTAACATTCTTAGCCCCTTTCAAGCAGGCTTCAGGGAGAAGGTCTCCACGGTGGACCAGGTCTTTCGTCTCGTCCTCATACACTGGAAAACAGTGCAGTTAGAGGGTGGCAGCCTCTATACTGTATTTGTGGACCTGAGGGCAGCGTTCGACCTGGTCCCGAGGAACAAGCTGTGGGAGGTCCTTGACAAACTGGGGGTCCCCGAAGGTCTTTTGAACATGATAATCCGCCTCCACACCACTAATTTTGCCCAGGTTAGATGCGGCAGGATGGGGGAATTGTCTGAGAGGTTCCCCGTTGGCAGGGGGGTAAGGCAGGGTTGTGTGCTTGCACCAACCCTGTTCTGCCTCTATGTCAACGGGGTAATCTCCCACTTAGCGGGTGTACCAAATTCTGACGCCCCAAAATTGGCTGCTGAGAGGGTCCCAACCATCATGTTTGCCGACGACACATTGTTACTATCTAAGTCGGCAAAAGGCATCCAGCGAATCCTTGACGGCTTTGTGGACTTCTGTGAGGCCCATGGATTAGAAATTAACGCCACCAAGACGAAATTCATGGTCCTCAACCCCCCACAGAAATTTCACTTTAGTCCAAGCATTGCACATATCAAGCTGGAAAGAGTAAAAACCTTCGAATACCTGGGTATTGTACTAAATGACAAATTCACCTGGAGCTCACACCTGGAGAAAGCTGCACTTAAACTGACCCAGCATTCGGGAGGCATAATGAAGCTCTTGGCAAGCAACAAATCCTCAATCAGGCCGATTGGCCCCCCATTACAGATATACAAATCCCAGGCCAAGGGGGCTGTCATCTATGGATCTGAACTTTGGGGCCATGAAAAAACATCAAAGCTGCTGAAGTTGGAAAATAAATTCATTCGTAACCTTGTCGGGCTACCACCGAGCGCCCCCCTTGTCCCGCTCAGGATGGACCTAGGCCTATGCCCGCTTGATGAGGAACTGGCTCTACGCCCACTGGCCTTCTGGCGTAGAATATGGACAACTCCAGAATTGGCCACTTACAGGGAAGGACTCCGGGAGGTTCTTGCCACTCCAGGTGCTGGAAAAATTAAATGGCTCAATTCTATCAAAATAGAATTGGAGGCCCTGGGTCTCTCAACAATGTGGTCTGACCCCCAGAACACGTGCCATATCCTCTCTAAAAAGGACCTAGCCAGGGCATATCGAGAAAGCAAACTTTCCCTGATACTTAACCACCAACATCTTGGGTCCTTGACAGCTTCCTTTTTGTCCCACAAGGTGAATTACATTATGGAACCAACTTTGGATAAAATGTATCCCGCCTTACTAAGAAAATTATACCTCCAGTAGAGACATGGATCTCTCCCCATCAGAACTTTCACAACTAAATGGAGTCATGATCCAAGTAGTACCTGTCCAGCATGCAGAATTTCGGATGAAAGTGAGCTCCACATCCTTTTCTTCTGTCCAGCTTACCGAGAGATCCGAAGGTACTGGATTGTTCCCCTATGCAGGAATCTGGGATTCAAGAAATGTTTGGCCGCTTTTAGAGTCTTAAAAACTGATTTGTCAGACCATATTGTGTTTGCTATGGCCAAGTACTTGGGCGCCCTCTGGTCTATCAGAAGGAAATGTCTCAAAACACAGACTTGAGTGCGGACTTGTTTTAAGTATATAAGGATTTCTTCCTAGTAACGTCTTATGAATTTTACAATACGCTGTATAAATCATTTAAATGAATTGTTTTTATATAATTGTCTTTTATGGTAAACTTTTACCGAAATAAAGATTTTTGAAATTGAAATATAATAGTTTTGGTTTATTCAACGTTGAAGGATACAGGGCCGGATTCACAGAATGAACTGAATGAACTTAACCTCATGCGCGCTAGCGGAATTCCGCTCCTGCGCTGAGATTTTTTAAATCGCATGTTACGTGACGAGCTGGGCTCGTCATCAGCGTGCGAGGAGGCTACGCCATGACGAGCCCAGCTCGTCATCAGCGTGGAAGGGGTTAAGACTCAATCCTAAACTTACTACTATTTTGGTATTCACAGAATGCACTTACTACTTTTAGCATTCACAGAATAAACTTACTACTTTTGGTATTCACAGAAGTTAGGATTTTGTCTTAAGTTTGTTTTAAGACACACTTAAGACCGACTTACGACAAAATCCTAACTTCTGTGAATACCAAAAGTAGTAAGTTCATTCTGTGAAGGCCAAAAGTAGTAAGTGCAGTCTGTGAATTCCAAAATAGTAGTACGTTTAGGATTGAGTCTTAAGTTCACTCTGTGAATCGGGCTCACAGTGTTCCAAAATATTGTGCACCTAATCTTTGTTTCCTTGAAACTTGCTCTGCAAACTTTCTGTCAGCAAAATGTCAGAGAGTGACGACGAAAGGGAGAGAGCTAGACTAGCAGCTCAACTCTTGATGGAAGACACAAGTCTCCAACAAGATCAACCGGATGCAATACTTATCCCGGTAAATGTAAGGAAAACCTTAACTAGAAAACTTATAGAAAATAGAGTATCATCAAGAGGTGGTACAGTCATATTTGTTGTCGAGGCACATGAATATCGGCCGACAGAGGTATTCTATTCATGGATAACTTTTCCAGCAGCAAATGCTGTTATTATTATTATTATTAAATCGGTTTTATACAGCGCACGGTTACCCTAGAGCATCCCAGCGCTTTGCCAAAAGAGACTATCAGAAGTAGACAAAGACAGAACAGGTTAGCAGAAGAGGAAAGTTTTAAGTTGTTTTCGAAAGCGCAGAAGACAAGGTTCCGCGCGTAGACCTAGAGGGAGGGCATTCCAGAGGGTGGCGACGTTAACAGGAGAATCTCCTTCCTCCTGATCGGGCCTTTTTTACCCTAGGGACAACAGTCAGATGTTGCTGGTCTGAGCGTAAGGTTCTACTGGCTTTATACGGGATCACCATCTTTTGAAGGGCGGGGGGGCCTTTGCCTTGCAAGATTTTGTGTGCAAGGCAAAGGGATTTAAATTTCACTCTTTCCCGTATTGGCAGCCAGTGTAACGTCCTCAGTGCTGGTTTTGCAGAACGAGACATGGGGATGTTATAAAGCATTCGTGCTGCCGCATTCTGAACTTGTTAGAGTCTGTTCAGAGTGCTCTCAGGTGCACCGAGGTAGATCGCATTACTGAAGTCTAATCTAGACACAGGAGTAACACACAAGTTCCACTACTACAAAGCAGGGGAACCTCCAGAGGAATACACCCCTTTCGAGGAAGTTGAAATTCCACTTACTTACCAAGAGCATGAGCTCTGGTTTAAAGGCACCCTAAAACAGCAAAATCACATTACCAGGCTCAGTCCACTAGGTAGACCAGGAGCCACATGGCCGGTTCTAGCCAGCTATACACCACATCCTGACATTGACACTGACAGAGAACTTTTAGTTCAACTAAAACAATTAATTAAAATACGAAGACAATTGGTACAATATGTCATGCGGACTTTCACAGTCCAACCTGCTATAAAAATTCCACAGCACACCCCTCACCAGGGGAACACTAATAAAATTACACCACAGACCTTACAATGAGTCATTGGTAAATTACCCGCAAAACGGGAACAAATTCTGTTCTGGTTAGCTCAAATAATTACTCAAATAGAGGCACTATTTCCTGATACTACCCCTCACGAAAAACACAGAATTCTGACCATCTGCCTACCAATGGGGATTGCACCACACGTGGAGGATTGTGACACTTGGGGAACAGTCTTTGCCTCAATCTACACAAAACACATGGTGTTCCGTCTATGGCGGTTATACCAGATGTACTAAGACAGATTCAAAATGAATATGGTCCAGAGCCTGCTTTAAATTACTGAAAGACTTTAAGCAAGTCTCGGCTATACTACTAGCCAACATAAAAGGAGAGGCAGCATCCGTGGCAATCCGCCAGAAATTAAAAGAAACAGTTATAGCAGAACATTTTGAACTTGCCAGAATAATTGAAAAATCCTATGAAGAATTAGGTAGAGATAGTTTGGGTGGGAAACCACTAAAACCACAACTAACAGAAAATCTTGAAAAGACTTTCATTAAAAATAACTTAATAACTCAAAAGAAG
Organism: Lissotriton vulgaris; assembly: GCF_964263255.1. Classification (NCBI taxonomy): domain Eukaryota; kingdom Metazoa; phylum Chordata; class Amphibia; order Caudata; family Salamandridae; genus Lissotriton; species Lissotriton vulgaris. The sequence continues at coordinate 766,753,064 of NC_141691.1, read as the reverse complement.
AAGTGAGAGGGTAATAAGCAAACCACTCCAAGAGAAAAACATTTACAGACCAGAGGAAGGTCTCCCCAACGAAGAGATAAACCTCCAGAAGGGGGGGGCAAGTCTTTAGAACGGGAGCCCTCTGAAAAAAAGATATAACCTTAGAAATAGGGATAATTTGAGAAAACCTGACAGATATCAAGATATTGATACACGTCCCTCTCGATCTTTTCAGACTGCCTCACAGAAATCGGAAAGAAGAGGACGGTCAGAACATAAAGAAGAGCGCGTCAAGTCCCAAGACAAAGAACCTGCTCATCAAAGTAAAAAATTACAATTTCCCAAAAAGAAGGTAGCCAGTATTAAAGTAAAACATGCAGAGGATCCTGAGGACACAACTCAAGAATGGAGAGTGGGGTCAAACAATGCTAGACAGCGCAGCAGAAGTGACCATAGCTCGTAAGATCCTGATGAATCTTCTGGAGACAGTGGTCACGAATGAATACATTCAAGTGGAAACTGCAGACACCAGAGTTAGCGTGCCCCATAAACTATATGAAATAGTATTACATATAGAGGGGGACAAAACTAGGAAAATAAAAGGTCTCTTCTGGGAAAAACTATCTTTTTTTTTTTTTTTTTAAATGTCTTTATTCGATTTTTTTCCCCCCCACTTTTTTTCTGTTACAACCAGTACATTTTTACCATTACAAAAAGTTTTAGACCATGTACAGATTTGTGTTTTAGAAAGTTATACAAATGCAAATAATCAAAGTAAAAATGAATAGGATACATCATATATTACAATATTATAGCCCGTACAAATTTCACAAATAATACCAAAAGAAGCAAAGAAAGCATACTTTTAACTCTTTCCACTTTTCCATTGATCAATGGGAAGCCATATCCTGCCCCCCAAGGCTCTTGCCTTTCTGCCTTTTCTATCATATATGGCCCTCTCTAAGTTATATGTAGATAATAATCTTGCCATCCAGATCTGAAACGACAGTGCTGATTTCTCTTTCCAAGCTTTTGCGACAATTATCCTGAATACTGCTGCAACCATAAATAGAAATTCTGGATGGATGATATTTTCTCCTAAACTTATACCCAATATTATCAATTCGTCAGTTAGTTTAGTTTTTATTCCCAACGACTTTTCCAAAAACTCCTCTATTGCCAATTTTAAAGTGTATAATTGCGGGCATTGTGCAAACATGTGTGTAATGTTGGCACCTGTTGAATTGCATCGTGGGCATGTTATACCGGTGGTTCCACCCCATTAGGCAATTCTAGCAGGTGTGTGATATAGTGAATAGACTGTTTTATAATGTTGGGTTTGAAGTGTGGCTGAACACAAAATGGTTCGTCCCAGGTCTAATGAGGTTTGTAGATCTTCCGGGCGGGCTCTTACTTGTTCGCTCCATTTGTTACTATATCTCTCTCTGTCGTCTGTTTTGTAGACCTGTAGCTCTGCATACAACTGCCTAATTGAGCACAAAAGGCTGCTTCCCAGATAGTCCATTATCCTACAACTTGACATTCCTCCTGCTCCCCCCAGTTTTGTGTAAAAGTAACTCCTCACTTGTAAGTATTTAAAGAAGCTATTCCCAGCTATTTTATACCTATACTGTATATCTTGGAACATTAAAAATCCTCCTCCTGTATCCATTAAATCTCCCAATTTCTTGATCCCTTTTTGATCCCACTCTTTCATAACTGTGTCCCTAAAAATTTCTAGTGGAAGATCGTTATTCATGTAAAGCCTCAGATATCTGTTATACCTTCCCAATCCCAATTTTTTCTTTATTGCCCTCCAAACTTTATATATTGCGCTCAGAGTCTTAAATCTTGTGTGTTTGTAGTATGCATAGTCCACAGTTGTTACTAAGGCATTCTCTGCCGCCTTTCCCAAAAGTGCTTCATAAACATTCGCTGGACATAATCTCTCATCATGTTGAACACTTCCACCTAATAACCCTTTAGAGTATTGTAGAGCTGTCGCCCAATAGTAAGATTTAAAATCAGGTGCCCCCCAACCTCCCCTCTCTCGTGGTAATGTCAAAAAACGGTATGCTCTACGTGTATTCCCCTGTGCCCAAATTAGTTTATTTACTGTTGATTCTATTCTGTTGAACCATACGCCTTCAAAGAATAGTGGAATTGCTCTGAACAGATATAAACATTTCGGAAAGGTAACCATTTTAATAAAATTAATTCGACCCATAAGAGTTAAGTGTAAGTTATTAACCCTCTCCATGTTACTTTTAACCTTTCCTAGCAAGGGTTCCATATTTATCTCCACTAATTTTTCTAACTCTGCAGTCACCCTAACCCCCAAATACTTTGTGTCTGGAACTACTCTTGCATCTGCGAATGTAGTGTATCTGTTCTGTACTACTTGTGTTTTTCCCCTGTTTATTAGGTACCCGGACACCTCGCCGAATTTCCTTGCCTCGTGTTCTATTTCAATCAATGATTCCTCTGGTGTCTGTGTTATAACAGCCACATCATCTGCATAGGCAAATAATTTGTACTCTTTCTCATGCAATGTAACTGGATTAATCCCCCTATTTTGTGTAAGCCTTCTTAAAAAGGGATCTAAATATATCGCAAATAGTAAAGGTGAAGCTGGGCATCCCTGCCTAGTCCCCCGTCTAATCTGTACCGCATTGGAATAGGATCTATTAATACGTATCCTAGCACTGGGGTGTTTGTAAAGTGCCTGGATTGCGGTTATATATCCTCTACCTATACCAGCCCACTCCATAGCCTTCCATAAGTATGCCCAAGAGACCCTGTCAAAAGCCTTTTCGGCATCCAGAAAAATAGCCGCGACAGGGTCTCCTGAGGCCTCTGCTGCGTCTAGAATAGTAATCAGCTGTCTAGTGTGTTCAGTAGTTCCTTTGCCAGGTATGAAGCCATGCTGTGTAGGGGAGACCACTCTTTCTATGACCTTACTCAATCTATTAGCCATTGCTTTGGAAAATATTTTTGCATCAGCGTTAAGCAATGTGATCAGCCTGTAAGAGCCTGGTTCGGTGGGGGGCTTATCTTTTTTCAGGATCACTATTATATCCGCACCCGCCCAAGACTGAGGGACTATTCTGCCCCCCTGTGCCAAACTACAAATTGCCCAAATATCCTTAGCTAGCACATCCCAAAAGGTTTTATAAAATTCTACCGGGATCTGGTCTTGTCCAGTTGCTTTACCGGATGGTAAACTGAATATCGCATCTCTTATCTCCTGGACTGTTAGTTGTGCATCTAGCTTGTCCCTTTCTTCAATACTCAACCCATCCTGTGGACCTTGCATGAGGTATTCCAGACTTTCTGCCTCTATCTTTCCGTTATTTATATCTTGTTTATATAACACCTCATAGAACCTTCTGAATACCTCCTGTATCTCCTCCACTTTATTGACAATTGCCCCAGTACAATCCTTAATTTCTTTTATCTCACCCGCTGCTAGCGTTTGCCTAGTTCTAACTGCGAGCAAGTGGCCGACCCTCTCATTAAATTCATAGCATTTCTCTTTATTTGCTAGGTACTTCCTTGCTGTTTTCTGTGCCATGGTAACCCCCGTTTCTGACTTCTGCACTTCCATAGTCACCAGAATCTGTTCAATGGGGTCTTGCCTGCCTATTGCATCTACAAGCATTCTTTCCAAACCCATCAGAGTTCTGATCTCCTCTTCCACCTTCTCCTTTTCCTTTTTACTTCTTACCAGAGTGTAACTTAGTGTCTCTCCCCTCACTCCTGCTTTAAGACTGTCCCACACCATGTCTGCTGAAGCTGAATACCTATTCATATCCCAAAATTGGGTTATCCATGCTTTCATTCTTATAATATACTCCTCCTCCTTCAACAGTCCTCTCTCAAATGTCCATGTCGAGTTTAACCTTTCTGTCTTTTGGGGCACTGCTAAGCTTAGGACCAGCGGATTGTGGTCTGACATTATTCTGGGGAGACATTCTATTTTAGCTCTGCTAACTAGTGAGCTAGAGATAAAGAAATAGTCCAGTCTGGCTACTGTTTGATGTGGCGCTGAATAGAAAGTGCTACCTGTACCTAGAGGGTTAAATTCCACCCATGTATCCACCAACGCATTATGATGAGCAAGGTTTTTTACCGCTTTGTGCACCTTCTTTTTTCTCCCTTGATATTTACCCCCCCTCATGCCTATTAGGCCATTCAATCCATTAATATTAAAGTCCCCGCAGCAGATCACAGGCTCTGGCCACAATGCTAATTCGCTGTCAATGAATTCGAATAATTCGGGCTCATCTTCATTTGAACCATACAATGAGGACAGTGTACATTTTCCTGCGGCAGTTTCTAAGTCTAGCATTAACCATCTCCCTTCGTGATCCTCCTTTTTCTTTTTAATTTTAACGACACCTTTTCTAGCCAGAACTGCTACCCCCTTGTTTCTCCCCTCTTGACCCGTGCTAGCAAGAACCTCAAAACCCATCTGATCCAACAAAAATTTGTCTTTAGCTGCTACATGTGTTTCCTGTAAGCAAGTTATATCGATTCTCCAATAGCGCAGCAATGCAGAGAGCTTCTGTCTTTTCTCCTTATTATTTAAACCACAGATATTAATCGTCATTATCCTAACTGCCATGATTTTAGTTTTGCTTTTACCAACACCTCAGCTACTTTTTTATCTTTATCTGTACATTTTCTTTCTGCTTCCTTGCATACTTTACAAATCTGTACCATGTTACACCACCAATTTTCACCAATGTCTTCGTCCCTTCCACCTCCCCCCCCTTTATCCCCCCCCCACCCCAACTGCTGCCCCACCCCCCCTGTGACAGGCAAATAGGTCACTCCTGACCTATGCGTGTCCACTTAACGTTGTAGTGTCGCTCCCCCTCTCCTCTCTTCTTATCTAATACTGTACTTAACTATCAGGCTCAGTAAGTTTGTCCGACATTTATACTTTCATAATTTTAGGCACCTTCTGCTCCCTTTCCTGCCTATTACTTTCTGGCTCCCCCTTGCTCTTTTAGCTCTGTCAGAAATTCCCCCGCTTTTATCTCAGAAAAAAACATTCTTGTACGGCCCGCAGAGATAACCTTTAACTTTGCTGGAAACATTAGATAGGCCTCTGCCCCTTGAGACTGAAATGCCGTAATCAATTGCCTGAGCCTCCAACGCCTTTCCACTGTTACATGACAAAAGTCAGGTCTAGCAAAGAATGTTATTCCTTCAACCGTTTTTTTAGAGTCAGGCCTGGCTTTTTCCATTAGTTCTTGCCTTGCCAGGAAGTTGCCAAAGAATACTAACATGGCCCTTGGTAGAGCCCCTGAACCCTCTCTGTGAGTTTTCCTTGCAAAAAGCGGGAATCTATGGGCTCTCTGCACTTCTTCTTCCCAGTTCCATGGCACCTCCGGGAAGGCTCCCTTTAGTAGCTTGATGACAAAACCTCTGGGGTCCTGTCCCTCCATCCCTTCCTCTATTCCAAGAAGCCTGGCATTATTGCACCGCTGGCGATTCTCCAAGTCCTCCACCTTCCATTGTAAGTCCTCCACGATCTTAGACTGTTCCTCTCTGGATGTTTGCCAATCGTTTACCTCATCCTCTAATCTGCCAGTTCTCTCTTCGACTCCAATAACTCTCTCCTCCACTTCCTCAAACTTTTTATTTATTTTTCTGATTGACGCTTGGATTTTTTTAGTATCATGCCTGGCCCTCCGACTTTCAGCCCTGGCCTCCATTTGCATCTGTTTTAATGTGGCAAACATTATATCTAACTTCCCTCCATCATTTTGAGACTCTTGCCCATCTTCTTTATACATGTTGGAGGTAGCGGAGTAATCCCATACAAGTTTCTTTTGAGTACCCTTATGTGAGCTCCCAGGGGAGCATGTCTTTCTGGATGTCATTTTACGCCTTTTTTGCGTGCCTCTCCCCCTGGAGCTGCTGCTATCATCAGAGCATGAGTCCAAAGAGTCCCTCTCTTCATTGCTACTTGCCAGTGTGGATTCAGATTCTTCTGGGACAGAGAAGAACCTGTCCCCCTCAGCCCCTTCTGTAAGATCCACCTCTGACATGTTGTTATACAGTCTAGGGCTCGCAGTGACCTCACCCAGCGCAGCGTTATCTTTTCTTTGAGCTTGAGCCTGCTCCTCACGTATTTCTGCCTCCACCTCTATCAGGGCCTCTAACATTTGTCCTGTATTTGACATCCCTGACATCCCTGCCCCGCCATCAGACTCTCGCACCTCTTTTTCTGAGTCCCGGCCTTCATCCTGCCTCCCCTGCTTCAGTTCGCATTCAGCGGCGTCTGGCTGAGCAGCTACGCGGCGTTCCGCGGGAAGCGTGAGCTCCGTGATCTCTGGTTGGTTGGCAACCCCTCCGCTTGCGTCCTCGAGGACGTTCTGAACTGATCCGACGATCGGCCCTAATGCCGTGTTTAGCGAGGTTGCTGTATCCGATCCTGATGCCTCTGGAGGAACTTTCGCGCTGAATACTTCTGACATCGACGGCTGCCGATAGGTGATATCGTTTTTCTTCTTTTCTGGTATTTCCCGTGCCGCTGGGGTGATATTGCTGCCTCGTATTTCTTTGCTTTGGCTTTGGCCGGCCCCCTTCTCTTTCTCGCTGGCTTTCTCCAACTTGCGCATTTGTGCTTTGGTTATTGTGGAGACTGTAGGGGTTGTTCTTTTGCTAGTAGATGGTGCTTTTGTCTTCGGAATAGTACCCGTTCTTCCCGCTTCTTTCTGAAGCATCTCTTTGTTTGCTCCACCGGGTATGGGCTGTTGTTGCTGCTGCTTATCTTTGCCGCGGGTCGCCATCTCTGCCATGAATGCTTCGAGGAGCTTGATATATATTGATTTCGCTTTCACAAGAGCTCGTGTGAGGCCAACAATTCCGCTATGGAATAATCTCACATAAGTATTTCCTGCTTGTTGACTCCAAGAAACGGGTTGCATGCTGCTCTCATAGCTCCATTGAAGCCTGGGTTTATGCGTAGGTCGGAGAGGGGTCTGAGAGCGACTTACTCCTACAGCGCTTCAGCGGCCATCTTGCCCCCAGAAGTCGGAAAATAAAAGGTCTCTTCTGGGAAAAACTATCTAAAGGCTATGATATCCTTCTAGCAGAGAAAGACTGGCCACCACAGTTTGTCAGGGAGTTGCCACATGGCGAAGAAATGATTATGCCTGCCTTCTCAAATCAAATTCCAATTCATAAAAAATACACATATGCCAGAATATGGGCAGTAGCCCAAGCCCCTGCATTATATAAAAATCATGTAGGATGGGATGAGGATTCTCCTCACCATAAAATCCAGTTAAAAAAATCAACATACTGCACAAAGGCAGTATCCTGTTAAGCAAGAAGCTAAAAAACAAGCCAGGGAGATCTTAGATCAACTTGAGTACCAGGGGGTGATTGAAACATGCACCTCACAAATGAACAATCCTTTGTTTCCTGTATCCAAACCAGACAATTCATATCGTCTAGTATTGGACTACAGACACTTAAACACCTGTTGCAAAACATTTACAGTACAAAAGTCACACAGTGCAGCAATGATGAATAACATTGTGCGCAAAAAATATAAAACGACATTAGATATTTCAAATGTTTTTTTTCTGTCAAAACCATGCTCCAGAAAGCAGGTATTTTACCGCTTTCTCCAGCATGGGGGCCCAAAAGCAATTTTGTCGTCTTCCACAGGGATTCAAGAATAGCCCAGGATTATTTTCAGCCAGAGTAACAGAGTTACTACAAATATATGATGATGAGGCATTATCTTATGTCGATAACATCTATCTTACAGACAATGACCTGAAGACATACTTGAAAAGAGTGAACACCATCATACTTGGATTAGCATCTAAAGGGTACAAATTTTCCTTTAAAAAGTCACACATTGCCCACCAGACTTTCCTATTTTTAGGATATGAATTATCAAGTGAAGGCAAACGCCTAGCTGACAACTTCTTAGAGAAATGTGCAGTACTCCAAGCTCCAAAACTGCTGAAAAACTTACAATCACTTCTAAGTTTCCTGAACTTCGGAAGAACTTACATTCTAAATTATGCAGAAAGGGTTAAACCACTCTACGAATTCATTAAACCTGATTTCAAACCAATTAATTGGACTCAGAAACACACAGAAATTTTACGATCATTACAAACAGACATGTTAACTAAAACAAAACTGCAAACACATGCAAACGAATGCAACCTAGTAATCCGAGTCATCCCAGGAAGAAGCAGATTTACATACCTGACCTCTAATGAGGGACAAACTGTACCAATAGCTTACAAATCACACTTGTACACACAAGCTGAAATGAAATTCAGTTCTACTGAAAAAATTCTAAATGCTGTTCGAACGGCTGTAGCAAAAAAAAAAGCCCTAGTTCATGGGAAGAGGATATCTGTTTTAACAGCAGTATCAGCCCTTGAAGCAGTGACAAGACCGAGCATTCAAAATGCAATGGCATTAAATCCAAAATGGATACAATGGGTTAATTCTCTTGATACAACTGACGTTATACATGCATTTGATCCCTGAATGAAAAAGCTAGAACATCTAAAATATGAACAAGAATGTCCTCTGTCGATCGAAATTCTACCTCTAGAAGAGTACACCTGTGTAATCTACGCAGATAGATTTGCACAACACTACGTTGTGGATATAAAAGTTTACAATTCAGCGTGTGCAATTGTTAAAGGTCGCTGGCGCTTAGGTAAATTCAGACCAATGATCACTAAAACTGAATCAATCGGAAAGTGTACAGCTCAGCAAGCTGAACTAGAACTTTGAAGATGGCGCTTGAAAATGCAGATCGCGAATTCCCACACTAATAGTGTGTGATTCGCATTACTGTGTTGAATCTTATAATAATTCCATGCAGACCTGGATTAAAAATGGTTACAAAGATGAAAGAGGTTGCCCAATAAAGCATAAAAAGCTTTGGGAACAGGTAGTTCTTTTGCAGAAAGAACTACAAAAGACTCACGTGATACATACGGAGAGTCTTCAACATTATGGCGTTCACGTTGCAGGGAATTCATTGGCTAACAGAGCCACGATGGCAGCTGGTCAACCTGCTTCCGTAGCTAAAAAGAAGCGTTCTAAAAAACAAATAGATGGTGAAACGCTACTTGCAGTAAAAGCCTCAATGGAAGGCAATTATGCGGGGTAACATCTAAACTATCCACTCGGAAATACATACATAATTGATGCAAACTCCGTGCCGTTTGCTCAAATCCCTGGAATGGGGGATAGAGTATTTCCAAACACGAACCGGAGAATCTTCTTTATACAAGAAGCACACATGGGAATGGGTGTGAGGCACCAAGAGATTCATAAATCTCTAATAGAATTGCAATCAAAATACTGGTGGCAGGGAATGAGAGTGCAAGTTTATAACTTTGCAATGGATTGTCAAGACTGCAATAGAGATCGCAGTTATGACCCGGACCAGATTTCAGACTCTAGCACAGTAAGACCAGCCCAGACACCTCTATTAGACACCATTAGACTATCTACACGCAGGCGTCCGACCAGGCAAATGCAATCCCATAAATATTAAGACGAGATTCATTTGGATGTGGCCCCAGCGCTCGGCTGATGCCAGAACTGTTATAAAATATTTGCGAGTCTTTATCTGCACATACGCAATTGACATGCTACATTCTGACCAGGGTCCTGCGTTTAGCTCTCGAGCTTACAAGAAGGCCATGACCAGCATGGGCATTGCATTGCGGTACTCTAGTCCATTCCATCCTGAGGAAAATGCAGTAGTGGAGAGAAAAAACTGTGACATAAAGCAATCTTTAACAGCGAGGGCATTAGGTTCGGGTGATGGGTGGGTCAAACATCTAACAAGTGTCCAACGTAGTCTTAACAATCTGCCATGGAATTCTCTGGGTGGAATCACTCCGTATGAACTTTTATTTGGTACAAGAATGATAATCGAAGACCTCGATTGTCAGACTTCAGTGGTGGAACAAAAAGCTTTTGATATCAAAGATCGTTTGGCTATTTTACAGGGCTTGAATGAAACAAGAAAAAGTCTAAGTAACACAAAGCTAAAGCCAACGGCCACTGAAGAAAAACCGCCTGTCCCAGCAAGACCTGTCTGGATTCCAAAGATTAGGGATCTGATCAGAGAAAAGATCGCGGTGAAGAAGGAATTTGGGCCTTCTTACAGAAAACCAGTACCTGTCTTAGCCAACAGCGGAACAAGATCAGTAGTACTACCGCCCCTTGCTGGTAAAAAGGGGAACCGAGTTGTATCAATCGACCTAGTAAAACCACAACCATGTGGCCTATGATAAGTAGTAGGCCCAGTGGACTCCCAAGAAGTAGCAGAAGACCAAACCTTGCTACAATCCAAGAGGTTCAAACTGAGAGACTAATCACATTCGGTAAACCTGCAGTGAATAAAAAAGGACTATGCAACAAAGCCATGGAACTTATGCCTCTTGAAACCCAAATTGCAACAGTTCATCAAGAAACGCCTGTCTATAATGATGTAGCCTGGGACTATGCCAATATGAAAAAGGAAGAAGCAACTATAAAGATTAATAACAATACTGATGCCATTCAAACAATTGACAAAACTGCATCTGGCTATTTCATCAATTTCAATGACTTTTCTGATGATCCAAGTGAAAATGAAGACAAGCCAGCAAACAAAACTTTCAAAGACAAAATTACAGAACTCTTTCATCAACTTGGAGTAACATGTTTGATTTCACCGTGGATTGAACTGTGGATTGTGTTAGGTGTACTTTTCCTTCTGCTCTGGCTCATCTTAGTTTTAAGCTTGGGAAGAATGATTGATGGAAAATACAGTACAATGGACACAGCAAGTCAGAAAATCAACTTCGTTCTGAAACCTCAGAGATACTCTCACATTGAAAAAAGAGAACTATCATCAGTGAACATCACAGCCATTCTTATACCTTGGTGGTGTAGCATGGGACAATACTGTTTATGTAGTCTATGGCCCAGTTGAACTCCTGAAATATCCACATCAGTTCAAGATTTCTTTAAGTGACTTTGTAGCACCTAGTACTTTCTCTGATGATTGGGACTTGGAAAATATTAATGATATGATGTCAGATTTAGAAATGTCGGCAAAATTTACAGAACATGATTATTTACAAGGTTCATCAAATTATGAAGAAATGTATTGCTTTAATCATTTTGGGCATTATTATTTGCATAAATCTGCTAATCCTAGAAATGTTTTCAGTTATAACAATGGGAGAATTGTCCAACTCTGCCAAAAAGCAGTTCGAAAACATTTTATGAGAAATTCCCATACTTCTCAGGGTTTAATATCACTAATCCAGAAAAGTTTTATTTTAAAATTATGAATAAGACAGGAATGAAAAACATGTTGACAAACACTAAACCTATTTATTCTGAAAAATGTTATGAAAAAATGTCTACATTTGATTTTGAATTCAGGAAAGGCAACAGGACCTGATCAAATTCCGGTTGAATTTTATAAAGTATTTCGTGACTGTTTGTTGGTTTATATGTTTGAAGTTATGGTACATGTGCAACAAGGAGGGCTTTCACCAGATTCTTGGCGCGGGGCAGATTTAATTGTTATTGCCAAAAAAGGGAAGCCCGCAACCCTCCCTGGATCCTACAGACCCATCACACTGATGAATTCAGATAGCAAGGTTTATTCTAAAATGTTGGCAAAGAGATTAGCAGGCTGTATTGAACATTTGGTGAGCCCGTCACAGCATGGTTTCATACCCGGGAAGGGTACCACTCAGCATATTAGGACGCTGATCACTACGATCGATGTGGCAGATGTCACAGGCGACCCTTTTTCAGCATTGTTTTTAGACGCCGAGAAGGCTTTTGATAGGGTCGCCTGGGACTATCTATGGGAAACTATGAAGTGGTGTGGTATTGGGTCATGCTATATACGCGCTATACAAGCTTTATATAGAGACCCAGTGGTTAAAATCAGAGTAAACGGAGGGCACTCGGATTTAATACATGTACAACGGGGGACTCGTCAGGGCTGCCCATCTTCACCATTACTGTTTGCTCTGTATATTGAGCCACTATTACGTAAATTAGAGGGAAACCGGGCTATTCAACCCATGTCATTCAATGGCTGCACTGTGAAAATTCTGGCCTATGCTGACGACGTGGCTATATTGACTCCAAATCCGGATATAGCTATGGTTGGAGTAGAGGCAGAAGCGCATGAGTTTGGGTTGATTTCAGGCTATAACCTAAATAAAACTAAAACACAGATCATTCTGAATAGGTTTGCATCAAGTTTAGATAGTAGGGTGGTCAGCAATGCAACCTATCTAGGGATTGATGTTACTGTAAAACTGGAGGATTTAGTAGAGCGCAATATTGAACCATTGCTTACTAAGGTTAAAAAGGACCTGGAAAGGATAAGTAATCTACATCTTTCATTGGTTGGAACCACAAATGTGCTGAAAATGATGGTCCTGCCTAAATTTTTGTATCTATTCAGGTCAATACCTCTGATTTTTGACAACAAATGGTTCAATAGGTTGGAAAGCCTGGCCAATAGATTTATTTGGGCAAGAGGGAAAACTCGTAGGGCATATAAATTTATTTCCCTGCCAAGGGATAGAGGGGGGTGGGGTGCACCAGATTTTAGATTATACTTTTTGGCTGCTGCACTCCAGTACATGCAGGGATTAATTGGAGGAGGTGGTGGGGCATCAAAGACCATGAATATGTCAATTGAAGCTTATACAATGATATTAGGACAAAACGCTGATAACGGATTCCTGTACTATACGGATTTGGGGTATCTTAGAAGGCAGACGTACAAGACCCTAAGGGCAGCACTTAAAGTCTGGAGTATTTTTTTAAAGAAGACTGGCATGGGTAGATTTAATAGGTACACCAGAGTCTATAAAAACAAATCATTCCCTGAAGAAATCTTTTCTGATGCATTAATGGCGGAATGGGAGGGTAAAGGGATACAGCAAGTTGGGGACTTAGTCAAACCAGAGGGCATAATACAATTTGAGGAATTGGTTAGAACATATAAAGTAAACAGAAGGGACTTCTTTAAGTACCTTCAGATCAGGAGTTTTCTTAGGAATAAACAAGGAGGTCCACTGGGCTTTCAGCCAACTGAATTGATGGAAGGGCTAAGTACAGGGGAGGAATACTCCATTAGGCTAATATATGCTGCACTGGCAAAAAACAGACCTGATGATCTAGATAAACATAGGGCCAAATGGGGGGAAAGGATAGAGGCCACACCCGAATCATTTAACGATTCACTGGAGCTAGGTCGGTCTATCCTATGCTCCGCCCCCTTGCAATCTCAACATTACAAAACGCTATTCTCGCTATACTACACCCCAGCCAGGATTGCGAAGTGGGGGGGTACAGAAGGCACTACGTGCCCCAGGTGCAACTCTACCGAGGCAGATATTGTCCACATGTTTGCTACTTGTCCTCAATTATACACACTAATCAAGGATGTCGAAAACTTTTTAACCAATTCATTAAAGATCAGGTTAACCTTCTCTGTAGGCTTAATCATGTTGGGTGTGGATATTGGAAATGAGTATGCGGATTCAGGTGATGAAATGTTTTTGTTTATGGCAGCGGCTGTCTTTAGATTAATGTTAGCCAGGGTATGGTTAGATAAGAATCCCCCGACTCTGCAAACATGGTTATCAAATCTCATTGCCATATATAACTTAGAAAAATACATATATGCAAGAAAGGGTAGGAGTGGGAGAGTACGAGGTATTAAGATATGGGGACCTTTGGAGAAATGGAGAACAGGAATAGGTTGATTTATTTTTTACTGATGTAATATGATGGTGTTTACTATACTATATAATTTAATATATGATATATGTTTTCCCCCTTTGGCGGTTAAATAGCTTTAATGTGAAATTTATTTGGTTGTATTGCAAGATGAACAAATGTATGAACAAAATGCTGTATTCTTTTTTTTCTTTTTTCTGAAATGTGTGCTTTTTTGAAAGGTAAAATAAAATATATTTAAAAAAAAAAATGAATTCTGGAAAAACAACATTGAGACAAAAACTGTCTGAGGTACAAAAGAATGGCAGGTACAAGGTTTAGAATCATTATTCAGAGCCTGCATGATCCCAGAACAAATAATGTTCCTGAATGACACCATTTAACAAACAACCTGTCTTTTTTTTTTTTTGTCCTCATCTCACCTTACAAGCCTCTGCGGGTCTTATGAAGCTGCCTTCGTTACTAGTTGCCCCTACGGCTTACCGCACTCGCTTGGGTTGTCCGACCAGTCCCATTGTTTTGTACGGGACCCTGGTGTAATCATAAGACCAATGGTGTTACAGTAATCTTAAATACTTGCCCCAGCTCACCAAGGGGTGCCAGATATTCGAGAACTTATCTTCCACTCCATCATACTCCAGTCGTGCCATAGAGAATGCAGCTTTAAGCCAATCCTCCCTTTGCGGGGGTAGGGCATCCTTCCACCTCTTACACACTTCCTTTCTTGCCAGCAGTATCAAGTTCAGTAATAGACCCCTATCTTTCCGCGAGAGGTTCTGGCTGAGGCGACCATCATCTCCAAAGAATACCAGTTGCATATTTATCTCGATGTTGGTGTTGAATATGCCAAGACAGGTTGAAACAACCTGTCTTGGTCTAGCAAAGATAAACGATTTAAACAACCCGTCTATACCAAAGCCTATGCCTGATACAAATTACACTACAGATGGAGGGTTAGACGTATCCCATATTTTAAAACAAAATTGAACAAATCCTGATTGGAACAAATGGTTGATCTGGCCCAAAAACTCTAATGACTGTTAAGATAGATTCCTGAACAAAGTACAGGGGTTCAAACAGAATAGGCCAGACCCAAGATATTCCCAGGGACAACATCTAGGGATAATTACAACATATAGTGTAGGAAAACTATGCCTCGAATGGCTACAGAAATCCACACTAATTAAGCAACACTTAACTTTACTTAAAGAAGGTACTGACTTGCGAGATTTCTTACTGGGACCTCGCAAACAGCGTCAAAAATGTTTCATATACGCCGGTATATACGCAGCTTACAATGAAGCTTGGAAGATAACACAAATTGAAACTGCAGAAAAAATATGAGAAATTGATCGTATTAATTTGGAAAAATCCCTTTCTGTAGTGGAATGGGTTAACGACTCTGTCCTCCAGAATTTATTCCCTGGACATCATTGTATCATCTGCTATTGATATAATAGAACAGGATATGCTAATGTTACAACATGGCCAGTCTTAATTACGTTCTATTGTACAGTTGGGCTGGACGTTACAAAATTTGCGTTCAGGCAACGTGCCATGGCGTCCAATCAACACAACGTCATTATTTTCTATCTATAACCTTACTGATAGACAAATCTCTTTGGCACAAAGAGGAGCAGACTATACGGTGCTGAGCCTTGAAAAACTCGAAAAATTTCCATTGACAATGTCAGATCGACCAGTCATTGAGTGGATAATTCATGGCACCATTACAATCCCGATAACAACTTTTCAGTTTCAATACTGCCATAAGTATATACCAGCAGGCCTGTATGAAAGATTGGGTAAAGGATACATCAAGTCAACCTTGAATTTGCCTTACACACATAGATTTTGGAATGGGGGCAAGTAAGAGGTATTTCTAACAACTGTAAAAAATCACTAAGCGGCACACTTCTGTGTCAAGGAATTAACTTGCATGGAGCCTGCAAAGGTTCATCAAATAACCTTTCATGTCACCTGCACGGCACCCCTGCTACACAGATAGAGCCTTTTTTCAGACAGCTTTCCAACAGCAGCTATGTTCTAATAAGTGAATACAGCTGTTGTGGCATGGTGCCAGGAAAAGCCTATCTCGTGAGCGTTACTACCATGGTCACTTGTTGTATGCAAGTATTGTATTCAAACAGCAAACCAGACATGGAGGCGGCAATATGACCTTCTTTGAATAAACCTTATATTCGGATTGATACTTTAAGCAGAATGAAGTCTATTCTTTTACAAACAACTCTAGCTTTTATCTCGTCTAGAGAAACGTATGATAGGCAAGTTGCAAGGACAGCAGCAGAGATACATGCACTATTATCAACAAATTGCCCCGTACATTTCGTAGAAATGTTAAGTCAAATCTTAAACATGCCAGATACCAGTGGCAGCGCACATGTATTTAAGACAATTTTTTCGGGACTGTTAGCACCCTTTGAAGCAGTTCTTGGCATCTTCCCAAATTTCGTGCATTCTGTGTTCGCTGGCCTGCCTCTCATCTTGGGACTCATAGCAGGAATCTTTTTTTTGTTCCTTCTCCTCCGATATGGCAAGTCAAGTCACAGACAAAACTCAGGTTACAATGGAAGACACAATCCTAGCAATACAATACCGAGAACGGATCACTAAAGTCCTCGGCTTGGCTCGGTTAAGAGATCTGAATACTACCTGGCTTCTTTCATTCAGACCAATCTGGCAAGATTGCATCTTACCTGTTCTATGATGCCTGGTATGCGGAAAAGAATGCGTGTTAGACGTCTGACTCACACTTCCATCACAGTGCTTTGATTGGTTCGGTAACGGCTCATGTAACCTGTTGTCCCCAGTGGCTGCCCATTCTGATGACGGCATTCGTTGGAACCTCACCATTACGATTAGGTGGCGGTGAGGTACGAGATGAAAGCGGCACACAGGTTCAACCTTCCGTGACCATATCTGATCTGAACACTGATGATGGCAATGCTTCGCACATATGCACTATTTCTACTTTTTCGGACCTGGCCCAACTTTCACGTACTGTGGTAGACTAATTTTTTACCAGCCTATCTGAATTAATGTTCTCTCCTAACAACGAGAATAACTTTTGAAATAGCAAGCACACAGCGTTCCCTGAATCGGCCTTCCGTTTTGATAAACAGAACTACTAAAAAACATTGGAACAATTTTTATTCCCAGAAACAAAATTATTTTTCCCTAGTTCCCAAAATATTGACCTTTTTTTGGCACATGATGCTCTGCTTCAAGTAGAACTATTCTTAGAGAACAAGATTTCTAATTTTAAAATCTCTAGAGACAATATTTTGACTTAGCCTCTAGCACATGTATAGTCTTGTATGAATATGTGAGAAATGGTCTCGACCTTCTTTTCTGTATTAAGAGCCATTTCATAAATGTAAATTTCGTGATTCATTCAGTCAATATTCTAAATGTACAAAATATGCATTATCTGAATAACACTACTGCTTACTAAAAGCATACAGTATTATACTCATTTTTCGTGTATATACCATTTCAAATGCTAACTATGTATTTTGGGGTGGGCTGGAAAACACATGCATCGTTATATGTTTAGTATTGCTTAGTATTTAGTAATGATGGACGGTGTATTTTGGCTTGGAGAAGTGAAAGATTGTTGTGACGTGGCGGAAGCAAGATGGCGGATTGGAGACGCCACGGAGAGGACGCTCCCGCAGGAACTCCCGAACCTAGAGGTTACTGGCGATTGAATGCCGAGAATGTAACCTCAATAATCGTAACTACAGCTTGATGGTTTTCTGCTGAGAAAGGTTTGCAGAGAAGGTGCCACAAAGTACTACAAAAGCGCTACAAGTTATAAAGTCAGCGTGCTACAATTGCCGCCGTGGTGACTTTGAGATTTTGAGCGGAACGTACTTGCGGTGTTGGAGGTTTTATTGCGTTGGAGCCGGAGCCGGAGTTGGAGCAGGCTTGAGACTTGAGGCTTGAGGCTTGGAAAACGTGTGATTGGAGGAAAGTGGGAAGGCGGCAGCAGCTACGGAGAGATGGCTGGGAGCCAGTAATGCCAGTAACGTCGGCAGGAAAAGCGCAGGCAGGAAGCGGCAGGGAAGCGAAGCCGTGAAGCGTTTGTTTGGTGTTTAAAAACACGGACGGCATGATTGACTGCCTCCTGCTATCTTACGGAGAAATTTCTTCTGGTGCCACAAAGCTACACAAAGATACACAAAGGTGCCTCAAGTTACAGAGGTGGCTATTACATTTACCGCTGTGGTGGTTCTCAAGATTTTAAAGCGGAACGCACCTGCAGTGTGTAGGTTGTGCTGTAGCCAGGAGCCGCTTTGAGGCTCGAGGCTTTAGGCTTGTGAAAAGGCGTGGAGAAGAGGAGACGCAGAGGGCTGGAGGAAAGAGGACGGCAACAGCAGCTGCAGTGAATTGGTTGTTAGCCGTTAACGCCGTTTGTTTTGGTGTGTACGCGGGTGTACGGACAGTGGTTGACCGGCTGAGGCTGGCCTGTTTCAGGCTTTTGGCTTTTGGCTCCGGCAAACACGTTAGGAGCACGAGAGGGAACACTGTCGCGAAGCAAGAAGGAAGTGCAGTAGCGCAATGGCAATGGTGCCTAAGAATGCGCCGAGACAGAACAGAACGACCAGAGGCACACCTCTGAAGGAAGGAGCTGGCGCAGGAGCCGAAGAAGGAGGTGTGCTGACATTCAAACCAATATCCCCAGCAGTGGTGGCAAGGATACCGCGCTCCAACTTGAATGTCTTGGAGAAAACTGGCATTACGGAGAAACAAGTTGGTAAGCCGCAAGCAACTCACCCTGCCCCAAATATACTAAAAGATTAATCCATTGTGTTAATCTCTAAAAAATAAAGACAAAGATAAAGATGTTGATGAAGACTTGCTTGATGATAAACCGAATAGTTCTAATATTAACAAAGCCATTAACAAGGCGGGTGTACAGGGAGCCAGCAATATCGATGTCACTGTAAAGGTAGGGGGGGAGTTGGATATTAATAACTCTCTAGCAATCAATACAGCTAACGCAGCTAATGTGAGTAAAGAGAAGCTAAATGTGCCGCTTGTGGAAGATTCTACGGTTGTGAATCTGGTGCTGGCTGATGAACTTAACTTAGAGGGACTTTTTACAATAGACACTGTCAAGTCTGTCAGTAATGTAGCATCCCCCGCAGCTACGCCAGCTCCTCCTCAAGCTTTACAGGTACATGATATGACTGCGGTCGACGAGAGAATAGATAGTTGTAGCAAGATACCGGATATTATACAAGAGAACAACTCCAATGACGAATATGAGGAGTATGTGGAGGGAGGAGATGAAGAGGATGCAGAGGAGGATACAGAATATAGTGGTCTGCAAACAAAGGGGAGTAAATCCTTGGGCTCAAGAAAAAGGGGGAAGGCAAAAAGTAAAGCAAAGAAAGGGGGGGAAATATGAATCCTTCAGTTTTACTCACAACATTAATACCAACCCTCACTGGAGGGAAACAAATCAAAGACCAGAGTCCACTGCGCAAGTGGATTCAAGTCAAAAGGGGTGTTAAGAATCTGCCGCTGAGCTTAACGGGGGATCACTCTAAAAATGTTCAAACCTTACAGAACCCTCAGAATATAACGCTGAATAATGGGGGGCTATTTGACTCTGAATTAGACTCAATGGTGGCGTCCTCAATTGCTATCACTCCTGTTACCCCCCCCCCCCTGCTCTTATATTTTCTACTGCTGATAACACACCTCGCCAGAAAGAGAAATCTTCTTTACCTACCTCCCCCCATGGTGAGGCTATATCTGTGGTACCGGTGGTATTTGATGTGTCCACTGCACCCCTTAACCCTCTCACTGCTTCTACCAATGATTCTACCAATGATTCGACCTTGGATATAATTTTAAGAACCTTAATGGTACACCGTCAAGAGGTTCAAGAACACTTTCTACAGTTAAGGGAGGATAACAGTAAAATACATAGCTGTTTGCATGAAGTAACAAATAAACTGAAGGGCGTAACAAAGGATTTAGACGAGCTACAACAAAGGGTGGTCGAAGTAGAGGAAACTTTGGCGACCACTATGGTTTCAACGGGTCAGCACAACGACGACATCGAGGCCCTACGGAACAAAGTGGAAGACCTTGAAAATAGACAGAGACAGCAGAACCTGAGACTTTTTGGGATACCCGAAGGTTCAGATGCAAGGGCCTATTTGGTCAAACTACTCCAAAGGGCATACCCGAACTTATCTGACTGGGACTGGAACTCTCAACTCCAGCAAGTACACAGATTGTCCATGATCTCCAGAAATAAGGAGAGTAATACCCAAGGCCTTTGCTGATTTACTTTGGCAACAATCTGCTAAAACAAGCAGTTTCAATTAAAGCTAGACCGAACAATCCTGTGACAATTGATAATCTAACCTTTTTTGTAAAATCTGACCTGAGTAGGGTTACCATGGATAAGAGATGGGGGTTACGTAAATTGATTGACCCCTTTAAGTCTTTACTGCTTATCTTCAGGAACCTGCTCTCCTCGAAGTCATAAAAACCGGGCATACATATTTTTTTAATGATTTAAAAGAAGCTGAGCAATGTCTTGCAAAAATGGGTTCAAAAACTTAAGAAATTAGGTTTAAATTGATAGGGCTTTCTATAATCTATTAGGGCACTTTCTTGTCTTCTTTCTCCTTTTTTCTTTTTGTGGTTACTGATCTTTGCGTATGAGTATAATACGGAGGGTTGGGGTTCCTGGGGAATCCTCTCTGGATGGCTGCCCCTCCAGCGGCAGCAGAAAATAGAGGGAGGCTTCCGGGTAGGTAAATGGGGGGGTTTGAGTAGGGATGGGCTTAAAAAGGGGAAAACTTTATTGCAAGAAGAAATAATGGTACACTACAACAAAAATGAGATATTTTTTTTCAATAAACTTTTTGTACATAGGAGAGCTAAATTAGTGATGATAAGATATATCTTTGATTAGATGTATGATATGGAATGTAGCTGGTCTCAATAGTGAACAGAAGAGGAGACTTGTACAGGAAGAACTGAGCATGTATAAACCACACTTGGCACTACTTTCAGAAACCCATATCGGGTATCAAGATAGGAAGCTCCTGACCCAGATGGGTTACAAGTTAGTTGTTTGCTCAACTCTAGGGGCATTATTCAGGGGGTAGCTATTTTAAAACATAAACAATTCATGATGGAAATTATTAGAACTTCATCTGATACACGGGGGAGGTGGGTAATCGCTCAGGGGCAAATTGGACACATGAAATATGTATATTGTCTGGTGTATGGGCCTAACCCAGATGAACCTAAGCTGTATGAACAACTAAATATAGAATTATTGGATTGGGAGGGGGAATTAATGGTTATGGGGGATTTTAATTGTGTGATGGAATATAGGGTAGACTCTACAAGGCAAGGTACCTCAACTAGGATGCGTAAAGTTAGAGCTTCTATTATAGAACTCGGTAGGCTACATAATTTGAGAGATGTCTGGCGTATAAAAACATCCTAGCACTGCTGGGTAAATGTACTATTCAGCACCTCATAAAGTGTGTTCCCGAATTGATATGGTGTGGGCAGCTGACCGAAATTTGGGCAAATGTAAAATAGAACTTTGCCCGAGAGTTACATCAGACCACAATCAAATATTGTTAGAATTTGATATTACGGATCAGAAGCGAATGGCTCGACATTTTACATTTCCCAGATACTTATTTACAGATCTTCAATTTGTTCCAAAAGTACAAAAACATATCAGAGAATTAATTGAACTGAATACTATTTCTGCAATTATTAATATAGTGTGGGATGCTTGTAAATGTAGCATAAGGAGCTTCGTCCAACAGTATATATTCAGAAAGAACGCGGAAACTACGAGAGATATAAAGGCAACTACCTCTAACATATTATTAGAGGAACAACAATTAGTTGAGGCCCTTAAGCAGGGGAAAGCTAATGTGAATGATATAAGAATGAATTTACTGAAATTACAGACATCAGTCAAAAAGACACTATGAGAGAGATACAGTGCCAAAATCCACAAATATCAGTTGGCACAAAACGAAGGAGGGGATAGAATCGGCAAAGTATTAGCATACAAAGTGGCGGACAAAAAAGCTAGAACAACGATTAAAACAATCAAAGGTTCAGATCTACGCAATTACAATCAATCAGACCAGATTTAAGATCAATTTGAAAAATATTATCGGAACATTTGCACTCCGGAAATAACCCCCACGAAAGATAGAATTTCCCAATACCTTAATAAATACATGCCTACCCATCGAGATAATGAAGCTTTAAAACATCTTAATACTAAAATAACAGCTGCAGAAATAAAAACTGCTATTTTAGCCCTACCCTCGGGAAAGGCAGCCGGAGAGGATTGCCTACCTATTGAACTCTATAAAATATGCTCCCAAGAACTACTTCCGCTTTTAGAGTTAGTAATAGAAATAATTGGGGAATCGGAAAAGGCCCCCACATCATTGAAAACAGCTAAGATTGTCTTTTTCCTTAAAAAAATAAAGCTCCTGATGAATGTGGCTCATACCAGCCAATTTCGCTGATTAATGCGGATGCTAAAATTTTCGCAAAAAATTTAGTCAAATCGCATGACACCTATAATGCCAGAACTTGTCAATATGCAACAATATGGGTTTGTGATGGGGAGAGACACTACCACACACATTAATACAGCCATCACAGCGTTCGATGTCGCCTCGACTACTCTCACCCCACTCGGCATGGTTATGTTAGATGCGGAAAAAGCATTTGACTGAGTGGGGTGGAGGTACTTGTGGGCGGTGTTGAAGACGCAAGGTATTCATGGGCAATATCTTGGATGGGTTCGCTCATTGTACGATCACCCAACGGCTAAGATTAGCTACTTAGGAACAGAGTCAGAGAACTTTATGATAGAGAGGGTAACAAGGTAAGACTGCCCTCTGTCACCCTTGCTCTTTGCCCTCTCTCTGGAGCCATTTTTGAATTCTTTGGAAGCACAAGATAATATCATCCCCGTGGAACATGGAGGGAAAAGCTTAAAAATGACCGCTTTTGCGGACGATATTAGCGGTATTTACCACTGATCTAATAAAAGCAATTCCTGAGATAATTAAAGAAGCTACTTATTTTGGAGAAGTTTCAGGTTGTAAATTGAACGTTAATAAAACCCAGGTCATTGCCAATTACAAACCGGCAGAACCAATTGTGGGCCTATGCCCAAATGCAATATATCTAGGAATTGAGATAGCAGCTGATGTGGATAAGGTAATAACACTGAACTATGAACCAATGCTGAAGGATATAAATACTATTTTAAGAAACTGGCACAAGATACCACTCAATCTGGTGGGGCGTATTTATCTAATAAAAATGAAAATTGTTCCCAAATTCTTATATTTGTTCAGATCCATTCCTTTTCAACTCAATAATCTTTTTTTTAGGAAACTGGATGGTATCTGTAGCAGCTTTGTATGGGGCTATAAAAAAGCCCATAGGTCATATCGAAAAGGGGGGATTAACTTTTCCTGATATTAAGTTATATGTTTTGGCGACTTTTTTTAGCCTTATACGTAGTCTCCTAAAAAATGGAAGTTCGTTATTCTTTCACCAATTTATGTTGGGACGCGAGAGCAATCAATTTCTATTCCGAGCGCATGATCTAAATTACTTTAAAAGAGTACAATTCAAGACCTCCAGACATATTAAGAACACTTGGGATAAAATGATGACTATGGACAGGATCCCTTTTTATAATGCTGAACTAAAACTATGGGGGAACCCAGGATTACCTGATATTTTCTCGGATGGGGCTGGGACCCAATGGGATGGATATGGTATTAATACATTGGGGGATCTTTATGGATCAAATGGTTTTTTAAGCTTTGCTACTTTGAAACTTTTATATAAAATAAGTGATGGGATGTACTTCAAATATATTCAGATCCGGGATTTTCTATTACGAAAAATGAAAATTGAAGAAGTAGCCTGTTCAGATATTTTAAAATGTTTGTATTCTGCTAAAACAAAGTCACTCATTAGTCAAAGTTACAGTTATTTAATTTCAGGCAAGATAGATGACTGTGGGAAAATAGCAACCAAATGGTCGAATAGAATAGGCATAAATATCAGTTCCAACCAGATCTCAGCTTCACTTAAAAAATTGGATGACCATTCTTTGGAAATCATTGCTAACCTCCTAAACTCATCCCTCGACCTCGCCACTGTCCCAGCCTTATGGAAGCATGCCATGGTGACACCCCTTCTGAAAAAGCCAACTGCTAACCCAGAAACACTGGCCAATTATAGACCCATATCTCTGCTCCCAGCTTTTTCTAAATGTCTAGAGAGACACGTACACTCTACTTTAGCCACTTTTGCAGAAGAAAATTCCCTACTCCATTCTTTGCAATCTGGCTTCAGGGCTGGTTTCTCGACTGAAACCGCCCTGCTAGGTGTCACTGAACACATCAGAAAACTTCTCGACCAAGGCCAGACGGTCGCACTCGTGTTATTGGACCTAAGTGCGGCGTTCGACACCATCTCCCATGAAACTCTTATCAAAGAGCTATATACTAATGGTGTACGAGGAAAGGCTTTGGATTGGATCAAATCTTTCCTGGCAAATCGAACCTTTCAGATCGCATCTGCACATGCTGTGTCAGACACCCTACCTGCATCACATGGAGTGCCTCAGGGGTCCATCCTAAGCCCTTTATTTTCAATATTTATCTCAAACCTCTGGCCGATCTTGTTGAAAAATTAGGTCTAACGCTTATGAACTACGCCGACGACACCCAAATCATCTTTTCCCTATCTGAATCTTGTCCCCACTCCCCTTCGTTACTTAAGGAAGGACTATCAAAAATCTTGAACTGGATGACAACAAACCAGTTAAAACTAAACGGCGACAAGACGGAAATACTGATTTTGGGAAAAGATCAAGATCTCTGGAATCCCGTACATTGGCCGGATCAGATGGGCGCTTTTCCTACCCCGGTGTCCCACGCTCGTAATCTGGGCTTTATACTGGACAATGCCTTATCCATGAACAAGCAGGCCAGTAAAGTAACCGGCCTTTGTCACACCATAGCTAAATGGTTGAGGAAGATCCTCTGGATGCTGCCAGTGTCAACGCAAAAGACCGTAGTCAATGCCCTTATCACATCAAGGCTTGACTACGGCAACATTCTCTACTTGGGCGCCAACAAATCTGTGATCGGACGATTACAGGTAGCGCAGAACGCTGCGGTCAGACTCCTCTGCAATATTCCGAAGAACTCCGGAGTCTTGAACCATCGTCGGAATCTTCATTGGCTCAAGATCGAAAGCAGAATCCGCTTCAAAGCCCTGAATTACATGTTCAGAATCAAAGCAGGAACAGCACCTAAATATCTCCAAACTCTTGCCTACCTCTATACGCCCAAGAGAAACCTCCGGTCACAGACAGCAGCCTGTTTCTGCATACCAAGGTTTAAACGAGCAAGAACAGGTGGCAGATCTTTTGCCTATCTGGGACCCTCCCTCTGGAATAAGCTCCCCCCTGTATCCGGAAGGAAGAAAACTACTTTAGGTTCAGAAAGCTTGTGAAGACCTGGCTGTATGAACAATAATCACTTAACAGTCACCTCCCTTCTCTACCCTCAAACTAGCTGTGTCTAGGCGCCGGGAAACCCTTTTTGGGTAGCTGTTGCGCCCTATAAATTGATAAAATAATAAATAATAATACTTAGACAAATTAATCAGGTAGTCCAATCCTCCAACTTAAGGCTCCAGCTTTATAGAACCATCAGTCAGCTATACTACACTCCTCAAAGAATCACTAACTGGTCATCAGGAAACCAAACAAACGAGCGAACCAAATGCCCGAAATGTAATCTGGAAGCAGCTGGCATTGAACATATGCTCTTCACATGCCCGGAGGTATCTTCATTTTGGAAAGGAATAATTGATGCTTTAATTAGTAAGCAAATTGCAACTCCGCCGCTCTCAGCGCATTTGGTTCTACTAGATATTCAAGATGTTCATTTCCATCACAAAGATTTGATATCTATAATATATGCATGTGCTAGGTTAGCCATAGCTAGATCATGGATTTCTAAGGAGCCTCCAAGTGTTATGGAGTGGTGGATTTTGATCAATGAGGTTTTTACTATGGAACTGTCATTAGCAAAACTAAGAGGTTCTAAGGCTCTGAGAGAGAGGGAAAAAATTTGGAGATTGTTCATTTGATTTTTGAATTATGGATTACAGATATTTGATGAGACCAGTTCGAATTTGCATATGTTAAATTATTCTTTGAAAGTGTATATTGCCGTCCTCTGTCGTAAGTTCAAAAGGAAATTAGTGCTTTTTTCTTTTACTTTTATGATGTATTATGTAAATTTGATGACAATGATCTTCTTGCAATAACAATAAAAATATTTTTTTTAAAAAGTAATGATGGACATTATACTTGGGTGTTGTGAATGTATCTAGGAGCCTAATTAAGACATTCCCGATTTATGCCCTTATGTGGTTATAACAAATCATATCCTACAAAGGCATACGAATCATATCCATTTTAAGTCATAGCCAATGCAGTCCAAATACAGCAAAGCTACTCCCATAGACTCCTAGAAAGCACAACGCGTTCTTAAACAAACCAAGCCTCCAGCAGCCCGGGAATTACCCCTGCTTCTTTTTTGATTTGTCCTAAGAGCTCCTGAAGTCCTGAAAGAACTGGCAGTTCTTAGTGAAGTCTTATGTCCAACCTTATGTCAAACTCAGCACCTTCCAGGTATAAATATACCAACATCTGCCTTAAGCAACACACGGTGGTTAGGAGCAGATCAGCTGTCTACTGGCCCGATGCCCTGCTGATGCGAGTGCTGAAGGAAGCCGACTCTCCCTGCTGACGCACTAAGAGAGACGCTGTCTTTTCTCCTGCTGAGAAAATCCAGCTCCAGTGTTTCCCTGATACTCTCGCGGGTTGCTGGGAGACCGAGTCCTGGGAAAGAGATACAAGACCTCCTTCATTCTATAACCAAGGTACGGAGCTTGATTAGACCCATAGAGAATTCTTGATTCAGATTCTTAGCAAAACCTGTAACTCAAGTAAACAACGAGGACTGGCCCACTGTGTTAGAGTGATGGAATCTTGTTAGTATTCCATGTCACCTGTAAATGTAGTTGTGTCAGCTGGGCACAAGCAGTCTTTGTTTAAAAACCCCGCACACATCAACCTGGTTGGTGTCATGCTTCATCATCGGGGTCCAAACAGGCAGCAGAGTGTCGCCTGGTTGTGCTTCAACGCCTGACTACGGCGGAGCGGGTGTCGTGCAATAGTGTGAAGTGAATGAAGGTGAATGTTAAAATGCACCTCTGGGAATCCTTGCCTGGTAATTTATTCATGGCGGCCCAGGGTGTCAATTAAAAACTATGTGCTGCAATTAATAGTAAAAAAATTATGATTACTAAGTTGGCTTAATAACGGTCTACATGTTTCAGTCCCTGCAGAGTCTGGGCGGGACTTTCTTCAGGACCAGGGTGAGTGAGTGGCAAAAGGAAAGGCCACATGTTTAAATCTCCTACACACGTGCTAAGGTGTGTGGAAAAAAGGAGGTGGAAGGCGCGCCTGTGGGTTACAGGTGTGGGATTTTGATGCCTTGATTCCTTGGACCACAATCCCCAGAGGGCCAAGGGTGAAGCTGCGCGAGAGGTTAACGCGCAACTCCGGAAACATAAGCCGAACTCACAGCACAGACGGAGCCGATAATTTTGGTGAGCCGGTGAGAAGGGCTGTCGTGTATCCTTGGAAGGAACCATGAGTAGGACCTTGGAAGGAACCGTGAGTAGGATTTGCAGTGTGTTTCCGGCTGGGAACACACGAAGCTGGAGACCAGTTGAACCTTAGCTGGATATGTGTATTCCGGGAGAGACGGACACGGCTGTGTTCGTCAGTTTCCCCCCTCGGTTGCCTTTTCCGGAGTATAAGTGTTGGGGTTTCCGAGTGGATGACAAGCGCGGCTGCGTTTCTATCTTGGGAAGATTTTTGGACAAAAAACTATATAACTTTCAGAGGGTGAAGGTTTACGGAACTATTAGTGTTTGTTGTCCATGGGGGAAATATCAACAAGACTCACATTGCAGTGAGGGGTACAAGACTGCTATTAACGGACCAGTGCATGGCACGTTACCTATATTACAAACGTGATACTTTTGTTTGCTGGAAGAAACATTTCTAAGGTGCAGTTAACCTTCAGCTCATTATTTTTTCCATGTTTCTTTTCGACAACTTGTTTGTGTTTTCTTTTCACACTGCAGGAGAGGAACCAGGGGGGTACCTAGTTTAACGGAAGAGTGGAACAAGGCAATATATTGTCAAGCATTGGTATGTGAGGTGTGATAAGAAGCCTATTGTGTATGGTAAAGTTGTGGTATAATACATGTACATTTGTGTTCTTTCCTTACCAGATTGTTACCACTGATAGGACCTTCCCTCTCTCTCTCCTGCATCTAAAGACTTAGAAATTTTCCTTTTCAGGTATGCTTGACTATCAGTGGGGAAAAGGGTCCTATTAACCTATAGGGTGCCTTTGTATTCTAGAGCAGATAGGGAGGGGTGTGAAACTAAATCTCTTGTTCTTTATCATTTCAGATCTCCCTCCCTGCTGTCCCCTTCCTTTCCCGCGATTGCGGAACCCTCCTATTGGTCTGAGATTTATGCCGGGTCACGGGTGGGTTGCGTGAGAGCGGGTTTATGACTTTCAACACAGCTCTGAGGAGAAGCGTGTCGGATCGTGACAACAGGCGCCTTCAGGGAAGTGAAAAAATCATCGCTACTTAAGAAGGTCCAGAGAATCGGGGCATGGGGGGGAGTCACTTCTGTCACTATTTGTGAATGCAGAATGCTCCGCTGTCAACCTATTCAGTAGTCCGGCTGGGCCACAGAGGACTACTGAATAGGTTGACAGCGGAGTATTCTGCATTCACAAATAGTGACAGGAGTGACTCCCCCCCTGTGCCCCGATTCTCTGGGCCTTCTTAAGTAGCGATGATTTTTTCGCTTCCCTGAAGGCGCCTGTAACCCACAGGCTCGCCTTCCACCGCCTTTTTTCCCCACACCTTAGCGCGTGTGTAGGAGATTTAAACATGTGGCCTTTCCTTTTGCCACTCACTCACCCTGGTCCTGAAGAAAGTCCCGCCTAGACTCTACAGGGACTGAAACATTTAGACCGTTATTAAGCCAACTTAGTAATCATAATTTTTTTACTATTAGTTGCAGCACATAGTTTTTAATTGACACCCTGGGCCACCATGAATAAATTACCAGGCAAGGATTCCCAGAGGTGCATTTTAACATTCACCTTCATTCACTTCACACTATTGCACGACACCTGCTCCGCTGTAGTCAGGCGTTGAAGCACAACCAGGCGGCACTCGGCTGCCTGGTTGGACCCCGATGATGAACCATGACACCAACCAGGTTGGTATGTGAGGGTTTTTTAAACAAAGACTGCTTGTGCCCAGCTGACACAACTACATTTACAGGTGACATGGAATACTAACAAGATTCCATCCCTCTAACACAGTGGGCCAGTCCTCGTTGTTTACTTGATTATACCTCAGGACTCGCCCCTCAAAACCCTTGCTCTCTATTTTGTTAATTCTACGAAACCTGTAACTTATCTACTCCTTCCCTGTACTAGGCTTAGGTTAAGTACACTGGGGTAGGCGTATCTTAGAAACACCAGTTGAGTATATTTAGTCATTATTTTATTGTTGTATGTATTTTATCCATTTTAAGTATCTTATGGCTCAGAAACCATATAAATCCTTTACAGTATTATTTTATAATCCTAAGGACACAACTCAAGAACGGAGAGTGGGCCCAAACAATGCTAGACAGCGCAGCAGAAGTGACCATAGCTCGCAAGATCCTGATGAATCGTCTGGAGACATTGGACACAAATGAATACATTCAAGTGGAAACTGCAGACACCAGAGTTAGCGTGCCCCATAAACTATATGAAATAACATAACATAATGAGGGGGACAAAACTAGGAAAATAAAAGGTCTCTTCTGGGAAAAACTATCTAAAGGCTATGATATCCTTCTAGCAGAGAAAGACTGGCCACCAGAGTTTGTCAGGGAGTGCCCACATGGCGAAGAAATGATTATGCCTGCCTTCTCAAATTAAATTCCAATTCATAAAAAATACACATATGCCAGAAAATGGGCAGTAGCCCAAGCCCCTGCATTATATAAAAATCATGTTGGATGGGATGAGGATTCTCCTCACCATAAAATCCAGTTAAAAATTCAACCTACTGCACAAAGTCAGTATCCTGTTAAGCAAGAAGCTATAAAACAAGTCAGGGAGATCTTAGATCAACTTGAGTACCAGGGGGTGATTGAACCATGCACCTCACAAATGAACAATCCGTTGTTTCCTGTATCCAAACCAGACAATTCATATCGTCTAGTATTGAACTACAGACACTTAAACTCCTGTTGCAAAACATTTGCAGTACAAAATTCACACAGTGCAGCAATGATGAATAACATTGTGCGCAAAAAATATAAATCAACATTAGATATTTCAAATGTTTTTTTTCTGTCAAAACATTACACCAGAAAGCAGGTATTTTACCGCTTTCTCCAGCATGCGGGCTCAAAAGCGATTTTGTCGTCTCCCACAGGGATTCAAGAATAGCCCAGGATTATTTTCAGCCAGGGTAACAGAGTTACTACAAATATATGATGATGAGGCATTATCTCATTTCGATGACATCTATCTTACAGACAATGACCTGAAGACACACTTGAAAAGAGTGAACACCATCAGACTTGGGTCCGCATCTGAAGGGTACAAATTTAACTTTAAAAAGTCACGAATTGTCCACCAGACTGTCCTATTTTTAGGATATAAATTATCAAGTAAAGGCAAAAGCCTAGATGACAACTTCTAAGAGAAATGTGCAGTACTCCAAGCTCCAAAAACGCTCAAAAACTTACAATCAATTCTAGGTTTCCTGAACTTGAGAAGAACTTACATTCTAAATTATGCAGAGAGGGTTAAACCACTCTACGAATTAATAAAACCTGATTTCAAACCAATTAATTGGACTCAGAAACACACATAAATTTTCCGATCATTACAAACAGACATGTTAACTAAAACAAAACTACAAACACACGCAAACGAATGCAACCTAGTAATCCGAGTCATCCCAGGAAGATGCGGATTTACATACCTGACCTCTAATGAGGGAGAAACAGTATCAATAGCTTAAGAATCACACTTGTACACACAAGCTAAAATGAAATTCAGTTCTACCGAAAAAATTCTAAATGCGGTTTGAACGGCTGTAGAAAAAGAAAAAGCCGTAGTTCATGGGAAGAGGATATCTGTTTTAACAGCAGTATCAGCCCTTGAAGCAGTGACAAGACCGAGCATTCAAAATGCTATGGCATTAAATCCAAAATGGATACAATGGGTTAATTCTCTTGATACAACTGACGTGATACAAGCATTTGATCCCAGAATGAAAAAGCTAGAACATCTAGAATACGAAGAAGAATGTCCTCTGTTGATCGAAATTCTACCTCTGGAACAGTAAACCTGTGTAATCTACGCAGATAGACTTGCACAACACTACGTTGTGGATAAAAAAGTTTACAATTCAGCGTGTGCGATTGTTAAAGGTCGCTGGCGCTTAGGTAAATTCAGACAAATGGTCACTAAAACTTAATCAATCGGAAACTGTACAGCTCAGCGAGCTGAACTACGAAATTTGAAGATGGCGCTTGAAAATGCAGATCACAAATTCCCCACACGAACAGTGTGCGATTCGCATTACTGCGTCGAATCTTATAATATTTCCATGCAGACCTGGATTAAAAATGGTTACAAAAATGAAAGAGGTTGCACAATAAAGCATAAAAAGCTTTGGGAACAGGTAGTTCTTTTGCAGAAAGAACTACAAAAGACTCACGTGATACATACGCAGAGTCTTCAACGTGATGGTGTTCACGTTGCAGGGAATTCATTGGCTAACAGAGCCATGGTGGCAGCTGGTCAAACGACTTCCGTAGCTACAAAGAAGCGTTCTAAAAAACAATTAGATGGTGAAACCCTACTTGCAATAAAAGCCTCAATGGAAGGCAATTATGCGGCATTACCTCTAAACTATCCACTCAGAAATAAATACATAATTGATGCGAACTCCGTTCCGTTTGCTCAAATCCCTGGAGTGCGGAATAGAGTAATTCCAAACACGAACCGGAGAATCTTCTTGATACAAGAAGCACACATGGGAATGGGTCTGAGGCACCAAGAGATGCTGAAATCTCTAATAGAATTGCAATCAAAATACTGGTGGCCGGGAATGAGCATGCAAGTTTATAACTTTGCAATGGATTGTCAAGACTGCAATAGAGATCGCAGTTATGAACCGGACCAGACATCAGACTCTAGCACAGTAAGACCAGCCCAGACATCTCTATTAGACAGCATTAGACTATCTACACGCAGGCGTCCGACCAGACAAATGAGATCCCATAATTATTAAGACGAGATTCATTTGGATGTGGCCCCGAAAGAGGGTCATCATCGCACGAGACTATCGGCAGAAGTTCGCCAGGACATGCACATTTGGTTGGCATTTCTGGCGGAGTTCAATGGTCGAATTGTCTGGAATAAACCGGCGGTGTCCTCCGAAGAGCTGGGGCTGTGGACAGATTCGGCTGGGAGCGTTGGTTTTGGTGCCATATTCGGCACACAATGGCCGGCTCAAAAATGGCCGTTATGGTGGCATGAGTGTGGGCTGACGAGTAACATTGCCTTTCTTGAACTTTTTCCCATTCTGGTGGCCCTGAAAACTTGGCCTGAGGGATTCAGGGATCACTCTGTGGTATTTTGGTCTGATAACATGACCGTGGTTGAGTGTATCAATAGCCAGGCAGCACGATGCAAATGGATTCTGAGATTGCTCAAAGAAATTGTGTTATTGTGTATGCAATTGAACGTGCTATTTAGGGCAAGACATGTGCCGGGGGTAATGAATCAAGCGGCTGATGCGCTTTCTCGTTTTCGTATGCAGGCCTTCTGGGGTTTTCTGCCCACAGCGGACTCGGTGGCGGCACCCTTTCCCGAAGCTCTCTGGTCTCTCGGTGCCCCGAACTACAGAACCTCGTGGGAGAGAGTTTAGCACCCAGGACGAGGAAGGCATATGAAGGGGCGTTCCGATCCTATTGGGCCTTTCTGGGGACTGCTAGGGGAGAGTTTTGGGGTCAGGAAGAGTTAGTGGTAAAATTTCTGCTGTCCTTACATCAGGCAGGCAAATCAGTGGCTACGGCCCAGAGGCATCGGGCCGCCATCTCCTTTGTGGCAAGGGCTCATGGGATCCAAGACCCGACTGCGTCTTTCGTGGTGCAAAAAGCGCTACGTGGGTGGCAACGCCTTGAGGGTCGCAGAGTAGATGAAAGGCGCCCGATAGGTTTGGATAGGTTGGCTCTGTTGTTATCGGTACTTCCTGCAACGTGTTCATCCCAGTATGAAGCAGTGTTATTCCGAGCCGCTTTTGTGCTAGCATTCCACGGGGCTATGCGGGTAAGCGAA
Organism: Lissotriton vulgaris; assembly: GCF_964263255.1. Classification (NCBI taxonomy): domain Eukaryota; kingdom Metazoa; phylum Chordata; class Amphibia; order Caudata; family Salamandridae; genus Lissotriton; species Lissotriton vulgaris. The sequence goes on along the minus strand of NC_141691.1, from coordinate 766,719,699 downwards.
CTAGTGGCAAAGAACAAGCAGGATGCCATGGGGGGACTGTGCCGAGAGCACGTTCAGATCAGGGGGGAGACAATGACTGTCTCGTTTGTCAGGTCCAAGACCGATCAAAGTGCGATCGGGGACAGCATAATCATACAAAGGATTCCCGGGTCTTCCATGTGCCCTGTGGTGTGCGTGGAGGAATATTTAACGCATAGGGTGGCATCATGGGGGGGGGGACCTTGTTGAGACACGCTGACGCCACCCCACTGACGAGGTTTCAGTTTCAGCGGGTGCTTGCGATGTCAATTTCGGCCGCGGGCCTGAACCCCGGCGAGTTTGGGACCCATTCCTTTCGGATAGGGGCTGCTACAGAGGCTACAGCCAGGGGTCTGAATGTTGAACAAGTAAAACGTGTGGGGCGTTGGTCCTCAAACTGTTATAAGAGATATGTGCGGTTGCACATGTTGTGAAGCTGTAATGTTGTACTCACGCTTCTTGTTTTTGTTTGGTTTTCAGTTGCGCAAGCCTACGAGGCGGGGCGGACTGTGCAGTCGACCCGACACCGGGGGGCCAGCGGTCAGACATCACCGGCTGTGAAAAAGGAGGTGTGGGTCGTGGGCCACTCATACGTGAGGCGTGCCGCGGACGTATTCAAAGCAGGTGACATGATTCACGTGGCTGGGGAATACGGGTACAGTGTGTCCTGCTACGGAAAGGGCGGGCTCTGTATTGACCAGTTTCAATCATTTTTCGAGGGTTTGTTAGGGCGGACGAGGTCACCGCCGTCTGTAGTCATAGTACATCTTGGAGGCAACGATTTGGTGACCACTGGTAGACGACTTCTTCTCGAGGGGATGCTTTCCACTGTAAGTTGGTTAGCGAGAAGAGTTCCAGGGTGCACAATTGCATGGTCCCATATGATTCCACGGAAAGTGTGGCGGGGGGCTATTTCGGTTTCTGCTCTGAATCATTCAGTAAGAAAAATTAATAATAAAATGAGTAGATTGTTCCGTTCAAGTACACTGCATTCTATTCCGCATGGTTGTATTAAAGGGGATAGTATGTATTTGGGGGATGGTGTTCATTTGTCCCGGATGGGGAACGAGTTACTCATAGGAGACCTAATAGCTTGGCTGAAGACTTTGTGACATGACCTTTAGGCAGGAGTGTTGTGGGGGGTCCGGATAGCCGGTCAACTATCCGGCCTGTGGCGGTAAGGTCATGATCGGTGAGCAGTAATTGGAAGATCCCTAGGGGTGGGCGTCACCCATTACGGATGGGAGCGCTCGAGGGAGGTGGCCATTGGCCCCTCAACGGGGAGGCGGTCCCTTCTAAGGATGGGCCGCCGAAAGGAAAGGAAAGGCGGTCAAGGCCCCTTCCTGGGTAGGAGGGGTTACAGCCCCCTCCTGGGGAATTTCCCGGGGCCGGGACATCTGCGACGGCAGATGTGGTAAGTTGTGTGGGGTTTGGGAGGGGGTCTACGCTACCTTCTAGATACCTCACACGAGTCCTCGGACGACCTTTAAATGGCGTCGAGTTTATTGGGGCCCCCGTCAAGTCAAGGGAAATTGGTAAATGCACTTGAGGTACGCCTCTGTGCGGTCGCCCCTCACAAGTGAGGGGGATATGTCTGGTTTAGGGATCTTGACACCGGTTACGACCTTGCCGTTGGCCCTTAAACGTTAGGATGTACAATTTCAAGTTAAACGTTTTGTAGGATGTTAGTTCGGCTAGGAGAACCTTTGTATTAGAGAATATGTTAAGGTTAGCCAAACATTGCAATGTGGAAATGAAATTGTACATTAATATGAAACTGTTATTTTAATGTTTTAATTTTTGTTTCATATTTTAATAAATACGGCCGGGAGGGTCACTCCCTCCCGTCTTCCAAAAGTTCAGAACCGTTTCCGGTTTCCCATTCTTGGGGAATGTGTTGAGAGGGGGTGGCGGGTATCTCAGCCATATGGAAAGGGGCGACCATTCGGTCCCCCCGAACGTATGGCGGAGTACCACGATCCCCCCGGGAAGCCATCTTGGGCGGGAGGCGAGTCTCGGCTGGTATGCCCGAAGCGGCGTAGCCGGGGCGCGCTTTTTCCCGCCCTGGAGGGGGCTGGCCTAGACACTGACGCGGCCGGCCACGCCCTTTGAGGCAGGCAGGGGCGGGTTTACGCCCGCCCTGAAGACAGATAAAAGGAGCAACAAGCCAAGAAAGCATCCTCTTGTTCCTGTGCTCTGAAGCTGCACCTCCTCGCTGCACGTGAGCTCGAGACGGAACGAAGAGCCAATTTTGACCCACCCACCAGCCCCTGAGGACAGCATGTGGTTTTGGAATAAAGTTTGATGTGTTAACACTAATTTTACAGGTTATGATAACTATCGTGATGAATTTTGAATATGCAATAAAGAATGGTCAAATTGTAATATGTTTTGCAAATAAAGTAGTTATGCACTAGTGTTGATCAGTAATCATGCCTCTTAATAAATGGTAATTGTTACTGTCTCTTAGTAATTTAGTCATTTAGTAAATTTAGTTAGAATTGTCGTATTTATTTTGGTCGGGCGGTAAGGTCATGATCAGTGAGCAGTAATTGGAAGATCCCTAGGGGTGGGCGTCACCCATTACGGATGGGAGCGCTCGAGGGAGGTGGCCATTGGCCCCTCAACGGGGAGGCGGTCCCTTCTAAGGATGGGCCGCCGAAAGGAAAGGAAAGGCGGTCAAGGCCCCTTCCTGGGTAGGAGGGGTTACAGCCCCCTCCTGGGGAATTTCCCGGGGCCGGGACATCTGCGACGGCAGATGTGGTAAGTTGTGTGGGGTTTGGGAGGGGGTCTACGCTACCTTCTAGATACCTCACACGAGTCCTCGGACGACCTTTAAATGGCGTCGAGTTTATTGGGGCCCCCGTCAAGTCAAGGGAAATTGGTAAATGCACTTGAGGTATGCCTCTGTGCGGTCACCCCTCACAAGTGAGGGGGATATGTCTGGTTTAGGGATCTTGACACCGGTTACGACCTTGCCGTTGGCCCTTAAACGTTAGGATGTACAATTTCAAGTTAAACGTTTTGTAGGATGTTAGTTCGGCTAGGAGAACCTTTGTATTAGAGAATATGTTAAGGTTAGCCAAACATCGCAATGTGGAAATGAAATTGTACATTAATATGAAACTGTTATTTTAATGTTTTAATTTTTGTTTCATATTTTATTAAATACGGCCGGGAGGGTCACTCCCTCCCGTCTTCCAAAAGTTCAGAACCGTTTCCGGTTTCCCATTCTTGGGGAATGTGTTGAGAGGGGGTGGCGGGTATCTCAGCCATATCAGCGTGTGCGATTGTTAAAGGCCGCTGGCGCTTAGGTAAATTCAGACAAATGGTCACTAAAACTTAATCAATCGGAAACTGTACAGCTCAGCGAGCTGAACTACGAAATTTGAAGATGGCGCTTGAAAATGCAGATCACAAATTCCCCACACGAACAGTGTGCGATTCGCATTACTGCGTCGAATCTTATAATATTTCCATGCAGACCTGGATTAAAAATGGTTACAAAAATGAAAGAGGTTGCACAATAAAGCATAAAAAGCTTTGGGAACAGGTAGTTCTTTTGCAGAAAGAACTACAAAAGACTCACGTGATACATACGCAGAGTCTTCAACGTGATGGTGTTCACGTTGCAGGGAATTCATTGGCTAACAGAGCCATGGTGGCAGCTGGTCAAACGACTTCCGTAGCTACAAAGAAGCGTTCTAAAAAACACTTAGATGGTGAAACCCTACTTGCAATAAAAGCCTCAATGGAAGGCAATTATGCGGCATTACCTCTAAACTATCCACTCAGAAATAAATACATAATTGATGCGAACTCCGTTCCGTTTGCTCAAATCCCTGGAGTGCGGAATAGAGTAATTCCAAACACGAACCGGAGAATCTTCTTGATACAAGAAGCACACATGGGAATGGGTCTGAGGCACCAAGAGATGCTGAAATCTCTAATAGAATTGCAATCAAAATACTGGTGGCCGGGAATGAGCGTGCAAGTTTATAACTTTGCAATGGATTGTCAAGACTGCAATAGAGATCGCAGTTATGAACCGGACCAGACATCAGACTCTAGCACAGTAAGACCAGCACAGACATCTCTATTAGACAGCATTAGACTATCTACACGCAGGCGTCCGACCAGACAAATGAGATCCCATAATTATTAAGACGAGATTCATTTGGATGTGGCCCCAGCGCTCGGCTGATGCCAGAACTGTTATAAAAGATTTGCGAGTCTTTATCGGCACATACGCAATTGGCATGCTACATTCTGACTAGGGTCCTGCGTTTAGCTCTCGAGCTTACAAGGAGGCCATGACCAGCATGAGCATTGCATTGCGGTACTCTAGTCCATTCTATCCTGAGGAAAATGAGGTAATGGAGAGAAAAAAACGTAACATAAAGCAATCTATAACAGCGAGGTTATTAGGTTCAGGTGACGGGTGGGTCAAACATCTAATAAGTGTCCAACGTAGTCTTAACAATCTGCCAAGAAATTCTCTGGGTGGAATCACTCCGTATGAACTTTTGTTTGGTACAAGAATGATAATCGAAGACCTCGATTTTCAGACTTCAGTGGTGGAACAAAAAGCTTTTGATATCAATGATCGTTTGTCTGTTTTACAGGACTTGAATGAAACAAGAAGAAGTCTAAGTAACACAAAGCTAAAGCCAATGGCCACTGAAGAGAAACCACCTGTCCCAGCAAGACCTGTCTGGATTCCAAAGATTGGGGATCTGGTCAGAGAAAAGAGCGCGGTGAAGAAGGAATTTGGGCCTTCTTACAGAAAAGCAGTAACTGTCTTTGCTATCAGCGGAACAAGATCAGTAGTACTACCGCCCCTTGCTGGTAAAAAGGAGAACCGAGTTGTATCAATCGTCCTGGTAAAACCACAACCATGTGGCTAATAATAAGTAGTAGGCCCAGTGGACTCCCAAGAAGTAGCAGAAGACCAAACCTTGCTACAATCCAAGAGGTTCAAACTGAGAGACTAATCACATTCGATAAACCTGCAGTGAATAAAAAAGGACTGCGCAACAAAGCCATGGAACTTGTGCCTCTTGAAACCCAAATTGCAACAGTTTGTCAAGAAACGCCTGTCTACAATGATGTAGCCTCGGACTATGCCAATATGAAAAAGGAAGAAGCAACTACAAAGATTAGTAACAATCCTGATGCCATTCAAACAATTTACAGAACTGCATATGGCTATTTCATCAATTTCAATGACTTTTCTGATGATCCAAGTGAACATGAAGACAAGCCAGCAAACAAAACTTTCAAAGACAAAGTTACAGAACTCTTTCATCAACTTGGAGAAACATATTTGATTTCACCGTGGTTTGAACTGTGGATTGTGTTAGGTGTACTTTTCCTCCTGCACTGGCTTATCTTAGTTTTAAGCTTGGGAAGAATGATTGATGGAAAATACAGTACAATGGACACAGCAAGTCAGAACATCAACTTGGTTCTAAAGCCTCACAGATCCTCTCACATTGAAAAAAGAGAACTATCATTATTCCTATACCTGGTGGTGTAGCATGGGAAAATACTGATTACGAAATCTATGGCCCGGTTGAACTCTTGAAATATCCAAATCAGTTCAAGATTTCTTTAATAGACTTTGTAGCACCTAGTACTTTCTCTGATGATTGGGACTTGGAAAATATTAATAATATGATGTCAGATTTAGAAATCTCAGCAAAATTTACAGAACATGATTATTTACAAGGTTCATCAAATTATGAAGAAATGTATTGCTTTAATCATTTTGGGCATCATTATTTGCATAAATCTGCTAATCCTAGAAATGTTTTCAGTTATAATCAATGGGAACATTGTCCAACAACATATAGTGTAGGAAAACTATACCTCGAATGGCTACAGAAATCCACACTACCCGAAATTAAGCAACACCTAACTTTACTTAAAGAAGGTGCTGACTTGCGAGATTTCTTACTGGGACCTCGCAAACAGCGTCAAAAACATTTCATATATGCCAGTATATACGCAGCTTACAATGAAGCTTGGAAAATAACACAAATTGAAACTACAGAGAAAATACAAGAAATTGATTGTATTAATTTGGGAAAATCACTTTCTGTAGTGGACAATGGGCTAACGACTCTGTCCTCCAGAATTTATTCACTGGACAGCATTGTATCATCTGCTATTGATATAATAGAACAGCATATGCTAATGTTACAACATGGCCAGTCCCAATTACGTTCTATTGTACAGTTAGGCTGGGCATTACAAAATTTGCGTTCAGGCAACGTGCCATGGCGTCTAATCAACACAACGTCATTATTTTCTATCTATAACCTTACTGATGGACAAATCTCTTTGGCACAAAGAGGGGCAGACTATACGGTGCTGAGCATTGAAAAACTCGAAATATTACCATCGGCAATGTCAGAACGACCAGTCATTGAGTGGATAATTCATGGCACCATTACAATCCCGATAACAACTTTTCAGTTTCAATAATACTGCCATAAGTATATACCAGCAGGCCTGTATGAAAGGTTGGGTAAAGGATACATCAAGTCAACCTGGAATGTGTCTTATACACATAGATGTTGGCGTGGGGGCAAGAAAGAGGTATTTCTTAGTGGTAACAACTGTAAAAAATCACTAAGCTGTACACTTCTGTGTAATGTAAATGTAAATGTATGTAAATGTATAGGCATTTATATAGCGCACTACTTACCCGTAGGGTCCCAAGGCGCTTCGACCGCTGCGAAACCCTTCCTGGCTTCCCTGAGAGATGGTCCCTTAATGGGTATCTCCAGGGTGAGACCAGGCATCCCCGGCGGTCTGGTGGGGCCGTTAGTGAAGATGAGGCAAGCTAATGCCCAGAGTTGCCGAGTGTGATCGCTGATCAGAGTGGGCACCGAGGCGAGAGAATTATCGAGTCCGCTGACCCTGGTCCAGAAACCTGCCGCGCCAGGAATCGAACCCTGGTCCCGGGCCGTCCTCTGCTCTCGAGTCTGCCGCCTCTAACCAGTGAGCCACACTACTTCACGTGTCAAGGAATTAACTTGCATTGAGCCTGCGAAGGTTCATCAAATAACCTTTCATGTCACCTGCACGGCACCCCTGCTGCACAGATAGAGCCTTTTTTCAGACAGCTTTCCAATGGCAGCTACGTTCTAATAAGTGACCACAGCTGTTGTGGCATGGTGCCAGGAAAAGCCTATCTCGTGAGCGTTACTTCCATGGTCACTTGTTGTATGCAAGTATTGTATCCAAACAGCAAACCAGACATGGTGGCGGCAATATGGCCTTCTTTGAATATCTCTTTCATTCGAATTGATACTTTAAGCAGAATGAAGTCTATTCTTTTACAAACAACTGTGCCTTTAACCTCGTCTAGAGAAGCGTATGATCTGCAAGTTGCAAGGACAGCAGCAGAGATACATGCATTATTATCAACTAATTGCCCCGTACATTTCGTAGAAATTTTAAGTCAAATCTTAAACATGTCAGATACCAGTGGCATCGCACATGTATTTATGACAATTTTTTCGGGACTGTTAGCACCCTTTGAAGCAGTTCTTGGTATCTTCCCGAATTTCGTGCATTCTGTGTTCGGCGGCCTGCCTCTCATCTTGGGACTCGTAGCAGGAATCTTATTTTTGTTCCTTCTGCTCCGATATGGCAAGTCAAGTTACAGACAAAACTCAGGCTACAATGGAAGACACGATCCTAGAAATACACAACCGAGAATGGATCACTAAAGTCCTCGGCTTGGCTCAGCTAGGAGATCTGAATACTAATGGGTTTCTTTCATTCAGACCAATCTGGCAAGATTGCATATTACCTGTTCTACGATGCCTGCTATGCGGAGAAGAATGCATGTCTCACACTTCCATCAGCAGTACCTATGGATGTCGATGCTTTCCTTGGTTCGGTAACGGCTCATGCAACCTGTTGTCCCTAGCGGTTACCCATTCTGATGACGGCATTTGTTGGAACCTCACCATTACGATTAGGTGGCGGTGAGGTACGAGAGGAAAGCGGCACACAGGTACAACCTTCCATGACCATTGCTGATCTGAACACCGATAATGGCAATGCTTCGCACATATGCACTATTTCTACTTTGTCGGTCCTGGCTCAACTTTCACCTACTGTTGTAGACAAATTTTTTACCAGCCTATCTGAATTAATGTTCTCTCCAAACAATGAGAATAACTTTTGAAATAGCAAGCACACAGCATTCCCTGAACTCTGAATTCGGCCTTCAGTTTTGATAAAGAGAACTTCTAAAAAACATTGAAACTATTTTTTTTCCCAGAAACGAAAATATTTTTCCCTAGTTCCCAAAATATTTACCTTTTTTTGGCACATGATACTATGCTTAACGTACAACTATTCTTAGAGAACAAGATTTCTAATTTTAAAATCTCTAGAGACAATATTTTGACTTAGCCTCTAGCACATGTACAGTCTTGTATGAATATGTGATGAAATGATCTCGACCTTCTCTTCTGTATTGAATGAATGAATGAATAGCATTTTTGTACCGAGCAAAACTTAGCCCCAAGAGGCATCAAGAGCCATTTCATAAATGTAAATTTCGTGATTCATTCAGTCAACATTCTAAATGTTCAAAATATGCATTATCTGAATGACACCACTGCTTACTAAAAGCTTACAGTATTATACTCATGTTTTGTGTTTATATCATTTCAAATGCTAACTATGTATTTTGGGGTGGGCTGGAAACACATGCATCGTTATATGTTTAGTATTGCTTAGTATTTAGTAATGATGGACATTATACGTGGAGTGGGTTTTGTGAATGTATCTAGGACCCTAATTAAGACATTCCCGATTTATGCCGTTATGTGGTTATAACAAATCATATCCTTATAAAGGCATAAGAATCATATCCATATCAAGTCATAGCCAAAGCAGTCCAAATACGGCAAGGCTACTCCCATAGACTCCTAGAAAGCACAACGCAATCTTAAACAAACCAAGCCTCCAGCAGCCTGGGAATTCCCCCTGCTTCTGTTTTGATTTGTCCTAAGAACTTCTGGAGTCCTGAAAGAACTGCCAGCTCTTAGTGACGTCTTATGTCCAACCTTACATCAAACTCGGCACCTTCCAGGTATAAATATACCAACATCTCCCTTAAGCAACACACAGTGGTTTGGAGCAGATCGGCTGTCTACTTGCCCGACGCCCTGCTGATGCGAGTGCTGAAGGAAGCCAACCCTCCCTGGAGACACACTGAGAGAGACGCTGTCTTTTCTCCTGCCGAGAAAATCCAGCTCCAGTGTTTCCCTGACACCCTCGCGGGTTGCTGGGAGATCGAGTCCTGAGAAAGAGATACAAGACCTCCATCATTCTATAACCAAGGTACGGAGCTGATTAGACCCATAGAGAATTCTTGATTCAGATTCTTGGGAAAACCTGTAACTAATCTACTCCTTCCCTGTACTAGGCTTAGGTTAGGTACACTGGGGTAGACGTATCTTAGAAACACCAGTTGAGTACGTTTAGTAATTATTTTATTGTTGTATGTATTTTATCCATTTTAAGTATCTTATGGCTCAGAAACCATATAAATGCTTTTACAGTATTATTTTATAATACTCATTTTACTGTACGCACTTTACTTTATGACAAGTATTGCAATTGTGGCAATTCATTTCTCTCGCATGAGAAAGAAGACTGCTCAATAAATAACCCTTATATTGAAAACGCCCGTCTCTCTATTTTTCTGCATTTCTGATGAAACGAAGCATGCATGATTGACTGAGTAAAATAGCTATCTATTGTTTCCGCGACTTTGGAGATATACTCCTTATTCTGGAGGGAGCAAAGTTGTCATGTTTATGCGGTTGTCAAAAGATAATCCCTTCTTGTCTATTCAGGAAAGCTAAACACCTTCTTATTTAATCGAGAAAGTTTCTAGTGACCTCTGAGCTAGCTGGCACACACAATTTAGTCTAACATATTCAAAAGAGACCTAGTCGACCTCAGTCCTACGTCTAAACTAGCGTTTATGTTATTCCAATGCGCAGAGCCTATTGGGAATATAGGAACTACACTACACTGCTAGGTACGTCATCCAAACTTGAACTTAGAGTCCAAACTTCCAAACTATGCTTAACAAGGTTTATCATAAAGTTTTAAAGGTATTGCCTGCAATCTCACATTTATATTGTAGTAAGCCTAATCTAGGTTCCAAGAAGATAGCCTCAAGTCCTATGCTAGATGGCATTCCCTAGGGCATGGCACAGCATACAATGTTAAAATTCCTTAAAATCACAAAATCTCTCAGCGAAAAAAACAGGCATACCACATCAAACAATTTGTTGTACCTTTAGCTAGATATATATTTAATGATGACGCTACCATTAAACCACTGTATTGTTGTTTAAAAAAAAAAATCTGCGTAGATGACATTGTTATTTGATGGACCTGAACAAAGTGTTCCCGAAATCTCAATTTATTATGAAAGACAACACCCAGATACTTACAATATGAATCAAGTGCAAGTAGTTGATATTGGAGTCCAATTCAGTGTGTGGTCCAATGCAAGCAAATCATTGGCATATAACAGTGAATTTAAGGGAAACTCAATAAGTTATTGGTGATATGCTATCATTTAGTGGGGAGATAATGAATAACAAAGAACACTTGAATGGAGCCAGAACATAATCCTGTTTCAGACTGTTGCATTCTAGTCCCCTTACTGTTCGCTCTCCTTGATGGTCCATGTTAACTTAAGCCCAAGGCCTTTGCATGAAAAGCAAATAATAAAGCTACAAATTTGTTCCACTACACTCATCAAACAATATACAAGCCTGCCTTTGAGCTTTGTGTACCATATTCTGTACAGTCAATTGTCTAGGACTAACCTGATGGTAGGCCTGGCTCCCTGTCAACAAGAGGATCACCTTCAAGCTCCTCACCCACGCACACAAAGCTCTCCACAACACCAGACCAGCCTACCTGAACAACAGACTCAACTTCTACAACCCCGCCCGCCAGCTCCGCTCCACCAGCCTCGCCCTTGCCGCCGTCCCACGCATCCAACGAACCTCCAGAGGCAGATCCTTCTCCTTACTCGCCGCCAAGATCTGGAACACCCTCCCCACCCATCTGTGGCAGCACCCCCCCTCAGCGCCTTGAGTTGAGACCCTCACGGGTAAGTAGTGCACTTTACAAGTTCCTTGATTGATTGGTTGATTGATGTTACCTACTTTTAAAAAAGAAATCTGAGTAATCAGCAAGCCTTCCCGGCTGTCTGGAATCTCACCTGTATCAGAAATTCTGGCAAAATAAGGATGTAACATTTTGCACAATCCTCATGATGTTTTTGTACACATGTATGTATGTATGATTATGATTAAGACAAGCATTAATTCACTGAGTAAAGGTAGTGAAAGCTATGTCATGGTGTACAATTCTTTCCACTCCTTCCCAAATGGGAGCAGCATTCCAGAACATGGGTGCATAGATAAAAAAGTGTTGCTTTCTAATTATTTTTATTTTTTCCTCTTCTTAGTCTGCAGTGTGATAGTGTCCTGGAAGACATTGATCGGAGACTGTGAGCTTATCTGGAAGTTGAACAGGGGTGCTGGTTGTGACAGCTTTGTAGAACATTTTTTTTTGTGTTGCATTTTTTAAATGATGCCGCTGGTAACACCGAACTTTTACTTTTTATTGAACACTTTTGTATAGACCCCTGGGTCCTTACGCACAATTTCTTCAGGCTCTCCCAGAAGTAATTGCTGTACTAGCCTTAGAATGGGCAAATTTTAATGTAATTGGCTACCTTAATCTTCAGATGGATGACATGAACTACAGTGCTCCCAAATCTCTTCTACAGGACATGGCCTCCTAACAGCTCACGCAATTGGTGGATGACCCTACTCACGAGAAGGGGCACACTATTGAGCTTGATTTAGTAACATTCTCTGCCTTCAGGTCCAGACCTCTTTAACTTTAACCTAGTTGGACCACTTCCTTATCCCTATCTCTCTCCCCCATGTATTCCTCATCAGCTCCTCCAGTCCTGTTTGATGGCTGTAACGACCCTGGCCAAACTTAATTTAGAAAATTGATTAGATTTTATGGAAGCATCAAGACCCAATCTTTCGAAACATGTCTCCTGGGACACTCACTGGTTTAAAAAGTGGATTACTAAATCGCTGGATACAGTTTTCGCGAGTAATATCACAGAAAGATCTCTAGAGGGCCGGCAAATCTGTATGGTTTAATGCCCATCTATTGTGCTTGAAGAAGGAATGTAAACAATTAGAGAGAAGGTGGAGTAGGTATTATGATGAGACCATCAAATACAAATATATAAAAATCCATCAAGCTTTATCATGCAGAGATAAAAGTGTCCATAGTCCCCTATTTCTGCACTAAAATTGCCAACTCCTCTAATTCTCCTAAAGATATTTTAAGATTCTATAGGTATTACTGAACCTCCAACAGTTATGGGGTCATTAGGATGGCGGGCGGACTTTGCCCGCCTGCCACCCTCGTGGTAATAGGGACCCCCGCCATAAAGGGCGGGGGTCCCGTTGGGGGTATTAGGATGTGCCCGCCACAGTGGCGGGCACATCCTGCATGTTAAGCATTGTGGCAGGCGGTGCTCCTAGCACCGCCCGCCACAATGCTTAAAAAGCACTTTTGCATTTGTATGATCAAAGCGGCAGGCACATGCCTGCCGCTTTGATTATGCGAATGCAGGGGGGTACCACCGGTACCCCCCCCCCGTGTGCACCCCCTACTCTTCTTCACTGGGGGGCCCCCAGAGTGAAGTCCGCAATGCCACCACGGAAAGGCATTGAAAATGCCTAAACAAAAATAGTCGTGTAGTTCCTAAGGAACAGAGGAGAGTAGCAGTCTGTGATGCAGGTGAATTATGGCAGGGTAACCAGACGGTAGCCCTGGGAATCCATTTTGTTGGATTTAGTGCCCTCACACACCCTTTCAGGTGTCATGCTTCATCATTTGGGCCTGCTCCTCGTTGGGTCGGCGGTGCAATACCCAACGGGCGACACCTCAGAGAGGAGCTCTTTGGCGGAGATCTTTTTCGAACAGCCGTATAGATGAAGTGCGGGTATGGGGCCAGAACAGTGCGGTAGACGTGATTTTGTGTGTTAAAATAAAGCTAGTGGTACCAAGAACACTTTATTCAGTAGGGCCACTGCTCTAGTTAAAAGAGATTATTCTAGAGGAGAGTGATGGAAAATTATGTTTCCAACTATCATCTAGATTTGGTGTAGTCCGGTCAACATGTTTCTCGCTAATCTGCAATAAGTCTAGTGATTCTTCAGGACCCGGTTGACTATTAGCAAATATCTAATGTTTGTAAAACTGTCTACGCTAGAACTCTAGAGTGCGGTGCTTCTATTTTCTAGTGGGCTACCACATTAGTGGGTACGGGTAAACTTAATATGATATTACCCTTCTTCTAGTTGTGATTGTCAGTACCTGTGGAGGGAAGAAGGAGAACATATCACACACAGATTGGTAATAGGTGCATCAGTGACTGTATTACTTGTGCGTCTAGCATGCCAGTGAAAACTCAGGCGTGTCATAACACCGTTGCACAAGTGTGCCAACACTTCTCACTCGTGAAAATTTGGTGAGAGTGCCAAGTGTAAAACTGTTAAAATTTAGAATAAAATGTGAACACCCATTCGGTATTCCTGGCTCGCAGTCATTCAGAACACTCAACTAAAGTTAAAGACAATCAGACAACAACAGTGTCCAGCGCGTAAAGCTCCCGGGAGTAAGCATGGGCGAATTTTGCGAATCTCGCGTTCGCGAATTTTGCGGATTTGCGAACTCGCAACCCGCAAAATCCGCGAATTCTCGCGAATTTTTTTTTTGTGTTCGCGCGGGTTTCTGCCAGTTCGCGAGGGTTTTGTACAATTTCGCAACACGCGAACTTACCTGTCGGGTCGCAAGTTTCGCGAACTTGTTGTTTCTACGTGTCCAGCCTGTTTGGGACACTCTTCTTCATCACTGCTACTCTCTGTCACCACTGCCACTCTCTGACTACTCATGCCACCCTCTGGCCCACCCATGCCACCCTCTGTTTCATCACAGCACCCTCTGGTTGTCCAGTCAGTGTACATTATTGTGGCAAAGCAAGCACACCTTCCCTGCCTCAAGTGACCTGAATTAATTTGGGGCTGATTAATGTGTCACAGAATATTTTTTTAGCTGGCACCTGCTTCCTTAGTGCTTCCTGATTAGTGATCTTTTGCACTTGCTAAGTGCTTTCATTGTTGCAAAATTAGTTACAACACCTGCCCTGCCCCAACTGACAATAATGAATTAGGGGCTGATTAATGGATTTGAACTTCCAGCCTGGCTCCTGCTTGTCTCCCTTAGCTGTAATTCAGGACCTTTGTGGCATATGTGTAACTATTCTGAGGTTCAGAGCAGGGTCACATAATAGTTGCAACTGGCAACTGAACTCTGGAGGGGCCCCTCAGGAAGCACTACAGGAAATGGCTACTAATGATGAGCCTGAACTTTTGAACCTGGTAAGTAGTTTCAGTTTTGCTAAGATCGTATTTCTGCAATTTTGCGCTTATTAGCGGGGCGCGAAGTTGTACTGGGAAGCCGCGAACTCACGCGAACAGTGCGAGCAAGCCATAAAATCCGCTGCTTGCGGATTTGCGGATTTTGCGGGAGATTCGCGAATCTCGCGGATTGCGAATTTACCGAAAATCCGCAAAATCCGCGAGCGAAACGGATTTTCCGCCCATGCTTACCCGGGAGTTCTTCCACCACAAGGCTATGTAGAGGAAAAAACTTAGTGCCTTATGACTTGTATACATACGTCTAATGTCTTGGTAATATTTAAAATCTAACATAGTAGATATGTGTGAAAATATTCACATAGATTCTCATGTATTTTCCTTATAGGTAAACTTATGGGCTTTTCTATTTCTGATGTATCTCGTCCTTAGTATAAAGGGTAGTTTGTGATCCAAATCTTGGGCAGTGTTCCTTGATGGATTTATTGAGAAAGCTGGGTCTCGCTGGAGGGGCCCCTTGATGTGCCTGCCCTGATGTTTTGCTGTAACCGTTGGTTAAATAGCCACATTGTTACTAATGTCTAATTCCAGTGTTGGACCCCTAAACGTTACGCCCGCTTATTCATAGTGAGTAAAAGCCTAAGTATTTCATTGGAAAGAGTAGTTTCTATTCAGCCGTGGACTGTAGAACTAACCGGAACTCGGGATATCTGGCCCCTGGTCTTTAATATCAGCTTTTTGTGTCATGACCGTATCTCAGTATTGGATGGCAACGTTGCATATTCTTAAAACATATTGTATATTAACAAGTTTAGTCCAACTTCAGTCTAGTCACAGCGATTTAACCATTTGTCAATATTTGTTATTGCTGTGTTTGTAGTACTGGAGTAATCCTGTAACTGTGCGCCAGGAGGGATTCTATGAAGCCGACAGCAGTTGTATCAATGCTACGCGCTTAAGACTACTTTCTGATAGTGGCGTTCCAACTGTTACGGTACTTCGCCCATGAAACAATCCTTCGTGTATTGCGCATGCGGGGCGTTTCTCCATGGCGGTGTGGGGATGCCGAAGTAATCTTGAAACTGTGCACCATAAGAGATTCTATGAAGGCGGCTACAGTCGTATCAACACTACGCGCTTTAAGACCCTTCTAAATATATTATAGTAATGGACCATCTATCTACCATAGGCATGGGCCCCTGCACTAGTTATAAAACTATTAGTTAAAGGTGACTCAGAGTAGAGTGCTACACAGCTGTTTGTTACCTAAACGCATCTCACTTACTTGGTAATGCCTAGGCTTCGCTGAATGCACCTACCCTTCGCCGTTGGAACCGGGTGGAGGAAGTGGGAGGGGTGAGTTCCGGTTATAAAGGGTGAGAATTGGCTCTGATTGGGTAACTACAATGGGGGCCATCTTGTAGTGGCTAAATCATACGAGCTGTCGTATATGTAACATATCACTCTATTTATTGAGTAGTTGTTTAATATTTGTAGGTTGTGAGCGCTGGGCTAAAGAACAAATAATTAGTTGGTAGTTCGATCGGCAGTATGAAATCGGCTGATGGACTCGATTTAACCGAAGACATTTTGGCATGTAAAGTAGCCGGTGTCTGGCGCTAGCGATCTTGTATCTGAATTGTTAAAAAGGAACGGGGTTGTGGTACAGTCTCTGAGTTTTAAATGCCGTATTGTGGTACCATTGTGGACACTATTCGTAAGTGCTGGGGGGCTACATACCAGCCATGCTGAGTTCGATAGGGTAATGTCCATAGGGACACGAGATCTTATGGTTAGGGGTGCCAGTTTTTTATATATTCGAGTAATGGGAGTAATTATACTTATAGGCTATGCTGAGTACATTGGGGTAATCTCCATTAAGGCACGGGGTCTTTCAACTCGGGCAGTAGCTGGTTCAATTCAGGCAATGGAAATGGTTACAATTATGGTAGGGTTTCAGATTCATTTGCAGATGAGGGCGGATATTTATCCTTTAGTTTGATTAGATTAAAGACTAGCCCAAGGTATATCTTCGTTCAGGCCATTCCTATCAGAAGATAATCTATGAATCCAATGCTGTTCTTCATAAAATAGCCCTTCCTTGGATTTCTTTGGACTTGCTTCTAGGATAAGCCAGTGAAGGGAGTCTGGGTTGTGATTCATTTCCAGGAAGTGTTTGCACATCTTTGTGTTACTCTTTTTACACCTAAAGTTGCTACAGTGTTCGGATATCCTAGTCTTGATATTGCGATATTTGCTAATAGTCAACTGGGTCCTGAAGAATCACTAGACTTATTGCAGATTAGCGAGAAACATGTTGACCGGACTACACCAAATCTAGATGATAGTTGGAAACATAATTTTCCATCACTCTCCTCTAGAATAATCTCTTTTAACTAGAGCAGTGGCCCTACTGAATGAAGTGTTCTTGGTACCACTAGCTTTATTTTAACACACAAAATCACGTCTACCGCACTGTTCTGGCCCCATACCCGCACTTCATCTATACGGCTGTTGGAAAAAGATCTCCGCCAAAGAGCCCCTCTTTGAGGTGTCGCCCGTTGGGTATTGCACTGCCGACCCAATGAGGAGCAGGCCCAAATGATGAAGCATGACCCCTGAAAGGGTGTGTGAGGGCACTAAATCCAACAAAATGGATTCCCAGGGCTACCGTCTGGTTACCCTGCCATAATTCACCTGCATCACAGACTGCTACTCTCCTCTGTTCCTTAGGAACTACACAACCTTTTTGTGTTTAGACATATATTTGGGCACGTCGTGTTTGGACTGGTACACAGTCAAAATATCGAGTTGGAAATATCGACCTACCATAATATCGAGTCTGAAATATCGAAGGAGCATAATATCGAAGTCAAGAATATCGTAGGACAGAATATCGACGCAAGGTATGTAATATCGAAATTCTTAATATCGATGTAAGTAATATCGAAGTTAGTAATATCGATAGCATATATATCGATGTTACTAATTTCGATGACACTAATATCGATATTTGTATTATTTTATAGTTTTTTATTATGTATGTGTTATATGTTTAATTTAATTATTTAAAATAATTACTATTATGTGTGTATTAATTTTATATAATAATAAATTAATTTATAAGAACATTGTATGTTTTAGTACTGGAGCGGGTTGTGAGTTTATAGGGGAATAGGGTGGGAAGTAATTTAATTATGGTAAATTGATTATTAATTAGTAGGATTTATTAATAAATTATAATTAATTGGTAATTATTAGAAAATATTAGGAAAATAATTTTATTTAATTTATTAATTGATATATATGTTCTGTAGCGGGTTGTGGGTTGATAGGGGAATAGGGTGGGAAGTAATTTAATTATGGTAAGTTGATTAATAATTAGTTGGATTAATTAATTAATTATAATTAATTGCTAATTATTAATAATTAATTGGAAAATAAAATGAATGAATTGATTAATTGATATATATTTTCTGTAGCGGGATGTGGGTTTATAGGGGAATAGGGTGGGGAGTAATTTAATTAAGGTTAAATATTTAATAATTAGTAGGAATTATAAAATACTTTTAATTAATTGGTAATTAATTTTAATTAATAGTTAATTAATTTTATTATTTGCTAATTATTTTTCATTAATTCATTATTGGATAAATGTGTTATATTATGGGAAGTGGTTTTATAGGGAAATATGGTGGGAAGTAAAGTAAATTTAAATAATTAATAATGTATTAAAACGAATTGTATTGTTAATAATATAATTGTTAATTAATTATTAATTGGTAATTAAATATTATTAAATGGTATTATTTTACATTAATTTTAGGTAAAATATATTTTGCTAAGCATGTGTTTTATAATTAAGTATAGGTATTGTATATGGTTTATATTTATGTAATAGTTTATTTATTTATAATTACAAAAGTCGTTTATACTATCCAACGCCTTCCCTACTGTTGCACTCTCTGGAGTGGGAATAGTAATTTTTACCTCTACGCTATCCAATGCTTTCCCTACTGTTGCACTCTCTGGAGTGGGAATAGTAATTTTTACCCCTACGCTATCCAACGCTTTCCCTACTGTTGCACTCTCTGGAGTGGGAATAGTAATTTTTACCCCTATGCTATCCAACGCTTTCCCTACTGTTGCACTCTCTGGAGTGGGAATAATAATTTTTACTCCTACGCTATCCAACGCTTTCCCTACTGTTGCACTCTATGGAGTGGGAATAGTAATTTTTATCCCTACGCTATCCAACGATTTCCCTACTGTTGCACTCTCTGGAGTGGGAATAGTAATTTTTACCCCTACGCTATCCAACGCTTTCTCTACTGTTGCACTCTCTGGAGTGGGAATAGTATTTTTTACCCCTACGCTATCCAACGCTTTCCCTACTGTTGCACT
Source organism: Lissotriton vulgaris (assembly GCF_964263255.1). Classification (NCBI taxonomy): domain Eukaryota; kingdom Metazoa; phylum Chordata; class Amphibia; order Caudata; family Salamandridae; genus Lissotriton; species Lissotriton vulgaris. The sequence continues at coordinate 766,700,743 of NC_141691.1, read as the reverse complement.
CTCTGGAGTGTGAATAGTAATTTGTACCCCTACGCAATCCAACGCTTTCCCTACTGTTGCACTCTCTGGAGTGGGAATAGTAATTTTAACCCCTACGCTATCCAACGCTTTCCCTACTGTTGTACTCTCTGGAGTGGGAATAGTAATTTTTACCCCTACGCTATCCAACGCTTTCCCTACTGTTGCACTCTCTGGAGTGGGAATAGTAATTTTTACCCCTACGCTATCCAACGCTTTCTCTACTGTTGCACTCTCTGGAGTGGGAATAGTAATTTTTACCCCTACGCTATCCAACGCTTTCCCTACTGTTGCACTCTCTGGAGTGGGAATAGTAATTTTTACCCCTATGCTATCCAACGCTTTCCCTACTGTTGCACTCTCTGGAGTGGGAATAGTAATTTGTACCCCTACGCAATCCAACGCTTTCCCTACTGTAGCACTCTCTGGAGTGGGAATAGTAATTTTTACCCCTACGCTATCCAACGCTTTCCCTACTGTTTGTAAAGATTGTAAGCAGCGCAAGAATCGCATGCGCCACTAACCTGAATCCTATGCCCAGCAGGAACGACTGGATGACTGTCCTCACAACCTCACACCGCACTTCACCCAACCACGGGACAACCACCGCAATTGGTGCGAACACAGTCGGAGGTCGCAAGGGGGAATCTGGGGATGAATGAAGGGGTCTTCTAAGCTTCTCAAGACAAGATTCGGATTCAGCAGCTTTACTGGGAAGACCTCCCTGAAGGTGGGCGAAAAGATGTAAAAAGGATATTGTACTTTTGCCTTGACGTGAATATCCCCACCTCCCCAGGGCTCCGGAACTTACCACTGGTGTAAGTGTTCTTTCCGTGTAGAAAATCAGGGGGTACTGGAAATACAGGAAGTCTATACAACAGCTGGTGAAAGTTAATGCACTTTCCTCTCAAGCTCCTGTAACAAGATCCGAAGTTGAAACTCTCTCCGGTAATCTTTTTGAACATGTACTGAGTACCAGGATCCCAAAATACTTCTTTTGGGATTGACGTGGATCAGGATTCGATAATCCCCGTAATGCAGGAAACCAAAAGCAAAAACAAATTAGGAGTGTGTGCGAACCGCACTCTACCTTAAACCAGGCGATAAACTCAGGGACTGCAAACAAGAGATGCAGAAGAGAGCGAGCCCGCTCTCCGCAATCTTTTCCCCACAAGCGCGGCTTTGTTCTACTCACAAAGACGCGCTGGAAGGTGATGTGCTGGCCACGCAGGCACTTCGTCGTCGCGGCGGGTGTCTGATCAGCTGGCCTCGCAGGCACTTCGTCGTCGCGGCGGGTGTCTGCTCAACTGGCCACGCAGGCACTTCGTCGTCGCGGCGATCAAAACACAGGCTAGTCAAAATACTCCAGGACAGGAACTCCGAAGCAGGAAACAACATGGAAACAAACCAGGAACAGGATTGACAAGCCCCGTTTTGTTCAAGGGGAGGAGCTTAAGTAATATCCTCCCATTGTGCAGCCTCCTGGCGCCGCTTGGCCTTCTGGGACTGGTAGTCTTTCTGCCCACACCTGACAACGTAGTGTTTGCGGCAACTTGCCGCTCTGCCAAGGGCGTTCACTACAGAACCCCCTCTCGAGGACTGCCGTCCCGGCGGTCGTCCCGGCTTTCCAGGAAAACTGTCGTGGAAAAGCGTAACCAAATCAGGACAATGCAAGTGGTCCGCCGGTTCCCAAGAGCGGTCTTCGGGACCGTAGCCCTTCCACTCGACCAGATACTGGACCCTACCCCGCACCATACGGGAATCCAGTATGGACTCCACTTCGTACTCCTCCTGCCCATCCACTTCCACAGGTCCAGGGCGTTCAGGCAACCTAACACTCGGGAGGCAAGGCCGTAGAAGTGAAACGTGAAAAACCGGATGTATGGACCAGGATACAGGCAGAGAGAGTTTCATGGCCACGGTGTTGATCACTTCACAGATACTATATGGCCCAATGTATTTAGGTTTCAGTTTGTTGGCGCCACGCAGATGCAAGTTACGGGTGGAAAGCCAGACTTTATCTCCCACCTTGTACACTGGCTCCAGGGATCTCTTCGTATCTGCATACATCTTCTGGGAGTTCTGAGCCTTCTGCAAATTGTTCCGAGCCTCTAACAGTACGGCTCGGAGATGCGCATGGTGTTCCTGGATGGAGGGAACCAAGGAAACACCAGGCCATTCGAAAGGGAGCATATTCGGGTGGAAACCGTTCAAACAGAAAAAAGGAGAACATCCCAGAGTGGAATGCACCGCATTGTTGTACGCAAACTCTGCAAGCCATAATAAGGTGGTCCAGCTGGTTGTGTTCTGTAAGGTTAAACAGCGTAGGTATTGTTCCAGGGTTTGGTTTAACCGTTCTGTTTTACCATCCGTTTGCGGATGGTAGCTGGATGATAGGCGAGCGTCTATCTGGAGGATGGTACAGAGCGCCTTCCAGAAATGGGAGGTGAATTACGTACCCCTGTCATCACCACATTCGGAAGCCCATGCAGACGCACAACGTTTTGCAGAAACACCTTCGCTAATTCGCCGGAGGTAGGTAGACTAGGTAGGGAGATGAAGTGGCCCATCTTGGTGAGATGATCTACCACTACCAAAATGACTGTTTGCTTCTCACACGGAGGCATTTCTACAATAAAATCCATGGACACAGTATGCCAGGGTTTGGGCGGAATGGGTAGAGGGCGTAACAATCCTGTCGGTTTAGCATGAGATGATTTACTCTGCGCACAAATCGCACAGTCTTTTATGTAGTTCTTCACATCAGTCCGGACGCTGGGCCACCAGAAGGACCGTTCCACTGTAGAGAGTGTCTTGTATACCCCCAGGTGTCCTCCTAGTACTGAGTCATGGGCCCACTTCATCACCTTGGTTTGCAACTCAAGGAGGGGAACATATAGTGCATGGTGATGATACGCTAAATGATCTTTTTCACAGCGATGATCCGGCTCTTCCAGGATCCATGCGGGTACATCTAGGTCAGTGAGGGCGATTCTAACGTCCTCAAGAAAGTCATCCGAGGTGATTAAGGCAATGGAGGCCTCGCTGTTCTCGACGCCCTGTAGGATTGAGGGTGATTCGACAGTTCTCCCTGTGTCATCTTCCCCCAGCCGGGAGAGAGCATCCGCCTTACCATTCCTAGTTCCTGGTCTATATCTGATGACAAAGTCAAAATCGGAAAAGAAAAGGGTCCATCTCAGTTGACGGGGGGTCAATGCTTTCGCGGTTTTCAGAAACAGGAGATTACGGTGGTCAGTAATGATCTCCACAGTATGCACAGCTCCAAGAAGGTAATGCCTCCACTCCTCGCATGCTCTTTTAATAGCCAATAGCTCCTTGTCCGTGATGGAATAGTTGACTTCACACGGAGTGAGCTTCTTTGAATAGAACGCCACCGGATGAAGCTGTCCTGTAGTGGGGTGTCGTTGTGACAATATTCCGCCAAGAGCATATTGGGAGGCGTCCGTTTCGAGGATGAAAGGCAACTGAGGGTTTGGGTGCCGAAGGATGGGGGCTTGTGTAAACTTCAACTTGAGGGTTTGAAAGGCCTTTTCTGCTTCTTCTCCCCATTTGAAGGAAACGTTCTTCCGCAAGAGAGACGTGATGGGGTGAATTATTTTGGAGAAGTCCTGGACAAAGCGCCTATAATAATTGGCGAACCCAAGAAAACTTTGAACAGATTTGATAGTCCGCGGCGTTTTCCAGGAGAGTATGGCCTCGACTTTTCTCATGTCCATCCTAAATCCTTGGGCATCGATCACGTAACCCAGAAAAGCCACTTGTTTGACGTGAAAAAGACATTTTTCTAGCTTGGCATACAACGAGTTACGCTGTAGTCTCTCCAACACCTCCTTGACGTGCGTAATGTGTTCTGAGAGGGAGGCAGAGTACACCAGAATGTCGTCAATATAGACGATACAGAAAGACTCCAAACACCCCCGCAACACCTCATCCATAAAAAACTGGAAGGCGGCGGGGGCATTGCACAGTCCAAACGGCATCACCCGATACTCAAAGAGTCCGAATTTTGTTCGGAAGGCCGTCTTCCACTCGTCCCCAGTCTTAACTCGCACGAGATGGTATGCCCCTCGAAGATCCAGTTTGGTGAAATACCTCGCCCCTTTAAGTTGATCCATAAGCACAGGTATCAAGGGCAATGGGTACCGGTTTTTTACCGTCACCCGGTTGATGGCTCGGTAGTCAATGCATGGACGCAATTCCTCACAGTCCTTCTTGGGGATGAAAAACATAGGCGACGAGACAGGGGACGTGGAGTGTCTAATGAACCCGGTGGCCAAATTGTCGTCAATGTAGGTCCGTAGATACTGTGTCTCCTTTTCGGTTAGGGCATACACTCTGCTGCAGGGTAGATCCGCACCTGGAACAAGGTCCACACGACAATCGTAGGTCCTATGTGGAGGCAGATGAGTGGCTTTTTTCTTATCGAACAAGGAGGCGTATTCGTGGTATTCCGCCGGTAAAACCGTGGCACAGCAGAACTTGTCAACTGAGCAGGCTCCCGCCAAGCAAGAGGCAGGTGAGGGTTCTGGAACACTGCGGAGAAGGTCTCTGTTCTGGCAATGTTCTTGGCAATATTGGGATGTCATTCTAACTGTACGGGTTGACCAGCAAACAGAAGGGTCATGTAAAGTTAGCCAGGGCATGCCTAAGATAAGCCGGAATTGTGGGGCGTCTATGAGGTCGAATTGTATATATTCGTAGTGATGGGTTCCATATTCCATCAGCAAGGCCAGGGTATGTTGAGTCACGGGTCCCGATGACAAGTCAGTGCCGTCCACAGCTTTGACCATCTCGGGCGTTGTTTTCCGGTCACAGGGAATACCCATTCTTTTTGCATAAGTTTGATCGATATAGTTCCCTGTGGCTCCTGAATCCAACAGAGCGTCCACCAAAAAAGGTTTCTGTTTTGGTACCTGCAGGGTTACGTTTATATTCATGTGTGCAACCGCAGGGTGAAGGGTGTTCGCGACGTACGAGGAGACCGGGGGAGACTGGAGTCCTGAATCAGTGGTCTCTGTCTGATCCAAGACCATTAGTTTTCCGACGGCTCTTCCGTCTTCAGGGAGGCCTGTGTTCTGGGAAATACATTTCTTCCGGAAGTAGAAGCCCGAGCTCTGCAATCGTTAACGAAATGCCCACTTTTTCCGCAGTACATACATAGTTTGAGCCTTCTTCTCCGATCCCTTTCTTCTCTGGTGAGGGGGCCTCGTATTCCACCTATTTGCATAGGCTCTGGCCCCTCCTGGGGCTTGGCTTTTTCATCACTCGCTTGTCGAGCTCTAACCATGGGATAGGAGAACCGAGAGTCCCCTCTGCTCCGATCACCTCTCCGCTCCATCAATCGATGGTCCAGTTGGACTGTTAAGTCAATAAGTTCTTCACATGTGGAGGGCAATTGCACCACCTGTGCTAAGACGTCCTTCAATTCCCCCCGGAGACCCTGATAGAATAGGGAGATTCTTTTCTGAGCCGGCCAGTCTGTCTCAACTATGAGGCGGTTGAAAGTCGTAATATAGGACAATAGGTCCTGCGAACCTTGGCGTAAGGTCATTAACTCCCGGTCCAATGATATCATGTGCGACTTTCTGTCGAATAGTTTACGCATTTCGAGACAGAAATTGTCGAAATTATGTAATACGGGATCATTCCGTTCCACTAAAGGAATGGTCCATCCGGATGCGTTTCCCCCCATATATGACATAACGAAGGCGGTCTTTGAAGAATCCTCCTGAAAGATTTGAGGTTTGCAAAGGAAATGAAGGCGACACTGGTTTAGAAAGGTCTCAAATTTTCTGGGATCTCCGTAAAACCTTTCGGGAGGTGCCAGAGGTATGCCATGGGTCTGCAGAATATGTACTGTCGGGGTGGCGTCTGTGGACGTAGAAGGGGCTGCAAAAGTTCCCCCAGGTTGGAACGATGGAGGAGGGGGCAAGGTAGCAGGCCGTATTAGCGGTCTGCCACTAGGCTCTTTTTGGGCAAGATCAGACATTTCTTTACGTAAGTCTGACATTTCCTTGTACAAAGCTTGGTTTTCAGCTCGTGATGTTTGAACCTCGCTTTGCAATTCCGAGAAGCTTTCCAACAAAGAGGTGAGTATAGTGTTTGTATCCATCGTCCGGGCTGGTTAGCGTTCTTGGGCTTGTCAATCTGTAAAGATTGTAAGCAGCGCAAGAATCGCATGCGCCACTAACCTGAATCCTATGCCCAGCAGGAACGACTGGATGACTGTCCTCACAACCTCACACCGCACTTCACCCAACCACGGGACAACCACCGCAATTGGTGCGAACACAGTCGGAGGTCGCAAGGGGGAATCTGGGGATGAATGAAGGGGTCTTCTAAGCTTCTCAAGACGAGATTCGGATTCCGCAGCTTTACTGGGAAGACCTCCCTGAAGGTGGGCGAAAAGATGTAAAAAGGATATTGTACTTTTGCCTTGACGTGAATATCCCCACCTCCCCAGGGCTCCGGAACTTACCACTGGTGTAAGTGTTCTTTCCGTGTAGAAAATCAGGGGGTACTGGAAATACAGGAAGTCTATACAACAGCTGGTGAAAGTTAATGCACTTTCCTCTCAAGCTCCTGTAACAAGATCCGAAGTTGAAACTCTCTCCGGTAATCTTTTTGAACATGTACTGAGTACCAGGATCCCAAAATACTTCTTTTGGGATTGACGTGGATCAGGATTCGATAATCCCCGTAATGCAGGAAACCAAAAGCAAAAACAAATTAGGAGTGTGTGCGAACCGCACTCTACCTTAAACCAGGCGATAAACTCAGGGACTGCAAACAAGAGATGCAGAAGAGAGCGAGCCCGCTCTCCGCAATCTTTTCCCCACAAGCGCGGCTTTGTTCTACTCACAAAGACGCGCTGGAAGGTGATGTGCTGGCCACGCAGGCACTTCGTCGTCGCGGCGGGTGTCTGATCAGCTGGCCTCGCAGGCACTTCGTCGTCGCGGCGGGTGTCTGCTCAACTGGCCAAGCAGGCACTTCGTCGTCGCGGCGATCAAAACACAGGCTAGTCAAAATACTCCAGGACAGGAACTCCGAAGCAGGAAACAACATGGAAACAAACCAGGAACAGGATTGACAAGCCCCGTTTTGTTCAAGGGGAGGAGCTTAAGTAATATCCTCCCATTGTGCAGCCTCCTGGCGCCGCTTGGCCTTCTGGGACTGGTAGTCTTTCTGCCCACACCTGACAACGTAGTGTTTGCGGCAACTTGCCGCTCTGCCAAGGGCGTTCACTACACTGTTGCACTCTCTGGAGTGGGAATAGTAATTTTTACCCCTACGCTATCCAACGCTTTCCCTACTGTTGCACTCTCTGGAGTGGGAATAGTAATTTTTACCCCTACGCTATCCAACGCTTTCCCTACTGTTGCACTCTCTGGAGTGGGAATAGTAATTTTTACTCCTACGCTATCCAACGCTTTCCCTACTGTTGCACTCTCTGGAGTGGGAATAGTAATTTTACCCCTACGCTATCAAACACTTTCCCTACTGTTGCACTCTCTGGAGTAGGAATAGTAATTTTTACCCTTACGCTATCCAACGTTTTATATAATTAATTGTAGAAAAATTAAATGTTTATTTTATTTTTTATATTACTTACATTTTATTTATGTTATTGTTTTATGTTTGTAAATGTATTAGTAAATTAGAATATATTTTATTAATTTATAAATTAGTAAAATAATTATTAATACTTATTGTTCAGTACATATATATTATATATTTAGTGTATATATTTAATTAATGTATTATTAATATATATGTATTAATTATTAATTTTAAACATTATTAGATACTTTTAAATATGTATATTTTATTTATTAGTGTTATATACTTAATTTTACATTTATATATTAAAAGAAAAAAAATCGATATTTTTAACATCGATATTTTTTACATCTACATTATTTTTTCGATATTTTTGTACTTACCATGTTGTAGATAGGATGTCGATATTTTTGCCCTCGATATTGTTGACTCGATATTCTTGTAGGTCGATATTTATGAGGTCAAAATTCTGTCAGTGATCCGTTTGGACCTCCTGCTCTTCTAAAGCAGCAATAGCCCGTTACTCCTTCCCTTTGATACCAAATTGAAAAATGCCTATCATAATATGGCTGGCGGTGTCTGAAAGACACCGCCACCATATTATTCCTTTTCCGCCCTGGCCGCAAGGCGACCGGGGCGGAAAAGCGGCGGACGGTCTTTCCGTCCGCCGAGGTCCCCCCGCCATACTAATATGGCGGGGGGAAATCAAGAGTGGATGTCGGGCGGATTGCCTGCCACCAGGCTGGCGGTGGCCACCGCCATCCTGGCGGGGGCAATCCGCCAGACATCACAATGGGCCCCTAAGTGTCACTCCAGGTGCCTCGGCTGAGCACACCAAAAATTGGGCATGCTTCTTTCAGAAGAAAATTATGAACATTTATTCTTCTTTTCACAATATGCCTAACCTTGTTTTTTCTCTTTGCAATAAACCCTTTTTGGACCGTCAATAGGCCTCTCTCACAATCTTTCTGAAACTCGCTGGGAACCTTGTAAACGATCTTTTAAATGAGTCAAAACTGGTTCTCCCTTATATCCTGTTCCTCTACATATTCTCCTCCAAGGGTCTGAGTACATTGCCCCCAAGTTGACAGAATTGTTAAATATTTCCCTCACCTTTGAGCAGGTTCCCTCTCAGTGGAACACTAAATTGTTCAGCTGATTTTAAAGAAACCCTCTTTGCTTGAGTAACTACAGGCCAGTCTCATTGTTACCTGGATCTTCCAAACTCCTAGAAAAACACGTCAACAAAAATCTCTCCTCGAAATGAAGGAACTCCTCCAACCTACTCAAATAGGGTTCTGACTACTACACAGCACTAAAATAGCTCTGCTGGCGGTGGTCAAAGAACTTAGACATCTTCTAGATCAAAGAGGATCGGCAGCTGTTATCCTTTTAGAGCTAAGTGAGGCCTTGATACTGTAGACCACCTTACTCATATTGAGAGAATCTCAAATGCAGAAATCGGGGCAGCGCATTAAAATCGCTGTCCTACTTTTTGGAGAATAGAAGCTTCCAGGTCTTGGTTCAGTCTTGTTACTCAGCTAGCCTTCCTCTTAGTTGTAGGGTTCCTCAGGGCTCCTCTCTGAGCCCCATACTTTTTAACATTCACATGCTACCTCTTGCCGACATTATGCACTCATTTACGTTGTCACTGGTTTTCTACGCCAATGACACTCAGTTGGCCATGTAACTTTCCCCCAATTCTAGCTCGTTATCTATCCTTGACTCCCTGCCTTCAGTTAGTGGCTAGTTGGGTGTCCATTTGCAGATTGAAACTCAATGAGGATAAAACGGAGGTTATTATGCAGGCCAACAGTATTTGTAGCAGCATCCCGAGCCCTATACCAGACTGCCTGAGCAAGCTGCCCACCCCTAAAAGTTCAATAAGGAGCCTTTGGATGTGTCTGGATTCTACTCTTTTGATGGACCAACAAGCCAAAAAGGTTGTTGACAATTGTTATGGCATTTTGAGATTCTTTACTAAGGTTCCTATCTTCCTTCCTTTCAAAGCTAGAAGAGTAATTGTTCAGGCCCTCATGCATTCGGTGCACAGACAAAATATTGAGTTTTTTATTTCGAGCTACATTAATATCAAGTTTTAAATATTGTAGGGACAGATTATCGAGATCAAGAATATCGGTGACCAGAATATCGACCTGAAGGTAAGAAACATTGTTTTTTTTTATATCGAAGTTAGTAATATCGATGGCAAAAAATCGATGTTAATAATATCGATGTTTATGTTAATATTATAGTATGTATTTTATATGTATGTGTCCCACGTGTTTTGTTATGTTTTGTATTTTTTTTAAATATATGTATTATTGTTTCGATGTTAGTAATTTTTTTATCTTTGTAAGTTCATTTTGTGTTTTAGTACTGCAGTGGGTTGTGGGTTTATAGGGGAATAGGGTGGGTAGTAATTTAATTACAGTACATTAATTCATAATTTTTAGAAATAATCAATACTTTTTAATTACATTTTGCATTTTAGTTCTGTAGTGGGTTGTGTGTGTATAGGGGAATAAGGTGGGAAGTAATTTAAATGTAATTCAGTAATTATACATTTTTATTTATTGGTATCGAGAATTAATTTATTTTTTAATGAATTATTCATTGGTAAATAGTTTTTATTAATTGATTAAATGATAATTATATGAATTGTATACATTTTTTATTGGAGCGGGTTGTGGGTTTATATGGGAATAGGGTGGGAAGTAATTGAATTGTAATTAAGTAATTAATAATTTTTATTTAATTGCATCAATAATTTACGTTTAATTAATTATTAATTGGTAATTATTTTTTATGGATTCATTATTAATTATATTAATTGTATTAATTTTGTATTGAAGCAGGTTGTGGGTTTATCAGGGAATAGGGTGGGAACTAAATTAATTATAGTAAATTCATTTTAATTTGTTATTATTTGGTATTGATAATTGGTTTATTGTTTATTAATTATTAATTGGTCATTGATTTTTTATTAATAAATTAAATGATCAATATAGTAATTGTGTTCATTTAGTTTAGGAGTGGGTAGTTTGTTTATAGGAGAATAGGGTGAGAAGTAAAGTATTATAATTAATGAAATATTTATTAATATGTATTCGTATTGATAATTAATTTATTGTTAATTAATTATTATTGGTAATTCATTTTTATTAACGTGTATGTATTTATATTGATAATTATTGTATTGGTAATTAATTATTAATTAGTAATTATGTTTTATCAATTGATTGATTTATAATTATATTAATTGTGTTACATTTTATGTGGAGTGGGTTGTGTGTTTATTGGCGAATAGGGTGGGAAGTAATTTAATGTTATTAAAGTAATTAGTAATTTTAATTTATTGTCATTGGATGCAGGTCTGTCTGTGGCAGCGGCAGACGCATCCACTTGGTGTGAGCTGCTTTGCCTGGTACGTGAGGACGGAGGTTGAGGCAGCCCAGCACTTCTGGGCATGCCAGGAAACAGGGTAGCACTCTAGTCGCGCTGTCCTGCCCCTGATTTAGGAGGGTGGTTCTGTGGCCACGCTGTGGATGCAGGTCTGTCTGTGGCAGCGGCAGACGCATCCACTTGGTGTGAGCTGTTTTGCCTGGTACGTGAGGTCCCCGGTGACTCGCACATTTGTCCCGTAAATTGTTTTTAAATTTATTCTTTTTTTAACATTCCTGTTTTAAAGTTGAGCTGAATGTCATTTACCTCACTGTTGCTTTTGTGGCCCGCCCCGTTCTGCCGCATCCTTGTGGGCATTTGTTCATGGAGGGTGAGGCAGCCAGCACTTCCGGGCACACCAGGAAACAGGGTAGCCCTCTAGTGGCGCTGTCCTGCCCCTGTTTTTATGCGGGTAGCACAGCGGCCGCCAAAGGCGCGCCAAAGGCAAGCCCATCTGCGTCCGTCCATGGCCGGTTGTAGCCAGGGGCCAGAATTCCTGCCCGAGGTAACATCGTAGAACTAAGTAGGTCACAGTATACCAGAGAACATCTGCTTAACTGGTGCCCCAAGGTTAAAGATGAATGCAGGCACAAGATACAGGCGGAAACAATGCCTTTCTGTTGTATGGAATGCGCCAATGATGCCTTAGCATCGTGTGGTAACGGGGGGAGGAAGAAACTATCAAAACTATTAGCATGATACTGCTGAACTGTCGCTCCCTGAATAAGCACAAACTGGAAGTCCATGACCTATTAACGGATGGCCAGCCGGATGTGCTCTTTCTGACAGAGACATGGCTTGACGAGTCATCTGCCCCGGAGATCCTAGAAGCCCTTCCTCCAGCATACGGCCTGCAGGGGGGGGCCAGTGAGGGGGGGGGAATTGTGATGTTTCACAAACGGGAGCTAGCGTGTGTGCTAGATGTAGTAAACATTACGAATAGTGAGGAAGGATTCTTTTCGATCAAAGTTCCCCGAAAACCACTAATAATGGCTTTCTTATTTGTCGACCTCCAGGGACGGCCACTCAATTTATAGATAGCCTGGTAGAGGTGGTAACTCAGCCTGCACTTCGCTATAGCAAGCTCCTCATTTTGGGTGACCTTAATATGCACTTTGAGGACGCAAGCTGCACAGAGGCGCAAGGTATCAGAACCGCTATGAAGCCCTTGATGCTAGAACTTTAATCACTGACACCCACGCATCAATTGGGCCACCTGCTAGGCCCTATTTTTGCTAATTGGGAAGGAGAGGATGTTCAGCCCCCCACCAGGGTCCCCTGGTATGACCACTGCCTAGTACCGTTTTCCGTGGCATACAGCTCGACGGAACTGAAAGAGAGGCTACCTTTACTCCCCAAACGCAGGAATTGGAAAAAATTAACCCAGGAACAATTTAAGCCGGCCTTGATGCTAGAGCCTCCACCAAATAGTGACTCCCTCAGTGAGGCCTGGGAAGTCTATGAAGAGTGGATGGCGAAGGTGTTAGATAAAGTGGCCACATGGATGAACAAGGCCCCTGTAAGGCTTACTAAAACTGCTCCATGGTTTAACAAGGAGCTTATGGCAGCTAAATCAATATGCAAAACCCTAGAACGTAACTGGCACAAAGATTACGGATTAATACCCAAACAGCAATACAAGGACAGTTTGAGGAAGTATCACAAACTGATAAGAAAAGTTAAAGGAGAATTCCTTAAGTAGAGGATTGAGTCAGCGGAGAATCGCTCCAAGGAATTATTCGCTATCTATAAGGAGCTCACGGCTCCCACCAGGATACTAGCCCAAGACACCTTTTCCGAGGAGGCCTGCGAATTGATTGCAGACCACTTCGAAAAAAAGGTGGAGAAAATATACGCCTCCTTCCCGGTTGAGACCGGCATGTATACAAGTGACCCTAAGAGTTGCGTGAAGCATACTGAGGACATATACCTGAACTGCTTCGAAGTTCCTTCTAGACGGGAATTGCTAAGCATTGCCTGCAGTATTCAATCAGGCTCCCCCAATGATGCTGCCCTGCCCAAGAGTTTTAGGAATCAGTTAGAAATTGTAATTGATCATATTGGTCACATGGCCTTACTCTCCTTTCAGGAGAGCCAAGTGCCTGATGAGTGGAAAAGGGCCTAGGTTATTCCATTAAAAAAGAAAGCAAACCTCAACATATTGCAACTGGAAAATCTCAGACCCATCTTTCTTCTTCCGTTTTGTATGAAGGTTGTGGAAAAAATAGAAAACATCCAGTTATGAAATTTATGGAAGGTCAGTTTCTCCATCCGTCACAATCTGGCTTTAGGGCCAGGCATTCAACAGAAACAGCCCTTATTTTCTCTTCGGAGATCCTCTGGCAAAAAGTGGATGAGGGACAGACATCGGCCTTGGTTCGTTTGGACCTGAGTGCGGCGTTTGATACCGTGTTGCCCACTACGATGCTGACTCGCCTCACAGAAATTGGAGTTGAGGGATCGGCTCATAAGTGGCTATGCTCATTTTTAAAGGGTATAAGCTTCCAAGTACACTGTCCCCTTTCTGATCTACCCCCCGATGGCTAAGGCATGGGGTTCCACAGGGCTCGAGTGTGAGCCCTACCTTATTCAACCTTTACATGGAGCACCTTGCAAGAATTGTGGAATCATACTGGGTGAATATTGTTTCATATGCCGATGATACACAATTAGTGATTACCTTAGCCCAAGCCAGGTTGAGGCGGCAGCCAACTTTTCCACCTGGCTTATGGTTTTAGCCGACTGGATCAATAAAAACTGCCTGCGCCTTAACGGGAATAAGACCGAGGTACTGGTGATCGCGAGAGCACCCTCTATCTAGTCATCGGCCGTCTGAGTTGGGACCTATACCTACCCCCTCAGGGATGGTGAAGAATTTAGGCGTCCTTTTGGACACTAACCTTTCCTTTGGACAGCACATTGGAAGGCTGTCAGGTAAATGCTATGGCATTTTAAAACCCTTACGTAAAGTCCTTGACCTTCTTCCCGTCAACTCTAGGAAAATGCTAATACATGCCCTAGTCACCCCCCATCTGGGCTATGGGAATTCCCTACTCATTGGCCTGAACAAGAAAGGGATTCAACAGCTCCAATGTGTTCAAAATGCGGCGGCCCGACTTGTCCTGAATCTGTCTAGAAGGACATCAGGGAAACAGGCCTTGTCGACCCTTCATTGGCTTCCCATACGGGAACGCATTTTGTTCAAAACAATGTGCATTACACACCGCATCGCTCAAGGAAGAGGTCCTATTTATCTACAAAAACTGTTGACCATTCACTGCCCCATACGCAATTTGAGATCGCTGGGAAGCATGCAGTTCTGGGTCCTCTGCATCCATAAAGCGCGAAAGGGAGGTCGCTCATTTAGGTACCTCGCCTGCAAACGGTGGAACGAACTTCCCATTGAACTCTGTATGGCACTGTTGGAAGTAAGGTTCCGCCTCAAACTCAAAACACACCTCTTCCCGAGAGTCTAATTCTTGTAAGTGGGGTCTCTCTACCTCCTCGTGTTACCGAGCTACCAAAGTCACGCTTTCTTGATGGACTGTATCCATAGCGTGGGAACACACTGATATAGTGTAACCAGGCACTTCATAAATGATTTTATTATTATTATTTATAATTAATATTATTGTTAATGTAATAATAATTCATTATTTAATTTAAAAAAGTATTTAATTGATACGTATGTTATTTTTAAACCCTACGCTACCCAACACTTTCCCAACTGTTGCACTCACTGGAGTGGGAATAGTAATTTTAACCCTTTCACTATCCAACACATTCCCTACTGTTGCACTCTCTGGAGTGGGAATAGTAATGTTTACCCCTACGCTGTCCAACACTTTCCCTACTGTTGCACTCTCTGGAATGGAAATAGTAAGGCTGGGAGATGTCACTAATGCCAGAACGAGCCACACTGGAGCCTGCGAGACAGACAGATTATGCTCACTGCATGCTCCGTGCAGGTCGTATCTACAGACAACAGCAATCTAGCATCACAGGTACTTCATTACAGTGTATCACAGTGCTTTAGAAGGGCATTTCTGTGATTTTCCAATTGTTCTGAGGGTCTGACAAGAGGAGCTCTGTGAGAAAGCGGCTACTCAGATGCCATCTTGCCTCCTATATCGTCGAAGAGCAAATCATGGCTGCTATTACATCAACCCCAGGGTTAGCACCTGGACCTAATCACCAGCCAAACAATACCCCTGACCTGGCATTAGACACAGACAGTCTGGCATTGCAAGCTCCATCCCTGGCTACCAAGATGGCCAGCAGAAGTGTCCAGATAGTGTGCGAATCAGTGGGAGTGAATGCTCCCTGGCTAACAAGGATCTCAGAAATGAAAGAGGAAATGCAGCTGGAAATGACACTGCAGACGCCCCTCTGCCTTTGGCCAGATCACCTGAAAGAGGAAATGTAGCTGGAAATGGCACTGCAGATGCCCCTCTGCCTTTGGCCAGATCACCTGAAAGAGGAAATGTAGCTGGAATGACACTGCAGATGCCCCTCTGCCTTTGGCCAAATCACCTGACCATAACCGTCACTCTCAAAACTCCATGGACATAACAAATCCCTCTCAAAGAAAGGAAGCAGGAGAAGGAGGAGCAAGACCCACAACTGTAGAAGCACTGGGGAACGGAGACGGGACTATTGGGCTTCGCAATTGACCACTATAGCATATCAAATAATCCACTCAGAGGGAAACCTCACAATTACAGGCAACGCTAAGAATGGAGGGACTGGGAGCCAGAACCTTCCTGCCCTAGCACTGGTGTTACAATCAATCAAGAGCTTTCAGGAGGAGGTACACAAAAAAATGCAGGGGCCATCAGGAAAGTGAGCAGAACATGTGTGGAAATCACAGACAGAGTAGCCTCAGTGGAGGCTCTGACCGGAAATTCGGAGAAGGACTTTCCTACTCTGATAGCACAAGGTGATGCACATGAGTGAATAGTAAAGGATGTGGAAAATAGAGTAGTATGAAAACAGACAACGCCGAAACAACCTCCGTGTCCTTGGCATCCCGGAAGAAGCTGAAGGGAACGACCTCAGGAAATATAGGATTAAGCATGGGCGAATTTTGCGAATTCGCGATACGCGAATTTGCGGATTTGCGAATTCGCGATCCGCAAAATTTGCGAATTTGCGGATTTCTTTTTTTTTGCGTGTTCGCGGGGTTTTTTGCGTGTTTGCAGGGTTTTTTGCGTGTTCGCGGGGCTTTTTGCGTCTTTGCGAGCCGCTTGCATAGCGAAGTTACCCATGCAGTCGTTTATGGGAGAGGGAGAGAGAGAGAGATAGATAGATAGATAGATAGATAGATAGATAGATAGATAGATAGATAGATAGATAGATAGAGAGAGAAAGAGAGGGAAAGAGAGAGGGAGAGAGAGAACGAGAGAAGGAAAGAGAGGCCGGATCTCTGAAGGGCCAGATTCCTGAGTTGCCCCTACAGAACATACAGCTTTTTATTTTTAGCAAAATGCATATGAAAATTGTGCTGTAAAGGTCTCTTTTAGCTTAACCCCTCCTGACAACTCAAAATGGGTGTATTTGCCATCCTTTCCCTTCTTCCTGTTTTTTACATCTGTAAGTGCTTCCTGATGAGGTTTAATTCCTTGGACAGGTGCCTCGTTGCCTACTTGTAACTATTCTCTGACCCTGCTTCAAGGGTCAGAGCAGGGTCAAAGAATAGTGGCAAGTAGGCAACGAGGCGCAAGGAAGCAATTAGCAGCAGGTGTCCAAGTTGAAGTTAATTTGTTTGAAACCCTTTTGTAAAAGGTTACAAAGAAATTAGGTTCAACTTTTGCACCTGCTGCTGTAACCCTTGCTTGGCTGAAAATTCGTCCCTGCTGATTCGCGGATTTTACCGTGATTTCGCGAGATTCGCGGATCGCGAAATCGCGGAAAATCCGCAAATTCGCCCACGAAACGGATTTTACGCCCACCCTTATATAGGATCTTGTTGCTAAAGGGGGCCTTCCCTGAACTGCACACCTGGGACAAAGAGATACAGTGAGCCCAAAGATTCCCCTTAACACGGTCATAAAAGTCCCTCAACCACTAATGAGCGGCCGCGCGCAATGCTCGTATACTTCGGGAACTTTTTACTTGGCCAGACCAAACGGCAAAAAGGAATTTGATGGAGTGAGCTTCTTCTCGAGACCGGCCTTCGTTCATGCCGCTGTGGAGAAAAGATGGAAGCTTAGACAATTCTTTGCCCCTTTTCAGCAGCTTGGGCTGAACTATACCTGCAAAACCCAGCTAGGCTAAAGGGGTTATATTCAGGGGGACAACTCGCAGCTTTGTCTTTTAATTTCAGACCCAGGGTTATTTAAAAGAGATTTCTGGCTGAACTGAGAGTGGGGTCCATCTGTAGACAGGGCCAAACCACAAGACACAGAGCATTGTCCTCTTAGGGCTTATTTGGCTTCTCTATATTTTATGTATATGGAAACATGCTAACATCACCTCTTTAACGGGAATTTTACTTATAATAATGATTGACAAAGATTGATAAAAAATTTGGGATAAGATTCACATTTCTTTTTAGGGTGATTTTGAGGGGGGAGACTCGAGGAGCAGTGAGGTCATGACTACTCCAATGACATCATCCTGGCTCAGGCGGGGCTAAGTTACCTCAGGTGTAGGTAGTGGAAGGGGAAGGGAGGTTTTGAGGGCCCGAGTGGGTTAGTGGGGGCCTGGAACAAGAGGGAGATGTTCTACAGATACTGTGTTTTTTTCTCTTTTTATGCTAGATGGGTAAGATATGCATAACCACTATTATTATCTGTGGTCTCAATGACCCAAAAAAGAGATAGCACACTGCAGCTGGGATGCGGCTACTGAAGGCAGACATTGTCTGCATGCAGGAGACTCACATTAAAAGGGCTAGATTGCACTTATTAAATTCACTTGGTTACATGTTGGTGGGGGAACGGCACAAAAATGCACGGACATGTGGAGTGGCAATTTTGTCATCTAACACTACTCTACAATTTAGGTGAACATTAGTGGACCATCTTGGAAGATGGGTAATAGCTGAATGCGGTCAAAGCAATGGGGAATCACTCACTATTTTCTCAGTTTATGGCTGCACTTTGGATGCTCCAGGAGTGTTTGAGCACGTAAATAATGAACGTGCTGCCTTCACTATGTGGGGCCTTCAGCATAAAAATACCTGCTGATAAAAAATTGAGCTCAAAAACTAACTGGACATATAGTGGTAAGAACCCAAAAGTGTTCCGGCCATTATGTACAACATGCTTAGATCATGAGCTATGCAACCTCTGGAATTGGCAAAATCCTTCTGATCCTGGATTTAGCTTTTTTTCCTTCCCACACAGTAAGCAAGTTAGATTGCTCTGTTGAGAAACCCCAGCACATACTGTTCAATCACAACCCCTTAGTGGCTGAGATCAACAGGAAAATGCCAAAAGCTGAGGGCGGTCGAACATGGAGTTTTGAACGAGCCCTGCTTGTGAATGAGGAATATTGTAGTTATATCAGAAAATGGATCCCTCAGTTTCTTAATGAAAAATTAGGGAGCACAGGAATCAAGGTTGTATGGGATAAGTTAAAAGGAGGAATATGAGGAAATCCTTAGATTTTCCCTGTCTTTGAATTTAAAAAAAACTATTATTTCTTAATGACACACATACTAGACTGGCAGCTGCAGAAGAGGACCTGATTAGAGTGTTCCAATGAGGTGGGGATCCTGCAGAAGTGCAAGCAAAAGTGGCTGCGGGGAAAATAAGCTAGTATGGAAATCATTGCGAAAAATGTGGCAGACAGACTTGCAGCATGGCGAGCGAAAGCAGTGATCAGGTAGCTCACCACTTGCCATTCGGAGCGGAACAAAGAGCAACACAGAAAATAACACAAATATTAAAGTCCCAGTGCTAGATGTTGTTACAGATCCAGATGGAATTAGAAAGGCTTTTTATACATGCTACCAAAAGCTATATCGATTCACCTAGGGAACTTGGAGAAATCAAGGCATATCTAAGTTCAATCCTCATGGAGCAATTCTGTCAGAAAGAACAACTACTGTTAGATGAGCTCCTGCAATGGATTGAGATATTATTATGCATTAATAGTCTCCCTAATGGCAAGGCTGCTGGTTTGGATAGCATCCCTCTGGAATTTTACAAAACATTCTCGTTGCAACTCAAAGACTGCAGGACATAGCTATTTATGCATGTATTTAAGGGTAGAAGACCTCCAGACTCTTGGTCACATGCAGAAATAGTGATTTTCCTAAAAAAAAAAACATAATGCGACCTCGTCTCATATCGCCCTATAACACTGATTAAGAGTCATAGTAAGATTTACTCGAAAATTCTTGCCACCCGTATGGCATCAATTATCAATAGCGTCATTTCCATCAGGCAACACAGATTTATCCCAGGACAGGGGACTACAGACCACACAAGGAGGGTTATCTCACTCTTAGATGCCACCAGCATATCCAGAGACCCAATGGCACTAATCCTGCAAGACGCAGAAGGGTGGGAATTGGAGATGGGCTACTACAGGCTATCAAAATGCTTTCTTTCCATCCTACGGCAAGGGTATTTGTTAATGGAGCACTTACAGATCCTTTTAAAATAACAAGAGGCACCCGACATGGCTGTCCAAGTTCACAGTTGCTATTTGCATTCTATAGTGACCCTTTTTGCTGACAACTAGAAAATAATAAGGCTATCAGACCTATTGTAACGCATATGTGGTAAACAAAAGTCTTAGCATATGTCGACGACATTGCCCTTGTGACCCCCGACCCTGATACTGCTATCCATAAAATTGAAGAAGAAGCAGAGAGGTATGGAACACTCTCTGGATAAATTCGTAATCGTGGCAAAATGCAAAAAGTGGGTAGCAAGAACTCAATGATTAATGATACCAGAGTTGTCAAAAATGCAACCTACTTAGGGATTAATATATCAGCAACCATTGATAACATTGTCAATGATCCCCTACTAGTTAAAGTCAAACAGGACCTGTCGAGATTGCATAATCTCCATCCAACTATCATTGGCAGATGCAACATTTTTTAAATGCTATTTATCCAAACTTTTATACATTCTGTGAACAATTCCACTGGAATACTCAGCTGACTATTTGAAGAAAATAGAAGATCTATTTTTTTCGATTCATCTGGGCATACGCCAAGCCAAGAAGGGCTTATAAATTCCTTACTATACCAAATACAAGACTTTATTACTGGGCCACCACTCTACTACACAATTTAGTTATAATACAAGAGAAGCTGAAAGATTGAGCACTTGAAGAAGCACCGACCCCCCCCTAGAACTTATAATGGGGGTGGAAGCTTAGGGATGGGCCCTAAATCACAACTACTACAAAAAAGGTCAGCTTCAAGGGGGTTTAAAATGTGGAAATCAGTTCGAAGACTGATAGGAGTTGGACGGCTCAATTTCTATACACCACTTTGCAATAACCCAAATCTGCCAGAAATCTTTAAAGGCCCCATAACTAAAATATGGGGTGAGGTTAGACTGAAAAAAATTGGAGCTTTTTATCTCCACTTGGCCTTGTCTTTTTTGAAAACCTTAAAGAATGGTTTTAGATAGATCAAAGAGACTTCTACGAACATCTTCAAATAAGGGATTTCCTAAACAAGAAAGGTGGCGGATCAATAGGATTCGCTAACAATGACATAATTGATAAACTTATAGAAAACAAAGATCCAAAGATCTGTCTACACTGGTAGTTTATCATTTTTTCAACTCTCTGATAAAAGATGAAATTGAGGAACGGACGCTAAAGTGGAAAGAGGAAATTGGGGTTTCAGAAGTCCTATTTTTTCACTCATGTAAATTGGCACAGAACATTTTAATTCCGGCCCAGTTACAGGCACTCTACTACAAAACTTGCTTTTCACTATACAATACTCCCCCAGAAATTGCCAAATGGGGAGCTGGGAAAGGAACATCATGCCCCAGGTGTGCATTATTTCAAGCAGACTTGATCCATATATTTGCCTCATGTAGCATGCTTAGCAAGATGAAACTGGAGCACACCAACTTCCTTAAGGAGGCATTAGGAGTGGAATTCTTCCTCTCTCTGTCCCTGATAGGGCTTGGGTAGCACAGGACACACGGGGAAAAATCGGAGAGGAATTAGTGTTTATAGGAATGGTGGTTCTCAGTCTATGCATTGCATCAGCATGGTTAGATCCCAACCGCCCCAAATTCCAACAATGGCTTTCTCGCCTGCTGGCAAATTATGATCTAATCTGGAAAAGGCTATTTACGCAAGGAGGGGAATAAGCTCACAAATGAAAGGCTTAAAAATCAGGGCAAAGTTGACTAGATGGATAGAGGAAAGTGGGTAGTTTAAACCAACACGGTGATGATATGACACATTGTTTCATTGGGGTTCATGTGTAAGGGACGTTGATGAATAACACATGCACAACATGACTGACTGGCTCTAACAAGCACCTTTGGTTAAATTTGTACTAGCAAACTGTTAAACACAGGCAAGACAATGGCCAACACCCCGGGGTGGGTGGGTAGGTGCTGAATGGGTGGGTGGCAGATACAAAATCAAAAATGCATATTTGCCCTGTGAATTTCAAAGTATGCTTACACTGTCTTATAATTACACAAGAGAAATTCTAAACCAATTTAGAATAATAAATCAAATGATACCATAATGACAAAAATCAAATCAGTGGAACCAGAGTTATTACATTTTAATGACTTAAGTGAAAATAGCGCCTAATAGCACAAAGTGAAACTCACGGGTATTTGGTCCTGTTAGACCCGGGAAAGTCACAAGTTGAGGCCAAACGCAATAGTGCACGGGTACGACACAGGGACCAGTTTCTTCCCACTAAGGATTCAACTTAAAAGTCTGGTGCGAAGATTTCCAATTGCATTGGAGTTCATAGTACTGAACAACCTCTGCACACAATCACACTGCAAAACATGATATCCTGCCCTATGCAATATCTGAACAAAACTCTACCCTAGGGCACCACTCCCACGACAACCTCACATAAACAGCATACAACAATAGACTACCAACTCCATCACTATATTACAATTTGCATAGGATACCATCTCCTCATTACCACTATGTCACTGCACTGCGGGCCTACCACTGTACTACCCCCAGAAACAACCACTGTACCTCCACCATCACTACACTGCCAAACCTAACCACTATGCTGACACCTCCTACCACCTCACTACCACTATATTAAGACACTATACCACTGCAATACCAAGTCATAGCGCCAAATTATAACTATCACTGTTCTATGATTCCTACGGCCATACTATAACCCCACATAGTATTACAACATCATACTTCTGACAGATTACCATTGAGGCTCAACTGTAACAAAACACAATAATAACACCAACTCCCTATACAACAACACTATAAAAGCACAACACAAAGCAACAATACCACCACAACTAAACACTCACAGCAACACCAAAAAACAATGAAGGCAATAGCTGGGTTCGACAGGTGCACTCTACCACACTAGTCTTGTAGGACCGCGCCGAGCGCAAGACCCCTTGGTTCCCGCAAATCCCACTCCACCCGTAAAACGTACGACGCCTCAACCCTCTCAGCACTTAACCCCAGCCGACTCGCAAACTGCCACCAAGCCGCCCCAGGACACACCCATGGTCCCTTCACCTGCCACTCCTGCAAGTTCGACTGCATCAGGACCCACATCAAATCCACAAACTCCAAACAGAGCTCCCACACCAACCACCTGAAGTGCATCCTGCTCAACACCCGCTCGGTCCACAGACATGCCATCGAACTTTGGAACCTACTCGACACCACATCGCCGGATGTCGCCTTTCTTACAGACACATGGATGAACTCCTCATCAACGCCCGACATCGCCAAAGCCATCCTGGACGGCTACAAGATCATCCGAAAGGACCGCATCAACCAAACAGGAGGAGGCATCGCCATCGTCCATAAGAACACCATCCGCATCACGACCAGTTCCGACGATAACCTCACAGCCGCCGAACACCTTCACTTCCAGATCCACACCAACCCCAAGACCACACTCAGAGGCACCCTCATCTACAGGCCACCAGGACCCCGCACACACTTCAGCGAAGACATCACTGACTTCATTAGCCCACACGCCCTCCCCTCCGAGGAATTCATTCTTCTGGGAGACCTCAACTTCCACCTTGAAAAGAACAACGACAGCAACACCACCACCCTTCTGGACAACCTCACCAATCTCGGACTTAAACAACTTGTTGACACCCCCACCCCCTATGCCGGGCACACGCTCAACCCAATCTTCACCTCCAGCAAGCACATCTCCTTCAATCACACAACAGCTCTCCATTGGACGGACCACAGCTGCATTCACTTCAACTACATAAAGACTACGACCCACAACGACCCACAACCAATTCCCTGCAGAAACTGGAACAAAATTACCACCGGCCAGCTCTTCACATCGCTTCACCAAAACACTCCGGCCACATCTTCGGACCCAAACCAAGCAGCCACCAACCTCACACAATGGATCACCCACAGCGCTGACGAATTAGCACCCTTTAAAAACCATCAAATCAAGCAAGGCAGCAAAAAAGCCTCCTGGTTTAATGACGACCTTAAGAAATCCAAGAAGATCTGTCTCACCCTCGAGAAAGCCTGGCGAAAAAACCCAACCACTGACAACTTGGCCACCTTCAAGAACACCACCCGCAAACACCACCAACTGATCGGATACACCAAGAAATCAGCATTCAAGGATCGACTCGACAACAACGCCCACAACAGCAAGGAACTATTCAACATCGTCAAAGAGTTTACCAACCCCACCGCCGGCACCAACGACATCACTCCCTCCCAAGACCTCTGCGACTCTCTAGCCTCGTTCTTCCACAACAAAATCGCTGACATACATAACAGCTTTGGAGACCAGTCCACCCCACCCACCTCCAAACTAAAACCCCCCTCTAACAACCTCTGTACCTGGAACCCAATCACCACTGAAGACACCATCCGCCTGATGAACACTATCCACTCAGGATCACCAACCGACCCTTGTCCCCACCACATTTTCAACAAAGCAGACTCCATTATCGCACCCCATCTCCGAGACGTCATTAACTGCTCCCTCAACTCCTCTACCTTCCCGGAAAGCTGGAAACATGTCGAACTCAGCGCCCTCCTGAAGAAACCCACAGCAGACCCCACTGAACTTAAGAACTACCGCCCCATTTCGCTCCTCCCATTCCCCGCCAAAGTCATTGAGAAAGCTGTCAACAGTCAACTCGCCGCCTTCCTCGTATCCAACAAATCCCTTGACCCTTCACAGTCCGGCTTCCGAGCCAAACACAGCACCGAGACCGCCCTCATTAGAGCAACAGACGACATTCGAACTCTACTGGACAAGGGAGAAACAGCTGCCCTCATCCTACTTGACCTCTCCGCAGCCTTCGACACAGTCTGTCATAGCACCCTTATACAACGCCTCAGCAAAGTCGGAATAAAAGGAAGAGCATTGGACTGGATAATCTCGTTCCTCGCCGGAAGAACCCAGAGAGTCCGCCTCCCCCCTTTTAGATAAGAGGCCACCGAAGTCATCTGCGGCATACCACAAGGATCCTCACTCAGTCCCACCCTCTTCAACGTATCCATGAGTCCCCTCGCATCCATCGCGCGCCAACACAACCTCAACATTATCTCCTACGCAGACGACACCCAGCTGTTCCTCTCCCTCACCAAAGACCCAAACACCGCCAAAACCAACCTACACGAAGGGATGAAAGAAGTTGCCGAGTGGATGAAGAACAGCTGTTTAAAACTGAACTCGGACAAAACGGAAGTCCTCATCTTAGGATCATCCCCCTCCGCCTGGGACGACTCATGGTGGCCACCGGCTCTAGGAACTGCACCCATACCAACGGACCACGCACGTAACCTGGACTTCAACCTGGACTCCTCCCTCTCGATGACCAGACAAGTCAATGCCGTCTCATCATCATGCTTCAACATCCTACGTATGCTCAAAAAAATCTGTTTGATCCCCACCGAAACAAGAAAGACGGTCACCCATGCACTGGTCACAAGCCGACTGGACTACGGAAACACCCTTTACGCCGGAACCACAGCCAAACTACAGAAAAAACTCCAACGCATCCAAAACGCCTCAGCCAGACTCATCCTAGATATCCCCCGCCAAGCTCACATTTCCGGTCACCTGAAAGACCTCCACTGGCTCCCCGTCAACAAGAGAATAACGTTCCGTCTCCTCACCCACACACACAAAACCCTCTACGACCTAGGACCTGAATACCTCAACACGCGCCTGTCCTTTTACACCCCCACCCGCCAACTACGATCGTCCAATCAAGCCCTTGCTGCAATTCCACGCATCCAAAGATCCACCATGGGGGAAGATCCTTCTCCTACTTAGCGGCCAAGACCTGGAATTCTCTCCCCACCCACCTCCGCCTTACACAGAACCACCTCTCCTTCAGAAAACAACTAAAAACGTGGTTATTCGATAAGTAAAGTCCCCCCCTCCCTCAAGCGCCTTGAGACCCTCTGGGTGAGTAGTGCGCTATACAAATTTAAACTTGAACTTGAACTTGAACTTGTGGTAAAACTATTGTCCATTCACAATCCATGTATCCTCTGGTGCTTCAGGAGGAGAAGAAGCCATCCATGTCCTCTCGGTTAAACAGGGTCTAGAATATGCAATTCACAACATCTCAAAGCACACAGAAATCCCAGCTGAGGTCATGGTTTCAGTAGTCGTTTCATTCAAAAGTGCAGATTCCATTATGTCGGTGCTGCACGATTATAGGAGGTTGTACTAAGTGCATCATCTATAAGTGGACATCTATTCTAGGATAGGTGCCTCATTTTTATGGATCCAGGGATCTTTTTGTGTCATGCATGATGGAGCAAGGTTGCGCATGTAAAGCGACTCTTGTATTCAGCCCTCTCGAAAACAATATGAATGTACTAACTATAATGTTTTGTCTACTAATATTGCACCACACGACATTTTTAGTATCTAGGGGCAGCTCGCCTAGGTGCTTTTACTAACCATAACTCTATAGCACTAAAATGGCCGCCGCAACTCGTGATTTGTACTGCGCATGCTTATGTCACACTCACGTGACATGACGTATTACTCCACTTGGTGGGAAACCTTTGCTTCTGCGCACTAGAACTAAGATGGCTTCTTTATGTTTTAAATGTGCTAAAGCTTGCATCGCTGCTTTTGCTAAATTGTTTGTTCTGCCTAATCCTTAACCCTGTAGTTAAAATAAAACAATGGGAATAGAGCAGAGATAAGTGCATTCATTTATTTCTTGCTCTAAATTTGTTTCTCTTCCATTTTTGCATGTATCGTACTTTGGCCCCTAACACTGCCAGAGGAAGCTGAACTGTACAAAGTTATTACAATGTTATAGATATTGATACATTCACTGCCGGGTGGAATAAAAGTGCATGGGAAAATAAAGTTATGGGAGGGAACGTAATTTGAATACAGAATGCAAGTTGCCTGATATCAATATGGTGTGATGACCTCTCCTTGTCTTTTGATCAATCATATTGAGGGATTCACACATTTGCAACATTGGGGGGTGTTACACTGCCCTGGAAAATGGTATATCTAAGGTAGGCTTAGCTAGTTAGATTTTCCGACTTGTCCGAATAGGTGATCTGTCACTGACCCAACGCACTCAATAGGCGATCAAGAGCAGAAGTGCTGGCGGAGCACTCTGTCAGAAGATTCAATAACCCAATCAGGGTTCTGGAAAGGAGTTCGATAACCCAATCGGGGTCCGACTGTTAGCTGAAGAGAGGGTTGCACTGCTGGTGTTGTACTTTAGCTGTGGGTGCCGGTCTTAGCCTGTGATGGTCCTGTCCTGATTCAATTAGGTCCGAACCTGTCCTGATTGCTGGTCTGCACCTATTCTTTCCTGCTGGCACCTGCACTTTGGGGTTCTACCCTTTATCCCAGCCCATGGCCAGGGTTGGTCTTCACATCATTCTAGGTAACTATAAAAAAAATCCATGTGGGTACTTCTTTGTACTGTTTCCCTTTTCCACCCTTTCTATGTTTCAATGCTTAAACAAAAGTTTTCTTATTTTTATTCAGCTTAATCATAATTCTTGTTGATTGATCATGTTTTCGATTAATGTAGTATGAACATTGACATTTTAAAATTTTACATTGATAAAGAGTTAAAACTTTCCCAAGTCTGTGGTTATTCTATGAGTGCAAATGTTTATTCACTGCCTATTATGCTAACACCCTTGATCCTTTAGCACTCTAGGTACTGGTGACTAGGATTGGTAAGTCAATTGGTATAGGTCCTGAACGGTTTAACAAATTGATAAAGCATAGGTTTACCTGTTCAAAGTGTGTATGGTTTCATGGGCCCAGGTGAGTATGGTAAAACGAGCAGGCGAGGCAGCACTCTATCAGTTATTTTGGTAGCAGAGGATGGTTAGGGTTTAGTTAAGAAAAGGTAGTTAGTCTTGTTAGGATTATTGACTTGTATTTTGAATTAGATTTATGTATTAAGCAAACTTGTTCGTACCTGTTACATGTTTGTTTTTTAATCCCCGTGGGCAGAATAACAGGTGGTAAATGGAAGCCACTCTTTAGTGAGGTCACTTGCCTGTGGAAGTAGGTGCATGGTTAGGAAAAACCAGAAGCACTAATGTAGGGACTTTCTGCATAAATGTGTGAATAATTGATAGCAAAGAGTTTGCTAGTAAAACTTTAGTGTGATATCACCTAGAAAGGGTCACACTGAAGGAGTAACTGGTTCTGAGCTTGATTGACAGCAAAGGGTTTTGCTGGTAAAACTTTGGCCTTTTATCACCTAGAAAAGATAAGCCAGAGGTAGCAACAGGTTCTCCGATGCTTGCCTGAAAGGTAGACGGAAGGGATCTACTTGTAGTGTAAGAAGAGTAAACGGAAGGGAGTTACTCGCAGTGAGTGCAATTCATCTTTTCTTGGAATTAGCCACTTAGGTGCAGAGGCAAATGTATTTACGTCGTTTAATAATGAAATGAGCATTTAAAAGTGAAAAGAAGTAAGTTCTCGTACTGCCTTACAAAGGAGGGAGCAGTTGCGGAGCTGCGCTGACATCACTTAGAGCCGTGCTGGTATTGGTTGAGACAGTGGGTGTGTAGCTGAGGTAATACTATAAAGGAGAGGTGAGTACAGGAGAGTGAGAACTTGTCTCACGAGAAAAGCCGCGCAACTATTGGTTGAATTTATTTGAATTATGATTGCCAATTGGACATTGAAAATTAAGAAACGTGCTGGTATTGGAAGTCTATTAGTAAACAAACAAGTGTCTTTGCAAACTAAAGCGCCATAAAATTACATGTGGTATTTAGCAATAATAGGAAATAGACCTGATAGGAGGTTCTTAGGTTTTGCGCAAGAACAATACATAAGAGGAAGACCTCATATCATGTACGGAGACAAAAGAAAAATGGCGTTCATTAAGAAAGTCAAAACTTTCTTTAAGGAAGATAAAACAATTAAAACCAGAGAAGGGATTATTATTCCACCACCGAATACGCCTGCATCATACATGATGGTTGAAAGGGGCTATCACACTAGCGTGTGGTTAGAAAACTAGATAGAATATACAAAAGATGATAGAGTTTTGGCATTCCCAGAAAATGGTACCTTAAATGGTAGAGTTTTGTACAATTTAAGAACACACATGAATGAATTAGATCCTAGACCTAGATTAACCAAGTACGAAGCATTAGAGGAATGGGAAACTGAGGCTTTGAACGAGATAGACCCAGAAGTGACAGAAATTGGAGTAAATGTTATCCCAGATTTGATAAAGAGACACGAGATAAGCAAATGAAACAATGGAGGCAGTCCTGTTAGTGGAAGGGTTATATCCTTTCCGAGCTTTAGAAGAACAAACAGGAAGTAAAAGTACTGGGAAAACTAAAAATCTAATGACAAGTGTTGATTCAGAAGGTGATTACCTAGAGGATTTGATACAGAACAATCCGCCACCTTATAATGGGGAGCCAAACCAAGTTAATCCTAATGCTCCATTCTTAAAGTCACCTTTGGTTCCGCAAGTAATACATGAGACTTCATTAGAAAAGGTATTACGGGAAAAAAATGAGAAGCAATAAATAAATAAATAAGTTAATTCAGAAAATTTCAGAGTTAAATACAAGTCCTGAAACCTTAACAATTCCAGTGACTATAGGTCCTGTTATTCCCTTATACGGAGATAAGCAGACTAGTCCTAGACCTCCCATACTAACTTACTCTGTAGTGCAACCAAGAAAAGAGACATTAATAGTGGATGATCAGACAAGTGAATGTGAGTCGGAAATTTCTCTGATGGATTTACCTATAAGAGAACCAGTAAGTAGTTAAGTCAGGAAAACTACTCCTGCAAGTTCCTGAAAAGTACGAATGGAAACATCCTCAGGTACGAGAAGTACTACTGTAGTTACCCAAGAAGAAATTGAGAGATGGTCCTGAGAAATAAAAAAGCCAAAATCACAGCCAAAAGCATTGGATATTTTTAAATTAAGAGTTGAATTGGAAGAATTGCTTGCTGGAAATGTGGGCTTAGATAGATTAAATACATTAAATGAAGAGGAATTGTTATTTATATGATGAAGAAATACTCAAAATACAAAAAAGTTTGATGAAAAATTAACAAGTTTGGTCTCTGAAAGGGGAAATGATATTGGTAAATCAAAAGTGCTACAGAAACCGTATCGAGTTGAATTTTCTCACAAAGATTTAGAAAACATGAATGTGTCAGGTCGCAAATTGCAAATTAAGGAACTATTATCACTATTGCAAAAGTGGGGTGATTTAGAAAGGTGGAAAGCTAGATGGATAAAGAAAAAGGAAGAAGTCCAAGCAAAAAGTACTGAATCTGAATATGTATTGAAAGAGTAGAAAAGTTGTGCCCGATGAGAGAAGTGCCAGGAGGAGGTTATGTGCATGTCCCATGATCCCGACAGGATATTTTATCATTTACAAATGATTTCCCAAAACTTAGAGAGAAACCTGTAGAGTGGTACAGGCAGGCCGAAAGAATTGTAAAGGTCTCGAAAGTGTTGCTAAAAGATTTGGATGGGTTATTTGACTTTGTTGTTCCTGTAGATTTATGGACAGAGTGTAAAATAGCAGTTGATTGGCCTAATGATGAGTACCCTAGAGATCCAAAAACAAGAGCTCCATCAGATGAAGTGATGAAGAAATATAATAAAGTAATACTGTACTTAAAAGGAAAGGTACCCCCTAAGGAAACTGATTGGACTATAATAGATAGAACCATTCAGAATTAAGATATATCTGTACATCCATATTATGAACGCCTTTTACAGGTATTCAAACAGTATGGTGGATTGGAAACCATTGACACGCAAGACATGACCCATTTTCTATATCGTTTTGTGTTAGGATTAAAACCAGAAATCTCGCAAATGATTAAAGATCATAAGATTTGCTGGCAGAACAAACCCATTGATGAAATATTACAATATGCAAAATACTGTGGATATGAAATTGACAATAAACAAAAGAATTTAGAGGAAAAAGTAATGTGGGCTGAAGTGAAACTAGCAGAGCAATAAGAACTCCAAATGAAAAATATTCAGACCCAAGGAGATGGAAGTAGGGATAAACCTGAGGGAAAGTTTAACCGAGAGGAGGCTAAGAAGAAATTTCCTTGTCATGGGTGCGGAAAATTGGGGCATTGGAGGAACGAGTGTAAGGCTGTACTGAATAATAATAATGTGCAAACTAACAAGTCACAGACGCAGAATGAGGTATCGAGAAACAGCAACAACAGGTAATACGAAACCAGTTACCACTAGCGCCTATGCCAAATCCTGGGAGTCAAACCACATACTGTGTGGATACCACAAGTTGGGAGAGAAGTGGTAAAAGGGACACAGTGACACCACAATTTCTTTTGAGTGACACATACTTTGATGAAGACAGTTTCTGACGGTGCCTGAGAGGGGAGGACAAGGAGTGCGTACTTGTCGCATCCTTGCCGGTAAATCAGTCAGGTCCATACATTGGAGGGAAAGTAGGAGGAAATTATGTCACCTTTTTATTGGACAATGGCGCAACCCATTCTACTGTGAGAACAGCAGACGTTCCAAACCTACCCCTCTCTGGAGAAGCGATCCAAGTAGTGGGTGTTTCAAATAAACAAATTAGTTACCCAGTTACTGAACCAATGGAAGTCAGAATATGCAATTTTAAAGAAATGCACAAGTTTGTTGTGCTTTCCAGTCCAGTAAACCTGTTAGGTAGAGATTTGCTGTGTAAAATTAATTGTACTATCTTTTACACCAACAAGTGGTGTTGAAATTTAAATCCCAGATGAAGATGGAATTTATAAATTAATGTTAGCAAAACAAGAAACTAAAAATATAAAGTTGACTCTAGAAGATTTGCGAAGAGAGTTAAAACATACGGTAAATCCTAATGTGTGGGATTTCATAGGAAAGGATGTTGCACTAATGGCAAATGTCAATCCAATAAAAGTGACAGTAAAAGAAGGTGCTGTTTACCCGAATATTCAACAGTATAAAATGAGCCCAGAAATAAAAGCAGGAGTTTCACTAGAAATAAAGCGTCTAATTGAAGCAGGCATTCTGCAGGAAATAATGAGCAGTCCATGTAATTCACCCATAATTGGCATAAAGAAACCGAGCGGAAAGTACAGGGTCACACAGGACCTCTGCAAGAATAATCAAATTGTTGTCCCATGTTGTCCAGTCGTGCCAAACCCTACTGTGATTTTGTATCCAATACCGTGGGCAGTAGGCAGGTTTACTGTAATGGATTTGTGTGATGTATTTTTCTCTATACCATTACATCCAGATAGCAAATATCTTTTCTCGTTCAAATTCGAACTATCATGTCTAGGTTTGAAATCGTGTCCCTCAGGGGTACACAGAAAGCCCATTGATTTTTAATCAGATTTTGAAAAAGTGCCTTGAATCTTCAATATTGCCTGGACAATCAGTCCTGGTGCAATATATAGATGACCTACTGGTGGCGTCTAAAACACGAAATGACTGTGTTATTGATACCATTGCTCTACTGAATCATTTAGGTGAAGGAGGACACAAAGTATTCACCCGAGAAACTGCAATTGTGTACCACATCAGTGAAATATCTGGGGCACCAGATAGAGAGAGGTGTCAGAAGGGTTACCTCAGAAAGAATCAGAATAATTCAAAACATGGATCTACCTCAAACACAGAAAGAAATCAGAATGTTTCTTGGAGTTGTAGGTTACTGCAGGCAGCGGATTGTAGGATTTGCATCCCTAGCTAAACCATTGATACAAATGACAAAGTGGGATGACCATAACATGTCATCTTTCTTAAAATTCCGAGATTGTCAGTGTTCAGCTTTTTAGTAATGCCTGACTACTCAAAAGATTTTGCATTGTTTTGTGATACACGAGACAATTGTGCACTTTCAGTTCTGACCCAGACCCATGGTCTGATGTGACGTCCTGTGGCATATTTTTCTTCCACACTGGATCCAGTCGCATCTGTATTGCCAGGATGTTTGAAAGCAGTAGCTGCAACTTGCATGAGTCTTGAGCAAAGTGAGTCCATTATTATGGGATATCCAGTAACTGTGTATGTTCCACATGCAGATGTGATTTTGTTGACTAGAACAAAAACTCAGTACCTAACTCCTAGTCGGCTGACTGAATATGAGCGAATTCTTCTAGGTGCTGAAAATGTGACTATTGCTAGGTGTAATATTCTGAACCCAGCAACGTTATTACCTGATTCACATTTTGCAGAAGTCAAAAATGAAATCGAACATAATTGTATTGACGTTACAGAATACTGTACTAAACCTCGCCCAGGTATAAGAGAAGAGCCATTAATACATTCAGAACATGAGCTATTTGTAGATGGTTGTAGATGGTTCATGCATGCGACATGAGGAAGGAGGATTGAGTGCTGATTATGCTGTGTGTACTCTATGGGGTCCAGTCGAAGCATCCTATTTACCTGGAGTCAAGTCTGCACAAGTAGCTGAATTAATTGCATTGGCAAAGGCTTGCAAAATTGGGAAAAGTTTAAAAGTAACCATTTATACTGATAGGCAGTACGGCTATGGGGTTGTGCATGACTTTGGCATCTCTGGATGAAAAGGGAGTTTCTGACTTCATCAGGTACTTCAATTAAACATTGAAATTATGTGAAAGACTTGCGAAAAGCAATCCAATTACCAGAAACAGTGGCTGTAGTCAAGTTTGCTGCTCACCAATCTGGCAATGACAAAGTGACAGCAGGTAACCGATATGCTGACCGATTAGCTCAATACTGCGCCAAAAATAAAATGGCAATTTACAAGAAAATTGACGCGAGTGGAAACAGCTGCCACCTAATGTTGCTTGGAAGAGTGAAACCGTGGGAAGAAGTGAGAGACTTGCAAAATTATGCAGAACAAAAGGAAAAGAAAGAGTGGGCAAAAATAGGTCGTCAGAGAAGGGCTAAAGACGGTGTCATTGTTTACCTTGATGGTAGGCCTGTGTTACCAGACTATATGCTTGCTCCTATGGCTAAGATGTACCATGGGGATTCTCACCTAGGGCGGGATGCCATGATTAGGTTGTTCAGGTAAACTTGGTTCAATGCGAGGTTCAGGAATGTAGCAGAGAGTCTTTGCCATAGGTCCTTAATTTGTCAGCAAATGAATCCTGGGAAGGGGAAGAAAACTGTAGTGTTACCAGGAATGATTGGAAAAGCAGAGGATCCCTTTATCCAACTTTAGATTATTTTTATTCAGTTACCCCCTTGCCGAGGACTGAAGTACGTCCTTGTCATTGTCAGCCTGTTTTCAAAATGGGTGGAAGCTTACCCTACTCAAAAAACGATAGCATTACTGTAGCAAAACTCCTACTCAGAGAGCTCATTCCACGTTTTGGTTTTCCAGTAAAAATTGAATCAGACCGAGGAAGTCATTTTAATGATGAAATAATTGGTCTAATCTGTGAAGCATTTCATTGATTCTTTCATTAATCTTTATTTCGGTCTGTTATAACCATAAAAGATACATTTAAAAAAACAATTTTACAATACCAATTAATCCAAAAGATGAGGTACAAAAAAGGAAGAAGGCAATAATTAATATAACATTTTTGATCTGTTTCAAGAGACACCATCAAACCTATCTATTGTCATAAATACATTTAAAAAGACACGTTTAAAACTAAGCATTCTATATCATATAAAACCTATACAATGAGGGATGAGACATTAATCACAGTAAACACAACCAATTTTGTAAAGTGTAGGTGCGTTAGCTCTATTACTTGACATTCAATATGGGAATATGAGCTTTTGCTCTAGAATTTTAGCCAAGCTTTTTTCCTTATCTGGTGTACATTAAATAGAAACCTACTTTCACAGAAGACGACTAGTTGTGAAGTATCAGTCTTCAGTATGCGTTCGGCCTCACTACAACTTCTAACACCCAAATTCCTGCAAAGGGACCTAATCCATCGTACCCTTGTTAATGTATATGCAGGGCAGAAAAAGAGTATATGCACATCATTTCTTTAACCTCTTTTGTGCATAGAGGGCACAGATCATGTCTATTGTCTACCTTGTTTCCACCCCATCTAGATGTATTT
The DNA here is from genome assembly GCF_964263255.1 of Lissotriton vulgaris. Taxonomy (NCBI): domain Eukaryota; kingdom Metazoa; phylum Chordata; class Amphibia; order Caudata; family Salamandridae; genus Lissotriton; species Lissotriton vulgaris. Next base: position 766,666,007 of record NC_141691.1, on the reverse strand, counting down.
GCACTTATTTGTAGAACCCCATATCTGAACTGCAGATATAGCGTTTTCGCTAGCGGGGGCCTACCTCATCCACAAAAGGTTCAAATTGTACAACAACTTTAAAGGCTATAAAGTTCAAAGTTAAGGACCCAACCAATGAACTATGTAGCATATTATTATTCATGTAGGTCCAAAAGGTACACTTTAAGAGTCGCTAGCAGGATGTCGTCAGCTGTAATGGATCCTCCCAATAGTGGGATAGGCCTTACTTCTTTGTCCATAATATAACATGTTTTAGCCAGGGAATATCCTTACTTTGATCTACATTCATGATCTCCTCAAGGCCTTTTCTATATTGGGACAGCTCAGGAGTCAAGCAAACCGTAACCGAAAATAGTAGTGGTCTTAACACTGTGTGATGATCAGTACGTTTGATGTTAAGGTCCATAAGTACTGGGATTAGGGGCGTTCTGATTGGGAGATTAACAATTTCCGAATTAAATTATTTTCTTCCTGCTCAAAATTCTTGTGTGGGTTTATTGACATGTATTTGGTCTTACTTGAATTTATTTCGAGTCCCTTCATAGTGCAATAATTATTAAAGGAGTCCCTTGGGGGTTTGCAAAATTAAAATTGGATCATCAGCAAATAATAATGCTGAGATAACTTCGTCGCCAAGTTGTGGAGAATCATGATTCCAATTTTCTAGATATTTAGGAATATCGTTTACACACAGCGAAAAGAGTGTGGGTGCCAACACCCATCCCTGTCATAGACCCCTTTTCACTGGTATTTCTTTCCATAATTCCCCCTTCGGGCCCCATGTTACTCTTGTGTAATTTCCTACGTGGAGCCTAATCAATTGCACAAGTAATTCTTCTGGCACCCCGGTATGTTTTAACGAGTCCCATAATAGGGCCCGGGAAACTAGATCGAAGGCTGCCCTTAAATCTACGAAGGCGATATATAGGCTGTCCTTCCTTAAAGTAATGTATTTCCAACAAATACATGTGAATCTAAACACTTGATCAATCGTGCTTGTTTTGATTCTAAACCTGCTAGATACTTTGATAATATATCTGCCTCATCCATCCATTCTAAAAGTCTATTTAAAATGTGTCTAGCAAAAACTTTCTGTTAAAGATCAATTCAACTAATTGGGTGATAATTTGTCGGATCATAGCGGTTAACTTTTTAACTTTTAAAAAAATTGTCACAATCTCTGCCCCTTTCCATGTATCAGGAATAGGTGTACCTGCTACTATTGAATTACATAAAAAATGTATATACGGTCCCCAGACTTCGATATCATGCTTCAGTAGATCTCCTGGAATTATTTCGGGCCCGGGGCTTTCCCTAGTTTAATGGCCTGAATCGCTTTTACAGTCTCTTATAAACTAAAGTGCATATCAACAACCTTTGCTGCAATTTCCAATTCTTTTTCTACTGTAGGCGATTCCCCAATGTTATCAGAATACAGCAGCGAAAAGTGTTCTACCCAAGTATTTCCATCTAGAAAGAGGTCTTTGGCAGTCCTTCCTGTCTTATTTCCCCTGGATATTAGACTCCACAAGGTAGCCTGGTCTTTGGACTTTTCTGCAATGATGAAATCAGTCCATATCTAATCACCCTAGGCTTTTTTTGTTTCCACAAGCATTTTATTATAATTATGCCTTCTCTCCCTTATTTCTAGTATATTCTTATTTTTAATTGCCTGGATTAGGGTAGTTTTAGCTAGTCTGCAATCTTTGTTATACCAGGGATATCCTACCTCACCTCGGTTATTCCTTCTTCCATTTTTCTCTTCATAAATGTTGTTTAAAAGCGGGGTCAGTGCATCCACCAAATTATAATGCATATCCAGTACAAGTCCTTCCCCTATTGGGAGATCTTGGAATGGTGTAACAACATCAGCAAAGGTGTTATAAATATTTGTCATCACTGCATCTTTAGCTAGAATATAAGGCTATTTTATAGCTAGTCTATTGTTATTTATTAGGAGATCACAAGTAGCTAAATCATACCCTTCATTCCCAGCTGTAATAACCTTAAAGAGCTGGGAGTCTAATGTCAGTTGGAAGGGGAAATGATCACTCTCCATTCTGGGGTCAATTTTAAAATCAGTGGCATTCTGCCACAAACTTATTGAAACCAATATAAAATCAATCTGGCTCTGAGAACTACCTCTGCAAAATGTGAATGCCGTAGGTCTATCTGATGGCAAGCGCCCGTTACATGCCCACAAATCATGTCCTACAGTAAGCTGTAGGATTTGTGCTGCTGCGACAGTACACTTCACCTCCCTATTGCTGTCTATGGCCGGAATGTTATTCGCCATATCTTGCTCTGCAAATAAGTTATCGAAACCCAACACTGGTTCAAACTTACAATTAAAGTCACCACCGACAATTATCCGTGGTGTGGGCCCTATTGTATACAAAAAAGAGTCAAGTTGTTCTATTATAAGTGATTCTCTCTTGGATGCATTTGGCCTATTATAGACATTTATTAAAAATAAGTCCTTTTATCTCGTGTAACAATTTTCACACCCAGCAGATCCTGAGACTGGATATACGATGGAGTAATATCAATTTCAAGGGTGATCCTTATCCACATTACAAAACCCCCTGAAGGTCTCCCTCTAACAGAGGGGTTAGCATTTACACTGAATGTTTTAAAACCCAATCTGTGAGGGATTTCCAAAGACCAAGGGCCCGATGTAGGTAATCCCAGATTACAGATTCTTAAATACCCAATCATACTGATTCGGTATTTAAGAACTGGCAATCGGGATGTAGGTAATTTTACCGATTTAATTACTGAATCGGCATGATTCGGTAATTACCGATTCGGTATTTGACGATTAAGTAATTGCCATTCATTCCTATGGGCCTGGAGGCCAATAGGAATGAATGTCAATTACTGAATCGGTAAATACCGATTCGTAATTGGGGGAAACATAGAAGGGTGGCAGGGTGTCACTTTGACACCCTGTTGCACCCCTCAATTGTGCATGGGTGCACATGTTGCATACATACATGCCCTTAGGGCATGTATGTATGCAACATGTGCACCCATGCACAATTGACATACATGCCCTTAGGGCAGAGCTTTCCAAACTCTGCGTCCCGACACAGTAGTGTGTCGCCTGCAAGTGGTGGGTGTGTCAGGATGAGGCACTTAGCACGTAATTGCTAATTAGGAGGCATTCCTTTGAAAGTGTCTCGGAGTCAGCCGCAGCAGCGCAGACTCAAAGACACTCTGCTCTAGGGGGGCCGGGAGATTCACAACAAAGCCCTATTAACAAGTAAATGGTCCTTTAAAGACGCCTTTAACTTCTCAAAAACGAGAGATCCATAGTTTTTTATTTTTTATTTACCTGTTCCCTCAATGTTTAAATTATAAAGTGCTGACATCTGAAAGGAGAGTGCTCAGTAGCCAATCGATGCAAACATGTCCCAAAACGAATTTACTGAAAAGCAAAAATAAAAAAAAACAATCTCCGTCAATAAATGTGGGCCAATTTAAAAACTGCCTGTCTGTCCTTGGTAAGAGAAATGCATTGCTGGCTCGGCATTTACTCAATTTCCTCAGTCAAATTTCTATGTAAAAATTGCTTCTTTCTATAACGTTCGGCGCATTTAATTCTGTGTTCCTCACTGGTCCATTTCATATTTAAACTAGGAGGAATATTTTTTTAAATGTGATCTTTTGTTCCGTTCCTACTTTATAAATATAAAGTAAGCAGTCTGCAGAGGCGAGGCAGCATAGAGCTGTGCTCACAGATTGATGTCACCCCCCACTGATGGTGTCATCCGGTGTGGTCCGCACCCTACCCCCTCCCCTCCCCTCCCCTGCCCCCCCCCCCCCCCCCCCCCCCCCCTAGTGACGCCTAAAAGACCTGCATGCCTGCCTGCCCGGGAGGCTGGGGTGAGGTGCCAGAGGGTGACAGGCACAGGGAGGGAGACAGTGAGAAAGAGAGAAGGAAAATAGAGAGAGGGAGACAGAGACAGGGAGGGAGACAGAGGGACGGATACAGAGGGATTGAGACAGAGGGAAGGATACAGAGGGGGACAGAGAGGGAGAGAGAGAGAGGGAGATAGAGGGAGGGAAACAGACAGAGGGAGGGAGATAGAGAGGGAGATAGAGAGAGAGAGGGAAATATTGAGAGAGAGGGAGATGGAGAGAGATAGGGAGAGAGAGGGAAATCGATGGCGAGAGGGAGATGGAGAGAGAGAGGGAAATAGAGATAGAGAGGGAGATGGAGAGAGAGGTATATGGAGAGAGATCTTGTTTTTCTCACCGAGACGTGGCTGGACTGTGATTCCGCCTTAGAGGCCCTCGAGGCCATTCCGGAGGGTTACACTCTGATAAGGCAAGATAGACCGAAGGGGAGAGGAGGAGGAATAGCCATTGTTGCCCGGCATGGACTGCGCCGTCATTTTCAGCCGACAGTTATTAACAATAGTGAGGCAGGTGAGTTCTCCATTCAGGTCAATGGGGGGTTCTGTGTTAAGGGTCTTCTGATCTACAGACCCCCTGGTTCTGCTACAGGGTTTGTTGACAGCCTAATCGAAGGCGTCACTGAGCTTGCCCTATGTACGGATAAGCTCCTGGTGTTGGGTGACCTTAACCTGCACCTGGAAGACCCTGGGGATAAGATAGCCGGGGACTTTTGTAAAGCCATGAGTGCGCTTCAATTTGAGCTGATGGGCAAACTTTCCACTCACGCACGGGGTCATCTTTTGGATCCAGTCTTTGCTAACTGGGAACAAGTGGAGGTTGCTACTCCCGTACCCATTCTCTGGTCCGATCATTTCCTGGTGCCCTTTTCAATTTATATCCCGGGAATTAGAACACCGGAACAGGTAGTACTACATCACCCCAGGCGGAGATGGACCAATTTTTCCCAAGACAAATTCAATGAGGCACTCATGAGGGAAGGTGACCCAGGGGGGGAGGATGTAGAGACAGCTAATGAGAATCTGAACAAGTGCATCGTGGCTGCCTTGGATCAGGTTGCCCCGCTTGCCCCGGCTAGGTCAGAGGGACGTGCCCTGAAATCGGCACCTTGGTATACAGACGAGGTGCGTATGGCCAAGAGCGCTTGTAAGCGCGCAGAAAGACAGTGGAGACTAGATTATGCCGCTCAATCCAGGATGAATTATCTTGCAAGCAGGCGTAACTATCACAGATTGATCAGAAAGGCCAAAAAGCTGTATTTTAACACCAGGATTAAGGAGGCAGAAAATTCCTCGAAGGAACTGTTTTTAATTTATAAATCTCTTTCGCTTGGAAAGCCCGCAGCAGTCCCTGAGGAATTTTGCACGGTGGATAGCTGCAACCGAGTAGCAGAGTTCTTTGCTAATAAAGTGGCCACTATCTACTCGGCCTTTCCTAGTCAAACCATCATTCCCGCTAAGACTGCAGAGGATGATGGGGTAAAGATGGGACGTAAGATGTTCACTGAATTTGTTACACCACCCACTGAAAACCTTATTCAGATCTGTGGTTCGATAAAATCAGGCTCCCCGAAAGATCCTACCACCCCTAGGCGGTTGCTGGGCAGTTTACCCATTTTGGAGCCATATATTCGACATCTTTTGAACACCTCTTTTAGGACTTGCTCCGTCCCTGAGGCCTGGAAGCAAGCGGTAGTCCTTCCGCTACAAAAGAAGCCTAATATTAGCTATGATAGGCTGGACAACCTTCGCCCTATTTCTCTTTTGCCATATATGGCAAAGGTTGCTGAGAAAATCGCAAACCTTCAACTAATGCGCTTCGTAGAGGAAGCCTCCTTGCTTCATGACTCACAGTTTGGATTCCGTCCGCGGCATTCGACAGAGTCAGCATTGCTGATGGCAGTTGAATCTTTACGGCAAGGAGTGGATGAGGGCCAGACTATGGCTCTGATCCTCTTGGATCTAAGCGCAGCATTCGACACTGTAGCTCATTCCATCTTGCTACAGTGTCTGAATGATGGAGGAGTATCAGGGGCTGCGCTTGGGTGGATCCAGTCTTTCCTGACAGGCAGATGCTTTCAGGTCCGCCAGGGAGAGTGTTACTCTAGGGAGATTGGGCTGGGACAGGGTGTGCCGCAAGGCTCGTCCCTGAGCCCGACCCTATTCAATCTGTATGTCTCCCCGCTGGCGGCCATAGTGGAAAGCTATGGCCTGCGTCTGGTGTCCTACGCCGACGACACGCAGTTGGTCATCTCCCTTTCGCGCGCGCCCGGTTTGGTGGCGGACAATTTCAGAGCTTGCATGCAAGAACTGGCAGCCTGGATGTCCGCCAACTGCCTGAAACTTAATGGCAGTAAAACCGAGGTGCTCGTGGTGGGGGGATGTCCGTCTGTGTGGACGTCGGCGTGGTGGCCATCCTGCCTCGGAGAGACACCGGTTCCCTGCCAGGAAGCCAGGAATCTTGGGATGTGGCTAGATACCAACCTTGCCTTTGAATCCCAGATTGGTCGTGTGGTGGGGACATGCTTTGGAGTCCTAAGAATCCTGAGAAAGGTCTTGGATTTCCTGCCCACTTCCGCTCGTCGGACGTTGGTGCATGCCTTAGTCACCTCACGCCTAGATTATGGCAATTTGCTGTATCTGGGGGCCACGGGAAAGGCTCTCAATCGCCTACAGGTACTGCAAAATGCTGCCGCTCGCCTCATCTTGAGGCTCCCAAGAAGATCTTCCTCTAGGGCAGCACTTCAGGCTCTGCACTGGCTCCCTGTGAGGAGTAGGGTGGAATTTAAAGCCCTTGCCACGTGTCATCGGATTCTGGGTGGCAAGGCCCCTGCCCCGCTTCAGAGTCTGGTGACCAGGTATGAGCCCACTAGGACTCTGCGCTCCTCCTGTACAGGCCTCCTGAAAATTCCTAGAATTAGGAAAGCGCGTATGGGGGGAAGGTCTTTCAGATTCCTGGCACCGAAGCACTGGAATGACCTTCCGTCTGAGATACGCCTGGAGTCATCAGAATCCGTGTTTAGAAGGAAACTTAAGACCTACCTATTCAGACGGTAGCCGGCTGCGCTTGCTGTTAACTGCTTACTCCACTATTATAGCGCGGGGACACGCCTGTAGGCGTACACCAGGCGCTTTATAAATGCCCCTAATAATAATAATAATAAAAAGAGAGAGGGAGATGGAGAGAGAGAAAGAGGGAGATAGAGAGAGAGGGAGAGAGATGAAAGAGAGGGAGATGAAAGAGAGAGGGAGATGGAAAGAAAGAGGGAGATGGAGAGAGAGGGAGATGGCAAGAGAGAGGGAGATCGATAGAGAGAGGGAGATCGATAGAGAGAGGGAGATCGATAGAGAGAGGGAGATCGAAAGAGAGAGGGAGATGGAGAGGGAGGGAGATATGGGGGAGATAGAGAGGGAGGGAGATATGGGGGAGATAGAGAGGGAGGGAGATAGAGAGAGGGGGGATAGAGAGAGGGGGGAGATAGAGAGGGAGATAGAGAGGGAGGGAGACAGAGGGAGTGACACAGGGGGAGGGAGAGAGAGGTAAAGAAAGGGAGAGAGATAGAGAGGGAGGGAGACACAGACAGACAGAGATGCAGACAGAGACGGGGACAGACAGAGATGCAGAGACGGGGACAGACAGAGATGCAGATAGAGGGAGACAGACAGAGACAGACAGACAGAGACAGACAGACAGAGGCAGGCCGAGACAGGCAGAGACAGACACAGGCAGAGGCAAACAGACAGGGAGAGAGAGAGACAGAGGGAAAGAGACAGACAGAGGGAAAGAGACAGACAGAGGGAGACAGACAGACAGAGACAGAGGGACAGACAGAGGTAGAGAGACAGACAGAGGGAGAGAGACAGACAGAGGGAGAGAGACAGACAGAGGGAGAGAGACAGACAGAGGGAGAGAGACAGACACAGACAGCAGACAGACAGACACAGACAGACAGACAGACACAGACAAACAGACACAGACAGACAGACAGACAGAGACAGACAGAGGGAGATAGACAGACAGACAGAGGGAGACAGAGGGAGAGAGAGGGAAGGAGACCGAGGGAGAGAGAGGGAGGGAGGGAGACAGACAGAGTGGGAGACAGAGGAAGGGAGGCAGAGGGCAACAGACAGAGGGAGGGAGACAGAGGGCAACAGACAGAGGGAGGGAGGGAGACAGAGGAAGCGAGACAGACAGAGGGAGGGAGACAGAGGAAGCAAGACAGACAGAGAGAGGCAGAGGGAGGTAGACAGACAGAGAAAGACAGAGGGAGAGAGAGGGGGAGGGAGACAGTTATAGAAAGAGAGAGGGCGAGAGAGAGGAAGACAGACAGAGTGAGTACCCCCCCCCCCCCCAGCATCACCCTTAGGTAGGTTGGGCTCGCTATTCTATGTTCGCTCGCTACACTGCCTTACTGTGTCCCAAAATTATGCACCTCCAAAAAGTGTGTCCCCAACATAAAAAGTTTGGAAAGCTGTGCCTTAGGGCATGTATGTCTGCAACATGGCACTGTTTTAAAAGCAAAAAAAATGCTTTTTAAAGGGTTTTCATTATTTACCACCAACTTTTAGTTGCTGGTAAATAACGAATTCTTAAACCCCTGTAGCACTGATTACAGTGCTACTTACATGTCAAAATACAGATTCGGTAATTTTACCGATTTGGTATTTTACTGAATCGGTAAAATTACAGAATCTGTATTTTAACATGCCCCTACATCCCAAACTCCAAATACTGGTCGGTAACGGCCGACATCAGCTGTTACCGACCGGTATTTGCCTTCCTACATCTGGCCCCAGGTCTCTGTAGGAGGATTATGTCACTCTGGTCTATGTATTCACTCCATATCATATACTTTAAATTCTTATTGAGACCTGCTATATTCCAGGAGGTAAGCTTCACTTCCAGATTCCTACTTATTCTGATTAATTCAGAATTCACATACACATGTGAGCGTGTTGATACATTGTTAACCTATTTGTGATTCTGGGCTACATATTTGTGTAGGCAGTAAGGTCTCTGTTCCCCGCTCTCTAGCTTGTTCCTTTATCCCTTGCAGAATTGGTGTTATCTGCACATTTTGAAGATAATGTAATACCTAAAGTAATTAACATTGGAGGTTGCAGGAACACTTGCATTACTTGATCTTCCAATGTCGATAGACCATCAAATCTATTTGCTAGTGGGACATGAGAAACCAGCCTACTGCAGTTAGCTCCAGAAACTGGTTTATAGAAGTAGCCCAGTGGTAGGGTACTGATACACGTATTCTGCAGGCATCTAAAATTTATCACCACACAGTCTCTTCTAATATTCTTTGTGGAATCAGCCAACCACCCGACTCTAAGAACCATCAATATTTCACCAGTGTTTGCTGGGTGGAATGGTTTACATTTTGTAAGCCAATCCACTGTTTTGTTTCGTAGGTTAGACCAGGTTTCTTTTTGTTCTCTTCTTAAGGTCGGGACTCCAGTTAACACTACCACATATGGGGAAGATGCTGGTAGTAACTGTAGGACATAAGTATTAGGTATTAAATCAGTTCCTCTTGGGTTGTGTAATACTGTCCTATCAGGGTATATATTTGAATTCTCGGGGGCTATTTGTGTTTGCGGTCTTCTAGCAAAGTTCCTCTCAGTGTCATGAGTATCCTGAGTACCCTGCTGCCCACCCTCACTATGGGGCATATGTAGGTAGGCGTATGCGATTCACAAATGCCGAAATTCGCTGAATTTCAGCGATTGTGAATCACAAACGCCCCTTTGGTATGTAGGTGGCTCTTAGCAAAATAAGGAATCGCAAAAATTGTGATTCCTTATAGCATTTAAGGAATCACAATTTTGCGATTCCTTAAACGCTATGTAGGGGTGCCTTAAAAATTGCGATTTTGGCTTAAGGAATCGCAAAATACCACCTACTTCAAGCAGATGGTATTTTGAGATTTCCTTTAACCCCTTCCATGCTCATGACGAGCTCAGCTCGTCATGAGGCACAGTTGAGCTGTGCTGATGACGAGCTGAGCTCGTCATGACACCAGCAAAATGGCAATTTCCAGCACAGGGGAAAAATAACCACAGCAGCGATGTGGTTAAAAATGCATTTAAAACAAAAAATCAGTGTGCCATGTGGCGCACAGACATGCCCTTAGGGCATGAATGTGTGCCACATGTACTTACATGCACATTCCAGGGGTGCAACAGGTGTCCTTTGGACACCCTGGCACCCTTGGAATTGTGATTCTCAAATTGCGATTTTCTCACAGAAAATCGCAATTTGAAAATGTATACCCATTCATTCCTATGGGCCTTTTGGCTCATAGGAATGAATGGGAGACTCATTCCTTAATTGCGATTTGAAATTTGCTAATCGCAAATAAGGAATATTAGAGATTCGCAAAAAAAATGCGAATTATTACCTGCATTCCATTTTGCTATTCTCAAATAGCGATTCCTTAAAAATCGCTATTTGAGTATGGCAAAATGGAAATTACCTACATATGCCCCTTAATCCTTCTATCTGCTGTATTGTGTTATTTGATCTTATTAGACTTTCATCTGTCTGCCCAATATCTATCCTTTCCCTTGTATCTTTGTTAGGGAGAATGCCAGCATCCCCCTACGATTTTATTTGGGGTGGAGCAAAACCCCCGCCCCCATGGGTAGTTGAGTGAGTAGAGACATTACCCCTTCCAACATTCCCCATTAATTTACCCAACTGCTCTATCTTAATATCCAGCTGACAAAGGCTTGCTCTCATACGATCTTCTACTTTATCCATTCTCTCCTTAATCACAACTTTCAGGGATAGATTTATCTTATCCGCTATCTTCCCAATTGTTTCTTCCAGCCAGTGGGTATGTGCTACATAATCCGACTCAGTTTGTGTACTCACTGATTTACTTAGCATTGTTTCTGTCACCGTCTCACAATCTGGTTTGTTCATTTGTATTTTTCTCCCAGTTTTCCAGGACTTAGTGTTCCGCGGAGGGGATTAATTTTCTTTTTAGACCGGTAATCCTGGCCCTTGTTCCCCAATACTGGCCTGTGTTTACGCAACCTTGAGGGCAAAGCAGGGCTAGTTATACAATTAACGTCTTCATGAACATCTATCGTAGAGATAGTGGTAGTAATAGATAACCGTGAAGCATTCAAAGATATTATTGTTGGACTCAATGGGGCTATAAGCAAGGTATCTGTTAATTTTGGTGGCTGATCAAGGGCCTGGTTACTGTGGGCACCGAAATTTGTATCATAGACTGTGCCAACTTCAGCGCTTAGATCAATAATATCAATACTACCCTGCCCTAGATCCTGTTGGTCGGTACTAATATGAACTAAGGGGTGTGAGACTACAACTGGGGATTTTACTTTACTAATAGCCCCTAAAGATGACCTTTTGTGCCCCATAGGCATACCCAAAGGCAGTCTTTTTTCCGAAGAGATTATTTTGTGTTGTAAAACGGATTCAGCTCTGTTTAAGAAAGCATCCAGGGTACCAACTACACCACCCCCCACCCTCTGCCCAATTTTACATTTGGCTGCCATAAGGATCACAAAAAGATATAAATTAAATTAAAAGTCACTAACCAAGTCCTTAGTTATCTTGACATCTCGAACAGTCTCGGATGAAAGGGAGGTGACCCAACCCAACCTCCTCTGGCCTACGATGGCCTTAGATGGTCCCGCCCTTGTCTCGGGCTTCTTCCAGCTTCTCCCGGCGCCGCCCTTGCTCGTCCCGCGTATCATGGGGGAAGGCGGCGCTTTATAGCGTGATGTCAGCGCCTCCCCCAGCAGCAGCTGTTACCACTCTGGCTGAGGCAAATGAAGTGATGCACCCTGGGAGCAGAAGTCCCACCAGGGTGCTGTTGCAGAGCCGGCAGGTGTCCCGTAGGTGAAAAGAGCACAACACAGCTCACGACGATATAGCAGAATTAAGTTCAAAAGGGCCCCCCTTGTGAAAAATTTAAAATTGAGCAAAGGCTACATTCTGCATATCGCCCAGAGGCTTCTGGAGTGGTAGAACAACTGAATGGCACAATCAAGTCAAGATTGGGAAATTTATATGAATCTACTCTATTAGATTGGCCTGATGCTTTACCTCTTGTTCTGATGGGACTCAGAAGCATTCCAGACAGAAACACAGGCTTGAGTCCCCATGAGATACTCATGGAAAGAGCAATGAGGCAGGCATGGGTGTCAGGACACAAGCTGATAAATATATCTGATGACTTAGTGCTGGAGTACTGCAAAGAACTGGCTGACCAAGTGCGTCGGATTATGAAGCACATACCCACAAGGTTGGAGAAGACGCTGTAACCAGACAATCAACTCCAGCACAGGATCTGATTCCAGACGATTGGGTTGTGAACCTACTCGAAAACATACTCGAAAATCTTGCGTAGCTCCGAGGTGGGGAAGGCCACAACAACTGATATTGGTTACCACTACGGCTGTGAAGTGCAACAGAATTCAGAATTGGATCCATGCAAGGCACACCAAAAGAGTGACTGCACCTGATGAAACTGAAGCTGAAGGTTGCGCAGCTGAGGGGTCTCAGGAAATTGATCCCAAAGTAGTTGAGGATGAACAACCGAGCACAAGTCAGGATGAATGAATTCCAGTGATTGATATTCCTGCAGATTTTGTGAGAACCAGGAGTCAACCTATTTAGATAGACAGAGTGATAGTGAGGATGAGTCAGGAGTAGAAGAACGTACCCAGATTACAGAAACCAAACCCAATAGTGATGCTGAGGAGGAACAGATAAGGAGAGATCAATATACTCAGACATTCCAGATACCTGCCACAGTTCCAGAGTCTGAGGCGGGACAGATAGGTACTAGGGCGAAGGCTCAGGAAAAAGAAAAACAAGAGATTGAGATACCTAAGCAGGACCAGATAGGTATAGAAAAACATGCTCAGGAAGAAGAAGGAGAGCAAAGTCAAAGTCAAATTCAGCACACTCCTGAACAAGGCCAGATTAGTATCCAGGCAGAAGAAACAGAAACAAGACCCTGACCAAGTCAGATAGAGAGAGATACAGAAGACGAAAATGTACAAATTGTGCCACAATTAAGCAAAAATAAAAGAGCAATTAAAGAAAATCAAAGCACAGTGCCAGCTAAAAGACTCAGAAAGGGAGATAAGTGGCCTGGTTTTATCAAAAGATTGACATCTCACCTTAAAACAATAAATGAAGAACTGGAACAAGTAAACAAAGATATCAAGTCAAACTGGGCCTACCATAGAGCAACCAAGAAGGAGAAGTCCATGACTGAAAAGACTTAATAATAAATTCAGAGGCCCTGAATGGACCTATGTCATCCTTGAAGATTTCGAAAATTTAAAACTAAGTGATGAAAGTGAAGATGAATTGATTGATGACCCAACTGACGAAGAAGTGAGACCAGCTTGAGAAAAAGGTTCATAGGTTAAAATTCTGTGAAAAGTCTCAAAGAGGGGCTGAGTCTCCTTAGTCAGAAATGGCTGATCATACTGTTAATGGAAGACCAAAATGAAACTGCCTAAAAACATACTGTAAGATATGCACATGTAGTATAGTGATAGTGCTCATAGTATGTCTAGGACTGAAGGTAGCTATTTCTTATCTAATGAGTAAAAATGAGATGAATAATACTAACATTTATTAGAAAGTAGATGTACCTGAAAAAGTAAATACATACGAAAGGATAGATAGTTTCAGACAGCAAAAGGTAGATTTAGAAGCATAAGATGAAGACGGATTACACTATGGTAGGGTTAAAAATAAAACACACTTGAGCGTATTTGCAAATCTGTAAGTACATTATGTAGAAGCAATGGAAATAAGTGATTGCTATGTATGTATGAAGTCACCTACATCTGTAGCCGAGGGTGTTACTTACCACCATTTGCCCCTGACATGTGGTATTTCATGTAGTATTTTAGCTAGTATATTTGATAAGAAAGGACCTTTCTATTATTATTATTATTCTATTTCAGATGTAATTTTCTCTGAACTTCCTATACGTAGTAACCTGGTTCCTATACATACTAAAAGTGACATAACTCGTTATATGGTTGAATATTTTCTAACAATAGGTACAATAGATATAGCTAAGTCACACAAACATAATTTAACATGCATTTTACATGAAAAAGAAAAAATATTTTGAACTTAGTTGAGAAAAGGAGAGAGGATTTCCAGAGAAAAGTACAGAACAGAAACGAAAGATTGCTAAATGGGCAACAAATAAAGAGTACACCTTAAATGGCAAGCCTCACGCTGCTATGTTGCTGGATTTAGAAAAGAAAGGGAAACTGTCTCCACAGAGAGAGAACGAGTTATTATAACAATATATTCATCGTTTCCAGTGAATGTGAACACAATTATAAGGCAATTGGGGATTGGGGTTTCAAAGATGGAACTGACCAGTATTCCATGGAATTTATTATATATTTGGGAACAAAGAATATTATAAACAGCCTGATCATTGGTATGAGAGTTGCTATTTTGGAACAGTATTCGTAAAGGTATATCACGTAAACAAAATCACTGGAAGCAATGAAGAAGTTAATGGACTAATAGATAGTAAAAGAGCTAGTTTTGAAGAAATTGTAGGAGATATATTTAGTGCATTGTTACCTTCAGTGGGAGTGGTTCTGAATACTCAAAGAATTTGTGAGTTGTCAACAGTGGTGGATCGGTTATCGACTGACACTGACAAAATCGATTTGCTCTTGATACATTGTTGGCATAAGAGGGCGGAGTCTGAAGAATGTTGAAAGCGCACCATTGTTGCACTTACATACCTGACAAAAGTGTTGAAGTTAAGGGGTATGTAAAGAATATTACACATTTGGAAAAGGAACTCAAACCACTTAAGGTTGATAGTGCACGGAAGAGACATACAGATGGTTTCTCTTCTATAAGTAGTTGGTTCTCTAACATAGGGAAAAGTTTTGTAGATAGAATACTGATGCCAATGGCGGGAGTAGCCCTGCTGATTTTAGGGATAATAATTTGTTGCAAATGTCACAAGCATAAAAAGACATATACAGTAAATAAGAAAGGAAAGAAGAGAAATATTGATGAAATTGAATTAGAAGAGTTGAATAGAAATGTATTCAAGAAAGTGAAAATTTTTCACATGAATAATGAAAAGAAACATAATCTGATCGACACGGAAAGACTCCTTGTGAGCGGACGGACTTCTTGGTACTTTGTGACCCTCATCTGTGCCAGCAACTCGCTGGACCCGCTGCGTGGGTCCCGCCGCGCACCGGACCCTGAGAGAGACATCAAAGTGGAGGGGTTGCTCTGACCTTCCACGAGCGTCACCTGATAGGGGCTGCGAGCAAGACAGTAGGGACTCCACTATCCAGGAGTCCCTGCGATCCCAATCGGCAACACCTGGGCTGCTCTCCCTGATCGCCATGCCCACCCCGCCCATCACCTCCCTACTTAGGGAAAGCATTATCCCCGCTGCGCGAGAGCGCACAGGAGTGCGCTGGGAGAAGCCCGGGACAAGGGCGGGACCGTCTGTGGCCGTCCGTGGTCGGGCGAGGTTGGGTTGGGCCACCCCCCCTGCTTCTTTGTATTTATTGTTGTGCCAATATTGTACGGCTATTGTTATAATTATGCCTTTACGTTCTGGTAAAGAACGCAATGTACAGTTCCAGACCATAAAGGGGGTAGTCGCTTTTATCACCAGGGCCACAGGTATCCTAGAAAAAGAGATAGCCATGGTTGAAAAAAGGCTCTCAATAGATCTGGTTAGCGGGAAACGCTCTTCATTGGGAAGGTTGGCCACAATACCTAGCCCTGATGTACGGGCCCCGAATACGAGCCACCATCTTGTCGAAATAGCGGTGGACGTGCACCGTGAGGTAGAGGGGGAAGGCCTACCTCCGACTATGATAGAGAGCGATTTTAACCCCGACGACACACAAGGCAGTGGGGGCGAGGGCAGTGTGCTCCTGGCCAGTCAATCTCAGTCAGACTCATCTACGGATGAGGACTCTCTGAGAAAAGTACCACAAAAAAGGAAAAGATGTAAGGACCATCAGAGGGGGGGTGCTACCAAGATTCAAAAACCTAATGCCCCAGCACTTCCCACTGTCCCAACTCCCGAAGTCATCTCCACCCTACTTCCAGTCCTAGTTTTAAATGATCCCCCGAGTCCTCCTCACATCCCTTTTGGGCCCTCGGACCCATGCCCCACCTGTTACAGTAGTGATGATAGCTTGCTGGCCAAAATGGAAGCTTTGTTTAAAACTCTTTTACTTCCTGTACTCGAAAGAACACGTTTGATGACCGCGAAATTGGATGCACTCGAGTCCATTGTAAACACCAATACTGGTTTCTTAAAAAAGATAGCAAACTCCCAAATTGTTCTGGGGAATCCTAGTTCTTCCTCGAGTAACTCCAAAGGCCAGAAAAATGTAACCATAGGTAAAATTTCATCGTCAGTAATTCCTGGTTCAGTATCTACTAATCTTGATCTTAATAAAAACAAGGGCTCAGTGGCAGGGGGGAGTTCTGGGAATAATGATTGTACGCCTGCACCAGCCTCCTTGCTGCAGGTGCCAAAGAAGGCTCCCTCCAAATCTAACCACCAACGCCAGCCGAATAGCCCTACACCTCCTGTGGCTACTCGGCCTCAGGATAGTGTAATGGATGCTCCAAGCACATCGTCTCAGCCCAAATTAACGAATAGGGCAAAGGGGAGCAGATCCACCAATCCCCCTACTCCCTTTGCGAAAGTCAGCAAACGGGTACCCCCATGCACAGACCTACCTCTAGAAGCAACACCATATACGATAGTCTTAACAGGTGTTGCCCCTCTTAGGGAGGCCTCAAATGAATCACACGGGGACCTCCGAAACAAAGTTGTTTTTTGGCTAAATAAAAACCGCCCTCTTCCCCCCTCCTCCTCGACTGAAATACTGTTTGTGTGAAGAGTTGAATGGGTGGGCCACTGTACCAAGGACTTAGAAGGGGACTGCATCATTATATCCTTTAAGGATCCCTGGGTGGTAGATTTTCTGCGTAGGGAAGCAAGGTTTGGGAGGCTGGGGGATGTGCAGACCCTAGGCCTTGGGTATTTTTACCCCAGACGATCCTGTGAGTTCCCCTCCAGTCATACCTTCCCAAGAATACCTGTTAGAAGATATCATGCTGATAGAACACCTTACATCCCGCAGCACCCATTATTGTTCAATCGCTACAAACCCCTCTCTGGCCTGGAGTGTATCGATTGACTTCACCGAGCAATAGGCAACGGGAGGGCTCTGGGCAACCAAGTAGGTGGGGCTGACGGAGTTTGTACTGAGGTGTCTATTCAGGGGGACTCCAGCATTGAGAGGGAGATGGTGGCGGCCTCTGTATACCCTCACCAGGAGGATATTAAGGTGGCGGGTCCACAACTGAGTATAGCCGCACCCTTGGGAGTGGATCATAGTGGTACGCATAGTATTACAACACCCAGTCAGGTTGCGACACTTAAATTAGCATCATGGAATGTGGCAGGGATGAAGGGTCATGTGGACTCAGAGGACTGGTTGGATTTTATTGATACTTTTGATATTTTATTGGTTCAGGAAAGTTGGGCCCCTGATCCTATCCATAGGGTCGGGTTCCTAAACGTCTTTAAACCAGCAATAAGGGGCAATAAGGGTCGGGCATCGGGAGGGTTAGTGATCTGGGTTAAACAGTCCATTGGCTACCGACCAATGGAAATCTTTGTGGATAACCCGGACCCCTTGGGAATTAGACTAAGCAAAGAAAACTGCCAGGACATTGTAGTCATTAATATCTGTGCACGTGGCCCACCGGGTGGGCGCTGCCCTAGTATCCTAGATGTGTTAGACTCCTACCTTGAAGGGGTAGGGAGAGACAAGTTACTCGTCCTAGCAGGGGACCTCAACTGCACCTTCGAGCCGCTTTATGCTGAGGGGGAGGACCTGGGGCTTGCGGAGGATATTGTCTGGAACATCCCGATGCTGTCGCTGGATAATATCAAAAGAGGCTCTGAGGCAGCCTTACACTGGATGGGGCTGTGTCTAGATTGGGGGCTAAGGGCAACCAACGGTCGTACAGCCTCTGACAAAGTTGGCAAACCCACTTTTGACAATGGAGTGAGAAAAAGTCGAATAGACTACATCCTGCTAAAAATTGAATATTGGTCACTTTTGATCGACATGGAAGTAGTGCCCCGCCCTGAAAGCGACCACAACCCATTGTCACTAAGTTTGAGACTCCCAGGTGGATTCGGTAGGCCCGCTTCTGCTGTTCATGTAACAGGGGATGCCATCCTAACAAACGATAGAAGAAGGCTTAGATGGTCCAGGGTTGTGGAGAACCCGACCCTTCTTGATAGCATAATGAAGGCAGCCTCGTCGACTTTGAGCGACATTTTGTCCCTTGCCCACACCAGGGTTGTTGGTGATCAGATTTGTGACCTTCACGAACGGTGTTTTGCTCATCTTAAGGTCCTTTTGACGATTCCACCAACGCAAGGCACCGTAAAAGTACAT
Organism: Lissotriton vulgaris; assembly: GCF_964263255.1. Lineage (NCBI taxonomy): Eukaryota > Metazoa > Chordata > Amphibia > Caudata > Salamandridae > Lissotriton > Lissotriton vulgaris. Next base: position 766,647,552 of record NC_141691.1, on the reverse strand, counting down.
GGTCCTCGGGAAAAATGGTACAATAAAAATTGCAGGGAGGCACATAGTCGTTTAGTCAAAGCAGTGAAATCTAGGATTTCCAGTGATATTAAGGAGGCACGCTTAATGTACAAAAGAACCCAGTGGGAAGCGGAAAGGGAGTGGGACGATCTACATTGGTCTGACCTACTGGATGCCTGCACTTCTGCCAACCACATTAAGTATTGGGAAATTGTTAAGTGGGGAAGAAATCCCGACTCTCAAACCCCAGTTAACCATGTGTCCGCAGAAGCATGGGATGATTTCTATTCTGGTCAGTTTATGGACCCTGAGTTAGAAATCGACACAGTTCAAACCAGGCAGGTAATCACCCTCATTCCTAACCAAGAGTTAAACTTCACGCCACTGGAAACTGAGTGTGCGCTCCGCATGGTCCTAAGGGGGAAGGCGCCAGGGATGGACTGCATCCCGGCCGATTTATTTAGGGTCAATCCCCAACTCTGGGTTCCCTACATAACCACGATAGCAAATGCCATTGCTATGGGGGCCAGGATCCCGGTGTCCTGGAAGGGGGCGGAGATTCTCCCAATTTTTAAAAAAGGGGACCGTTCAGATCCGGGAAACTACCGCCCAATAAGTTTAATTGACTCACTTCAAAAGGTCATTTCAAGGATGGTCCTTGCCAGAGTCCAGGGGTGGATGGAGTTGGAGGGCATCTTGTCCCTCCTACAGGCCGGCTTCAGATCAGGTACCAGCACCATCGACCAGGTTTTCAGATTTTGTCTAATTTACTGGAAGGTGGTGCTGTTGGGCGGCGGAACGATCTATGCCGCATTCATCGATCTGAAATCGGCCTTTGACCTTGTGCCAAGGGTCAAACTCTTGACTGTTCTTAGAGATCTGGGACTGCCATTAGAATTACTGGGCCTGATTGTTAGATTACATGAGGGCAATTTTGCTAGGGTGAGGTGGGGAGGCCAAGGGCAGGTGACGGATTGCTTCCCCGTAACTCGTGGCGTCCGTCAGGGTTGTGTTCTGGCACCCACGCTCTTTTTATTGTTCACTCCACCATCTTTGGGCGGGACCAAGTTCCCTATGCTCATCTTTGCTGATGACACTTTACTCCTCTCAAAGACTCGTAGCGGCTTGCAAACTGCACTGACCCGCTTTGAGGAGTTTTGTACCGTCAACGACCTAAAAATTAATGTAAGCAAAACTAAATTCATGGTCCTAACTAAAAGTCGCCCCATTAAGAGCTCAGTGAGCATGAACGGAGTGGGCCTGGAACAAGTTGAGGTTATGACCTATCTAGGAGTAACCTTGGACTACCGTCTCCGCTGGAAACCACAGGTAGACACACTACACCTAAAATTTGCTCGCCTCACGGGTTATCTTCTACAGGAGCAAAAAAGGTCCCTAACTAAACGTGTCAAACCCGCACTTAAGATTTATGCCACTAAGGTAAGCTCCGCAATATTGTACGGGGCAGACCTTTGGGGACATATGGACCTATCAACCCTGGTGAAAGTTCAGAATAAATTTATGCGGAAACTAGTAGGACTTCCACAATCGGCTCCAACCAAACCACTATGTCTGGACATGGGCTGTAACCGAATTAATGAAATGGCTAGATACAGACTAGTAGCTATGTGGAGACGTATCTGGACCGCCCCAGACCTAAGCCTCTTTGCTAGGGAACTTGAGGAAGTAAGATCTACCTGGGGGTCTAGCAGTATACCCTGGTTGCGTGAAGTGAAATTGATCCTGGATGACATGGGCCTTAATCAGCTGTGGGTTTTTCCGGGGTCTACCAACTTCCCCTCAAAACAGGAATATAAAGCACTCTATTGGGCCTCTCTTCGCAAAGGGCTAGTTATTGCTTCAGATTCTGTCAGCTTAACAGGAAGATTCTTGTGCCATAAACTGGACCCTCTCCTAGAGAATTATTGGGACGTCATAACTAAGCCATTAAACAAAAAGCTTTACCACCAATTCCGAGTAGGTACCCTGCCCTTAAGATCCTTTACCAGGAACTGGTCTAACCAAGTGAGTGATTCCTGTCCGTGGTGCCCTGGACATAAGGAGAGTGTGGGTCAACTCCTATTTGTATGTCCGGTTTATCATGCCTCAAGAAGCAAATGGATAGGGCCCATATGTCGCCATCTTAAAGTCAGAGGGAGTGCAGAGGCTATATGGGCACTTCGTAGTAATACCTCCGAGGTGGTAGTTGTGGGCGTAGCCAAATTCCTGGGGTGGACATGGGTGATTAGAGCAAGATATCTGCAGGCACTTTGATTCTGTCTCTGTTTCCTAACTTCTAAACAGGTTTTTTCCTTTCTTTTACTTGTATTAGGTCTTTATTATACTGTTTAATTCTAATATTAGTGTTGAAATGTTCTTTGAAATCTATGAAATTGTAAATTGTAACTGTGATGGTTTTAAATCAAAATTTAACCATATGATGTATGCTCAATTTCTATTGCTTTTAATTGTCTTTTATGATGTAAAAATCGAAATAAAGACTTTAAAACCTGAAACCTGAAAAGAAACATAACAGAAAGTTTGAGGAAATTGAGTTGGGAGAAATGTGAAAGTTGGCATCTGTTTCATTAATAGGTGATGATATAAAATATCATCAAAGAGGGGATTGATGGAGCAAGGTTGCGCATGTAAAGCGACTTGCTTGTATTCAGCCCTCTCGAAAATAATATTAATGTACTAACTAATATGTTTCATCTACTAATTTTGCACCATACATTTCTAATATCTAGGGAAAGCTCGCCTATGTGCTCTAACCGTAACTCTATAGCACTAAAATGGTCGCCGCAACGCGGGAGGTCTACTGCACATGCGTATGACACACTCACATGACATGAAGTACTACTCCACTTGGTGGGAAACTTTTGCTTCTGCGCACTAGAACTAAGATGGCTTCTTTATGTTTTTAATGTGCTAAAGCTTGCATCGCTGCTTTTGCTAAATTGTTTGTTCTGCCTAATCCTTAACGCTGTAGTTAAAATAAAAGAATGGGAATAGAGTGTAGCAGGGATTCCGTTCTCTTACAGAACTGCGCATAGAGATCAGGAACCTCAGTGAATTAGGGTGACCCAAAACTCACCTCAGTATCCAAAATCCCCTTACCTAGCTAGCTACAGTGTCTCATTGGTCATAACAAACTCCCAATGACTTAGACAAACCAGAACATGAACTTAGGTTACCTCAGGTATCGTGGAACACATGAACACTCTTTCGCTCTATAATCATTTCAAACCAGAACGTGGAGTAAAAGAGGACACGTGCAATTTTGAAATATTTATTATTCAATGCAAGGTTCTCAAACGCAGTATCTTATATAATACAAGAAGACATATTATAAGAATCAGAGTTATCAGCATAGTCACCAGTCCATAATAAGCAAACGGTGATAGCATATTATAATGCAAAAATCAATAGAAATTTATATCACCTATTTCTCGCACTCCCTACTTAGCATACTATATTATATCTAAGAAGGTCTCATTTGGGTTTTAGCAGGGCGGGCCCATACCTCTAAATGTCAGGAGGAGAGGATCACATCATCTGCTACCAGCTCTCTGCATGCGAAGCACCATCAAGTGTGTTTTTGCATTCTCAGTAACTCTATCTTAAACTCGCTTAGAGCCCAATGTTGGCAGCAATTGTATTTGTGTTATGTCTAGTGGTGCGAGGATCAGACCTCCCAGCAACCTTGTGTTAGGTTATTCTTAGAGGGTTCAGCACTCACAGTTCAGACAGTGTACCAAGCACTACTGATATCAGAGTAATAAGATATTATTCGCAAATAAATCACATCTTTCGTCTAGGTTGAAAGCTACAATAACAATTATGTGTCGTGTGCAAACTGAAGCCAAAGGAAAATATGTTGTTTAAACACTTAATAAACTCATGCTAACTTAACACAGTATATAGAAAAGCAGCATCTATATGACACCCCCCAATGATCCGAGGACGGTCAGAAACACAGACCAATACTAGAATAGAGGCATAACATGAAAGCAGAGTTCAACAATATTGAGCCAAGCTAAATGTGTATATAAAAATTACATAAAAATGTGTACGATATGTAAAATATGTAAATATGTACGATATGAAAAATATGTATTGCAATATGAACAAAAAAAATTCTATTAATCCAAAGTCTTTAATTTGAGGCCAAATATAAAGTTATAGGCCTAGATCATATAAAGTTAAATGTTCTTAAGTCGAAAGGCAAAATTCAGAATTACTAAAAAGTCACGTGCCATAATAATAAAAGTCTCCAAAGCATCTCATGAGTGGATAGAATATGCAAAATATGTAGCAACAGCTTCCAACATGAAATCACTGTCATCGTCCGAAAACAGTTCAGCCATCCAATTAAGCAATGGGAAAGAACATATGTGCTCCTCCAGCACCGGACCCTCTAGCAACATCAAAGGACAACTCGGTGGGTTCCCAAGAACGCTATGTGCCAGAAACTCATGCGCCGCTGCGGGTATGTCCCATCGACCCATTAGTCCATGCATCGCTGCCAAGGCCATAATCCTTTTGCCCGAACAAACCAACTCGTGAGCAACTACGGGGCCCATCAGGTGATTAAAATCGACGTCAGGAGATATCGGCAAGCAGAGACACAAATCAATGGCCCAGTCGAAATCACAGCTCAGGCAATGAAACACAGGCTGGACACATGTAAAATAGGAAAATTGAAACGATAATCCAAATTCCGTGCTTAAAGTCGCAAGCGGCAGGGTGCCATAGTAATCAAGCATCCGGTTGCGAAACAGTGTCAGCAGGAGCTGAGCGGCTTCTTGCGCAGGATGGGCATCCATGTTTTAGGAAGCAGAATAATATCAAAATGCCTGCAGCCAAAGCCAGCAAAACAGGGAATCCGCCAATCAAACTCGAAAATATAGAATGGAAGATAGCGGGGATGACACCAAAAATCTTTTCGAATGTAGTCACGAGACCACTGCTAACCAATTTAGAAAAATGAGCTAAGCCAGACGTGGAGGAGGCATTAAAGACTTGATGAACTAATTCGCAGAAATGAAATGGCAAGTCAGTATTTAAAAGTGCCTGCACCTCTGTGCGCGTGTTGGCTATGTGAAGGACAAAAGTTTCACGGGCCGAGCTCAGGGACACTTCCTTTTGAGACAAAAGAGCTCTTATTCTACTCATACCATTGAACTCCGCTTCAAAGTTGGGATGCGCGGCCAGATGGAAACATCTGAATTCCCATGTGTGGGAGGATATAGCACATTTTTGCAACACACCACACGCTCTGATACAGTAACCACATAAGCGATACCGACCATTAACCCACAACACTCTTCGTTATTCAAAAGCAAATAACTACCATTTGTCAATAATTTAAATGTGGGAACTATTGCTGGAACTGGCGTGCCTTTCAGATCACAGGCTAAATTAGGCTGGTCCTGATTACAAGAACAATGCAACTGGATGTGTCTGCATATTAATGAACGGTCAGGCGACTGTGTGCATTCTTCACCATTAAGATTCACTTCCTTTCCATCTTTCAGACATCTGTACGTGTATGGTAGAGACCATGCCTCATGGAGGAAAGCACTGCCTAGTGGTTCATATCGCCCTATTGCAATATACCGCATACAATTAGTAAATTTGTACAAAGCAAATGGTAACGTAATAACTCCATGTATTAGCCATGTTGCAGCAGCGGCTTCAGCTACAGAAAAGGGTAAAGATTCTAACTTTTCAATATGTAACATAGAGAATGATGCATCTCGCATTGAAAGCATGCACTGCTTGCCAGTCAAATTAAATGGTTTACAAAAGGGGGTGGTGATGAACAGAGCGTCCGAGCCAAACAGACCACTCTTACCCAGTCCAAAGATCAGGGCTTGATCCATCACCGTTATTTATCTCACTGCCCCATCCCAGCTCAGAACCTGGCTATATGCAAATCAGTCTGTCCCTGGCCCAGTGCATCATGGGAACAGGGCAGACTAAACTACCAAGCCAATTCTTCACCAGAAAGGAGACAAGCTACCGGGGACCGGTTTCTGGCATTTCAGCCTTCTTCGGCCCGGCTTGCTTGAATCCTGATGGAGCAGTGAGAAAGGGACTCATGTCTGAGTACACCCTGCCACACCTATAGTGGCCAAAAACGATTTACAAAAGGGGGTGGTGATGAACAGAGCGTCCGAGCTAAACAGACCACTCTTACCCAGTCCAAAGATCAGGGCTTGATCCATCACCGTTATTTATCTCACTGCCCCATCCCAGCTCAGAACCTGGCTATATGCAAATCAGTCTGTCCCTGGCCCAGTGCATCATGGGAACAGGGCAGACTAAACTACCAAGCCAATTCTTCACCAGAAAGGAGACAAGCTACCGGGGACCGGTTTCTGGCATTTCAGCCTTCTTCGGCCCGGCTTGCTTGAATCCTGATGGAGCAGTGAGAAAGGGACTCATGTCTGAGTACACCCTGCCACACCTATAGTGGCCAAAAACGATTTACAAAAGGGGGTGGTGATGAACAGAGCGTCCGAGCCAAACAGACCACTCTTACCCAGTCCAAAGATCAGGGCTTGATCCATCACCGTTATTTATCTCACTGCCCCATCCCAGCTCAGAACCTGGCTATATGCAAATCAGTCTGTCCCTGGCCCAGTGCATCATGGGAACAGGGCAGACTAAACTACCAAGCCAATTCTTCACCAGAAAGGAGACAAGCTACCGGGGACCGGTTTCTGGCATTTCAGCCTTCTTCGGCCCGGCTTGCTTGAATCCTGATGGAGCAGTGAGAAAGGGACTCATGTCTGAGTACACCCTGCCACACCTATAGTGGCCAAAAACGATTTACAAAAGGGGGTGGTGATGAACAGAGTGTCCGAGCCAAACAGACCACTCTTACCCAGTCCAAAGATCAGGGCTTGATCCATCACCGTTATTTATCTCACTGCCCCATCCCAGCTCAGAACCTGGCTATAGGCAAATCAGTCTGTCCCTGGCCCAGTGCATCATGGGAACAGGGCAGACTAAACTACCAAGCCAATTCTTCACCAGAAAGGAGACAAGCTACCGGGGACCGGTTTCTGGCATTTCAGCCTTCTTCGGCCCGGCTTGCTTGAATCCTGATGGAGCAGTGAGAAAGGGACTCATGTCTGAGTACACCCTGCCACACCTATAGTGGCCAAAAACGATTTACAAAAGGGGGTGGTGATGAACAGAGCGTCCGAGCCAAACAGACCACTCTTACCCAGTCCAAAGATCAGGGCTTGATCCATCACCGTTATTTATCTCACTGCCCCATCCCAGCACAGAACCTGGCTATATGCAAATCAGTCTGTCCCTGGCCCAGTGCATCATGCGAACAGGGCAGACTAAACTACTAGAGGGAGCTTGTTTCCTTCCCAGTGTAAGAATTGGCTTTTGTAGTTTGGTTTGCCCTGTTCCCATCATGCACTGGGACAGGAACAGACTAATTTGCATACAGCCAGGTTCTGAAACTGGGATGGTGCAGTGAGCTAAAAAACGGTGTTGGATCTAGCCCTGATCTCTTGACTGGGTGAGAGCTTTCTGCTTAATTCAGAGACTCTGTCCCTCACCACCCCTTGTTGTAAATATTTTTGTCCACCCTAAGCGTGGAAGGGTATTCTCAGATGTGAGACCCTTGCTCATTGCACCATCAGGATTCAAGCAAACCGGGCCGAAGACGGCTGTAATGCCAGAAACCGGTCCCCGGGAGCTTGTTTCCTTCCCAGTGTAAGAATTGGCTTTTGTAGTTTGGTTTGCCCTGTTCCCATCATGTACTGGGACAGGAACAGACTAATTTGCATACAGCCAGGTTCTGAAACTGGGATGGTGCAGTGAGCTAAAAAACGGTGTTGGATCTAGCCCTGATCTCTTGACTGGGTGAGAGCTTTCTGCTTAATTCAGAGACTCTGTCCCTCACCACCCCTTGTTGTAAATAGTCAAATTAAATGGGGCAAATAGGGAGGACACGTTCATGTTACTCCAGGGCACTCGGCCCGCCTTAAGAGTCTGTAGTGTCCATGCAAACTGCATTACAGAACGCAATTGATTTTGACCATGGTACAGTACAGACACCTCATCATCAACAATGTCAACTACAGAAGAAACAATATTATACAACGTGTAAATTCGGGAAGAAAGCATGTTAATACCGTTATCTACAGCTGCAAGCACTTTTTCCAAATTTGCTTGGTCAATCGCCCTTAGGCGCTTAGCAGCCTCAATTTGTGAGAATTTCCAAATTTCATTGTAAACCGCATAAATCCTCCGTTTAGACCTACCATTAGCCGGGCCTTTTATAAAATCATTTAAATCCACATTATCATTTAACTGAGATAGATGTAGTTTAACTGCAGCTAACGCTGAATGTTGCAACCAATTCTGACACAGTTTCCCCACAGAGTAAGTTGTGACAGTATAATCAGTTTCAAAACGGGGATCAGGTCTGACTTGTGTAAACCCTTCAGTCAAACCCAGAAAACGACGATGGCAAGAATAAGCACTTCTATGCCACATCAGCCAACCCTTCGGATCCAAACTGGATACATTAAAGGATGAATTATGCAATAGAGTTTGTAACTCACGAATGGACAATTCAGTATAATTACCCCAACCTGAATATTCTTCCAATTCGGGGATAATTGGTGTATTTAATTTTTTAGAAGTAGCCAATCCAAAGCATGTTGTTTGGGAAATAGTAGAATTTAGAAACAACATGTGATTCGGGATGAGACATGCACAGTGCAAAGCCTCAGTGCCTTGTACCTGCCAATCCTTGGTACCCCAAACCGATTTAAGGTCAATTGTTCCCTTCCATAGCTCGTATCCATCTACAGCTAACTTGTCTAGAAAGGACTTCGAATACAGCAATTTTGTATCGCTAAGTCTAACTTTGGACATGGACTTTTGTGTCATTTTGAAATAAAATGACTCAGGATTTGATTAAAGTCTGTAAAATAAGTGTATTTTTTCAGAAATGTACTGGAGCTGCCTCCCAATGGAGCTGGGCAATGTTCCCACTGTGTGTAATTTACAGCAACCCTTCTGGAATTTGTTTTATGCAGAAAAAGATTACCATAATGTTGAAAGCAAAACAAATCACCATAATTAACAGAATCTAAGTATAAATCCTCAGCATCAAAGGCAGCATAGTATTTCAAATCAGAGAATAATGCTTCCACGGCCTGAATATCCCAATCATCAGAACGTATATTTTGTTTTACCACATCCCCCATGTTTATTCTAAGCACATTCGGAACATTAATCACTTCAGTTGGGCCATGTATTTGAAACCTAACCGCATCCCACACAATCCCATCAAGAACAGGCCAAGCAGTGATGTTAACTGTATTCAAATCTCTTTTCAGTCTGTGTGCTGAATGTGAAGAGGAAAGAGGGGCCAATGTTCCATTAAGGTACCGAATTCCTGTTCTTTCTTTAACATAGTGGCCATCGACCAGACGGAAAAAATAAAACACAAAACCAATTGACATAAAAAGATACAATGAAAATAGAATCATCCAAATGTATGTCCAAGGGGGAATTAAAAAATGTTTTTTAAATAAAGTGGCATATTTGAGGGTTTTTTCGAATGTTCTGAAACAGAGTCAAAAGAGAATCTGGATTGGCCGGCCAAACGTGTCTGCAAATCCGGCATTGATAAATCAGTTGGATAGGTGTAGTTCAGCTCATCAGTGTTAGTAACAGGAATAGTATTTAATAAAGGACTTGAAATAACAGGCATCTCGAGGGACACCTCCGGCTCAGCACCAGAAGTAATGGCCAACAATGAATGCCTCATCATGGAAGGACAGGATACTGCCGGTGTCATGCTATGAAGAATCGGCCACCCTGTGTGTCTTGACATTGTCAATTGAGATAAATCTGTTTTCCTTACGACCTGGAAGTGGTGGTAATATGACTGTTCTCGTGCCCTTCACTCCAATAACTCGAACCGATGCTCGATATGAAGGACCAAACTCTTTCTTGTTATCGATCTTCTCCCGAACCAGTTCTCCAACTTGGGGTAGCCAGCCAACTACCGGGATCTGCAACGCATCATTCGATGTGGAGGGCAAATGTTCCTTTGCTAGACTGTCTCTGGTCTTTTGTAGATCCTGTAAAACATTGCAATGTTCATCTACGTCAAAGGCCGCGGCCTGGGCCTTGCAGTCTAGACCGTTGAGGTCAGGAACATACATCTTGATACCAAAGAGCATTTCGTATGGGGTCCGCCCACCCAGAGACCTTCTAGGGAGATTATTAAGCGCACGCTGCACGCTATTGAGATGGGCCAACCAGTTTCTGCCAGTGCCTATAACTCGAGCTGTCAAAGATTGCTTTAAGTCACGGTTCATTCGTTCCACTACACTGTTACCCTCAGGTCTGTACAGAGACGAAAACTTGACTTGGACCGCCAACGAAACCATAGCATCCTTATACGCCCTAGAGGCGAAAGCCGGACCCTGATCCGAATGGAAGGTACCACAGGCAAAAATCCCTTCAAAGACTCGCAAATCCTTAATGACAGTCCGTGAATCAGCGCTCCGATGGGGCCATACCCACACAAAGCGTGTGCATGAATCAACTGCTACTAAGATGTACTTATACGCAGTATCAGAAGAAAAAGGACCGCAGTGTTCTAAATAAACACATCCAAGTGGTTTATTAGAAATGTACAACTGTGTCTGAGGCGGACGCGCAGCAGTTGAAGGTTTAATCTGCTGGCAAATGTCACATTGAAGGACATAATCGCGCATCTGTTTGTACAGTCCCCGCCACCAGAACCTCTGTTGTAGCTGAGTTACAGTGGCTGAGACGCCCGCATGCGCAGACGCCACACCTTCATGAGCCGCTGTAATCAAAGTAGCTCTGCGATCCGAGTTGGGAATTAAACGTTCACCAACATCCGGAATTTTCACATAAGGAACCTTATCGGGACTTAAGTGGTATGTGTATTTCGAAGGGAACCCCGCAGGTTATTTACCTCCCTTCTCAGTGGCAGCAACAGCTGCCAAGATGTCATCATCTATTTTACTTTTGGACCGTGTAACTGCTGCAACTAAGTAGTTTGATACTGCTGACTTCGCCGCTTCATCAGCAAGCAAATTACCGACAGCGTGGACTCCCACACGCTGGTGGCCAAGAGTATGAATCACAAACACGAGTGGTAACTTTTCTTTAAGTTCCGCCACTCGGACCCAGATCATTTTATGTTTTATTGTGCTACCTTTGGAATCACGGAATTCCTTCTGAATCCAAAAGAACAAGTTGTCATTGTAAGACTGGACACAGTAGTAAGAGTCACTTACGATTAAAGTCGTCACACAAGGATCTGCGTACTCCAATGCAAGCATTAAAGCACAAAGCTCTGCCTGTTGTGCAGTGCAGTCCCCGAGTGTCTGCGTGTGCACGACACTGGACTTGAACTCATCGTTCACCATGGCACCTACCACAATGGCGCATGCGGAAATGTAGGCGTGTTTAGAGCCATGCGCAACCTGCGCCGAACCATCAGTGTAAATTATGCAATGGAAATCCTCCAACGGCTGCATTGCTAAAGGAGCAGGATGAACAAATTCATACTGTAAGTACTCCTGCGACCGTAAAGTGGCGTAAAAAAAATAACCGTGACATCCTGTGATGTCAAGGATGCAGCCCATTGAATCCACCGAGGGTGCAAAGCTTTAGAATTAGGTACACTGGCTTTTGTGACTGCCTCCAAGGCAGGACACGGGGTAACAACCAACATGCATTTTCCCTGTGACAGTGCACGTTCCTTGAGAATTGCCATCTGCACCGCCGTCAAAACTTTTTCCACAGTGGAAAATCGCATTTCAGCCGAAGTGTACAAGTGTGACTTGTAAGCTATAGGTACTGTATCTCCTTCATTAAAAGTTAGGTACGTGAAACCTACCGTCCCAGGGACATTCTTATCACCAGGTTGGTCTGGTTATCACGAGTCTGTAAATATTCAGAAGTGAGCAAATCAGCTTGCAGAGGCTGCAGAACAGCTGAATGCTCAGGCAGCCAGCATGATTTGGAAAAAGATGGTTGTATCAAAGCATACAAAGGCTTGATACGCTGGGCATATTCCAGAATGTATGTTCTTCCGAAATTCAAAAAACCCAGTAAAGATTATAATTTTGTCAGTGTTGTCGGAGAGCGCAACTGTGCGCATTTCTCCAGGAAGTGAGGAGCCAAACCTTTTCCTTCATTGTTAAACTAATAGCCTAGAAACAACACTGTGTACTCTGCAATGTGCGATTTTGCAAAGTTAAACTTGTAACCCATGTCTGCAAAGTTACAAATAATACTGTTCACTCGACACAGATGCTCCCAAAGTTCGTCGTCTGTGAGATAAATGTCATCCACATAAGAACAAGCATCTGGGTCGACCCTCACCAACAGAGAGACTATGCGGGCGGAAAATACTCCAGGACTATTCTTATAGCCCATTGGGAGACGCCGAAACATTTTTTGCACACCGCCGCATGTGAAGGAGGTCCATTGGGAACTAAGACCATCTAATCCATGGGCATAAAAACCATTGGAAATGTCAAGCGTGGTTTTGAACCGCTTACGCACAAGACTATTCACAAGGGCAGAGCCGTGGGTGTTCTGTACTGCACAGTTACGGCAATGCGAGTTTAAATGCCGGTAATCCAAAACCAAACGATATGAGCCGTCCGGCTTGTTCACAGTAAAGAGGGGGTTATTCATCGGTGACACACATGTTTCAATTACACCCTGATATTCCAATTGTTCAAGGATTGCCGCGACTGAAGCTTTGGCTTCACGTCGTATGGGATATTGAGGTTGAGGCTGCGGCTGAGACCGTAAAGGAATCTCGTGGCTTGGGGACAATTTATCCCAGCCACATTGACAGCCAGTGCAAGCACCAGAGCCCACTCTTCTGCAAAGTGCAGCGCTTCCACTCTCGATACAGTGTTCGCGAAACTGGGGAGTATCACCTCCTCCCCTCGCAGAGCTGCGAGAACAAAAGGTGGGGGCCAGTCAGCCTCCGAAAAGCAAAATGTCATACGTAGACGAAAGATTTTCCCAAAATACCCTTTTTATGGTACGCTGTATGTCACCTTCTATCAACAGGACAATTTCAAAAAGTCTATCAGGGGGAGCAACTCTTGTATCAGCTGTTTCAATCACAACATAAGTATCAGTCGCTGTCACCTTCAGTAGTGGACGGAGGGCCTCTCTCACTATGGTAATCTCCGCCGCTCTGTCCAGCAAGGTCAGAGCCCACGTCAGATTCCGAAGCCGCGTTCTCACAATCTGGGGCATATCGATGCACCGTTAAGGCAGCGACTTTCTTCTTGGCAAACTGCGGTCTCTTAGGCGTAGAGCCCTCCTGCTTGTTTGCACCGTTGCGGGGGCGGGGCTGGTCACGTCCTTGCTGGCCACCCCGGCCCCTGCCGCCCCCTCCACCACCGGTTGACGGGGCCGATGAGTCCTGAAAGGAACGAGGAGAGCGTTGGTCAGAAGCCTGAAATCGATCAGGAGATTTAATCATCGCGCAGTTGCGCAAATCATAAACACGTTCCGACTGCGCAGGCAATGGAGACGCAGGGCGAGAAGTTTAGGCTTGTTGTTGTTGTTGCCTACCCTGCTTCTGTTTTTTAGGCCAATTTCGTTTTTTATTTTGATTGGTCTGAACCGCCGCTACCAAAGATTGTCCCTGGGGCTGCTTTTTCTCTTTATCAGAAAAAGACTTAAGACCCTTGGCATTGCGGCCAACCGTTTTATAAGCCGCCACAATTATCCTCGCTAACTGTAAGGGTTTTTCGGGAATCGCCTTTAACGCGTTAGCTACCTGAAAGTTCACCGCATCCCCCTTGATATTCGCAAGGATTAGATCGCAAACCACATCAAAGGTGCCACACAGGCGCATACCCAACTCTACCGAAGACTCCGGTCCGTGATCATCTTGAACCCGTTTAAGGACCATAGACAGATTGGACACAGACGGGGTGCCATAGCACCTCGAATAGACCACAGCAAAAGTCTTACCCCAGGTTTCACAGTCAACAAGTTCAGGGGCCAAATCTTTCGGTAAACTCAGCGTTAGAATCCGGTGTTTTTCACCAGGAGTAGTATTAGGAAACACAGCCTCCAGCTGGTCAAATTTCTCGGCAAGCCAGAAAGGAAAATCATCCTTATCTTGGGGCTTCTTGCCCATTACGGAATGCACCATGACAGGACTAATTTTCAAACCAGCCTGCCCTGCCGGAACGGCTGCACCTCTAGGGGCTGCCCCTTGAACATTACGACTTGTGTAATGTACAAGGGCTCTAATCACGGCAATAGCGACTACATGAAGACGCCTAAGTTCACCCATGTTGCAAGTGGCGTGATTAGGGTGAGGTGTAAATCCAGCCAAAGCGGGCCAATTTGCGCCCGGAATGGACAAAGGGCCCAACCTCGGAGCGGTTAAAGAGTGGGGTAGGGCGCCACCAAACCAAACTCCATGCTGCCAAACATCAATAGGTACTTCCTGTGCTCTGTACGGAGCATATTCAGCAGGTACAGTTGACGCAGTGTACGAGTGGAACACACCAGAATGTGCGTCCACCGCCGGAAGTGTCACCCACGAATAAAACCGTTAGTATGGGTAAGCATGTTCCGCACTCACCACCATAACCACAGCCAAGCCTGTCAAAGGAACATCATAAGCCCGCAAATGATCACACACCGCAATGCGACTATGCAGCGGGATGTCCACGGCTTGAGCCATGACCGCACAGGAACTAGAAACAACAAAGCAAACTTTGTAGCACAACTGGGTAGTAATTCAAGGAAAGCGTTTTAGATAGATTCAAGCTTGAAAAGACCTATATTAAAAATAGGTAGGTTTTTCTGACACCACCGCTTACCGGAAACGGCAATGAAGGGGTTAAGGTTTGAATGATATACTACTCGAGTGTCATGATATAAAACCACCAACGTATGGGCGCCATGTCGCAGGGATTCCGTTCTCTTACAGAACTGCGCATAGAGATCAGGAACCTCAGGGAATTAGGGTGACCCAAAACTCACCTCAGTATTCAAAATCCCCTTACCTAGCTAGCTATAGGGTCTCATTGGTCATAACAAACTCCCAATGACTTAGACAAACCAGAACATGAACTTAGGTTACCTCAGGTATCGTGGAACACATGAACACTCTTTCGCTCTATAATCATTTCAAACCAGAACGTGGAGTAAATGAGGACACGTACAATTTTGAAATATTTAATATTCAATGCAAGGTTCTCAAACACAGTATCTTATATAATACAAGAAGACATATTATAAGAATCAGAGTTATCAGCATAGTCACTAGTCCATAATAAGCAAACGGTGATAGCATATTATAATGCAAAAATCAATAGAAATTTATATCACCTATTTCTCGCACTCCCTACTTAGCATACAATATTATATCTGAGAAGGTCTCATTTGGGTTTTAGCAGGGCGGGCCCATACCTTTAAAATGTCAGGAGGAGAGGATCACATCATCTGCTACCAGCTCTCTGCATGCGAAGCACCATCAAGTGTGTTTTTGCATTCTCAGTAACTCTATCTTAAACTCGCTTAGAACCCAATGTTGGCAGCAACTTTATTTGTGTTATGTCTAGTGGTGCGAGGATCAGACCTCCCAGCAACCTTGTGTTAGGTTATTCTTAGAGGTTTCAGCACTCACTGTTCAGACAGTGTACCAAGCACTACTGATATCAGAGTTATAACATATTATTCTCAAATAAATCACATCTTTCGTCTAGGTTGAAAGCTACAATAACAATTATGTGTTGTGTGCAAACTGAAGCCAAACGAAAATATGTTGTTTAAACACTTAATAAACTCATGCTAACTTAACACAGTATATAGAAAAGCAGCATCTATATGACAAGAGTAGAGATGAGTGGTATACAGTGCATTCATTTATTTCTTGTTTTAATTGTGTTTCTCTTCTATTTTTCCATGTATTGTACTTTGAGCCTGACATGTACTTCTGAACTCCATCTTTGGAGGAACTGTGCCTGTGCAAATAAACTCAAACTACTGAATTATTGGCATTGAACTCATGCCAGCATTAGACTTGAACTGTGAAAACTCTGGGAACATTACCCCTTAACCCTGCCAGAGGAAGCTGAACTGTACAAAGTTATTACAATGTTATAGATATTGATACATTCACTGTCGGCTGGAATAAAAGTGCATGGGAAAATAAATGTATGGGCGGGCACATAATTTGAATAAAGAATGCAAATTTGCTCATATCAATATGGTGTGATGACCTCTCCTCATCTTTTGACCAATCAAATTGAGGAATTCACACATTTGCAACATTGGGGGGTGGTACACTGCCCAGGATAATGGTATATCTAAGGTAGGCTTAGCTAGTTAGATTGTCCAACTTGTCCAAATAGCTGACCTGTCACTGACCCAACGCACTCAATAGGCAATTGAGAGAAGAGATGCTTGCAGAGCACCCTGTGAGAAGATTCGATAACCCAATCAGGGTTCTGCAAAGGGGTTTGATAACCCAATCGGGGACCGACTGTTAGCTGCAGAGAGGGTTGCAACGATGGTGTTGTACTTTAGCTGTGGGTGCCGGTCTTAGCCTGTGGTGGTCCTGTCCTGATTCTATTTGTTCCGTACCTGTCCTGATTGCTGTTCTTCACCTATTCTTTCCTGCTGGCACCTGCAGTTTGGGGTTCTATCCGTTATCCCAGCCAGTGGCCAGGATTGGTATTCACACCATTCTAGGTAACTATAAAAAAAATCCATGTGGTACGTCTTTGTACTGTTTCCCTTTTCTACCCTTCCTACGTTTCAATGCTTAAACAAAAGTTTTCTTATTTGTATTCTGCTTAATCATATTTCTTGTTGTTGATCATGTTTTCGACATTTAAAATTTTACATAGATAAAGAGTTAAAACTTTCCCAAGTCTGTGGTTATTCTATGAGTGCAAATGTTTATTTACTGCCTATTATGCTAACACCCTTGATCCTTTAGCACTCTAGGTACTGGTGACTAGGATTGGTAAGTCAATTGGTATAGGTCCTGAATGGTTAAACAAATTGATTAGGCATAAGTTTACCTGTTCAAAGTGTGTATGTTTGCATGGGCCCAGGTGAGTATGGTAAAACAAGCAGGTGAGACTGCACTCTATCATGTACAAAAGTGTATAGTCTTATGAAATATTAGAAGTGTGCATTTCTTCAGTCATCATATCTCCAAGCGTGGGTTTTTTATTAGAGGGTGGGGGTGGTAGGGGAGAGAACATAAGGTCTCATACTCACTCAGTCTTGTTAAGACCAAGGTATAAATCAGTCCAGTTCAGGATTTGCTAATGTGTTCATATATATTCTGGAAAGAACGATGTATAGTTTGATAAAAATATTCACTCCCTCCTACCCTTAGAACGCACATGAGAAACGTGATATGGCCGTAGTCTTACATTAAATTCTGTATTTCTTATCATTAATCTGATAGAAGGAAGAAGATCCACAAAAAATGCACATAGGTGTCAGGTCTCCAACATTTGTAAATGACATATTGAAACACGTATAATGTCTTGCGAATAAGTGTTCACTCTCTATTGCTAATTAACTCTGGTTCAGTATGACTAGATTGTGACAAGTAATTTTCATACGGAGCTTAACAGAACGGGATGAGTGCCATGACAACATAGAATATATGCAATGGGTGAATGAGTCACTAAACATAAAGATCGAAAAATGCTCAACGGTCACTCACATTATTGGCCACCATCGTAGGCTGACTCTTATATAAGGCAATATGGCCAACGTTACTCCACGAAAAAGCAGGCAGTAATATTTAGCTTGAAGAGTCAACCAAATTATCTAATGGTGGTCATCCACGTGCTGCATAAATGGCATGGCTGCGGATGTAAAACAATTTTAAAAGAACACATCCATACAGCAGGTCTAAAATCTTATCCAAACGCGTATTGTAAGCTTACTTATAAATCTTGTCTGTTGTATTCTCATACTCCTGTAGGTCCGCAGAGTATGCTAGACCGGTGTAGTGGTTAGCCACCATCTTTCTTCGCTATAAATAATGTGAAGATAGACAACGTTCTACACAGTTGTGTGTCTCTTCTTCCGATATGCCCAGTACGAGTGTTTCTCATCTCTACTAGAGGCTCTGTTAATATCTGGGAAACAATTTTGTACTAAATTGAAAGTAAAACAAGGTGTTAATCGATAATTATCTGTTAATGTTAAATATCCTATGTTGTGGTGGTGATACAAATGGCAACTCACTTGTGTTGGTAGACCAAGTACCTGCGAAAGGCAATTGCCTAAAATGTATTGTGGAGACTCCAAAATTATCTATCAAAAACATTACCTTGTTTTGAAAGGGGATCACATGCGTTTTTGGTCCCGGGCTTGGCGGCCATTTAGGGAAACATACCAAACCCAGACATTTCTGAAAACTAGACACCAGGGGAAGTCCAGACCTGTGTGGCTTGCATGGATGCTGCAATGTTTTCCTATCCAGAATACCCTGCAAACCTCATATTTAGCTAAAAAAGTCACAATTCCCCTACATTTCTGTTTGAGATCACTGGCAGGCAAAAATGTCCTACAGCCCAGCGCTTCCCTTGGTCTCCCAATAAAAATGATACCTCACTTGTGCAGGTGTCCACTGCAGAATCGCCTAAACACTTATTTGAAAAACAATATAGCACTTCGCTGTGTTATATCCTCAATTCCATTGTTTTTGGCCCTTCGCATTCGCAGGCCATTGGCCCACTCACACAACTGAGGTATCATTTTACTCAGGAGACTTAGGGGAATCGTGAGTGGTAGGATATTTGTGCCGGTACGGTGATTACAGCCAGAAATGTGAGGAAAATGTGATTATTGTAGCTAAATTTGAGGTTTGCAGGGGTTTCGGGGTAGGAACCAGTTGCCTATTCGTGCCCACCATTAGCAAAATGCAAGCCATGGGGCTATGGTGGTAAACCATGCCATAGAGCCTGATTTCATTCATGGCAGGTGGCCTGTAATCCGCCATGGGGACAGAGTAAATTACTCAGTTCACATGGTGGCGAGACCACGCACCTAATATATAAATGAACGCCAAGTAGGCGGTCATTTATAAAAGTATTGCCAGGAACCACCATGAAGCGGTTCATGGCAATGCATATTACTGTGTGCTAAGGGGCAGCAGTAGCAGGACACAGCCCTGTAACACACAACTTTCTACCATTGTGGGCGGGAGAGCATTATAACAATTTTACTGTTCTTGTAAAAAACTGTAAATATTAACTACATGTTCCCCATCCAGTTTGGGTGGTTTAGCATGTAGCCATTTATCTAAAGGCCCTTACTCCCCTTAGTCGTAGTAGAAGTTTGGTCATGGTGGAAACAGAGTAATCTCTTCCGTGGCCAACTAAAGGTCCGACGGCATTAAAATCTAGTGAGCGGACCTTCATATTGACAAGATGTATACTTTGTCAACCTTGAAACTGAGTATACATATGGCCAATATATAAATGAGGCCCACAGTGCTGCTACAATGATGCCTATTGTGTAAGGCTTGCACTAACATAATCGGGTAATTTTTGGCACAATAGTGTTTAGCACTGGTGTAATACTTGCACTGGCACAATATTGATAATTCTTGGCACGTCAATAAAATTATGACTCAGGGATCCATGCACTCACAGCCATCCATACCTGCACTTACTTATTCAACTATTCATCCAAGCACTCAACTATTCAATCAGCCATATGTTGTTGTGATCTTATCTAGGACCCTAATTAAATATTCCCGATTGATGCCCTTATGTGGTTATAACAAATCATACCCTTATAAATATTTAGTAATAGCCAATGCAATCCAAATACGGCAAGGCTACTTCCTTAGACTCCTAGAAAGTACAACAAGTTCTTTCAACAAACCAAACCTCCAGCAATCTGGGAATCCCCCATGCTTTTGTTTTGATTTGTCCTAAAACTCCTGCGAGTGCAAAAGAACGGCAAGTTCTTAGTGACATCTTTTATTGATGTCTTATGTCCAACCTTACATCATACACGGCACCATCCAGGTATAAATATACCAACGTTTGCCTTAAGCAACACACAGTGGTTTGGAGCAGACCGGCTATCTACTTATGCGAAGCCCAGCTGATGCGAGTGCCAAAGGAATCCGTCCCTCCCATTTGACACACTGAAAGAGACGCTGTCTTTTTCTCCTGCCGAGAAAATCCAGCTCCAGTGTTTCCAGTCACCCTTGCGGGTGACTGGAAGATCGAGTCCTGAGAGCGAGATACAAGGCCTCGTTCATTCTAAAAACAAGGTACGGAGCTGATTAGATCCTTAGAGAATTCTTGAGTCAGATTCTTGGCAAAACTAACTTAACTTAAAAAACTCCTTTACTCCTTCCCACGTGCTAGGCTTAGGTTAGGTACCCTGGGGTAGGTGTATTTAGAAACATCAGTTGAGTACGTTTAGTCAACTTTTATCATTGTATGTAATTGTATATATTTTTTATACCTTTTAAGCATCATATGGCTCAGATACCATATCAATGCTTTTACAGTAATATTTCATAATACTCGTTTTACTGTAAGCACTTTACTTTCTGACAAGTATTGCAATTGTAGCAATTCACTTCTCTTGCATGAGAAAGAAGACTGCTCAATAAATAACACCTTTTCTTGAAAACGCCAGTCTCTCTATTTTTCTGCACTCTGGTGAAACTAAGTATGCACGATTGACTGAGTGAAATAGCTATCTATTGTTTTCACACAACTCTGGAGATATACTCCTTATTCTGGGAGAGCAAAGTTGTCATGTTTATGCGGTTGTCAGAAGCTAATCCCTTCTTGTCTAATAAGGGAAGTTCACTCCTCCCTGTTCATTCGAGAAAGTTTCTAGTGACCTCTGAGCTAGCTGGCAAACCTAATTAAGTCTAACATATTCAATAGAGACCTGGTCGACCTCAGTCCTACGTCTAAACTATAGTTTATGTTATTCCAATGCGCAGAGCTTATTGGGAAAATAGGAACTACACTCCATGGCGCCCAGCGTTTGTTAAGGCGATAATCTAACGCAAGATATTAGAGTAACTCAGTTGTGCTTTTTCACACAGACCCCTTTTTCCCATAAAATCTCCAATAGACGTCTGGAGTGGGTGAAAAGTTAATATCCGCCGAAACTCAGTAGGATGAGAATCCTATGTGCTAGTTTTTGGTTTAGTCAACGTTGAAGGATACAGTGTTCCAATATATTGTGCACCTAATTGTTGTTTCCTCAAAACTTGCTCTGCAAGAAACTTTCATTAAACAATGTTAAATCATGGCGACAATAACGAAACTGGTGAAGCCGCAGTAAATGCGAACCAACCATGTGCAGACATTACAGGGTTTAATGAAGACGACCATGATGCAATAATCATCCCGGTCAATGTAAAACCATAACTATAAAACTTATAGAAAATGGAGTAACATCAAGAGGTGGTACAGTCATATTTGTGGTAGAGGCACATGAATTTCGGCAGACAGAGGTATTCTATTCCTGGATAAACTTTCCAGCAGCACATGCTGTAACACATGAGCTCCACTACTACAAAATAGCAGAAGCTCAAGCAGAATACTCTCCTTTCGAGAAAGTTGAAATTCCGCTAACATACAAAGAGCACCTGCTCTTGTTTAATGGCACCTTAAAACATCAAAATCACATTACCAGGCTCGGTCCACTAGGTAGACCAGGAGCCACATGGCTGGTTCTAGCCAGCTACACACCACATCCGGACATTGAAGCAACGTCAGACAGAGAACTTTTAGTTCAGCTAAAACAACTAATTAAAATTCAAAGACAATTGGTCCAATATGTCATGCGGACTTCAACAGTCCAACCTGCAATTAAAATTCCACAAAACAACCCTCAACAGTGGAACACAAACAGGATTACACCACAGAATATACAATCATGGCTTGGTAAAATACCCGCAAAACGGGAACAAATTCCATTCTGGTTAGCTCAAAAAACTCACTCAGATAGAGGCAGTATTTCCTGATACTACCCCTCACGAAAAACACAGAATTCTGACTATCTGTCTCCCAATGGGGATCGCACCACATGTGGAGGACTGTGACACTTGGGGCACGGTCTTTGCTTCCATCTACACAAAAAGACATGGTGTTCCGTCTATGGTGGTGATACCAGACGTACTAAGACAGATTCAAAATGAATACGGTCCAGAACCTGCTTCAACTCTAGGTATGAAATTACTGAAAGACTTTAAGCAGGTCTCGACTATATGATTAGCCAACATAAAAGGAGAAGCAGCATGTGTGGCAATCCGCCAAAAATTGAAAGAGACAGATATAGCAGACCAACCTTTTGAGCTTGCTAAAATAATTGAAAAATCCTATGAAGAATTAGGCAGAGATAGTTTGGGTGGTAAACCAGTACAACCCAACTAATTGAAAATCCTGAAAAAAACTTTTATTAAAAATAATCTCAATTCTCAAAAGAAGAAGTGGGAGGCTAATAAACAAACTACTCCCAGAGAAAAACAGTTTCAGACCAGAGGAAGGTCTCCCCAACGAAGAGTTAAATCTCCAGAAGGGGGGGGCAAGTCTCCCCAAAGGGAGCCCTCTGAAAAAACATACAACCTTAGAAATAGGGACAATTTGAGAAAACCTGACAGATATCAAGATATTGATACATGTCCCTCTCGATCTTTTAAGACTTCATCAAAGAAATCGGAAAGAAGAGGACGGTCAGAACATAAAGAAGAGCACGTCAAGTCCAAAGACAAGGAACCTGCTCATCAAAGTAAAAAATTACAATTTCCCAGAAAGAAAGTAGCCAGTATTAAAATAAAACATGCCGAGAATCCTGAGGACACAACTGAAAAACGGAGAGTGGGCCCAGACAATGCTGGACAGTGCAGCAGAAGTGTGCATAGCTCGCAAGATCCTGATGAATCTTCTGGAGACAGTGGACACGAATGAATATATTCAAGTGGAAACTGCAGACACCCGAGTGAGCGTGCCCCATAAACTGTAATATGAACTAAGGGGCGTGAGACTACAACTGGGGATTCTACCTTACTAATAGCCCCTAAAGATGACCTTTTGTGCCCCATAGGCATACCCAAAGGCAGTCTTTTTTCCGAAGAGATTATTTTGTGTTGTAAAACGGATTCAGCTCTGTTTAAGAAAGCATACAGGGTACCAACTACACCACCCCCCACCCTCTGCCCAATTTTACATTTGGCTGCCATAAGGATCACAAAAAGATATAAATTAAATTAAAAGTCACTAACCAAGTCCTTAGTTATCTTGACATCTCGAACAGTCTCGGATGAAAGGCAGGTGACCCAACCCAACCTCCTCCAGCTTACGATGGCCTTAGACGGTCCAACCCTTGTCCCGGGCTTCTCGCAGCTTCTCCTGGCGCAGCCCGTGCTCGTCCCGCATATCATGGGGGAAGGTGGCGCTTTATAGCCGATGTCAGCGCCTCCCCCAGCAGCAGCTGTTACCACTCTGGCTGAGGCAAATGAAGCGATGCACCCTGGGAGCAGAAGTCCCACCAGGGTGTTGTTGCAGAGCAGGCAGGTGTCCCGTAGGTGAAAAGAGCACAACACAGCTCACGACGATATAGCAGAATTAAGTTCAAAAGGGCCGCCCTTGTAGAGCATTTAAAATTGAGCAAAGGCTACACTCTGCATATCGCCCAGAGGCTTCTGGAGTGGTAGAACAACTGAATGGCACAATCAAGTCAAGATTGGGAAATATATATGAATCTACTCGATTAGATTGGCCTGATGCTTTACCTCTTGTTCTGATGGGACTCAGAAGCATTCCAGACAGAAACACAGGTTTGAGTCCCCATTGAGATACTCATGGAAAGAGCAATGAGGCAGGCATGGGTGTCAGGACACAAGCTGATAAATATATCTGATGACTTAGTGCTGGAGTACTGCAAAGAACTGGCTGACCAAGTGCGTTCTATCTCTCACGAGGTTGGAGAAGTCGCTGTAACCAGACAATCAACTCCAGCACACGATCTGATTTCAGATGATTGGGTTGTGATAAAGGAACATACTCGAAAATCTTGCGTAGCTCAGAGGTGGGGAAGGCCACAACAACTGATATTGGTTACCACTACAGCTGTGAAGTGCAAGAGAATTCAGAATTGGATCCATGCGAGTCACACCAAAAGAGTGACTGCACCTGATGAAACTGAAGCTGAAGGTTGCGTAGCTGAGTGGTCTCAGGAAATTGATCCCGAAGTAGTTGAGGATGAACAACGGAGCACAAGTCGGGCTGAATGAATTCCAGTGATTGATATTCCTGCAGATTTTGTGAGAACTAGGAGTCAATCTATTTAGATAGACAGAGTGATAGTGAGTATGAGTCAGGAATAGAAGAACGTACCCAGCTTACAGAAACCAAACCCAATAGTGATGCTGAGGAGGAACAAATAAGGAGAGATCAATATACTCAGACATTCCAGATATCTGCCACAGTTCCAGAGTCTGAGGCGGGACAGATAGGTACTAGGGCGAAGGCTCAGGAAAAAAAAAACAAGAGATTGAGATGCCTAAGCAGGACCAGATAGGTATAGAAAAACATGCTCAGGAAGAAGAAGGCGAGCAAAGTCAAAGTCAAATTCAGCACACTCCTGAACAAGGCCAGATTAGTATCCAGGCAGAAGAAACAGAAACAAGACCCTGACCAAGTCAGATAGAGAGAGATACAGAAGATGAAAATGTACAAATTGTGCCACAATTAAGCAAAAATAAAAGACCAATTGAAGAAAATCAAAGCACAGTGCCAGCTAAAAGACTCAGAAAGGGAGATAAGTGGCCTGGTTTTGTCAAAAGAATGAAATTTCACCCTAAAACAATAAATGAAGAACTGGAACAAGTAAACAAAGATATCAAGTCAACCTGGGCCTACCACAGAGCAACCAAGAAGGAGAAGTCCATGACTGAAAAGACTTAATAATAAATTCAGAGGCCCTGAATGGACCTATGTCATCCTTGAAGATTTCGAAAATTTAAAACTAAGTGATGAAAGTGAAGATGAATTGATTGATGACCCAACTGACGAAGAAGTGAGACCAACTTGAGAAAAAGGTTCATAGGTTAACATTCTGTGAAAAAGTCTCAAAGAGGGGCTGAGTCTCCTTAGTCAGAAATGGCTGATCATACTGTTAAGGGAAGACCAAAAGGAACTGCCTAAAAACATACTGTAAGATATGCACATGTAGTATAGTGATAGTACTCATAGTATGTCTAGGACTGAAGGTAGCTATTTCTTATCTAATGAGTAAAAATTAGATGAATAATACTAACATTCATGAGAAAGTAGATGTACCTGAAAAAGTAAATACATATGAAAGGATAGATAGTTTCAGACAGCAAAGGGTAGATTTAGAAGCATAAGATGAAGACGGATTACACTATGGTAGGGTTAAAAATAAAACACACTTGAGCGTATTTGCAAATCTGTAAGTAGATTATGTAGAAGCAATGGAAATAAGTGATTGCTATGTATGTATGAAGTTACCTACATCTGTAGCCGAGGGTGTTACTTACCACCATTTGCCCCTGACATGTGGTATTTCATGTAGTATTTTAGCTAGTTTATTTGATAAGAAAGGACCTTTCTATTTTTCTTATTATTCTATTTCAGATGTAATTTTCTCTGAACTTCCTATACGTAGTAACCTGGATCCTATACATACTAAAAGTGACATAACTCGTTATATGGTTGAATATTTTCTAACAATAGGTACAATAGTTAGAAAGTGTGGCTCAGGGGTTAGAGGCGGCAGACCCGGAAGCTGAGATCGGCCCTGGACCAGGGTTCAATTCCCCGCCTCGGCGGGTCTTGGGCTAAAAAAATTCCACGGACTCGATAATTCTCGCTCCGGTGCCTTCTCGACTCACGGGTTCACACTCTGTGACTCTGGGCAATAGCTTGCTTAATCTCCACAACGGCCCCTCGCAGCGGGATGCCTGGCTTTCACCTTGTGGATACCCTGCCGGGGTTATCTCACAGGGGAATACCAGGACGGGTTCCCTAAGCAAGCGCCAGGAAACCCACTGAGGGTAGCTGTGCGCTATATAAGCTCAAATACATTTACATTTACATATAGCTAAGTCACACAAACATAATTTTACATGAAAAAGAAAAAATATTTTGAACTTAGTTGAGAAAAGGAGAGAGGATTTCCAGAGAAAAGTACAGAACAGAAACGAAAGATTGCTAAATGGGCAACAAATAAAGAGTACACCTTAAATGGCAAGCCTCACGCTGCTATGTTGCTGGATTTCGAAAAGAAAGGGAAACTGTCTCCACAGAGAGAGAACGAGTTATTATAACAATATATTTATCGTTTCCAGTGAATGTGAACACAATTATAAGGTAATTGGGGATTGGGGTTTCAAAGATGGAACTGACCAGTATTCCCTGGAATGTAATATATATTTGGGAACAAAGCATATTATAAACAGCCTGATCATTGGTATGGGAGTTGCTATTTTGGAATAGTATTCCTAAAGGTATATCATGTAAACAAAATCACTGGAAGCAATGAGGAAGTTAATGGACTAATAGATAGTAAAAGAGCTAGTTTTGAAGAAATTGTAGGTGATATTTAGTGCATTGTTACCTTCAGTGGGAGTGGTTCTGAATACTCAAGAAGTTGTCAACAGTGGTGGATCGCTTATCCACTGACGCTGACAAAATCGAATTGCTCTTGATACATTGTTGGCATAAGAGGGCGGAGTCTGCAGAATGTTGAAAGCGCACCATTGTTGCACGTACATACCTGACAAAAGTGTTGAAGTTAAGGGGTATGTAAAGAATATTACACATTTGGAAAAGGAACTCAAACCACTTGAGGTTGATAGTGCACAGAAGAGACTTACAGATGGTCTCTCTTCTATAAGTAGTTGGTTCTCTAACATAGGGAAAAGTTTTGTAGATAGAATACTGATGCCAATGGCGGGAGTAGCCCTGCTGATTTTAGGGATAATAATTTGTTGCAAATGTCACAAGCATAAAAAGACATATACGGTAAATAAGAAAGGAAAGAAGAGAAATATTGATGAAATTGAATTAGAAGAGTTGAATAGAAATTTATTCAAGAAAGTGAAAAATGTTCACATAAATAATGAAAAGAAACATAACAGAAAGTTTGAGGAAAGTGAGTTGGGAGAAATGTGAAAGTTGGCATCTGTTTCATTAATAGGTGATGATATAAAATATAATCAAAGAGGGGATTAATGGAGCAAGGTTGCGTATGTAAAGCGACTTTCTTGTATTCAGCCCTCTCGAAAATAATATTAATGTACTAACTAATATGTTTCATCTACTAATATTGCACCATACATTTCTAGTATCTAGGGGAAGCTTGCCTATGTGCTCTAACCGTAACTCTATAGCACTAAAATGGTCGCCGCAACGCGGGATGTCTACTGCGCATGCGTATGACACACTCACATGACATGAAGTACTACTCCACTTGGTGGGAAACTTTTGCTTCTGCCCACTAGAACTAAGATGGCTTCTTTATGTTTTAAATGTGCTAAAGCTTGCATCACTGCTTTTGCTAAATTGTTTGTTCTGCCTAATCCTTAACGCTGTAGTTAAAATAAAAGAATGGGAATAGAGTAGAGATAAGTGGTATACAGTGCATTCATTTATTTATTGTTCTAAATGCGTTTCTCTTCTATTTTTCCATGTATCGTACTTTGGGCCTGTCATGTACTTCTGAACTCCATCTATGGAGGAACTGTGCTTGTGCAAATAAACTCAAACTACTGAATTATTGGCATTGAACTCATGCCAGCATCAGACTTGAACTGTGAAAACTCTGGGAAAATTACCCCTTAACCCTGCCAGAGGAAGCTGAACTGTACAAAGTTATTACAATGTTATAGATATTGATACATTCACTGTCGGGTGGAATAAAAGTGCATGGGAAAATAAATGTATGGGCGGGCCCGTAATTTGAATAAAGAATGCAAATTACCTCATATCAATATGGTTTGATGACCTCTCCTCATCTTTTGACCAATCAAATTGAGGAATTCACACATTTGCAACATTGGGGAGTGGTACACTGCCCAGGATAATGGTATATCTAAGGTAGGCTTAGCTAGTTAGATTGTCCAACTTGTCCAAATAGCTGACCTGTCACTGACCCAACGCACTCAATAGGCGATTGAGAGAAGAGATGCTTGTAGAGCACCCGGTGAGAAGATTCGATAACCCAATCAGGGTTCTGGAAAGGAGTTCGATAACCTAATCGGGGACCGACTGTTAGCTGCAGAGAGGGTTGCAACGATGGCGTTGTACTTTAGCTGTGGGTGCCGGTCTTAGCCTGTGGTGGTCCTGTCCTGATTCAATTTGTTCCGTACCTGTCCTGATTGCTGTTCTTCACCTATTCTTTCCGACTGGCACCTGCAGTTTGGGGTTCTATCCGTTATCCCAGCCAGTGGCCAGGATTGGTATTCACACCATTCTAGGTAACTATAAAAAAATCCATGTGGTACGTCTTTGTACTGTTTCCCTTTTCTACCCTTCCTACGTTTCAATGCGTAAACAAAAGTTTTCTTATTTGTTTTCTGCTTAATCATAATTCTTGTTGTTGATCATGTTTTCGACATTTAAAATTTTACATAGATAAAGAGTTAAAACTTTCCCAAATCTGTGGTTATTCTATGAGTGCAAATGTTTATTTACTGCCTATTATGCTAACACCCTTGATCCTTTAGCACTCTAGGTACTGGTGACTAGGATTGGTAAGTCAATTGGTATAGGTCCTGAAAGGTTAAACAAATTGATTAAGCATAGGTTTACCTGTTCAAATTGTGTATGTTTGCATGGGCCCAGGTGAGTATGGTAAAACAAGCAGGTGAGCCTGCGCTCTATCATGTACAAAAGTGTATAGTCTTATGAAATATTAGAAGTGTGCATTTCTTCAGTCATCATATCACCAAGCGTGGGTTTTTGATTAGAGGGTGGGGGTGGTAGGGGAGAGAACATAAGGTCTCATACTCACTCAGTCTTGTTAAGACCAAGGTATAAATCAGTCCAGTTCAGGATTTGCTAATGTGTTCATATATATTCTGGAAAGAACGATGTATAGTTTCATAAAAATATTAACTCCCTCCTACCCTTAGAACGCACATGAGAAACGTGATATGGCCGTAGTCTTACATTAAATTCTGTATTTCTTATCATTAATCTGATAGCAAGAAGAAGATCCACAAAAAATGCACATAGGTGTCAGGTCTCCAACATTTGTAAATGACATATTGAAACACGTATAATGTCTTGCGAGTAAGTGTTCACTCTATATTGCCAATTAACTCTGGTTCAGTATGACTAGATTGTGACAAGTAATTTTCAGACGGAGCTTAACATAACGGGATGAGTGCCATGACAACATAGAATATATGCAATGGGTGAATGAGTCACTAAACATGAAGATCGAAAAATGCTCAACGGTCACTCACGTTAATGGCCACCATCGTAGGCTGACTCTTATATAAGGCAATATGGCCAACATTACACCACGAAAAAGCAGTCAGTAATATTTAGCTTGAAGAGTCAGCCAAATTATCTAATGGTGGTCATCCACGTGCCGCATAAATGGCATGGCTGCGGATGTAAAACAATCTTAATAGAACACATCCATACAGCAGGTCTAAAATCTTATCCAAACGCGTATTGTAAGCTTACTTATAAATCTTGTCTGTTGTGTTCTCATACTCCTGTAGGTCCGCAGAGTATGCTAGACCGGTGTAGTGGTTAGCCACCATCTTTCTTCGCTATAAATAATGTGAAGATAGACAACGTTCTACACAGTTGTGTGTCTCTTCTTCCGATAAGCCCGGTACGAGTGTTTCTCATCTCTACTAGAGGCTCTGTTAATATCTGGGAAACAATTTTGTTCTAAATTGAAAGTAAAACAAGGTGTTAATCGATAATTATCTATTAATGTTAAATATCCTATGTTGTGGTGGTGATACAAATGGCACCTCACTTGTGTTGGTGGGCCAAGTACCTGCGAAAGGCAGTTGCCTAAAATGTATTGTGGAGACTTCAAAATTATCTATCAAAAAATGACCTTGTTTGAAAGGGGATCACATGCGTTTTTGGTCCCGGGCTTGGCGGCCATTTAGGGAAACATACCAAACCCAGACATTTCTGAAAACTAGACACCAAGGGAAGTCCAGACCTGTGTGGCTTGCGTGGATGCCCCAATGTTTTCCTACCCAGAATACCCTGCAAACTTCAAATTTAGTTAAAAAAGTCACAATTCCCTTACATTTCTGTTTGAGATCCCTTTGCTTTTAAATATTAACTACATGTTCCCCATCCAATTTGGGTGGTTTAGCATGTAGCCATTTATCTAAAGGCCCTTACTCCCCTTAGTCGTAGTAGAAGTTTGGTCATGGTGGAAACAGAGTAATCTGTTCCGTGGCCAACTAAAGGTCCGACGGCATTAAAATCTAGTGAGCGGACCTTCATATTGACAAGATGTATACTTTGTCAACCTTGAAACTGAGTATACATATGAGGCCCACAGTGCTGCCACAATGATGCCTATTGTGTAAGGCTTGCACTAACATAATCGGGTAATTCTTGGCACAATAGTGTTTAGAACTGGTGTAATACTTGCACTGGCACAATATTGATAATTCTTGGCACGTCAATAAAATTATGACTCAGGGATCCATGCACTCACAGCCATCCATACCTGCACTTACTTATTTAACTATTCATCCAAGCACTCAACTATTTAATCAGCCATATGTCGTTGTGATCGTATCTAGGACCCTAATTAAATATTCCCGATTGATGCCCTTATGTGGTTATGACAAATCATACCCTTATAAATATTTAATAATAGACAATGCAATCCAAATACGGCAAGGCTACTACCTTAGACTCCTAGAAAGTACAACGAGTTCTTTCAACAACCCAAACCTCCAGCAACCTGGGAATTCCCCATGCTTTTGTTTTGATTTGTCCTAGAACTCCTGCGAGCCCAAAAGAACGGCCAGTTCTTAGTGACATCTTTTATTGATGTCTTATGTCCAACCTTACATCATACACGGCACCATCCAGGTATAAATATACCAATGTTTGCCCTAAGCAACACACAGTGGTTTGGAGCAGAGCGGCTATCTACTTATGCGAAGCCCAGCTGATGCGAGTGCCGAAGGAAGCCGTCCCTCCCATTTGACGCACTGAAAGAGACGCTGTCTTTTTCTCCTGCCGAGAATATCCAGCTCCAGTGTTTCCAGTCACCCTTGCGGGTGACTGGAAGATCAAGTCCTGAGAGCGAGATACAAGACCTCGTTCATTCTAAAAACAAGGTACGGAGCTGATTAGATCCTTAGAGAATTCTTGAGTCAGATTCTTGGCAAAACTAACTTAACTTAAAAACTCCTTTACTCCTTCCCACGTACTAGGCTTAGGTTAGGTACAATGGGGTAGGCGTATTTTGAAACATCAGTTGAGTACCTTTAGTCAACTTTTATCATAAAATGTAATTGTATATATTTTTTATACCTTTTAAGTATCATATGGCTCAGATACCATATCAATGCTTTTACAGTATTATTTCATAATACTCCTTTTACTGGACGCACTTTACTTTCTGACAAGTATTGCAATTGTAGCAATTCACTTCTCTTGCATGAGAAAGAAGACTGCTCAATAAATAACACCTTTTATTGAAAACGCCAGTCTCTATATTTTTCTGCACTCTGGTGAAACTAAGTATGCACGATTGGCTGAGTGAAATAGCTATCTATTGTTTTCACACAACTCTGGAGATATACTTCTTATTCTGGGGGAGCAAAGTTGTCATGTTTATGCGGTTGTCAGAAGCTAATCCCTTCTTGTCTAATCAGGGAAGTTCACTCCTCCCTGTTCATTTGAGAAAGTTTCTATTGACCTCTGAGCTAGCTGGCAAGTCTAATTAAGTCTAACATATTCAATAGAGACCTAGTCGACCTCAGTCCTACGTCTAAACTATAGTTTATGGTATTCCAATGCGCAGAGCCTATTGGGAAAATAGGAACTACACTCCATGGCGCCCAGCGTTTGTTAAGGCGATAATCTAACGCAAGATACTAGAGTAACTCAGTTGTGCTTTTTCACTCAGACCCCTTTTTCCCGTAAAAACTCCAATAGACGTCTGGAGTGTGTAAAAAGTTAATATCCGCCGAAACTTAGTAGGATCAGAATCTTATGTACTAGTTTTTGGTTTAGTCAACGTTGAAGGATACAGTGTTCCAAAATATTGTGCACCTAATCGTTGTTTCCTCAAAACTTGCTCTGCAAGAAACTTTCATTAAACAGTGTCAAATCACGGCGACAATAACGAAACCGGTGAAGCCGCAGTAAATGCGAACCAACTGGGTGCAGACATTACAGGGTTTAATGAAGACAACCATGATGCAATAATCATCCCGGTCAATATAAGAAAAACCATAACTATAAAACTTATAGAAAATGGAGTAACATCAAGAGGTGGTACAGTCATATTTGTGGTAGAGGCACATGAATTTCGGCAAACAGAGGTATTCTATTCCTGGATAAACTTTCCAGCTGCACATGCTGTAACACATGAGCTCCACTACTACAAAATAGCGGAAGCTCCAGCGGAATACTCTCCTTTCGAGAAAGTTGAAATTCCGCTAACATACAAAGAGCACCTGCTCTTGTTTAATGGCGCCCTAAAACTTCAAAATCACATTACCAGGCTCGGTCCACTAAGTAGACCAGGAGCCACATGGCCGGTTCTAGCCAGCTACACACCACATCCGGACATTGAGGCAATGTCAGACAGAGAACTTTTAGTTCAGCTAAAACAACTAATTAAAATTCATAGACAATTGGTCCAATATGTCATGCGGACTTCAACAGTCCAACCTATAATTAAAATTCCACAAAACAACCCTCAACAGTGGAACACAAACAAGATTACACCACAGAATATACAATCATGGCTTGGTAAAACACCCGCAAAACGGGAACAAATTCCATTCTGGTTAGCTCAAAAAACTCACTCAGATAGAGGCAGTATTTCCTGATACTACCCCTCACGAAAAACACAGAATTCTGACTATCTGTCTCCCAATGGGGATCGCACCACATGTGGAGGACTGTGACACTTGGGGCACGGTCTTTGCTCCATCTACACAAAAAGACATGGTGTTCCGTCAATGGCGGTGATACCAGACGTACTAAGACAGATTCAAAATGAATATGGTCCAGAACCTACTTTAACTCTAGGTATGAAATTACTGAAAGACTTTAAGCAGGTCTCGGCTATATGATTAGCCAACATAAAAGGAGAAGCAGCATGTGTGTCAATCCGCCAAAAATTGAAAGAGACGGATATAGCAGACCAACCTTTTGAGCTTGCTAAAATAATTGAAAAATCCTATGAAGAATTAGGCAGAGATAGTTTGGGTGGTAAACCAGTACAACCCCAACTAATTGAAAATCCTGAAAAAACTTTAATTAAAAATAATCTCAATTCTCAAAAGAAGAAGTGGAAGGCTAATAAACAAACCACTACCAGAGAAAAACAGTTTCAGCCCAGAGGAAGGTCTCCCCAATGAAGAGATAAATCTCCAGAAGGGGGGGCAAGTCTCCCCAAAGGGAGCCCTCTGAAAAAAGATACAACCTTAGAAATAGGGACAATTTGAGAAAACCTGACAGATATCAAGATATTGATACACGTCCCTCTCGATCTTTTAAGACTTCATCAAAGAAATCGGAAAGAAGAGGACGGTCAGAACATAAAGAAGAGCACGTCAAGTCCAAAGACAAGGAACCTGCTCATCAAAGTAAAAAATTACAAATTCCCAGAAAGAAGGTAGCCAGTATTAAAATAAGACATGCCGAGAATCCTGAGGACACAACTGAAAAAACGGAGAGTGGGCCCAGACAATGCTAGACAGTGCAGCAGAAGTGTGCATAGCTCGCAAGATCCTGATGAATCTTTAGGAGACAAGAATGCATACATTCAAGTGGAAACTGCAGACACCAGAGTGAGCATGCCCCATAAACTATATGAAATAACATTACGTATAGAGGGAGATAAAACTAGGAAAAAAAAAGGTCTCTTTTGGGAGAATATATCTAAAGGCTATGATATCCTTCTAGCAGAGAAAGACTGGCCACCAGAGTTTGTCAAGGAGTGCCCACATGGCGAAGAAATGATTATGCCTGCCTTCTCGAATCACATTCCAATACATAAAAAATACACACTTGCTAGAAAATGGGCAGTGGCCCAAGCACCTGCATTATAAAAAAATCATGTAGGATGGGATGAGAATTGTCCTCACCATAAAATCCAATTAAAAAATCAACCTACTGCACATAGGCAGTATCTTGTTAAGCAAGAAGCTAAAAAACAAGTAAAAGAAATTTTAGATCAACTTGAATATCAGGGGGTGATTGAAACATGCACCTCACAAATGAACAATCCTTTGTTTCCTGTCTCCAAGCCAGACGATTCATATCGTCTAGTTTTGGAGTACAGACATCTAAACTCCTGCTGTAAACTTTTGCAGTACAAAACTCACACAGTGCAGCACTAATAAATAACATCATGCGCAAGAATTATAAAACAACATTAGATATTTCAAATTGTTTCTTCTGTCAAAACATAGCACCTGAAAGCAGATATTTGACCGCTTTCTCCAGCATGGGGACCCAAAAACTATTTTCTCATCTCCAACAGGGATTCAAGAACAGCCCAGGATTTTTTCAGCCAGGGTAACAGAGTTACTACAAATGTATGATGATGAGGCACTATCCTATGTCGATGACATCTATCTTACAGACGATGACCTGGAGACTCACTTGAAAAGAGTGAACACCATAATACTTGGGTTCGCATCTGAAGGGTTCAAATTTAATTTTAAAAAATCACGTATTGCCCATCTAACGGTCCTATTTTTAGGATATGATTTATCAAATGAAGGCAAAAGCCTAGCACACAACTTCTTAGAGAAGTATGCAGTACTCCAAGCTCCAAAAACGCTGAAGAACTTACAATCAATACTAGGTTTCCGGAATTTCGGAAGAACATACATTGTGAATTATGCAGAGTGGGTTAAACCGCTCTACGAACTAATAAAGCCTGATTTTAAACCAATTAATTGGACTCAAGAACACACAGAAATTTTAAGATCATTACAGACAGACATGTTAACTAAAACAAAACTACAAATACGCGCAAACGAACGCAACCTTGCAATCCGAGTCATCCCAGGAAGATGCGGATTCACATACCTGACCTCTAATGAGGGAGAAACGGTACCAATAGCTTACAAATCACATTTGTACACACCAGCTGAAATGAAATTCAGTTCTACTGAAAAAATTCTAACTGCGGTTCAAACTGCTGTAGCAAAAGAAAGAGCCCTAGCCCAAGGAAAAATGATATCTGTTTTAACAACAGTATCAGCCCTTGAGGCGGTAACAATACCAGGCAATCTTAAAGCCAAAGCTCTAGATCCAAAATGGATAAAATGGGAAACTTCTCTTGCAACAGAAGACGTGACACGCGCATTTGATCCGAAAATGAAAAAACTAGAATATCTGGAATATGAAACTGAATGTCCTCTGCCGATCGAAATTCTGCCTCTCAAACAGTACACCTGTGTAATCTACACAGACAGATTTGCACAACACTACGTTGTGGAAAAACAGATTTACAATGCAGCATGCGCGATTGTTAAAGGTCGCCGGCGCTTAGGTAAATTCAGAGGGATGGTCACTAAAACTGAATCTCTCAGAAACTGTACAGCTCAGCGAGCTGAAATCAGATCTTTAAAGATGGCACTTGAAAATGCTGATCATGAATTCCCAACACTAATAGTGTGCGATTTGCATTACTGCGTCCGATCTTACAATAATTCCATGGAGACCTGGATAAAAAACGGTTACAAAGATGAGACAGGTGCCACAATAAAGCATAAAAAACTATGGGAACAAGTAGTTATTTTGCAGAAAGAACTACAAAAGACTCACGTGATACATACGCAGAGTCTTCAACGTGATGGCGTTCACGTTGCAGGGAATTAATTAGCTGACAAAGCCACAGCGGCAGCTGATCACTCGGCTTCCATAGCTACAAAAAAGCATACGAGAAAACAAATAGATAGCGAAACGCTGCTTGCAGTAAAGCCTCAATGGAAGGCAATTATGTGGCGTTACCTCTAAACTATCCACTTGGCAATACTTACATAATTGATGCTAACTCAGTTCCGTTTCCTCAAATCCCTGGATTGGGGGATAGAGTAATTCCAAACACGAACCGGAGAGTCTTCTTGATGCAAGAAGCACACATGGGATTGGGTCTGAGGCACCAAGAGATCCTGAAATCTCTTATAGAATTACAATCACAATATTGGTGGCCGGGGATGAAATTTATAACTTTGCAATGAATTGTCAGGACTGCAACAGAGATCGCAGTTGTGAACCAGACCAGACACCAGCTCAGACATCACTATTAGACAGCATCAGGCTATCTATGCGCAGACGTCCGACCGGACAAATGCGGTCCCATAAATATTAAGACGAGATTCTTTTAGATGAGACCCCCAGCGTCCGGCTGATGCCAGAACTGTTATAAAAGATTTGCAAATCTTTATCAGCACATACCCAATTGGCATGCTACATTCTGACCAGGGTCCTGCGTTTAGCTCTCGGGCTTACAAGGAGGCCATGGCCAGCATCGGCATTGCATTGCGGTATTCTAGTCCATTCCATCCCGAGGGAAATGCGGTAGTGGAGAGGAAAAACCGGGACATAAAGCAATCTATAACAGCAAGAGTATTAGGTTCGGGTGACGGGTGGGTCAAACATCTAATAAGTGTCCAACGTAGTCTTAATAACATGCCAAGAAATTCTCTAGGATGTATCAGCCGTATGATCCTTTATTTGGGACTAGAATTATCATTCAGGACTTGGATTGTCAGACTTAAGTGGTGCAACAAAAAGCCTTTGATATCAAAGATAGTTTGGCTGTTTTACAGGACTTAAATGAAACAAGAAAAAGTCTAAGTAACGAAAAGCTAAAGCCAACTACCACTGAAGAAAAACCACCTGTCCCAGCAAGACCTGTCTGGATTCCAAAAATTGGGGATCTGGTCAGAAAAAAGATTGCGGTTAAGAAGGAATTTGGGCCTTCTTACAGAAAAGCAGTACCTGTCTTTGCTGTCAGCGGAACAAGATCAGTTGTACTACCGCCCCTTGCTGGTAAAAAGCAGAACCGAGTTGTATCAATCGACCTGGCGAAACCACAACCATGTGGCCAATAATAAGTAATAGGCCCAGTGGACTCCCAAGACATAGCCGAAAACCAAATCTTGCTACAATCCAAGAGGTTCAAACTGAGAGACTAATCACATTTGACAAACCTGCAGTGATTAAAAAAGGGCTATGCAACAAAGCCATGGAACTTGTGCCTCTTGAAACCCAAATTGCAACAGTTCATCAAGAAACACCAGTCTACAACGATGTAGACTATACAAATGTAACAAAAGAAAATGCAAAGATCAATGGAAATCCGGAAGCAACTCTACCAATTGACATAACTGCATCTGGCTACTTTATCAACTTTGATGACTTTCCGATGATCCAAGTGAACATGGAGACAAGCCAGCAACAAAAACATTCAAAGAGAAAATCACAAAACTCTTTCATCAACTCAGAGAAACATATCGAACTTCACCATGGAATAAATTTAAGCATGGGTGGAAAATCCGTTCCGCTCGCGGATTTTGCGGATTTTCGGTAAATTTGCAATCCGCGAACGCTCGCAAATTTACCGAAAATCCGCAAATTCGCACGCAGCGGATTTTATTTTCCTGGTGATACAATTTTGCGGCGCGCGGCGTTCACTTACCGTCATTCAGCGTTTGCCGAGTTGTTTTTCTCGATATTTTGCGAGTGCTGCGCCATTTTGGATCTTGCTGCGAGATCCCGCGGGAGTTTGGCGACCGCGATTACGTCATCGCGCTCGCCACCTTGCACAGCGAGAGTTTGCCAACGCGAGTATGCCGTGATCACGTATCGCGAGAGTTCGCAATCGCGAATCCGTACATGCGGCGGGCAGCAACAATCTCGCACTCGCGAAAATAAAAAATGTGCAATTCTGCACAAGAAATCCACCAGCAAGCAGCATAAACCTTCTGAAAATGATGATTTTTATCTGAATAACTCCTCAGGTTGACATTTACCTGCACTTTTTTGCAAGGAGTCCATTTTGGGGTGGGGGTGGGAGGAAGGAAGTGCCCCACAGTCTCCAACTTAATGTTCCTGTCCAGCAGGCTCCTCCCAGTGCTTTGTCCATCTCCTGGTCACTTTTCATTTGGATCTGGAGCTGGAAGGATTACTTTTTGTGGATGCTGCTGGATATTTGGATTTGAGGCCTTTTTGACTTTCTTTGGATCACTTTTGGATTAGAAATTTCACAAGTAAGTTTATTTGGGGCATTGCAGTTGCTGCAACTACAATTTTGTAATTTTCGATTTTTGGGCTGTTGTTGGGGCCTTTTGCCCAGGGGTACTCATTGGTGGGTGGACTGAGTCTTTATGTGGGGACTCTTTAATAAAAACATAATGGAGGGCCTGGATGGCTTGGGATTGTGCTGATTTTTCTGTGATTTTCGTTTTTTTGGGCTGTTGTTGTGGCCTTTTCACCAGGGCTAGTGAGTGGTGCATGCGCCTAGTCTTTCTGTGGGGTGTCTTGAATTTAAACATCATGGAGGGCCTGGATGGCATGGGATTGTGCTGATTTTTCTGTGTTTTTCGATTTTTTGGGGTGTTCATAGGGACAGGCTATGTGGGTGGGGGCCATTTTGAGTGCTGCTACAGGCCCTGGCCATGTGCTAGGAGGGAGGGGGCCATTTTGAATGCAGGCAGTGTTGTTAGGTATGCAACCATTTTGCCTAGCTTTCAACCTTTATGCCCAG
Source organism: Lissotriton vulgaris (assembly GCF_964263255.1). Classification (NCBI taxonomy): domain Eukaryota; kingdom Metazoa; phylum Chordata; class Amphibia; order Caudata; family Salamandridae; genus Lissotriton; species Lissotriton vulgaris. Next base: position 766,608,513 of record NC_141691.1, on the reverse strand, counting down.
GGGTACTGAGTGGTGCATAGGCCTAGTCTTTCTGTGGGGTGTCTTGAATTTAAACATCATGGAGGGCTTGGGATTGTGCTGATTTTTCTGTGATTTTCGTTTTTTTGGCCTGTTGTTGTGGCCTTTTCACCAGGGATAGTGAGTGGTGCATTTGCCTAGTCTTTCTGTGGGGTGTCTTGAATTTAAACATCATGGAGGGCCTGGATGCCATGGGATTGTGTTGATTTTTCTGTGTTTTTTTATTTTTTGGGGTGGTCATGGGGACAGGCCATGTGGATGGGGGCCATTTTGAGTGCTGCTACAGGCCCTGGCCATGTGCTGGGAGAGAGGGGGCCATTTTGAATGCAGGCAGTGTTGTTAGGTCTGCAACCATTTTGCCTAGCTTTCAACCTTTATGCCCAGGGGTACTGAGTGGTGCATAGGCCTAGTCTTTCTGTGGGGTGTCTTGAATTTAAACATCATGGAGGGCTTGGAATTGTGCTGATTTTTCTGTGATTTTCGTTTTTTTGGCCTGTTGTTGTGGCCTTTTCACAAGGGATAGTGAGTGGTGCATGTGCCTAGTCTTTCTGTGGGGTGTCTTGAATTTAAACATCATGGAGGGCCTGGATGGCATGGGATTGTGTTCATTTTTCTGTGTTTTTCGATTTTTTGGGGTGTTTATGGGGACAGGCCATGTGGGTGGGGGCCATTTTGAGTGCTGCTACAGGCCCTGGCATGTGCTGGGAGGGAGGGGCCATTTTGAATGCAGGCAGTGTTGTTAGATCTGCAACCATTTTGCCTAGCTTTCAACCTTTATGCCCAGGGGTACTGAGTGGTGCATAGGCCTAGTCTTTCTGTGGGGTGTCTTGAATTTAAACATCATGGAGGGCTTAAGATTGTGCTGATTTTTCTGTGATTTTCGTTTTTTTGGGCTGTTGTTGTGGTCTTTTCACCAGGGGTAGTGAGTGGTGCATGTGCCTAGTCTTTCTGTGGGGTGTCTTGAATTTAAACATCATGGAGGGCCTGGATGGCATGGGATTGTGCTGATTTTTCTGTGTTTTTCGATTTTTTGGGGTGTTTATGGGGACAGGCCATGTGGGTGGGGGCCATTTTGAGTGCTGCTACAGGCCCTGGCCATGTGCTGGGAGGGAGGGGGCCATTTTGAATGCAGGCAGTGTTGTTAGGTCTGCAACCATTTTGCCTAGCTTTCAACCTTTATGCCCAGGGGTACTGAGTGGTGCATAGGCCTAGTCTTTCTGTGGGGTGTCTTGAATTTAAACATCATGGAGGGCTTGGGATTGTGCAGATTTTTCTGTGATTTTCGTTTTTTTGGGCTGTTGTTGTGGCCCTTTCACCAGGGATAGTGAGTGGTGCATGTGCCTAGTCTTTCTGTGGGGTGTCTTGAATTCAAACATCATGAAGGGCTTGGGATTGTGCTGATTTTTCTGTGATTTTCATTTTTTTGGGCTGTTGTTGTTTTCTTTTCACCAGGGGTAGTGAGTGGTGCATGTGCCTAGTTTTTCTGTGGGGTGTCTTGAATTTAAACATCATGGAGGGCATAGGATTGCGCTGATTTTTCTGTGTTTTTTCGCTTTTTTTGGGGTGTATAACTGAACTGATGTTCCTCTGTCTTCCATTGCTTTTAGGTGCACAAGACTCAAGAGAACCACCAGTGCCAGGAAGAAGTCCTGCAGCGGTGTGTGTGTGCAGCATTATGTCACGCGACGTCACGTCTGGCCACAGACAACTCTGCAACTCGTGCAACTGCGGCCTGCTGTTCTGACCTGCTCTGAAGATAGCCCCAAAAAAAGTTCCCCGTAGCTCCTCTAGCAAGAAAGTTGCCAGTAAGGAGCAGAAGAAGCAAGTTACCAAGGAGACTGGTGTGCCACCCGCCACCTTTTTTGGGAGTAAAAAAAAAGTACGCCTGAAGCAGCAGCGGGATCTGCTGGGGACCAAGCTGGGAGCAGCACCCCCGCTCCATTGGGCTCAGTGCCACCACCACCACCACACCAACTTAAGTCCAAGCCCTTGAGTGCTGCAGAGGCAGTCAGTGTACTTCTTCAATCACCATCGACCACTGATGTTGGCTCATCGCAAGAAAGTAGCAGCAATGTCCCTCAATCAACACAGGTTGTTGTAACTCATCTGACGAGTGTTGAACAACCACAGCCGCAACAACAACCACATGTGCAAGTACAAGCCCAAGTACATGTGGAAGGAGAGGCAGCGCAAGGAGATGCGCAAGCAGAGGTGCATGGAGGGTCACAAGTGCCCACAATAGTTGTTCCTCCCGAAGTAGGGGCACATCAGGAAATCGACAATCAAGGCGAGGTATCATTTGAGGAAGCCACTCCTCCTGATGATCATTCATTGTCTTCCACACCCCTAGCAAGGAAGAGATCAAGGGTGAGGTCTACATCTTCTTCAAACCCACCTCCTTCTGATGATACGGATCTAAATTGGGAACCATCACTGCCGTCTGAGAATGAGGCACACCATGATCTGACAAAGGTAGTTAAGCGTAAAAGGAAGGTCGTCGAAAGACTCATAGTTATGGAGTGTGATGAGGCTCAACAAGAAGTGGCGGATACTCCTGCTGATGAAGACTCTCACGACGACGACGCAGTCATCATAAAGGTCACTGCAGCCTCAGCGGGCATGCAGCAAAAAGACATTTTGACCCTAGCCCGAGAAGCTGCTGAGCATGATGATGTTGTCGACGAGGAGGCAATGGAAGAAACACCACAATCATTGGAGTTAACTAGTACACCAACACCTACCGCTTCCATATTTGTTACTCGCCAGAAGGGACCTCCATCCACCTCAACCTCAATTAGTGGTGGTGAAAGTGCAAAACGTACTGAAGTTCGGCAATCCACATCCTCCACTTCATCTGGCATTAGCAGCAGGACCACCACCACCAGTATCGCCGCCTCCTCCGGCCCCCAAAGACATTTCAAGTCCGCAGTTTGGGACTTCTTTAGTGTTTGCCCAAAAAAGGAAAACCTCGCCATTTGTAGCATTTGTAAGTTGGCAGTTAGTTGTGGTAAGTTTGGTTCCAACTATGGTACCGGAGGCCAGAGAGGTCATCTTGAAAGAAAGCACGCTGTCAAATGGTTTGCGCACCTACAGGCGATCAAGGAAGCCTGAATTGCACGTAATGATGTTTCATCTGATGATGACGAGGAGGAAGAAGACGTGTCAAACAGTTCACTTACACCCAGTACCCCTGTCAGCAGCACACCCCATGTGAGCCAAACTAAGAGTGTGGGAGACAGTGAGACACCAATGCGAAAAAGTTCATCAGCGAGCGTAACTGGGTCGAAGATATCATCATCATCATCCAGTAAATGCTTGGTCCAGGGCAACATTAAAAAGATTGTTTACAGAAGCGCAATATGAACGCAACCACCCACTGACGCGTCTATATAACACTAAGCTGGCTAAATCGCAATGCTCTGGACCTTCTCCCTTTTTCTTTTGTAGAAGGGGTTGGTTTTCTAGAATTAGTGGCAGCGCTCTGCCCTAAATGGAAGGTTCCTAGCCGGTTCTATTTTGCCAGAGTTGCGGTTCCAGCACTACATAAAGATGTGCTGGAGGTGATTGGGGCAGCTTTGCAGAAGAGTGCTGTTCACACTATACATCTGACAACAGACATGTGGACCAGTGGCGCAGGCGCTGATTACATGTGCATCACTGCACACTGGGTCTCTTTTTCAGGGGTTAAAGCAAAGCTAAACGCAGGTGTTGACCCGGACCAAGTTTTTAGAGCTGCTGGGAAACATGCAACACTAGCCATGTTTGGTTTGGAGAAACGTCACACAGCACAAAACATTTTGGATGAGTTTAACACAAAGGTCCTTCACTGGCTGTCCCCAAAAAAACGCCAGATTGGTTATGTTTCCACGGATAATGGCGCCAATGTAGGTAAGGCCATGGAGCTGGGTCGCTATTTCAGAATGCCGTGTTTGGCGCACTGTATAAACCTGGTTGTTAAAAAATTCTTGAGTGATAAAGACAGTCCAGCGTACGAGGTAGTGGACACCTGCCGAAAAATGTGCAACCATTTCAGCCATTCTTTTCAGGCCCGGAAGCATCTGAGGAGCCTGCTACATGAACGTTGAATGCCAGTGAAAGCACTCATCCAGGAGGTGAGAACACGTTGGAACTCAACTTTCTACATGCTCGAGCGTCTATATGAGCAGTATACGGTACTCGATCACTATTTCTTAAAACAGGGTACAGCTCACAAGGACCTGAGGATGGATGCGGCGCAATGGGAAATAGTTAAAAGCCTGACAGACATGCTTCGTCCTTTTGAGTTCTTCACGCGTGCAGTCAGCAAGGAGGACTGTAATTTGGGAAAAGCTATCCCATTGTTGTACATGCTGGAGCACCAACTGAAGGCGGTGTCTTCTGTGTTTCAAAAAAATGAAAAAAACCAAGACCCTTTTGTTTTGGCGGAGAAATTATTAGAGCGCCTACAAGGTGATGAACGTCTTAAAATGATCCACTCAGAACAGCATTACATTTGTGGTACTATTCTGGATCCACGCTACAAAAAGGCGCTGGCAGGCCAAGCATTCTTTCCTTTTGATGATGAAGATGTTACAAAGTACAAATGTTGGCTAGTCTTGTCAGCCAAGAGGTTTGAAAGAGAACGGCAGCTCATTGAAGGAAAAGGCAGTACATCAGCATCAGCAGGCCATCCCCAGTCAAAACAATCCACTTCTGCACCTGTGGCTGTGGCACAAGTGACCTCTCAGCCGTTAAAGACACCGGCAACCGGATCATCTGCACCAGACACAACAGTAACATTGGAGGCTGAAGAGGATTGGCTAGCTCTGCTTGGGTTTGGTTCTCAAAAAGGTCACAGCAACAGCTAAGCAAAGTGGAGGAACCTTGGAGGAGGACCTTGAGTCGATGGTGCAGGACTATCTGAATGACTCAACAGAGGTCTATGTTAATGCTGACCCATTGGCATATTGGCATGGGAAAAAAGAATTGTGGCCACAGCTCTCCAACCTGGCTTTCAACTACTTGTTTTGCCCACTCGCAAGTATGTCTTCTGAACGTGTTTTCAGTGCTGCTGGTGGCATTGTAACTCCCAAACAGAGCCGCCTCTCGCCCAAAAATGTGGAGAGGTTAACAATGATCAAGATGAATCAGCACCTCATACCACCAGATTACAAAGCACGAGAAAGCACGCCGGATGAAGACGAGGTGGACAGCAACATAGATGAGGGAATTTCTTCTCTGTTAGGTGACACTGAGCTCACCCTGCCTGAATTCGCAGAGTATGATGACAAAGACTTATTCTTATTCCTGGACCCTGACACCGTGCCCTGAAAATGAGACAATGAATCAATAACTTTCTTTTTCGTCCTTATTCACTTTTATTCCTGTGTGTCTGTCTTTCTTTGTTGTGCACAGTTAATGTAATTCAAACTTTAATCACCTAATCACAAAAACAAGCCCATCAGCAGAACTGCCTTCACTTGTTTGCTTATTGATTTGACGGTGCCGCAGTCTGCATTCCTCAGGTTCACAAGTTCAAAAGAACATGCTCCTCTATCCTCCTCCTCCAGACTCCTATTTCCATCAAAGCAGAGGGCTGGATTACGCCCAATGAAGAAAGACTCAGCACTTGTGGGGGTGTTCTACTTCTTTGCGGGTGAGTTGGCGGCTCTGGGACCATTGCTGGGAAGCTCTAATACCGGATAAAAGTGGTTTGGACCAAATCGGAGGCGGAATTTTTTGTGTGTTTTTGCTGACTTGCTTGCCTTTGAGGTGCTCTTTGGGGGGTTCTGGGTGTTTGTGGGTGAGCTTTGGGGTCTGGGAGCACTGCTGGGACAGTCTAATCTTGATTGCATTTGCTTTTCAGGAAATCCGTGGTGGAAAACGGGAGTTATGGCCTAGCTGCACAGCGCGTTTGGACCGAAGGCAGAGAAATATTGTAAGTATGAGATTTTCCTTTTGGGCTGTTTGGGGGTGTTGTGCTTTTTGGCGGGTGGGTTGGCGGGTCTTGGGGCATTCCTGGGAAGGTCTAATACCAGATAGAAGTGGTTGGGACAAAATCCACTGTGAATTTTTTTTTGCTATTTCTGACATTTTGCTCAATGTAGCGTTTACGGGGGCCTGTTTGGGGGGCTTCCTGCTCTTTGTGGGTAGATTTCGGGGTCTGGGAGCACTGCTGGCTATGGATACTTTAGTTTGCAAGAGGTTTGAAGCAAATCCATGGTGGCAGAGGGGAGTTAGGGCCTAGCTGCAGAGCGCGCGCGGAGTGATTTGGGAAATTGGCAAAAAAATGACTAAGTCCCCATTTTTGTACTTTTGCTTTTTGGCTGTTTGGGGGTCTTCTACTAGTTTTCTCCTGGGTTGACGGCTCTGGGGCCATTGCTGGGAAGCTCTAATACCGGATAAAAGTGGTTTGGACCAAATCGGAGGCGGAATTTTTTTTGTGTTTTTGCTGACTTGCTTGCCTTTGAGGTGCTCTTTGGGGGGGTTCTGGGTGTTTGTGGGTGAGTTTTGGGGTCTGGGAGCACTGCTGGGACAGTCTAATCTTGATTGCATTTGCTTTTCAGGAAATCCGTGGTGGAAAACGGGAGTTATGGCCTAGCTGCACAGCACGTTTGGACCGAAGGCCGAGAAATATTGTAAGTATGAGATTTTCCTTTTGGGCTGTTTGGGGGTGTTGTGATTTTTGGCGGGTGGGTTGGCGGGTCTTGCGGCATTCCTGGGAAGGTCTAATACCGGATAGAAGTGGTTGGGACAAAATCCATGCTGAATTTTTTTTGCTATTTCTGACATTTTGCTCAATGTAGCGTTTACGGGGGCCTGTTTGGGGGGCTTCCTGGTGCTTGTGGGTGGGTTTCGGGGTCTGGGAGCACTGCTGGCTATGGATACTTTAGTTTGCAAAAGGTTTGAAGCAAATCCATGGTGGCAGAGGGGAGTTAGGACCTAGCTGCAGAGCGTGCGCAGAGTGATTTGGGAAATTGGCAAAAAAATGAATAAGTCCCCATTGTTGTACTTTTGGTTTTTGGCTGTTTGGGGGTCTTGTACTAGTTTTCTCCTGGGTTGACGGCTCTGGGGCCATTGCTGGGAAGCTCTAATACCGGATAAAAGTGGTTTGCACAAAATTGGAGGCGGAATTTGTTTTGTGTTTTTGCTGACTTGCTTGCCTTTGAGGTGCTCTTTGGGGGGTTTCGGGTGTTTGTGGGTGAGTTTTGGGGTCTGGGAGCACTGCTGGGACAGTCTAATCTTGATTGCATTTGCGTTTCAGGAAATCCGTGGTGGAAAACTGGAGTTATGGCCTAGCTGCACAGCGCGTTTGGACCGAAGGCCGAGAAATATTGTAAGTATGAGATTTTCCTTTTGGGCTGTTTTGGGGTGTTGTGCTTTTTGGCGGGTGGGTTGGCGGGTCTTGCGGCATTCCTGGGAAGGTCTAATACCGGATAGGAGTGGTTGGGACAAAATCCATAAGGAAAAGCCTTTTGGCACTTTTTGTAACTTAGGGTTCGTTAGGGTTAGCCCTAGAAGCAGGATTGCATGTGTTTCGGGGTGTTCTAGATTTTTGCAACTGAGTTATGGGGCACTCGTGAGAATGTGTAATTTTGGTTGCAAGTCATTTGAAGAAAATCCATGGTGGGAAAGGGGGGATTTGGCATAGTTAAAGAAAGCCTTTGCCACTATTCTTCACTTAGGGCTCGTTAGGGTTAGCAGTATTTCTATTGCATGTGTTTGGGTGGGGGGTTTTCGAGTCTTGGAGCGATGCTGGCTATGGATACTTTTGCTTGCTTGCAAGTTGTTTGAATACAATCCACGGTGGGTAAGGGGTGTATTTGGGCCTACTTTTACTTTCAAAGTACGTTTTGTCACCAGTTTTCTGCTAGGCCTCGTTTTTTGAGATCTGATTGGGGGTCTTCTACATTTTTGCAACTGGCTTTAGTAAGGGTCTGGGTGGGAGCACTGCTGGGAAGGTCTAATTTTGTTCTAAAACACAGTTTACAGTACACCTAGCTTGAGGGGAAAGATCCGCTAAATTAATTTGCCCATACTTATTTATCCTTCAAAAGGTGACTCAGACAGAGTACGCACTTTCAAAAATATTGTACTGTCTATTAGGAATATCAAAGTGTGACTTTTTGCACTACACAGCGTACATACCTTATATTTATTTATCAGTGGTGTTGTAATATTATATCACTTCCTGTTTTTCGTTCAATAATTACAGGCCGGGTTTCAGTCTGTGCAATGGGGAAAAAAGGATGGAGTCAGGCTTCACATTAGCGAGCCGCAATTCAGCATCCGCCAGGCAGGCAGTGGACAGGGTGTCTTCTGGTCACCAACATTGATGGACGAAGCGTCAGCTGGAATGGAGGAGTGCCGCTAATAAGAGGAATTGTTTGCTGCATGCAACTTACTTACCAAATTCAACAGGACAACTACAACAATACAGATACAGTATCCATTGTTTTCTTCTATGAGTGTGTGTGACTGCATTTCTTGGATCTCTCTCTGCTTCTAAATTGATCCCTACAGCCATTCTATAGGTTTTACTTCGGCTATTTTTTAAACCTAATTTATTGTAGCCCTGTACTGTCGCATTCTGTCATTCATGGTTGTCGAAAGTACTACTTACTTTTCAGTAACAATGCATTCAGTAGTGCATGCACTTCCTTTATGTCACGTAAAAGATTTATGGTTAGCTTTGTACCCCAAAATTTCTTTTTGTTCAATTATTGTTTGTCCATGCTGTGCTTTTTTTTTTCTTTCAACAAAACCTACCCAAAAAGAAACCCCCCTTCCCATCCATTTTACAAACCCTAACCCTCTTCCCCCGGGCTGTGTGGTTTTGCTTGATGTGTGACTAAATGACATCAATAATTCCACACACTTGCTGGGGAGGATAAGGTCATAGCAACAGGCGGGTGAAGGAATCCGAGGATATATTCTAGACTTACTCAGCTTCAGTACTATTTCTTGTAGTAGTAGCCAATGTCAAAAATCCAACACAAGTACAAGTTATACTATCAATACTTTACCATTTGTTAGGCTACATTGTGGCACTGTTCTAGTGTACTGTCACCTGCTATATTCTCTATCGTACCGTTGTAATGCTACAGTAAGGACAAACCAGGTTTGATTTTCTTTTTTTCCATAGGCATGCAACTGCCTTTGTGTCACACCACTAGTACCACCGCAATGAGGAGGAAATGTCATCCGCCCTGGATTGCCAACCTTAATCGCCATTTCCTGTGGAGCCAGCCCTAGGCCTAGCCCTTCTTTCAAACACAAATTACAGGTAAGATAAGCGTTTGGTTGGAGGTAGTATAATGGAGTATTAGGAGAGACGAGAGATTGACGGTAGTACTACTAAAGTCCTAGGACTATTTAGGAAAACAAACTTACTGTTAAACCCCCACCCACCAGACTCAAAAGCAGTAAAAAACAGGTATGGTCCGATAAAGTTTTAAAAAGTATATTTTTATAGCCCTAACAAAATAAACTCCCGCAAGACCCTCCCTAACCCCAACAATTGTCCTTCAAAAGTCCCAAAAAAAACCAACTCCCAATTCCCACCCCCCAAAAGTCTCTACAAAAGGGGCAAGGGACACTACGGCAGGGTGCTGTTGACTTTAGCGGCCAGGGCATCATGCTCCTTGCGGAGGGTGGCATGGTCGAAGCGGAGGCACTCCACCAAGTTCTTATAGCTTAGGACTTCCTGCTCCAGGTAGGACACTCTGAGGCATAAGCGGCACCGGCATGCTTTGCAAATCCTGTGGGGGGCAGCTGCTGTCTTTGCTGCTCGGCGGTGGCGTTTGGCTTTGGTAGCCCGGCTCCGTACCGCTGGAGCACTGCGCTGGCTGGCAGCCCATGGGGGCACGGAGGAGGATGCAGCTGTCCCAGTGGATGTTGTTGTAGTACCGGTAGACTGCATCTCCTCCTCCTCCAGGGCCACCAGCCGCCGATATTCAGCGACAGTGGGATCCAGCCTCCGTTGCCGGGCCATTCGAGCCAGCTCCCTCCTCCTTGATGGTCTGTTGGATTTGGAAGGAGCAACTATATGAAGAAAGAAAGACATAGTCTGTAACCAATGCTCCTTAAGATTAACACAAAATGATTGAGCAGAAAGTTGTGTCACAGTACAAGTAGCAAATTAAAAGCACAGTATATAACTATTGAGGACAGTATCTATGTAACCTCCGACTTCTTCATCCTTGCTCTAACATTAATGGGAGTTTAAGGAACAAATTCTACGAGCACTATGGACTTCCATTACAGTTGACTATGACAGTACACCAGTCTTATTCTTCTTCTTCTCTCTTGTTTAGGAAAATTGGTACGTTATCTTATGCAAGCCGGCATAATGCCAGTGCAGTGAACTTGCACCCGAGGAAAACAGACGCACACCATGATGAGTGAGACAGACTTGCGGTACTGTACCGGTCCAGTACATGCAGGTGGTGAAGCTCTTACTTTTCTATTACGGGTGGCACTGAGAATACTCTGTTAAAAGGGCTACTGCTTAATTAATTTAGCTTTCACCCTATGGTGCAAATGAGTATTAGAAAAGGAAAATGAAGAAGCTAAATAATCTGATTATCTATCACTTCACATGGGATGTATTTGATGACATATGGGATGACTTTAGGTGCTTTGCTTATTATTGAGTGAACAGTGATACACCCACACATGAATGACGTACTACTACTAAACTAAAGTTATTAAGAGAGGTAGGGAGTGTCCACCGTAATAACCGGATATTTTGTGCTTGCAGTTGCAATACAAACTACTGCTACTATTCATGGTAGTATTTGGACAAAATTACAACTTCTTTTCCTTGCCTTTCCTACACTGGAACGGACGTGCGGGTGCGGTGTTACATGCTCTTCAAAGTAACACTTAGTTCATCCAGTGACCGTCTACTCTCTCTAGATACACATATGCTATCTAAGAGTCAGATAGTACCATGATCCAGGCATCCATCCATTCAAAGTATATGCACACATACAGTTTCTGTTTCACCCACCCAGGCTGTTTTCTTTCCACCCATCCTTGCTTCATCATTCACTCAGCCATGCACCATACCATATTCTTTCCTTCCCAGCCACCTCGGGGACCAATCAAACACATATCGTTCTTCTTTGCCAGTCATCATTACATTTCTCGTCCTTCCACACTTACTTACACCCTTCTTTCGCTTTTCGTTCATCCCATCCATCAAGTTCATCTCAGATTTGATTGGGATTCTTCTCGCCAAAAACTTCACAGCTAAGTCGAAGTACATTTAGAGGAGGCTACTACCTGGTTGATTTATAATACACCCGTGCAGAAAGCACACTCTGCAGTCTTCAATCTCAATAAGTAAGGAATATATAGCTTACCTCTGCCCGCCACCACCGTGTTATCTCTCACAGAATTGTCCGGCACTTCCACCGCCTCCTCCCCAGAGTTGTTCCCCTCGTCCAATGCCACCACCTCCACGCTGGCGCCGCCTCCAGATGTTCCACCTACAAAGTACATTTAGTAATCTTAGAATACACCACTCACTACTATATAATATTTGGTCTAGGAGGAAGAAAGAAATGTGAAAAAAACAGAATACAATTTAATAATTTGTGACTGTCTACTCTAAAGTAAAAATGTCCCTTTTTCCAGGGAAGGCTGTTGTCTTGCTGCACTTTTTGGCACAACTGATGAATGCTTGCTTTTTATTTTTAACACGCACCACTTTTTCTCCTAACAGACAGAAACTTGACTTCTAAGAACACAAGCAGGATCAAGTTCAAACCAGACGAGAGCTCGGCTCGACCACAAGAAATGTGTCCAATTAATCGTCAGCACTAAGCACTTTTCCATTTTCAGTTAAACGTTTACTTTTATGACAAACTTGATTTTAATAAATGTGTTTACTTTTAATAAAGCTTTTAAACTTAATAGACTCTGTGGTTTTTGGTCCTCCAGACTAGAGTGGATGAGCTATAGGTTTTGGAATTTTTGCAAGCATGAGTCCGTGCCTCTGACATCATTGGGGATCAATCATTGGTGACTTTGGGAGCTAAATGACTCTGCCACACTATCTAGTCAGTAAGGAGATTGGGGGTTCAACTACAAAGTCTGTTATCACTGAGGTATGTGGAAAGTCTAACAGCACCTATTATAATTGATAAGCTAAGCAATGCATTATTTAGTGTCCATAGTTCTGTTTGTGCAGATTTGTCTCTGCAACAGTAGTAGAATGGAGTGTCCTACTATCCAAACCAAAATAAAAGTAGTATCTTATTCTTTCTTGGTGGTCATTCACCTTTTTATTGTTGGCAATTGTCAAAGCATAAACATTTAGGAGACTTGAAAATACATTATGGACAATCCTAGAGGACTGCACTCAGTGCATAGAGCTATTGCTGACTAGAATGGGAGTCCAATGGAATTGCCAAATGTGCAATCTTAGTTAGCTACACAGACAGACTAATAAGTCAAGTCAAGTCAAATAATTTCTATAGCGCGCTACATACCCAGAGGGTCTCAAGGCGCTTGAAGAAGGGTGGGGAATTACTTGTCGAATATCCTGGTTTTAAGTTGCTTTCTGAATGCTAGGTGGTTCTGAGTGAGGCGAAGGTGAATGGGAAGTGAGTTCCAGGTTTTAGCCGCCAGGTAGGAGAAGGATCTTCCTCCCATGGTGGTTTTGTTGATGCGAGGTATGTGGTACTGCAAATCCGGACCCCGCTGTTTCACAGATATCGAGGTCCAACACTCGTGTCACAAAATGTCGTCGTACCCTGACGAATTTGGTATCTACGGACCTGTAATGATTAGGACATTATCCCTATGCATTTGCGTCACGATTGAGTGATGCTAACACTTTTAAATCATGGTTTCTGTCCCGAACCCTCAGACTCCATTTTGTAAACGGCATCCATCTTATGACTTGCCCTCATATAGTCAATTGATTAAGACCAAGTTTGATCTAAAAGGACACGTCCGCCGTAGCTGACTTCCCCATGACCTGGCCGAAGCTGACTCCGCTGCCTCCAGCCAAACCTGTTCGGGCAGCTCCTCGCCCAGTGGCCGAGTAAGATATCATCAAGGGTCAACATGCCATAAACCATTCACTACATACAGACCATGTTTTCCATACACATACACCTGTCCATGATTCTTGTTTATGACCAGCTTTACGATGGGAGGGTGCCCGACCTTATTGGTGTTTCATCGATATCTGATGGGAATTCTGGATCTGGCGGGGCAATCCATCACAAACTGGACATCTAAAATATGTGCTGACCAGCATGACTTCGCTCTTTGTATTATTGTAGAAATATGTGTATAGCCATATCATAAACTCAAGAATTCTTGCCTGCAGCTGTTATTCATGTATATAAGGAGAAGGCTGGTTCTGTAAAAACGAACAGTCTCCTGAGAACTTACGGCCCGTGCTGTCGTACTTCTAGGACACATGTTACTTGGTTGCAGCCAATAAAACTTGGTCTCTGACTTCACCTAGAAGACTCTGTGTTTCTGTGGTCCGGAACAGGGAGAACTCAGAGGTCCCCGGGTGTTACCCCTGGCACCACCGGGTTCCTAAAAACCCGGCACCTCAGTTGGCGCCCAACTCGGGGCGATATCGAGCGGTGACGGTCCAAGCCAGATGTTCGTGAGGAGCTTCGTGTGAAAATTCCGGAGGACGGCCAGCCACTTCAGCGACCCCTGTATGTCGACGTGGTTCCGAAGGTCTTTGCTGCGAGGTTCCCCGCGTCCCGACGGCTACGAAGGACTGCTGCCCTGACTATCGCCCTGTTTTGGACCCAGTGATCCTTGGTAGAGCTAAACGATAGAAGAGTCTTCTAGTGACGTCACCGATCTTCAATATTCAGTTAAGTATAAGTGGAGCTTCTCCCAGTCCTTAGTTTGGTTCTTAGTTTTGGTATCCCAGAGATACGGTTTGTATTGGTTCTTGCAAGCAGCAAAACCTAGGGATTCGTGTATTCACGACCTTATCATAATCAGATAATCCCTTGAAGTTTGAAGCTAGACTAGTGAGCGAAGATGCCTGGTCTTAGCAGACTTGGAAACTTGTTTTGTCTTGGTTGTAGTAGGGACTCCCGATTAGAGGATTCGTGTCCGGTTCCTCCGATTGGAACTCCAACATATGAGTTATATATAAAGCACGGAGTAGGTCCTATCACGTATAATGAAGTGTGGATAAAATACACCCGCAAGGATGGTGTTTTAAAATGGCCCCAATATGGTAGTTTTGACTCAGAAGTGTTAGACAACCTCGAGGTCAAATTGTTCAAGAAGAAAGCCCGGCCGGCGATGTTTGACTCTTTTGGCTTATGGCGCAAAGAAGCCAAACAGAAAGAAATAAAATTAGCAAAGAAAAATAAAAGAGGCATGTCGATGGTACAAGCTGCCATCGTATACAGGGATAATGAGGAGGAGCAGGAAAGTGAACAAATGCTCAGAAGCAAGAAACTAGCAATAGATAAATGCTACCCGATGTTACCACATGAAGGACAAGATTCAAAGGATACACCCGAGAAAGATCCATTAATGTCCCATTTATTGAACTCACCACCCCCATATACATCGAGTATTGTTGGACCCCCGAGGCGTATTGTTATACCGCGCCCTGGCGCGCGAAATGCAGCTCTTGCACAAGCACCAGCTCCTCTTCAGCTGGTTCCTACTTCTCCGGCGCAGCCTTCTCAAGGGCCGCCGCCTTTGCTACATACTCCATCTACTTCTACGACTTTGCCTACTGCTCCGACTATTCACTATGATACTACTTCTGCTACTACTTCCACTTCCTCTGCCATTGCTTCGACTTCCTCTTTACATCAGCCTGTCTTTTCTGGCGTATCTGCCTCGCCGCAAGCTTCTCCTTCTGTCAGACAGAGAGTGGCAAGTACTGTCACTGGTCTATTCTCACCCTTCTTTGGGTCGCCTAAAACGACTCCTAAAACGGGACATAGACAGTTGCGTAGTCAACTACCCGACTACGAGGAAAGAGAAGTGCTAAATGAGTTAGCACGCAAATGGGTTACTGACACTGCTAAATATGATGTTCAGTCCGTTATGGAAGTTTTCCGTCAGTGGGATGCGCCCACTCAAAGATATGTATTTGAAGAGATGTGTGTATATCTGTGCGAAGATTTGGAGACGAATGATCCCAAACGCAAAATGCAGGAATTATTCCGCATGCGCTTTAAGTTCTATGAAGGTATGATTGTAGGTGCCGATGTTGAAAAAGCGATAGATCTGTTGTTATCCTACAGGAGTAAGGGAAATGTCTCTAGATCATTGTATGAAGATGACGTGTCAGATAGGACCACCGCATTTTCAGCATGTGTGGGTTCATGTCCCCTGGAAAAGATCTGAAGTTCTAGCACTCAAACAGACACTACCT
This sequence comes from Lissotriton vulgaris, assembly GCF_964263255.1. Taxonomy (NCBI): domain Eukaryota; kingdom Metazoa; phylum Chordata; class Amphibia; order Caudata; family Salamandridae; genus Lissotriton; species Lissotriton vulgaris. Next base: position 766,593,122 of record NC_141691.1, on the reverse strand, counting down.
GATCCACGTAAAAACCCAGCTGGATATTATAAGGAGTTATCACAGACTGCCAGCTCATGTATAATGAATTTAGCGGATGTAGACATGTTGTTTGGGAATGTTGTTCCGCATCCTTTATGGAGTAAAATTCGTTATGCAGATCATGATCAAGAACTAGGTGACTCATGGGCTGACATTACTGCTACCGATGCTAGACAAGTTGGTGGTTCTAAACCCGAGCCTTTAATAGCAAAACTTCCCGGTAGGATTATCACGTACATGAAAACATTGATGCCTGAATTGCGCGTAAATTGGGACAAGCTATCTGCATGCAAACAGAAGAAAGATGAGAATGTGTCTGACTTTTTCACGAGATTTGAGGAGACTTTCACCGATCATAGTGGTCAGGATATGGCTACCGAAGGTGGCCAAAGATTGTTTGCAGACAAATTTGTACATAATTTGCTTCCTGAACTCTGCAATAAATTGAAAGATTCAGAGAGTGCTTGGGCTGTTTCAACGTCAGCGCAGATTTTAGCCACCGCCCAGTACTACGAAAATAGGCGCAAAGACGAGCTAGATAGGGCAGACAAAAAGACTAAAGAATTAAAAAGTAAAGTTCTTCTCCAGCAAGCCTATCCGCCTCGCACTCCTAGTCAGCCCAATTATCAGCAACCACAGCAGTATTCGAGAAACGCGCAAGGAAACGAGTTCTCCCATCAGCGTTCTCCGTATGGCCCGAATCAATGTGCATATTGCAAAGAAGAGGGTCATTTCAAAAGTAATTGCCAAGCTCTTGCACGACGTTTAAACGGTGTTTCCGGTACAAGAGGTAGAGGTGTTCAACAGGCTCCTAGAGGTAGGGGCCGTGGAAATTTCCCCCAGAATACCAATTCTTTTCCGCCTCAAAATTCCATGAACAGCTTTGACCAACAGAATAATATGTCTTCCAGGTCAGCTCAGTACTATGCAGATGACTATTATGCAGAGAACGAGAATGAGGGTAATAATTGCTAGGGGACAAAGAGAGGGAGTTGTTTCAGTTCCAGTAGATCAGAATGGACCTTATGTCGAGGTGATTACATCCGGGGTGTCGGAGCGATTTCTGCTGGATACTGGTGCTACAAAAAGTTCTATTATGCACTCAAAACTTCCTGGCGCACCTTTGTCTGGCGAAATGAATGTTTCAGTAGGTTTTTCTGGCGCCCCTGTTAGAAACCCGATCTCCAGTCCCATGCCCCTTTCTGTTGGCCCATGCGAATTAGAAGCACCCCTCATTCTTACAACAGGTTGTGGCGAAAATTTGTTAGGTTTGGATTTGTTAAAGAGATTATATGCAACGTTGTACTGCTCCCCTTCGGGAGTACAACTTACGGTAGGAAGAAAAGTAATTTCTCCAATGTATTTGGCAAAGGAGAATATTCCAACAGAACTGTCATCTCTTCCGGATGAACTTTGGGCAAATGGTTCTAATGATGTAGGTCGTTTGGAAATAGCGCCATATGTCATAACATTGAAAGCTAATGTTAAGTTACCACGCATTCCCCAATATAGAATATCAAACAAATGTGAAAAGGCTTTGTTAGCGATCGTTTACGATCTGATCAAGAAAGATGTCATCGAGGAGACAACAGGCAACATTTGCAACAGTCCTGTTTTGCCTGTCTTAAAGCATACCGATCCTTCACAGCCCCCTGTGTACCGATTCGTGATCGATCTAATGGAAGTGAATAAGATCGTTGTACCACAGTTTCCAGTCGTCCCCGACATTACTGCCTTATTGACAATGGTTCCAGCCTCAGCCAATTGGTTTTCTGTGATTGACCTGAAGAACGCTTTCTTCAGCATCCCGATTGCCGAGGAGAGCAGAGATATCTTTGGCTTCAATTTAGGAGGACGAAGCTTCCGCTTTAAACGTGCTCCTCAGGGCTACTGTGAAAGTCCATCAATATTCAGTCAGGCCCTGAAAACACAACTAGATACGATTGTTCTGCAGGATGGTGCAACTCTAATTCAGTATGTGGACGATCTGCTGATCACTGCAGACACCGAAGAAGTTTGCAAACAAGCGACATTGTCAGTGTTACATCATTTATGTGACATGAAGCGCAAAGTCTCGCTTTCCAAATTACAATTTTGTCGACAAGAAGTAACCTACTTAGGTCACATCTTATCGAAGGAGGGAAGGAGACTGACCCCATAAAGAATACAGGCAATTGCAGAACTGAGTGTCCCAAGGACACAAAGAGAAGTGCGTGCCTTCTTGGGCATTACATCGTACTGTAGACAATGGATACCGAACTTCTCACTGTTGGCCAAACCTTTGCTGGCATTAATGCGTAAAGACACACCCAATCCTTTGCCTTGGTCTGAAGATTGTCAGGCGAGTTTCCATGAGTTGCGTGAGGCATTATGTTCGGCTCCTGTATTGGGCAACCCCGACTACAGCAAGCCTTTTACACTATATGTCCATGAGAAGGAAGGTTGCGCGTTATCAGTCTTGACGCAACGCTTTGGGGACAAACAACGCCCATGTGCGTATTTCTCCGCGGCTCTAGATCCTGTAGCTAAGGCATTACCAAGTTGCTTGAGGGCCACTGCTGCAGCAGCTGTCTGTATTCGACAGTCTGCTGGGCTAGTCATGAATAATACCCTGATTGTTATGGTCCCACATGCAGTAGATATCCTACTAAACAGGACGAAAACACAACATCTAACTAGTGCTCGACTCTCCAGCTATGAACTGACACTGTTAGCAAGTCACATTCACATAAAGAGGTGTGATACACTCAACCCTGCTACGTTATTACCCATTCCAGCAGAAACAGATGAGGTTGAAAAACAAGATTGCTGCTTTAGGACAGAAGAAGAGACAAAAGGGAGAGTAGACTTGCAGGACACTCCCCTCCCTGAATGTAACGATAATTTATGGGTTGATGGTTCATGTTTCAAGTTGCCAAATGGTGATACGACTGCAGCATATGCCGTGACAACATTACACACGATTGTAGAGACAGCTCGCATCCCCCAGAATTCTGCACAAGCAGCAGAGTTAGTCGCACTCACAAGAGCGTGTGTGTTGGCGAAAGGAAAACGAGTGAATGTGTACACTGATAGTCAGTACGCCTTTGGCGTAGCCCACAGTTTTGGAAGATTATGGCGTGAACGTGGATTCCTGACATCACACGGTGCGAGAATTCAACACGGCCAGCTAGTACACGACCTTCTCGAGTCACTGACCTTGCCCCTACAGGTTGCGATTGTGAAGTGCAGCGCGCATAGGAAAATCCGAGATGATGTTGGCCGAGGGAATGCATTTGCCGATGAGGTCGCGAAAGAGACTGCAAGGAACACAATGAGTCGGATGTATGTTGTAGGTCCTGCTAGATGGACCCCTGACATGGGTATGTGTGAGGACACCATCGAAAGCGTGAAGTCTATACAAGCTGATGCTACCGAGAAAGAGGTGAATGAATGGAGAGAAAGCAAGGGTAGGTTAGACGCGAATGGTTGTTGGGTCGAACTGTCAGAACATCAGCGATGGTTGTTACCTGATGCTTATGTGCTCGCAGTGGTGACGATGGCCCATGGAATGGCACACATCAGTGTGAAAGGAATATGTAAGCTGTTGGCCCCAGTATGGCAGAATAGTGGTATCCCAAAATGTGCAGAGAACCTGGTCAGAAATTGTATGGTGTGTTTGAAGCACAATCCCGGTAGGGGAACCCCAACCCCAGCTGGTCATTTTGCACCTCCAACGTATCCGTTTGAGGTCTTGCAACTCTACTTCATCCACATGGAGAGGTGCAATAACCTGAAATATGTCCTTGTTGTCGTTTGCGCCTTCTCCAGGTGGGTAGAAGCGTACCCCCTTAAGGACAACACTGCATTGTCAACTGCCAAAGCCCTTGTCAAGGAATTCTTCCCTAGATTTGGCATACCTAGAATTGTCTGGAGTGATAACGGAAGTGAATTCGTGGGACGAGTGATGAAGAGAGTGTTTGAGTGTCTAGGCATCCGCCAGAAGTTCCATGCTGCAAATCATCCCCAATCGGCAGGATTGGTAGAATGCTATAATGGCACGTTAAAATTGAAACTGGCCAAGATCCAAGCCAGTACAGGTCTCAAGTGGCCAGACGCCCTGCCTTTAGCACTCCTGTCTACCAGGATGATTGTCCATTCCAGATTAGGACTTAGCCCACACGAGATCGTGTTCGGGCACCCAGCAAATATATGGGGAGTACCGAGACCCAGAAGGCTCAGTGAAATAGAGTACCCTGCACTGTTTGACTATTTGCACGAACTGACAACTAAATTGCATGCTTTACATCAACAGGTCCACAGCTCCTCTCCACCGGCGTCTGACGATCCAGGCCACGCCATCGAACCCGGCTCCTGGATCCTGATTCAGAATTTCAGACGAACAAAGAACGAGGAGCCTCGCTGGACCAGACCTTTCCAGGTTTTACTGTCCACCCGCTCTGCAGTACGTGTCCTCGGGAAGAAACACTGGGTGCACGGCGCCCATTGCAAAAGGGTCCCGTTGCCCCTTCCACATGACTGGTAGGTCCAGCAAGGAGTCGCCGACTCCGAGACAGAGCTCATACCTCGTTTTGTCCCCTTCAGCGATGCACGATTAAAAGTAACTGGTACCGACAAAGAGAGCGATTGCATTTTGCAAGGATCTGTGCCACTGTCAAAGCAGTTGGACACTACCGAACCTGAAACATTGTTTAAAGATCACACCGTGCCTGAGAAAGAACGATATAAACTGAGGTCAAGACCAAGGAACTGACATAATCAAATTAGTACGATTTTCCCCTTTTTCCCCATGAACTATTTTTGATTTCACAGCTCTCTCGGCCAGGGAACTAGCTCATTTTTGATTTTCGAACAACCATCCGGTTCTGCTGCTAAGGCCGCGGTTGAAGTCTGAGGAGTGCAGCCGGAGACGCCTAGGTCAACGGTTCTGGTCGGTCTGAGGGAATTACCCCGGACTGGACAGAGCGCACATCTTGGCAGAAGCAACCTCCCACCGTGGGCAGCAACCAGAGGATGGAGTTTCCGAGGGTAGAGAGACCTGCTAGACACATGAACTTTAAAACGAAAATATGCACTGTGATGGCAACAAGGAAATTCTTGATACTATGTATTTTGATGACATGTAGCACAATGATGTTCTTGATTGGTTATACTTTATCCACGTTTCAAGTCACCTTTGTAAACAACACTCAGCCCACACCTCCTCCAACTGTTTCTTTACACTCCTTTCACCCTCTTCCTGAACACGAGTCTGCCAGAAGACTAGAGTTTGTAAATAACTCCTTCATCTAGCTCCTACACCAGCACCAGTCTATAATGAACACCTCGAATTGTTGGATCTGTGGACTCATGCCACACACAACAGATAAGGGCATCCCATACTTCATCCTGCCATTCAGTTATTATGGTTCTCTGTGGGCTTTCCAGACCATGTTCCTGTTTGCCCTAGAACCATACCCGCCCCATTCCTCGGAGAGCGATTCCAGCAACAAGGCACTAGTGATAGGAATAAGAAATATGAGTAGGGATGTTGACACGTATCAAACGATTCCTAAAGATGAACTCACTCCCTACGGCCATTGGAATGTAACTAAATACGGGATCTCTTTGAATAAAAGCCAGAAAAAGAAGAAATCCTCCCCAGTCTGGATAGTGCCCCACCGAGGTCACTTGTGTCTGCAAGGTATTGGCAGGGATCCCAAAGCACAGTTGGGAAAGAGCGTATGCACGGAAACATATGTGTTCGCTTCCCGAACTTCCCCTCCATTCTTGGCGGCTAAAGGCACCTATTTCGTCTGCCATGACAAAGCCTATACATGGTTGCCCCCTGACTTCTCGGGCACATGCTTCATCTCGTTTCTGCTGCCACCCACCTACACGGCCGGGGCAGATTACCATTGGACAAGGACAGTTAGGGGTGTTGTGAGTCAAGACGACACTGCGGGTCAGGAGTTTGGAGACTTCGCAAAGGGTTTTCTGCCATTTTGGTGGCCCATGGTGAACAGCAGGAACATTCAACAATTGACGAGAATAGTTGAATCCGCCGTGACTGAAACAGCCGGTGCCCTTAGCAACCTAACAGCTGAGCTTCAGTCGGATCGACTTATGACCCTTCAGAACAGGGTTGCCCTAGATGTCATACTTGCAGACCGTGGTGGTGTATGTAGAGTGATCCAATCTAGTTGCTGCATTTTCATCCCCGATAATGCTCCGACGGTATACCAGGCCATCTCCAAAATTACACAAAATCTCTGACTCCCTTCACATGGAGAAAGGAGACTGGTCTCTGCTAGGGTGGTTCTGGGAACTGATCTCTGCCTGGGGATGGAAAGCTGATCTTCATCGGGATGATCTTAGCCGTTCTGTTTATGTTCTGCCTGTTTGTGCAGCGCGCTCCTGCAATATGTGGCCTCTGCGCCACTTCATGTGTAAGGAAGCCTGTGTCAAGGGACGAATTGAGCAACAGAATGATGCTACAGCAGCATCTCCGTGAATTTATCAATACAGATTTGGACTCAGATTAGCGTGAGTTATTGCCTAATATGAGGGCAAAAGGAGGGTCTGTGGTACTGCAAATCCGGACCCCGCTGTTTCACAGATATCGAGGTCCAACACTCGTGTCACAAAATGTCGTCGTACCATGACGAATTTGGTATCTACGGACCGGTAATGATTAGGACAATATCCCTATGCATTTGCGTCACGATTGAGTGATGCTAACACCTTTAAATCATGGTTTCTGTCCCGAACCCTCAGACTCCATTTTGTAAACGGCATCCATCTTATGACTTGCCCTCATATAGTCAATTGATTAAGACCGAGTTTGATCTAAAAGGACACGTCCGCCGTAGCTGACTTCCCCATGACCTGGCCGAAGCTGACTCCGCTGCCTCCAGCCAAACCTGTTCGGGCAGCTCCTCGCCCAGTGGCCGAGTAAGATATCATCAAGGGTCAACATGCCATAAACCATTCACTACATACAGACCATGTTTTCCATACACATACACCTGTCCATGATTCTTGTTTATGACCAGCTTTACGATGGGAGGGTGCCCGACCTTATTGGTGTTTCATCGATATCTGATGGGAATTCTGGATCTGGCGGGGTAATCCATCACAAATTGGACATCTAAAATATGTGCTGACCAGCATGACTTCGCTCTTTGTATTATTGTAGAAATATGTGTATAGCCATATCATAAACTCAAGAATTCTTGCCTGCAGCTGTTATTCATGTATATAAGGAGAAGGCTGGTTCTGTAAAAACGAACAGTCTCCTGAGAACTTACGGCCCGTGCTGTCGTACTTCTAGGACACATGTTACTTGGTTGCAGCCAATAAAACTTGGTCTCTGACTTCACCTAGAAGACCCTGTGTTTCTGTGGTCCGGAACAGGGAGAACTCAGAGGTCCCCGGGTGTTACCCCTGGCACCACCGGGTTCCTAAAAACCCGGCACCTCAGGTACAGCGGCAAGGGCTTGGTTGGAAGAGCGTAGCTGGCGGGAGGGGGTGTAGAAGGAAAGGCGTTTGTTGAGGCATTCGGGTCCAAGTTCGTAAAGTGCTTTGTGTGCGTGGGTTAGGAGGCGGAATGTTATCCTCTTATTGACGGGGAGCCAGTGGAGGTTTTTCAGGTGACCAGAAATGTGGTCTTTACGCGGGATGTCTAGTATGAGTCTGGCTGATGCGTTCTGGATGCGTTGGAGTTTTTTCTGAAGTTTTGCGGTGGTACCGGCGTATAGGGTGTTTCCGTAGTCCAGGCGGCTTGTAACCAGTGCGTGGGTGACCGTTTTTCTAGTTTCGGTGGGGATCCAGCGAAATGTTTTTTTGACCATGCGAAGAATGTTGAAGCAAGATGATGAAACGCCGTTGACTTGTCTGGTCATCGAGAGTGAAGAGTCCAGGATGACGCCCAGGCGTGGTCCGTCGGGATGGGTGCTTTTCCAAGGGCCTCTGGCCACCAAGAGTCGTCCCAGGCGGAGGGGGAGGTACCTAAGATAAGGACTTCTGTTTTGTCTGAATTCAGTTTCAGACGGCTGTGCTTCATCCACTCGGCAACTTCTTTCATTCCTTTATGTAGGTTGGTTTTGGCGGTGTTAGGTTCTTTGGTGAGTGAGAGGATCAGTTGAGTGTCATCAGCGTAGGAGATGATGTTGAGGTTGTGTTGGCGTGCGATGGCCGTGAGGGGGCTCATGTAAATGTTGAAGAGGGTGGGGCTGAGTGAAGATCATTGTGGCACGCCGCAGATGACTTCGGTGGCCTCTGATTTGAAGGGGGGAAGGCGGACTCTCTGAGTTCTTCCGGCAAGGAACGAGGTGATCCATTCCAGTGCTTTTCCTTGGATTCCGATGTTTCTGAGGCGTTGTAACAGTGTGCTTTGACAGACTGTGTCGAAGGCTGCGGAGAGGTCGAGGAGGATGAGGGCGACTGTGTCTCCATTGTCCAGTAGAGTTCGAATGTCGTCTGTTGCTGCGATGAGTGCGGTCTCAGTGCTGTGTTTGGCTCGGAAGCCGGACTGTGAGGAGTCGAGGGATTTGTTGGTTTCAAGGAAGGCGGCGAGCTGGTTGTTGACAGCTTTCTCGATGACTTTGGCCGGGAATGGAAGGAGCGAGATGGGGTGGTAGTTTTTGAGATCGGTGGGGTCAGCTGTGGGTTTTTTCAGAAGGGCGCTGAGTTAGGCGTGTTTCCAGCTTTCCGGGAAGGTGGCGGAGTTGAGGGAGCAGTTGATGACATCTCGGAGGTGTGGTGCTATGATGGAGTCTGCTTTGTTGAAGATGTGGTGAGGGCATGGGTCTGTCGGGGATCCTGAGTGGATGGAGTTCATCAGGCTGATGGTGTCCTCAGTGGAGATTGAGTTCCAGTCATTAAGGATGTTCAAGGGGGGTGAAGGTACGGCAGAAGGTTGGGTGGGTTGGTCTCCGGGTTGGTTGTCGAAGCTGTTGTGGATGTCTTCGATTTTGTCGTGGAAGAACGAAGCTAGGGAGTCGCAAAGGGTTTGAGAGGGCGTGATGTCGTTGGAGTTGGCAGTGGGGTTGGTAAACTCTTTGACGATGTTGAATAATTCCTTGCTGCTGTGGGCGTTTTTGTCTAGTCGGTCTTTGAATGCGGCTTTCTTGGCAGTCCGGATTAGTTGGCGGTGTATGCGGGTGGCGTTTTTGAAGGCGTCCCTGGTGCTGTTGTTTGGGTCTTTTTTCCATGCCTTTTCAAGGGAGCGACAGAGTTTCTTGGATTTCTTAAGATCATCGTTGAACCAGGGGGCGTTTTTGCTGCCTAGTTTGATTTGACGTTTTTTCAAAGGTGCTAGGTTGTCGGCGCTGTTGGTTAGCCATTGAGTGAGGTTAATGGTTGCTTGGTTGGGGTTCCCACAGGGAGTCATAGTCGAGGCAGGATAAGAATTTAGATCCAGTCTACAAGAAGATCAAAGACGATTTAGAAAAAATCGAATGAGGAACGCTAGGAAAAAATAAGTACTCTATATCAAAATTAAAACTTACTGGGGCCAGCAAAGGAGCCCTCGCCTGCCCGATCCTGGCCTGCATCCTGAACAGCACCCTCCTCCTCCTCCTCCTGTGTTCTCCTGCCCCTGGGGGGAGCTGATGTACAACATGAAAGAAAGAAAGACCAGAAAACCTGGATGATATTTGCCAACCAAATCAAACATTTCAAAAGAACAATAACAAAATATTTTGGCGAAATAGGAAATAGACAACTATTCCACTGGATATATTATTGACCGATCTCATGTGGTCTACTACGTTATTAGTATTGCTTGATTTGCGGACCGTCGAATTGGAAACTTCTTATGTAACTCACTAAACAAAGTACTAAAAAGGTTTGCCTAGGATTGGCAGGCAGCAGTCCGCAGCACGCGAAGTGACAGACAAAGTCCATCGTGATTGCAGATCAGCGACAACACTAAAGTTTCCTACTACATTAAAAAGTCATTAAAATACTCAAACTATCAATCCACCACCACTATTTCTTCTTATCGCCATGTGTACAAAGGAAGGACTGGACTTGAGTCTGTAGGGGCTGATTTAGAAGCCCATTGCGGCTCTTTTGCTCCATTGTTGCGTGACTTTTGTGACGCAGCGGCAGAACAAAAGAGGCGCAATGGTGCGGCGTATATTAACAACGTGACGCATATGGGAGATGCATCACGTTGTAAAGCCCTGCGCCATCAGGGGGCGTTCCAGCGCAAGGGAGGGCGTTCCTGCGCAGGAATGCATCCTAAAAGTGGCTGAGGGAAATCTACAAGATTTCAATCACTCACTTTAACGACAATGATGCATGACTCAAACCTTGCGCCTGCTTGAAGCAGACTTACGACTTGACGCAGCATTGGGGAGATAGGGCACCCCATAGCATTGATGGAGCTGCGCCATCGTTGCGACGCAACTCCAGCAATGCGCCGCCTTTACGGCACAGATGCGTAACGCTTTGGTGACGTTTTGGGCCCATGGTGCGCCGCATTGTAAGTACGGCGCACCATGGGTGGTGGTGGCATGGCGCACAATTACTGGCGCATCCCTGCTACTTTGCAGGGATGTGCCGGTAATTAAAAATCTGAACCTTAGTGTCTAGCATTACGCAGTTCTTTAAACTACACTCTTACATAATTTCACAGGCCAATGAAATAAACACAAAATCAAAAACAAATAAGCATAGTAGCAACACTACTGAGAAGCAGAGCAGTGCACCTGAAATGCACAGAAGATTTTGAAATATAATTTACCTACAATGTAATGAGCAGCATTATTGCTCTTGGTAAAAAACAAAAAATTGCAATATAATAACACAGAGAGCAGGAGAAAACAGAGTAGTAAAGAAATAGCTACTACTACTCACCAAGCCCGGGGATCTCAAGGCCAAGCAGGTCGAGCAGATCTCATTCATGGTCCAGGACATCCGTCCAGCGGTGGGTGGCCTGGTTGTAGGTGCGCCGGACCCGAGAGTGGTGGTACATGGCCCGGCACACCTTCTCCCACCGCTTCCGGCGCTCCCGGATGCCCTACCCGACACCGATCCTGCCGCCTGCCATGATGGTCCTGGAGAGGCGGCGCTGAACATAAAAAATGAGTGCGGCCACCTCCTCCGGGCTAAAGATCTCCCGGGGTACGACCTGCTCCCCCCTCAAACACCCGCACGGGAGCCGGGCATGGGGTGCGGGACCCTTCCCCTTCTCAGGATGCTTCCCGGCTCCCTTCACCATGGTCTGGGCAGAAAGGAAGCTAAATATTAAAAAAAATAGAAAAGGGAAGAGAAGAAAAGTAAAGAGTTGAAATAAGTAGTTTAAAATTAACCAAAATTAGCAGAAAACACAAAAATATAGAGCAAGAAAAATAGAGAGATAGATAATAAGTAAAATAGATAAAAAAAAACTTCAAACAAGCAAAGAATGGCAGATATACAGAGAGGATACCAAAAGCATGCCCAGAACCATAGCATTGGATGAGAAACAAGATGGCCGCGCCCGTTCACGACCGCGCGGGTAAGTTCGTGCGAGATTTTCCTCGCGAACACCCGCGAAATTGTACTGGCGAGCCGCACACTTTGCGAGATTACACTTTGCGCCTGAAAACGGAAATACATCATGCAAACAAGATGGCCGCGCCCTTGAACGACCGCGAGGGTAACTTCGCGCCTTGCGCTACAAGCGGCTCGCGAAAACACACAAAACCTTGCGAACTAACACACCGCAAAAAAATAAATCACATATTCGCACAAATTCCCTGTAGTGCTTGCTGACTGGGGCCCCTCCAGAGTTCAGTTGCTAGTTGCAACAATTGTATGACCCTGCTCTGACCCTCACAGCAGGCTCATAGAATAGCTACAAGTAGGCCACAAAGGTCCTGGAAAAAAAATTGCACTGCAACAGAAAGCAAATTACTGATAAGGAAGCAGGTGCCAGACCTGGAATTTTAAAACAGTGACACATTAATAAACTAACCCCAAATTAATTCATGTCAGTTGAAGCAGGGCAGGTGTGCTTGCTTTTCCCCCCCATAATCTACAGTGATGATGAACCAGAGGGTGGCATTGATGTAACAGAGGGTGGCATGGATGAAACAGAGGTTGGCAGTGGTGAAACAGAGGGTGCTGGGAACCTGTGATGATGAACCAGACGTAGAAACAACATAGTCGCGACCGTTGCGAGCCGACAAGTAAGTTCGCGATTGTGAACTGGTACCAAACCCTCGCGAACAGGCAGAAACCCTTGCGAACACAAAAAAAATCCGCAAATTCGCGAGAATTCGTGGATTTTGCGGATTGCGAGTTCGCAAATTCTCAAAATTCGCGAACGCCAGATTCGCAAAATTCGCCAATGCTTAATTAAATTATGGATTGTGTTAGGTGTACTTTTCCTCCTTCTATGGCTCATCCTGGTTTTAAGTTTGGGTAGATTTATTGATGGAAAATATAGTACAATGGACACAGAAAGTCAGAACATAAACTTGGTCCTGAAACCACACAGATCCTCACACATCGAAAAAAGAGAACTGTCATCAGTCAACATCACAGCAAAGCCTATACCTGGTGGTATAGCATGGGACAAAACTGATTATGAAATCTATGGCCCGGTTGAGCTCTTGAAATATCCACACCAATTTAAGATTTCTTTAAGTGACTTTGTATCACCTAGTACTTTCTCTGATGATTGGGACTTTGAAAATATCAATAATATGATGTCAGATTTAGAAATGTCAGCAAAATTTACAGAACATGATTATTTACAGGGTTCGTCGAATTATGAGGAAATGTATTGTTACAATCACTTTGGGCATCATTATCTGCATAAATCTGAGAATCCTAGAAATGTTTTCAGTTATAATCAAGGAGAACATTGCCCAACCCCGCCAAAAGGCAGTTCAAAAACATTTTATGAGAAATTCCCATACTTCTCAGGGTTTAATGTCACTGATCCTGAAACATTCTATTTCAAATTGTTAAATAGGATAGGAGTGAAAAACATGTTGACAAATACTAAATTGATTATGCAGTGTAGCTCCTATTTTCCCAATAGGCTCTGCGCATTGGAATAACATAAACAATAGTTTAGACATAGGACCGAGGTCGACTAGGTCTCTATTGAATATGCTAGACTTAATTTAGGTTTGCCAGCTAGCTCAGAGGTCACTAGAAATTTTCTCGAATGAACAGGGAGGAGTGAACTTCCCTGATTAGACAAGAAGGGATTCAGCTTCTGACAACCGCATAAACATGAACTCTTTGCTCCCCCAGAATGAGGAGTATATCTCCAGAGTCAAATGAAAACAATAGATAGCTATTTCACTCAGTCAATCGTGCATACTTAGTTTCACCTGAGTGCAGAGAAATAGAGAGACGGGCGTTTTCAATAAAAGGTGTTATTTATTGAGCAGTCTTCTTTCTCATGAAAGAGAAATGAATTGCCACAATTGCAATATTTGTTATAAAGTAAAGTGCGTACAGTAAAAGGAGTATTATGAAATAATACTGTAAAAGCATTGATATGGTTTCTGAGCCATATGATACTTAAAAGGTATAAAATATGTACAGTTACATACAATGATAAAAGTATGACTAAACGTACTCAACTGGTGCTTCTAAATACGCCTACCCCGATGTACCTAACCTAAGCCTAGTTCGTGAGAAGGAGTAAGTGAGCTGCAGTTTAAGTTAGTTTTTGCCTAGAATATGACTCGAGAAATCTCTAAGGATCTAATCAGCTCCGTTCCTTGGTTTTAGAATGAAGGAGGTCTTGTATCTCGCTCTCAGGACTCAATCCCCCAGTAATCCGCAAGGGTGACTGGAAACACTGGAGCCGAATTTTCTCGGCAGGAGAAAAAGACAGCGTCTTTCTCAGTGCGTCAAATGGGAGGGATGGCTTCCTTCGGCCCTCGCATCAGCTGGGCTTTGGATAAGTAGATAGCCGCTCTGCTCCACACCACTGTGTGTTGCTTAAGGCAAACACTGGTATATTTATGCCTGGAAGGTGCCGTATTTGACATAAGGTTGGACCTAAGATGTCAATAAAAGATGTCACTAAGAATTGGCCGTTCTTTCAGTGCTTGCAGGAATTCTAGGACAAATCAAAACAAAAGCAGGTTGCTGGAGGTTTGGTTTGTTGAAAGAACTCATTGTACTTTCTATGAGTCTAAGGAAGTAGCCCTGCCATATTTGGTTTGCATTGACTATTACTAAATATGGATTTGATTCTTATGCCTTTATAAAGGTATGATTTGTTATAAACACATAAGGGCATAAATTGGGATTATTTAATTAGGGTCCTAGATACGATCACAACACCCACTTCACGTATAATGTCCATCATTACTAAATACTAAGCAATACATAAACATATAGGTATACATGTGTTTTTCCAGCCCACCCCAAAATACATCAAATGCATTTCAAATGGTATAGATACACGAAATGAGTATTACACTGTACGCTTTCAAGCAGTGGTATCATTCAGATAATGCAAATATAAATATCAGCTGAATGAATTGCGAAAATTACATTTATGAAATGGCTCTTAATACAGAAGAGAAGGTCGAGACCATTTCATCACATATTTATACAAGATTGTAAATGTGCTAGAGGCTGATTCAAAATATTGTCTCTAGAGTCTCTAGGAATAGAAGCTCTGTTCATCAAGAATAGTTCTACTTTAAGCAGAGTACATTGTGCCAAAAAAAGTAAATATTTTGGAAGTTGCGAAAAATAATTTTTCTTTCAGTGGAAAAAATAGTTTCAAGTGTTTTCAGCAGTGTTGTTTACAAAAACTGAAGGCCGAATTCAGAGTTCAAGGAACGCTGTGTGCTCGCTATTACAACTGTTATTCTCATTGTTAAGAGAGAACATTACCTCAGATAGACCAGCAAAAAACGCGTCTACCACAGTCGGGGAAAGTTGGGCCAACTCCGAAAAAGTTGAAATAGTGCTTATATGAGATGCATTGCCATCATCGGTGTCGAGATCAGCAATGTTCAAAGAGGGTTGTACCTGTGTGCTGACGCTTTCTTCTCGTTCTTCACCGCCACCTGATCAGAATGGTGAAGTCTCAATGAATGCCGTCATCAGAATCAGTAGCCTCTTGGGACAACACGTTGCGTGAGTCGTTACCGGACAAAGCAAAGCGTCGACATCCATTGGTACTGTTGATGGTAGTGTAAGACAGACGTTCAACACGCATTCTTCCCTGCATAGCAGTCATCGAAGCACAAGTAAGATGCAATTTTGCCAGTTCGGTCTGAATGAAAGAATCCAGGTAGTATGCAGATCTCTTAGCCGGGCCAATCCGAGGAACTTAGTGATATGGTCTAGGTATCGTATTGCTAGGCTCGTTTCTTCCATTGTAGCCTGAGTTTTGTCTGTGATTTGGCTTGCCATATCGGAGAAGAAGGAACAAAAATAAAATTCCTGCAACGAGTCCCAAAATAAGAGGCAGGCCACTGAAAAGAGAGTGCACAATATTCGGGAAGATGCCCAGAACTGTTTCAAAAGGTGTTAACAGTCCTGAAATATTGTCTTAAATACATGTGGGATGCCACTGGTATCTGACATGTTTAAAATTTGGCTTAACATTTCTACGAAATGCACGGGGCGGTTTGTCGATAATAGGGTATGTATCTCTGCCGCTGTCCTTGCAGCTTGCAGGTCATACATCTTTTTGGACGAGGTTAAAGGCACAGTTGTCTGTAAAAGAATAGACTTCATTCTGCTTAAAGTATCAATTCGAATTGAAGAGATATTCACAGAAGGCCATAATGCCGCCTCCTGTCTGGATTGCTATTTGGATACAATACTTGCATACAACAAATGACCCTGGAAGTAATGCTCACGAGATAGGGTTTTCCTGGCATCATGCCACAACAGCTGTGGTCACTTAATATAACGTAGCTACAGTTGGAAAGTTGTCTGAAAAAGGGCTCTATCTCTGTAGCTGGGGTGCCGTGCAGATGACATGAAAGGTTGTTTGATGAACCGTTGCAAAATCCATGCAATTTTATACCTTGACATAGAAGTGTACCTCTCAGTGATGTTTTACAATTATTACCACCAAGAAATACTTCTTTC
This sequence comes from Lissotriton vulgaris, assembly GCF_964263255.1. Taxonomy (NCBI): domain Eukaryota; kingdom Metazoa; phylum Chordata; class Amphibia; order Caudata; family Salamandridae; genus Lissotriton; species Lissotriton vulgaris. The sequence goes on along the minus strand of NC_141691.1, from coordinate 766,577,042 downwards.
TTGCCCCCACTCCAACATCTATGTGTATAAGGTAAATTCCAGGTTGATTTGATGTATCCTTTACCCAACCTTTCATACAGGCCTGCTTGTTGAATTCTTTTGGCAGTATTGAAACAGAAAAGTTGTTATCGGGATTGTAATGGTGCCATGTATTATCCATTCAATGACAGGTCTTTCTGACATTGTCAATGGTAATCTCTCAAGTTATTCAATGCTCAGCACCGTATAGTCTGCTCCTTTTTGTGCCAACGAGATTTGTCTATCAGTAAGGTTAAAGATAGATAATAATGACGTTATGTTGATTAGACGCCAAGGCACGTGACCTGAACGGATGTTTTGTAACGTCCAGCCTAGCTGTACAATAGAATGCAATTGGGACTGACCATGTTGTAACATTATCATATCCTGTTCTATTATATCAATAGCAGATAATACAATGCTGTCCAGTGAATAGATTCTGGAGGACAGAATCGTTAACCCATTGTCCACTACAGAAAGTGTTTTTTCCAAATTAATACGATCCATTTCTCGTATTTTTTCAGCAGTTTCAATTTGATTTACTTTCCAAGCTTCATTGTAAGCTGCGTATATACCGGCATATATGAAACGTTTTTGACGATGTTTGCGAGGTCCCAGTATAAAATCTCGCAAGTCAGCACCTTCTTTAGGTAAAGTTAAGTGTTGCCTAATTTCGTGAAGTGTGGATCTCTGTAGCCAGTCGAGGCATAGTTTTCCTACACTGTATGTTGTAACTATCCCTGGATGTTGTCTCTGGAAATATCTTGGGTCTGGCCTGTTCTGTTTGAACCCCTGTACTTTGTTCAGGAATCTATCATGACAGTTATTAGTGTCAACCATTTGTTCCAATCAGGAAGTGTTCTGTCTTGTTTTAAAATATAGGCCAAGGCTAACCCTTCATCTGTAGTGGTGTTTCTATCAGGCATTGGCTTTGGTATAGACGGGTTGTTTAAATCTTTTATCTTGGCTAAACCAAGACAGGTTGTTTGCTGAATTGTGTCATTCAGGAACATTATTTGTTCTGGGATCATGCAGGCCCTGAACAATGCTTCTAAACCTTGTACCTGCCATTCTTTTGTACCCCAGATGGTTCTTGTCTCAATGTTTTTTTTCCAAAATTCAAAACCAAATGTAGACATTTTTTCATAACATGTTTCTGAATAAATCAGTTTAGTGTTTGTCAACATGTTTTTCACTCCTGTCTTATTTAACATTTTGAAATAGAATGTTTACGGATCAGTGATATTTAACCCCGAGAAGTATGGCAATTTCTCATAAAATGTTTTTGAGCTGCCTTTTGGCGGGGTTGGACAATGTTCTCATTGATTATAATTGAAAATATTTCTAGCATTTGCAGATTTATGCAGATAATGATGCCCAAAGTGATTGAAACAGTACATTTCCTCATAATTCGACGAACCCTGTAAATAATCATGTGCTGTAAATGTTGCTGACATTCCTAAATCTGACATCATATTATTAATATTTTCAAAGTCCCAATCATCAGAGAAAGTAGTAGGTGATACAAAGTCACTTAAAGAAATCTTAAATTGGTGTGGATACTTCAAAAGCTTAACCGGGCCATAAATTTCATAGTCAGTTTTGTCCCATGCTATACCACCAGGTATAGAGATGGCTGTGATGTTCACTGATGACAGTTCTCTTTTTTCGATGTGTGATGATCTGTGTGGTTTCAGGACCAAGTTGATGTTCTGCCTTGCTGTGTCCATTGTACTATATTTTCCATCAATAAATCTACCCAAACTTAAAACCAAGATGAGCCATAGAAGGAGGAAAAGTATGCCTAACACAATCCATATTTTAATCCATTGTGAAGTTAGATAGTTTTCTCTAAGTTGTTGAAAGAGTTCTGTGATTTTTTCTTTGAATGTTTTTGATGCTGGCTTGTTTCCGTGTTCACTTGGATCATCGGAAAAGTCATCAAAGTTGATGAAGTAGCCAGATGCAATTCTGTCAATTGGTGGGATTGCTTCCGGATTTCCATAGATCTTTGCATTTTCTTTTGTTACATTTGTATAGTCCGAGGCTACATCGTTGTAGACTGGTGTTTCTTGGTGAACTGTTGCAATTTGGGTTTCAAGAGGCACAAGTTCCATGGCTTGGTTGCATAGTCCTTTTTTAATCACTGCAGGTTTGTCAAATGTCATTAGTCTCTCAGTTTGAACCTCTTGGATTTGAGCAAGATTTGGTCTTATGCTATTTCTTGAGAGTCCACTGGGCCTACTACCTATTATTGGCCACATGATTGTGGTTTCACCAGGTCGATTGATACAACTCGGTTCTCCTTTTTTCCAGCAAGGGGCGATAGTACTACTGATCTTGTTCCGCTGACAGCTAAGACAGGTACTGCTTTTCGGTAAGAAGGCCCAAATTCCTTCTTCACCCCGATCTTTTCTCTGACCAGATCCCCAATCTTTGGAATCCAGACAGGTCTTGCTGGGACAGGTGGCTTTTCTTCAGTGATAGTTGGCTTTAGTTTTTCGTTACCCAGACTTTTTCTTGTTTCATTTAAGTCATGTAAAACAGCCAAACGATCTTTGATATCAAAGGCTTTTTGTTGCACCACTGAAGTCTGACAATCCAAGTCCTGAATGATCAAACGGAACGGAGTTCGCGTCAATTATGTATGTATTGCCGAGAGGATAGTTTAGAGGGAACGCTGCTTAATTGCCTTCCAGTGAGGCTTTTACAGCAAGCAGGGTTTCGCCATCTATTTGTTTTTTCGTACGCTTTTTTGTAGCTACAGAAGCCGAGTGATCAGCTGCCACTGTGGCTCTGTCAGCCAATGAATTTCCTGCAACGTGAACGCCATCACATTGATGACTCAGTGTATGAATCACGTGAGTCTTTTGTAGTTCTTTTTGTAAAAGAACTACCTGTTCCCATAATCTTTTATGCTTTATTGTGGCACCTGTCTCATCTTTGTAACCGTTTTTTATCCAGGTGTGCATGGAATTATTGTAAGATCGGATTCAGTAATGCGAATCGCACACTATTAGTGTCGGGAATTCGCGATCAGCATTTTCAAGCGCCATCTTTAGAGATCTTATTTCAGCTTGCTGAGCTGTACAATTTCTGAGTGAATCAGTTTTAGTGACCATCGTCTGAATTTACCGAAGCGCCAGAGACCTTTAACAATCGCGCATGCTGCATTGTAAATATGTTTTTCCACAACGTAGTGTTGTGCAAATCTGTCTGTGTAGATTACACAGGTATACTGTTCGAGAGGCAGAATTTCGATTGGCAGAGGACATTCATTTTCATATTCCAGATATTCTAGTTTTTTCATTTTCGGATCAAATGCGTGTGTCACGTCTTCTGTTGCATGAGAAGTTTCCCATTTTATCCATTTTGGATCTAGAGCTTTAGCATTAGGATTACCTGGTATTGTTACCGCCTCAAGGGCTGATACTTCTGTTAAAACAGATATCCTTTTTTCTTGGGCTAGGGCTCTTTCTTTTGCTACAGCAGTTTGAACCGCAGTTAGAATTTTTTCAGTTGAACTGAATTTCATTTCATCTTGTGTGTACAAATGTGATTTGTAAGCTATTGGTACAGTTTCTCCCTCATTAGAGGTCAGTTATGTGAATCTGCCTCTTCATGGGATGACTCGGATTACAAGGTTGCGTTCATTTGCGCGTGTTTGCAGTTTTGTTTTAGTTAACATGTCTGTCTGTAATGATCTTAAAATTTCTGTGTGTTTTTGAGTCCAATTAATTGGTTTAAAATCAGGTTGTATCAGTTGGTAGAGAGGTTTAACCCTCTCTGCATAATTTAGAATGTATGTTCTTCCAAAATTCAGGAAACCTAGTATTGATTGTAAGTTTTTCAGCGTTTTTGGAGCTTGGAGTACTGCACACTTCTCTAAGAAGTTGTCTGCTAGGCTTTTGCCTTCACTTGGTAATTCATATCCTAAAAATAAGACAGTTAGATGGGCAATTCGTGATTTTTTAAAGTTACATTTGTACCCTTCAGCTGCGAACCCAAGTATTATGGTGTTCACTCTTTTCAAGTGAGTCTCCAGGTCATCGTCTGTAAGATAGATGTCATCGACATAGGATAATGCCTCATCATCATACATTTGTAGTAGCTCTGTTACCCTGGCTGAAAATAATCCTGGGCTGTTCTTGAATCCGTGTGGGAGACGACAAAATTGTTTTTGGGTCCCCATGCTGGAGAAAGCGGTCAAATATCTGCTTTCAGGTGCTATGTTTTCACAGAAAAAAACATTTAAAATATCTAATGTCATTTTATATTTTTTGCTAACACTATTATTCATTAGTGCTGCACTGTGTGACTTTTGTACTGCAAAGGTTTTACAGCAGGAGTGTATATGTCTGTAGTCCAAAACTAGACGATATGACTCGTCTGGCTTGGAGACAGGAAACAAAGGATTGTTCATTTGTGAGGTGCATGTTTCAATCACCCCTTGATATTCAAGTTGATCTAAAATTTCTTTTACTTGTTTTTTAGGTTCTTGCTTAACAGGACACTGCCTCTGTGCAGTAGGTTGAAATTTTTTAACTGGATTTTATGGTGAGGTGAATCCTCATCCCATCCTACATGATTTTTATATAATGCAGGGGCTTGGGCCACTGCCCATTTTCTAGCAAGTGTGTATTTTTTATGAATTGGAATGTGATTTGAGAAGGCAGGCATAATCCTTTCTTTGCCATGTTGGCACTCCCTGACAAACTCTGATGGCCAGTCTTTCTCTGCTAGAAGGATATCATAGCCTTTAGATAGATTCTCCCAAAAGAGACCTTTTATTTTCCTAGTTTTATCTCCCTCTATACGCAATGTTATTTCATATAGTTTATGCGGCACGCTCACTCGGGTTTCTGCAGTTTCCACTTGAATGTATTCATTCATGTCCACTGTCTCCAAAAGATTCTTCAGGATCTTGCGAGCTATGCTCACTTCTGCTGCCCTGTCTAGCATTGTATGGGCCCACTCTCCATTTTTCAGTTGTGTTCTCAAGATTCTCTGCATGTTTTATTTTAATACTTGCTACCTTCTTTCTGGGAAATTGTAATTTCTTACTTTGCTAAGCAGGTTCCTTGTCTTTGGACTTGACGTGGTCTTCTTTATGTTCTGACCGTCCTCTTCTTTCCGATTTCTTTGATAAAGTCTGAAAAGATTGAGAGGAACGTGTATCAATATCTTGATATCTGTCAGGTTTTCTCAAATTGTCCCTATTTCTAAGGTTGTATCTTTTTTCAGAGGGCTCCCTTTGGGGAGACTTGCCACCCTCTTCTGGAGATCTATTTCTTCGTTGGGGAGACCTTCTTCTGGACTGAAATTGTTTTTGTCTGGGAGTGGTTTGTTTGTTACCCTCCCACTTCTTTTTTTGAGATTTGAGATTATTTTTAATAAAAGTTTTTTCAGGATTTTCAATTAGTTGGGGCTTTTACAGTACTATTTCATAATACTCCTTTTACTGTACGCACTTTACTTTATGACAAGTATTGCAAATGTAGCAATTCACTTCTCTTGCATGAGAAAGAAGACTGCGCAATAAATAACACCTTTTATTGAAAACGCCTGTCTCTCTATTTCTCTGCACTCTGGTGAAACTAAGTATGCACGATTGACTGAGTGAAATAGCTATCTATTGTTTTCACACGACTCTGGAGATATACTCCTTATTCTGGGGGAGCAAAGTTGTCATGTTTATACGGTTGTCAGAAGCTAATCCCTTCTTGTCTAATCAGGGAAGTTCACTCCTCCCTGTTCATTCGAGAAAGTTTCTAGTGACCTCTGAGCTAGCTGGCAAACCTAATTAAGTCTAACATATTCAATAGAGACCTAGTCGACCTCAGTCCTACGTCTATGTTATTCCAATGCACAGAGCCTATTGGGAAAATAGGAACTCCACTACAATGTGAACTCAAGAAAATATGCATTCTGACCTGCACCCACTCAAGGACAGGAACTATCCAATCGATGAAAAAAATATCACTTAGCACATAGCTGGACCTAAATTGCTTGTTCCTTTCTGTTTTTTATTGAATGTTTTATTTGCCCTATAGTTTGCTTTTTGGCAATTGTCATGATACACCAGATGTGCATCAGAACAATATTATTATAAATCAATAATAAATTAAATCACTCTACTTTTTCACAGTTATTCAAAACTTGCAATTTTTTACATCCCTAAATGGAAAATATTTCATTCAAGTAATTAACATGTATAGTGATATTCTCCTAAACGACAAAGAGGCACCAGAGCCTTCTACAAGGTTAAAGGCAAGCATACAGTTAACGAGTGATAGGAGAGGTACCTGGTTATTGTTTTACTTGTACATATAATGTAGTGTTCTTTAAACAGATTGGTGTTCAACTCCTTTCTAAATTGGCAGAGCGTTGAAGTGGTCTTTATGGATACAGGGATGCTTTTCCAGAACCTTAGTGCATAGACAGAAAAGACCAGCTCCCTAGTTTTTGCTTTTCAACACCTTTCAGTCTCAAGTCTGATGGTAGCATGGCTGGGAGTGTGGTCAGAGCCACCATCGATGGTACCCCTGGGTCCTAGATCAGTGGTGGCCAAGTCATGATCATTTTGTAAATTATGTCACTGTTTTTGAACTTTGTATGTGCAGCAAGAGGAGCCAAATGAGTTCCATCAAGGAGGGGGTTATGTGGTTGTATTCCATTTGGCCCAGAAAAAAACATTCTCTGATGTGTAGAATGTCCTTACTGTGTGCCATTGTGGAGTCTGAGAAGCCATAGAGCAGAGTGTTACCACCATTCAGATAAATGAGTAGGCAACCTTTTAAGCAGGAACTCTGAAGTAGCTTCCTAGAAGAGATGGTTTCACTTTCTATAGAAGCTAGAGCTGGTAGCAGGCCAGCAGTTTTTGCCATTTTGTTTCTTACGGGTGAAGTTGGTGTCCAGGCTGGGTTTCAAAGCCATCAAGGTTCATGACTTTCCATATCATACTTGTTGATCTTGCCAAATAAAAGAAATTCTGACTTGTTTGGGTTGAGCTTCAGGTAGGTGTTGGACATCCAGGTCTGGAAAATTTGCAGGCAGTGTTTGAGTTGTTGGATGTCTGGAACAACAGACTTTCAGATAGAGTTGTGTATCATTGGCATATTGATTAACCTTAGCATGGTTATCTGTGAGAAGTGCACCAGGGGACTCCATTGGTGGCAGAGATCGTTTGGGACCTAGAGGTTCCCATTTAAACAAACTGTCTTCTTTTTTTTATTTTTTTTATTGATAAAGGCATCGCAATATGAAACAACAAAACACATATAAACAGATAACCATGTAATATAATCCTTTCCAGAAAATAACTTAGCAGTAAAGAAAGGAGGATAGAAAAATATATATAACTAAATGAAGAGTTAATGGAGAGTTTTTACTTTTTTCTGCCTAACGGTTTTTAGCAGTATACATTTTCATTCAAAAATATTTCCCCATATTCCATACATTTGGTCATTGACCGAGTCCCTCTCGACCCAGCCAGTGAGAGTTCCATGTCGTAGATCTGCGTCACTAAAAGCCACCAATCCATCACAGTTGGAGGTTTCGGGGATATCCACATCCTAGCAATTGTTAATCTTGCTGCTACTAATAAGATGGTAACCAAGCTATTACAGTTTATAGTTCTATAAATATATCCCAACATAACCTCAGACATCTGTAAAGGTACTCCTATCCCTAATGTTTGGTGTAAAACATCCCCTACTTTCCGCCAAAAATGTTCTTAATTCTGGACGAATCAGAAACATGTGCTTAATATCTGCCGCATATAACTCACATTTTGGACATTTTGTCCACTCATTATTAGCATTATTAGCCAGAGACCATTTTACAATTCTATCCGGAGTATAATATAAGAAACAGATCATACAATGCTGCTGAAATCTCAAATTAGTCGCACGTACAGCCTTATCTATAGTGTTAAGAGCCTGAGAGATTGAACCTGCCGTTACAGGTGTCCCCAAAATCCCACCCCACCTTTCTGCTAGTCTATCACAGTCGTCGGGTCTCCCAATGCTAAGCCATTTGTATGCTCTACTTATCAAAGATTTTTATACCCCAGCATTGATAAGGTCCCCTATCTCAGAGTTATTTGTATTCTCCAACTTTAGTTGTTTCTTAGCAAAATAGCAAATCTGGGAATACTTAAAAAACATGAACCCCAGTTGCTTATGTTTTTTCTGCAACCTCTCAAACGAAACAAAACAGTTATAATCATATAGATCTCCCATACAAGTGACTCCACTATTATCCAATTTCTTTCCAGCCAAATCGTGGAATATCTCAGGTAATCCTGGGTTCTGCCAAAGAGGTAGCTCCTTGTGATAACATGGGATATTTTTGCTTGACACAATTGAACGCCAAGTAAAAACCTCATCTCGTATGGACTTAAATTTGACCCTTTTAAAGTAGTTGGGAGTGTTAAGTCTGTACAAAACATGTGACTCTCTGCCCCCCAAAAAAATTTATGACTAAAAATAGTGGTGGCTGGATTATTAAGACTGCGTAATCGAGTGAAACAGGCTGACCAAAAGTATGTTTTAAAATCTGGGGACCGCCTTGGCTAAAGGGGAGTTTTCACTGATCTCTCACTCGCCTTGCCTTCCTATAACCCCAGTTAAAGCTGCTTAATACTCCTTCCAATTTTTTAAAGAATGTATTTAGGACGAGGAGAGGTATGGCTCGAAAAAGATAGAGAACATTAGGCAGAATTTTCATTTTACTAATATTGACTCTACCAATTATCCCAATTGGTAGTATGTGCCATTTTTTAAAGACCTGCTTGTCTCTTTTAATAATTCATCAGAATTTAGTGTTAGTATTTGATCAATTCTTGCTGTTATTTTAACCCCTAGATAGGTGACAATCGGGCAAGTACCAGGTACAGGCCACTCTGGTTTATGGTTAAGGAGAATTTGTGTCTTATTGACAGATTTTGATCTAAACTGTTACACCGCTTCTGTTATTATGTTTAATGCCTCCCCCGGTGCTGTTGAAAAGACCGCAATGTCATCTGCATAGGCGACTACCCTCAGAGAGTTTGCCCCTGATTTGAAATCCCTTATTCGCAAGTCGTTTTGCAACGCAAAAATAAAAGGTTCTATGTATAAGGCAAATAATAAGGGTGACAAAGGTATCCCTGATGGGTGCCACATAGTACTGGGAAATTAGTTGACTGAAGATCTAAGTAAGCCAATTTAGCACAGGGCTTTTCATAAAGTGCTTGTATCTGTAGCAAAAATTGTCCCTTAATTCCAAATGCTGTCAACATAGCCCACAGGGGGGAGGAGCTTCACCCGCAACCAAGATGGCTGCATGAGCACAGGGCTCCCGAGACCCTCGCTGCCTCCCACATTTATCCTGTAATATATCCTGCCCTTAATTGACGACTTCGTATAGATCAACCACGGGTGAGGCGAAACCTGTGATCGGATTTTGAATTGGACACTGGGAACCGGAGCTACAGCGCTCTGAAATGCGAGGCCTGCTCTGGGATGATGCCCGGGGCTCGAGTTGGCATGGTGCCCGAGCTGTAATCGATCAACATTGGCCTGAAGGGAGACGAAAATGCGGTCCGATTGAATTTCACTTTAGTTTCTGGTGATCTTGTCGGCTGTTCCCCCGGGCTGGAGGTTACTACTTTACGTGGCACACTAGAGTGCTTTTCTGACTGCAATATCGGTAAGAAGCCTGGCCTGTTCCCTCTGACCGCCACTGCTCCTTTGTTTCAAGGATCCGGTGTCGCCATCTTTTGCCACTGCGCATCTGCCTCAAGTGCCTTGCCATTCGTAATGGCAAGCAAAACTGATGGAGAAAAGCAGAAGACTAAGACCACGCGGCGAGGTGGCTATACCCAGTCCAATAATATGGATCGGTACACTCAGACTAGGGGATCCCCCAGCGGACCGGGTAGGTCGCTGGAAGACACTAGAGGCACTCCCTTCTCGTCAACGGAGCTAAACTTGCAGGACGTTATGGCCGCCATTGATGGAACTAAATCCTCCCTCGGACAACAGATGGAGACCCTCGCTCTCAAGTTGGACATGGTGGCTATAGACATCAACCTAATTCAAACTGATGTGTCCAAAACAAATGAAAAAGTTAAGTCTTTGGACATCAAGACTGCTAGCTTGATGGGGATGTCACCGACTTGCAGACAGAGGTCCGCAATCTGCGGACCTACAACGATCTTTTTGCTCGTCATCTGGAGGAGTTCGAGGGAAGGGCCAGACGTAATAATGTCCGCTTTATAGGTGTCCCGGAAAAGGCGGAAGATCCTGCAGCTGATCTCTTTGTGGAAAACCTTATAGTCACCCACCTCGTACCTAAAGGACTGAGTAAGTTTTTTACAGTTGAGCGGGCCCACAGAGTTCCGGGTGGTAAACCAAAGTCTGGGGCCCCACAGCGGCCCATTATTGCTAGGATATTCAACTTCAGAGATCGGGACGCTATTCTGCAGGCTTTGCGGATGGGTAGGCCTACGAAGTTTGAAAATACTACTGTGAGTTTCTACCCGGACTTCACGCAAGCGGTCCAGAAACAGAGACTAGATTTCACGGGTGTCAAAAGGAGACTGAGAGACATGGGCCTAAAGTATGCGATGCTCTTTCCGGCCAAATTGAGAATTGAATTTGAGGAGCGGACATACTTTTTTGACCGGCCTGAGGTGGTGGCGGACTGGCTAGACACTTTGCCCAATCAACATGGCCAAGAGGGACAATCTGGCGGAGCGGAAGGCGGATCAGAGGAGCAGGAGTAGGCGCTTGGCCTTCGATTTCTGGATCCTCATGTCCGCCTTGGACAGTGGTTTGCTAATCTAGCTCTGCGATCTGAAGTGACATTTTGGGAGGTGGCGAGGCGATTGGTGGGTCTTCTCCTCCTCTGTTTTACTTTTTGTAGTTTAGTTTGATGCTAGGGGACAGGCACACTGCAAGTTGGGGTGGCTTTTTAGTCTCACGCAGAGGTGCAGGGTGGGGGGTCTGTAACATGTTATGGTTGGGGGGTGGGGGGGTTCCTGTTTGGGTGTTTGGGTTCTTTGCAAGGCAACGTATTGTTTTATCAACTGATTGAAGTGCTGAGTTCTGGAGAGGGATGGATCTGCTACATTTTCGGGATGGGGGTAGGGGATTGAAACCAATTAGTTGGAATGTGAATGGACTGGGCGATAGGATGAAACGTGGGGTGGTGTTGCAATTGTTGAAACGTTTTTCTCCTGATGTGATACTCCTCCAAGAAACACACTTGATAGGCAACACTTGTCATGCCATGAATAGGAGGGGATATTGTTTGGTCGCCCATGCTGGGTTTACCTCTGGATCTAGGGGGGTAGGTATCCTTATAAAGAATTCCCTCCCACTAGAGTTTGACTCAACGGTTCTGGACGATAGAGGGCGCTATGTCGATCTTACTGGTAGGTGAGAGGGTTGTACCCTTTCCCTGGTTTCGGTGTATGTTCCCCCGGGCTTGCAGTCAACTACCTTTGCGGACCATGGGCGAGTCATCCTTTCTCTTCCTGAAGGGACATTGTTAATGGGTGGAGACTTTAATTCAGTGGTGTCTGGTAGAGAGGATCGACATCCTCTTCGGGACCTCACAAGTGCCCAGACCTGGCTCCGCGGCTTCATAGGTACGCTGGGCCTGGTGGACTGCTGGCGGGTGTTACATCCCGCCCAGCACCAATACACTTTCCATTCGGGCGCCCATGGTAGCCTTTCTAGGATGGATTATGTACTGGCGCCCGCTGCACAAGCCCTCTCTGTCACGAGGTCAGGCATCTGGCGCGGGGTATATCCGACCACTCTCCAGTGTGGCTTCAAATGGATTTACATGCCAGGGCTGAGGGGCGGGTGGCCCCGATCAACCCCTGGTATTTTCGGAGCCCTAAAACCCGTGCTGCCCTGGTTAAGTCTCTTGATCAGTATTTCATGTAAAATGAGGGTTCTGTATCATCCTCTGTGTCACTTTGGGAGGATTTCAAAACTGTTATTAGAGGCCAGGCGTTGTCTTTAATTGCGGGTGCGAAAATAAGAAGAAATGAAGAAGTCGTAATGATTGAAACTGGGATTGTGGATCTGGAGCGGGACCTAGAGCAGGGGGTTACCCATGCGAAGCTGCATGTTTTGCATCTCAAGCAACTGGGCTCAAGGCTTTGGTTATGGATGCGGCTAAGGTTATGAGTAGGGAGCAGCAGGGTTGTTTGTATGATGTTGGAGATAAGGCCGGTAAATTGATAGCATGGTTGGATAAGAAAGTTAGAGCGAGTCGTGTGGTGCCGGTAATCGAGAAAATGAATGGCGAGCGGGTTACCGACCCTGAGGAGATCGCTCAATGTTTCGTGGAGCACTTTCAGGCAGTCTATTCCCCTGTGTCGGAGCGGATGGAGGAGGACTTGCATTTGTTATTACGTGATATCGCGTTGCCGCATCTGTCTGATGCAGATAGGGAACAAATGGAGTCGGCGATAACTGCGGATGAGGTGGCTCTTGCTATTCGCTCATTGCGATCGGGGAAGGCTATGGGACCTAACGGTCTCCCCATTGAACTTTATAAACTGCGTCCTGACAAGATGGCTCCTTACTTACGAGATATGTTTGTGGAATCGCGTGAGAGAGGCTCCCTTCCCGGTGATCAGCGTTTAGCTACCATTGTGGTGATTCACAAGGAAGAGAAACCAAGGGATCGGTGTGCTTCTTATAGGCCGATATCTCTTTTAAACGCTGAACCTAAGATTCTTGCGAAATTGCTGGCTAATCAATTAATAACTGTGATTAGCGAGTTGATTCATCTGGATCAATCTGGTTTTATCCCGCACAGAAACACAGCTCTGAATCTTAGGCGGTTGCATGGTGTTCTCGCGAGGGCTGCGAAGTTGAATGAGCCGGCCATCTTGGCTTCTTTGGATGCCACAATGGCGTTTGATACCGTGGAATGGCCGTATTTGTGGGCCGCTTTGGCTAAGTTTGGATTTGGTCCAGGTTTTATCGGCTGGGTGCGGCTCCTCTATGAGAACCCCCTGGCGCAGATTGCTGTTAGTGGGCGGGTTTCCAAGCCGTTCGGTCTGGGGAGAGGTACGCAACAGGGTTGTCCCTTGTAGCCGCTTCTGTTTGCCCTGGCCCTCGAGCCCCTTGCTCCATGGATTAGGTGGGAGCCCTTGATGAGGGGTATTCAGTGGTCCCCTGATTTTGAAGATCGTATCTCGCTCTATGCAGATGATATTCTACTGTACTTAACGTCGCTCGGGAAATCACTGATAGTGTTGTTCGATGTATTAACCTCCTTTGGTAAGAACTCGGGCCTAGTCATAAATTGGACCAAGTCTTATCTATATGTACTCTGTGGTGAGGTCCCCCTTCTTCTGCGTGACTGTCCCATCCAGGTGACGCAGTCGGGGTTTAGGTACCTCGGTATTTATATCTCACTGCACCCTGTGGCTCGCTATGAGCAGAATTTGATCCCACCGTTGAATAGGTTGAAACTGGACGTGGCGGGTTGGCGTAAGCTCCCGCTTTCGCCGCTCGGCCGGGCAGCTCTTTTCAAGATGATGTATTTGCCACGTTTCCTCTATGCTCTCCAAAACACCCTTGACATAGTTCTGGCTAGCTATTTCCGTGCAGTGGAGGGTCTCCAGAGGAAGTTAATCTGGGATGGTGTATTGACCGGGTTTTTGGCTCTATTTCTGAGTGATGGTGACTTTAGCTTGCTACCATCCTAGATCCCTATTCTTAGGTTGTTTTGGTACTTTTCAGGCCTCTTTTCAGACCTAGAAGCATAAACTAGAGGATAGCCGCTTTATATGATGATAGATCCCTTATTTCTGACTCTAATCCATCTATTGCCTATTGGCTTTAACATAATTATGTGTCCTTTCATTATTCTACCTATAGTAGAGGGTGGATCCTGCAGTTCTGACTTTATATTACCTATTGGTAGGGTTTGTGTATAGATCTAAGTGTCTATTTCATCCTTTTCGGGTCTACAAGGCCCAGAACCAGAGAGACTCCATTTTGCTTTCTGCCTCTGCAGACTGAGATGCATGTAGGTCAAGTGTGATGTTATAGTTATGAGGTGTTGTTCGCTCTTTGCAAACTAGAGAGAACCGGCGGGAGCTGAATCTTATCAAGAAGTGTCCCTGGGGCTCAAGTCTCTAGACGAAACAAGCAGCTGATCACTGTGAGAGCGCCTGGAGCAGGGAGCCGGGTACATGGATTTGGTGGGAGGAGGCTACTGGCTGGAACTTTCCACTAGGAGAGAGCATTCCATATTAGCAAAGTGCAGAAGAGGCAGAGTGTTCAGATGGTGTTTGGAGCTGAAGAGAGAAGTCAGATGGTGTTTGGAGCTGAAGAGAGAAGTCAGATGATTTTTGGAGCTGAAGAAAGCAGTCAGAAGCAGTTGTGGGCAGAAGCAGTTACTTGTCAGAAGGAGTTGTGATCAGTTGGAGCAGGCAGTTAACAGCTGGAGTTTGGAGTGATACCTTTTGGAAGAGTCTGAAGTTATATCGTGGATTAGTCTGTGGGAGCAGCTGGAGTGAGTTGGACATTGGAGCTGGAACAATCAGACAGAGTGAAGAAGCTAGTGAAGCAGACGGTTATCAGAGCGGCAGAAAATATATCATTAGACTGAAGTTGGAAGGTGAAGACAGTCCGTGGGAGAGAGGAATCCAGTGCAGAGTGATCGGCGCAGATGTGTGTCCAAGAGTGCAGGGGAAAATCTGAGATGAGCCAAGGCACAGACGAGAGAGGAACCCAGATGACAGCTAGAACAAGACTTCATAATAATCAGGTGATATCTGTCCTGTTATATTAGTGCCCATATATATATTTCCTAAGCTATATTCCCTATTGTATTGTTACACTGATTAATCCCTTTTCTTTCAGCGGTGTGCAGTCTGTTATAATCCATTTCCCTTTTTAGCTATCTGCAGTTCCTGTTAGCTATATGTGGATGTGCTAGTAATAAAGCTTTATATATTCCTTAGATGTGTCTATTCCCCTTTACTTTTCAGGCTATGTCTAGATTGCTAATTATTGTGATGTTATAATTTGCTATTGAGTAATAAAGGGACCCCAGTTCTTAGTGAACAGCTGTGCAGGTATTATTTCTTCATGACTAACCTTTCTTCTAGCCAGATGCTGTTATGTGGACGGATGTGTTTTCCGTCCAGGTAAGTGGTAACTGATCAAGGGAGCAAGGAACGCCTAAATCAGGGAATAACCTTTGCATATAGTAATTACATTTGGTTGTTATCTTCTAGGTCAGAGCTAACCCTTCTTTTTACCCAAATGCTGACAGGAGAAGGATGTGACATTCCCTTCCCTGCAGATAATTGAGCATGGAAGATTGTGTGTAGATCAGATCGGGAGATAACCTTTAAATGCTATAATTTGGCCATTTTTGTGTGAGAGGATTGAACTGTCCATCTATCACATAACCTATAATATTGTACATGAGATATTCCTTGTAGATATTAGATACATATAGAGAAACTTCCCAATAGAGAGCGGGAGAAAGAGCTGAAGGTATTCATAGGACAGAGATTCCCGCTAGAGAGAGTGGCATTAGTGAGAGCATTGATTGTGATCAATGTGTATACCCACATGATTGTGGCTTGTGAGAGCACCGGAAGGATACGGTGTGTAGTGAGATTGCTGCTAGAGAGAGTGGCATTAATGAGAACATTGATTGTGGTCAATGTGTATACCCACAGGATTGTGGCTTGAGTAGATACCCACAGGATGGCGGTTTGAGTAGATACCCACAGGATGGTGGCTTGAGTAGATACCCACAGGATGGTGACTTGTGTGAGCACTGATTGTGGTCAGTGTGTAATGGTAAATAATCAGAACTGCCCCCTTCACTATGAATAGGAGGGTAGCATAGTCTGGGCCTAAGTTGCCGTGAGACTATAAGGTATGAGTGTGGTGTAGAATATGGAATTCCTTAGTAAATAGTGAGTATTCCTAGTAATCCTATAGATTTAGTGGTGTTTTTGATGATATGAGCTTGTATATTGCTAATTCCCCATCCTCAGGTAGGTACCCAGGAGCCTTGGTAAATAGGTCCTGAGGAGGGAGGTGGTACGTTTTGGCCGGGTTGGTGGTGTCTTGGTGAGCTGATTCTATATGGTCCGAAAATCCGGTCGTTACATCTGGCGTCTACGAACAGTTCGAATAGGTTGCGGGGGAGTGCCCTGATAGCCAGTTGCATCTGGCGTCATTAATCAGTTCAGAATAAAGTGTATTGGGAGTGGCCCCTGACATGTATATGGACTTAATACCCTTTAAAATTTGACATCTGGGAACAGTCTGTGAATTGCATGGTGAGGAGTGGTCCCTGACCTATGGGCTTGAACAGTTGGAGTGTAAGGAGATTGCAGTACATCATGGCATCTGACTTATGCAGTGTAGGAGAAATGTTTTTCATCTTGGTGTTTGACCTGACAGGCTTGAGGGGTGACGGTACGTGATGAAGCCAATTACATCTCGGTGATGATGCAGTTGTAAATATGTGTATGAAAAAGGCTTGTAAATTGCCTACTAAATGGCTTGCTGCATTTGCTTGTGCTGTGAAATGTGAAATGTATTCAGTGTATTATGACTTGTTGAGTTCCTTGTGAATAGCGCCTCGTAAATATGGCTTGTAAATAGCATGTTATCATTACGTTAGGCAGGAGAGAGCTGGATCTCTTTCAAGTGATTAGAGAAAATGTTTAGAAAATGTGCACAAGTGTTATGTGAAAACGTGAGAGATAAGTTCTTGGATTCCCCATGTGTCTGCCGCCTTCGGGGAACGATTGTGTTTGAGCTGCCAAAGGGTTGATATCTTGAATTGGGATGGCAGTGTTTATTTCAATATGCTGTTTAATATGTATTGTTACAAGAGCTGACACTAAAAGTCAGTGAATGTTTGGATTGAGGGTGATTTATTTGGCTTTTTAATTAGTTGCCACATTTCTATTTCTTATGCTGAGTGTTAGGTGGAGTTTTTTCTAGCCCTTGGTATGTCTTGTTTAAGTTCTTTCATTTTGATGTTAGTGTTCATAGTCTAGGGTGGACATTGGTGATAGGATAAATTGTTCTATTTTGATTAGTGGTGACTATGACACACTACCATCTTAGTGTAGTGCTATGTGTTTCCTTATATTAGTTTACTTTGCAATTAGTTGCAGGGTTCACCTATGTACTTTGACAGGTAGCTGGTGGAAAGGTAACATCTTGCACGGGAAAAAGCAGTGTTCATTAAACATACTGTTTGATATGCGTCTACGAGTCTGTGTGGATTTGCTTTTGAAAACATGGTGTCTGATCCAGAGGTCAGAGTGTTATAAATCAACCAGTCAGACTGCGAGGCATACACGGTAGTTTTGGCATTAGTGGAGAGTTTTCAGCTGAGAATGGACGGTGCAGAGAGATAAGCAAACCAGTGTTTTAGATTAGTGATCACCGGTTGTGGAAATAAAACAGACTGTAGAATGTGCTTGAAGCTTTTAATAAATGCTCTGTAGTGTATTTTGCAAATATAGAAAATATAACTGATTATTTTCCTACAGCAAGCTGCCCCTTTTGTTTAAAGTTCAAATGTAAATGATTCTGTATTTTTGCGCTGATATGAAGCAGAACAGCGTGAGAGAGAAAAATGTGATAAAATGATCCCACTCAGATAGGAAAAAATGCTATCTGCAAAAATAAATCTGTCTCTTTTAATCATTAGAACAGAAAAGCTTGCGCACATTTATGAATTCCTGGTTATGCTGTGCAAATTTACATGTATAACTTTTTTTCCCTTGTTTGAATTGAATGGTGTCCCAAATGTTATTATAAAAAGTGTCAGGTGATTTTTTAATGTTGCTAAACGTTTTGCCTTTCAGCTGCTAACAATAATTAGAGTATTTAGTTTGTCACTAAATGTTTTGCCCTTTAGCTGTTAATAATGTTAGAGTGCTTAGCCTGTTAAGTTCGTTTTTCATAAGGCTGTAGACGACAGTATGAGGTTTTATTTAAGAATTAGAAGCTTCACAGGCAAGCTAGGTTTTGACCTTGGAGAGATTAGACTTCATTCCACAAAGCCTTTTCTCTTCTCCGTGGCTTTTTGTAAGGGAGGGGTGACTTATGAGAGCAGAGACACCCAGTTTGTTATTCTTGGCTATGATTCAGTTCTTTCCGCTGAGAAATGTTTATATAAGGGGGGGGGGGTCAAGTCGCTCTTCCTTACAGCTAGCCCAGACGGCTTCCCCGACTAGGAGATATGGGATGCTTGCAGACGAATAGTCTTCCTTTCAGTAATGTAAACAGAAAAATTGGCAGGAGCTTCGCTCCTGCAATGAGATCAGCATTTGGCAGCGATTTAATTTTCGATCGCAGAAGAGCAGCCCGTCTCCTGCTTCTTATGGTTGAAACTGAGCCAACCCTGGGCCGCGGACATCTCTGAAGTGAGGGGTATGCTAGCAAGGAATGAGAGAGTAGTGAAGCTAGCTGCCCAGCCCTTCTGGCTGTGTAAGAAAAAATTAGATTTTGCCTAAACAAATTTAGAGAGCATGGTGTAGGTAGAATGTTTAAATCATTTCTTGAATTTAGGAGAGTGTTTTATGAAATATAGGGTTTCTTACAGAGATGAAAAGCAAATGGGGTGCTTTTGAATGGAAAATTTGTTTTTGCAAGATTGATGATGCTTGTTTTTCATTTCAGATGACTGATATGTGGGGACCCTGTATGAGTGATGTATTTTTCTTATTTTTGAGTGATGTGTTTTTCTTATTTTCGGAGTGAGTGCCCCTTCCCCAAAAACCCCCAAGCCTGGAGCCAATGCAGACGGCTGATGGCAGACGGGTGCTGATGTTCCATGGATGACGAGATCGGATGGGATTCTCCCTTGGCAAAGGATACAGATGAAGATGGAGGGTCGTGGCCTACACGAATGAACTGTTTTTCTAAGAAGAAACCAACAATGGATTCCTATAGAAGAGAACTTTTCACTTAAATATATTGAACTTTTAAAATTAGTATTAGAATCTACAGTTGGCTGCCTCAGCAGTCAGGTTAAAACTCTATAACATATCTGGATTTCCTAAAAAAAAAATTTTTTGACAAGGCCAATAGTTCTATTTTTTAAAAAAAAATTATTCATTGAGTTTTTGCAAGTGATTTCGGTTATGATAATGTTTCCCACAAAAGGAGTCTGCAATGTAATTCCTTGGCCTGCATTCTTCAGTCTTTCATTTTTCCAATGTTTCTATTTCAGATGGACATTATGCCACTTTTGCAGTTACCACATACAGGCCCCAATGCTAATTTTATTTTCCAGTCCTGTTCATGGTTTTGATTTTCCAGTTTAAAAGATGCAGTGCCACATTAATGATTAGGCCTTTGGTTCAATGATTCCTTTTGATTTATGTAATGATACTGTTTGAAAGTCATAGGGTGCAGTGTATAATTAGTGAGCTGCTTTAGTAATCTAATGCCCTGTGATACATGATGTTTTGATTTTAGTATGCTATGCTATTCTAAAACAGTCTTGCCAATGAAGGGAAAGCAGTGTTCTGAATGATGGTGCACACATGTGTTCCACAGATTGATACAGAGGGATTAGGTGCAAACTGTTTCCTGAGTTAGATGACTTATGACCTTTGACTATTGCCTTTGGCATGGTCTACTATTTTCCAAGTTTAAGTCTATGATTTAGCTATTTTGGTTGTAGGGATTCTGGATAGACGATTTATGTCTGGCTTATTTTGTAGAAGAATATATGCACCACATTTAGATAACTTTCTTTGATTTTCTTGCTTGATATGCATAGTGCTACACCAGCTATTTTGTAGAAATGGGGTTATCCTTGTTTCCCTACTATTACACTTCCACTTTGATCCCTGAACTCTTAATTAGAACAGTGGGATTAATTACAAGGGTGGTAACCTTAGACTGGGAGGTGTGTCTTTTAGTTAGGTCATGTCCTAGATCTATTAGTAATGGCTGCCCAGACTTTGAGGACCCTTTGTTATGTTTATTTGTCAGATTTTACCAAATCCTTTCTTAAGTTGACCGAAGTGGTTGGGCCTCATTTAGGCCCTTCGTTGTTTTTATTTGACAGAAATTTCCCCACATCAATAGATTTCATGAGTTATCACTAGAAGTTGAGGCACAGTTAGTTCAAGGGTGCTTTGGTTAGTTTCTGTTGTTATCAGATCAATTTTAGTTATATTTCAACATCCAAATCAAGGGTGCTTTGATTAGTTTTCAATTGGTTGTCAGATTTATATTCCCTACATCAAGTTTTCGGTGGTATTTTCTTAGTTGTCATTCACTTTAGGGATTCTTTTTGTTTTTGTTTTGTTGACAGGTTATGTTGATGTTTGTTTATTTGTTTGTTGTTGTTTACGGATGTTAGCAATTTAACCCCTTAAGTGCTGCCTCGGTGCATTGGCCGACGGCAGCACTACCTCCCCAGTGCTGCGCACGACCATTGGACGTCCATTCAGCACTAGTTCCAATGGACAGCGCAGCACTGGGGAGGAATGTTTAATAGCATCTATGAGGTTAAAGTCAAGGGTGGAATGTATTGACCGGGTTTTTGGCTCTATTTCTGAGTGATGGTGACTTTAGCTTGCTACCATCCTAGATCCCTATTCTGAGCTTGTTTTGGTCCTTTTCAGGCCTCTTTTCAGACCTAGAAGCATAAACTAGAGGATAGCCGCTTTATATGATGATAGATCCCTTATTTCTGACTCTAATCCATCTATTGCCTGTTGGCTTTGACATAATTATGTGTCCTTTCATTATTCTACCTATAGTAGAGGGTGGATCCTGCAGTTCTGGCTGTATACTACCTATTGGTAGGGTTTGTGTATAGAGCTAAGTGTCTATTTCATCCTTTTCGGGCCTACAAGGCCCAGAACCAGAGAGACTCCATTTTGCTTTCTGCCTCTGCAGACTGAGATGCATGTAGGTCAAGTGTGATGTTTTAGTTATGAGGTGTTGTTCGCTCTTTGCAAACTAGAGAGAACCGGCCAGAGCTGAATCTTATCAAGAAGTGTCCCTGGGTCTCAAGTCTCTAGACGAAACAAGCAGCTGATCACTGTGAGAGCGTCTGGAGCAGGGAGCCTGGTACATGGATTTGGTGGGAGGAGGCTACTGGCTGGAACTTTCCACTAGGAGAGAGCATTCCATATTAGCGAAGTGCAGAAGAGGCAGAGTGTTCAGATGGTGTTTGGAGCTGAAGAGAGAAGTCAGATGGTGTTTGGAGCTGAAGAGAGAAGTCAGATGATTTTTGGAGCTGAAGAAAGCTGTCAGAAGCAGTTGTGGGCAGAAGCAGTTACTTGTCAGAGGGAGTTGTGATCAGTTGGAGCAGGCAGTTAACAGATGGAGTTTGGAGTGATACCATTTGGAAGAGACTGAAGTTATATCGTGGATTAGTCTGTGGGAGCAGCTGGAGTGAGTTGGACATTGGAGCTGGAACAATCAGACAGAGTGAAGAAGCTAGTGAAGCAGACGGTTATCAGAGCGGCAGAAACTATATCATTAGACTGAAGTTGGAAGGTGAAGACAGTTCGTGGGAGAGAGGAAACCAGTGCAGAGTGATCGGCGCAGATGTGTGTCCAAGAGTGCAGGGGAGAATCTGAGATGAGCAAAGGCACAGACGAGAGAGGAACCCAGATGACAGCTAGAACAAGACTTCATAATAATCAGGTGATATCTGTCCTGTTATATTAGTGACCATATATATATATATATATATATATATATATATATATATATATATATATATATATATATATATATATATATATATATATATATATATATATATATATATATATATATATATATATATATATATATATATATATATATATATATATATATATATATATACATTAATCTTGTCCTTTATTTCCTAAGCTATATTCCCTACTGTATTGTTACACTGATTAATCCCTTTTTTTTCAGAGGTGTGCAGTCTGTTATTATCCATTTCCCTTTTTAGCTATCTGCAGTTCCTGTTAGCTATATGTGGATGTGCTATTAATAAAGCTTTATGTATTCCTTAGATGTGTCTATTCCCCTTTACTTTTCAGGCTATGTCTAGATTGCTAATTATTGTGATGTTATAATTTGCTATTGTTGTAATAAAGGGACCCCAGTTCTTAGTGAACAGCTGTGCAGGTGTTATTTCTTCATGACTAACCTTTCTTCTAGCCAGATGCTGTTATGTGGACGGATGTGTTTCCCGTCCAGGTAAGTGGTAACTGATCAAGGGAGCAAGGAGCGCCAAAATCAGGGAATACCCTTTGCATATAGTAATTACATTTGGTTGTTATCTTCTAGGACAGAGCTAACCCTTCTTTTTACCCAAATGCTGACAGGAGAAGGATGTGACATTCCCTTCCCTGCAGATAATTGAGCATGGAAGATTGTGTGTAGATCAGGTCGGGAGATAACCTTTAAATGCTATATTTTGGCCATTTTTGTGTGAGAGGATTGAACTGTCCATCTATCACATAACCTATAATATTGTACATGAGATATTCCCTGTAGATATTAGATACATATAGAGAAACTTCCCAATAGAGAGAGAGAGAGAGTGAGCTGAAGGTATTCATAGGACAGATATTGACGCTAGAGAGAGTGGCATTAGTGAGAGCATTGATTGTGATCAATGTGTATACCCACATGATTGTGGCTTGTGAGAGCATCGGAAGGATACGGTGTGTAGTGAGATTGCGGCTAGAGAGAGTGGCATTAATGAGATCATTGATTGTGGTCAATGTGTATACCCACAGGATTGTGGCTTGAGTAGATACCCACAGGATGGTGGCTTGAGTAAATACCCACAGGATGGTGGCTTGAGTAGATACCCACAGGATGGTGGCTTGTGTGAGCATGGATTGTGGTCAGTGTGTAATGGTAAATAATCAGAACTGCCCCCTTCACTATGAGTAGGAGGGTAGCATAGTCTGGGCCTAAGTTGCCATGAGACTATAAGGTATGAGTGTGGTGTAGAATATGGAATTCCTTAGTAAATAGTGAGTATTCCTAGTAATCCTATAGATTTAGTGGTGTTTTTGATGATATGAGCTTGTATATTGCTAATTCCCCATCCTCAGGTAGGTACCCAGGTGCCTTGGTAAATAGGTCCTGAGGAGGGAGGTGGTTAAGTTTCGGCCGGGTTGGTGGTGTCTTGGTGAGCTGATTCTATCTGGTCCAAAAATCCGGTCGTTACAGATGGTAGATCCCGTATTGCGCTTGCTAAGCTAACACTCCCGTGCTACGATGGGGGTATCGCTCTCGCTGACATCAAGAGGTATTATTGGGCATCTCAATTGAGCGCCATTAATCATGGCATGTATGGAGCCAAATTGAACCCCGCGTTTCCTATGTTGTGGTTGTTGCCAGGGGGTGATTTTAATAGAGCACTATACTCGAGGTCGGCTGGTAGGGATCTGTCGGGACCTACGAGGACTACTGTGCGTATGTGGTACAACGCGAATAATGTGATGGGATGGAAAGATCGCATGACTCTGGCGACCCCGCTCTTCGCATCTGAGAGGCTGGGTAACCTGTGGAAGACCAAGTGGTTTGAAAAGTGGGACCTGATTGGTATTAGCAAGGTGGGGAACCTCTGGGTCAAGGGAAACATCAAACTAGTTGAGGTGCTGAAGACAGAATTTCATTTAAGTGATAGGGAATACTTTCGATATGTTCAGGTCCGTCATGCCTTGAAGTCTATTTTCTCAGACGGTGAGAAGATCCTGGAGTCGTCTCTGCTTGAGGATAGGATGCTGGATGGTCATGTGCCTGACAATACCATCTCCTCGATCTACAAGAAACTAATTAACGATAGGGCTGACCTACTGATACAGCTCTGGGACTTATGGACCCGAGATGGCGTAGAGTTAGACGACGAGGACTGGCAGTCGGTGATCTCCTTTCCCAAGGAGGTTGCGATTCCGGCTCGTCTCCGGTTAGTGCAGCTTAAGATACTCCACAGGGTCTATGTTACTGGCCCCCGTCTGGTTAGAATGGGATTTTCTGAGGAGGTGTTGTGCAAGCGGGGATGCGGACTGGTTGGGACGTTTCTCCACATTATCTGGGAGTGTCGTGAGGTGACTGTCTTCTGGAATGAGGTGCATAAAACGATGGAGGAAGTTACAGGTGTCGCTCTTTTGCCCGAGGTCAGGCGCTGTTTGTTAAACGTTTGGGAGCCGACAGATTACAATACGGTGCAGACTTAGTGGGCAACCCTTGGGAATATGATCGCTTAAAAGGGATGTAGCACAGTTGTGGGGGTCCCAGACATCACCGACAGTTAAAGCATGGAGGGAGAATATGGACTTGGCGATGTTTAGGGAGAAAACAGTATACATTGCTCAGGGGCGACCCCGGAAGTGGAGCAAGATATGGGGTCCCTGGATCAGTTATCGTGGTGACATTTGCACTCCTCCCAAGGCGACCAACACTGATGCTCCTCTTTCCCCCTAACCCTACGTTCCTGCTGCTGTATTATCTTAACATCGCATTGACTCTTTTCTCCCCTCCTTCCCTCTCCCATTGTCGATTGAATATGATTCTGTACTGCCTCTTCCTCCCTCGTTTGAACTGGTATTTTGTATATTGTATTTTATTGCCTTGTTTGTTAATAACTTTTCAATAAAAAGAAACAAACAAACAAAAAAACATAGCCCATAGGAATTCCCATCCCACTCGGTCAAACGCCTTTTCTGCATCTAATAAAATCATGCAGAGTGGGGTGGGATTAATATTAGCAAGATAAAATGCGCTTACTGCAGTGTTTATATGTGAGGTGGTATCTGTCCCTTGAATAAATCCATGTTGGTGGGGGGAGACTAAGTTGGGCATTATTGGGGCTAGGCGATTGGCCAGGATTTTAGCGAACATTTTTGCATCCGCATTTATCAGTGAAATTGTTCTAAATTACCCACATTCCTCTGCTGGTTTGCCTTTATTCAGAAAAAATAATATTTTAGTCATATGCCATGAATCAGGCATTTTTCCTTTAGTTCCAATTTCCTTGATCACTTAGCTAAACGGCTCCACCATAATAAGCTCAAATACTTTATAGAATTCTAATGGTATAGCGCCTTCTCCCGAAGCCTTCCCTGAAGGTAGCCCACCCATTGCTAATTCTATCTCAGTATCTGAAATATTTTCTTCCAAAAAGTCAGATTCCTCACCCGCCATCTTTTTAGCAGGATTATCTTGAATGTAGCTACAAATATCCTCTTGTGTAGGTTGTATCGTACGAGTGTAGAGTGTTCTGTACTAAAGAGCAAACTGTCCTAGAACCTGCTGTGAATGCTCATATTTCTTACCATCTATACCCCGTATTTCTTTAATATGAGCCTTAGTCCGGTCATCTGCAACCTTAGAAGCAAGTATTCTACCTATGCTTTCCCCAAATTCGTATTGTGTTACCCTATTCTTATTATATCTGGCGACACTTTTTCTCTCCATAGTTTCTTCAAAGCTGATTGTAATTCTATTAACTTAGAATCTAACTGTTCAATATCCCCTAAACCCTTTGTAATAGCCTCAACATGCTGAACCTCTACCTTACGAATCTCAAGTATTGTTATATTCATTATGTTTGCTCTTTTTTTTATTTTGTCGCCATATATATTGCTGGGTGTATCCTCTAGTGACATCCTTACAAGTATCCCACACCACTATAGGGGTGGCAGTTCCTACATTTTCCATGACAAAAGTCTCCAGTTGACGCCTGGCCACAGCCACATACTCCTGATCAGTCAGAAGGTGTCTAGGAAACGAAAATGGTCTCATGACCCTGTTCAAATCTGAAATTTTACTTATAAGAAGTATGGGGTTATGATCAGAGGTCACTTTTGGGCAAATTTCCATATCACTAGACCATACAATAGAGTTAGAAGCCCCGGCCATATCGATGCGGGAGTATAACCTATGCGGGGCTGAATAATAAGTGTGCCCTGGTATAATAGGGTATAACGCTCTCCAGACATCCCTGCAACCGCCCTAATTCTCTTATTGCCGATCTCGTCTTTTTGATTCTCTGATAGGCCCCCGTCACGTTGTATCAATATTATAATCCATGATACAATTAAAATATCCCATCATAACCCTCTCCCCCTCCCAATTTAACATCTCTGTATTTATTGTCTTGAAGATAGCAGGTTTGTCCATGTTTGGGCCATTCACTACACAAAATATGTAACTCTTTCCTTTTATCTTCACCTGTGCCATTGCCCACCTACCACCCTTATCTGCCTTTGTATTACCCGTAACCCCCTCTGCCCTCTTATGTCTCAGAATAGCAACCACTCTGATAGAGGCACTTTGCATAGTACACACTACCACCTCGTACCCTAGCTGTTTAAGTAATCCGTGATCTTTATATGAAAAATGGGTTTACGTTAATATAACAACTTGAGGATTATACATTTTTAATTCCTCTGCCACCAATTGCCTCTTAATCTTACTGTTCAATCAGGCCACATTCCATGCTAAACATTTAAACGTAAATTGCTCCATAAGAAAAAAAAACAATCCTAACAGTGCTAGCCCTCACACCCTCCATTACAATTACTTCATTGTATACCTTCAATATGTTAGCCTTTTGGTTCCCAATTACTGTGCCTTTATTATTTCCATATTTTTGCCCTCTCCCTCCCCCAACCACCACCCTCACCCCTGCTGAAACACATCCCACCCCCCAACTCCTAGAAGGAGGAATCTTCCGCTTCTTTAGGCTACTGCTGGTTTTGGCAGCAAAGTGAGACTGCGGTCTCCACAGTGGCCCGAGGACTACAACAGTCTCCCAGTTTTAGCTTATCCCTTGACTATTTGTATTGCTGGTACCGCAATAACTACAAAAGGAAGGAAAAATCCATCTCTACATAAATTGTAGCAGCCTAAAACACAGTACTGTACAGCCCCGGGTGCTGATCGGATTCTAAACCCTTTTCCTTATCCCATCCCCTCCTTTCTGCTATCTAGACAATGCCTCCCTTGCCTCGAGCTCAGACGTAAAAACATATGATTGCCCTCCTCGTATTACTTACAGGCGCGCCGGCTCTTGCAAGTATACCTGTACCCCGGTTAATTTTAGTGGATCAATCAACAATCTGAATTGCCAGTGCCTTTCCATTGTCTCTCTACAGAAATCTGACCTAAAAAAATAGAATAAGATTCTACTGATATAGGTGCTTTAGGTTTGACTTTCAATGCCATAGCTTGCTTTAGCAAATATTCCCAGAATTATTAAGAAAGGGTTGAGGGAGGAGGAGCTTAGCGCGCATCCAAGATGGTCGCGTGAGCACAGGGCTCCCTAGACCCTCGCCACTCTTCGCAATTGATCCTGATGGTATCCTGAATTCTTGGTCGGATTCTCGAAGATGAACCTCGACTGAGTCCATAACTCTTTTCAGAATTTAAATCGGACTTGGGCAACCAAAACTACCTCAATTTGAACTTTTGGGGCCCATCTGGAGGCGAGACGGGGACTTGGCGACTTGTGGATCCGGGACAAAGTTGAACAACAACAGCAGTGGGGTCTCCTTGGCAGCTCTACCTCAACTTTCGGTTTCGTTTCTGGATCCAGGTATGGTCTGATTGCGAGACCATTTAGCTTGGTTGGGGACCAATCTAGCCTCCATTTAGTGTAAGAACTGCCTCATTATCACAGCCTTTTGGGTCAAGTCGTGACTTTGTCTTGTCCGTACGAGCCAGCTTTTGTGGTTTGTTGGTGACCTGCCTGCAGGCGGCCATTTTCACTAGGTCTCGCGGGCCCCTCCGGGGCGCATCTTCCAACATGGCAGGCAGGGGTGACGCCGATAAGCGGAAGACCAAGACGCCTCTTCGTGGGGGACCGGTCCAGACAAATGTTATGGACCGGTACACTCAAGCCAAAGGATCCCCCAGGCTCTCCAGCCGTACCCCGGAGGACGCCAGAGAGGACCCGTCCGCTCCTGTCGATTTGTCCCTGCAGGACATTATGGGCGCCATCACCAACATGAAGGAGACCATCGGGCAGCAATATGAGGCTCTGGCTCATAAAATTGACACAGTCGCCATTGATATCACTCTGATCAGGGCCGACCTGTCCAAGACCAATGAGAAAGTGAAGTCACTAGATCTGAAGACTTCCAGCCTCACGGCCGATGTGTCGGAACTCCAAACTGAACTTGGCAATCTGAAATCAGCCAATGACCTGAAGTCACATCGGCTGGAGGATTTTGAGAGCAGGGCAAGACGCAACAACATCCGCGTCATAGGTGTTCCAGAAAATCCCGAGACCCACTCGGTTGACCTCCTGGTTGAAGATCTAGTCCTGAACCATCTTGCCCCTTCTGGACTGAGCAAGTTTTTTGTAGTGGAGCGTGCACATTGTGTTCCGGGTGGTAAGCCCAAGCCGGGCGCTCCTCCAAGGCCTATCATCGCAAAACTTTTTCACTTTAGAGACCGTGATGCGATCCTGCAGGCATCGAGAGTGAGCGGCCCGGTAAAATTTGAAAACTCCACTGTCAATTTTTTTCCCGGACTTCACTCAACTTGTCCAGAGACAAAGAATGGGCTTTCAGGGGGTTAAACGACGTCTTCGGGACTTAGGACTAAAGTACGCGATGCTCTTCCCTACTAGGCTTCGAGTGGAATATGAGGCACGGACCTTCTTTTTCGATCGACCGGACAATGTGAGTGACTGGTTGGATTCCCTGCCTGGCCGAGACGATCGGACGGAGCACCCCGGTGGTGCCGAGGGTGATGAGCCTACACAGAAGTGACTTTTCGGCCCCAGACTTCCGAACATTGGCCATTTCTCAGCTGGGTGCTATTTCTTTTGTATATTTTGTCTCATTCATTGTCCACGTCTGGGTGGCGGGTGGAGACGGGCCTCTTTCCTCCTCCGGGGTCTTTCTGTAGTATGGGACTGTTAGGGCGACAGGCACTCTGCAGGTTGGGGTGGCTTCTTAGTCTACTGCAGGGGTGCAGGGAGGGGGGAGTTGTTAATGGGTTTTGGTTGGGGGGTGGGATGGGGTGTATGTGTATGTGTTTTTCTTTCTCAAGGTGACATATTGGTCTCTTCTCTGCTTCAGGTGTCCTGCTCTTTGTGGGGTGACTCATGTATCCCTTGTGGGGATGGGGGGGAATTGGGTTGAGGTTGATATCTTGGAAAGTCAATGGATTGGGGGATCATATAAAACGGGGTGTTGTACTGCAATATTTGCGTCGTTTGTCTCCTGATGTGGTACTCTTGCAGGAGATGCACTTGGTGGGCAATGAGTGCCATGCTTTGAATAGGTGGGGGTATCGCTTGGTTGCACACTCCGGGTTCACCACTGGTTCCAGAGGGGTTGGTATTCTGGTCCGGTCTTCTCTCCCTCTAGAGATTGACAACGTAATCCTTGACGACAGAGGGCGTTATGCCACCCTCACTGGTAGGTGGGAGGGTAAGACTCTTTCATTGGTTGCCCCTATCAATCCTTGGTACCTGCGCAATCCCAAGACCCGTAACAGCCTGATAAAGTCCCTGGATCACTATTTCCTGGAGAACGAGGGGTCCGTTTTGTCCTCAGTGTCCTTGTGGGAAGCCTTCAAGACTGTTATTCGTGGACAGGCCCTAGCTTTAATAGCTGAGACTAAGAAAGCTCGGATAGGGAGGTCATGAGTCTGGAGGCGGAAATACTAGAGTTGGAGGCTGACTTAGACTTAGGCGTCACCCAGGATAGACTCCACGCCCTTAATTTGAAGCAGTTTGACTATAAATCCCTGGTTACAGATGCTGCCAAGATGATGTACAGGGAACAGCAAGGTAGACTGTATGATGTTGGGAATAAGGCGGGTAAATTGATCGCCTGGCTTGATAAGAAGGAAAGTGCGAATCGTGTGGTCCCTTTGATTCAGACTTCGGATGGTTTGAATGTGACTGACCCTGGCGAGATTGTGAAGTGTTTTGCTGACTATTTTCGTGTGGTCTACTCCCCGGTGTCCGATAGAGATGAGGATGACTCTCGTTTATTGCTGAGGGACATCGCGCTGCCCTGCCTGTCTGAGGAGGATCGAGAGTGCATGGAGGCCTCATTGTCGGTCGACGACATTGCGACCGCAATCCATTCCCTCCATTCTGGCAAGGCTATGGGCCCAAATGGCTTGCCTATTGAACTGTACAAACTGCGCCCGGACAAAGTCGCTCCATATCTTCGTGATATGTTTATGGAGTCACGTGATCTTGGCACCCTCCCTTGTGACCAGCGTCTGGCAACTATCGTAGTAAGCAAGCCTCGTGATCGTTGTGCGTCATACCGGCCTTTCTCCCTATTGAATGCTGAGCCGAAGATTCTCGCCAAGGTCCTTGTTAATCGTCTACTCACTGTAATTTGTGACCTGATCCATCCGGATCAATCCGGTTTTATTCCGCACCGGAACACTGCTCTCAATTTGCGGCGCCTACATGGTGTTCTCGCTAGGGCGGAGTCTCTTCCGGAGCCGGCCATCTTGGCTTCCTTGGACGCCACGATGACCTTTGATACGGTAGAATGGCCGTATCTCTGGCCCACTCTGGCGAAGTTTGGTTTCGGTGCAGAATTTATCAGTTGGGTGAGACTTTTATATACAGAACTGCTGGCTCAGGTGGTCGTCAATGGTAGAGTGTCCCAGTCCTTTGCTCTCGGGAGGGGTACTAGGCAGGGGTGCCCGCTGTCCCCCCTGCTCTTTGCTCTTGCTTTAGAACCGCTTGCAGCCTGGCTCCGATGGGAGCCGTCGATAAAGGGCATTCAGTGGGCCCCCAATTTTGAAGATCGAGTCTCGTTGTACGCCAACGATATCCTTTTGTACCTCACCTCCCCTCGTAAATCCCTTAACGTCCTGTTCGACGTTCTCTCCTCTTTCGGCGAGAACTCCGGTTTGATCATTAATTGGTCTAAATCGTGTGTGTACGTCATCTCGTGCGGCTTTCCCCCCTTACTGAGTAGGTTTCCCATTCAAATTGCACAATCCTGCTTCAAGTATTTGGGGGTTTATATATCGTTAGACCCAGATTCCCGCTACGAGCACAATCTCCTTCCTCCTCTCCGACGATTGAAGTTGGACGTGGCTCGGTGGCGTAGATTGCAGTTGTCGCCACTTCGTCGAGCGGCGCTCTTTAAAATGATGTCCCTGCCTCGATTTCTCTACGCCCTTCAGAACTCTTTCGACGTTATTCCGGCGGGCTACTTTCGAGAGGTGGAAGGTTTACAGAGGAGACTTGTTTGGGACGGTCGCGCACGCAACGCTCTTGCAAAACTAACTCTCCCCTGGTATGATGGGGGCATCGCACTCCCGGACATCAGGAGGTATTATTGGATCTCCCAGTTGTCCGCCATCAACCATGCAACGTATGCACCCAGTCCGAATCCGGCTTTCGATATGGATAAATATCAGTTGCCCTGTGGTAACTTCAACAGAGCGCTCTACTCTCGGACGGCGGGGAGGAACCTAACTGGACCCACCAAGATTGCGGTGCGTGTGTGGAAAGATGCCAATGCGGCCATGGGATGGAATGATCGATTCACACGAGCGACCCCTTTTTATGCTTCTGAAAGACTGGGATGCCTCTGGACAACGAAAGGTTTTGAGAACTGGGATATGATCGGGATTAGCAGAGTGGGCGATCTCTGGGTGAAAGGCGCGGTGAAGACCTTTGCGGTGCTTCAAAGTGAGTACGAGCTGAGTGATAGGGAGTTTTTCAGGTATGCACAGGTTCGCCACGCTTTGCTGTCTTCACAGCCGGTGTTAATGTTCCTGAATCTTCCCCACTCGAGGACCGTATACTTGACGGTCATCTGCCCGATAGTACGATCTCCTTGATTTATAAGAAATTAATAAACAATCGGGCAGATCTCCTTGTGCGTCTCAGGGAGGCCTGGACCGGAGACGGGTTGGAGTTGGATGACGAGGACTGGCAGTCTGCTCTATCCTCCCCGAAGGAGGTCGCCGTTCCTGCCCATCTCCGTCTCGTCCAGCTCAAAATTCTTCATCGTGTGTATGTTACGGGTCCTCGTTTGGTTGCTATGGGTTTTTCCTCGGATGGGTTGTGTAAGCGCGGATGTGGAATGAGTGCCACCTTTCTTCATATCCTTTGGGAGTGTCGCGAGGTGGCGGCGTATTGGCAACGTGTGCATGCGGTTATGGAGTGTGTCACCGGGGTCGCACTGCTGCCTGAGGCTCGTAGATGTTTGTTGAATGTGTGGGAGCCGAATGATTACAAGGTTGCCCAGGCCCGGTGGGCGGCACTTGGAAACATGATCACAAATAGAGATATAGCGCAGCTGTGGGGTTCCCAACGGCCTCCCACCGTGTCAGTATGGAAGGAGAACATGGACTGGTGCATGTTTAGAGAGAAGACGGTATATTTGGCAGGGGCAAGCCTAGGGCGTGGAGTAAAATTTGGGGTCAATGGAATGCCTATCGAGGGAACATCTGAACGCCCCCATTTGAAGACACTCCAGACATTTCTCTGTCCCCCTGATCCTGAGGTTCCTGAAATAATTTACTCTTTTTCCCTGATTGTCAGACTTCCTCACTGCCTCCCCCCCTGGTCATCTCTATTTCCCTCCAGATTCTCTGTCCGATGCTGCAGGTCCCCCCCATCAGAGCCCGACATTGTCTAGAACACTTTTCGACTTGAGTTTTGTTTTTCTGGGTTTTATTTGTTTATTTTCTAAAAATTTAAAATATCTTTATCCTGACTACATCCTGTGTTGCTGACAAATTTAACCTGTACTCTGCTGGACCTCTAAGGGATCAGTCGCTGCTTTGTGAGGTCATATAATTGCTTTACATGTACTAGCGGCCGGCCCCTGCGGTTGTAGGCCCATACTTGTAATGATATTGTTTTGCACAATAAAGTTTAAAAAAAAAAAAAAAAGAAAGGGTTTAGGGTATTTAGTGTCTTGCTTTTGCTGTACTATTGGTAATCTGTGTGTTATCTGTATCTGGCAATCCCAGTCCTAGTCCACTAAGTCTGGGAAAGCCTTCTGCATTAGATGAACAACAAACACTCTCGGATCGGTCCCCTCCTGTCCCTCTGGGATTCCAAACAATTTCAAATTATTCTGCCGTTGGTGATTTTCTATATCTTCAATTTTCAGCTGCATTGAAGTCAGTAGATTCTGATGTTGTTTCACACAAGCAGACGCTTTGGAAGCTCCTTCCTCGTTATCAGCTATCCTTGTCTGAAGTTCCGCCAAGTCGCTAGTGATAGTGCCATCCTTCGAATTAATTCTTTCAATGACTGCTGAATATCCTGATTTTCAGATCTAATTTGGGAAAACAGCTCCCTTGTTTCCTCCCTTTGGTCTTTTAGGGACTGCAGTATAAGTGAAAGTAATTACATCTCTCCTGATGGAGCATCCCCACCCAGTGAGTTCCTTCAGGGCCCTTTTCCCCCACTTCATCTGGCACATATGCAGCACAAACATCTTGCAGGGATTGAGATTGGGCCATTTCCGGTGACCCTAGGGGAGTTTCTCCGGGTGATAGTCTTAGTGCCTCACAAATATCATCTACTATACCTGCGTCCGACAGTCTGGATACCTGAGTTTTAACTCCTCCTTTCGACTGAACCCACCTCGGTTTAGGGCTTACGGCTTCTGTGTTCTTCCCTTGCTTTGACTTAGGCTTGCCAATCGTGTAGCTCACTGAAGCCTTTCTTCTACTTTCTTGCACTTCCTTTGGTGTTAAAACTTCAAGGTCGTTCTTTTTATCCACCCGTTGGGTTTGCTTCTGCTTTTGCTTTTGCTTTGATTTTGGCTTGGCGTCCCCTAAGCACTGTGTTAGATCCCCCATTGGGTCCTTATTACTCTGCTTCTTGTTCCAATCATCTAGTTGTGTCCCCCGACCAACCAGAAGAGTGTCAATAATGACATAAGCTAAAGCACTCTACTGTACAGTGTCCTCTGCCACATTGGCATCCTCAGCTGCCACATTGCAGTCCTCAGCTGTGTCTAGGGCATTTTCCCTTAATCTATCTTCCTCCACGCTGCTTTTTGCTAAAGTATCACAAGTTAACTTATCCCCTGGCGATATCTCCTGCTGCTGATTATCCTTAAGCCCAAACTGCATCCCACTCGGGCTCTGCATGCAGACAACCGGAGATTGCTGTTCCTCCCCAAATTCGGCTTCAATACCAAAACTCCCTTCATGCTCACCAAGTTCAGTATTTTCAATATTTTGATCTCCAGTCTTCAGCATTACGTTGCCATGTTGTTTCAAAGAGTTACTCTTACAATCTACAGCCGCCCTGGCAGTGTTACATTGTGTTACAGTGTTACATTGTTGCACCGCCTCTATCACATGAATAACCAAAGAGGCTAATTAATTTCTGTCGATCTCCTCAGAGCCTGCCAGGGGAGAGAAGAGCCCAGCTGAGGCACCTGATTTCAAAAGGCTCAATACCGGTCTCCCTAGCTTCCCGCTAATTAGTTCGCCCTTCTGTCTCCCGCGCCTTGTACCCCCTCAACATCGCTGTCAACGCTCACCAGTAGCCAGCTTTCAGCTCAAGTACTCCTTGTTGTACCCTTCGGCGAAGCCATACCTTGCAAGCTTTGCAAGCCGCAACGCGCCCCGGCAACCTGCCAGCGCGGCACGGCCAGGAGATACAATCCAAGCCGTAATGATGAATGCCGAGCCGCCAAGCACACAGCTACCCTGGTGGATGGCAGGAGCCCCAATCCAACCACCCGCATACAGCTAAAGCTCCTCAGAGGCCCCTCCGGTAAACGGCCCAAAACAAAATCCAAGTAAATAAGGTTTTTTTTTTGGGCTATGTTTTCCGACGTTTTTCGTATTTCTGTCTTTTTGGGACTGAAATATGAGTTTCCTTCCCTTTGCTGTCTATTCCTTTTTTGATAGTCCCCCTGTGTAGTTACTTCAGCTACTTCATATTCGTTTGTTTATTCGTTCGATCAATCAGCCTCGGGAGCTCCGCTGTGCACCGCTGCTCACTGACGGCATCAGTCTGCCATCTTGTCTCCTCCTGAACAAACTGTTGTGCACTGAAAAGGTAGCAGAATAATTCCCCCTCAACCCTCCCCAATTCAAGACTCCAAGGTATGGATGAGGTTTGATGGTAGCAAAATATTGAATCTGGGAATACTTAAAAAACATGAACCCCGGTAGCTTATGTTTTTTCTTCAACCTCTCAAATGAAACAAAACCGTTATAATAATATAGATCTCCCATACAAGTGACTCCACTATTATCCAATTTATTTACAGCCAAATCGTGGAATATCTTAGGTAATCCTGGGTTCTGCCAAAGAGGTAGCTCCTTGTGATGACATGAGATATTTTTGCTTAACACATTTGAACGCCAAGTAAAAATCTCATCTCGTTTGGTCTTAAATTTGACCCTTTTAAAGTAGTTGGGATCGTTAAGTCTGTACAAAACATGTGGCTCTCTGCCCCTAAAATAAATGTATGACTAAAAATAGTGGTGGCTGGATTATTAAGACTGCGTAATCGAGTGAAACAGGCTGACCAAAAGTATGTTTTAAAATCTGGGAACTCTAGACCGCCTTGGCTAAATGGAAGTTTTAACCGATCTATCGCTTGCCTTTCCTTCCTATAACCCCAGATAAAGCTGCTTAATACTCCTTCCAATTTTTTAAAGAATGTATTTAGGACGAGGAGAGGTATGGCTCAAAAAAGATAGAGAACTTTAGGCAGAATTTTCATATTACTAATATTGACTCTACCAATTATCCCAATCGGTAGTATGTGCCATTTTTTTAAAGACCTGCTTGTCTCTTTTAATAATTCATCGGAATTTAGTGTTAGTATTTGATCAATCCTGGCTGTTATTTTAACTCCTAGATAGGTGACAATCGGGCAAGTATCAGGTACAGGCCACGCTGGTTTATGGTTAAGGAGAATTTGAGTCTTATTGACAAATATTGATCCAAACTGTTCTGCTGCTTCTGTTATTATGTTTAATGCCTCCCCCGGTGCTGTTGAAAAGACAGCAATGTCATCTGCGTAGGCGACTACCCTCAGAGAGTTTGCCCCTGATTTAAAATCCCTTATTAGCAAGTCGTTTTGCGACGCAAAAATAAAAGGCTCTATGTATAAGGCAAATAATAAGGGTGACAAAGGTATCCCTGACGGGTGCCACATAGTACCGGGAAATTAGTTGACTGAAGATCTAAGTAAGCCAATTTAGCACAGGGCTTTTCATAAAGTGCTTGTATCTGTAGCAAAAATTGTACCTTAAATCCAAATGCTGTCAACCTAGCCCACAGGAATTCCCACCCCACTCGGTGAAACGCCTTTTCTGCGTCTAATAAAATAATGCCGAGTGGGATGGGATTAATATTAGCAAGATCAAATGCGCTTACTGCAGTGTTTATATGCGAGGTGGTATCTGTCCCTTGAATAAACTCTTGTTGGTAGGGGGAGACTAAGTTGGGCATTATTGGGGCTAGGCGATTGGCCAGGATTTTTGCGTAGATTTTTGCATCCGCATGTATCAGTGAAATTGGTCTAAATTACCCACATTCCTCTGCTGGTTTGCCTTTCTTCACAAAAAATATAATTTTGGTCATATGCCATGAATCAGGCATTTTTCTTTTAGTTCCAATTTCCTTTATCACTTAGCTAAACGGCTCCATCATAATATCCTTAATTACTTTATAGAATTCTAATGGTATAGCGTCTTCTCCCGAAGCCTTCCCTGAAGGTAGCCCACCCATTGCTAATTCTATATCACTATCTGAAATATTTTCTTCCAAAAAGTCAGATTCCTCACCCCCCATATTTTTAACAGGATTATCTTGAATATAGCTACAAATATCCTCTTGTGTAGGTTGTATCATACGAGTGTGGAGTGTTCTGTAGTAAAGAGCAAATTGTTCTAGAACCTGCTGTGGTTGCTCATATTTTTTACCATCTATACCCCTTATTTCTTTAATATGAGCCTTAGTCCGGTCATCTGTAACCTTAAACGCAAGTATTTTACCTATGCTGTCCCCAAATTCGTATTGAGTTACCCTATTCTTATTGTATCTGGCGACACTTTTTTCTCTCCATAGTTTCTTCAAAGCTGATTGTAATTCTATTAACTTAGAATCTAACTGTTCAATATCCCCTAAACCCTTTGCAATAGCCTCAGTATGCTGAACCTCTACTTTACGAATCTCAAGTATCGTTATATTCATTATGTTTGCTCTTTTTTTATTTAGTCGCCATATATATTGCTGGGTAAATCCTCTAGTGACTGCCTTACAAGTATCCCACACCACTATAGGGGTGGCAGTTCCTACATTTTCCCTGAAAAAAGTCTCCAGTTGACCTATGGCCACAGCCACAGCCACATACTCCTAATCAGTCAGACGGTATCTAGGAAACGAAAATGGTCTCATGACCCTGTTCACATCTGAAATTTTAATTATAAGACGTATGGGGTTATGATCAGAGGTCACTTTTGGGCAAATTTCCATATCACTAGACCATACAATAGAGTCAGAAGCCCAGGCCATATCGATGCGGGAGTAAAACCTATGTGGGGCTGAATAATAAGTGTACCCTTGTATAATAGGGTATAACGCTCTCCAGACATCCCTCCAACTGCCCTAATTCTCTTATTGGCGCTCTCGTCTTTTTTATTCTCTGAAAGGCCCCCCATCGCCTTGTATCAATATTATAATCCATGATACAATTAAAATCTCCCATCACAACCCTCTCCCCCTCCCAATTTAACATCTCTGTATTTATTGTCTTGAAGATAGCAGGTTTGTCCATGTTTGGGCCATACATTACACAAAATATGTAACTCTTTCCTTTTATCTTCACCTGTACCATTGCCCACCTACCACCCTTATCTGCCTTTGTATTACCCGTAACCCCCTCTGCCCTCTTATGTCTCAGAATAGCAACCCCTCTAATAGAGGCGCTTTGCATAGTACACACTACCACCTCGTACCCTAGCTATTTAAGTAATCCGCAATCTTTATATGAAAAATGGGTTTCCGTTAATATAACAACTTGAGGATTATACATTTTTAATTCCTCTGCCACCAATTGCCTCTTAATCTTACTGTTCAATCAGGCCACATTCCATGCTAAACATTTAAACGTAAATTGCTCCATAAGAAAAAAAAACAATCCTAACAGTAATAGCCCTCACACCCTCCATTACAATTACTTCATTGTATACCTTCAATATGTTAGCCTTTTGGTTCCCTATTACTGTGCCTTTATTTTTTCCATATTTTTGCCCTCTCCCTCCCCCACTCACCACCCTCATCCCTGCTGAAACACATCCCACCCCGAACTCCTAGGAGGAGGAATCTTCCTCTTCTTTAGGCTGCCGCTGAATTTGGCAGCAAAGTGAGACTGCGGTCTCAACAGTGGCCCCGAGGACTATAAATTTTAGCTTATCACTTGACTATTTGAATTGCTGGTATCACAATAACCGCAAAAGGAAGGAAAAATCCATCTCTACATAAATTGTAGCATCCTAAAACCCAGTACTGTACAGCCCCGGGTGCTGATCGGATTCTAAACCCTTTTCCTTATCCCATCCCCTCCTTTCTGCTATCTAGACAATGCCTCCCTTGCCTCGAGCTCGGACGTAAAAACATATGATTGCCCTCCTCGTATTACTTACAGGCGCGCCGGCTCTTGCAAGTATACCTGTACCCCGGTTAATTGTAGTGGATCAATCAACAATCTGAATTGCCAGCGCCTTTCCATTGTCTCTCTACAGAATTCTGACCTAAAAAAAATAGAATAAGATTCTACTGATATAGGTGCTTTAGGTTTGACTTTCAATGCCACAGCTTGCTTTCGCAAAATATTCCCAGAAATATTAAGAAAGGGTTGAGGGAATTTAGTGTCTTGCTTTTGCTGTACTAGTGATAATCTGTGTGCTCTCTGTATCTGGGAAGCCCAGTACCAGTCCACTAAGTCTGGGAAAGCCTTCTGCATTAGATGAACAACAAACCCCCTCGGATCGGTCCCTACCTGTCCCTCCGGGATTCCAAACAATTTCAAATTATTCCGCCGTTGGTGATTTTCTATATCTTCAATTTTCAGCTGCATTGAAGTCAGTAGATCCTGATGTTGTTTCACAGAAGCAGACACTTGTAAAACTACTTCCTCGTTATCAGCTACCCTTTTCTGAAGTTCCGCCAAGTCGCTAGTGATAGTGCAATCCTTCAAATTAACTTCTTTCAATGACTGCTGAATATCCTGATTGTCAGATCTAACTTGAGAAAACAGCTCCCTTGTTTCCTCCCTTTGGTCTTTTAGGGACTGTAGTAGAAGTGAAAGTAATGACATCTCTCCTGATGGAGCATCCCCACCCAGTGAGTTCCTTCAGGGCCCTTTTCCCCCACTTCATCTGGCACAGATGCAGTACAAACATCTTGCAGGGATTGGGATTAGGCCATTTCCGGTGACCCCACAGGAGTTTCTCCGGGTGATAGTCTTCGTGCCTCACAAATATAATCTACTATCCCTGCGCCGACAGTCTGGACACCAGGGTTTTAACTCCTCCTTTTGACTGAACCCACCTCGGTTTGGGGCTTACTGCTTCTGTGTTCCTCCCTTGCTTTGACTTAGGCTTGCCAATCGTGTAGCTTACTGAAGCCTTTTTTCTACTTTCTTGCACTTCCTTTGGTGTTATAACTCCAAGGTTGTTCTTTTTATCCACCCGTGGGGTTTGCTTCTGCTTTTGCTTTTGCTTTGATTTTGGCTTAGCGTCCCCTAAGCACTGTGTTAGATCCCCCATCGGGTCCTTATTACTCTGAGTCTCGTTCCGACTCTCTGGAGGGTGTCCCCCGACCAACCAGAACAGTGTCAATAATGACATAAGCTAAAACACTCTGCTGTACAGTGTCCTCTGCCACATTGCCATCCTCAGCTGCCACATTGCCGTCCTCAGCTGTGTCTAGGGCATTCTGCCTTAATCTATCTTCCTCCACGCTGCTTTTCCATACAGTATCACAAGTTAACTTATCCCCCGGTGAAATCTCCTGCTGCTGATTATCCTTAAGCCCAAACTGCATCCCACTCGGGCTCTGCATGCAGACAACCGGAGATTGTTGTTTCTCCCCAAATTCGACTTCAATACCAAAACTCCCTTCATGCTCACCAAGTTCAGTATTTTCAATATTTTGATCTCCAGTCTTCAGCATTACGTTGCCATGTTGTTTCAAAGAGTTACTCTTACAATCTACAGCCGCATTGGCAGTGTTACATTGTGTTACAGTGTTACATTGTTGCACCGCCTCTACCACGTGAATAAACAAAGAGGCTAATTAATTTCTGTTGATCTCCTCCCAGCCAGCCACGGGAGAGAAGAGCCCAGCTGAGGCAGCTGATTTCAAAAGGCTCAATACCGGTCTCCCGAGCTTCCCACTAATTAGTTCGCCCTCCTGTCTCCCGCGCCTTGCGCCCCCTTAACACCGCTGTCAATGCTCACCAGTAGCCAGCTTGCCACTTGAGTACTCCTCGTTGTACCCTTTGGCGAAGTCATACATTGCAAGTTTTGCAAGCCGCAACGTGCCCCGGCAACCTGCCAGCATGGCTCGGCCAGGAGATACAATCCCAGCCGCAACGATGAACACCGAGCCGCCAAGCACACGGCTACCCTGGTGGAAGGCAGGAGCCCCAATCCAATCACCTGCATGCAGCTAAAGCTCCTCGGAGCCCCCTACGGTAAACGGTCCAAAACAAAATCCAAGTAAAAAAGGTGGGTTTTTTTCGCGCTATGTTTTCCGTCGCTTTCCGTATTTCTGTCTTTTTCGGACTAAAATATGAGTTTCCTTCCCTTTGCTGTCTATTCCTTTTTCAATAGTCCCCTTGTGTAGTTACTTCAGCTACTTCATATTCGTTTGTTTATTTGTTCGATCACTCAGCCGCGGGAGCTCCGCTGTGCACCGCTGCTCACTGACGGCATCAGTCTGCCATCTTGTCTCCTCCTGAGCAAACTGTTGTGCACTGAAAAGGTAGCAGAATAATTCCCCCCTCAACCCTCCCCAATTCAAGACTTGGATCTCCCACAACTCACAGATACGACTCAGCCATCCTCCTCGCACTCAACCCCGGAAGGAACAACAACTGCCAGTAGTCCACGCCGAACAAGACCCACGGCGAGTTTTCCTGCTGGCACTGCTGCCAGACCTTTACCACCGCCCGGTCAACCAACACCACCTATGCCCTAAGATGCCTCCTCCTCAACATGCGCTCCATGCACGGCATGCAGTACAGATCTGGAACCTCCTGGACTCACTCTCACCCAACGTTGCCTTCTGCATGGAAACCTGGACAAACACCTCATCCACCCCAGACATTGCCATCGCCATCCCGGATGGATACAAGATCCAGAAGAATGACCGCCCCAATCACCCAGGAGGAGGCCTCGCCATCATGCATAAAAACTCCCTCTGCCTCACCACCTCCAGAGAAACCTTCCCTACTGCCGAACACATGCACTTCCAGGTACAGACCAGCCACAGCTCCTTTATCGGCAGCACCCTCGCCTATAGACCCCCAGACCCTGGACCATCTTCCCAGACACCATCACCAACCTCATTGCACCCCATGCCATCACCGCCATGGACTACATACTTCTCTGTGTCCTAAACTTCCACCTCGACAACCCCAGAAACCCCAACTCGACCACCCACCCAGACAACCTCGCCAACATTGGACTAATACAACTCAACACTACACCAACCCACAAGGCAGGACACACTCTCGACCCCATCTTCGCCAGAGGAAATAGGGTCCACTTCAGTCATACCATGCAGCCCCCATGGACCGCCCACCACTGCATACAATTCTTCGTCGACGAACCCAAGCCACCCAAACCCACTCGGTGCCCACAGCTAAGGAACTGGAGCAAAGTCACAGAGGAACAAGTCAACTCCACCCTCAAACGCAACACCTCCACTGATGCAACTGACGCCAACCTCGCAACCAGGAAACTCCATACCAGGATAGCCAACTGCACAGACAGCTCACCCCGCTGCGCAACCCGGACAAACAGCACCCTAGGAAAGCAGCCTGGTTCACCACTGACCTCCAAGAAGGCAGACACACCTGCAGACACCTGGAAAAAAACTGGAGAAACAGTAAGACACCGGAAAACCACACCACCTATAAGAACGCCATGGGAGACTACCACCCGTGCATCAGAACCACCAAAAGGACATTTATCCACAACAAAATCCTTGTCCAATCCAGCAATTTCAAGGAACTCTTCAGTGTCATCCAATAATTTGCCAAGCCCCGCAGCGAAGCCACGGACATTACACCTTCCCAGGACCTCTGCGAAAAGCTTGGTACTTCTACTTGAAGATAAAAAACCTCTACGACAACTTCAACACTCGTACACCCGACTCCACAGCCAACCTGTCCTCCGACAATGCCAACCAGCCCACTATCTCCTCTTGGACCCCAGTCTTGACCAAAGAGATCTCATCAACCAGGAAAGACATCCACTAAGGGGCTCCCACGGACTCCTGCCCACCATACATCTACCACAAAGCCTCCATTGCACCCGAACTACAACACACCATCAATACCACCTTCAAGACGGCACCTTCTCCGATGACTGGAAACACACAGAAGTCAGGCCCCTGCTCAAGAAGGCCACTGCAGACCCCACGCACCTAAAGAACTACTGGCTCATCTCGCTCCTCCTCTTCGAGGTGAAAGTCGCTGAGAAGACCGTCAATGCAGAACTAACAAGATTTATCTAAGACAACGCCATCCTCAACCCCTCTCAATCCGGATTCCGCATTAACCACAGCACCAAGACCACCCTACTCACCGCCACAGATGACATCCGCACCCTCCACAAATAAGGCCACACTGCTGCTCTGATACTACTCAACCTGTTGGCAGCATTCAACACCATCTCCCTCCACACACTGGCAACCAGACTACATGACGCCAGTATCCACCATCGACTGGATCCAATCAATTTTCAACGCCAGAAGCCAAAGGGTCAGACTGCAGTCTTCCTCTCCGAACCCACGGAAATCAACTGCGGAGTCCCACAGGGGTCATCGTTCAGCCCAACCCTCTTCAACATCGACATGGCCCCTCTCGCCACTGCCTCAGCATAGTATCCAATGCCGATGACGCCCAGCTCATCCTCTCCCTCACGAATGACCCCACTACTACCAGACTCAACTTCCAGGAAGGATTGGAAGATGTCACAGCCTGGATGAGGAACAGCTGCCTAAAGCTCAACTCGGAGAAGCCTGAAGCCTTCGTCCTCAGAACCACCCATTCGGCATGGAATAACACTTGATAGGCCACTATCCTCTGCAGCCCCTGACCCCCACAGACCACGCCAGAAACCTCTGCACTGTAGTCGACTCCTCAATCTCCATGAACCGACAGGTCAATGCCGGCACCTCCAGCTGCTTAAACACCCTCCGCATCCACCGTAAGCCCTTCAAATGGATCCCACCCGAGTCAAGGAAGATGGTCACCCACGCACTCATCATCAGCAGGTTGGACTATGGTAGTGCCCTCTACGCCGGCATAAACAAGTCCCTACTCCGCAAGCTCCAGACCACCGCCACCAGACTCATCTTCATCATCTCTCAATACAAGCGCATCAGCCAACACCTACAAAAGCTCCATTGGCTCCCCATTGAGAAGAGAGTCACATTCAAGATACTCACCCACACCTACAAATGCCTACGCAACGATAGAATCACCCTCCACGTACCCAACGGGAACCTCCAATCTCGTCCTCGCCGAAAACCCATTGTTAGAAATTAGATCTCTGGTTGGCTAAGGCTTGCGCCAAAGCCAGGCAGAGACAACCACTCTAGTCAGGGCACGGGAGTGACAAGCCAAAGATAACCCCTGCTCACCCCCTTGGTAGCTTGGCATGAACAGCCAGGCTTCTCCCGGAGGCCATGTGTAAAGCAATTGTGCACGCACACAGCAACAACATCCCAGGCACACTACAAGAAAATAACT
This sequence comes from Lissotriton vulgaris, assembly GCF_964263255.1. Lineage (NCBI taxonomy): Eukaryota > Metazoa > Chordata > Amphibia > Caudata > Salamandridae > Lissotriton > Lissotriton vulgaris. Next base: position 766,533,049 of record NC_141691.1, on the reverse strand, counting down.
CCACACATGGGTATATCAAAAATAGCTTTTGTATTCTCTTAACACATTAGAATAGTGCTCCCATAATATATATATATATTGTGCCACATGGCACTAGGTCATATCTACAAGGGATTATATGCACCTGAGAGGGCCCACTGGACCACTGTCAGAGCCTCACAGCGTGAATTTAGTAAAAGTAAAACATATCATAAATGTAATCACTAGTAACCACTGTACTCAGCTTCAGCCTGTAACATAAACCACAATATGCACAGTATCACATTAGGCGCAAATTACATTCTGTGCCAACCTCACCAGCACAAACACATTATGCAATCACCTCAAAAGTCTAAACGCATTAGACCCTAACCTCCTAAGCATACTCACATTAGGAAATAATCTCAGTTGAACATAATCTCCCTAGCATAAACCATAATATACAAAACAACCTCATAATCAAAAAAGCCACATTTAGAGGTATCAAAACAGGGTGCGTAAATCATACTACATGAATCACATTTCCTAGCACCACATAAATCACATTAGGACCTGGTGTCCGATTAGCCTAACAGTCCCCCTGGCCTTCTTAAAAGGGGCTCAAATGCCCTATGCCCTAGAGTCAGGGCGTGCTGCCAATGCAGCATAAGCAAAGAGTGCACAATTACGCTGACCTAAATGTTGCAGCTGGCACTAAGTGCTGCGCAGCTGTGAAGATATGGGGCAAAGGAGTGCATCTCACTCCTAACTCAACAGACATGTCCCCAAAGAAAGAATGGCCTAAACGATGCAGCTGGCACTAATTGCTGCACAGCTGAGGATGAAGAAAAGGCCTGGGCACTGAATGTTCCCTCTGAATTAATGTACAAAACGCTGCAGCTGCGCGCGCCGGTGCAGTGCAGCTTAGGATCATGGGAAGAGGCCCTGGCACAACTGTGCCCTCTGAGCCTCGCTGGGGCTCTCAAAACAACTCTGGCAAGCTGAAAATATGACCAGACTGGTAGGAACACGGGCCCTTAGAAACAAATCAGGCCCCAGGTTGGAGCGACCCACTGCCAGGTGGGGCTGCTCATATACTGTGCCTCGAACCTGCACCAACGAAAGATGGCACTCGCAGTACATTGGGAAAGAAACACTGGGGGCAGGCATCTACAGCGTGCCTTGACATACATCCCCCTTACCCCCCTTCCCCACAGCTACACTCACCGACATCGTCGTGCCTTGACATACACCCCTGCCCCACCAGCTTCACTCACCAGACTCCTTCGCTTCTCCCGATACTGCGGCAGCATGCAAGGCTCTCTCTCTCATGAGAGCCTCGCTGGGGATCCAGTTGCACTCTGCAGCTACCACGCAGGCGGGGTGGGCTCCCGCCTGCATTCATCCTCTTCTCTAGCGGTGTTCATGGGGCTTCCCTCCGCTTCACGGGAGCCCCGCCCAGCATCTCCGAACTTCCGCCTTCCCCAGCCGTCAGCAGGAATTCCCGCCCACAACCAGGCAACTTTGCCTGTCTTCCCGGTCGCGCTGGTAACGGCCCAGAGTAAGGCTACAAGCAGCTCAGGCAGCTGCAGTGAAACGCGGGGTGGCCTCCCGCTTCGGTCAAAGATAATGGCGGGGAGGGCACCCGCCAAAACAAACCTATAGGCGGCCATGTGGACTGGGCAGCCATGATTGAAATAAGAATAAGCGGTGTGGGCACCTGCCAGGATCAGCATCACAGGAGAATCCCTACAGTGGGGATTCCCTACAGTGGGGATTCCCTCTCAAAGGGCTGCAGCATGGGCAGCGAACCCCCGCTCCCCTGCAGCAGAAAAGAGCCAGGTGCCCATAAAAATAAAGCAAAGCGCTCACAGGGGTAGGAGCCACAGCTCCTTAGCAAAAGTCCAAGAGAGTTTCAGGGGCATAGGTTGGCCCAGGGAGGCCAGCACACAGGGCCCTCCAGCAGGGAGGTAGCCCCCATGGCAGTTCCTTGTGGGCCCCAGCAGCAGCAAGCCCCCAAGAGTACAGGAACAAGCAGTGAAATTTTTTCATGGGGTCACAGCCCATATATTTATATTAGCAAAATCGCTTTGTGTCACAGCACAGACCTTGGGGATACCAGTCAGAACTGGTTTAGGAAGGATTTTGGAGCACTTCGTTTTGCCCAGCTCCTCTTTGGATACTGGGCCAAGTCCAGCACCCACGCATCCACAGAGCCAAATCAGGGGGTAGATCCTTCTCCTACATCACGGCCAAGACCTGGAACCAGCTCCTGATCTACAACAGATGCGCCCCCTCCATGAACACCTTCAGGAAGACTCTCAAGACCTGGATCTTCAGCTGAACAGTGCTGCTGACACCCCCACCCCCTCCCCCAGCGCCTTGAGACCCTCACGGGTGAGTAGCGCACTTACAATTCCCTGATTGATTGATTGAGGAGATGAGTTGCAGTAATATAAGGAGGATAGGTCACCTTCAGCTGCGGTCAGAAAGTAGTCAACTATGTTGTGTAAGGTAACAGTCTCTCTGCTGCAGCATGATCTGAAGCAAGGTTGATAGTCATGCAGGAGATGGTTAGTACTGATGTGATCTTGGAGTTGAGTGTATACTCCTTTTTTCAATGGCCTTGCAGATGAAGGGCATGTGAGCAATGTGCTGCTGTTTAGTTGGGACATCATGGTCTAATGTAGGGTTCTAGAATCTAGCCTGTCTTGTCAGCTTCTTGGAAGATGCCTTGAATCAAAGAGAGGTCGACAGTGCTTAATAGGTTTGGGCTTCCAAATGGTTTGATGAAGGACAATGGAGAGACAATCTTTATAAGAAATGAATTTGAGGTAGTTGAGCATATCAGTTGATGTCCTGTCAGCTCTACTTCATTTTTTTACCGAAGAAAGTATTGATATTGTATTGGAACTGAATAATTGTATATAGCGCACAAATGACCTAGGGTGTCTTAATACTTTTAACTGCTAGAATAGGCACTGTGACAGGAGCGTATAACAGAACATATCACAGGGGGTCAATAAATAGCCAAGTGTTAAAGTGTTTCCTAAAAGCGGACAAGTTAGATTGATCTCTGAGGTTTCCCAGAAGATTGTTCTAAATTTGCCACGTAGCTTACACAAAACTTCGGCCACCCCATTTCATTTTCTGAACTTTAGCAACATCAACTATTCTGGAGGTAGCAGAGTTCTTCTGGGAAAATACCAGGAGAAATTCCTCTTTAGGTAATCCGGACCTCTACCGTCAGAGCTTTGTGTGCCAGGTAGAATGCCTTAAAAGCAATTCTATTCACTGAAGCTCCACTAGTACCTTTGAAACTGGTTTGTAGTTGGAGATTTTCCTAAGGAGTCAGGCCCCTGCACTCTACTTATCTTGAAGTTTCTGTAATTGATGAATGCCTGTTTATAATGCATTACAATAATCCAGCTTGGACAAGACCAGTGCTGTGACCACTGATTTCTGTAGATCATATGCTATGGGGGCAAGACATTTCTTAAGGTGAGTAACATAAAGAAATAGGATGAAGTGAGTTTGTTCATCTGGGCATTAAAAGAGAGGCAGAGTTTAAAGATCACCCCCAGATTCCTGGTTGAGGATACATGAGGAAGGAGGAGGCCCAGAGTCTGAGGCCACCAACATTAAACCTAGAAGGGAGTGTCCTTGCCAAAGAGAAGAACCTCAGTTTTATCCCAGTGTCCTTGCCAAAGTGAATAACCTCAGTTTTATCCTAGTTCAGCTTGAGGCTGATATTGTTCAGTCACTCAACCACTGCACCCATACAGCTGTTGAAACAGTGCACAGTTTCAGTTACACTGCTAGAGATTGAGACAACAATCTGTGTGTCATTCGCGAATGCAGCTATGAGATGCCAAATGTGCAAGTTATCCTGGTCAGAGGGAGCCACATAGATGTTAAACAGCGTTGGGCTCAGCGACAACCCCTGAGGAATGTCACATTGTAGTGAGAAGTACCCCAATGCAACTGATTATTCCCTGTCAGAGAGTAAAGAAAGTACAAGTTCGATAGCTCAACCACTGAATTCCAATGTCTGCCAGGCAATCCAGTAAGACAGAATGGCTCACTCTGTCAAAGCTTGTGGATAGATCAAACAGGATCAACGCACCTTTCCTCTCCATTGTCCAGATACTTCTTAGCTTCTTGGTTGCTACTACCATCGCCGACTCAGTGCTATGATTTGGTATAAAGCCGAATTGTGCAGAATTAAAGATTCCTGTAACCTCCAAAAGCTCAGAGAGCTTTTCATGTGCTTCTCGAGAATTTTTGCAGAGAAGTGAAGGCGAGATATTGGACAATAATTTTTCATCTTCAAAGGTTCATGGTTTTGCACTTGTCTGTGTAGTGTGGGATATGTGATCAGGCAGGGAGGTGATGCAGTGATCAATTGTATTGATAAGTGTTCTGCTCTCTTGCTGGCTTTATTGAAGGTGTTAATACAGTACTTTGCTTTGGCTGACAGTGGACAAGCTGTTTGTGCATTGCACAGAGGGACTTCAATATCATGAGGTCATTGGGAGTTCTGTTTCTCTTCTATTTTCTTTCCTGTTTTCTGGTGGAGCGTTTCTTGTAAGTGAGGTCTTTAGAGTACCAGTGTGCTGAAAGTTTGGATTGCACTTGTGTGTTTTCATTAGAGTATGCATTGTCAAATAATTTTCTAAAAAGTGTTGAATGCATTTAAGAGGCTGTTGTCATTGGAATTGGACTAGGCAGGGCAAGAGATGAGTTAATGTATTAGGTTCATGTTAAATAACTCTTTGCAGGATAAGAAGCTTTGGTATTATCTTTTGGGTTGAACTCAGTTTGCTGGTAGAATGCCAAGCATGGAGCTAGAGATGGTGAGATTGTTGATCTAGTGCAGGAGAGAGTAGTTTACATTGGATCATTGGTGATGTTGAAAAGAAAAGGTTAAGGATGTTTCATTTGGTCCTTGTTGGCCGAATGATAAGCTGCATCATACTGAGAGGTTTCATGACGTTGGGGAGGATCTCTTGTGTTGTCAGGTTGAAGTCACCCAAGAGGGTTGGTGAGTATGTTGGATGGATGAGGAGATCTGAGGCTTTATTAATGAAGTCCTATGTTCTGCCCAAGCAGCTTGAAGACGAGATGAAAGGTGGTGGTTTGAGTTATAGAGACCTAGAAGTGGCATGTCAGTAGCCCTTTAGAGCTAAGTGTAACTTAGTGTGCAGGATCAGGGGGATTTGTGGATGACAGCAAAGTAAGCATGGGCGTAAAATTCGTTCTGCTCGTGGATTTTGCGGATTTTTCGCGATCCGCGAATCGCGCGAAATCGCAGCAAAATCCGCGAATCCGCGAGTGGGACGAATTTTGCTCAGGAAGCACTTACAGGGTTAAAGCAGGTGCCCAAGTTGAAGCTAATTTCTTTGTAACCATTTACAAAATGGTAACAAAGAAATTACCTTCAACTTGGGCACCTGCTGTAACCCTGTAAGTGCTTCCTGAGCGGCGCCTCGTTGCCTACGTGTAACTATTCTCTGACCCTGCTCTGACCCTCAAAGCAGGGTCAGAGAATAGTTACAATTAGGCAATGAGGCTCCTGTCACTAAAATTAAACCTCAGCAGGAAGCACTTACAGATAACAGGTGCCCGAGTTGAAGCTCAAATTCAGTAACGCATTATAATCAGCCCAAGAATCTAGTGAGCACGGTCGATGCTAGGCAGGTGTGCTTTCTCCCCAGATCTACCGTCTACAATTAGCTTTAATCTGTGATGGGGGTCTAGGCATCCACGAGTTTCTTGAGCTCAATCCCCCTGTACTTCCAGTGACCAGGAGGCTGCTTTTTCCTCATCTGCTGCGCTGATCTGCCTCTGACCTTCATAAACAAGAACCATGTGAACTCACACAGAAGCCCGGCCCCCCACACAAGAGGCTATGCAACCTCTTCCCGCCCTTTCCCCCACTGTGATGGACAACTCACTCGAGGGACCTCGGCGCCTATGGGCGCGGTGGCAAAGTTACAGACACACGGGGTCACTGGAGACAACTCTTCTGGGCCTTTACACAGTTGTAGTGCAGGAAAAGCACAATATATTTACCCAACGAGGTAGCACTTACTGCTTTCTCCTCATTATCTGCTCTGATCGGTCTCACTCTGACCCTTTATAAACGAGAGGCATGTGAACTCGCACAGAAGCCTGGGCCCAGCCCACACACACTAGGCTATGCAACCTCTTCCCGCCCTTTCCCCCACTGTGATGGACAGCTCATTCGAGGGACCTCGGCGCCTATGGGCGCGGTGGCAAAGTTACAGACACAAGGGGTCACTGGAGACAACTCTTCTGGGACTTTACACAGCTGTAGTGCAGGAAAAGCACAATACATTTACCCAACGATGTAGCACTTACTGCTTTCTCCTCATTTGCTGCTCTGATCGGTCTCTGACCCTTTATAAACGAGAGGCATGTGAACTCGCACAGAAGCCCGGCCCCAGCCCACACACACTAGGCTATGCAAGCTCTTCCCACCCTTTGCTCCACTGTGATGGACAGCTCACTCGAGGGACCTCGGCGCCTATGGGCGCGGTGGCAAAGTTACAGACACACGGGGTCACTGGAGAAAACTCTTGGGGACCTTTACGCAGCTTTAGTGTAGGAAAAGCATGATACATTTACCCAATGAGGTAGCACTTACTGATTAGCCAGTAGGAAATACTCCAGTTAAGTATGGCGCAAATCGCGAAAAAAATCAGCGATTTCGCTGTAAAATCCGCGAATTCGCGGATTGTTTTTCGATTTCACGCAAATTCGCGGACCGCTGATTCGCAAAATTTGCACATACGTACAGCAAAGCCTCCTCCCTACTTAGGTGTGTGGTCCACATGATGGATGCTGTTGCCTCTGGGAATGATGTCTAGGATATGTGAGGGTGAGGGGATGAACCATGGGTCTGTAATGAAAAGGCCATCACCTTTGTGGTAGGTGATAAGGTATGTGATACCCAGTGTAAGGAGCACTAAAGTATAAGTGTTAATGAGCATGAGTTGAAATGTGTGTTTGAAGGATAATGCTCACAGGGTATCTTTACTTCACAACTGTCAATAGCTTTGCATCAGCTTTACAAACTTATTTCTATCTATATTAACCTATAGTTCCAGAGACGGACAGGGATAGAATTTGTGTACTTATGCTTCATGTTGACCTCTGCCAACTGCCACAGATTTTGTTCAGTGCTTGTGTAGAGAGTCTTTGCCTGTTATATGTTTCAGACCAAGGCTGTGCTGGTCACAGCAACTATTAGAATGTCATTTTCTAGCTAGACTCCTAGGTTGTTTGTCTAGGGAGTGAATGTGACTGCTTTGTTGAAAAAGGAGGGTAGTAGAAATTAGAGCCTTGCTAGAAGATTTATGTTTTAACTATATTGAGTTACTAGTGCTTCTGTCCATCCTCAATTCGAGGGTGTCCAGACCTTTTGTGACAAAGACAAACTGGGCTCAGCAGACCTCATGGCAGATCTGGGTGTCATCTGCACAACTGGGAAAGGAGAGTTTGTGTGCCTGTGTGTGCTCTTGAGGGAAGTATGTAGAACAGTGATTTGGAGACACAGGACATGTACTATAACATAAGTCTTCATGATATGAGGCTTCTCATACAATGTATAAAAATATATAAAAATATAACACTTACTGGTTCGTAGAGGTGCCAGGTGCATGATGACTAAAACCTGAAACAGACGTCTCCAATGCATATTTAAAATTCTGAAAGGCAGTTAAAATTTTAATCTTAGTAAATCATGAATGTAGAAGTACATGTGACAACATAACATTGACAAAGAGTCCTTGTTAAGATCCTCCCATCTTAGATTTCTGCTTCTAAGATGATTTAATTTAGGATTACCTCACTTATCTATCTCAATTTCAGTCCACTAACTTTTTCTTTTTCTGGTTTTCCTGAATATCTTTCAAGTCTGCATCTTAAAAACCAAAGTATACCATGGATGTATCATTGCTAAATGCATATGGCAGAGAGTTAGGAGAATAAAAACATATTAATTACATTAAAGTAAGTTCATGATAACTGTTAGTGGGTTTATACACCAAATGCTATACTATGGTGTCTATTTACAATGAAATGGTGTAGCGCCTCGAACAATTTTGCTGCGCCGAGTTGCAGCATTTATAATACGCAGCGATGCACTGTATTCACAAGATTAAGGCAGATCCTGTGCTCTCCCCCGCGCCAGTGCTAAAGCAGCAGCCTAGCACCAGTGCCGGCACCCTTGCACCATGGGGCAGGGGGGCCTGCATTTAAGCAATGATTGTTGATGTGCAGGAAGGGGCACCTTCTTGCAAAAAAAAAACAATGAATGGCCTTTTGCTCCTTTACTGCGTGCTGCACAATGCATATATATTATTGATAGTACATGTTAAATCCTTCACAATGGTACTTTATCACGGTTGTTCCAAAAGAAAGTGCATAGAAAAAGTGTATGAAGAAGTGCTCAAATGTAAGGTGAACGAGAAAAGGAAAAATAGATATGATTTAGGGAATATATTTTTTGATTTTTCACCAATGACTTCGGCAACCTGAGTAAGCCATGGTGGGATAAGCCTGTTTTGAAGAAACTAACATTTTTGCGCAATGACACATATCCCTATACAAGGCGAATTGGCGGCCGAATCCTAGCACAGCCTTCTCTGGGACGTGTATAATCAATCCAGGCTAAAGAAAAAAGTGTAGACATTTCGACCTGACTGCTGCATGAGGTGAATGCGGTCCTTGCATGCAGGTCTTCATCAAGACTGTAAAGCGAGAGCGGTACGTCAACCTATAATGGTGCAGCCGTACCATAGGAGTTCTTCAAAGAAGTAATTTCCTGTCTTGACTCAATGCTCAGTAAAACATGCGTACTCAAAAAGATGATCTCACTAAGGAAAAAAATGATTATCATCGGTTGTAATTGTAAGAAATGGAACTGGCCTATTTTAAGGACCTATCTCCTTCTACAATCAATGGAGCAACATGGCTTTATGCTGAATGACCATGAACCACTCTTCCCTTCAATGGTCATCGGACCCCGAATGAAAGCGTTCATTCTGTCATAAAGTACTACTGTGAAGGATTTTACATGTACTATTTCATGTACTATCTCAAAAATATATTAATATGTAAATACTTTTTAAAATTCATTTTGTTGTTTCCATGTATTTTTAAAATATGATCTGGTTTCTTTGTGTCTCTCTCACGCCATGTATAGAATACGGGAATAGATACTGAATGTTTCTCTTTTCTTTCTTTCAAAATAATATTCCAGTAGGACCACACTGTTTCCTGTACTGTACACTACCCAAGTCCTATTGTTTCTTGGGTTACCCCATTAGGTTATAAAGGTTTTGATATCAAGCAAAATGTTGTTAAAATGCGTGGAAAAATTGATCAAAGCCAATGTCAAAGTAAAAATGAGGTACTACAAGTGCAGAAAAAGGAAATATATTTATTTCAAGAAAAGAGATTGGATTTGTACCAGGTTCCCAAGTGTCACGGTAGTGAAAGGCAGGGCTGAAGTATGTTGATGAAGTGAATGTGATCTGGAGTGCAGTACGGTTGAAAAGTGGAAATGGTGGAATATTGCAAGAGTGGTCAAAGTTCCTCATTTCTATCTTCTCGAGAGGGAAGATGAATGCTATAAGACTGGCAAAACTTACATTTTGGATGGAAAAGTTGGTTGTATTCTTGAGAAGCATCCAGTTAAAGTACTTGGGAAATTTAGGGATGTTGTCTTGATGTAATTTATGAGAACTTCTAGTTTGTGTCATGATATAATTCATTGTTTATGCTTTCCAATATGCTCTTCATATAGTTTATCAATGATTACAGTTGTAGCCTATTCTTGTCTTATTATAGAGCATGGCAATACACCTTTGTCCTTCTTTTCTAGTTGTGCATTTATTTATGAAACTATTTATTTTTATCAATTTTTGTTTATTTATTTGATTTCGGTTCATTATTAGAAAAAGCTTATTGTGTATTGCTTGTCTATTGTTTGATTGTAAAAGGGGCGATATGTTATGTCCTGCTATTTCTTGTGCTCGTCTGTCTCCATTTCTCGATCCGGGCTTGAGTGTGGAATCTTGTGCCGCATCACAGGGTGGTTGGAGATCAGTGACAGAGGAGTACTTACATGGCTGGTGATTGCCCTGTTATTGTATGACTACAATAAAGTACTTTGTAAGGACTAAGCAGCCTGGGCTCACATTATAATAATGATCCTTCATCAGGGCTGTGGGTGAGCAACCTTGTAAGCATTATTACATGTAAAACCCTCTATTGATTCAACACTTATCTTTGTTAATCTAGTATCTGTATTTGTTCCTAATAGTTTTCCCTATCTAAGTCTTTGGTACTTACCCTATATGGTAGATCATTTTAGCATCCTGAAGTGAACCAGTGGTTAGGCGCGGAATGGACTCTAGACAATGGTGATGTCAACCGGTTGTCTTGTTGAACTTAATTAAAAACAAATTCCTACCTTCAAGTCAAGCTGTTTTGTGTACACAATCAATGAGGATGGGAATACTTACAGAGCCCATATTGCTTACCCTATGTGCCTACTGAAAAGCCAGAGATTCAGACAAAATTATAGATGATGCTGTGCTGTTCCTAACTTTAGTGAATACAACAAATCCAATGGTAAGATGAAGACGTAACTGTTAAAAGTTTATAAAGCATGATACAACATTATTGGCATGAAAGTAAAGTTTATCAGAGGTTGAAAAACCCCTATGAGTGGTCAATAATGAATTAAGTGTTAAATATGGAAGATTATGTATAGTGGAAATAATAGTACATCCCCAAAAACTATGGGACAATTTAATAGATCTAGCACATAAATGCCACTTATGAAGAAGCTTGATATGGTCTGTATGGGATCACATCACTGGTGGCCTGTTCTTGGCAGTGTGGTATGAGACAAAAAAAAAATATTATTTCAGTTTGGCAGCTAGTGGCAAAATCTCAAGTACCCAGGGTTTCACTCTCTCTACTAGAACTTCCCTCCAAATCATGGAAAAATAATTCCCTATACAGAATTGGGCAAACGGACAATTTCCATGGGATGGAAGGTTCATACCAGTACTAGTGGAGAACCACTTTCAATGGATTGTAGCTCAATAGTGTATAACATCACTACCTCTACCCTAAAAGAATTACCTAGAGAGTATTTATTTGATGAGGGCATCCTGAAGATTGTAATAATAAATGCACTCAAACTCTTAGGGAATAAAAATGTTCCTCAGAAAAATGGCTGTAACACACCTAAGAACTGTTCTTTGTGTGCTCAGGAAAGAGCTATCAGCCAGGATACAAATATTAATATACTTAACAAGGGATGCTTACAACTGGCAAAAGTAAACAGAGTATTTATAAAAAAGAGACATAAATGATATGGGCCTACTGTACTACGCCAGACCCCATTACTGGGATAACATCTCCTTTTGTATCTGTTAAAGGGAGAAAGACTGTCATTAAGACGGCATCTGCATTATTACGATTAGAGGGTATAGTGGAAGTAAACAGGAGGGTCATCAAAGACTGATATGAAAGGAATAAAAATAAAATTACAAAGCAAGGTGCTAGACCGACATCCTTGGAGGGATCGTCCATCAAACTTTTTTGCCTGCTTACATCCTCTTTATGCTGTATCTTTTTGTTGGCCTTACAACTTCTGACCAGTGCTAAAGTGCATGTACTTAAACATGGTGACATTGGTGTATACCCAATTGGCATTTTTAGTTTACTTATAAGTCCCTAGTAAGTTGATATACCATATACCCAGGTCCTGTGGTCTAAATGCTGCTAGTGGGTCTGCAGCACTAGTTCTGCCACCCGCCACTAGCACAAGTAGCATTTCAAACATGTCTCAGGCTTGCCAATGCAAGACCTTGCTGTGCAGTTTACTGTCACTTCAATGTCACATTTAAAACTACTTGCCAAGACTTAAACGCCTCCTTTATTACAAATGACGCCCCTAAGGTAGGCCCTTGGTGCCCTAAGGGCAGGGTGCTGTATAAATAGAAGGTAGGAAGTGTACAAGTTTTACATGTCCTGTAGTGAGAGACAGCTACATTTTCTTTTCAGTACTGTGAGGCCTGCTCCTCTCATAGGCTAGCATTGGGAATTTCTTAACATACTTTTAAGCTGAAATTCCTGATCAGAAAGGAGTAGGCGAGGCATGTTTTATACCTTGGGAATAGTTATGATAGTTCCTCTCTAATGGTAAAGTTGGATTTAAAATTACTATTTTAGGAATGCCACTTTTAGAAAGTGAGCCTTTCTCTGCTCTTACTGCTCAGTGTGCTTTACAGCCTCTCTCTAATACACATCTGCGGTGGGTGACAGCTTCACTTTGTGCATAACCTCTAGACAGCCACAAACACAGAAAGGGTGGGTCTGACAGAGAATTAATCTGTATTCATCTGCATTACCATAGTTCGTCCTGAGTAGGAAGAGAGGGGAGAGTTGACACTTACACCTGAATAGGCAGTGTCCTGTTTCCCACACAAAGGGCTGAATATGTAGCCAGGGCTAGGAAGAAAGGGGGACCTGTGCACTTCAAGGGCCTGCTTTGAAGTCACCCCCACTTCAAAGACACAACTGGGTATAAGTACAGGGTCTCCGACACTACCAAGAGAGTACACTACTGGACCTGTGAATAATTCTGCCAGGAGTAATGACTGCTGTGCTACAAGGATTGTCACTCTGTTTGACTGCTGCTCTGGAAGAACTGCTTTTCTGCTTAGCTGTGCTTCCCTGCTAGGTGCTGCTCTCTGCCCTGCTGAGGACAAGGACTAGACTCATTTCACTTGAACCTGGAGTGGCTTCAAGGTTTTGCTGCCTTGCCCCCTGTTTTGAAGTCTCAGGGCCATTAACCCTACAACAGCACCTGGACTCTGCCATCTCTGAGTCCTACCCTGCTAAGTGTTGCCAATCCAGCCCTGGGCCCTTGAAAATGAGCTTCTGATCTGCAGAACCATAAAAATCGATGCAGAGATGACCTTGCACGATTGTAACTGACACATTGCCCTTCGATGCAGATGCAGGATCGGATCGATGACCGCTTCAATGGACTGTATGGCTCAATGACATAGGAAAGGACAGCTCGACAACGGCCCATCGCCTGCATCAGAAAGTTGTTCATCGACAAAGCTTTCATTGCCTGCGCAGATAGAATCTGACTGATTTAATATTCTGTTGTAAATAGATGATGGTAGATGACAGGATACTTCTAGTTGATTACATGTAGATTTATTCCAAGACACTGCAGAGTACAAACCTCGCCAGCTGACCAGACCATCAACTGACCCAGGTAGAACCCTCTGGAACAAGTTAGAACACTCACAGGTATTCTGGGAAGCTGAGAAGGTGAAAACACTAAGGAAGGGCTAATGACTACTGGCCATATTACAAGAAGAATCAATATACAACACATCTTCCTCCTTTACAGAAAATAAATGAAACAAACATAAAAAATAAAGATTAAGATATGGGAGACAACAACAATAATATTAAAGACAGATAGGAGGTCTAAGACGACTTGAACTAATTTTATTTCATGAAGGCAAAAGAGCATTTTGGGGCAAATGGTGTAAAAGTGAAGTGTGAGGTGAGACACAACACTCAAAACAGCTAATAGGCATCACCACTACCTACTCCCCTTAGACTGACAAAACAAGAAAAGATAGTCCACTCTCTCCGACCCGTCTTTTACCAGCAAAACAGGAAGAGACAGTCAACTCCCTCAAATCTGTTTCCGTCCATCAACACTTTACGCTCTGAGTTGAAGATAAATAGTTCAACATACTCCTTTGTGCTTTACAAATACCACAGTCTTAGATACAATTTGAAGATTCCAAACATAGGTAATTTTCAAATTACTAAGTGAAGTATCACAAGCGATGCAAAGAGATTCTTTTTTTTTTTTTGCTTGAAGCTTTCACTTCAAAAGATGGATACATAGTCCTAGATGTGACTAGCTTAGACGCAATCTGGACCACTGTCTATCCTCAGTGTTAATCCTGGAACCTTTGTCCCAAATTCAGGATTTCCGACCTTTGCCTCCATTGTGGACTCACTGTCCAGACTCTGTCCTGGAACCTTTGTCCCAGTTGTGGACTTTCTGTCCAGACTCTGTCCTGGGACCTTTGTCCCCGTTGTGAACTTACCGTCCAGGCTCTTCATCTTGGTACTGGGACATTCCTTTTTCCGGGACAACCTTGTCCCCTCTTGCACAACCATTGTCCATACTTTGTTATATATATATATTTTTTAAAAGCCTTTGTCCCCTCTTGGTCCTGGGACCACTGTCCAACCTGTTTCTAGAACCTTTGTCCGCTTTTTGATCCAAGACCTTTGTCCCCTCATGGTTCTGGGATATGTGTCCCTTCTAAATTGTGGAATAATGTCCAAGGCCTTTGCCCTCCTACTGCTCCTGGGACCAAAGTCTCCTTTCTGCTTCTTTGTCGTGGTTAAGTACTAGCTTCCAGTTAATGTTATAGTCCGATGGCGCACTTATGGCCTAGCTTTGCCCTGCTCTTCGACTTACAGAAGCGAAAACATTTATTTCTTGCAGGTCCTATACACCGCTAGTTAATAAACATTTGTCCATAGGTTCTCTGTCAGTATACTAGTTCCTCATGCACAATTCTGGGCTGAAATGTCCTCACAAAACTACAAAGGATATAGTTTGCTGAAACAAAAGGATAGTTTGCCCTGGAATGCAAATGAGATTACTTAAAAAGGCCACAAGATGGCGCTGCTGCAAAGGATTCCACACATACATCAATCAATCAATCAGCAAATTTGTAGAGCGCACTACTCACCCGCTAGGGTCTCAAGGCGCTGGGGGGAGGGGGAGTTGCTACTGCTCGAACAGCCAGGTCTTCAGTTGTTTCCTGAAGGAGAGAGGATCCTGGGTCAGCCGTAGGTGGGTGTGGAGGGAGTTTCATTTATTTACTTTATTTTTTAGAAGCTGTAACTCGTGTGTCACTTTTTAAAAATTACAGTATGCTGTGTCTTTGCGCAACCATTTTAAATATTGTTCTTTCCCTACCTCCACACTTGTTCTTCCTGGGGGCCCACGCTATTTCAAGCGGCCGATTTGGGCACTTGGGACGCGGGACTAGGCGCTCAAGACCACTTTCTCAGGTACCATCTTGGGTGTACTCGAGGTCGGCTGGCTAGTGCTCAGGGCGATTTTACCCTTCACTACAAATAGAGCTGAACGACTCCCCACTCAGAGATAGGGCTTGAAACCCCTGAGGCGGAAGCCGGGAGTCAGGGACTTTATTTTGTTTATTTACTGTATTTTTTAGAAGCTGTAACTCGTGTGTCACTTTTTAAAAATTACAGAACGCTGTGTCTTTGCGCAACCATTTTAAATATTGTTCTTTCCCCTACCTCCACACTTGTTCTTCCTGGGGGCCCACGCGATTTCAAACGGCCGATTTGGGCACTTGGGACGTGGGACTAGGCACTCAAGACCACTTTCTCAGGCGCCATCTTGGGTGTACTCGAGGTCGGCTGGCTAGTGCTCAGTGAGATTTGGCCCATCACTACAAATAGAGCCGAACGACTCGCCTCTCAATGATAGTGCTTGAAACTCCTGAGGCGGAAGCTGGGAGTCAGGGACTTTAATTCGTTTATTTACTTTCTTTTTTAGAAGCTGTAACTCGTGTGTCACTTTTTAAAAACTACAGAACGCTGTGTCTTTGCGCAACCATTTTAAATATTGTTCTTTCCCCTACCTCCACACTTGTTCTTCCTCGGGGCCCACGCGATTTCAAGCAGCAGATTTGGGCACTTGGGACGCGGGACTAGGCACTCAAGGCCACTTTCTCAGACGCCATCTTGGGTGTACTCGAGGTCGGCTGGCTAGTGCTCAGGGCGATTTGGCCATTCACTACATAATGCCCCTCACAATTTGTTCGCGCAGCAGACGAGCTCAGCGGGCATGCCGTTGGCGCGCCGGCGGTGCGCCTGAGGTAAGCTTGTCTGCGCCCGTCTGCGCCAGAACGGGCCCAGAGCCCAGTACCCTGCCCTCTCATGCTCTTAGCTCCCTACAGTACTCCAGGGATTCTTTGCACTCATTGAGACAGCCGCCCTTGCCCCCTTGCGCTCATTCAATCACAATCAATGGTTCAAGCAATTACTGCCCCCACTGCTCATATATGACATTCATTGACGAGCCCTGCCCCCGCCCTCATACGGTCCTCAATATTGCGCTGCTAAATTGCAGATCTCTGCCTAAACACGCTCAGGAAATTAATCTACTGCTTGAGGACCATCAGCTGGAGATTCTGTTCTTAACAGAAACATGGCTAACCCCAGATTCTGACCCAGACATCGTCCAGGTCTTGCCTGTAGGCTTCCTTATTCAACATCTCGACCGATCGAAGGGAAAGGGAGGGGGAATTGCCATTATTTATAAAGATCATCTCTCCTGCCGGCTCCATGGGAGCCCCACACCTGATTGTGAAAATGTCCACTTCGCTATTCAGGTCTCTCCATGTAAATCTCTATCTGGTATTCTTATTTACCGTCCTCCAGGCGCAATTGGACAATTCTGCAGCGCTCTTTTGGAAACGTTACTGGCCTTGGCCAGCACACTTTCTAAACTTATGATTTTGGGGGACTTAAATATCCATTTTAATAATGGGTGAGACAGTATAGCCACCGAACTGTCATTGGATCTAGCAGCGTATCAGCTACATCTGGGAAACCATCAACCCACACATATTCAGGGGCATCTTTTGGATCCCATCTTTTCGAATATCCCCGATGTTAAAGTGCTGTCATCTGCCCCGGTACCGTGGTCAGACCACTTTCTTATACCCTTTAGCTGGCAGACTCTGGTCACTCTCCAGCCGAAACCAGCCCCCAGTAGGCCTGCAAGGCCTTGGTCAAAACTGGACCCAGAAAAATGGCAGCACATATTGGAGCTTTCCTCTCCAAATTGTGAGGCAGATCTAATATTAGCGGATGCTATGTTCTCTAAGTGGGTTGAAAACTCCCTGGACATAGTTCTCCTGAAGAAATTGACCCTCAAACCACGGGGCAAAATCACCTCGCCTTGGTTCACTAAGGAGGTCCGTCTCCAAAAAAACTTTGTAAAAAGTCTGAAAGGGTATGGAGAAAAAACTTTGATCCTCTTAAAAAGCATGAATACAAACTTATGATCCAAAATTATAAAAAGACCGACAAATCGGCGCAAGCAGCTTTCTTTGAAGAAAAGATTAGATCCTTTTCTAACTCATCAAAAGAAACCTTTCAAATCGTGAAAAAGCTCTCAAAAACCCCTGAGCCCCCGAGCCCCGTGGCCCCCTCGGTCAACTGCTGTAATGAACTAGCGGAGTTCTTCGATCAGAAGATTAAAAAAATTCTGAAGCATCTTCCCCTGCATAACTCTGAGGACCCGTTCGAGCCGCTATCACCAGCATCACAGCAAGCTGAACTCAGATTGGATACGTTTACCCCCATTACATACGACACTCTCACTCCCATTTTCCAGTCAATTAAAAGCGGTTCTCCACTAGACCCTGCTCCTTTGAAGATTTTAAAATTAGTGGCACCTACCACCCTGGCCCCTATAGTGAATTTGATCAATACCTCCCTTTAACAGGGCATCGTACCACCGAGCTGGAAGCAGGCCATAGTTAAAGCTTTACTAAAAAAAAACAACCTTGATCCACTGGAATTGAATAACTTCCGGCCTATTTCCCTCTTGCCTAGCATCAGCAAGGTGGCAGAAAAATTCATCAATCACCAGCTATCTGATTATCTGGAATCAAGTAACCTACTTAAACCCTCACAGACTTGCTTTCGCCCGGGCCAATGTACGGAGACCACTATGATCGCGGTAGTCGAAGAGTCCAGAAAGATCATAGACTCAGGGGGAACAGTGCCAGTGATCCTCCTGGACTTGAGTGCGGCTTTCAACACCGTGAACCATCTCACGCTGGTCCATTGGCTCAGGGATCTCGGTATCTCTGGATTGGCCCTGTCCTGGTTGAAGTCTTTCATAGACAACCGCACATTTCAGGTGGCAGAGGGCAATTTCACCTCCAACATTATTTATTTATTTCATTTTAAGAATTTATAGAGCGCGACTGTCACCGTTGCAGGCATCCTGGCGCTAACAAAATACAGACCGTGATAGACAACAGAGGCAGCGAAGTATGCCTGGGGAGCGAAGGCTAGGCAGGGAAAAGCCAAGTTTTTACCTTTTTCCTAAACTGCATAAGTTCATTAGTGGCCCTAATCTCGATGGGGAGAGTGTTCCAGAGTCTGGATGCAGTCACCTGAAAGGATCTGCCACCAGCTCTGACCTTCTTAAATCTGGGAACAACTACCAGTTTAGCCTCCGATGAGCGAAGGTGTTTGGAAGGGGTGTACCAGACAAACTTGGACCTGAGGGGGACTGGGCCGCATCCGTGAAGCGCCCTAAACTCAATGCAAAGGGCTTTAAATTGAATCCTCTGCCTAAGAGGAAGCCAATGTAGTTTTGCAAGGGCAGATGGACCATGAGATCTCCTAGGCAGCCCCAACGCCAATTTAGCCGCCGCAGATTGAACCCTTTGGAGTCTGTCCAGTAGATACTCAGGGGACCCGAGCAGGAGGGCATTACAATAGTCCAACCTGCTCAGGATGGTACATCTAACCACCTGGACGCGGGCATGAGATGGTAGCAGGGGCAGAACCTTCCTGAGTGAGCAAAGGATGGAAAAACAACAGGCCGATGTTTTCTGAACATGGGTGTCCATACTGAGACCATGGTTCAGCATGACTCCCAGGTTACGGACAGAGTCCGAAGGCCGGACGGTAGAGCCGGATTCCGGGGGCCAAAAATTGTTGGGAAACGGGCGAGGGATCCTTGTTCCAGCGCTAAAAAGCACTTCAGTTTTCCCGCCATTAAACTGAAGCGAGTTTGCCTTTAACCAGCTGGCCGTATTCCTGAAGCAGTTGTGTAAAACCTCCACAGAGATGGACTCCTCTCCTTCCAAGGAAAGGATCATCTGCGTGTCATCGGCATAATTAATAATTTGAATGCCAAAACCTTTAATGAGCGAGATTAGTGGCCTAAGGTAAATATTAAAAAGGATAGGGCTGATGGCAGCGCCCTGGGGCACACCATGCAGGACCGGGGAGAAGGGGGATTGAAAAGGAGGCATAGAAACCGCCTGCTGCCTGCCCTGCAAAAAAGAATGGAACCAACTCAGAGCCGAGTCTCACCCCTGCCTCAAACAACCGCCTTAACAAGATCTTATGATTAACCGTGTCAAAGGCGGCAGACATATCAAGCAGAATCAAAAAAGAAGCCTGATTTCTGTCTGCACGCCTCTGAAGTTCATTCATGGCGGTGATGAGGGCTGTTTCGGTCCATGGGCCGGCCGGAAGCCAAATTGGTCCTCGTCAAGTAGGAGAAGTTGTTCTAAGTGGGTGGAAAGAGTGTTACTAACCACTCGCTCAACTATCTTGGCAGGAAAAGTTAACAGTGAAATGGGTCGGTAGTTTTTTTAACACTCTGGGTCCAGAGAGGGTTTTTTCAACAGGGGAGAAACGAGCGCACGCTTCCAGTGGGCAGGAACGGTGCCGGTTATCAGAGATTGATTGCAGGTGAGATGGAGGGAGGGAAAAAGCTCGACAGCAAACTCCTTCCAAATTTTAGGAGGGAGCTGGTCCAGAGGAGAGCCGGAAACAATCTCTCTCGCTATATTAGAAAAAATGTCAAAGGTGAGTGGCAGGAAACTGAGCAAGGGGCTTTCCAGAGTCAAAACCGGGTTGGGTACCTGGTTAGCCAGTGGAGCGGGTCTAGATTCCAGGGAGGAGTCACTGTCAAGGGGGATGTCCAAATCTTGAAGAATCAGATCGATTTTTTCTTTAAAGAATACGGCAAGATTGTACAAAGATCTTGAGACGGGACAATTTCGTTCTTGCACGTGTCTGGATGGGTAACGCTGTTTAAGATGTTAAAAATACTCCTGGCATTATTGTTGGGACTACAAATCAGAGAGGAGTAATAGTCAGCTTTTGCTCTCACGATGAGGCTTTTATAAGCAAGAATTTTAGTTTTCCATATTTCTTTAAAGGATTCATTGTAGTCGCGTCTCCATTTCCGCTCTGCTTGTTTGCAGTCCAGTTTAGCAGTTTTAAGAGCGTCGTTGAACCAGGGGGCAGAGACTCTGCCTCGAAGGATACGATTCTTTAGAGGAGCCCGTGAGTCAACGACCGATGAAATGCTGGTGTAAAAAGCATTATAGTTTTCGTGCGCACCCTTGTTTTCATCAAAAAGCGAGTCCAAATGGAACAGTTCGCCAGAAGAATGCAATCGAGAGAGCGTTTTCCAGTCTCTACATTTGATTTCTCTAGATGGAACTTGTAGCTTATATGAGGCCAGTTTCTTATATAGGAAGAATTTAATTAAGGAGTGGTCTGTCCAATCCATTGGCAGGGTGTCTCCCATGACCACCAAGTCTGGTCCCGCAAAGACCAAATCCAAAAGGTGGCCTGCTTTGTGGGTGGCTGTAAAAACCAGTTGGGAGAGACCACAACTGACACAGGTTTGAAGGAGGTTTCCAAGAGCTGAGTCGAGTGGACCATTACGCCAAAGATTAAAATCCCCAATAATAAGTAACTTTTGATGGGATAAGGCAATATTGGTCAGGGTGGTAGTTACCGCTTGATGCTGTGCCAAGTTGAATGCACCTGGAGGGCGATAGCAGACTAGGCAGGTAACAATTGACCCAGGGCGAGTCAAAATAGAGAGCCCCAGCATCTCGATACCCGGGGTAGGGTCTAAATTAAAGACCTTAATGTTACAAGAAGATCTGAAAATCACTCCCACACCCCCGCCCTTGCCAGTGGGCCTAGGAGAGTGGAGAAATTTGAACCCGTCAGGGCAAGCAAAGCCAGGGTCAACCCAGCAATCTGGTCGGGTCCATGTTTCTGTCATGAACAGAATATCTAGTTCATGAGATTCCACTAAAAGCTGGATCTCCGTGCAATGTTTAGGCAAGGATCTAACGTTTAATAGACCACAATTCAAAAGGTCGTCACATAATATATCAGCTCGGGGATAGGACGTAGGAGCAAATGAAATAGTACCTTTGTCTGCGTGTAGCTGACCCAGTTGAATGAGCTGCTCTCTAGAGTAGGGTGGCCCGGGAGGTGAAAGCTCCTGGAATGAGGGATCAAATCCGGCAGCATGGGTGGCCCATGGCACTACCTCGGCGTGGACGAGCGCAGACGAGCTTGCCTTAAGCGCGCCTTCGGCGCGCAAACGGCGCGCCCGCTGCACTCGTCCGCTGCGCCTCCGGAAGAGACACATGTTATATAGGGTGTGAGTATTAGAAAGGGGGCGGGGCCTATTTGTTGGTGGGCGTGGCCTGAGCGTGCCGAGGGTGGCGGCAGCCTAGCCAGGTGACCACGGCAGCGTTAGAGTCTGCAGCGCGGTGGAGCCAGAAGTAAAGTGCAAGTGAGTGATCTAAAACATAACCCCAGTACACTGTGGCGTCCCTCAGGGCTCATCCCTGAGCCCTATGCTTTTTAATGTGTACATGTCCCCACTTGAAAAAATTGTCACGCCATATGGTATCAAACTTCTGACCTATGGCAATGACACCCAGCTTGTTGTATCACTAAGTCAACATGATCACCCTTCCATCGATCTCTACTCCTGTCTGGAGGATATAACGGGCTGGATGGACCGGTCCCATCTTAAGCTCAACAGCGGTAAGACGGAGATCTTAGTCATGGGCAATCAGGCACACTTCCGACCTGAGACTCTATGGCCCCCTTGCATGGGTCCACCTCCAATCCCAAAGTCTGATATTAAAATCCTAGGGATCTGGCTAGACCAAGGGTTTACGCTCAACACCCAAGCAAGAAAAACTGCCGGAACGTGCTACGGTCTTCTCCGTAACTCCCGCAAAATTCTTCCCCTGCTCCCTGCCCAGTCGAGGAAGATGATGATCCAGGGCTTCATATTGTCCAGACTGGATTATGAGAACGCCCTTTATCTAGGTGCTCCAAAGAGAGAGACGGCTAAACTGCAGGTTGTGCAAAATACCACTGCTGGCTTCTCACGGGCGCCACCAACCGCAGTTCCGCTAAGCCAGCCCTTAGGTCACACTTCATTGGCTTCCCATATGGGAAAGAGTACATTTCAAAGCTCTGTGCTTGGCCCATAAATTCATGCAGGGTAAGGCCCCCCCATCATAAAAGATCTCTTCGTTCCATATAATACCAATAGAACCCTTCGCTCTACACATCTTCACCTGGCCTTAGTACCTAGGATCAAAAGGATGCGATCAGGAGGCCGCCTCTTCTCATACAATGCCTCCAACCTATAGAATTCACTTCCAATGGATATTCGTGCTCAGCCTAACCAGCTCTCATTTCGCCGACTCTTGAAGACCTGGTTGTTCCCCTAATTCCGTCTCATCCATCTCACTTGCTCTATCACTAGCGCTGGGACGCTTGCGGGCAGCCATGCACTCTAGAAATCCGCAAACATAAACAAACATGTCTTAGCCGCCAGGTAGGAGAAGGATCTTCCTCCGGCTGTGGATCTGCAAATTCGTGGGACGGTGGCGAGGGCGAGGCTGGCGGATCGGAGCTGGCAAGTGGGTGTGTAGAATGCGAGGCGGAGGTTGAGGTATTTGGGGCCCATGTCGTGGAGAGCCTTGTGTGCATGGGTGAGGAGTCTGAACGTGATCCTCTTATTGACGGAGAGCCAGTGCCTTCAGATGGGCAGAGATGTGGCTGTGACAAGGGATGTCCAGGATGAGTCGTGCGGAAGCGTTCTGTATGCGCTGGAGTCTTTTCTGGAGTTTGGCTGTGGTTCCAGCGTAGAGGGTGTTCCCCTAGTCCAGTCGGCTGGTGACAAGGGCCTGGGTGACCGTCTTCCTGGTTTCGGTGGGGATCCACCAGAAAATCTTTCGGAGCATACGGAGGGTGTTAAAGCAGGATGACGCGACGGCGTTGACTTGCTTGGACATCGTGAGGGAGGAGTCCAGGATGAAGCCCAGGTTGCGAGCATGGTCCTTTGGCTTGGGGGCGATGCCCAGGGCAGGGGGCCACCAGGAGTCGTCCCAGCCCGAGGGAGATGGTCCCAGGATGAGGATTTCCGTCTTGTCTCAGTTCAGTTTCAGAAGGCTGAGCTTCATCCACTCCGCGACGTCCTTCATTCCTTCCTGGAGGCTGGCTCTGGCGGTGGTGGGGTCGTTGGTGAGGGAGAGGATCAGCTGGGTGTCGTCGGCGTAGGAGATGATGTTTAGGTTGTGTTGACGTGCGATAACTGCAATGGGGCTCATGTAGACGTTGAAGAGGGTGGGGCTGAGCGAGGATCCTTGCGGAACGCTGCAGATGACTTCGGTGGCCGCAGATCAGAACTGGGGAAGGCGTACTCTCTGTGTTCTTCCGTCGAGGAATGAGACGTTCCACTCCAAGGCCGTTCCTTGGATTCAGGTGTTGCTGAGGCATTGTATCAGGGTGCGGTGACATACGGTGTCGAAGGCTGCTGAGAGGTCCAGGAGGATGAGTGCAGCTGTTTCCCCGTTGTCGAGCAGGGACCTGATGTCGTCGGTGGCTGCGCTGAGGGCGGTCTCAGTACTGTGGTTTGATCGGAAGCCGGACTGCGAGGGGTTGAGGGCTCGAGGAAGGCGGAGAGTTGTTTGTTGATGGTCTTCTTGATGACTTTGGCAGGAAAAGGGAGGAGCGAGATGGGACGGAAGTTCTTGAGGTCCGTGTGGTCCGCGGTGGGTTTCTTCAGGAGAGCGCTGATCTCCGCATGCTTCCAGTTCCCTGGAAAGGTGGCAAATGCGAAGGAGCTGTTAATGATTTCCCACAGTTGGGGTGCGATGATGGCGTTGGCTTTTAAAAAAAATGTTATTGAAATTTATGTCAGCAGACAGACACATGATGAATCAATCATAAAAACAGAAAAGATCTTCAAAGTATAGTTAGGTTACAAAACAATTGTACAAATGAAATGCAGCTTAAAAGCATACATCGATATTACATTAATACATAGCATTTTGTTCCTATAAGAGGGAAGATCATAGAGTACATTAATTTATATCCATAGTTTAATTCAAATTACGAGCCTATCCACATTGCAATGGGATGCCACAATTTACTCCCTTGTACTTTCCTTCTAATACCCTTGGTTCTGTATAACGCCATCTAATGATGATATGTGGAAAGCAGTCTAGTTTGCCAGTTAAGAAAGGTTGGCGATGCACCGTCCAGCCATTGAGAGGTAATACATAAACTGTAGATGTCCATACAGATAAATACAAATCCCTGCTCAGCGGGCGACCAATCATTCAATACATTTTCTTGACACCCGAACATCACCAACGTTGGTGATATTTGTATTTGTATGCCCAGATTAACCGTAATAAAAACCTCAACATCTTTAATAAATTTAGAGAGCTTAAGACAGGAGAAAAACATGTGGGGGCGTCAGCCGCATACAGACCACACCGATTACAACTAGTCCCCCTACCAGAATTCCATTTGCCCAATTTTCCAGGTGTGTAATATAATCCAAAAATTGACATAAAATGCTGAGACTTTAAGGGTCCGTTAAAAAGAACATTAGTTGCAAGCTCAATACTTCTTGTAAGGTTAACCCCCTCCATCCCTTTATTAATCCATTTTCGTTCACAAGCTTCTAGGTCATCATCCATTTTAGCCATAAATAATTGATAAAGGAAACCCATTTTAGCCCTTATTCTAAGTGCTTCCATAATCTCAATTGTATTTAATATAATTACCTTCTTATTTAATTTCTGTTCGCCAAAACTCCAGACCTGAAGATATTTTAAAAAATCCCTTCAAACTAAATTATGATTCTTCTGTAGAAATTCAAATGAAACAAAATGAGTCCCCTGAAATAAATCCCCAAGGTGACAAATACCCAGATTATGCCATCTTGTCATTACATGATCACCAAAAATCTCAGGTAGCAAATAACAATTTTGAAGAGGGGTATAGACACTCAAATTCGGGCCTATCCCTAGTTTCTTTTATGTTTTCCTCCATATTACAGACTCAGTAGTAACAGCCTTAAATTTAGGTTTTTTATAATAGCTTGGCTCAATTATACAATTTAAGCACTGCTTTGCTTCTGATCCCAAAAGCATCTCATAAATTGAGGGGGCAGCAAAATCTGGTGTTGGATCTTCCAGCAAAATTAGCACCCCCATATGTTGCAATATAGCAATTAAATGGTATAGGTGAAAATCAGGGACCGGCCAGCCTCCTCTCTCTCTAGGTAAAATACACCTTTTCAAAGCTCGTCTGGCACGGTGATAGCCCCAAAGAAATCTTGAGCAAATTCTCTGAATTCGAGAAAAAAAACCTGCCGGTATTAAAAATGGGATGGCACCGAATACGTATAAAAATTTAGGCAAAATAAGCATTTTTAGGACGTTACTGGGACCGAAAAGTGAAAGATATAGGTTGTTAATCCTTTCTAATGTTTAATTGGATGAGACAATAATGGGATCAAGATTTATACAAATAATATCCTCGACCTTCGATGTGATCTTAATACCGAGATAAGTTGCCTCGGTCTCGAAGGTCATATTTTCAGGGCAACCTGTCTGTGAGTGGATCATTTGAGTTTTAGTAACATTTAGTTTGTAACCAGAAAACTTCACGAAGACTCCCGCATCCTCAATTATACGGGGTAAAGCATCAGCAATATTTGACTTTACCACAGCAATATCATCTACGTACGCAAATACTTTGAAGAATCCGGTGTTAAGCTGTACGGATTTTATCTCTCTCTAAAGTAGCTATAAAGGGGTCAATATATAAAGTGAACAGCAAGGGGGAACAGGGAGAACCTTGTCTCGTCCCCCTTGCAATCGCAACCTCACCAGAAACATCCCCACTTACACGAATTACAGGTGATGGATGAGAATACAGAGTTTGTTTAGCTGTAATAAACTCTGACGGAAATCCCTTCCAGGCCAAGACTGCCCACAGGAACCGCCACAAGACCCTGTCGAATGCCTTTTCGGCATCCAACAGGGCGACGCCAACGGGGGATTTACTACTCTGTGACCAGTCCAGTATGGAGACAATCCTTTTAATATGGTCAGTGATGTCTCTACGCTGAATAAACCCATGCTGCCTAACTGAGACTAGCCGAGGAATCAGGTCACTCATCCTGTTTGCCAGAATTTTAGAATACATCTTACTGTCTGTATTCAGTAACGAAATTGGCCTATATGAGCCCAATTCTGTTTCTTTTTTCCCTTTCTTTTTGAAAACTACAATCGTTGCTTTAGACCATGAATATGGTGCCTTGCCTAGAAAAGCCTGTTGACATACTTCCACCAATTCAATCTTTAATACGTTCCAAAACATGCGATAAAATTCTAAAGGGATGCTATCGGGGCCCATAGCCTTACCCTGTGCCAAACCCAAAAGTGCTGATTCCACCTCAGTGCAATCCAGAGGGATAGATAATGTTGTTTTACAGCGATCTGGCAGTGTCTCAGAAGTCAACTCACAGAGATACTCCTTCTCATCCCCAGCGCCCATTCCAAGCCCCGTTCCAAACCCCGGATTACTATATAATATTTGGTAAAATCCTTGAAACGCCTCAGGAACCCCCGCCTTAGTTTCCTGCATAGTCCCTTGTAAATCCATAATTTTTGGGATGTCATTATAAACTGCCCTCTCCCTTATCCTCTTCGCCAATAATCTACCAGTGTTTTCACTAAATTCATACTCCTCTTCTTTGTGCTTTGTAAATTTTTCGGCAATCTGATCAGCAATATTGGCATATGAAGACGATCTAGCGATAGTAAGATCCTGTTGAGCCTTTTGAATTAGAGCTGACTCCAAACCAAGGCATATTAAATCAGCTAAATTGCATTCAGCAATAGTGACCCGTATAAAATCTTGTTGATGGTTACTCAAGACCTTCCTACGTTTAAATTTGGAGAAGCTAAGAGTTTCTCCTCTAACAATTGATTTGAACGTGACCCAGACAATCTCCTGTGAGGCTGTACCTTTATTGGGAATAAAGAATTCCTGAATAATCTTACACATAAATTGATACTACTCCTTATCAGCTAATAATTTCCTATCAAACGTCTAGGGTCGTGGGCCTAATTGAAACCCTGAGTCCAGAACCAGCTCTAGAATCACCGGATTATGGTCAGAGACCAATTTGGGCTGAATCAGAATATTAACTTTAGATAATAGAGCTGCAGCAATAAAGAAATAGTCTAATTGAACAAATTTGGAATGTGGAACAGAAAAAAAGGTAAAACCAGGGTTCTCCGGGAGCAATACGTTCCAGACATCATGCAGGCCATGTTCTATCATTAAACCCCGTAATGCATGATACATTAACTTCTTTCTGCCTGTATAGACACGGGTTGATCGGACATTGAAACCAGCAGCAATATTTATATTGAAATCACCGCACATTACCACATTTCACAACAAACAGTTTGCTGGAGGTTGGCTGTGGTCAGAAGGAGATGTGGAGAGATATGTGGAGAGAAAGAGAGAGAGAGAGAGAGAGAGAGAGAGAGAGAGAGAGAGAGAGAGAGAGAGAGAGAGAGAGAGAGAGAGAAAGAAAAGCTTCCACAGGCCTCTTTCTCTTTACATCTCCTCTATTAGTCTTTTTGTCTTCTTGCATTCTCTTCTTGGTCGCTGGTCTCCGATGTCAGCTGGTGCTTCTTCCTTCTTCTTGGTGTGCCTTCCTTCTGCTCTTGCTTTGGCGCCTCCTCTTTGTTGGTTTTCAGTTCTCTGAAGTGCGAGCTGTTTCTCGTGATGTGATATTGGCCTGATGATGCCGTGATCATTGGCCCCTTCACTTCTGTCACTGTCAATGGGTCTCTTGAGAAAACACTAACTGATTTTCTCGCTTGTCTTTGTTTCACTATCACGGTGTCTCCTTCTTTTATTTTGGTGTTTGGCGCGTGTCTTCTCTGATCAGCATTGGCCTTCATTTTTGCTTTTGCTGCTTGATCTCTTGCAGCAATGTCCTTTTGCTCCACTCTTTCCACCTCTTTCATCTGTGGTAGTCGCGTTCTGCTTGAGCGCCCCAATACTAGTTCAGTCGGGCACCTTCCTGTGGAGCTGTGAGGGGTGTTCCGATAGTCTCTCAACACCTGACACAGTGCTTGTCCAATTGAGATCTATGTTAGTTTTGCTCTCTGTATCGCCTTTTTGATGGTTCCCATGAACCGCTCAGCCATTCCGTTTGCTTGTGGCCAAAGAGGTGTTATCCTTCGATGATTGATCCCAAGGTATTCCATGAATCTTTTGAATTCCTCTCCAGAGAAGGGCGGACCATTGTCCGTCTTCAATGTCTGTGGCGAGCCCCATGCTGCGAATATATCGTCTAGGACTGGCAGTGTTGCGTTTGCCGATGTTCGAGCCACTTGTCTCTCAATTGGGAACCTGACAAATTCATCTATTACTACCAGCAGATCATTTCCTGTCTCTAGGGGGCCATAGAAGTAGGCCACCAGCTCTGTCCACACAGCTTTTGGGAGTTGTGACATTTGCAGTGGCTCCGGCTTTGATGAAGGCCCTGTGATTTGGCAGATGTGGCAGTGCATCACAATTTCTTCAACCATGTTGTCTAATCCCGGAAACCACACTTTTTCTCGCAGCATTTTTTTTGTTGCTATAATCCCTCGATGCGACTCATGCGCTAGTTCCGCTGTTCTTCTTCTCAGTGTCCGGGGCATTATTATTCGAGTGCCTCTCATCACTATTCCATTTCCACTTTCGGAGACCTCTTCACTTATCTTTTTGAACGCCAGCCACTCTTCTCTTTCTACCCCTTTTTCCCAGCTGCTGTTGCTGTTCACGTGCCTCCACCTTTGCTGTTTTGTTCTTTTCATTGTGGCTTGCATGGTGGGGTCTTGCTTTGTTTCCTGTTCTAGCTCTTCCATTGTTTTGGTTGCCGGCGTGTTATGTTTCAGTGCAAAGTTCAAATATTCTTCTGCCATCGTTTTGGCTTGTGATGCTTGTGGCAGTGGGTGCCTTGATACGTAGTCAGCTGGGTTGTGCTCCTTCCCTGGTTTGTGAATTATTTTGAAGTTGTAGTCCATGAGCCTTATCCCCCACCTCTCTATTCGGGGTGGTATTTTTGCATTTAGGTTTCCGTATATTGTTATCAGTCCTTGGTGATCTGTTATGATTGTAAATGGTTTTCCGTAGATGAACATGTGATAGTGTTCACATGCCCACACTACTGCCAAGCTCTCTTTTTCCGGCTGGGAATATCCTTTTTCCACGTCTGACAGGCTCTTGCTTCCATATGCTACTACTTCTCTTGGGGAATCTTTTCCTGGTTGATGTTGTGTCAATATTGCCCCTAGTCCTACTGGACTCGCATCTACCGTTAGCTCGGTGCATAGTCTTGGATCAAAATATGCTAAGTGATCTACGGCCGTCACAGCATGTCTTATTTCTTCGAACGCTTTGCTGCATTCTGCCGTCCACTTGAAAGTGTGGCCTTGTTTTGTCAATTCTCTTAAAGGTGCACTTACAGTCGCAAAGTCTTGAATATATCTTGCACAGTAGCTAGCAAGACCCAGGAATTATCTCACTTCTGCCACATCATTTGGTTGCTTCGCTCTTTCCAGTGTCTTTACTTTGCTTTGATACGGGTGCATTCCTTTTTTAGAAAAGATGTGGCCAAATAATACTAGTTCTTCTCGCTCTAGCTCACATTTGTCTTCGTTCAATGTCAGACCTGCCTGCTCCAGGTGAGAGCATACTTCTCTCAGGGCTTTGTCGTGCTCCTCGTCTGATTTTCCAAACACCAGAATGTCATCGCTGTAATTTAGACTGTTCTTTACTGGCCTTATTACTTGTCGTATTGTCTCCTGAAATATTTCCGCAGCAGATGAGATCCCAAAACTCCGACGTTTGTATCTGAAGAGACCTAGGTGGGAGGAGAACGTTGTGATATATCGAGACTGGGGATCTAGTTCTAGTTGATGGTATCCCTTACACAAATCTAATTTAGAGAAACGCCTTGTACATGTGAGGCAACTGATCATATCATCTAGATGTGGTCCGGGATGTCTCTCACGTTCAATTGCTTTGTAAGTCATTTCCAGGAGACCCATCCACTGAGCCGTGATGTTGCTCAATAAGCATGGTGCTGAGATGTCACCCTTCAACACGTGTATTTCCTCTTTTGTCTTTACGTCTTTGTAGGTCAGTTCTTCCATGAATTTTCCCATGTTTGTTACTGGTCTCCTGGACCCCCAGGTGAACACTTCAACTCGGGATGGCTTCAATGCTGGTTTTATTTTCATTTTTTCGTATTCAGAGACGCACATGATATTACATATTGCACCACTGTCCAGGACAAACTTTGCTTTGTGTGGACCTACTCCTATGGTCACATATTCTGTCTTTTTCATTTTGCTTTTGACCACAAGGCATATTCTTTCTCTGCCTTCACCTTCATCACTTGATTCAGTAGTGACATCCGTCATGAGATACAGTCGTTCCGTTTTTTCTTCTTCTTCTTCTTCCTCTGACTCTGAGGAGCTCCTGGTTGTTGTATCGACATGCCTGACCTGCCTGCTTGTTGAAATTCGTGGTCTTCCTGGTCTTCCTCGGTCATTTCTGAAATGCATTCCCTGGCACACACTGGCATAGTAATTTCTCCCATTGCACTTCCTGCATGTCTGGCCAAATGCCGGGCATGGGCCTCTATGCGGAAATTCAAACCTGCACCTGTAACACGTTACCTCCGGTTGCTTCTTCCCTGTTTGTTCATTTCTGTCCTTTTTCCAACCACCCGAGCGGTTGTTATTTGTTAGGCGGTGCGCTTGCTCCACTCGTCGTTCCTTTCCTCGCTCCATTTCCTTTGCGCTTGTTGTCGCTCTCGCTTCTGCTCTTGCCAACGAAAGGATGTTTTCTAGTGATGTTGGCTCCTTTAGGATCCTTGTGTTGGTTGTTCATTGTCGAACTTGTTGAACTCACAGTGTGTTACAAGCTTTCGCAGTCTTGTTGCAAAGTCATCTAGTGTCTCATCTAGTTGTTGAAATGCAATCATGAAGGTGTATCGTTCAAAATCCACGTTCCTTTGGGAATCAAATTTGTTTGTTAGGCATTTTATTAGTTTTTCATAGTCGGTGGTCTCCTCTTTTGGCAGTGTCACTAATAGGTCTTCAACTTCATCACCTACCAAGTTCAGGAATCGACCTAACCGTTTGGCATCTGTCACATCTGTGGCCTCCATGTATCTCTCAAAGCGTCTGATCCATTTTTCCCATCTAATTCCTGTTTGTGGCTCAGATAGGTTAAATGGTAGCGGACTTCTATATTGTGCACTTTGTTTTGTGTCTGGAATTCTTCGTTGTTCTCTTTCTTCTCCTTGTGCTTTTTCTCTTTTCTTTTCTTTCTCTCACTTGTCTTTGCACTTTGTTGTTACAAAATCATTGTTATTATTCCTCTTTGTAATCTATATTTCTTCTTTCTTTGCCCTTTTCATTCTTTCCTGTGCTTTATTATCCCTTTTATTTCCCTGTTTGTGCTTAATTTTCCCTTTTAGTCCATAAATCAGCACTTTTTCTCCTTAAATCAGCTCTTTTCTTGCTTTTTCAGCTTTGCCTGCTTTCAAAATGGCCGCCGAGCTTTCCCCCGCTCTGATTGGCTCTCGCGCCTGACATCAATATGGCCGCCGAGACTCTCACGAGAGATCGCACCAATTTCTTATCTTTGAGCTTATCACACGGCGCTTACCGGGCAGTCAGTCGTCTTTTTCGCAGCGGCCGGGGTGGGCTCCTGTGTCGCTGCGCTTCTTCCTGGGCACTTTCCGGTCTTCTTTTCTCGGCACGACGCGATCTAGGGTGGGCTCCTGGCTTCAATCGGGGTCAAATCGTCGATGGGCACACATGGATTTCTTCAAACCTTCCTCGCCAGATGTCATGTTCTGTAGCCCCCAAGGAACACACAGGAAGCGATCGGTGCAAGCAGGTATTCGTTTATCGTTTCCTTATCACAGCACATGTATTCCCCGGCCTCTTGCCTCGAGGTCCTGCTTCCCAATGTCCTCGTCCCCTCGTGTCCCCTCCCCTGACCGGAACTGGTGTCCGGTGTCCCCTGGCCTCCGCCTTGTGCCCCAGGGTCCTAGTGCCCCTGTCCTGGGCATGACATCTCCCCCCTTGCTGCAAAACAAACATTTCACAACAAACAGTTTGCTAGAGGTTGCCTGTGGTCAGAAGGAGATGCGGAGAGATATGTGGAGAGAGAGAGATAGAGAGAGATAGAGAGATAGAGAAAGAGAGAGAGACAGAGAGAGAGAGAGAGAGAGAGAGAGAGAGAGAGAGAGAGAGAGAGAGAGAGAGAGAGAGAGAGAGAAAAGATTCCACAGGCCTCCGTCTTGTTACACACCACTGCCCCTTTTTGTTGAAATTCGGGTATCAATTGGCGCAGATGCCATTGTTTAGAGACAGTGGCCTGACAAAAGTCTGGTCTAAAAAAAAGGCTGAAGACCCTAGCGAGTGCTTTCTTATCAGATCGTGCTCACAAAAAAATGTTTTCCAGAGCTAGGAAAATATTAAAGCAAACTAGAATTGCCCTTGGAAGGTCTTCTCCTAAACGTGGCTGTTTCTTTTTAGTATTAAATCTTTTTATTGAACAAAAGACTCTCATACAATGCAGCAAACATACAGCAGACAGTGTATATGCGACAAGTGCTAAATATGAAACAAGAACATCAGGGTAAGGCATATCAGAAGGCGTACAAGGCAAAAAGGACCCCTGTTCACACACCGAAATGCGACCGAATAAGATGCGCAAGAGTAAATGCCAAAAGAGAGAACAAACCCAACCACCCCCCCATACCCCAACCCCCTCTCATTCTACCCACCCACCACCCTCGTTCCAGGTCCAGTTCCTCACACCACACACGCATCCAGTCACTCAACCTTAGTTCAAGCATCGAGCTGAGATAGCCGCAACAGCCGTAGGTAACGGGGGCAGGTCACCTCCCTGAATTCTGTGGCCAACAGGGACAAGAAGGGTTGCCATAATTCAGCATATTTAGCCCCCTCTCCCGCTTTCACCAGGGACAGCTTCTCTATTCCTAAGACTGACCAAGGTCTGCCCAACGAACCCTGCATCGTGGGCACATGTGCCGTGCGCCATAAGGCCAGAATAGTCTGAAAGGCGGAGCCCAGCGCTATTGCGATTAAGCTCCCTCTTCTAGCCCTCAGGGGAAAAGTAATGGCATTGGGAAGCCCCAAGAGAACATAGGCCGGGAATCTTGGAATCTCCGTATCAAAGTGAGTATCTATCTCATCGAGGACCGCCTTCCAGTATCCCTGAATGTGTGTGCAATCCCACAAGAGGTGTGTCAATGTGCCTGTCTCTGCGCAGCCCCTCCAACAGGTTGCATCCCTGGAAGGATCCATCTCATGCAACCGTTCGGGCGTGTAGTACCAGTATGACACCAGCTTGGTAAAAGTGTCCATCAGGCCCAAGTGGTAAGCAGAGTGTCGGGCCCAATAACAAATGTCCTCCCATTCCTTATTGCTCAGGTCCCTTCCCAGCTCCTCTCCCAGAGTGCCCTCCAAGCATTATATATTCGGGAATATCGCTCCAGTAGCAATCGGTGGAGATCCGAAATAAGTCGTTTGTCTGTCGTCCGGGAGAGAAGCCAGTACTCGTATTGGCTGAGCTTTCGGTCAGCTCCCTCTTGCACTCGTGGGTCAAGCGCCCAGTGACGCACCTGGAAATAACAGAGGCGCTCCGATTCTGGAAGGCCATGATCCTGACGTAGGCGCTCTAAAGGTACCACCCCTCCGTCGAAGTGCATGTGGAATAAGACCCGACAGCCCGCCGGGCGCCACCGAGCGAACGCCCGCACATCCCTACTGGGCCCAAAGTCTGGATTTTCCAGCAGTGGCGTCAAGGGCGACGGAAACGATTGACGCGTACAGTCGCAGTGGGAAAGGTATAACAATTCAGCACCCAAGTGCGGAATTTGGCACCCAGTCCCGCCTTTATGAACACCTGTTCCAGATACAGCCAATGGACCCGATCAAATGCATTTTCTGCGTCAATCGCCAGCATCATGAACTCGCCGGGCAATCTTGTGGCCTGTTCAATCAGGTGGAGCGCTCTCTTAGTGGTGTCAGCCGTCTGTCGTTCGGGGATAAATCCCGCCTGGTCCGGGTCAACCAACCCCTGCATAAGGGGCGCTAGCCGGGAAGCGAGGATGCTAGTATAAAGCTTGTGGTCAACGTTGAGGAGGGAGATGGGTCTATAGGCTCCACATTGCGTGCAGTCTTTTCCAGGTTTAGGAATGACCGAGATGGTGGCCTCCATCAGATCCCTCGGAATAGCACCTGATTCTGAAAATGAGTTAAAAAGAGCGGTGAGCAGCGGAGCTAGTTGGAGGCAGAAGGTCTTGTAAAAGATTGCGGTGTATTCATCCGGGCCCGGAGCCTTAGCTAATTTAAGCCGTGAGATCGCAGAAATCACCTCCTCCGGCCGGATCGCCCTCTCCAGTGTATCCGACTGCTCAGGGGAAATAGTGGCAGAACGACAGCCCGTAAGAATGCTTCACTGTCTGCGGGGTCAAGTCTGGCTCCGGTATACAACGAGGAATAAAAATCGCTAAAGGCATTCGCTATGTCCCTATCCCCAGTAACTCTATTGCCCGCCTGTGTGGTTATCTCTTGTACCGTGTGGCGCTGTAACCTCTCCCTGAGTGCCCTTCCCAGCAGCCGCCCGCATCGGTCCCCGCCTGTGTAATACATATGACGGACCCTCAAAGCCACATATTCGGCACGATCTTAGTCAAGAGCCGTCAGCTGTTGATGTGCCAGACGGAGCTGCCTCCAAATTCTCGGCGCCCCTGTTCGTTGATGAATCTTCTCTAGCTCGCGCGTATGCATTTTCCGCCGCCGATAGCGCTATGAACTCGCCTCTTAGCACCGCCTTAAGGTCCGCCCAGTGTGTGGCCGGTGAGGTGTCAGAAGACTGATTATGTGTCATGTACTCCTTTATGGCCCCCTTGATTTTGGCTATAACCTCCTTCCGATGGAGTAACGTATCGCACAGTCTCCAGCAGCGCGGAGCGCGGGCAAGGGGCGGGAAAGAGAACACTGCTGTGAGCGGTGCATGATCTGACAGCGCCATCGCCCCAATGTCAGTCTGGGATGCCAGCGCTGTAAGTGAGGTGGATGTCAATAGGTAGTCTAGATGAGCATAGGTCTTGTGAGCATTGGAGTAGTATGTGTAATCCCTGGTACCCGGGTGAAAGCTCCTCCAAAGATCGGTCAACCCCAGCTCTCTCAACCTGCAATGTCCCCCCTCTGACAGAGTGCCTGACTGTGAATAGCGTTGCCCTGATCTGTCCTGGAGTTTATGAAAGACCAAATTAAAATCCCCCCTATCACAATATGTCTATCCGGGGACGTGGATGTCTCACTAAGAATCTGGTGAAAAAACTTTTCTTGTCCCTCATTAGGTGCATATACTGAACTAGCCGTGAAAGTGTCCTCCCCCAGTGAAAATCTGTAGGAGAGCAACCGCCCCTTTATTTCAGCGCTTTTCTGTAGAACCTTGCCTCTGTAGTGGTGGGACACCAATATAGCAACCCCCAAAGTCTTCGTGGAAGCCGAAGAGAAAAATTGCGTTGGGAAATGGCGCAACTCCATCCTTTGACAATCTTTGGGCAAGAGGTGCTTCTCCTGTAGGAGGCAAATATCAGCTTTTGAGTTCTCCAGGAGGGACAAGATCGCCCTGCGCTTTACCGGGTTATTCAAGCCTCGAACATTTAAAGTGAGGAGGCACATATTAGTCGCCGGCATAAGCATCCTTCAATCCTCCAAGCTGTATCCCCTGAAACGAAGCCCTAACTGAAGCCTGACCCTCTCCTGCTCTCCTCCCCGCCATCTCTGTCTCCCTCTCATCCGCCCCTCTGTTAACCTCCTGTAAACCAGCGTCCTCACCCACATCCATCCTTACCTGAACCTGGAACCCCCTCCCACCCTACCAAACTACCCCCAAGAACACAAATCGGTCCCGCCCCCTTACCCTCATCCCCAACCCGCTGCCCCCCCTAACCCCAACTGAGAACTCCCCGCAAGACATAAGAGTCCTGGACCAGTCACAACCTTGTTCAGGCCCATGGAAGAAGTCAGTAAAGGGGAACTTGGCTCCGGCAACCCCTATGACCGCCACCCAGCCCTTTTTCAGACCCGTTTGAAAGTATGGCTATAGATGGGAACCCCCCGCTCCCCATTTTAGTTGTGTCTCTAAAGGAGGTGCCTCACTCCGAGGCCGTAGTGTCCTTGGACACCTCTTGGATGGCCGCTGCTTTGTCCTGTGCCATTGTAGTCGGCCCGGCTTGTGAGCCGCTCTAGACGACCGCCTCCGCTTTATGCGTTGCCAGCCCTCCCCCATGGAGCGGGGAGGTCTCCCCAGCGAGAGGCTGCTCATGTCGGTACCGTCCATCAAGTCGTCGGCCAAGTCAATCCCCAGCAGGGCACAAGTATCTTTCAAGGATCGGAACTGCTGCAGTGCGCCGTTCCACTTGAAGATAAGGCGAAAGGGGTGAACCCAACAATATGGGATCCCCTTGTCATGTAGAACCGTAGTGGCGATTTTAAAGGCCCTCCTTATCTGTAGGGTGATCGCGGAGAGGTCATGATAAAGAGCCACCGGTTGTCCTTGATAGCGGAGCGGTTGCTTTTGGCGTGCCTCCTTCATGAAGGCTCCTTCAGCGGGAAATCAGGCAGGATTGCTAGAATATCCGGGGGAGGGGCGGGTGCCCTGCGCGTGAGGCCCACCCTGTGCGCCCTATCGATGCAGATGATGAAGTCCTCATTTTCTCCCAGGATATCCCTAAAGAGGCCCTGTAAGTAGCGGGTGATATCGTCCCCTTCCACCTTGGATGGCACTCCCCGGACCCGTATGTTGCTCCGTCGGTGTTAGACCTGACACCCTTGGCGTGGTTTTCCCCTATCTTTTTGCCTCTGCCTCCTGTATTTTTGATGCTGTGCAGGATTTCGTTTTTGCTGGTTTAGTTGCTTTGGACACTCTGCCACTGCTGATCAGTGCCAGAGTGTAAGTGCTCCCTATGGAAATTATCATATTGATTGGATGTACCTGATTGGCATATTTGTATCACCACGAAGTCCCTAGTAAAGTGCACTGGGTGTGCCAGGGCTGGTGATGACAGATGCTACTACTGGGCCTGCAGCACTGGTTGTGCCACCCACATGAGTAGCCCTAAAATGGTGTCTCAGGCCTGCCACCGCAGTGCCTGTGTGCAGTCAGTGAACTGCCATGTCCTCCTGGTTAGTGTCCCAACTGGCCAGGCCTAACCCTTCCCTTTGTGTACACATTGGTCACCCCTATGGAAGGCTCAAGGTACCCCCTCTGGGCAGGGTGCAGTGTATATGAAAGGTAGAGCATGTATTAGTGCAGGTAACATGCTCTGGTAGTGAACAGCAGCCATTTTATGTGATCACTGCTGCAAGGTTATCTTGCTCCATAGACTAACATGGGGGAGGCTGGTCCCAATGGATACCAGCCTATCTTCCCACAGGAACAAGATAGGACATAAGTGATTGATATCCCTGAACTCAGAATTTAATAACACATCTTTTAGGAAAGGTTATTTTTAAATTCTGTGTTTGAGAACAGTTCTTTTAGAAAGTGGCTGTTCTCTTGTCTAACCTTTCTGTGTGCCTGGGCCTGCTTGTGGATTGACTGTCTGGTTTGAGGGTGACAGGAGCTGGGGAGCCCCCAGGAGTTTGTCTGAGTCAGCCCTTGGTTGAATGACTGCATCTGTAACTAGAGTGGTGGGAGGAGATAGCACCTGGGAATGAATAGGGCTGTGCCTGCCTGCCACAATGCTAGCTCCACCTGACGGCTGACGACTCTGCCCCATCACTCTGAAAGGAAGGAAGAAGCCAGGAAACCAAAGTACTCCAGCAACACCCAGAACTGGTTTAGACCGGGATAAGGACCCACTTGCACAAAGACTTCAAAGACTTTTAGTGGTATAAGAGAAGGACCCCATACAATAGATTTTGAGATTCTACAATCAAGAGGAACCTCAGCCAGAAGAAGAACCGCTGAAGAAACTAGGTAGACTGCCCTTGCTGTGTGCTCAGGGGCTGACCTGTTTTGCTGCTCAACTGAAGGAGAGAAGAAGGGGACTTTGCCGTGTGCTGTGACCCCTGCCTGCTAGACCTCAATACTTTGCTGTGTGCTGTGTCTACCAAAGAATCTCCAAGGGCCTGAGTAGAGCTGGCCTCCTGTTCTGGAACCCAGGGTCAAAAGCTTCCCCAGAAACAACAAGACGATGTGGAGACCGTGCTCCAATGCTTGAGTTGTTAACTATTGGCCGTGCCAGAGGATCGGTGTGCTCATCGGCACCTCAGGTAGGCGTGGGCGATAAATCCGTTCCGCTCGCGGATTTTGCGGATTTTCGGGAAATCCGCAATCCGCGAGATTTGCGAATTTCCCGCAAAATCCGCAAATCCGCGAGCAGCGGATTTTGCTCGCACTGCTCGCACTGTTCGCGTGAGTTCGCGCCCCGCGAATAAGTGCAAAATTGCAGAAATACGATTTTAGCAAAACTGAAAGTAACTACTTACCAGGTTCAAAAGTTCAGGCTCATCATTAGTAGCCATTTCCTGGAGTGCTTCCTGAGGGGCCCCTCCAGAGTTCAGTTGCCAGTTGAAACTAGTATGTGACCCTGCTCTGAACCTCAGAATAGTTACACATATGCCACAAAGGTCCTGAATTACAGCTAAGGGAGACAAGCAGGAGCCAGGCTGGAAGTTAAAATCCATTAATCAGCCCCTAATTCATTATTGTCAGTTGGGGCAGGGCAGGTGTTGTAACTAATTTTGCAACAATGAAAGCACTTAGCAAGTGCAAAAGATCACTAATCAGGGCGCACTAAGGAAGCAGGTGCCAGCTAAAAAAATATTCTGTGACACATGAATCAGCCCCAAATTAATTCAGGTCACTTGAGGCAGGGAAGGTGTGCTTTGCTTTGCCGAAAATAATGTACACTGGACAACCAGAGGGTGTGGTGATGAAACAGAGGGTGGCATGGGTGGGCCAGAGGGTGGCATGAGTAGTCAGAGAGTGGCAGTGGTGACAGAGAGTGGCAGTGATGAAGAAGAGTGTCCCAAACAGGCTGGACACGTAGAAACAACAAGTTCGCGAAACTTGCGACCCGACAGGTAAGTTCGCAATTTGCGAAAGTGTACAAAACCCTCGCGAACTGGCAGAAACACGGGCGAACACACAAAAAAAAAAATCCGCAAATTCGCGGGAATTCGCGGATTTTGCGGATTGCGAATCCGCAAATCCGCAAAATTCGCGAACGCGAGATCCGCAAAATTCGCTCATGCTTAACCTCAGGGCAGAAGACCGGAGGATCGTTGTGCCTCCCCTCGTGACTTATCCTTTAAAGAGCGTTGGTGGCTTCACGAGCACTCTACAAAGTATGAGCTCAGGGAAGCCCTGGGCTACCAAAGGCACAACTTTGAGGGGCCATAAGGCCTCACCAGATTATTCAAACCATAAACTTTTTTATATTCAAATTTAAACCGGTGGTTTATTTCTGTTTTATATTTTCATCATAAGAATAACAATAATACTTTATCTCAATATTCATACATCTACATGCAATCTGTGTTTATACATGTGTTGAAGGTTTCAGAGCCTTATTAACTGTAAACAAAGCATTCTGGTTCTCAAGTATATGTTTAAAGCACATATGTTACAATTCAAACATTGTTTCCCAATGCATTTCGGGTTCATACAGAACCCTCGTCAGGGAAAATATCAAAATAAATCAATGAGTGATGTGATGGCAATTTTTCAAAAACACTTTCGAGGTCACTGTGTGTTGAGGTACAGAGTGGCAGGACCTGCGGGGCAACAACAATACACATTTTGTGAACACATGTCATTCATATATTCAAAATGTACATGCGAGCATAAGGGGAAATGGAGCTGGGGAGTAACGCTGAACCAGTGCTCACCTGAAGGATGAAAGAGGAGCCAATAAGAGATAGGAGAAAGTGCCCAATGGCTCAAAAGTGAAAATCCTCTAGTTAATGCTAGAGAAAAAGAGATATACATGTGTGTTACCAGTGTAAATGTGTAACATGCGGTACACAAGAAACTGCCTTTGTATAGAGAATCCGTCCTGTATGTTGGTGTATAAAATCATGCAGACCAATTGGTGTGTAAGATCATGCAGACTGCTTGGCCCCACACTACAAAAGCGTCAGTGCTCACATAAAGAGAGACATGATAGAGGGCAAATTGTCTCACCAATCCGGGTTCCCATTGGGGAACTCGGTCGAAATTGCAGTTCAAGAATCAACAGGAGCAGACCATTGGCAAAACCGTAAGCATCCTGCAGTGATAAGGACAAGAGCGTAGTCTATAATACTGTTTGCATCCTCAAGCGACCAATATTGTCAAGGTGTTTATAAACAAGACTTACCCTCTCTTATTTGGGTAACACGGCCGAAGCTGCAACGACAGGGTTAAAGGAAACGGACTTTTGGCACTACGGTAAACAAGCCTGCGGAGATATGAACAGGGGCAGTTCATATTAATGACTGCGCCGTCAAAAAACCGTCATGACCCAAGTGCTAGTAAACGGGACTTGCCCTTACGGGGAAAAGTGGAGCTTCTCATCAAAGTGGTCGACTGCTGTCTGGAAACAGATTAAGTTTCCGTTAGTCAAAAAGAGATGCGAACTACTGCAATCTTTAAGATATCAGTGAGAATCTGAACTCACCAGCCTCACTGCAACGGCGCCATACATCCAAAGTTAACGCGACTCCGCCCATCAAGTCACATGGGGCGGAAGTTGATTCTTAAGAAGTAAAGGGAACTAAAACTAAAAAACGGACTCTGGTGTCTCCATGTTTATTTATTTTATTTATTTTAACATTTAGTATAGCGCGAACAAATGCCCGGAGGCGTCTCGGCGCTGTAAACTGCAGGCTCTCCTAACTTTGGCTTCTGGACTCTAGAGGTTAAACAGCCATGTTTTCAGCTGCTTCCTGAATATAAACAAATTAGGGCTGGATCTTATAGTTTGCGGGAGTGTGTTCCACAATTTCGGGGCAGCCACCAAGAAGCGTCTGTCTCCCCAGTTAACCAATCTAGTGCGTGGTACTACCAGATCGTTCATCTTTGCGGACCGAAGTGGCCGAGAAGGCTGATATCGGATAAGATGATCTCTCAGAAATTGTGGGGCCTGTTGGTGTAGTGTTTTATATACAATGCACAAGGTTTTAAATTTTATTCGGTTTTTTACAGGCAGCCAGTGAAGATCTCTCAGGGTGTTCGTTATTGGCTTAAATCTCAGAACACCTGAGAGTAACCTGGCCGCCGCGTTCTGTACAAGTTGCATTTTTTTAATAACTCTAATTTGAGCGTTGGCAAACAAGCCATTACAATAGTCTAGTGCCGACAATACAAGGGCACTTATCAGGGTTCTACCCACAGAATCAGGGAGAAATGGTAGGATCTTTCTTACCAGGCGTAGTTTATAAAAAGCTGCTGAGGTCGTCTGGTTGGCATGGGTCATAAAATTCAAGTTATCGTCGAAGGTGACACCTAGGTTTCTCACTTTCGCAGTTGGTTTAGGCACGGCTCCAAAAGATGGTGGCCACCATGCCGGGGACCAGCTAGGACTAAGGCGACCAAACACTACCACCTCTGTTTTTTCAGAGTTCAGCTTTAGGCGGCTTCCGGACATCCATCGTCCGATAGCCAGCAGTCCTGCCGTAAAGCTTTCTGCCACTGCTTCCCCATCATCCCTGACCGTCAGGATCAACTGGGTGTCGTCAGCATATGAGGTAAGGTTCATCCCATGCGCTTTGATGGTGTTTGCGAGGTCCGACACATAGATATTGAAGAGTGTCGGACTCAGGGATGAACCTTGGGGTACCCCACATGGGAGGGACAACTCCGTTGACTCGAATTGTCCCAAGGCGACCGCCTGAGATCTGTCCGCCAGGAACGATGCCAGCAATTTCTTGGCCAGGCCACTAACGCCCATCCCCTCGACACGATCGACCAAGATCTTATGATCGACCGTGTCGAAGGTGGCCGACAGGTCTAGAAGAACCAAAAGTGCTGAACCCCCCTGATCTCGAATCAGACGAATATCATCCGCTGCCTTAATGAGGGCTGTCTCTGTACCATGAAACTTACGGAATCCGAATTGCGTTTCATCGAGCAGCTGATTTTGCTCGATGAACTCCGCAAGTTGAGTATTCATGGCTTTTTCTGCCACTTTGGCTAGGAATGGAAGGTTAGCAATGGGCCTATAATTTTTTTGCTCTGCTTTGTCTAGGCCCTCTTTTTTCAAGAGTGGCTTTAGTAAAGTTTTCTTTAGAGGGATGGGAAAAGTTCCAGTACAGAACATTCGGTTACAGATGTGAGTTATGGCCGGGATCAGGATATCCATTAAAGGGCGTATGGTGTTCAATGGGCATGGGTCCAGTGCCGAGCCGGATTTAATGGATTTGATAATTTCCTGGGTTTGACTATCCGAAATTGCCGCAAATTGCGAGAATGTTTTATCGGTCTTTGGCCTCCTTAAATCGTTACTTTTTAGATGTTCAGATGACGTGAATGACGTGAAGATGTCATTTACTTTAGTAAAGAAATAGGAGGCTATTGAATCACAAAACTTTTGTGAGGCTGGGGGATGTAAATCAGGAGTAGCTCCTGCCAGCTGTTTGGTTATATCAAAGAGCTTTTTATTGGAGTTACTACATTTCTCAATTTGCTCCTTATAATATTTCTTTTTGGTTTCCAGGATCAATAGTTTGTACTGTGTTAACAGCTTCTTGTACTCATCTTTACTTTCCTCATCATAATTTTTCCTCCAGTGCCTCTCCCTATTTCTACACAGCTGTTTATGTTTTTTAAGTTCCTCCGTATACCAGGGAGCCGAAGGAGCACTTCTGTTTTTGGACCTTCGTTTTGTAGGTACTAATTCATTAGTCGCATGGACCAACCAGTCTTGATACTGCGAGGCCGCTGTCTCTGGGTCGATAGAGAAAGCAGGTTTGGAATTATCCAGGGATACTCTAAGGTCAGGAATACTAATGTCTTTCCATGCTTTAAAAGAGTCCCGCATTGAAGGGGGTGGTTTAACGGAAAGTACATCGCTAATTTTTATCGTGCCTAGTATTAAGTAATGATCTGTCCATGTCATCGGGAGGATGTCAGTTATTGCCAAATTTTGTAGATTGGTGAAAATGCCATCTAAGGTGTGCCCTCCTTTATGGGTAGGTGCTGTCACCAGCTGAAATAAGCCACAAACCTCCATCTCTGACATGAGGGCGATGGTATCTTTATCTTCTGGATTATCCAGGTGGAAATTGTAATCTCCTAACAATGTTACAGCTTTCTCAATTGCTAGGGATTCTAAGATGGAGGAGATTTCTGTGAGAAATCCGGCCCGCGTCTCAGGTCGTCTGTATAGTAATACCCCTTTGAAGTTATACGATGGGGACAGCTGGATATCATACTGGAATGATTCACATGCCATGGTGGGAATGATCGTGGTTCGTATTTTAAAAGTCTCCCGAGCTATTATAGCAATTCCTCCTCCTCTTTTGCCTATTCTATCTTGTCTATATACTTTAAATCCTTTTGGGACAGCTATAACTAGATCTGGGTCCGATGTAGTATCCATCCAGGTCTCTGTTATGAACATCACATCAATATTCTTATCCAAAATTAGATCTGCAATTTCTTGCCTATGTTTGGCCAGGGAGCGGACATTAAGAAGGGCGAAAATGGGAGTCTTTATTGTCTCCCTCTGAATGTCATTTCCCACCAATTTGTTTAGCAGGGGGATGGATACCTGACAACGCTTACAGTTTAGAGTGGAAGTGGACATTAAAGATTCCATTAAAGATGTTGGAAGTGAAGTGTGGTGTATATGTCAAGTACTGCAACGAGGGGAAAGTGTAAATCACGAAAGCACTGTGCACACAGGAAATGAGAATGAGAAGAGAAAATGTGAGTAAAGGGTAACGTAGTGTAAAAACTAGCACAACTGAATGCATGACGGCAACCTGTTTAGGCTGCGTCATTACCCTAGGATCCCACTGGGGGTAACAGTATATTA
Source organism: Lissotriton vulgaris (assembly GCF_964263255.1). Lineage (NCBI taxonomy): Eukaryota > Metazoa > Chordata > Amphibia > Caudata > Salamandridae > Lissotriton > Lissotriton vulgaris. The sequence continues at coordinate 766,488,897 of NC_141691.1, read as the reverse complement.
TAGCCCAGCTGATGTAGGAAAAGTGAAGAACTCAATGTCAAAAGTTGAATCAGAAGCAGGTATGTAAAAAAGAATAGTGACTGAACAGTCAAAATCATAATTAACTAAGAAGGAACAGCATGCTCCCGTACAATCTAAACATTTTCATACAGACTGGATCTAATTTACAGAAAGCATAGCAATTCGTAGTGGTCATTAAGACCTCCTGGGCTGACTGTCCCCAGAAATTTGATCCAATACGTTTCTATTCTCGCTAGAGAAGTGTTAAACTCCATTCCTGCTACTTTTTGAACCTTCTCCAGAATGGTGAACCGCAGTTGAGGTATAGTGTGTTTAGCTGCTACCCAATGTCTGGCTAAGGAAGAATGAGTGTTTTGATTTCTAATCCGACTCTTGTGTTCCACTATACGATTTTTTACATCCTAGTTGTTCTACCGACATATACTAGCCCGCAAGGGCATTTTATCGTGTATATGACGCCTTCGGTGGTACAATCTGCTTTGTATTTCAGCGGTATTCCTAACCCAGTGTGCGGATGCATAAATAAATTGCCCATGATGACATTACCGCATTGGCCGCAGTTATAACACTTCATCATTCCCTTTTCTTTTGTTCTAGGGAGCGGCTTCATGGGTTTTAGGAGTTCCCGTAGAGTTTTTGTTCTTGTGTGTGCAAACAGTGGTATACCATGGAATACTCCAGTGAAATAGGGTTCATTGGTAATTAATTCCCATCGGTTTCTGATGATAGTCTTCATAGGAGTTTTGATTCTAGGAGTTAAAAGCTCTTCTCGGGTTTTCTGCGCGATAACCTTATTGGCGTGGCTCAATATCTCTTCTGGATATCCTCGCTCCTTATACTCTGTGATCTGATAAGAGTGGTCGCATGTAATCTTTGGTTGATTTCTTTTCTCATCAGATATTCTAATTGCTTTAGTTGTTGCGTCGTGGTACCTGTGGCTGTACCAAATTCTCTTACTTCCTTTACTAATGCATAGATAGATTCTGCATCTTCTGTTGAGTACACTTTGGTGTCTGCCTGGTTGGTCGTCAGACTTGCTATATCCTGCCAGGACATGTTAATTTGTGGGTCGAAAAATATGCACAGAAGAGAGTCTTCAAACAACGAAGAAATGAACTCTTTAGTCATAAACATCTCCAGTAGAACTCTCAGCAGAGAGGAAGAACTTGTACTCAACAAAGGGATTTCATTTGTCCCGACCTACATATCCAATGCACTAGAGACAGAGGTCGCCCTCTTTAAATTTATGAGAAAGATGAGTCTTAGGTGGTTCTTTACCATCAACCCCAGTGTCACCGACTTGACAGAGGAACAATGCAAGTTCAGACCTAAGAGCAAGTTTCTAGCACCAACTTCTCATAAGACATTGGACACATTCGAAACGCTAGTTAAGAAGGATCATGAAAGTATTAAATATGATTCTACAACACACTTGAATCTCACTATCAAGGAGCAGAGGACACTCAACAAACTGAGACAAGACACTTCAATCACGTTCCTTCCAGCTGACAAAGGAGGAGCCCTTGTAGTACTAAATATAGACTTCTATAAGACTAATGCTAACCAACATGTACAAGATGAAACCACATACATACCCATGGAGCATGATCCTACCATGGAATTAATGGGAGCTCTATGCACCCTTGTACACAAGGCGCTTGACTCAGGAGTCATAGACGGAAACACGATGAAGTTCCTTCTGAATACCACACCCAAGGTTCCCACCATATACATGCTACCAAAGGTGCATAAACACAGGACATCACCTCCATTTTGTCCCATAGTGGCCGGGTGTGGCTCGATCCACGAACCAGTGGGGTATTACTTAGATCACCATTTACAACCACTAGTACAGACATGGACATCCTATGTGAAGGATACGACTGACTGCCTCGAGAAATTGGAAACTTTACGTCATCTTTTCCTGGAAGACATTTGGCTCTGCACCATTGACGTGGTAGCATTGTATACCTCAATTGCACATGATGAGGGTTTAGAAGCTGTACAATGGCGATTACTAAATTCGGATATCAAGCATGATAAAAGTATATTTCTCTTGGAACAGTTACACTTTGCCCTATACCACAGCTACTTCACCTGGCAAGAAAAATTCTACATCCAACGTACCGGTACCTCCATGGGTTTTCCGGGAGCACCATCGTATGCTAACATCTTTATGTCCCACTTTGAGGAACAATTTATTGCATCCAATCCGATTTGGCAAACCAACGCAGCATTATTTCTCCGTTACATTGACGACATTCTAGTACTCTGGACAGGAACCAGGGAAGCACTGGAAGAGAGTATCCGCACATTAAACATGTGTAACCCCCGCATTAGATTCACTCATGTCATTGATAAGGGCACAATACACTTTCTTGACATTGAAATCAGGAGAACTCCTGCAGGATTGGAAACATCAATGTACAGGAAACCCACCGATGTAAACAACGCCTTGTGGTTTTCAAGTGCTCACCCGTACAGTTTGAAGAAACACCTTCCCATCTCGCAGATGATGCGCACGAAGAGGATCACCTCTGATGCTAATCAATGCCAGGAATTGATTGCCAAACAGATCACAGAGTATAAGGAGCGAGGATATCCAGAAGAGATATTGAGCCACGCCAATAAGGTTATCGCGCAGAAAACCTGAGAAGAGCTTTTAACTCCTAGAATCAAAACTCCTATGAAGCGTGAGGTATTTGTGATAAAGAACTCAGCTCAAGCATCACAAATAAAGACTATCATCAGAAACCGATGGGAATTAATTACCAATGAACCCGATTTCACTGGAGTATTCCATGGTATACCACTGTTTGCACACACAAGAACAGAAAATCTACGGGAACTCCTAAAACCCATGAAGCCGCTCCCTAGAAAAGAGAAGGGATTGTCCTGCCTACCTGCCACACCAAACGGCGAACCCCTCCACACACGGACCAGCAGACCAGAGTACACCCGAGGGAGCTGCAAGAGTCTGCTGCTGCCGCCACGTCTCGCCGGACCCGCTTCGCGGGTCCCGCTTCGCGGTCAGCAGCGGCCAGTTCTTCCCTGCAAGGGGCTTGTCCCAAACCGACCGGCAGGGCTGCGAGCTAGGAGCGGCGGACTCCAAGGACCAGGAGTCCTCGCGGAGTCGACCTCAGCTCCGCATTTGATTGCGTGGACCACGCGCTGCTCTGGTCGACATTGGAACACATCGGGGTGGACTCAACTATTCTCACATTTATTAAAGAACTATACAGAGATGCTGGGGCTAGAGTAAGATCTGGTACCCAGGGGCAATGTTCTCAAAAATTCGCCATAAACAGAGGGGTTAGGCAAGGCTGCATACTTGCGCCCTTGCTCTTTACATTTTACATAAATTCTATCGCTGAGAGCTTAATAACTCTGTCAAAGATTACCCAGCTGTCAATGGTAGGCCTGTACCCATTCTTTTATATGCCGATGACGCGGCAATCATGTCTAGGACAAAAGTAGGCTTGCAGAGAGCAGTAAATGAATTTTCATCTTACATGGGTAAAAGAAACTTGAAGGTGAATATTTCTAAAACTTTCTCTATGTCCTGCTCCCAAAAGAACAACAGACCACCATGCTCAATATATCTGGAGCAGCAAAAGATTGCCATTACAGACACTTTTTGCTACTTGGGCATTGTTTTTGACAGGTGGGGAAGGTGGAAACATGCAGTGTCAGCTAGGAAACTCGCCTTCAGCCGTGCCATAGGTGCTCTACGAACCTTTGCAGGCAAAATTGGGGGTAAACCCATTAGAGAAATGTTACAGATCTACCGGGCAAAGTGTATAGCCACGGCCACATATGGCGCAGGCCTTTGGGGTTTCGAGAATGTGTCCGCATTACAAACTTGCGAGAACACTTTCATTTGTTACTTACTAGGTGTGTCCAAAACCACGTCGACTTTTATGACTCATATTGAGACCGGCGTTAAATACCTTAGTGACATTATAAAAATATCACCCTGTTTGCTTTGGCATAAGATTTGGACCACAGAGGAGTGCAAACTGAATAGAAACCTCATTAAAGACTGCATGGCTTTGGATGGTGCAGCAAAAGTCAAGTGGCTGCGATATGTACAAACGATGTTCTCTAACATTGGATACCCTGAATTTTATGATGAACCAGAGACTCTACAAACCTTGACTAGGCCGGCCCTTAAAAAACTATTAATTACACACCTAGAAAGTGCAAGATGGGACATAGAGAAACTTAAAGGCACAACCCTGAGCTATCAGCAAATTACCCCTACTGAAGGCCTACAATTTTACCTCGGGATTGAAATAGCACCCTACCCTCGCATGCTTTTGACTAGGCTGCGCTTAGGGATTTTCTTCCGCATGGTCACTTTGCCGAAACAGAACGACTGAGCCTCATTGAAACTAATATGTCCATGCGATGACCATTCAACACAAAGTAACATTCATATCATGTTCTTTTGTAACCTGTATACCAGCCCGAGGAAACTTTTCCTTCTACCCTTACTTAAACGCTGGGGGATAAGAACATGTAAACCTGCATATTTGAAATTATTGCTTTTAGAAGATGAGGGTGTTATCTTTGTTGTTTCTCGCTTTTTAATGTCAGTGATGAAATTTAGAAACTCAATGAGTTAAGTATCACATGTCAACATCGACTGATCAGTGTAACACGAGGCCCTTCGCCCAAATGACTGCTGTAGATTTTAATTTTTGGAGAAATGTTTTATCTATTTTTGTAACTTTGTTTATGTGAAAACTGTTTTTAAATTTCCTGTATATATTGTACTTGCACGCTTTTATGATTTTCTGATAAATCGAATAAAGCTTATTTGATTTGATTTGATTTGAAAAGAGAAGGGAATGACAAAGTGTTATAACTGCGGCCAATGCGGTAATGTCATCATGGGCAATTTATTTATGCATCCGCACACTGGGTTAGGAATACCGCTGAAATACAAAGCAGATTGTACCACTGAAGGCGTCATATACGTGATAAAATGCCCTTGCGGGCTAGTATATGTCGGTAGAACAACTAGGGCTGTAAAAACTCGTATAGTGGAACACAAGAGTCGGATTAGAAATCAAAACACTCATTCTTCCTTAGCCAGACATTGGGTAGCAGCTAAACACACTATACCTCAACTGCGGTTCACCATTCTGGAGAAGGTTCAAAAAGTAGCAGGAATGGAGTTTAACACTTCTCTAGCGAGAAGAGAAACGTTTTGGATAACATTTCTGGGGACAGTCAGCCCAGGAGGTCTTAATGACCACTACGAATTGCTATGCTTTCTGTAAATTAGATCAAGTCTGTATGAAAATGTTTAGATTGTACGGGAACATGCTGTTCCTTCTTAGTTAATTATGATTTTGACTGTTCAGTCACTATTCTTTTTTACATACCTGCTTCTGAATCAACTTTTGACATTGAGTTCTTCACTTTTCCTACATCAGCTGGGCTATAATATACTGTTACCCCCAGTGGGATCCTAGGGTAATGACGCAGCCTAAACAGGTTGCCGTCATGCATTCAGTTGTGCTAGTTTTTACACTACATTACCCTTTACTCACATTTTCTCTTCTCATTCTTATTTCCTGTGTGCACAGTGCTTTCGTGATTTACACTTTCCCCTCGTTGCAGTACTTGACATATACACCACACTTCACTTCCAACATGGAGACACCAGAGTCCGTTTTTTAGTTTTAGTTCCCTTTACTTCTTAAGAATCGACTTCCGCCCCATGTGACTTGATGGGCGGAGTCGCGTTAACTTTGGATGTATGGCGCCGTTGCAGTGAGGCTGGTGAGTTCAGATTCTCACTGATATCTTAAAGATTGCAGTAGTTCGCATCTCTTTTTGACTAACGGAAACTTAATCTGTTTCCAGACAGCAGTCGACCACTTTGATGAGAAGCTCCACTTTTCCCCGTAAGGGTAAGTCCCGTTTACTAGCACGTGGGTCATGACGTTTTTTTGACAGCGCAGTCATTAATATGAACTGCCCCTGTTCATATCTCCGCAGGCTTGTTTACCGTAGTGCCAAAAGTCTGTTTCCTTTAACCCTGTCGTAGCAGCTTGGGCCGAGTTACCCAAACAAGAGAGGGTAAGTCTTGTTTATAAACACCTTGACAATATTAGTCGCTTGAGGATGCAGACAGTATTATAGACTACGCTCTTGTCCTTATCACTGCAGGATGCTTACAGTTTTGCCAATGGTCTGCTCCTGTTAATTCTTGAACTGCAATTTCGACCGAGTTCCCCAACGGGAACCCGGATTGGTGAGACAATTTGCCCTCTATCATGTCTCTCTTTATGTGAGCACTGACGCTTTTGTAGTGTGGGGCCAAGCGGTCTGCATGATCTTACACACCAATTGGTCTGCATGATTTTATACACCAGCATACAGGACAGATTCTCTATACAAAGGCAGTTTCTTGTGTACCGCATGTTACACATTTACACTGGTAACACACATGTATATCTCTTTTTCTCTAGCATTAACTAGAGGATTTTCACTTTTGAGCCATTGGGCACTTTCTCCTATCTCTTTTTGGCTCCTCTTTCATCCTTCGGGTGAGCACTGGTTCAGCGTTACTCCCCAGCTCCGTTTTCCCTTATGCTAGCATGTACATTTTGAATATATGAATGACATGTGTTCACAAAATGTGTATTGTTGTTGCCCCGCAGGTCCTGCCACGCTGTACCTCAACACACAGTGACCTCGAAAGTGTTTTTGAAAAATTGCCATCACATCACTCATTGATTTATTTTGATATTTCCCCTGACGAAGGGTTCTGTATGAACTCGAAATGCATTGGGAAACAATGTTTGAATTGTAACATATGTGCTTTAAACATATACTTGAGAACCAGAATGTTTTGTTTACAGTTAATAAGGCTCTGAAACCTTCAACACATGTATAAACACAGATTGCATGTAGATGTATGAATATTGAGATAAAGTATTATTGTTATTCTTATGATGAAAATATAAAACAGAAATAAACCACCGGTTTAAATTTGAATATAAAAAAGTTTATGGTTTGAATAATCTGGTGAGGCCTTATGGCCCCTCAAAGTTGTGCCTTTGGTAGCCCAGGGCTTCCCTGAGCTCATACTTGGTATCTATTCTACTGGGGGGGCAGGGCACGCTCCCTCTAAACCATCGAGCACAATAAACATTACTAGTACTGATTAAATACACATAGGTTTATAGAAATACAGGTGTGCGATTCCACCACTCTCTTGCAAATTTCACGAGCACTCTGCCAGCTCTGGCCACTTGAAAATCACGGTGCCGCTTTTTCACCGCCGCTGCCCATGCCAGAAACATCCTGAGAATCTCGCTGTGCCTGGCCGGGGCCGCCGAAGGAGAAACAAAGGAGCGGAGCCCTGATTGGCTCAGAGCGACGAGCTCCCTCAGTAAACGCCGCGCGGGTATTGGTTGGCCGAAAGAAGGAGCCGTGATGTCAGGAAGGGCTCACCTGAGGAGCCGCGCATGGATTGGACTGGCACAAGGAGCCAACGCTGGAAGGTGAGGAGAGCCGAAGTAAGTGACACTTCCTGCTTCGTAACCGAAGGCGATCTGGGCAGGAAGAGGAGCCACGTTCGAGTGCAAAGAACGCACTGTCCTTGCAGAGTGACCTGCGTGTTGCGCTAGTCACCACCCGTGCCCGCTTACAGGTAACTCAGCTCCCAGCCGCTCGTTGGATTGTCGAGAGCAGGCTGAGAGCTAGCGGGATCGGCGGGGATTGCGTGAGGGTCTCTCTCCGTGAGTAGAGACTTCTTTTGCGTGACCACGGAGGCGCTTCAGTAGAACAGCGCTAAGAACAACATTGAGCCACTTTTAAAAGTGTTACAGCCTGCTACAATTGCTGTTTGAAACTCGTGAGACTAAGAGTTAAATTTTATAAAGACTTCCTAGAAAATAGTGCACCCTTACAAGAATATAAAGAGATTATGTACTGCATTGCTTTTGCTAAACTGCCTAACCTAGATAAATATATATATTTTCGATA